>NC_143084.1:10930000-12238750 GCF_052426305.1 Pelodiscus sinensis | reverse complement strand
CCCTGGCGCCCGACAACCTCAAAAGGTTGGGGACCACTGGTCTAGGTGTACTGGCCTGATAGACTTACAGATCTCTGGTCCTTTTACCACCAACCTCTGCTTCCTCCTGGAATTAGATGTTGAGATCACTGATAGATCACAACTGTCCAAAGATGGAAGTTTACCTGCCATCTCCTGTATTTCATAGAGATTCAATACAACACAGCTGCTCCCCTGAACCTGAGACGCACCGGCTACGTCTAGACTGGCATGATTGTCCGCAAATGCTTTTAACGGAAAAGTTTTCTGTTAAAAAGCATTTGCGGAAAAGAGCGTCTAGATTGGCACGGATGCTTTTCCGCAAAAGCACTTTTTGTGGAAAAGCGTCCATACCAATCTAGACGTGCTTTTGCGCAAAAAAGCCCCGAGCTGTCTACACTGGCCCTTTTACGCAAAAGCTTTTGCGCAAAAGGGCTTTTGCCCGAACGGGAGCAGCACAGTATTTCCGCAAGAAGCACTGATTTCTTACATGATCGTCAGTGTTCTTGCGGAAATTCAAGCGGCCAGTGTAGACAGCTGGCAAGTTTTTCCACAAAAGCAAGTGCTTTTGCGGAAAAACTTGCCAGTCTAGACACAGCCACCTTGTCTATCTTCCTGGGAGGATATAGTCTCTGTTGTTCTTCCACTCTCTGGGTCTGGAGTTTCCTGGGATATTGAACAGGGACTGGAACATTCATGGGAGCAGGATGGTCAGTTGGTGCTTCTGCTCCCATTCGCCTTGTCCCTGCCCTTATTTCCTCTATCTTTGCCTGTGCTTCCGCTTCCATTCGCCTTACCTCTGCTTCTATCACTGCTAGCTTCACCTCTTGTTGTGCATGCTTCATGTGTATGAAAAACTCCATCTCTCTCTGTTAGAGGTCTGCCTGCCTTTAAGGCATAATCCCACATAGAAGGCGCTGGTAAGGGGGGAGGAGGGCTGTTATACCTTGCTCCTGCCCTCTCCTTGGGGTATGAATCTGTCCTAGAGCTGTACATCATGCCTTGCTCGGCTGTTTCTACTTCAGGGTGTTGCTTAAGAAGGGTTGGTTGCTCTCAGGCTACTTTGCCTCATCACAAAAGCATGGTTTCTCCTTGGCAATATATAATACTTTGCTTCTTTCACCAAGGTCCGTTCTTAATGTCCTTTTGTAGTCAGAAATCTTTGGGCTTTGGCGGCATCAGAGGAGCGGAATTTTCCTCTGTTTCAAGGGGGCGGGGGGGAGTCGTGGTTCAGCATCATGCAGGGGAGAGGTTACCAGCACATCACCCTGTAATATTTTGGTGGTTCTGGTGTCCAGCAGGTGGGAAAGTAGGACCAGAAGAGAGAGGCTTATCAGCAATCGGGGTAGGATCATTTCGAGATGGAGGGATCTTTTTGCAGTGAGAAGCATTGGCCAACAGTCAGTTCTTGGCACTTCACAGCGGTGTTGGTGGCTAGCAAAACTTGGTAAAAGTCTTTCTAGAGCGGTCTTGTGCTGATGGACATACGAGTCTCTATTCTCTGAGCTAAAAGCCAGCTAGCTCCTTTGGAACCACGGTTATTTCCTAGGAATAAAGCAAACAGTAAAAACAATCCCATGCGGTTGTTTAGTTGTTTTGGTACCAGCCTTATCAAACTGAGGCCCTTTGGAATGTGGTTGGCAGGGGAACCAGGGTCACAGGAACTTGCGAACAGGAACCGTTAACAGGGAGTTTGGAGAGGGAGTTCTCCAGGTAAAAGAGGAGTAAAAACGGGACCCTTGTGGTAAGTGGCTGTCTGGAGTGTGTGTTTGTGTGTGTGGGGGGGGGGGGGAGTTATTTGCTGTGTGCTGAGCTTGTGTTTGGTTTGTTTGTTTTTTGAAGGAGCTTCTAAAAAGTTTGAAATCTAGAAGCATCTGTTAATTGGCTGAGCCTCAGTCAGGGGGAGGGGCTACCAGAGCTATAGAAGCCTGTGACTCAGTGACCAGGAACAGCTAACAGGAGAGTTTGGAGAGGGAGTTGAGGGCACTAGTTACTTCTGACCTTCTTTAAAACCTAACTCTTAGAATAATCTATACTCCAGAAGTTTAAAAAGAATCCCAGTTTATACTTAAACTTATTCATTAGAAAAATGGAGGCAGAAGCCCAGCAGAGTGGGGGCTATCCTGTTTATTGCGTCGAGTATCACATGTATGATTACCTGCCCTGTGGGCGGGTGGCGTATGTGTGCACCCGTTGCAAGGAGCTCCTGGCCCTCAGAGACAGAGTTCGGGCTTTGGAGGACAGGGTGGCTGAACTGGAGGAGCTAAGGGAGGCAGAGAGCTATGTTGATGAGACTTTCCGGGACACTGTAGAACTGTCCCACCTCTAGTCTGAGAGCCCCAGTGTTCTTAAGGAGGATGAAACTCTCAAGGGAGTAGAAGGAAACCATCCCGTAGTTGGGACCCTCCTCCCAGAGGATGTTGCGGCATCCTCTCGCACTGAGGATACCTCTGAGGGGGAGGGAATGCCAGTTAGGAAGAGGCAGGTGTTAGTAGTGGGTGATTCGATCGTTAGAAACATAGATAGTTGGGTTTGTGATGACCGGGAGAACCGTATGGTCACTTGCCTGCCTGGTGCGAAGGTTGCGGATCTCTCGAGGCATCTAGATAGACTTGTGTAGTGCTGGGGAGGAGCCGGTGGTTGTGGTACATGTAGGTACCAGTGACGTAGGGAAGGGTAGAGGAGATGTTCTGGAGGCCAAATTTAGGCTGCTAGGAAAGAGACTGAAATCCAGGATCTCTATGGTGGCATTCTCGGAAATGCTTCCAGTTCCACGCGCAGGGCCAGGTAGGTAGGCAGAGCTTCAGAGTCTCAATGCGTGGATGAGACGATGGTGTAGGGAAGAGGGGTTTGGATTTATTAGGAACTGGGGACACTTTTGGGAGAGGAGGGGAGCCTATACAGGAAGGTGGAACCAGACTGCTGGCACTAAACATTAAAAAGGCCGTAGAGCAGTTTTTAAACTAAGAGATGGGGGAAAGCCGATTGGTGCGGAGATGCACGTAAATCTGAGGGAGACTTCTCTTAGAGGAGAATCGGTTGATAGAAATTCTCTAAGCTGTAGTCAGAAAGAGAGGAGGGGAGAGGGCAAACCATGGGCCAGAGCAGACAAACAACCGCATACAAAGGAATCCAATGCATCAGGGAAGGGCAGACAAATAAGCAGTGGCAAATTTTTAAAGTGCTTGTACACAAATGCTAGGAGTCTGACTAATAAGATGGGTGAACTAGAGTACCTTGTATTAAATGAGGAGATTGACATAATAGGCATCACTGAAACCTGGTGGAATGAGGAAAATCTGTGGGACACAATCATACCGGGATATAAAATATATCGAAAGGATAGAGCAGGCCGGGTGGGTGGCAGAGTGGCACTGTATGTGAAAGATAATGTAGAATCAAATGAAATAAAAATATTTCATGAATCAACACGTTGAATAGAATAGCTATGGATAGTAATTCCATGCGCCAATAATAAGAAATTAGCAGTAGGGATATATTACCGACCACCTGACCAGGACAGCGATACTGACATTGAAATGCTGAGGGAGATTAGAGAGGCTACCAAAATAAAGAACTCTATAATAATGGGGGATTTTAATTACCGCATATTGACTGGATACATGTCACCTCAGGAAGAGAAGCAGAGATGAAAATTTCTCAGTGGCGTAAATGACTGCTTCTTGGAGCAGCTGGTGCAGGAACCCACAAGGGGAGAGGCAATTCTTGATTTAGTCCTGAGTGGAGGGCAGGATCAGGTCCAGGAGATAACCGTTACAGGACCGCTTGGGAATAGTGACCATAATATAATAACATTTAACATTCCCGTGGTGGGAAGAACACCTCAGCAGTCCAGCACCCTGGCATTTAATGTCAAAAAGGGGAATTGCACAAAAATGAGGCGGTTAGTTAAACAGAAATTAAAAGGCACAGTGACTAGAGCCAAATCCTAGCAAGCTGCATGGAAACTTTTTAAAGACACCATAATAGAAGCCCCAACTTAAATGCATACCCCAAATTAAAAAACATAGCAAGAGACCTAAAAAAGAGTCACTGTGGCTTAACCACCATGTAAAAGAAGCAGTGAGGGACAAAAAGGTATCTTTTAAGAAGTGGAAGTCAAATCCTAGTGAGATAAATAGAAAGGAACATAAACATTGTCAAATCAAGTGTAAAAATGTAATAAGAAAAGCAAAAAAATGTTGAGGAACAGCTAGCCAAAAACTCAAAAAAATAACAATGTTTAAGTACATTAGAAGCAGGAAGCCTGCTAAAAACCTGTGGGTCCCCTAGATGTTCGAATTATAAAAGGAGCAATCAAGGATGATCAAGCCTTTGGGGAGAAACTAAATGATTTCTTTGCTTCAGTCTTCATGGCTGAGGACGTTGGGGAGATTCCCAAATCTGCACCGTCCTTTGTGAGTGATGAATCTGAGGAACTGTCCTGGATTGAAGTGTCATTAGAGGAGGTTTTGGAACAAATAGAAAAACTTAATGTTAACAAATCTCCGGGACTGGATGGCATTCATCCAAGGGTTCTAAAAGAACTCAAATGGGAAATTGCTCAACTATTATCTGTGGTTTGTAACCTATCCCTTAAATTGGCTTCCATACCCAATGTGACACCAGTATTTAAAAAGGGCTCTAGAGGCGATCCGGGCGATTACAGACCGGTAAGTCTAACTTCAGTACCGGGCAAATTAGTCGAAACAATAGTAAAGAATAAACTTGAGGCATGTAGAAGAACATAATTTGTTGGACAAAAGTCAACATGGCTTCTGTAAAGGGAAATCCTGTCTTACTAATCTATTAGAGTTCTTTGAAGGGGTTAACAAACATGCAGACAAGGGGGATCCAGTAGATATAGTGTACTTAGATTTTCAGAAAGCCTTTGACAAGGTCCCTCACCAAAGGCTCTTGTGTAAATTACATGGCCATGGGATAAGAGGGAAGGTCCTTTCATGGATTGAGAACGGGTTAAAAGACAGGAAACAAAGGGTAGGAATAAATGGTAAATTTTCAGAATGAAGAAGGGTACCTAGTGGTGTCCCCCAAGGGTCAGTCCTGGGACCAATCCTGTTTAACTTATTCATAAATGATCTGGAGAAAGGGGTAAGCAGTGAGGTAGTAAAGTTTGCAGATGATACCAAACTGTTCAGGATAGTCCAGACAGAAGCAGACTGAGGGACTCCAAGAAGATCTCACCAAACTGAGTGATTGGGCAACAAAATGGCAAATGAAATTTAATGTGGATAAGTGTAAAGTAATGCACATCGTGGAAAAATAGCCCCCATCATACTGTACGTATAGTTGGGGTTAATTTGGCTACGACAAATCAGGAAAGAGATCTTGGAGTTATCGTGGACAGTTCTCTGAATACGTCCACACAGTGTGCAGCGGCGGTCAAAACGGCAAATAGGATGCTAGGAATTATTAAGAAAGGGATAGAAAATAAGACCTAGAATATCTTACTGCCCCTGTATAAAACTATGGTACTCCCACATCTTGAATACTGTGTACAGATGTGGTCTCCTCACCTCAAAAGATATTTTGGCCTTGGAAAGGGCAACTAAAATGATTAGGGGTTTGGAACGGGTCCCATATGAGGAGAGGTTAAAGCGACTGGGACTTTTCAGTTTAGAAAAGAGGAGACTGAGGGGGGGATATGATAGAGGTATATAAAATCATGAGTGGTGTGGAGAGGGCTGTGACGGACCGGGCCGTGTCTGGGCACAGCTGAGGGCATCCGCTCAGGGTGAATTGCTCAAATCTGGGGCTCCTTACAGCCCCCAGACTGGTGACCTCTCCAAACAGGCCACAAACCAGTCCCACAGAGCGCTTCAGAAGCCTGCCTGAAGCCTCATGAGCAAAACCCCTCCGACACCCCAGCAATATCCATGCCCCAGATGGCCCCGGGCCTATACACAGGTGGGGGGGTCCTAGCACCCAATCCCACCTACCCCGGAGAAGTTTTGTCCGGTTCTAAGAAACTAGCCACAGATCCCTGGTCAGTTTACCCTCTGGACCTTACCCACAAATCACGCTGGGCCAATCCTTTAGAATCTATATCTAAAGGTTTATTACAATAAAGAAAAGCATGAGAGTAAGGTTATTAAAGTACAGTACGTTACATGCACCGAATCTCCCAGTTCTCGATGCAGGCTCTAGCAGAGATGTTACAGCTGCTGGTTTAAAAGTTCTTATTGCACATCCTAGGGTCAGGATGGGTTCACAGGTCTTCTGGTCTCTTCGATCCCTGCAGTGCTGCCTCTGGGATGAAGTGCTGAGCTGAGAACAAAATGGCATCGACCACATGGCCTCTTTATACCTCCTTCCTGGCCTCTTCTGGTATGTAGCAGGTCACCTGGTCAGAGGCCAATCTCTGTGTTCCCTGCTGGCTGCTCTCAGGTGACAGCCCCCATTCTTTGGGTGTGTCCTTGGCCCATTGAGAGCCATTGTTCCACAGGGCCTCGGTAATTAGCATGTCCACAGGCTCAGCCCTGCCTAATGCTTAACCACGTGCAGGGAAATCTTCAGTGTCCATACAAGTACATGCTAATAATTGCACACACAGACATTATACAAACACATGAACAGCGTACATAGGATTATCTGATAATAAGCTTCTATTCAATACCTCACATGGCCCCTTCTATACCATTTTTGGGGCCAACACCCCCACCTATGGGTGCGTCAGTGATCTGGCTGCTCCCCTCAAGATCCAGCAACGTGACAAGGGCTGATAAAGAAAAGTTATGTATTAGTTCCCTAAATAGAAGAACTAGAGGACACCAAATGAAATTAATGGGTAGCAGGTTTAAAACTAATAAAAGAAAGTTCTTCTTCACACAGCGTTTAGTCAACCTGTGGAACTCCTTGCCAGAGGAGGCTGTGAAAGCTAGGACTATAACAGAATTTAAAGAGAAGCTAGATAATTCCATGGAGGTTAGGTCCATAAAAGGCTATTAGCCAGGGGATAAAATGGTGTCCCTGGCCTCTGTTTGTCAGAGGCTGGAGAGGGATGGCAGGAGACAAATCGCTTGTTCATTGTCTTCGGTCCACTCTCTCTGGGGCACCTGGTGCGGGCCACTGTTGGCAGACAGGCTACTGGGCTAGATGGACCTTTGGTCTGACCCAGTACGGCCGTTCTTATGTTCACAGTATGCTTCTCAGGCTGGCCTAATGATTTGTGTTTGTCAGTTCTCAGCAAAATACCATGGACTGCCTCAGTTTACTCCTATAGTTCCTTTCTCTTGACTTTGGGGTTCTCCTTAACCCACCAAGTTAAATACAACAATTTAAGGGGTTTTCATTTACTCTGGAAGTGCCGGTACAGCACCAGCACTATTATAAATGTTATAATCGAAACTTCCCACATAAATTGGCAAACACTATGCAGCTCCATCCCCAAGATATTTCATTGCCTTACTGGCGCTGCCCACGATAATAGACTTGACCTCTACTGCCCGGTTGAGTGCCGCAGGGGTAGGCGTTTGGCATGGTCCACAGTGTTTCCCTATCTGTGTGTACCTCAGACGGCCAGCCTCGAGATATCTTTGGGCATTAGCCATCAACTCCTCGATCTTCGCCTGCAGGGCCAGTAAACCCCCCTCCTAGGTACTTACTTCCGCCGTGCCACTCAGGATCACATGTTAGGTTACTTATCACTGCCGAAGTGCGATAGAGCCGCATTCCATCAACGGTCAGGATCATCCGTCGAGGGGCTGTTATGCACACAGACGGATATGTAGAGGGGCAGGATGGAGTGATCTGTCTGGTTAGTCAAACACCAGTAGGTACCGTTCATTTGGACCAGCTCGATGTTTTTGTTTCTCTGAGACAACCACATCAAACCTAGGCAGATTCGTCATGATGTTAAATGGGCAGGTACATAAAATTTCCTTATCAAAGTGGGTGCAACAATCCCTGGGTATAGGGAGGCTCCCACACCTTCAGAATAAGCGATGCCCTCGATCTATCTATATGCCCCTGCTTTGGTACAGGCAGGGAGGTTACCATTCTGATCTGATCTGAGTGAGGAATCCCCAGAGGGGACAAAAACAAATGGTTATACTATGGCCTGTCCAGGTGGGCCTTTGGGTCCTCATGGATTCTCTACTTCCCCACTCCCATGGGTAGGCACAGGGGAGATGGGGACTCACCACCATAAGGGCTGGGTGGTCAAAGCTATCCTATTCTTCAATACAGGCCTTCTAATTTCTTTAATTTAGTTCCATTAATTAACAATCCAATTAGTCTCTGGTCCAAATATCTGGTTAGGTCTAGTGAAGTGGACACAGAGCTGGACAGATCCTTCAAACTATTCAGGATCAGTCGGTTAGCTTGGCTGGTGTCTAGGCCTTTACGGGCACTGGATATTACTGCATCTACCAGCCTGGATTCTATACAATTTCTGGGCTATGACATGAGTGTTGCTGACAGAGTTTCCAGGCCCAAACCAATCTGCGATGGTATCTGCTAAGCCCCGTCATTGCCTAATCAGGCGCTTGCCAATTCGATTAGCCAGTCTAGCACACAGCTGGTCTATACCAGTGTGGAACATCACCAAGGTAAGGACCAGTGACAGTTGTCCTCTTAGTGTTCATGTTGTTACAATAAACAAAATAATTCTGTGTGAATGAGGGGCGGCCCAAGGCCGTGTATTCCCCATTGCTATTAGTGTGTATTTGTTCTATGTATGTGACTTGAAGGAGGTTACGTTGACTAGAGTCGCTGTTTCTCTTATAGGACCAAGCATGGTTCACAGATGTTTAATCGATAACCTATGCAATTCCATCATTCTTGAGGCCTTTTAAGGCATCAGGCACCAATGAGTAGCAGGGCAAGTAGCTGTTATTGCAATGGTGAGGTTACTAGTTTCTTCATCGTTGTGGGCATCTTTACTTAAATATGCTGATGTCCCACTTGCCCGTGTTGTTGTTTCTTATAGATTTCTTATTATCTCTGGCCAAACCACTTTTATGGTTGGTGTGCAAATTTGCAGAAGCTAAATATTTCATTTGTGTAGCCATGAAAGCAAAACTAATCTGGTGGGGGAGAGGGCTGGTACCCCACTCCCATCCTTCTGTTCACGTGATGCACTCCTTGCTTCCTTCCAGTTCCTTTTTTGTTCACCTGTGGAGACATTGTTAACCTTCTCCTAGCCTAAACAATTACCAAACGATTATCCTTTCACTGAATTTTAAAGTTGCCAATTGACTAAGTTTAGAGTTGCCAATTGATTGGGCCCAATTATTAATTTTGTTGGTTTAAATTCATGCTTCTGCTTTACTCAAATTATCCTTTCATTAAAACAATATCCTACACACAACAATATTTGCAATACGTATTACAATTAAGACACACAAGACAAACTTGGACAGAACACAAACTTATTATGTCATGACACAGAGCCATGGTTTTATTTTGTTGGTGGTGGTGGTGGTGGTTGTTTTTCTTCAGCTGGCGCCAGCGCTTTCTGATGATCTGAAAGACAAGAAAACATTTCTACCCCCGTCGGGGTGGCCCATTATAACTTAAAATACTGCCTAAGATTTGCTAGGGGAACCGGTTACAGCTAGTTCCTTACCACTTCCATGGGCGAGTGAGCTGCAACTTTCCGAGAACAAGGGCGCTTCATCGGTACTTGTGACCTTCCACTCCCTCGAATTACCTCAGAGTTGCTAGCCCTCCCCAACAGTGGCATGCCTCAGTTTCCCTCTTGTACCACAGATCAGGCTTAATGTGTGAAGCTATAATGTTTCTCCTTAGCCCAAGGTGTTGGTTGGCCAGTTACTGTTCCTGCAAGCAAAAAGCTTTTATTTTCCTGAAAAGAATCATATGTACAATGTTACAGGCTTACTTATGAGGGACAGTCGGTAAACTAAATCTACACACTCCAAAGAAGGGGTCTGCTGGGTCTAGAGTGTCAGACCATATCAGCAGCTCATGAAATAAGGGGAGTTGTCACTCCCTCACATCTGCTCGGTCTCGAGGTTCAACTGACACCACCCCCCCCCCCCCCCCCCCTTGCGTTCAGAACTCCCTCGTGGGAGAGCCCTGGTGTGGCTGGAATCCGCTTACTACTCAGAGACCTGGGCAGCGGCATTCACACTCAGCATGCTTTTCACACAGAAATTTTCCCACTTTGAGGTGCATCTCTCTTTATGGACCTCGTCCATATTTGGGGCGGCAAACAACACTGTTCCCCCCCCAGGGGCGGCAAACAACACGTTCCCCCCCCCCCAGAACCACAGCAGTTCCCAGCACTGCATAAACCTAGGTGCCTTATGTCCAGATGCAATACAATTTTCTTCCCGTACCCGAGGTGGCACCACCAATACCACAGCAGTTCCCAGCACTGCATAAACTTAGGCCTACTCGGGGATAACAAAACAACCTCCCCGGAACCGCTTTGCGTCTGACCTTGTTGCAGATTCAAGAAGTTCGGATGGCGTGAGCCCACAAGAAGCAGACGACCCTACAGGCAGTCCTCCTCCACACCCCAGTAGAGATTTCAAAAGGTCTCTTACCTCTCGTTTGGCGCCCTGGGGGTGAAGGGGGACGGTCCGCAGCCGCTGTCGCTGTCTTCAATCGGGCGTTGCCATCCGAGTCACTGCACCAAATTGTGGAAGAAAACATTGTCCTCACTCTGAGTTTGTAAGCAACAAGTAGCCAGAGGCAGTTTTATTACGAGCTGCAGCAAGGGAAAACTGGTTCGGACAGGGGGGAGCCCCCCGAGGCAGATCTTCGAATACAAGCAATTATGAAGCAGTTTATATATTGTTAGATATAATAACAATTAGTCTCCTTCCCATTACAAACACCAATGGCTAACAGTTATTTTAGTTCCACCCAGATGCTCCTTATCTCAAGGTCCCTGCCAGAGTCAGCGTTCTATCCTTATCTCCGTATGGAGGCGAAGGCAGCGTCTAATTACAGATCTCACGTTGTCAGGTCACAGACTTAGCCTGACTCTTGCTCTCTTGTTAACAAGACCAAGATGGCTGCACACAAATTCCCTTTTCCTGCCTCCACAATGCTTTGTCTCATTTGCATTTTTTTTTTTTTTTTTGCGCAAGAGAGGGCAGTGTAGGACATAGCTTTTCATAGTCATTATTGCAGTCCTGGTTAGGTGGACGATAATATATCCCTACTGCTATATTCTTATTGGAGACTGGAATTACTCTACCCATAGGCTAAGGGAGATTAGAGAGGTCATCGAAATAAATAAGTCAATAGTAGGGGATTTCAATTATCCCCATATTGACTGGGTACACACCACCTCAGGATGGGATGCAGATATAACATGTCTTGAGACCTTAAATGACTGCTGCTTGGAGCAGCTGGTTCTGGAATCCTCAGGGGCTGAGGCATTTCTTCATTTAGTCCTAAGTGAAGTGCAGGATCTGGTCCAAGGGGTAAATAGAGCTGGACTGCTTGGAAGTGAAATTTAACATCCCTGCGGTGGGAAAAACACCTCAGCAGCCCAACACTGTAGCATTTAATTTCATAAAGGGGAACTACGCAAAAATGAGGAGGTTAAACAAATTAAAAGGTACATTAACAAGTCAAATCCCTGCAAGTTGCATGGAAATTTTTCAAAGACACTATAATAGAGGGCCAATTTAAATGTATACTGCAATTTTTTGTTTAAATACATAAGCAGGAAACCAGCTAAACAACCAGTGGGGCCCCTTGAGTGCTCCTTTAGCATCTCGATCATCCAAGATGATGAAGTCATTCCGGAGAAGCTAAATTAATTCTTTGCTTCAGTCTTCACCGCTGAGGATATTGGGGAAGATTCCCAAACCTGAGCCATTCTTTTTAGGTGACAAATATGGGGAGTTGTCCGAGATTGAGGTGTCATTAGAGGAGGTTTTGGAAATAAATTTATGTACCTAATGACTAGAAGATAGCAAATGTGACTGCAATATTTAAAAAGGGCTGTAGAGGTGATCCTGGCAATTACAGATGGCTAAGTCTAACATCAGTACCGGGCAAATTAGTTGAAGCTATAGTAAAGAATACAGTTGTCGGACATATCGATGAATGTAATTTGTTGAAAGTCAGCATGGTTTCTGTAAAGGGAAGTCATGCATTACTAATTTGCTAGAGTTCTTTGAGGGGGTCAACAAACATGCGGATGAGGGGGATCCAGTGGGTACAGTATACGAGGTCCCTCACCAAAGGCTCTTAAGTTGTTATGGGATAAGAGGGAAGGTCCTTTCGTGGCTTGATAACTGGTTAAAAGACAGGAAACGGGGTAGGAATGAGTGGTAAGTTTTCCAAGTGGAGAGAGGTAACTAGTGGGGTCCCCCAAGGGTCTCTATTGGGACCCATCCTATTCAACTTACTTATAAATGATCTAGAGAAAGGGGTAAATGGAGTAGGTAGTCCAAGACTTCCTGAAGGGAAGCTTCAGACAAGACAACCTGGCATTTGTGCCCACACTGAGAATCAAGTCCATTTGGCAGCATAGGAAGACTGCGTCGAGGGCTTTTGACTCTCAAAGGAGGACCCTCAGTCACCCAAACATGCCTGCTCCTGGGAGTTCAACTACAGATGAACCACGCTGTCAGCTGGAGTGAGGGGAGGTTCAGATGCAGTGAACACACTTGGTCCTGGGACAGCAAGTCCAGTCTCCGTGGCAACTGCTTGGGCGCATAGGACACTATGTTCACAAGTGCACTGAACCAGTCCTGACAAGGCCAGGCTGGTGTGATGAGGATCACCGTCACCTTGTCTCTCTTGACCTTCTGCAGAACCTTGTCCATGAGGGGGAAAATGGAAGGAAGGCATAGAGCAGACCCTCCAACTGCCGGTACAGACATGCATCTGGAAGGGAGCCCCGCTCAAGGCCAAACCAGAAGCAGAACCGGCTGAATTTTGCATTCTTTCTCTCATAGCGAAGAGGTCCACTTGGAGAGAGCCCTAGTCGTGGAAGAGGGAGGCGGTCACCTCTGGGTGTATAGCCCTTGTGGTGAGAGGAGAACTCTGCTATTGCATTCCATACCCCTGGGAGGTGATGGGCCTCTAGCACGATGCCATGAAGGACATGGAACTACCAGAGCCTCATAGCTTCCCTGCAGAGCAAACCCCCCCCCCCCCCTTCACCTGTTTACCTAATATGTGGTGGCGGTGTTGTCAGTGAACACACACCACTCTGCCCACAAGGTGAGAGAAACACTCCGCATGTGTTTCTGAGTGCTTCCATATTCATGTGGAGTGACCTTTCCTGTACAGACCGCACCCCCTGAGTGCGAAGGGTCCCCATGTGCCCCCCCCCCCAGCCACAATCCGAAGCATCAGCAACTAGTTCCCTCGAGTACAGTTGAGGGTGCTATGGGATGCCCAAAGTGACATGGTCTGGTTTTGTCCACCAGACCAGGACTGATAGCACATAGGGTGGTATCGTCACTCCTCTTTCTAGGGAGTGCCTCGGGGGTGCATACACTGATGCCAGCCGCAGCTGGAGGGGCCTCATTCTGAGCCTGGCATGCGGCACTACATATGTGCAGGCAGCCACATGCCCCAGGATCTGCAGATGCACCCTTGCGCTGGTCAGAGGAGCGATGGAGAGCTGGCGGAGGAAGACCGACAGGGCCTTGAACCTCTCAGCAGGCAGCAATGCTCTGGCCATGGTAAAGTCCAGGACTGCTCCTATAAACTCTATCTTGAGTCAGCATTAAGAGACTCTCATTTATCAATAGGCTGAGCCGGTGGCATGTGTCCAAGAGGAGTCGTAAGTCATGCTGGACCTTTAGTCTCGATAGACCTTTGACTAGCCACTAGTCCAGGTAAGGGTACACCTGCATTCCCCGATGCCTCAGGCATGCTGCACTCACCCACGTGCACTTGATGAAAACCCTGGGGGCTGTAGACAGGCTAAAGGGCAGGACACCAAACTGGTAGTGGTTCTTTCCCACTATGAACCTCAGGAAGTGCTTGTGATCATCAAAGGTGGCAAAGAGACCTCAGGAGGTCATCAAGCCCAGCCCCCTGCCCAAGGCAGGACCAATCGCAACTAAATCAACCCAGCCAGGGCTTTATCAAGCCGAGACTTAACCTCTAGGGATGGGGATTCCACCACCTCCCTAGGTAACCCATCCCAGTGCTTCACCACCCTCCTAGTGAAATAGTTTTTCCTAATATCCAACCTGGACCTCTCCCACCACAACTTGAGCCCATTGCTCCTTGTTCTGCCATCTGTCACTACTGAGAACAGCCTCTCTCCATCCTCTTTGGAACCTCCCTTGAGGAAGCTGAAGGCTGCTATCAAATCCGGGCCGTCTTCTTCCCCCCCCCCCCCCCCCCCGGTAGCCTAAACAAACCCGAATCCCTCCGTGTCTCCTCAAAAGTCATGCGCTCGAGCCCCCTAATCATTTTGGTTGCCCTCTGCTGGACCCTCTTCAATGTGTCCACATCTTTTCTATAGTGGGGGGGGGCCCAGAACTGGACACAATACTCCAGATGTGGCCTCACCAGAGCCGAATAAAGGCGAATAATCACTTCTCTGGATCTGCTGGCAATGCTCCTCCTAATGCAACCTAATATGCCATTAGCCTTCTTGGCTACAAGGGTACAATGTTGACTCGTATCCAGCTTCTCATCCACTGTAACCCCCAGGTCCTTTTCTGCAGAACTGCTACCTAGCCATTCAGTCCCCAGCCTGTACCAATGCTTGGGATTCTTCCGTCCCAAGGGCAGGACTCTACACTTGTCCTTGTTGAACCTCATCAGATTTCTTTTGGCCCAATCCTCTAATCTGTCCAGGTCACTTGAGACCCTATCTCTGCCCTCAACCATATCTACCTCTCCCCCAGCTTAGTGTCATCAGAGAATTTGCTGAGGGTGCAATCCGTCCCCTCATCCAGGTCATTAATAAAGATATTGAACAAAACCTGTCCTAGAACAGATCCTTGGGGCATGCCGTTAGAAACCGACCGCCAACGTTACATCGAGCCGTTGATCACTACCCATTGGGCCAGACAGTCTAGCCAGCTTTCTATCCGTCTTAGTCCATTTAGCTAATCCATATTCCCTTAACTTGCTGGCAAGAATTTCGTGGGAGACTGTGACGGACTGGGCTGTGTCTGGGCACAGCTGAGGGCGTCCGCTCAGGGCGAATTGCTCAAATCCGGGGCTCCTTACAGTCCCCCTGACTGGCGACCTCTCCAAACAGGCCACAAACCAGTCCCACAGAGCGCTTCAGCTGCCTGCCTGAAGCCTCCCGAGCAAAACCCCTCCGATACCCCAGCAATATCCGTGCCCCAGATGGCCCCGGGCCTATACACAGGTGGGGGGTCCTAGCACCCAATCCCACCTACCCCGAACAAGTTCTGTCCGGTTCCAAGAAACCAGCCACAGATCCCTGGTCAATTTACCCTCTGGACCTTGCCCACAAATCACGCTGGGCCAATCCTTTAGAATCTATATCTAAAGGTTTATTATTACAAGAAAGAAAAGCTTGAGAGTAAGGTTATTAAAGTACAGTACGTTACATGCACCGAATCTCCCAGTCCTCGATGCAGGCTCTAGCAGAGATGTTGCAGCTGCTGGTTAAAAGTCCTTATTGCACATCCTACGACCAGGATGGGTTCACAGGTCTTCCGGGCTCTTCAATCCCTGCAGTGCTGCCTCTGGGATGAAGTGCTGAGCTGAGAACAAAATGGCATCGACCACATGGGCTCTTTATACCTCCTCCCTGGCCTCTTCTAGTATGTAGCAGGTCACCTGGTCTTCAGCCTCTCTGTGTTCCCTGCTGGCTGCTCTCAGGACAGCCCCCATTCTTTGGGTGTGTCTTTGGCCCATCGAGAACCATTGTCCCACAGGTAATTAGCATGTCCACAGGCTCCACAGGCTCGGCCCTGCCCAATGCTTAACCACATGCAGGGAAATCTTCAGTTTCTACACAGATTACAGATCTACACACACAGACATTATATACTCACATAAACAGTGTACACAGGATCAGAAAACAACAAGCTCCCATTCAATACCCCACATGGCTCCCTTTCATACAGATTTCTGGGACCAACACCCCCACCTAGGGGTGCAGCAGCGATCTGGCTGCTTCCCTCCAATTCGGCAATGTGACAGAGACCATATCAAAAGCTTTGCTAAAGTCAAGGTATATCCCATCCACTGACTTTCCCACATCCAGAGCCAGTTACCTCCTCATAGAAGCTAATCAGATTGGTCAGGCATGACTTGCCCTTTGTGAATCCATGTTGACTATTCCTGATCACTTCTCTTCCAACTGCTTCAAAATGGATTCCTTGAGGATCCCCTCCATGATTTTTCTAGGGACTGAGGTAAGGCTGACTGGTCTGTAGTTCCCTGGATTGTCCTTCTTTCCCCCCCCCCTTTTTTTTTAAAAGATGGGCACTACATTTGCCTTTTCCCAATCATCCAGGATCTCTCCCAATCTCCAAGTTTTCAAAGATCATGACCAAGGGCTCTGCAGTGACATTTGCCAACTCCCTCAGTACCCTCGGATGCATTAAATCCGGGCCTGTGGATTTGTGTGTGTTTAGCTTTTCTAAATAGTTCCTAACTTGTTCTTTCCCCTCCAAGGGCTGTCGACCTCCTTCCCATACTGCATTGCCTAGTGTATTTGTCTGGGAGCTGACCTTGTCTGTGAAGACCGAGGCAGAGAAAGCATTGAGTACTTCAGCTTTTCCCACATCATGTGTTACTAGGTTACCTCCCTCATCCATCCAGTAAGGGCCCCACACCCTCTCTGGTCACCCTCATATAGCTAACATGCCTGTAGAAACCTTTCTTGTTACCCTTCTCGTCCCTTGCTAGCTGCAATTCCAATTGAGCTTTTGTGTTCCTGGTAACTCCCCTGAATTCTTCAGCAATATATACTCCTCCCTGGTCCTCTGTCCAAGTTTCCACTTCGTGTAAGCTTCCTTTTTGTGTTTAAGCTCACCAAGGATGTCCTCGGTAAGCCATTCTGGTCGCCTACTATATTTGCTTTTCTTGCTGTGCATCGGGATGGTTTCTTCCTGTGCCTTTAATAAAGCTTCTTGAAAATACTGCCAGCTCTCCTGGACTCCTTTCCCCTTCATGTAAACATCCCAGGGAATCCTGCCCATCAGCTCTCTGAGGGAGTCAAAGTCTGCTATTCTGAAGTCCAGGGTGTGTATTTTGCTACTCTCCTTTCTCTCTTTGGTTAGGATCCTGAAATCTACCATCTCATGATCACTACTTCCCAGGTTGCCACCCACCTCTACTTCCCCTACTTGTTCCTCCCTGTTTGTGAGCAGCAGGTCAAGCTGCACATGGCCCCTGGTTGGTTCCTTCAGCACTTGCACCAAGAAGTTATCCCCAGCGTTCTCTAAAAGCTTCCTGGATTGTCTGTGTACTGATGTATTGGTCTCCCAACAGATGTCAGGGTGATTGAAGTCCCCCATGAGAACCAGGGCCTGTGATCTGCAAGCTTCTCTCAGTTGTCCAAAGAAAGCCTCATCCACCTGATCTGGTGGTCTATAGCAGACACCAACCACAACATCACCCCTGTTGCTTCCGTCTCTAAGCTTAACCCATAGACTTTTGTCCCTCTAAATAGTGGAGTTCTGAGGAATCCTACTGCTCTCTTACATATGCTGCTGCAACTCCTCCTCCTCCTTTTCTCCTCCACCTGTTCTTCCTGAACAGTTTATACCCTTCCATGACAGCACTCCAGTCATGCGAGTTATTCCAGTGAAATCATAGTTCTTCGACTGGGCCAGGGCTTCTAATTCTTTGTTTGTTTCCCAGGCATCTCGCATTTGTTTACGAACACCTTAGATAACCAGTTGATCGCCCTACCTTCTCCATCCAAATCGTGGTTCCTCCTTCATTGCTCGTTCCTCCTTGTGATTCTTCCCAGTGTTTGACTTCCTCACTCTACCTCAGGGCTTTGATCCACCTAGTTTCCCTCGTCCCTAGTCCAGGAGGTCTCGGACGCTGGTGGTTTCTGCCAGGATCAACCTCTGGTGCACTGAAGGAGACTCCGCCGCCTGCACGCATAAGGCTGGATTGTGGAGCAGGGGCTCCGAGGGGAAGTTTGCTCCCTCGGTGGCCACAACGGACCTGGTCGGTGAGGATGGTTTCCAGGTCTAGAAAAGTTCCTGGTAGAACTAGGCATCTCTGAGAGGTCTCGCAGAAGACCCCTTGGGTGAGAAGAGCTGCCCAGTCATATTGGAGTCCTCAGAGGTGGCAGCGTAGGAAGGTATGCTCCAATGTGCTCCATGCCAGACTACCTGCACTAAAGAGGAGTCTCTGCAGGGCCTGGAGGCGGAAGGTCCAGACCTGGCTGTGCACACAGACCAGACCCTGTCTCTCTCCTCCTCGTCTCTCTTCTTCTCCTCCCCCCCCCCCCCTTCCAGGGGGGACACAGGACCCCTGCAGAGACCCAGTGCAGTCCTGGCCAGAACTCCAGGGCTATCCTCTGGAGTCGGGCCAGGCTCAGGGTGTTGAGGCGGTGCCAGAGCATGGACAGGACTAGCTGGTTCAGCACCCTCCCCCTCAGGGAGACACACTGGAGCAGTCCTGTCCATCTCCCCAGCCACGCACCTGCCCTGGCCTCCAAACCCTGCTATCTCACTGGTGGAGAGGAATGTGTGGCGGATACACTCCGAAATGAAGCAGCAGACCTGGGCTCCACCTGATGGCCTGAAGCGCGGGAGGGAGCCTGCTTGCCACCTGTCCCCGACCACCAAGCCAGGGTTCTTGACCCAGTTCCCCCGGGTGGAGGAGGCCGCAGAGTAGATGGCTTGGCAGGTCTCCCCAACCCCCCCCACCCCCCTCCCCCCACCCCCCCGCACCAGGTAGCCCGGGTCCTGGACCACGAGGAGCACATCGTTGGCCCACGCTGATAGGAACAGCTGCAGCGCCGGCGCTCGGAGCACCAACTCCATCCACCTCCCGTGGAGAAGACTGAGGAAGGGCTCAATCGCCAGAGCAGACAGCTGGCCTGATAGCTGACATCCTTGCTGTACTCCCTGCCCAAAGATGACTGGCTCGGTTGGGGTCCAGTTGAGCCTGACCAAATACTCTGTGGAGGCATACAGCACCAGGAGAGACCCCATGAAAAGGGGCCCGAAGCTTAAGGGCTGCAGAGTGCTCAGGAGATACCCATGGTCCACCCTCTCGAAAGTCTTTTCCTGGTCCAGGGACAGGAGGGCCAACGAAAGACCATACCTGCACCCAAGCTACAAGGGATTTCGGACCACATAAAAGTGATCAAAGATTGTGTGGCTTGGGACAGTAGGTCTGGTAGGGGTGGACCACTTCTGCCAGCACGTACCGCACTCGAAGCGAGATGCCTTTTGCTATGATTTTTGTAGTCCGTGTTGAGGAGCGATGTGAGACGCTGGTCACAGAGGTCCCCCTCTTTCAGCAGCAGGGCAAGCACAGCTCACCTCCGCAACAGAGAGAGGACCCTGCTCTCCGTGGACTTGGCCCAGACTGTGACTGGGTCTGGGCCAACGATGTCCCAGAACATGTGGTAGAACTCTATGGTCAGCCTATCTATGCTCGGGGTTTTGTTGTTGGGCATGAGACGGAGGGCTTTCGAGAACTCAGCCAGAGTGAGCGGCCAGTCCCAATCGACCGCACTGACTGTCGGGAGTTCAGTCCAGAGCACCCTGCAGGCATCGCTGTCGGTCGGATCTGGGGAGAATAAGATGTTGAAGACCCTGGCCCTTCCACAACATCTCCAGAGCTGTGAGGGGGAGGTGTCATCTTCTACCAGGTATCAGAGGGGTAGCCGTGTTAGTCTGAATCTGCAAAAGCGACGAGTCCTGTGGCACCTTATAGACTAACTGAAGTGTAGGAGCATAAGCTTTCGTGGGCAAAGACCCACTTCGTCAGATGCATGTCATGCATCTGACGAAGTGGGTCTTTGCCCACGAAAGCTTATGCTCCTACACTTCAGTTAGTCTATAAGGTGCCACAGGACTCCTCGTCGCATCTTCTATCAGGAGGCAGATGATGTTCCTTCTAGCCCCCTTCTTTTTCTCCAGGGTGCAGGAGACAGAGGTGAGATCGAAGGAAGGTGCCCTGGGCTTGGTGGTCTTTGGGGGCCCAGAGTTCCTCCAACTTCTTTCGGCACTCCTTAGAGGAGTGGTTGCCCGCGGTTGGATGCTAGGTGCCTCTCATGCTTCAAAATCTCCTGCTCCGCCTGCTGTGTCACTGCATCCCTCTGCCAGCTGGTGCCCCGGGAGGAGTCACGACAGAAGAGCCGGGCCAAGGAGGAGAGGGTGGTGCAATTGAGTTGCTGCCCAGACCGAGGCCCGCTGGCAATAGGCCGTCCTTCCCCTGAACTATCAGGGTTAGACATCCTGGGTTTATCTCCTCAAAGATGCAGCTGAAGTCCGTCCCTACGGCCCCAGGGTCCTCTCCACCAGCTGCCTAAGCAACAATTGCCTCAGTGGTAATGATGGGGCGGGGGGGCAGCTCCATCTGAAGCCTCCTTAGGGATGGACTCTGCAAAGGAGATGGGTGTCCTCAGCTGGCGCCTCCTGCTAATGCTCAGCGGGGGTGGTGTTAGCAACAGTGGCCCCCCCTCATTATTTTATTGGGGGTCCTTCCTGTTATCCTGGTCGCAGGGGGGAGCTTGAGCCTGCGAACTGCGGGGATATGCATTTCCCCCCAAACGAGTGTCCAGCCTTCCGAGGTGGAGGGTTGGTCAGCAGGGGTAGAGCTAGGGGCACAGGTTGTGGTGGGGGGAGGCCTAGAAGGCAAGGGAGGAACAATGGGGGCGGGGGGGTGTAAAGGAAATCTCCCCCTGGGTTAAGCCCTCCCCTGGCAGCAGCCATGCCATCCTCTCCTCCTTGGGCCCTGCTCAATCAGGTTCGATAAAGGTGGGGTCTGCCCGCTCACCAGGGCGGGCTAGTGGGGCGCCCGAGCAGAGCCGTTGGCAGGAAGGGCAGCAGCGGAGGCCGGACTACTCGGGGGGGGGGGGGGGGGGCTGGTGGTGTTGGGGTTGGCTCCCTCCAGGGTTCCTGGACACCTCCTCGGACTGGGCCGGGGGTAGTTCTGCCGTACGTGCCTCGTCTCCCGGCAGAGGAGGCAGCGGGTCTCCTCCCAGGAGTAATGGACCCAGTACAGGGCCCCCTCATAGGGCACCCAAAAGGACACCCTCCAATGCCATGTGCCACCAGCGGCATCTGCAGCTGTATCTGCCAGCGGGAGGACAGAATGTGGCCGCCGGCGGAATCGTTGCAGCCCAATGGGAGAGGGCTGATGGTGGAAATGTGCTTCCCCAGGGAGGAGAGGACAGGTAACAGGGCAGCGTTTGGGGAGGAAGGGTGGAACAGAGATTAACGCCACCCATAGGCCTAGGTCCTCCAGTGGTTCGAAGGGCACGTGCACACCCCCAACTGCCAGGCCCCTCTCCACTACCTCCTGGGTGGCGGCCTCCGAGGCAAGGAAGAAGACCACCACGGCCGAGGACGCCACCACTCTCGCCAATGCCCACGCATGTTTTGACGTGGGGCGAGGCGGGGACTAGGAGGCAGCAGACGCTGTGCTTCGTGGTCAGGGTGGGGAAGGGGCCCCAGTCGATAGCGATGGAACTGGAGATGGTGGTTGGGGTAGAGAACACAGCAGTGTGCAGTGGGGTAGCAGCGGCCACCTGGGAGTATGCTATGGGGGCCGCGGGTGGAATGTTTGCAGAGCTGGTGTAGGGAACGGCTAGGGAAGGAGGAGTTGCAGCAGGCAAGATGGCCTCAGCAGCGGGGGCTTTGGCCTGCCAGGCCAGCCCTTTTTTCCAGCCGAGGTGGAGGCTCCTCCAGAATCGGGGAGTGTTGGCCATGGCAGCGGTGGAGCCTGGACGGGGGCTTGAGAAGTCAGCCACAGGGATCTTTGGGGCCATTGTTAACAGGGGTGCTTTGGGGTTAACAGGGGTGGGGAAAGGGGCAGGGCCCTTCTCCATCACAAGGGGAGGGGTTGGAGGAGGCCCAGATAGCGAGGAGCAGGGGGGAAGGGTCAACTGCTTCTCCCCACCAAGCAGCAGCCAGGGGAGGAGGGCACTGAATTGTGGGGGGGAACCGAGGCAGGGGATAGCAGCCACTCCTCCCTGCTGGAATGGAGGTGGGGGAGCGCACTGAGTTGCGGGGGAGCAACCGAGGGAAGGGGGCAGCAACCACTCCTCCATGCTTGGCTGGATGCAGAGGAGGAGGGCGCTAGAGAAAGGGGCAGGGACGTATGGTGGGGAGGGGGCATGATTGGGAAGGTGGGGCAAGCAACCACTCTTCCCTGCTGGGATGGAGACTGGGAGGGAGGGCACCAAGTTGCGGAGGTGAGTGGGTGGGCAGGCGGCCAACTGAGGGACAGGGAGCCTGCAACCACTCATCCCTGCGAGGCTTGAGACCGAAGAGAAGGGTGCTAGAGAGAGAGAGAAGCGCAGGGATGCGGGGGTGGGTGGAATACTTGATTTTGGGGGGGGGGGGGGGGAATGGAATGGAACCCCTCCCTCCCATTAGAGTGTATGCAGGGCGGGGGGGAGGGAGGGTGCTGGCGGGGGAAGGGTGTGAGCAGGGCAGCTGAGGGAGAAGGCGGGAAAGGTAACCACTCCTCCCTGCAAAGCTGGAGGCAGAGGAGTAGGGCACTCGTGGGATACAACAGGGGCCGAGGTTACAGGGCGCCGGCTCCTCGAGCTGCCCTGGGAAAGAGGTCGTCTATGGCAATATCAAAGGGAGTGTAGTGAAGGGCAGATGTCCCGTTGAGGCAAAAAGATTTGCTTTTGCGCAAAAGCATCCATGGCCAGTCTAGACGCGCTTTTGCGCCAGAAAGCCCTGATCGCCATTTTAGCCATCGGGGCTTTTTTGCACAAAACAGTTCTTCCCTGTCTACACTGGCCCTCTTGAGCAAGTATTCTTGCGCAAGAGGGCTTTTTCCTGAGCAGGAGCGTGAAAGTATTTGTGCAAGAAGCACTGATTTTGTACATTACGAAGTCAGTGCTCTTGCGCAAATTCAAGCAGCCAGTGTAGACAGCTGGCAAGTTTTTGCGCAAAAGCAAGTGCTTTTGTGCAAAATCTTGCCAGTCTAGATGCACCTGTGGTGTTCATAGCCCTCAAATGCTTTTAGGTGGTTACTGGAGCTTCCCCGTGGCCAAACTCCAGGTATCTCGTTGTTTGAATATTTTCCACACAAATGGAACCTCCAGCCTCTTGATCCTCTTTGTTGCTCCTGTAGGGTCCTATTAGTCAAACTTTCAGGTGCAGAAGTGACCAGAACAGACTGCTGTGTTCTAGAGGCAATCACACCAATGATTAGAGAGGAACATACCTCTTCCTCCTCCCAGCCTTCTCTTACACTCTCTTACATGTGAAATGATCACTTAGCAATATGTGAACTTCTGTGCTTTCCCATTGAAAACATCTTCAGTGTACATGAACATATGTAATACTGTAGTTCTCAGAGTGTTTCATAACCGAGATTATCTGGCTCCATTGCAGCACTACTAAGCTCCTGTTAGAATACCACTTCTTCAACTTACTCCTAGTAGATGCATCACTTTGTATTGAAGTAGGGAGAGTAGGCAGGAGCGATACTAAAAAGGCTCTGAGGGGAGGTCTACAGTACTTAAGTTTTGTTGAGGAAACAGACACCCAAGTCTCCAAAAAAGAGTTGCCAAAGTGTGTTTACACTTGCTTCCTCTGTTGACAGATTGTGTCCACATCTTTAGCTCCCTTGTTGAGTGGGTATGTATCCCACAATGCTCAGTGACACCATCTGTCACTAGGTGGTGTGGGACTTCTGAACAGAGCACAGGGCAACTTGGGACTATGCAAGACCTCCTCTTAGGCACTGCTTTGTTCAGAGGCTTCCAGCGTTCTTTCACACTTACTTTTTTAAACTGCCATTCTCTGCTGAGCCATCTGGCATCTGCAGTGAGCAAAGGGATCCCCCATGTCTCTTGCTGCCATGCACAGGGTCCTCGCTACAGTTGACAGCACGCAAGAGCATCTTGAAGTTACTGGCGGAGGAAGATGACTTGGAGAAGCCTGATCAGGCACATAAGGACAGCAGCAATCTGTCATTGTACTTGACAGTCAGAGCAGCTGTACAGGGTAGCTCAGTTCTTTTGGGCTAGGGAAACCAGCAGTGGGTGGCGGGATCATGCCATTATGCAGGTGGGGGATGAAGAGCAGTGGCTACTGAACTTTCGGGTATGTAAAGCAACCTTCCTGGAGCTGTGTGCTGAGCTGGCCCCTAACCTGTGGCACAAGGACACTAGAATGAGCTGCCCTCAGTATGTTGCTCCCACTGTCAGTGGGGGAGCTAAAGCTATATGGACACAATCTGTTGATGGAGGGAGCAAGTGTAAACACATTGTGGTGACTTCTGCACGTCAACATTAGTTGACCCAAAAACGTGGTAGTGTAGACATACCCTCAGTATGGCAATTCACTGGTAATCTAACAGGAGGAAAAATGTGGTCTGTGTAAATGGTTGAGTGGGAAGGAATAGGTAAATATTAGAGCAAGAACATCTGGTGTCTCAACCGTCCTCCTGCAGTTCTTCCCTAACCCCCTGACCCTGGGCCTCAGCTAAGGATTTCTAGGGAGTGTGTGGAGTAAGTTCAGGATGCATGAAGCATAGGGCAGTGGTTTTCAAAGTTGGGTCGCAGGCCCACTTGGGTAAGCTGCTGGCAGGCCTGTGTTGCTTTGTTTATCTAAGTGTCCATAGCCTTGCAGCTCCCATTGACTGTGGTTTGCTGTTTCCAGCCAGGGGCTGCTGTGGGAAACGGCGTGGCCATGACCCAACTTTGAAAACCACTGGTATAGGGAAAGGAGAACGTAGTCAGTCCTCTTCTTTTGAGCTCAACACAGACCCCAGAGGATGTGGGTTTTTTTTTTCTTTCAAAGAACGGCAGAGAAACTGTTTGAGACTTAATTTCCCCTTAACTACTGACAGCGAAAAGTAAAGTGGGGTAAAAGGGGTGACTTTTCTGGGAGATGTAGACAGGTAGGCCCTTCAGTTGGCTAAACCAAGCCTCTTGGTGGTCTGCAGCTGCTGAATTTGAGGCCGTGGTGGAAACGGTCAGAATTATGCCCCAGGTTTTTGTCTTTCATTTTAAAAATACATTTTCTAAGAGTTCTCCATTACAAAGCACTTTTTTTTTTTAAAAAGTGCCAGCAGTGCCCTTCTACTAGGTATATTGGCCAAACTACACAGTCTCTACACCAAAGGATAAATGGACACACATTAGGAAAGGTAATGCGTGCACACAAACCTGCGGGGGAACACTTTAACCTCCCTGGACATTTAGTAATGGATTCGAAAGTAGCCATCCTGCCACAAAAGAATTTCAAAACCTGATTTATAAAGGGGGACAGCTGAACTGGAGTTCATTTGCAAATACAATCAATTTAGGAATGAATAAGGATCTTAACTGGTTAACATACCACACAGGCAATTTCCCCTCTCTTGATAGTCATGTCTCCACACCAAATGCTGTGAATAAGCCACTTCCAGCCTGACTTGATTAGCCTTACTAATACAATATAGATCCATGCCTCTGTAACTTACACTCCAATTCATCTGATGAAGTGGGTTTTACCCACGAAAGCTTATGCCTTAATAAAGCTGTTAGTGTAAACATAGCCTTAGGCTATGGCTACACAACAAAGTTATTTTGAAATAACTTTCCTAGCATCTACACAGCTAAACTGCTATTTCGAAATAAAGTTGAAATAGCGGAATGCTTATTTCAAATTTGGTAAACCTCATTCTACGAGGAATAACGCCAAATTTCAAATAGCTATTTTGAAATAAGTGCTGTGTAGACACTTATTTCGAAATAGGGGGCCTCCAGCCTTCCCAGGGAGCGCTGCTGGCCACTCCACCCTCAACTAAGACCACTCCACTCCCTCCACCCTCCCCGGAGCCCTTAAAGGGGTAGAGACTGGCCACGGTGCCTGTGCCAACTGCTAGCCCCGAGCCAGCAGTCACTGGCCCCTGACCCAGTAGCCCCAAAACATGAGCCAGCAAGCCACTGGCAGCCAGCCCTGCACCGCTCCCCAGGAGCAGTCTGCCAGCTCCCAGGAGCCTGTCAGGGTCCGGAGAAGGCGGGCACCTTCCTGGTCCAGGGTGGAGATCATGGACCTTATTCAGGTTTGGGGGGGATGCCCCCAACATCCATGATCTCAGCCCTAGATGGAGGAACACGGCCGTCTATGGCAGGATAGCTGCCAGCCTGGCCACATGCAAACCCAGGAGCAGGTTTGTATGAAAATCAAGTTGGTCCAGTGAGGCCCTGAGCTTCCCCTCCCCCTGACTTCCCCCTTCCAGCTCCCTCCTCCCAGTTTTCCCCCTCCCCTCTTCTCCCCTCCCCTGCCTCCTTTCCCCAGTGGTCACCCCCCCCCCCCCCGCCCAGTTTTGTTAAATAAAGAGCCCTTGTGTTCATGAAACTACATGTATTTTATTTGTCATCAGGAAGGGGAGTTAGGGAGGGGTAAGTGGAAGGACGTGAGGGAGGAGTGTGGCACAAGCCCCCAGTGGGGCAGACCAGGGAGGCTCTTAGTGCTGCTCAGGGTGGAAGCTCTCCCGTAGGGCCTCCTGGATACTGACAGCTCCCCGATGGACCTCCAGGCTGGCAGCCTGCAGAAAGTGCAGCCAGGCTCACAGCAACGCAGCCACGAGACGCACCAGAGTGCCCGGGGCAGCTCTGGCTCCATGTTGCAGAGTGCTGTGGTGTCCCGAGTGAGGGTAACCAGAGCACGCAGAGACAAAATGCTTTGCTGTCCCTCATTGAGGTAGACAAGCAAGCAGGGAAAGCTGAGAATCGGCCGTCTGGGGGCGGGGGTCCCTTTAAGCACAGACCTCAGATAGCCTCAGGCAGCAGCCCCACACAGTAAGTCCTGACCTGGTGCCCTGCCGGAACTGGTTCTGGCCAGCCTTAAACACGATTCAGCGTCCACTCAGTGTGGACGCGCTATTTCAAAATAGCAAAATGCTATTTTGAAATGTATTTTATGTGTAGACATGTTTATTTTGAAATATCTTATTTCAAAATAACACTATAGTATAGACATATGCTGTGAGACTATCAGGTTATTTATTTATTTTGAAATAACTTCCAAAATAGACAAGGTCAACTCCCAGACTACTGCACTAGGCAATGCAGTATGGGAAGGAGGTGGGCAGCCCTCGGTGGAGAAAGAATAGGTTATGAGCTATTTAGAAAAGCTAGCTACACAAATCCATGGGTCTGTATTTAATGCATCTGAGGGTACTGAGGGAGTTGGCAAATGTCAGAGCCTTTGGCCATTATCTTTGAAAACTCGTGGCAATTGGGAGAGATCCTGTGTTGTGCTTAAAAGAAGCACCCGGGATCTTTTTCAGGGGGATAAGGCAACATGCCACATTTATTGAACATACGTAGATCAATCAGTACTTGTCATATGTATATGATACACTACACTCCTGCACTCTCACACACAAGCACACTCTGTCTTGTTACCAAAAGTTGCTCCCCCTAACTACACTGGCCAGGTGAGTTAGATGGGGGAGGGGTGAAGCCGGGCTCTCTCTCTCTCTCTCTCTCTCTCTCTCTATCTATATATCTATATAAATCTAAAAAGGAAAGTTTCTGTTAATACAAAGTTATAGGAGAAATGTTACAGAGATTCTGTAAGAACACTTAACAAAGATATATCTAAAAGGACAAGATCTTAATACAAAGTTATATGAGAATGATAATATTACCGGAATTTATCCACATTGTCCCCCTTTTGACCCCTCAAGAACAATTCTTGAGTGGGTCACACTTTATATAACTAATTAATGGCAATATACTGAGAAGAATTACAACCACAAGCTCAAATTGTAACACACATTCTCTTTATCCAACAACACTTTTAATAAACAATATTTTGCAATAAGATGGAAGTCCAAGTGAGTGACCAACCCTTATGTGTAAAATGTAGTTACATCATATACATTGCTGCACAGGGAGTTTAAAGAAATGCCTCCTGTGTTGATCCTATAAACTCCCTGCTAACAATAACATAATTGTCAGAGGGGGAAATACTGGCAGTGTACTGCCCCTTACAGTCAGGGATGGGGTTACAATGGCCTTAAACTTCCAATTGTATGCAACATCCAGGTGCATTCAGCTGGCCTTACAGGCTGAAAGTTGATTTAAACATTCCAATTAACACTGATTTTTTTTGACCAATGTTTTCACATATCTATCCTTTTTGTTTAATAATTTAACCTTGTGCTTTATGTTTATTCTTTTAAGTTTTTTTTTATCAATAGATAAACCTTGTGTTTCATGCATAGTTTTTCTTTTAAATGAACCTTTACCACTTTTTCCAATGAGCAAGATTCAAATTCCTTGGCCTCTACCCTTTTGAGAGAGTGGTTTCTGTAAATACACTCAAAATGCATAATGCTTATTAAACCTTTCCTGCCTAATGCAGTATCATTTTTAACACAGTATACGAGCTAGTAAGACAGACAGACATTAGACAAACATAAAACAATCTTTGTTGCAACAATACATCCATGGTGTTGTAGGGGGTTCAGCTGGTACCAGCTTGTCCTGATTTTCTGAAAGACCCCAAAAAAACCCCATACTTCTACCCCTTTGGGGGTTGCACATTATTATTTACATACTTTTTCTTTTACAAATATGCTTTCACTAGCCAATTAGCCCGTCATAAAACGGGATTTTCAGGTCTCTCCTCCACGTCTTATTCCCTTTCTATCTCGATCTTCTCTCCTGAGCCTCCGGGCTCTCGCTCCGTCTCTCTCTCTCTCTCTTCCCCGCCCCCCCCCCGTTCCTCCTGCCTCCCCCCAGCTCTCCTCGGTCTCCTGCCTCTCTCTCTGTCTCTCTTTCTCTTCTCCTTCCCCTCCTCCCTCTCACTCTCTCTTCTCCTCCTCCTGCCTCTCACTGTCTCTTTCTCTTCTCCTCCTCCTCCTCCTCCTGCATGGGGAGTGCGGAGCCCAAACGGCTGTTTGTGCCACTTGCTCCCGTGGGGCAGCCTGGCTGAGCAGCTGCCTATGAGTTCCAGCTGCCCCCTTGCACCATTTACCTTCACCCCAGCACTGATCCTGCAGCCTCCCAATTGTCCTCCACCTCCACCTCCCCCTCGTTCCCCCGGCCAGGCTCAGCACCCAGCCCCCACTCACAGGTGCCGACTGCAGGACTGAGCAGGGGGCAGCCATGGAGCAGGCAGCTAGAGAGAAGCGGCATTTTCCCCTTAAAAGTGCCGCTTCTCTCCAGCTGGCTGTGCAACTGCTTGTGCTCCTCCAGCCCGCGCCTCCCTCCTGGGCCCGCTCCAGGTTGCGAACTCTCCCGGGCTGGTTGGACCAGACGTCAGCACAGTAAGGACATGACGGAGTCTCCAGGACCCGCCCCCGGCCATGTACGTCAGCACCCCGCTCCCCTTCACCTCCCGCCATGGCGCTTGGCTGGGCCGCCGTGGGGGAGCCCAAACAGCCACTTGCTCCCCTGCGGCAGCCCGGCTGAGCGGCGCAGAAGTTAGCAGAGCGCCACGGTGGGAGGCAACAGCGCCGGCCAGGGGGAACAGCCAGCATTTCAGCGTTAGTGTCACAGACATTGGGTTACTATATATATGATTCCTCTCTTTCCTTACAATTACTCCTATAGTTACATATTTTTGTTTTGTAGGCAAAACAGGTTTCAATGGTTTCTACCCCTTCTTTTGGGTGAATTACCGCATTGTGTAATCATCAAATTCAGGAGGTGTACTTCAGTTTTCTTCTTGTACAGCAGACTAGGTTAGCAAGTTTCTGCTGTGTTAAGTTTATGCATAGAGAATAGCCAAGAAACATTATTACTGTAATTCTGGAGGATTTTCAGTGTGAGTTGTGTTTCCAATGACCATTTTTCTAAAAGCATTCCTTTAGACTACTTATCTTTGAGACCAGTTTGTTAATGGCATCTTTAAATCTTTGCTTATACAGACCCCCTTTTGTATCTGTTTTCACATTTAGCATTGTGCAAACATAAATCCTTTTTCTTGCTTGTTTTTAGATCTTGAGATTTTTAGATTCTAATTTTTACTTCGAAGTAGGAATAAGAGATCCTCCGGAAAAGGGCTTTTTTCTGGAGGATCGGGGCCAGTGTAGACGCTCTTTTCCGGCTTTTCTAAAAGCCGGAAAAAAGCGGCGGACATTTTTATTTAAATGCCGCGGGGGATATTTAAATCCCCCGCGGATTTCCCTATTACGACCTGTAAAATTAGCATGCCCCTTTCGGAAAAGGGGCCAGTGTAGACATACCCAGAAAGTACAACCTGTTGTGGCTCCTGGAGCCTTCACAGGATTTTGATTTGTTTGCAGTTTTTACTCCTTCTACAATATACATGGCATGTCACAAGAAAATGTGCAATCTTTGTTTATAACATTACTTAGCTATATTAAACTTTGCATAAGGTGTAACTGTTTTTTTTATGTTCACAGAGTTTTCCTGTGAGCCAAACTGTGTCTGCTTTTTCTTTTCCTTTTTTCTTTTTCAGTATTTAGCTATTTTCCCCCTAGGTTTTAAATTCTGTGGATGTCAGCAAGAGCCGGTTTCATCCACGGGTTATGCCCAAATTTATGCAGGATATATTTAAAAGGAATCTCTTTTACATAATTCAGTTCCCCCCCCCCCCCCGCCCCCTTTTAAGGGCTACAGCACCTTGCCTGACCCCAGATTCCCTTTTTCTAAACATTAAGAATAGTCCAACCCACAATGTTACAAAGTATCCCAAAGTAAAAGCCTCCCACAATGTTACTAATTAAATATTCCCAGCACACTGTGCTATAAGCAAATATCTCCAACACACAGGGTACGGCTAGACTACATGGCTTCTCAATACTTTTTCATTACCCTGTAAATGCTCGTGGTACCTTCCCCCTTTCACATTCTCCACCAAAATGTTGTGCTTAAAAGAAGCACCCGGGATCTTTTTCAGGGGGATAAGGCAACACGCCACATTTATTGAACATACATAGATCAATCAATACTTATCATATGCATATGATACATTACACTCATACACACACGCACACTCTGTCTTGTTACCAAAAGTTGCTCCCCCTAACTGCACTGGCCAGGTGAGTTGGATGGGGCTTCTGCTGATTGGGATCGATGCTCCCATGTTGACGACGAAAACCCGGGGTTCCTCTGCAAGATGCCTCATATTTATCCCTCTCATGCAGCCAATTAGTCATCATCTTGCCTTTCTTAATGCTGCTTCAAAGAGTTCTTCCAAAGGCATGCACTTGCTGCTTGACTCCCAAGCCCTCTGTATGTCCAGTCTTCTTAATGAGCTCACTTTACAGGTATTGTCTTGGATCTGGCTCCCAGACCTTCTCCACCCTTGCAACTGCTGCTGGAGGTGCTCCCCTTTCAGTCTCCATTCACACCTCATTCATTTCAACAGGGCAATCAAGGAAAGGGGAGAGCTCAAAACATTTTTTCTTACAAGATCTATCTAACTATCTAACTAAAAAGGAAAGTTTCTCTTAATACAAAGTTATAGGAGAAATGTTAGAGATTCTATAAGAACGCTTAACAACGATATATCTAAAAGGACAAGATCGTAATATAAAGTTATATATGAGTGATCATATTACAGGGATTTATCCACACCCGGATGCAGGGCCGGCCTTAAGCAGATTCGGCCGAATCGGGCCCCGCACCTAAATGGGCCCCGCGCTCTGAACCCAGAAGTCGGCTCCCTCGGCTCGGCCGGCTGGGTTCCCCGCCTTTATCTGCGCACGCTGCCGGCTGCTGCTGCTGCCGCCGCCATGCAGGTGAGCGGGGAGATGCATGCAGGTGAGCGGGGAGGGGAAGGGTATTGGGGGCTGGAGGGGGAGGTGCTGGGAGAAGGCTTGAAAGGAGGGGTGGGCATGAGAAAGGTGGGGATGGAGCAAGGCATGTGTGAGGGCACAGGGACATGAGGGGAATGGGGGCAGAGAGTGGTGAGGGGATGGGCATCAGGGAAAAAGGGGGCAGGGGCAGTGAGGGAAGGGGGGGCACTAGGAGGGTGCAGGGCTAAGGGAAGGTGCAGGTGCCAGGGGATTCTGGGGTGAAGCAGAAGGGCAGACACCTGCAGGGGAGGGACCAGCACCAGAGGAGAGAGGCAGGGCAGGTGTGTAGAGGGAGGTGTTAGAAGAGGAGTAGCTCACATGATCAGAGTGGGGCTACTGGAGGAGTGGGCACAGGGGGGAGAGAAGGGCTGGTGGAGGGGGGGCAGGTCGCAGGAAGGCTGAGGGCAGTGAGAAGGGCAGGAGTCAGGACAGCAGAGGAGGGTGAGGAGTTGGGGGGCAGCAGGCACCAGGGGAGATGATGGAGCAAGGAGAGGAGACATGGCAGCAGAGAAAAAAGGGAAAGGTTTATAAAATATGTATTAATAACTTGGTCTGCTGCCCACGGCCAGTTTGTTTGTGCCCCGCGGTGCAGTTTGGGTTTATGTGGGGATCAACACGTGGCTGGCGAGTGGGAGCCAAAACAAAAGTAGTCAGTGTAATGATCTTCTGTTGATGTGTTTTAGTAGTTAAATTCTTGGACTGTCATTGCTCATGAAAAGTGCTGTCACATGGGTAGAAATCGGGGAAATGTTGCATTTTCTTAATATCAGCAGAACTGACTTAAATAGGGCCTGCGTGTTGTGTAGTCTTGCCTTAATCTTTGTATTCATGCCTGTCAGTGTGAGAGAAGCTATTTGTATATATTTGCTTGCATATGCAACCACACTTAAGTTGAGGCCTCAGCATGTTCTGTAAGTATCAGTGTGGCCCCTGGGGCTTCCAAAGTTGAGTTGCCATAGCTCATCCCTGACAGGTGTCTGTCTAACCTGGTCTTAAATATCTGCAATTTAAGCCCATTGCTTCTCATCCTAACCTCCGAGGCCAAGCAGAACAATTTTTCTTCCTCCTCCTTATGATACTCTTTTAGATACTTGAAAGCTGCTCTCATGTCCCTTTTCGGTCTTCTCTTTTCCAAGGTAAGTCCAGTTTCTTCAGCCTTGCCTCATAGCTCATGTTCTCTAGACCTTTCATCATTTGTGTCTATCTTCTCTGGAGTTTCTCCAGTTTCTCCACGTTTCCTGAAATGTGGCGCCCAGAACTGGGCATGATACTCCAGCTGGGGCCTAATGTAGATGGCTCATTCCCTGCCTAGGGGACGTGAGACTGGGCGGGTTAATTTCCAATCCTCAGCTGTGTCTAGACTGGCCACTTTTTCCGGAAAAGCAGTTGCTTTTCCGGAAAAACTTGCCAGCTGTCTACACTGGCCGCTTGAATTTCCGCAAAAGCACTGACAATCTCATGTAAGATTCTCAGTGCTTTTGCGGAAATACTATGCTGCTCCCGTTCGGGCAAAAGTCTTTTTCTGAAAAATTTTTGCGCAAGAGGGCCAGTGTAGACAGCAGAGATTTGTTTTCCGCAAAAAAAAGCCCCGATCGCGAAAATGGCGATCGGGGCTGTTTTGTGGAAAAGCGCGTCTAGATTGGCCACGGACGCTTTTCCGCAAAAAGTGCTTTTGCGGAAAAGCGTCCTGCCAATCTAGATGCGCTTTTCTGAAAATGCTTTTAACGGAAAACTTTTCCGTTAAAAGCATTTCCGGAAAACCATGCCAGTGTAGACGTAGCCCTCCTGTTTATTCTTTTCCTAAGAAATGCATCCCAGGATACTCAAGGAGCTGATAGAGGAGGTATCTGAGCCTTTAGCTATGATCTTTGAAAAATCATGGCAGACAGGGGAGATTCCAGAAGACTGGAAAAGGGCAAATATTGTACCCATCTATAAAAAGGGGAATAAGAACAACCCAGGAAACTACAGACCGGTCAGTTTAACGTCTGTCCCAGGGAAGATAATGGAGCAGGTAATTAAGGAAATCATATGCAAACACTTGGAAGGTAATAAAGTGATAGGGAATAGCCAGCATGGGTTTGTGAAGAACAAGTCATGCCAAACTAATCTGATAGCTTTCTTTGATAAGATAACGAGCCTTGTGGATAAGGGAGAAGCGGTGGATGTCCTATACCTAGACTTTAGTAAGGCATTTGATACGGTCTCGCATGATATTCTTATTGATAAACTAGGCAAATATAACTTAGATAGGGCCACGATAAGGTGGGTGCATAATTGGCTGGATAACCATAGTCAGAGAGTTGTTGTTAATGGTTCTAAATCCTGCTGGAAAGGGATAACAAGTGGAGTTCCTCAAGGGTCTGTTTTGGGACCCGTACTGTTCAATATCTTCATCAATGATGTAGATATTGGGATAGAGAGTACGCTTATTAAGTTTGCAGATGATACCAAACTGGGTGGGGTTGCGACTTCTTTGGAGGATAGGGACATAATTCAAAATGACCTTAGCAAGTTAGAGAAATGGTCAGAGGTAAACAGGATGAAGTTTAATAAAGAGAAATGCAAAGTGCTCCACTTAGGAAGGAACAATCAGTTCCATACATACAAGATGGGAAGCAACTGTCTAGGAAGGAGCATGGCGGAAAGGGATCTAGGGGTCATAGTGGACCACAAGTTGAATATGAGTCAACAGTGTGATGCTGTTGCAAAAAAAGCAAATATGATTCTAGGTTGTATCAACAGGTGTGTTGTAAGCAAAACTCGTGAAGTCATTCTGCCGCTCTACTCTGCACTAGTTAGGCCTCAGCTGGAGTACTGTGTCCAGTTCTGGGCGCCACATTTCAAGAAAGATGTGGAGAAATTGGAAAGGGTACAGAGAAGAGCGACAAGAATGATTAAAGGTTTAGAGAACATGACCTATGAAGCCAGGCTTCATGAACTGGGCTTGTTTAGTTTGGAAAAAAGAAGATTAAGGGGGGACATGATAGCGGTTTTCAAATATCTAAAAGGGTGTCACAAGGAGGAAGGAGAAAATTTGTTCCTCTTGGTTTCTGAGGACAGGACAAGGAGTAATGGGCTTAAAGTGCAGCAGGGGAGGTTTAGATTGGACATTAGGAAAAAATTCCTAACTGTCAGGGTGGTCAAATATTGGAATAAATTGCCAAGGGAGGTGGTGGAATCTCCCTCTCTGGAGATATTTAAGAACAGGTTAGATAGACATCTGTCAGGGATGGTGTAGACGGAGCGTGGTCCTGCCTTGAGGGCGGGGGGCTGGACTCGATGACCTCTTGAGGTCCCTTCCAGTCCTATTATTCTATGATTCTATGATTCTAAGCCAGGAGGGGACAGTAGTTCTGATGGGGGTTGGAGAGGGGATGGAAGCCAGATCCAAGATCAATGAGCCCTGGGAAGTGGGCCCATTGAAAGGAGACTGGACCTGTGGATGCCTTGGGGGTCAGCAGCAAGGGTCTGCTTTGGGAAGCCCTCTCTTTGGAGGTGAATGTGGCAGCATTGATACACCACCCAGAAGCAGGCGCCACAGACACTAACTGTAGGTTCATGGGACGGCTCTCACAGATCTTGCACATGCATAAGAGGATAGATCTGCGGGGGGGCCGGAGGGGTCAGTTGCCCCTGGGAGAAAAATAATATAAAATTTAGTTAAAAATAGATGTCACACGTTTTTAAAAGGAATCCCGTATCTCCTGCCTTTTGTCTATTTTTGTCTCTTTAGGCCCCCAGTTAAAATTTTCAAAAGCACTTGAGTGACTAAAGTCATTTTTGAAAATTGGACTTGGAAATCTAAGCTCAGATTTTCAAAGGTAATTAAGCTCCTAAAGAGACAGTTACCAACTTGGATCTTCAAAGATATCTATCTGATCTTTACGCACCTTTGAAAATCTGGTCATAAGTGTCCTAGTCAGTTCTGAACGTGAGATGTAAGTCCATTAGCAAAAATTTTTAATGAATCTCTAAACTCAGGGGTTGTACCATTTGACTGGAGAATTGCTAATATAGTTCTTATTTTTTAAAAAAGGGAAAAAAAGTGACCCGGGTAACTTACAGGCCTGTTAGTTTGACATCTGTAGTATGCAAGGTCTTGGAAAAAATGTTGAAGGAGAAAGTAGTTAGGGACATTGAGGTTAATGGCAATTGGGACAAATTACAACATGGTTTTACAAAAGGTAGATCGTGCCAAACCAACCTGATCTCCTTTTTTGTGAAAGTAACAGATTTTTTAGATAAAGGAAATGCAGTGGATCTAATCTACCTCGATTTCAGTAAGACATTTGATACAGTACCACATGGGGAATTATTGGTTAAATTGGAAAAGATGGGGATCAATATGAAAATTGAGAGGTGGATAAGGAACTGGTTAAAGGGGAGACTACAGCGAGTCATACTGAAAGGTGAACTGTCAGGCTGGAGAGAGGTTACTAGCGGAGTTCCTCAGGGTTCAATTCTGGGACCATTATTATTTAATCTTTTTATTACTGACCTCGGCACTAAAAGTGGGAGTGTGCTAATAAAGTTTGCGGATGACACAAAGTTGGGAGCTATTGCCAATTCAGTAAAGGATCAGGATATCATACAGGAAGATCTGGATGATCTTGTAAATTGGAGTAATAGTAATAGGATGAAATTTAATAGTGAGAAGTGTAAGGTTATGCATTTAGGGATTAATAACAAGAATTTTAGTCATAAGCTGGGGACACATCAGTTGGAAGTGACGGAAGAGGAGAAGGACCTCGGAGTCCTGGTTGATCACAGGATGACTATGAGCCATCATTGTGACATGGCCGTGAAAAAGGCTAATACGGTCTTGGGATGCATTAGGCGAGGTATTTCCAGTAGGGATAAGGAGGTGTTAGTGCCATTATACAAGGCATTGGTGAGACCCCATTTGGAATACTGTGTGCAGTTCTGGTCTCCCATGTTTAAGGAGGATGAATTCAAACTGGAACAGGTACAAAGAAGGGCCACTAGGATGATCCGAGGAATGGAAAACCTGTCTTATGAAAGGAGACTCAAGGAGCTTGGCTTGTTTACCTTAACCAAAAGAAGGCTGAGGGGGGACATGATTGCACTCTTTAAATATATTAGAGGGATAAATACCAGGGAGGGAGAGGAATTGTTTAAGCTCAATACCAATGTGGACACAAGAACAAATGGATATAAGCTGGCTAGTAGGAAGTTTAGACTTGAGATTAGACGAAGGTTTCTAACCATTAGAGGAGTGAGGTTCTGGAACGGCCTTCCAAGGGAAGTAGTGGGGGCAAAAGATCTATCTGGCTTCAAGATTAAGTTAGATGGGTTTATGAAGGGGATGGTTTGATGAGGTAACATGATCTTGGCAATTAATTGACCTTTCGCTATCAGTGGTAAATAGGTCAATGGAGGGATGATAGGAGTTGCTATAGAGAACTTTTTTCTGGGTGTGTGGCTGGTGAGTCTTGCCCACATGCTCAGGGTTCAGCCGATCGCCATATTTGGGGTCGGGAAGGAATTTTCCTCCAGGGTAGATTGGCAGAGGCCCTGGAGGTTTTTCGCCTTCCTCTGTAGCGTGGGGCACGGGTCGCTAGCGGGAGGATTCTCTGCATCTTGGGGTCTTTGAACCATCGTTTGAGGACTTCAATATCTGAGATATAGGTGAGAGGATTATTCTAGGAGGGGTGGGTGAGATTCTGTGGCCTGCACTGTGCAAGGGGTCAGACTAGATGATCAAAATGGTCCCTTCTGACCTTAAAGTCTATGAGTCTATGTAGGAGCCCAGTCCTAATTCCTTCAGGCTTCTTTTTTTTTTTTTTTTTTAAATTTGAACATTTATCTACACTAATTCCCCTCCTTTCTCTTTCACTATCCAATAAATGCATGGATCAAAATTATAGGTGCTTTGTGAATATGCTGACTTGAGAGTGGAAAGATTTCATATTATCATATATGATTCCTGGTAACCCATCTCAAATATGAAAAACTAGGTTGATACCTGTTCACCATTTGCAGGATCTCATTAGGATGTTTAGTGGAGAAGATACTGTTGGTTTTTTTAAATTTATACTGTGGGCAAAGCATGGGCTCACAAGAATTCCTCCATTGTTTTACCATGAGTCTCAAAACATTTGGTGTTTTTTTTAAAGGCCTGGAGTCAGTTGATTATGTAGGAATCTCAGCTTTCATTTAAAAAAAGTTCTCTCTACTTCTGGGCCTTACAGCTAAGGAGAAAAGCTTTAAAACATGAACCCTAAATACTCAAGAAACAAAAGGCCAATACAAATCCAACATGTTTTATTTTTAAAATATCTTATGATTTGTAGACCATTCTCATAACTTTGTGTAGGCGTTCCTTGTGATTTGTGGGTTGGCAATACTGCTCTTTGATTGGTGAATTTAGAGAGGTCTCTCCTTCAGTTTCCCTTTCCACCCTCCTTTTTTGTCACAGGTAATCAGAGAATCATAGAGACAATGGAGAGCAGGGTGAGTCCATGACTATGGTTAATGACTGGTCAGGGTGACTAACTATTACCAGCCAGTGGTCTGAATGAGCTATCTACTGCCGTCTGTTAATCAACTGTAGGAAAAGGCTACACAAGCAGACCGTATTTATATAGACAACCTACTTTGCCACAGAGCTCAGTAGACACACTTGCTGTGTCAAGGTGATCAATTTTGGCTCTTTTGGGTTGAAATTCACTTAAGACTTGGAGCTGGGAGAATGAAATGTTGTTATCCATATTGTAGGATTAAAAGGTAAAAGACCTGAACTTAATATGACCTGGCTTAGGGTCTACCATAACTTGAACACTAAGCAGAGGATAGTGAGTCACATCTAACTGAAAGTCACAGAAGATGGAAACAGGTTTTATTTCTGGCGGTGCTGTTGCATAAATTGCAAGGTTTTGTCCCCTTGGAGGCTAGTCTGATTTACCCCAAGAAGAGAGTCACACTTTTAGGCTGGGTCCAACTCAAGTTTATTGGTTGCAACCAAGGTACGGCTAAGGAACTCAATGTTCAAAGCAGAGCCGACCCCCAACATCTCATAGGCAGGGGTTTTTATAGGGTTAACATCCTTCCTGGTTTAGGTGCCTTAACATGATAGGTTACTTCATTTTTGACATTTAGCATTCCTATAGGTCAGGTTAATTTTCCAAATGAGGTTAAATACAGTGCCTACTTGCTGACTTTGCGGTTACAGCTGTGTTACATTCATTCACTTTTGCTGAACAATGGGCGAGCCATACAGGCAGTCCCCGACTTACGTGGATCCGACTTACGTCGGATCCCTAGATACGAACGGGGTGAGGCAACTCCCGCACATGCGCAGCAGCATTCCCGGGGCTCGCTCACCTGGGTCCTAGGATCCTCCTCCTCCTCGGGCCGGCTCCGACTGGGGTCCCGCAGAGCTGCAGGGCAGAGGAAAAGTGCCTCCCCATGCCCGCTGCCCCCCCCACCCCCCTGCCAGCAACAGGCTGCCCCCTTCCCTGAGCAGCAGGCTGCCGAACAGACAAAAGCAGCCTCTCTGCCCCTCCTCCCCTCTATACATGCCGGGCTCCCGGAGCGCAGCAGTGTCCCCGGGGCTCGCTCACCTGGGTCCTAGAATCCACCTTCTCCTCCTCTTCGGCCGGCTCCAACTGGCCTCTGCCTGCAGCAGCTGGCCACAGGGACAGGGATCCCGCAGAGCTGCCGGGCAGAGGAAAAGTGCCTCCCCACGCCCGCTGCCCCCCCCCCCCCCCCCGCGGCCTCTCATCCTGCACGCCTCCCCCCTCCCCCCCTGCCAGCAACAGGCTGCCCCCTCCCCTGAGCAACAGGCTGCCGAACAGCAGACAAAAGCAGCCTCTCCGCCCCTCCTCCCCCTATACATGCTGGGCTCCCTGGGCAAACAAAGACTCCACCAAAACAAACAAAGTGCTGGCCTCATTGTGTTAGCAAAAAAAGGACCCTCCTCCTAGAACCCTGGGTGGTGTGTGGAAATAAAGCTATTAGCTCAAAGCATGGTGCAGAGCTGTTTGGTATTTGATGAGTTACTCCTTTAGTCCTGAGTTTGTCACAGGGACAGAAATAGATGTGAAATCTTCTGAACAGGGGAACAGACAGCAAAACAAACATTAGAGGGGAGTTAACCTTTCCCTATGCTATCCAAAACTAAAAAAAATGTTTGGCTAGAGTTTCCCGTACAATATGAACCAGTTCCGACTTACATACAAATTCAACTTAAGAACAAACCTACAGTCCCTATCTTGTACGTAACCCGGGGACTGCCTGTACTTCCCTTTTTCCTTTCCTGCTTGAGCCGGTCACAAGTTTAAAGGATGTGGAATATATCCATATCTCTACTTAACAGAAGACTGGTTTCACTTCCCCTCGTCTCCTTATTATAAGTTACTTGTGACAGGCCTTGACCTTTGTCATGTCTTACTCCTATACAAATAGCAAATATATCTAAGCATTAGCAATGTATGTATATTATACGTGCCCCTCATAGGGGAGTCAATGGCTCCGGGGGATTTGACTTCCCTTTTACACATCAGTGCCGAGTCTATTTGGGAGTCCTCAATTATATCTGACAATTTACATCCCCAGTGTTTAAAGGCAGAGCTGACTAGAATCAATTGAGAGTCCTTGTCTTGTCTCAGTGATCGCTTGAGCAAAAATCATTGATAAAATCTTGTGTAGACTGACCTTGGACTCAACATGCAGGCAGTGCAAGGAGGCAATGGTGGGGAGGTACCATATTACCTAGGGAAATGATTGGTGCCGAAATCACTAAGGACTGGAATTTGACCACAGAACTGACACTTACTTAACAAAGTCTCCATTTTTGCTATTTAAAAAGTAAATCAATGTAACCGAAAACTGCAACACTGTCTGGTACCTTTTTAAAAATCAAACTTTAAACGTTATTGAAAAGATTGGATAGTTTGCAATTGAAAATATTTGACCTACACTTAAGGCAACTGATTTAATTTTGTGTAAAATTTTGCATAATAAAGGATGGCATTTTTTTTTAAATGTTCAACCATATTGATATACATTTTGATCAGATCTACTTCTGATGTGATATTTGTGTGTCATTGTGGTTTGGTGTGTGTGTGTGATTTTTTTTCTCAATTAAAAAAATCCTGTGGGGGGTGCCAAAATGGTTCGAATTGGGCCCCACACTTCCTAAATCCGGCCCTGCCCAGATGATTGGAAAAAGGCAAATGCAGTGCCCATCTTTAAAAAAGTGAAGAAGGACGATGCAGGGAACTACAGACCAGTCAACCTTACCTCAGTCCCCGGAAAAATCATGGAGGGGATCCTCAAGGAGTCCATTTTGAGGCACTTGGAAGAGGGGAGCGTGATCAGGAATAGTCAACATGGATTCACCAAAGGCAAGTCATGCCTGACCAATCTGATTAGCTTCTATGATGAGGTAACTGGCTCTGTGGATATGGGGAAGTCGGTGGACATGATATACCTTGATTTTAGCAAAGCTTTTGATGCGGTCTCCCACAAAATTCTTGCCAGCAAGTTAAGGAAGTATGGATTGGATAAATGGACAGTAAGATGGATAGAAAGCTGCCTAGATTGTCGGGCCCAACGGGTAGTGATCAACGGCTCGATGTCAGGTTGGTGGTCGGTTTCTAGCAGAGTGCCCCAAGGATTGGTTCTAGGGCTGGTTTTGTTCAACCTCTTTATTAATGACCTGGATGAAGGGATGGATTGCACCCTCAGCAAGTTTGCGGATGACATTAAGATGGGGGAGCGGTAGATATGCTGGAGGGCAGGGATAGGGTCCAGAGTGAACTAGACAGACTAGAGGATTGGGCCGAAAGAAATCTGATGAGGTTCAACAAGGACAAGTGCACAGTCCTGCACTTGGGACAGAAGAATCCCAAGCATTGGTACAGGCTGGGGACTGAATGGCTAGGTAGCAGTTCTGCAGAAAAGGACCTGGGGGTTACAGTGGATGAGAAGCTGGATATGAGTCAACAGTGTGCCCTTGTAGCCAAGAAGGCTAATGGCATATTAGGTTGCATTAGGAGGAGCATTGCCAGCAGATCCAGAGATGTCATTATTCCCCTTTATTCAGCTCTGGTGAGGCCACATCTGAAATATTGCGTCCAGTTCTGGGCCCCCCACTATAGTAAGGATGTGGACGCATTGCAGAGAGTCCAGTGGAGGGTGACCAAAATGATTAGGGGGCTGGAGCACATGACCTTTGAGGAGCGACTGAGGGATGTGGTGTATGAAGGCACGGACTCCGGCCGGTGCAAGCACGAAATCATTTTATTGAAAGATTACAACTACCTTTATACCCTTAAAAGTTTACAAACTGCTTTTTCCCAAACTGCTTTTTCCCAGTCACAAAAACAGCATTCTCGAAGGTCATTGACTTAGGCAGATGTTGTTATTGTTGGCTCAGGACTCTTGCTTGGTTTCGTCCTTGGGACGCTCTGTCATGCGGCCAAAGCACTATGCTTGCTGATTCTCTACATCTCCCCCTCTTTTATACAAAGCAGTACCATTAATAAGTAACATTGTCATTACACGAGCCTCAACTTTCTGAGCAGAATGAATACAAGAAAAAAGTAAAGAAAGAATTATAAAAAGCACAATAAGAAGCCCACTAGCAAGTCCAATAAACACCCACATGCGCAAATTTAATCCAGAAAACCACGTAGTAGGATTAAGCCAAGATAAATCAGATTGCAAAGTAGCAAAAACCTTTTGCGTGGTTAATTCTTGCAATTGCTGAATTTGGTTCTTTAATTGAACATGCAAAGAATTAACATGAGAACGTAAAGAAACATCAAAGGCACCCTGTAAATGGTGTTTAACAAGGTTCCAATCATGAACTGATGAATTCCAGGGGAGGGATGTCACACAGAGACCTCCAGCAGTGTGCTCCCAATCACAGTGCAGAGACAACCTAGTCTTTAAGGCTGCATGCCTATCACCAAGCCAAATGACTGCGGCTTCTAGGGCCTCAAGCCGCGCCAATATCTCTTCATCAATGGTCTCCTGCGTTTGGAACTCCCGTGTAACGTTTATTAGAGCTTCCCCTACCATTTTTGCAGTCTTAACCGACTGAGTTAAAGAGGCAATAGCAGCAGTGGCAGAAGCAAGAATAATAATTGCCGACACAAGAGCAAAAATCAGCCACCCCAAAAATCGCTTTGTACGTCTACGAGTGTTAGTAATCTCCTCCTGCAGCAACCTTGTAAGATGGCCAAAACCACTATCTCCTTCCCAGTCTCGTGTGAGATTAACAGGAATCCATAACTCAGGGCGTCGTCGAAGAGGGAACACAAAGGTTACATTATCACTCATGGAAATGCAGGTCTTATATCGCACCTCAGACAACATAACAGAATAACAAGAATGGGAAAATTTACATCTCTTAAAACTTGCATTTTGTGCCAAGGCAAAAACATATGGATGCGAAGTACAAACCATAACACTATTATCTTGCTGCTTAATATAGTTAGATGTATAATTCTCTAAAATCAAACTCCCTAAACTACAACCCATAAATGCTAACCCTATCTGCCACACCCCCTTATGTAACATGGAGGCCGTGGCATTATCCCCATTAGTAATAAATTGTAACACAGGACCGGCAGAGCCTCCCCCATGCCATGAAAGGCTATGATTATACCGGCCGAAGGGGACAGTGCGATTGTCCACTTTATCCCACAGCATACCGTGCGGGCCCCAATCCACAACCGTGCCAAATTCGCCCCGGAGTACCAGGGGGCTGCGTCCATGACATGCCTGCCAAACTGGTGCCGCATCCGCTGATATCCTCTTTATCATGCAGCGGGGCAAATCAGGGGCGTACGGCTCCCAAGAGTCATTGCCGCTTCCGTGCATCCCGGGAATGCTCAGTAAGGTATAGTTAACCCTTCCGTCGTACTCCCACGCCACTAGGTGCAACTGTGGCTGCACGGGCATGCAACTTGAGTCATGAAGGGTAGAAAAGCAAAGCGGTGGGAGGTCAGTGACAAAGGTGACATTGGTAACATTAACGACCTCGGTTTCTTGCTCCGCTGTAGGGGGTATCCACACCCCTCCCACCCAGTCGGTACCATTGTTACTGATGGGCGGTGAGGGATCCCACCACGTCACAGGCCTGAATACGGGGGGATCAATGATGTGTGCCCAATACAAATGTGCTGTCGCAGTATGCACACAGAAACCGCTCCACAGGAACCACAAAAATGCAGTGGTGACCGTCATGGATTTGTCGCTATGGATCGGCAGCAGTCCCTTCATTCTTGAGTTGAATCTCTTGCGCTGATGGCTTACCAATCCTGGCTGGCTTAACAAATCGCACAGGAAGCCAATAGGGACCTGAAGGAAGAGAAACACAGGCATACCCGCGTCCCCACGTGATTAATGGTACGGGACCTTGCCACTGTCCGGATTCCAGGTGTCTGTAGTAAACCTGTGGCCGCTCCGGCCACGCAGTCTCTCGCCCAAAGTGGCGCTGTGCTGCCATGAAAGACAAATCAGAAAGATTTAAAAAGTTTAACATATACATAGCTTTGTCCAAACGCTCCTGTGGGGTCATTCCCACTGGACTCCCCCTTTTTTGTTTATCAAGAAGGGTCTTGAGAGTGCGGTGCGTGCGTTCAACAATCGCCTGGCCCGTGGGGGAGTGTGGAATGCCTGTGGTGTGGCTTACACCCCGATCCTGCAAAAAGGACTGAACTTTGTGGGAGATATAAGCGGGACCATTATCAGTTTTAACAGAAACTGGAACACCCATAACAGCAAAACAATGTAACCAATGCCGAACAACATCACGAGCCTTTTCTCCCACATGGGCAGTAGCAACAATAAGGTGGGAAAAGGTATCAACAGTAACATGTACATAGCGCAATCTGCCAAATTCGGAAAAATGGGTCACATCAGACTGCCAAAGTTCATTGGCCCGTAGGCCTCGCGGGTTAACACCGCTAGGTACCAGAATGGCGGATAGACGCTGGCAATCCGGACAGGCGCGAACTATATCTTGCGCCTGCTGTTTAGTAAGGGAAAATTGCTGAGCTAATGATCTAGCATTCTGGTGAAAAAAATCATGTGAAAGTCGTGCTTATCATAACACATTTGAACCATATAGGTTATAACTGCTAGATATTAAAAACAAGATTAAGCATAAGCTCAACATGAATTGTTTGTCTAGCCTCATGCTGGCTGTTCTTCAGGACTTCATAGTTTGCTTCACCTATCGCTGGCAGGTTTTTCTGGGCTGCAGCTGGTACCTTGGCCTTGGTCTCTCAGGTTTGTCTGCTTTTGGGCCTGGATTGCCGGTACCAAGCCTGCATTGATCTCTGTCTACTTCTGGACCTGGGTCTCCGGTACCAGGTCTGCAGTGATCCTTGTTGGGGCCAACCTCTGTAGGCGCTGGAACCAGTTGGCAGTGAGAGGCATGAATCCAAGTGGGCAATCCCTTGCACTTTACAGCAGTATGTGTGGTCAGAAGGACGTGGTAGGGACCCTTTCACCTGGGTTCCAGGGCAGTCTTTCATTGGTGAACTTTCACGCAAACCCAGTCTCCTGGTTGTAGTTTATGGCGCGGCTCAGTCGGGTCCTCCTGGAAGGCGTCCTTAACCTGTGAATGATAAGACTATACACACCTCATAAGTTCCTGACAATACTTGACTAGGCTTCTTTTAACAAGTGTGGCATCAGCCAGGTTAATTTTGGGTTGCTTAACTATTTCATAGGTCGGCCACATGCAATTTCATGTGGACTGAGTCCAGTTTTCCGATTAGGAGTGGCTCTCATGCTCATTAGGGCAATCGGGAGTGTTTCTACCCATGTGTCAGCTGACGGTCAGGGCAGTGTGTGTGTGTGTGTGTGCTGAGAAAAGGTTTAACGTCCGTGACTTTACTGGTAGGACAGGGGTCCCATCGCAGAGGGCAGCCAGAGTGCACACAGGCCAGAGTTCTGACATATTTTAGCAAGTTTGTTCTCTAAAATCCTGTTTCATCTTTCTACTGCTTCTGCGCTCTCCAGGTGTCGCGCACAGTGCAGTGCTTGTCTGATAGAGTAGTGCTTTGCCAGTTTTTGAACAATTTGTCCAGTAAAGTAGGTACCTTTATCACTGGAGATCACAAGGCGTATTCCCCATGATGGGATGTAATGATTTAGAAGTTTTTTTGCCACTGTGATGGCATCAGTTTTCCTGCAGGGATAAGCTTCTACTCATCTCAAAAGCAAGCAAACAATCACCAGCACATTATTCAAAAAAATTGACATTTAGGCAATTGAATAAAGTCCATTTGTAAATTCAGAAATGGTCCCAAAGGCAGAGGTCTGGTTGCCGGGACTGTCTTTACAGGTTTACCCACGTTGTAGGCTTGGCAGACAGGGCAAGCCAAACAGTAATCTTTGACTGCTTGGGAGAATTTGGGAGCAAACCAATTTTGTTTTATGTTTGCCAACGTGCGACAATCCAGGGAGCACGGAGGCAAGGTGAGGTAGCAAGACCACTGGGGCAACAATGTGGCCAACAGAGCTGCACCAGTAGTGCTCTGGGTGCAAGGTGCACCCTGCCAGTCTCCACTCCTGCTTTCCCGATTCTGGGGCTTGGTCTTGCAGGAGGGCCAGTTCCGAAAGAGATGGCAAAGGAGCTGGCGATCGTAGGAGAGAAGGGAAAAACAGCAGGTAGAGGAGCAGATTTCACTACAAACTGCATAGCCTGCTATTAAAACTCCACTAGAATTATAAAAGCAAAAAAACCGTCTGTGTAAAGCACAAAGTTAAGATTATTCAAGGGACTTAAATTATTCTTTCATTAAAACAACAATATTGTACACACAACGTTTGAAATACATATATCACAAACAAGACAAATCTGGACAGAACACAGAACACAAACTTATTATGTCATGACACAGAACCATGGTTTTTTGTTGTTGTTGTTTGTTGTTTTTCTTCAGCTGGCACCAGCGCTTTCTGATGATCTGAAAGACAAGAAAACATTTCTACCCACATTGGGGTGGTGCATTATATTTTAGAACACTTTTTCTTTATAGATTTTTGCTACTTTTTGATCAGCCTGCTGTTACCCAATGGTATGCTTTTATTTTGAACACCAGCTTGAGAGGGTTTGAATAAATTACTTTATTGTTTAATTATTAAGTTAAAGGTGGCATGCCTCAGTTTCCCTCTTGTACTGCAGACCAGGCTTTTTTTACTGCCACAGAAACTCTCTCAGAACAAGGTGCTTGCTAATTACTATTCCAGCAAGCAAAAAGGTTTTCTTTTCCTGAAAAGAATCACATGCAATGTTACAGGCTTACTCATGGGGGACAGTGCCCCCCCTTCCAGAACAGACAGGCAGTTTGCAGACACACACAACCTTGGGTCTGAAAGCAAGCCAAGAGTGCTATCAACTCAGCCTTGAAAAGAAACACAGTGAAGTTTCAGAGTTTGGATTCTTAAAACAATAACTAGTTTCCTTGGAAGACACATTTAACCCTTAGGGTGCAGGTTTTACAAATTTATCAATTCTGAAAGAGTTTTCGCCTTGTTACGCAGGGGGTCCAAAGCCTTCCTGCAGTCTATATTAGCGTTTTCAATAGCCAATTGAAACAGCAACAGGTGCTGAGCCTCCTCTGAGTCTACTTGTCGTTGTATGGCTGTTTGGAGCCTATCCAAAAATTACACATAGGGTTCCTGGGGGCCCTGGCGGACCGTAGCAAAAGATGTCCCCCTTTGGCCCGCATCAGGGACCTGTCGTAAGGATCGAAGGGTCAGCGATGTGGCTTGCGTAAATACCAAGCGATTCATCTGAGCCTGAGCATGGGGAGTAGCATATTGGCCCTGCCCTATAAGTTCATCTATGCCAACGTTTACCCCATTGGTAATATTATCCATAACTTGCAATGTAACACCGTCACAATACTCGGTGTCCCAAACTGCATACTGCGCCGGGCTAAGTAGCAGGCGTAATAACGTGCGACAATCATGCAGGGCCATAACATATGACTCCGAAATAGACAGAACCAAATTCATCGTATAAGAAGACTGTAATCCATAATCCTTCACAGATTTGCACAACTCTTTTACAAGTTCATATGGCAAAGCCTCATGTCGGGCGGGCCGTTGGGGCGCATACACAATTGGAAAAGCCTGTAGAAGCTGCACATCTTCTCGCCGAACAGCCTCACGTCGGCATTCAGATAAAACCCCTGCCTGTTCATTATGCGAGGGTGCCGCCAAGGGGGGCCCATATGGAGTGACCGTGTGGCTTGCGGACCTGTATGAAGAAGCGGGAGCTAATGCTGGGGCAAAAGGCGGCGGGGCTACAATCGAGGACCGAGAAACAGCTTGTAGCCTCTGGGTCTGTAAAATTTGCTCCGACGTCGGTGCAGATGCCGCCAGGGCCTTGACGGGCTCGAGCGACGGGTACGAGTCAGACCCTACGCCAACCGCCGCTGTCCCTGTGTCAAAGGGGTCCTCGGGCCCGCCGTCCTCAGATTCACTATCCTCAGGGCCGAGGCACAAGTCGTCAGGCTCCGGGGAGACCGGGACCGTGGTGTACACTGGCTCACAATCCTCCCCGGGGGGTTTTGGGGGAGGGGACGAGGGATCCTCTGGGTCCTGATATGGCCTGGGATCAAATGTTGCCGACGCTTCCTTCAGGACCCGCTCGGTGGGATGCAATGCCCGTATGGCTGTATAAACAGTTCGCCACGTTACTATGATCCCTTTTGGGAGGGATAATGCAAGATGTTCAGAGGTTCTCAATTCCTTGCCCACCTTCTCCCAGAAGGTCAGATCATAAGAGCCCCCTTCCTGGAACCACGGGCAATGGTCTCGTATCCAAACCAACAGCTGAACCAGCTGTACAGGGGGAACCTTAAACCCCTGTTCCTTCACAATGCGCTGCAAGATCTCAAGCTGCAGTTTTTGCTCTTTCGTGGCAGACTGCCCCATACTGTTACTCTGTCCGCGGCTGCTCACCTGTTCGTCCTGCGAATGGTGATGTCAGTAATTTCGGGAGCTCCTCTCAACAACTTATCCTCCGTCCAGCCGCGGGTACACCACCGGTTTGAATCACTCATTCAGTTCAAGCCCTGTATCGGGCGCCATTTGTGGTGTATGAAGGCACGGACTCCGGCCGGTGCAAGCACGAAATCATTTTATTGAAAGATTACAACTACCTTTATACCCTTAAAAGTTTACAAACTGCTTTTTCCCAAACTGCTTTTTCCCAGTCACAAAAACAGCATTCTCGAAGGTCATTGACTTAGGCAGATGTTGTTATTGTTGGCTCAGGACTCTTGCTTGGTTTTGTCCTTGGGACGCTCTGTCATGCGGCCAAAGCACTATGCTTGCTGATTCTCTACAGAGGGATTTGGGTTTGTTTAGTCTGCAGAAGAGAAGAGTGAGGGGGGATTTGATAGCAGCCTTCAACTTCCTGAAGGGAGGTTCCAAAGAGGATGGAGAGAGGCTGTTCACAGTAGTGATGGATGGCAGAACAAGGAGCAATGGGCTCAAGTTGCAGTGGGGGAGGTCTAGGTTGGATATTAGGGAAAACTGTTTCCCTAGGAGGGTGGTGCAACACTGGGATGGGTTCCCTAGGGAGGGGGTGGAATCTCCATCCCTACAGGTTTTTAAGTCTCGGCTTGACAAAAGCCCTGGCTGGGTTGATTTAGTTGGGATTGGTCATGTATGGGCAGGTGGCTGGATTTGACCTCCTGAGGTCTCTTCCAGCTCTATAAATAAGCTTATTCCTCTTCACAAGCAAGAGTTATTTTGAAATAACAGGCTTGGTAGTGTGGATGCTTGCCTTAATTTTGAAATAGCTCCCCTGTGTAGACATACCCTAAGGTGTCACAGGACTCCTTGTTTTTAAAAAAAATGTGAGCTGTATACAAACAATACATAGTTGTCTGCCTGAGTCTGCAGACAACCTGAAACAGTTCTGAAGGGGGTGAACTGCTCCCATTAACTTAGTGGGCTGTTAACACCAAAGCCTGAAGATGACTGTTTATATGTTGGCATAATTTCACGGCTGATCATTTTAGTAGATGTATCCAACTAATCTGTTTATCTCCACAATCCCAGTCTGCTTTCCAGGGTGTCTCAATCCACAACTGTCCCTATCTAGCTGGTAGAACTTTGGGGATTTTTGTTCTCTGTCCTTCCTGACACCTTTTTATAGCTGTGTTGTCAATATAAACAAGCTGTTGCACTTTGAAAACAGGAACTGTAGGGACAGCATAAACTATGCTGTACAAGGGAAGGGAGGCTGCATTGACTGCTACTTATTTTTATATTGAATTCAATCAAAAATCCTATTGTTGAGTTTAGACAAAGCTGCCCTACAACTTCCTGTTTGCTACTTCAGTAATGTTGACAAAATAGGTGATCTTGGCCTGGAGTTTGAGGACCACTTTTCCACAGCATAGACTGGGGGTTGGGTGGGTTTTTTGAATTGCGTGTTCTTTTGGGAGACACTCTTTTTAATTCATCCACTGACACCACAACTACTTTTTTCATTCTTTTGAGGGTTTGTTTTTTTTGCCTTCCTCCCCCCCCCCCCCCCATCCCCACTATATCCTGATTTGAATACAACTGGAATATGCTGATTAGGTTTCGAATTGTTCCGCCTGCAGACACTAAGGAATTTGCAGATCTTACAAAGCTGTGAGATGGGCTGACACATATTGTTACTACTACAGTCATTCCCCCCCCCCCCCCCCCAATTCTGTAAATTACTACAAAATAAACAGATTGGATTTCTGATGTGTGAAACCAGGAGAGGAGAGCTGAGAGCAAAAGGGTGGTTATAACCATTTTCTGGGAATTGGCTCCCCGTCCAAATCTCCTTTTGGAACATGCATCTAGATTCTTATAGAACAGGATGTCCTAAATAGGAATGTAAAATCCTGTTTGTTTTGTTAATGGATTAAGTTTAACTAGTTAACTGATTACATGGGTGCATGGGGGGCGGGCCTGCTCTGGAGAGGCTCCTGCACCATGGGCGAGGGCTGCTCCAGCCTGGGCAGCATTTCTTAAACTTTTTAATAGTGATAGAAATATAGCCATGTTAGTCTGGTGTAGCTGAAACAAAAAACAGGACTATGTAGCACTTTAAAGACTAACAAGATGGTTTATTAGGTGATGAGCTTTCGTGGGCCAGACCCACTTCCTCAGATCAAAGACTTAAAAAGATAAACTTTTTAAGACTGAGGATGGGTATGTCTACACTACAGCACTAATTTGAACTAACTTAATTCGAATTAGTTAATTCGAATTAAGCTAATGCGAACTAGTGCATCTAGACCTAAAAACTAGTTCGAATTAGCATTTTGCTAATTCGAACTAGCATGTCCACATTGAGTGGACCCTGAACCGAGGTTAAGGCTGGCCGGAAGCAGTGCCGGCAGGGCATCAGGTTAGGACTTAGAGCGTGGAGATGCTGTCTCAGGCTAGCCGAGGGCTGTGCTTAAAGGGTCCCGACCCCCACCCCGGACAGACAGTTCTCAGGGTTCCCCGCTTGCTTGTCTACCTCAATTAGGGGCAGCAAAGCAGTCCTGTCTTGGAGTGCCCTGAGTGCCCACACTCGGCACATCACAGCACTCGGCCATCAGCCCGGCTGCACTTGCCACAGGCTGCCATCCGGGGGGGGGGGGGGGTCAATCGGGGGGCTGCAGGAGAGCTTCCACCCCGAGGAGCCCGCAGAGCCACCCCAGTCCTCCCCAACGGAGGCTCGTACCCCATTCCTCCCTCACCTCCTTCCACTTATCCCTCCCTAGCCCCCCTTCCTGATGTAAAAAATAAAGGACACGTGTGTTCAAAAATAGAAACTCTCTTTATTTAACAAAACTGGGGGGGGGGGATTAACCTCTGGGGAGACTGGGAAAAGGAGGTGGGAGAGGGGAAGAGAGAGGGTGGGAGATGGCGGCGCTATGCCTGGGTAACTGTCAGCTGTTACCCAGTAAACATTACCTCTACCATTGCTACTAGCGTGACCTTCCTGGGGTAGCCCCCAGTGTGGGAGACAGCAGCTCACTCCACACTCTTTTAGCTCTGTTAGGGTAGGGACATTTGTGCTCATTTTTGTAGAGAAGAGCAAAAAAGCCGCTCACTGGATTTTCTGTGAGCAGTTCCTGCTGTTGATAAGGCCTTGTAGATTTATGACAGAGGGGAGACATAAATTAAGTAAAGGGATAATTCACCACAGACCATCAGTTTATATGACTTATTTTCTGTGTTTTTTCCATCTTCTTTGTAAACTTTGAGCCAGATGCTGAGGTGGTCTAGATTAGAGGTCTGTTCTCCTGAGGAAAAGGGGACAGCATTAGGTGGCTGTCTGCTGCCTTTCTGCCCATACCATTCTAAATGGGGCCACTCTGACTTCTAGCATAATTAGAAGCAGCCTCAAGGCTGCTCCTCCATAATAATGGCCCAGATTGCTCAAGCATTATGTCTGCTGGTCATGCCCCTTTCTATTCAAGGAAGGAATGTCTCCGTGCCAGGAAGGTGGCTTAGATGCCAATGCTAGCTGTAGTAGTACCCACCATTTCCTCTGTCAGGGGGAGCCCACAGCTAGTTGTTCACTTAATCTTCCTTTACACCAGTGGTGTGGGACTCAGGATATGGCCCCATAACACTTGTGTTTTTGATGGCTGCTGCTGTGGATTGAATAACAGGCCTTTGCTAAACTGTCCATGTCATACTCAGGTCTTTTTTCCTGATTGGCAATAGTTTAGTTTTTGAATTCAGCACTGTAGCTGACTAGTTCCAATTACTCTTTGCATTTGTCCATTCTGAATTTCATCTGCCAGTGCATTGCCTATTCCCATAGAGCTGCTGGGTCCCTTTGAAATTCCTCAGTCGTTTGCTTCTAACTGCAAAACTGCCCTAGTCCCAGCATTGCAGTTCTGGGCAACTCCATGGCTCTTGATGCATCTGTGCTGCCCTGCAGCACTCCTTGCTGTCAATCCACATCCCGAACAACTCTGCCAAGGGCACCTCATTCTTGAGGCTAGATTTTCCTGTTGCATGCTTTCCTGCCAGGGACTGACTTAAAACAAAGTTGGATTTTGCTTAGGGTTTTGAGTTTTTCTTAAGGTGTTGGGGTTATGAGCTGTTTCACAACTGGGAAATGAGGGGGGGGGGGGGTTGGGCTACCAAGCTGGGGGCATTATAAGGGGGGGGTGTCTGGGGGGGGGAGAGTAGAGCTTGTCCTTCTGTACCTGGGTATTGAGATCTGATTCCTACATAAGCAGTTCATGTCTCCCTTTGTGAGGAGAATGTTTACCCTGTGAGTGCACCCCTCTGGCCTTGGTTGGGAATTGTATCCTGCTCTCTGGCACAAAGAATGCAACACCATAAAGAAATTGGGGGAGGGGAAATGTGTGTGGAAATGAGGAGCTGGTGGCATACAACTCTGAGCTTTTGGGAGAAGACAATCTGGGATCAGTAAACAGTATTTGCAATTGACTTTATCACTGCCATTGTATCTGAGGTAGGGGCAAGCGTGTGTGAAGGAGTGAAATGTTCATGGTGACTGGATCCTCCCCATTAATCAAGTTCCCAATCTCAGTTGATTTTTAGCTTCTCTCTTCCTGTACCTCATCCTCTTTTCCCACCATTCCATTCAAAATCTGCTATTCCTCTCTGTTCCTACTGCAAAAGGTTTACAGTGTGATTCTCTCCTGTGAACGCATGAAAACTCCTTGCCTCTTCTCTCTCCACCCTCTCTCAGAAAACTGCAGCTAATGTTTGTCTTCATTCCTTCAGCTCCCTTTGCTTGCTTTCTGTATGAAGACTTAACTTCTAGGATATGTTGCAAAGACTCTTCTCTATAGACTAGCCAATTAGCCCATCATAAGACAGGATTTTCAGGTCTCTCCTCCACATCGGTCTTCTCTCCTAAGCCTCTGCTCTCTCACTCCGTCTCTCTCTCCTCCTGCCTCCCCCCCTCTCCGCTCTCCTCCGCCTTCTGCCTCTCTCTCCGTCTCTCCCTCCTGCCTCTCACTTTTTCTTCGCTCTCCTCTGTCTCCATCAGGGATGCGCACTCGTCCAGGCCCCGTCCCCTGGGCGTGTATGTCACCGCCCCGCCACCCTTTGCCTCCTACCGTGGCATTCGGCTGACTTCTGCACTGCTCAGCTGGGCCGCCGCATGGGAGCAAGCGGCGCAAATGGCCTCTCTCTCTCTCTCCTCCTCCTACTGCCTCACCCTCTCTCTCTCTCTCTCAGCTCTCCTCCGCCTCCTGCCTCTCTCTCCATCTCTCTCTCTTTCTTTTCTCCCCCTCCCGCCTCTTTCTCTGAGTTTCTCTTCTCCTCCTCCTGCTGTGTGTGTGTGTCTCTCTCTCTTTCGCTGTCCTCCACCTCCTCCGTTCTCTCGGTCTACTCCGCGTCCTCTGTGTCTGCTCTGCTTTCCTCCTTTTGAATCCAGTGCCCTTTCCTGACATCAGAGACACATGCTCGTCCAGGCCCCGCCCCCTGGCTGTTCCCTGTGGGCGGCGCTGTTGCTCATCCAGCGCTGCCCAGAGGGAACAGCCAGCGTTTTAGTGTTAGAGTCACAGACATTGGGCTACTATATATATGATGCTTCACTGCTCATCTGCCCCTGAGCTCTGTCCTTCCATCTCCTCATGTCATGGTTTTTGATGGCCTGTTTTCTCCTCCTGGGAGCCGTGTACAGGTTGAACCTCCCTGGTCCAGCAGCCTTGGGACTTGACTGATCTCGGACCAGGGGAGGATAATGCACTGGGGTCACCGCTTTTCCTCCTGGCTGCTCTGCTGCTGCCTGAGGCTCTGCTCTTCCAAAGGGCGGGGGGGCTCTGCTTTGCCCCCTTCCCACAGCTCTGCTGCCACCCAGGGCTCTGCTTTTGCCCCAGCGGGTCCTGCTGCTGCCTGGGGCTCCATGCTCTGTCCTGCATTTTGCATATGGACGACCTGCAGAAGGGTGCACAGAAACGCAGGGTAATGCATCACATAAGGCAGGGTGAGTGCGTGCTCCCTTGGGGGGTGCCCATCCCCCCTGTGATGCCCTCTGTCATCACGCACACCAGGGCCCCCCCCCCCCACCAGCAGGGCTGTGCAAGGGAGGGATGGCCCAAACCCCTGGGTGACGGGGCATCCCCCACTCTCCCCATCCCCCCCAGCCTGGAGTCTTCCCTTTCCCCGGGCATGGAGTGCAGCACCCCCCCCCCCCCCGGACTTACCTGTATGACGACGGCACTGACGGTGGATCTTCCCACCCCGAACTGGTGTGCCACCAATCGGTAGCTGTCCGAGGTGGCTAGCTTCCAGATGACGATGGCGACCTTCTTGTTCACGGGGATGGGTGCCCACAGCTGGGTGGTGGCTCTCTAGAGCACAGGGGTGAGCCAGGCGCACAGCTCCATGAACGTCCGCTTTCGCATGCGGAAGTTCCGGAGCCATTACTGGTCGCCCCATTGCCCCAGAACCAGCCGGTCCCACCAGTCTGTACTGGTGTCCAGTCTCCACAAGGGCCTCTCCACGGTGGGGTGGGGATGCCACAGGGATGCCACCGCATCTGTGGTGAGGGAGTCCAGAGCGACCTCCATCTCGAGGTCCTGGATGAGGAGTGCAGCAGTATGGAGCAGCAGCTGCAGGCACTTCAAGATGGCTGGAAGGGGCCGGAGCAGGCACAAGGGCACCCCTGGCTCCATGGTACAGTAAAAGAGGTGACGGCAAAAAATGAGCAAAAGGCACTAAGGCACAAGCTGTGGTGTCCAAGAAGGCAGAGGGCAACCACAACTGGAAAACTGCTATGGCTGTCAGTCCCTGCAGGAGGTACTAAAGCTCGCAGCAGGAGAGAAAGGGCTGTCCAGGTGTTAGCCGACGGTTAGGGCAGTGTGTGTGTGTATGCTTCCGAGAAAAGGTTTAACGTTCGTGTTTTTACTGCTAGGACCGGGGTCCCGTCGCAGAGGGTGGCCAGCAGGCCAACAGACGCCCCGTTATATAGAAAGAGCTTATTACACCTTAGATTTTAACTGCTAGAACACAGGGGTTCCTTTGCAGCGGGCAGCCTGGGAAAGGCTGGAAAGGTGCCCCAACGGATTTTGTTACCTGGGAGTGATACAGATTTAAACGCCCAAGCTTTTTTTATGTTTGTTCCTTTATGACCGGCTGAAGTTTTTTTAAATTGTGCTTGGTTCTGTTACAGCAACTGAAGGAGTTAGGTTAAAGCTTAAACAGTTACAGGTTTATTAAAAGACTTATAAAAGCATATGGTTACAATGGCTATTGCTTTATTTTTTAAATGCTAACAAATACAGATTTTAAAAATGGTTACAAAGAAAATAAAGATAGAAAATAGAAATAATGGTACCAAGTGACAGCTTAATCTTTAAAGAGCTTTAAGTCTATGTATATATATACTTAAACAAAGGACCACATTCAGGTACAATTTTTACCCCTTTTTGTGCCTCTTGACTCCAGCGTGTCAGGCCAGGGCCGGTCTCTCAATTCCTAGGAAAGACGAATACGAGGTGGGCGTCCCCTTGGAACCTTGGGAGATTAAACACCTAACCCGACCAGCAGATAGATGGTAGATTGACACTCAAAGAGAATGCGCTGCTGGACCTATCTTTATACCCCTGGGGGCCCGTATTCTCTTTTTTATTTAAGATGCCGAATTTTACTGGTCCGTTTTGTGGCGCCAGTTCTTACAAGCAAGTTTCAAGTTAATTTACACTTGCAAGAGAGATAACTAAATTGTGAGCACTAGACATTTTTTTACTGGGCGAGAGATTCCTCCCCCCGCGGATGGATGTGTGTTCGTATCAATATGGGTTAAGTCAAGGGCACTCCTTGGCAGCCTCTTGGTCAGCAATTGGCATATCTCTGTTTATAGCCATTCATGGTCACACAGCCTGGGCCTTCTGCTCTGTGTGCCCTGTATGCTCCAGGCAAGCAAAAATGGATGTTACAAGGGGGTTCCTGTCTGGCTACATTCCACCCCCTGATACGACACACCACATCCCAGGATACAAGATGGCGGTGATACCAGCACCTCTTGCCTACCTTGGGGGAATCTAGAAGTGCCCGATGGCCGGAATAGAAGGTTCAGGATTTAGGAATTGGCGAGGGTCCTTTCCTAGTGCTGTATATCGAATGTGCACAGAAAAGATAGCTGCATTAACTAGGCATTGCACAATACATAGAGCTATGCAGAAAATGATTACAAAAAATTACAGTGGTTAGAGCAGTGGTTATAACAGAGTGTAAAAAAAGGAGTTAGGGAAAATCTTAGCTGTTGGGCTAACCAATTTAGCCATGAGATGTTTACATTTTTAGTTACAGCATGTTTTACCCCATACCATCCATTGCCACTTTCTTTGCCTCCCCCCAAAGTTATTTTGAGGATTGCGGTGGTCGCTGTTATTGAACCATACCGGTTTTTATTGGAAGATGTCACTCTTGTTTTATTAGTTGTTTTGGGCTGAGAGGGACAAACTCGATTTTTAGTTTAGTAGAGGAGTTAAGTAAGGTGTTCTGGTACAGCAGTAGCAGTTGGGATGAGGAAGAAGACCATGGCGAGTTGGAGTATCATGTTTTGCTTTAGCTTAGGTTTCTTTTTTTATAGTTTAGTTTATAACAACAGCGATTGCAAGCACTGCAACAGCAAGCGGTATATATACAAAAAGTTTATGATGGTTTCCCGGATCCACACCAGCGCTGGGAGGGATACATCCCACTGGAGCACTGTTCAGGGCCATTGCCTCAGTTTCCTGTAATAAAACAAAAAAGTTTACCGGTTTTGGATACAATCCAAGCCTTAGTAATGGTTATTGGTGTTAGCCCAGCGTCTGCAGTGGTCTAGACTCCTTTTCCTTTGTAGGAGTGCAGTACGTAGGTTTGCATTCTTAAACTGGGGTGTTTGATTACTACAGTGTTTTTAGGTGCATATTTAGAATTTTTGAGTGGCACAGTGTGGCTAGGAGAGGTTCTCCCTGTAGGGAAGAAATTTTTTACTGATCGGACTGCCTGTAGGGGTTTGCCGATTGTTTAATTTTTGCACCACAGTATTTAATCTGTTTTTTTATTTGCCATTTGTGGGCCTTTGGGTTCTTATGGATTCTTTACTTCCCCACTCCCATGGGTAGGCACGGGGGAGATGGGGACTTACCACCATTAGGGCTGGGTGGTCAAAGCTATCTTATTTTTTTAATACTGGCCTTCTAATTTTTTAATTTAGTTTTATTAATTAACAATTTAATCAGTTTTTGGTTTAAATATCTGGTTAGATCTAGTGAAGTGGACACAGAGCTGGACAGATCCTTTAAACTATTTAGGATTACTTGGTTGGCTTGGCTGGTGTGTAGGCCTTTACAGGCACTGGATATTACTGCATTTACCAGCCTGTATTCTATACAAACTTTAACTTAGAGGACTGTGTATTTGTTTTATGTATGTGACTTGAAGGAGGTTACGTTGACTAGAGTTACTGTTTCTTTTAAAGGACCAAGCATGGTTTACAGATATTTAATTGTTAACCCATGCAATTTTATAATTTTTGAGGCCTTTTAAGGCATCAGGCACCAGTAAGTAGCAGGGCAAGTAGCTGTTATTGCAATGGTGAGGTTACTAGTTTTTTTATTGTTGTGGGCATCTTTACTTAAATATGCTGATGTTTTACTTGCCTGTGTTGTTTTTTATAGATTTTTTATTATTTTTGGCGCTTTAGAGCTATTAAAGCAAAACTAATCTGGTGGGGGAGAGGGCTGTTACCCCACTCCCAGTCTTTCTGTTTACGTGATGCACTTCTTGCTTTTTTTCAGTTTTTTTTTTATTTACCTGTGGAGACATTGTTAACATTTTTTTAGCCTAAACAATTTTTAAACTATTATTTTTTTACTGAATTTTAAAGTTGCCAATTGATTGGGCCCAATTATTAATTTTGATGGTTTAAATTAATGCTTCTGCTTTACTTAAATTATTCTTTTATTAAAACACTATTTTACACACAACAATATTTGCAATACGTATTACAATTAAGACACACAAGACAAACTTGGACAGAACACAAACTTATTGTGTTATGACACAGAACCATGGTTTTTTGTTGTTGTTGTTTGTTGTTTTTTTTTAGCTGGCACCAGCGCTTTTTGATGATTTGAAAGACAAGAAAACATCTCTACCCCCATTGGGGTGGCCTATTATAACTTAAAATACTGCCTAAGATCTGCTAGGGGAATCGGTTACAGCTAGTTTCTTACCACTTTTATGGGCGAGTGAGCTATAACTTTACGAGAACAAGGGCGCTTTATCGGTACTTGTGACCTTTCACTTCCTTGAATTACCTCTAGAGTTGCTAGCCCTCCCCAACGGTGGCATGCCTTAGTTTCTTTCTTGTACCACAGATTAGGCTTAATGTGTGAAGCTATAATGCTTTTTCTTAGCACAAGGTGTTGGTTGGCCAGTTACTGTTCCTGCAAGCAAAAAGCTTTTATTTTTCTGAAAAGAACCATATGTACAATGTTTCAGGCTTACTTATGAGGGACAGTTGGTTTTAAACCTCGTTAGAACAGACAGGCAGTCTGCACCCACTTACAACCTTGGATTTGAGAGCAAGCTAAAAGTGTTATTAACTCAGCCTTGAACATAGACACAGTGAAGTTTTAGAGTTTGGATTTTTAAAACAATAACTTGGTTTTTTTAGAGAGCAAATTTAACCTTAAAAGTTGAATGCCTAACGCAAGCACTAACTAATTTGTGCTTTGTCTGTTTGCAATTTTAAGCAAGAGGACATAATCTAAAACAAAATAAAACTAGTTTATTTGAAACCCACAAAATAAAGTTACAATATATAGAGCTTATTTTTTTTATGCAGTTAACTAATTAAGTTTTAGTAGAATCCTTAATTTTCCTTTGGGCTATTCCCGGTGGCAACTCCTTTCCTTTTAATATGGGCTTAATGATTGGGAGAGGAGTGTGAAGTGTTATGGCTTGAGCTTGGGTTAGCTTCTTTGTTTTTTTTAGTGCTGTGTAGGCTGCCAGAAGCACTTTTTATAAAGCGTGTAATTTAACTATGACCTTTGCCATAACTTCGAGCCAAACTGTATGGGGCGGCGGGGTACAGTTTCTCCTTCTTGCCATAAGGCATAGGACATCTCTGTGTTTCCCACAGTAAGGTACAAATGAAATGGGACCCATTACGGTAAATTGAACCTATAGACTGATAAGTGCGTATCTCGTTATTAGCTGTCTTTTAGAGCTTCCTCATGAGAGGGGGGGCTTATTCCCATTAAGCATGCTTCCTGAGCAAATTATACGGGGAGTAGGTACAAATTAAGATTTCCCGTTTTTTTAGATTTTTAATTAGTTTACAGACCGGAGCCATAGCTTTGGCTGGAATGCTGTACTGTTTTATTTTGGTTATAGTGGAAGGCGGGAGAGAGGGGGTTTGAACTAGCAAAGTTTTAAAGCCAGCTCCAAAAGCTTATTTTTCTTCATTAATTACTTTCTTCTTCCCCTTTTTAGCCTTAGGAGGAGCCGTTCCTAAAGGTGCTTCATGTCCTTATTTAGGGTTCGCACCTGGGTATCTAGGTTTTGGCATTGCTCCCAGAGTTTGTATCTCTCTCTCTGCACCTTTATCAGCTCTGTTTTTAAGTTTTAGTAGCTAGAGCAGGCTGCTTGCCACACACCCTTTAACAGCCAGATGCAAGCGCCTTTTCTTAACATCTCTTTATCCCACTTAGGGTTGCCCCATCCCTCTCGGGCAAACTCCTTTTCTATACAGCTAAAATCTATGTTAATTGTGACTGGCTTCATGCTGCTGTATTTGAACCAATAGCACAATCCTGCCGACTACGCCAATTCTGTCAGCCGACGGTTAGGGCAGTGTGTGTGTGTATGCTTCCGAGAAAAGGTTTAACGTTCGTGTTTTTACTGCTAGGACCGGGGTCCCGTCGCAGAGGGTGGCCAGCAGGCCAACAGACGCCCCGTTATATAGAAAGAGCTTATTACACCTTAGATTTTAACTGCTAGAACACAGGGGTTCCTTTGCAGCGGGCAGCCTGGGAAAGGCTGGAAAGGTGCCCTAACGGATCTTGTTACCTGGGAGTGATACAGATTTAAACGCCCAAGCTTTTTTTATGTTTGTTCCTTTATGACCGGCTGAAGTTTTTTTAAATTGTGCTTGGTTCTGTTACAGCAACTGAAGGAGTTAGGTTAAAGCTTAAACAGTTACAGGTTTATTAAAAGACTTATAAAAGCATATGGTTACAATGGCTATTGCTTTATTTTTTAAATGCTAACAAATACAGATTTTAAAAATGGTTACAAAGAAAATAAAGATAGAAAATAGAAATAATGGTACCAAGTGACAGCTTAATCTTTAAAGAGCTTTAAGTCTATGTATATATATACTTAAACAAAGGACCACATTCAGGTACAATTTTTACCCCTTTTTGTGCCTCTTGACTCCAGCGTGTCAGGCCAGGGCCGGTCTCTCAATTCCTAGGAAAGACGAATACGAGGTGGGCGTCCCCTTGGAACCTTGGGAGATTAAACACCTAACCCGACCAGCAGATAGATGGTAGATTGACACTCAAAGAGAATGCGCTGCTGGACCTATCTTTATACCCCTGGGGGCCCGTATTCTCTTTTTTATTTAAGATGCCGAATTTTACTGGTCCGTTTTGTGGCGCCAGTTCTTACAAGCAAGTTTCAAGTTAATTTACACTTGCAAGAGAGATAACTAAATTGTGAGCACTAGACATTTTTTTACTGGGCGAGAGATTCCTCCCCCCGCGGATGGATGTGTGTTCGTATCAATATGGGTTAAGTCAAGGGCACTCCTTGGCAGCCTCTTGGTCAGCAATTGGTATATCTCTGTTTATAGCCATTCATGGTCACACAGCCTGGGCCTTCTGCTCTGTGTGCCCTGTATGCTCCAGGCAAGCAAAAATGGATGTTACAAGGGGGTTCCTGTCTGGCTACACCAGGGAGATCCCTTTAAGCACGTGTCTCAAAGGAGCTCCAGCCCCCGCCCCCGGAAAGTCCTGGTGGCCTTTTGCCCTCTACCAAGTAGTTCCGGGCTCATGCTTTTGCGCAAGAACGTCCCGCCAGTGTAGACGCTCTCTTGCGCAAGCACTTCAACGCAAGAACTCTTGCACAAAACGGTACTTGTGCGAAAGCGCGCCAGTGTAGACGTAGCCTTAGAGACTTACAAAGATATATAAATAGTATTATGAGCTTTCGTGGGCAAAACCCACTTCTTCAGATGACAGATATGGAGCAAGGGACCCAGAGTTTGAAATATAAAGCAGAAAAAGAGGGAGGAGGAGACAGAAAGGGGGAGAAAAAGGGGGAAAAAAACCTGTCAGTGTCCACACATTTTTTAGCTACAGATTAACATGGCTACCCGTCTGAGACTTTAAACACACTGCAGACAGACCTTTCTATTGTAAGTCCCACTCATGGGGGAATAGACCATTGTGGTGAGTAAAAAGCTCGTGTTGCTGTTCCCTATGTTGTGCCAGGTTTGGAAAATAGCAGAACTGTCTCCAGGACGCTAAGGGCGTGTCTAGACTACAGAGGGTTTTTTTTGAAAAAAGTAGCCTTTTTTCGAAAAAACTTCACCTGCGTCTAGACTGCTGCCGCGTTCTTTCAAAATTAAATCAAAAGAACGCGGCAGTTTTTTCAATGGCGGTAAACCTCATTTTACGAGGAATAACGCCTTTTTGGAAAGAGATCTTTTGAAAACAGGTGTGTGGACATGTGGGGGAGCCAGTATTTTTTTTGGGGGGGAAAAAAAGGCCTCCAGGAAAAAGCCCTGGTGGACACTCCATCTACATTCCTTGCACCTCCATTGTTCCTGTCTGTAGCCATGTTTTAAAGGCACAGGCACCTAGCCAACCATTGGTGTCAGGAAGCCAGCCAGACCACATGGCTCTTCCTGTCACAGTGTGACCCAGCCATGTTACAGGCCCAAGACCCCCAGGCCCTTCCAGGGATACAGTTGAAGACCCACCTGGGGCACCAAACGGTGGGTCAGGACTAGAGATCAAGACTCTGCTTGAGCTCTGGTCCGAGGAGGAATCCCTGCAGACCCTCCAGTCATGCCGCAGGAATGCAGACATTTATGGGTGCATGGCCCAGGGACTGGCCAGGAGAGGGCACCACCCCCACACCCTGGACCTAGTGCGGGCCGAAGTCAAAGAAACGAGGCAGGGGTATGCCAAGACCCGAGACCAGAGCTCCCACTCTGCGGAAGCCCCACACTATTGTCCCTACTATGCAGACCTGGATCACATTCTGGGCAGTGGGGAAGCCCAGACTCCATTGCATCTAGTGGAGTCTGGGTTACCACAACATGTAGTGGAGCAACACCAGCAGGAGCACCAGCAGTTAGGAGAGACAGGAGAGCGTCATCTGGAGCTAGAGGAGGATGATGATACTGTGACCCTATCCCTGGAGCTGGTCCCCCCCCAGACCCCGGAGGCCTCCCAGGTGTTCTTCAGACATCAGGGAGGGAACATCAGGTGAGTGCTGTGAGGTTGCACCACACACAGGGCAGGGGAGGCGGGTGCACAGTGGCTGATGCACAAGCGACACATATAATGCTCAGCCTGGACAGTGTGCAGCTGGCCGTGCATGTGCAAACACGTGCAGCAGCAATGTGCGACACGTGGGTGTGCGACACGTGGTGCTAGGAGCCATTCCCAGAGCACACACGGGTGGGTTGGCAATGCGGGGGGGGGGGAATATCTGATCCCATTGGCACTTTGGGACCCCTGTGATATTGAGGCTACTGCCCAGGTCACACATGGTGTTACTTGCAGAACCTCTGAGTCCCCTGTCTGAAGGAGAGTCCCTTCTCGGAGTGAGGGCATGCCCTCGGGGACAGCGGTTGCACACACGAATGATTGTCTTTTCCTCTTTTCCTCCACAGCCGGACCACCCATGCAAGAGGGTCACAACACACCAGCCCCACCAGCATCCCAGACACGTGGCACCTGCAGGCACTGGCGTCTGTACAAGGACATATTGAAACAGCATGTAGCGTCCCTGCAGCAACTGAACAAGACTCTGCAAGAGAGGACGCAGGCAGAGGCCGTGTGGCATAACCGCCTGCTGGATGAGCTCGTCCAGCAGTGGACTTGCATCTGTGCCACTATGCAGGAGGTCCTTGCCTTGCCTGCTCCTGTCCCTGGTACCGCTCCTCCTGCACGCCATGACCCTGCCCCACCGAACCCCCTTGCCCCCCCAGCTCTCTCAGCCTCAGTTGCTGCCCCGCCCCCCTCCTGTCCAGCACACTACTATCTCTCGCCCCACCCGAGGCTGCGGAGGTCCCCAGACACGAGGCAGCAGGAGCCTGTGGTCAGGGAAGCACCGTCTGACCTGAATCCCCTCCGCCATCCAGGTTTTCAACCCGCAACCACCCCGGTTACAGAAAATTTTGCTCATTTAACAAAATGTTTATTTTTTAATCAAAAACTTTTCTTTACCAGAAAAGTATGTACAATGAAAATAACAAGGTATATTTAGCAACATTTAGCAAATTTTCGTTATTGATATTGAATATAATATAAGACAAATTTATGTTTACAAACAAAACCTGGTTTCTCTATTTCTGGGAAGATGGTCAGGGTGAGGGTTGTGGAGGGAAAGGTATTGGTGGGCCAGGCCCAAGCCCCCATAGGGGAGGCCCTGGGGACAGGGCCTCCCGGATGCAAATGCTGGACTGTTGCGCCTGGTGGATGGCAGCTGTCTGGGGCTGCTCAAATTGCCTCCTCTTGCCATCAGCACCTGTCCCCCCACCCTGGGAGGAAGGCCTCCCCTTTTCTCTCCACAAGGTTATGGAGAACGCAACACATGGCCACCACCTCGGGGATGTTGCGTTCTCCCATCTGCAGTTGTGTGAGCAGGCAACGGAGCCTCCCTTTTAGACGTCCGAATGCGAATTCCACCTGGATGCGAGCCTGGCTAAGATGTGCATTAAATTGCTCCTTGCTCACATCCAGGTGGCCGGTGTAGGGCTTCATAAGCCACGGCATGGGGGTTGGTCACGTCGGCCACGATGCACGTAGGCATCTGCACGTCCCCAAGCGCAAGTTCCAACTGCAGGAAAAATGTTCCAGCCTGCGGTAGAGGTTGGAGTTCCTGAAGATGCGGGCATCGTGTGCCTGCCCCGACCACCCGACACAAATGTCCGTAAACTGTCCCCAGTGGTCAACCAGGGCTTGGAGCACCATCGAAAAGTAGCCCTTCCTGTTAATGAATTGGGCTGCTCGATGGGGCGGTGCGCGAATTGGGATGTGTCCCCCCATCGAGCGCTCCTCTGCAGTTCGGGAAGCCAAGCCCAGCAAAGCTGGCCACGATGGTGTCCAGGTCTCCCAGATGGATGAGCCTGTGCAGCAGCTCGGAATTGATGGCCCTCACCACCTGCAGAAAGCGACAAATAGACAGACAGAAAACAGGGAGTTAGACGGGGTACCTGAGCCCTTGGGGGAGAACACCCCCCCCCTGCAAACACCCCAGGATTCCCCTCCTCAGGACGCCCTCCCCAGGAGCAGCACTGGGTGTGTCAAGGAGCTCACTCCTACTCCATCCCCCACTCCCCCTTGCCCTTTCCTGACAGTCCCCCTTTTTCAGCACCCCCCACTCAGCAGGGACTGTACCCCAAGAGTGACTTACTTCCATCAAGACGGCCCCAACAGTCGACCTCCCCATGCCAAACTGGTGTCTCACTGAGCGGTAGCTGTCGGGCGTTGCGAGCTTCCATAGGGCACTAGTGACCTGCTTCTGCAGGGGGATGGCGGGTTGCATCTGGGTGTCCTGTTGTTGGAGCGCAGGGGTGAGCCAGGCACACAAGCTTCTGGAATGTGGCCTTCCGCGTACGGAAGATGCGGAGCCACTGCTGGTAATCCCACAGCTCCATGATGAGATCTGGTCCTGCCAGTTGGAACTGGTGTCGAGCCTCCAAAAATGCCTCTCCACAAAGAAGTTTGGAGGCAAGGGCATTGGTCCTGCATCCTGGGTGAAGGTTTCATATCTCAGGTCTGGGTCCAGATGGGGCAGGAGCATCATGACGGTGTCTGGACGCTCTTTTGAAAAAGCAGATGGCTTTTTCGATCCGCTTAGTGCAGTCTAGATGCTCTTTTTTAAAAGAATCTTTCGAGAAAGCTTCTATCGAAACAAGTGTGTAGTCTAGACGTAGCCTAAGTGCAATGCCATTCATTTTTATGTACAAAAGTTATATTTATTTTAAAGACAAAGCCTGAGCCATGTTAGTGTTACGAGGATTTCCACCATGCAAGGCAATGCATCTACCTCTCTTTCTGAGGGTACGTCTAAACTACATGCCTTTGTCGTCAGAGGCATGTAGATTTGTTGTTTTGGCAAAGGCAAATGAAGCCGCGATTTAAATGATCGCGGCTTCATTTACATTTACATGGCTGCCGCGCTGAGCCGACAAACAGCTGATCAGCTGTTTGTCCGCTCAGCGCGCTAGTCTCGATGCTCCCCTGCCGACATCAAAGCCCTTTGTCCGCAGCCCCGGTAAACCTCATTCCACGAGGAATAACGGGGCTGCCAACAAAGGGCTTTGATGTCGGCAGGGGAGCGTCCAGACTAGCGCACTGAGTGGACAAACAGCTGATCAGCTGTTTGTCGGCTCAGCGCGGCAGCCATGTAAATGTAAATGAAGCTGCGATCATTTAAATCGCGGCTTCATTTGCCTTTGCCTATGTGTCTAATCTACATGCCTCTGACGATAGAGGCATGTAGTCTAGACACTGCCTGAGTGGAGAGGGTAGATTTTTATTGCTTTATATGATGGTAATTGTAAAAGCTCTGTTACCCTTAGACTGGTGGGTGGCTCTGAGCAAGAGGGAATGTTACCTTGTGACTTGAGACCAGATTAGAAACCTGAGCTGTCTTGTGGAATGGTTTTGAATTGCTGGTTAGAAAAGCACTACATCGACATACGGATTTTTTAAAAACACGTCTACTACACATCTTTCAGTTTCTGCAGCAAATGAGGTAGGGGTCCTACAGAATCTCCTTCACCACCCAGCCCTGATGTACCAGCAAAGGTCTGATAATTAGACTTACAGCAGTTCTTTATCACTGAGGTAATGGAATAACTGGTATCAGTATGAGGCTATCATTCTCTATTACAAACCTGCCACTCATAGGTGACTCATGGTAGCACTCTGGAGGTGCACCCCCTGTGCCCCTCTAAAATTTTAATTGCTAAATGGGGTGCCTCATGCCCCCCTCCTGCACCCCTTTCCTCACAGACACCAGTCTCCCATGCTGCCATTAGAGCAGTGGTTCCCAAACTTTTTGGCATCGTGCCCCCTTTTTGATTTTTGAGGACCCCCCCCCAAAAAAATAGCAGCAAAACTTGTTGAGCAAAAAAGAAAAAAAAAAAGAGGAACCAATCGGGGCTGAAAAACAGTCGCAGTACTCCAGAGGAAAAGTTGTTGACACCCCACCCCCCAAAAAGTTGCTCTTTTAAGAGCAGAGCAGGCATTGCCCTTTTAAGGTGGTCATTTTGAAGTCTGCCCGGGACACTCCATCCTCCCGCTGCCCCAGCCAGCCTGAGCTGTGCATGTTCCAGCGGATGCCCAAGCCAGAAAAAGCAGACAATACCAGATATTTCATATGATATTTTCTGAATTTTTTTTACCAGATGGACCGAGCTCTTTCTTTGGGGAGGTGGGGCTGGGTTGCCTCGCAACCCCCCCTGGAATTTATTCACGACCCCCAGTTTGGGAACCTGTGCATTAGAGAGTGTTGAGAGGCACCCTTGGGCAGTGGGTTTTACAGCAGAGGAACACTGAGGGTATGTCTAGACTACATGCTTTTGTTGACAGAGGCTTTGTTGACAGATACTGTCGACAAAGAGTGTCTAGACTACATCCAGTTCTGTCAACAAAGCAAGCCGCTTTGTCGACATGAGAGTGTAGACGCAAAGGACAGTGTAGATGCAATAACGCCTTCTGTTGACAGAACTCTGTGGACAAAAGACATTATTCCTCGCAGAATGAGGTTTACCACCGTCGACACAACTGCTGAGTTCTGTCGACGTTCTGTCGACAGAATTTGGCAGTAGTGTAGACGCAGGTGTAGTTTTGTTGACAAAAGTCCAGTTCTGTTGACAAAACCCTGTAGTCTAGACACATCCTGAGAGTCAGAAATAAGGGTTTCAATTCCAGGTTCTGGAGGGGAATGTGCTCTAGAGATTATACAGACCCTTCTGACCCTGTCCAGTTCAGTTTCCCCTAGTCCATGGCTCCTGGCCCTCTTCCCTCTGCATTGAGTGAGGCCACTTCCTCCTTCCCCTCCATGATGCTTGGTGCCAGCAAGAGCACTGACAGCACAGGAGAGACCGTCTCCCTGCCCTTAATACAGTATGGCTACGTCTACACTGGCAGCTTCTTGCGCAAGAACTGTTTTGCGGAAGAGTTCTTGTACAAAAAGTCTTCCACAAGAGCGCGTCTACACTGGCATGTGCTTTTGTGCAAGAGCGTCTGTGGCAGTGTTGATGCTCTCTTGCGCAAGAAAGCTCTGATGGCCATTTTAGCCATAGGGCTTTCTTGCGCAAGAAATTGATGTTGCCTGTCTACACTGCCCTCTTGCGCAAGAGCTCTTGTGCAAGAGGGCTTATTCCTCATGGGGGAGAGGAATAACTCTTCTGGAAGAAGCCCTGTTTTCCGACGCTGTACCGTAAATTTACTTGTGCAAGAACGCACGTGCAGTGTAGACACCCAATCAATTTTTTGCGCAAGAACAGCTGTTCTTGCACAAGAAGCCACCAGTGTAGACGTAGCCTATTTGTGCTGCAGTGACATCTTGGCAGGCAGGTGGAACAATAGTAATTGTGAGGAAAGTCCTATCTCCTGCCTCACTGGGAATGGAGCATGCCCAGCTGCCACATAGGAACGCTATGTGCCCAGTCCAGTGGTCTGTTGAGCTGTGAAAGGAAGGAACTTGCTCAGTAGGGACTGAGTATTTGGAGAAATTCAATATCAAATAAGTCTGTACTGAGCATGTGTAAATGGAGAACTTTCAAAGGCTTCTAACTTGGCCAAACTTGCTTCTCCACTTCCTACCCACCCAGCACACCTTAACACCAGGGCAAATTTGAAGTCCCTGCCCCAAAGTATAGGGGCATTAGAGCTGCTTAATGAAATATTTGTGAGAATATATTTAAGATGGGTAAAACAATTGATTTCCCCTTAATATTGCTGTTGGTAGTGGCTGAATCATTTTTTACTAAAACCTCTCCAAAAAATTTGCCTGAAGCAGACACCTGACATGAGAAATTTCAGGCTGCATGGTTAAACTTGGGAAAGGTTACAAGCAACTTGCAACAGGGTCTTCTAATGGAATGGGTCTGGCCCACGAAAGCTCATCACCTAATAAACTATCTTGTTAGTCTTTAAAGTGCTACATAGTTCTCTCTTTTTTTTTTTTTAGCTAGACCAGGCTAACACGGCTACATCTCTATCACTATTCTAATGGAAGTGTCATGCACCCTTAGGGTTAGGCAACACTGGGGCTCCATCTATAATTTTAGAACATAAGAACGGCCATACAGGATACTGTAGGGAAACTGAGGCAGTCCATGGTCTTTTAATCAGTTATCAATCCACGAAAGGACCTCCCCTCTTATCCCATGACAACTTACTTTCTTGAGAGCCTTTGGTGAGGAACCTTGTCAAAGGCTTTCTGGAAATCTAAGTATACTATATCTACTGGATCCCCCTTGTCCACGTGTTTGTTGACCCCCTCAAAGAACTCTATGGGTATGTCTACACTTGCACCCTCTTTCGGTAGAGGGATGCAAGTGAAGACATTCGAAATTGCAAATGAAGCCGGGATTTAAATATCCCATGCTTCATTTGCATATTCGCATTATGGTGCTATTTCGAAATAACAGATGCTGTTAAGACGCGGTTATTTCGAGAGAAAACCCTTCTCTCAAAATAACTGGTAAACCTCATTGTATGAGGAATAATGGTTATTTTGAGAGAAGGGTTTTCTCTCGAAATAACGACGTCTTAACAGCGTCTGTTATTTCAAAATAGCGCTATTTTGAAATAGCGTCATACTGTGCATATGCAAATAAAGCACGGGATATTTAAATCCCGGCTTCATTTGCAATTTCGAATGTCTTCATTTGCATCCCTCTATCGAAAGAAGGTGCAAGTGTAGACATACCCTAGCAGATTAGTAAGTCATGATTTCCCTTCATAGAAACCATGTTGACTTCCCCCAACAAATTACGTTCCTCTATGTGTTTGACAATTTTATTCTTTACTATAGTTTCAACTAATTTGCTCAGTATTGACATTAGACTTACCGGTCTGTAATGGCCAGGATCACCTCTAGAGCCCTTATTAAATATTGGCGTCACATTAGCTGTCTTCCAGTCATTAGGTACAGAAGCTGATTTAAAGGATAGGGTTACACACCACAGTTAATAGTTCCGCAATTTAACATTTGAGTTCTTTCAGAACTCTTGGATGAATGCCATCTGGTCCCGGTGACTTGTTGCTGTTACGTTTATCAATTTGTTCCAAAACCTGCTCTAATGACACCTCAATCTGGGACAATTCCTCAGATTTGTCACCTAAAAAGAATGGCTCAGGTTTGGGACTCTCCCCAATATCCTCAGCCATGAAGACTGAAGCAAAGAATTCATTTAGTTTCTCTGCAATGCCTTTATCGTCTTTGAGTGCTCCTTCAGCATCTTGATCGTCCAAGGGTCCCACTGGTTGTTTAGCAGGCTTCCTGCTTCTCATGTATTAAAAAAACATTTTGCTATTACTTTTTTGAGTTTTTGGTTAGCTGTTCTTCAAACTCCTTTTTGGATTTTCTTTGTTTACACTTAATTTGACAATGTTCATGCTCCTTTCTATTTTCCTCACTAGGATTTAACATCCACTTTTTAAAAGATGTCTTTTTATCTGTGTCTGCTTCTTTTACTTGGTTGTTAAGTCACGGTGGCACTTTTTTGGTTCTCTTACTGCCGTGGTCACCAACAGGTCGATTGCGAGCTACTGGTCGATCGTGGGGCCGCGACCAGTCGCTCGCGAGGCGTCCTGTCCGCCCTGCCCCAATTTACCTCCCACCCCCCAGAAGCCCCACTACTTACCTCAATAGAAAACGGAGGTAGTGTCGGCTTCAGAAGTCCCGCAGCTTAGCGCCACTTCCGGCGATTCCAGAAGTGCGCTAGCTGCTCTGCCGGCTGGGTGTACTGTGGGAGGGAGCATTGGCTCCCTGCACCGCACAGGAGGGGTGAGTCAGCCCACGGGAGGCGCGCAGGGGGTTGGCGCCGGGACAAGCATGTGCGGGGCTTCCCTGCGCGGAGGGTTGGCCCCCTGGGCAAGCACGCACACGGGGCTTCCCTGCGCGGGGGGGGGGGGGGTCGGCCCCGGGGCAGGCACGCGCTGGTTTCCCTGGAGGGGGGGAGAATCCTGGGAGGAGGGAGATGCAGGGAACTCTCTGCCTCCACTGCCACCCCACTCCCCAGCCACAGAACTCTGTCCCCACTCTCCTGTCCCCAGCTACAGAACTCTGTCCCTCTTCCCGTCCCCACTCCCCAAACTCTGTCCCCACTGGCACCCTGTCCCAAGCTGCAGAAACCTGTCCCCACTGGCACCCTGTTCCCTCTCCCCTGCCCCCAGCCGCAGAACTCTGTCCCCACAAAATGTATAATTATAAATGCTCCATTTTAGATTTAAATAGCATGAATAAAAAACAGACCATTTATTTCATAATTATAAACACGTTATTTTAATTGTATGTATCGCATAATTTAAAAATAAACTGTTTATCAGAGAGTGTAAGTAAGGGCTGGGGATAGCAAGCGATGGACAGGAGGAGAATAGAGAGGGCAGGGCTTCAAGGAAGGGGCGGGGCTTCAAGGAAGGGGCGGGGCGGTAGATCTTCGCCTGTTCTGAGATTTAAAAATGATCTTGGGTGTAAAAAGGTTGGAGGCCACTGTCTTACTGTGTTTTTTAATTTGGGGTATACATTTAAGTTGGGCCTCTATTAGGGTCTCTTCGAAAAGTTTCCATGCAGCTTCCAGGGATTTGACTCTTGTCACTGTACCTTTTAATTTCTGTTTAACTAACCACCTCGTTTTTGTGTAGTTCCCCTTTCTGAAATTAAATGCTACAGTGTTTGGGTGCTGAGGTGTTTTTCCCAGCACAGGGATGTTAAATTTTATTACATTATGGTCACTAGTTCCAAGCCTTCCAGTTATATTTACCTCTTGAACCAGAGCCTGCGCTCCACTTAGGACTAAATCTAGAATAGCCTCTTCCCTGTGGGTTCCAGAACCAGCTGCTCCAAGAAGCAGTCATTTAAGGTATCAAGAAATTTTATAAAATACAGGACTATGTAGCACTTTAAAGACTAACAAGATGGTTTATTAGATGATGAGCTTTCGTGGGCCAGTGGGAGTGGGTCTGGCCCACGAAAGCTCATCATCTAATAAACCATCTTGTTAGTCTTTAAAGTGCTACATAGTCCTGTATTTTGTTTCAGCTACACCAGACTAACACGGCTACATTTCTATCAAGAAATTTTATCTCTGCCTCCCGTCCTGAGGTGACGTGTACCCAGTCAATATGGGGATAGTTGAGATCTTCCACTAGTATTGAGTTTTTTATTTTGATAACCTCTCTAATCATAGGATACTAGGACTGGAAGGGACCTCGAGAGGTCATCGAGTACAGTCCCCTGCCCTCATGGCAGGACCCAGTACTGTCTAGACCCGTGGTCACCAACCAGTAGATTGCGATCTACCGGTAGCTCTCAGGGGCTCTAAGAGTAGCTCTTGAGCCCTCTCTCAACTGCGCCCCTGCGCAGTACGTTTACATTAGATTTCCTCATTCGAGGAGCAGCTACTCACCGAGCAACACCACAGGTGAGTAGCTGCGAGGAATGGCGGGAGCTGGGAGGTCGGGAGGGCTGAAACACCCCAGCCAGCTGACTGTGGCTTTCAGCTGAAAGAGGCTGCCCCGCGCTCCAGCTGATCGGCAGCTTCTCCTCTGAGACTGCCTACGTGGAGCTTGGTGCACCCTGGCTGAGCTCCATGGCCAGCTGGCCGGGCAGTCGCTTTTCTTCCCTCCAACCCGGCTACCCTGCGCTCAGCCCAGGGAGGCTGCGTCTAGCTCCAGTTGTGCTGGAGCAAGCTTCCCGGGCTGAGCACAGGGCAGCCGGGCGGGAGCGCGGTTCAGCCTCCTCTGGGCTGAAGGCCACAGCCAGCTGGCCAGGCAGCTTCTCCTCTGTGCCTGCCCATGTGGAGCTTGGTGCACCCTGGCTGAGCACTATGCCCAGCTGGCCAGGAAGCTGCTTCTCTTCGCTCCCGCCCGGCTGCCCTGTGCTCAGCCCAGGAAGCTTGCTCCGGCACAGCTGGAGCTAGGCGCAGCCTCCCTGGGCTGAGCACAGGGCAACCAGGCTGGAGGGAAGAGAAGCGTCTGCCCGGCCAGGTGGCCATGGCACTCAGCCAGGGTGCACCAAGCTCCACGTGGGCTGGCGCAGAGGAGAAGCTGCCTGGCCTGTTGGCTGTGGTGTTCAGCCCAGAGGAGGCTGAACCGCGCTCCAGCTGATTGGGCGGCTTCCCCTCTGCGCCTGCCCACGTGGAGCTTGGTGCACCCTGGCTGAGCACCACGGCCAGCTGGCCGGGCAGACGGTTCTCTTCGCTCCTGCCCGGCTGCCCTGCGATCAGTCCGAAGGGAGCGCGGGTCGGAGGCTTCCCTCCGTGGCTGGTGTAGGGAACTCCCTGCCCCCAACCTTGTTTCCTCTCCTCTGCCCCAAACCTGTCCCCCGCCCTCCTGGCCCCTTGTTCCCTCTCCCTTGTTCCACGAGGAGTACAGCTAGTTCGGATTAGAAGCCTAATCCGAACTAGCTACTCCGTGCCGCGTGTACCCGCGCGGCACAGGGTTCGAACTAGTCGGCATTTAAAAATGGCGCCGGCTGGCTTCATGCAAATGAAGCCCGGAAAATTCAAATCCCGGGCTTCATTTGCAACTGCGGATGACTACATTACCCCCGCTAGTTCGAACTAGCGGGGTAGTGTAGACATACCCTCAGAGAGTAGTTATTAATGGTTCGCAATCCTGCTGGAAAGGTATAACAAGTGGGGTTCTGCAGGGGTCTGTTTTGGGACCGGCTCTGTTCAATATCTTCATCAACAATTTAGATATTGGCATAGAAACTACGCTTATTAAGTTTGCAGATGATACCAAGCTGGGAGGGGTTGTAACTGCTCTGGAGGATAGGGTCGTAATTCAAACTGATCTGGACAAATTGGAGAAATGGTCTGAGGTAAACAGGATGAAGTTTAATAAAGACAAATGCAAAGTGCTCCACTTAGGAAGGAACAATCAGTTTCACACATACAGAATGGGAAGCGACTGTCTAGGAAGGAGTACGGCAGAAAGGGATCTAGGGGTGATAGTGGATCACAAGCTGAATATGAGTCAACAGTGTGATGCTGTTGCAAAAAAAGCAAACATGATTCTGGGATGCATTAACAGGTGTGTTGTGAGCAAGACGCGAGAAGTCATTCTTCTGCTCTACTCTGCGCTGGTTAGGACTCAATTGGAGTACTGTGTCCAGTTCTGGGCACCACATTTCAAGAAAGATGTGGAGAAATTGGAGAGGGTCCAGAGAAGAGCAACGGGAATGATTAAAGGTCTAGAGAACATGACCTATGAAGGAAGGCTGAAAGAATTGGGAGGTTTAGGTTGGACATTAGGAACTTTTTCCTAAACTGTCAAGGTAGTCCAACACTGGAATAAATTACCCAGGGAGTTTTTGGAATCTCCATCTGTGGAGATATTTAAGAGTAGGTTAGATAAATGTCTATCAGGGATGGTCTAGACAGTACTGGGTCCTGCCATGAGGGCAGGGGACTGTACTTGATGACCTCTCGAGGTCCCTTCCAGTCCTAGTATCCTATGATTAGAGAGGTTATCAAAATAAAAAACTCAATACTAGTGGAAGATCTCAACTATCCCCATATTGACTGGGTACACGTCACCTCAGGACGGGAGGCAGAGATAAAATTTCTTGATAGAAATGTAGCCGTGTTAGTCTGGTGTAGCTGAAACAAAATACAGGACTATGTAGCACTTTAAAGACTAACAAGATGGTTTATTAGATGATGAGCTTTCGTGGGCCAGACCCACTCCCACTGGCCCACGAAAGCTCATCATCTAATAAACCATCTTGTTAGTCTTTAAAGTGCTACATAGTCCTGTATTTTATAAAATTTCTTGATACCTTAAATGACTGCTTCTTGGAGCAGCTGGTTCTGGAACCCACAGGGAAGAGGCTATTCTAGATTTAGTCCTAAGTGGAGCGCAGGCTCTGGTTCAAGAGGTAAATATAACTGGAAGGCTTGGAACTAGTGACCATAATGTAATAAAATTTAACATCCCTGTCCTGTGCTGGGAAAAACACCTCAGCACCCAAACACTGTAGCATTTAATTTCAGAAAGGGGAACTACACAAAAATGAGGTGGTTAGTTAAACAGAAATTAAAAGGTACAGTGACAAGAGCCAAATCCCTGGAAGCTGCATGGAAACTTTTCGAAGAGACCCTAATAGAGGCCCAACTTAAATGTATACCCCAAATTAAAAAACACAGTAATGCCATCATCTAAATCCTTGATGAAGACATTGAACAGAACCGGTCCCAAAACAGACCCCTGTGGAACCCCACTTGTTATGCCCTTCCAGCAGGATTGTGAACTGTTAATAACTACTCTCTGAGAACGGTTATCCATTCAGTTATGCACCCACCTTACAGTAGCCCTATATTTCCCTAGTTTATTGATAGGAAGATTATGCGAGATCGTGTCAAATGCCTTACTAAAGTTCAAGTATACCACGTCCACCACTTTTCCCTTATCCACAGGACTCATTATCCCATCAAAGAAAGCTCTCAGATTCGTTTGACATGATTTGTTCTTTACAAATCCATGCTGGCTGTTACCTATCACCTTATTATCTTCCAGAGGTTTGCAGATTAATACCTTAATTACTTGTTCCATTATGTTTCCTGGCACAGAAGTTAAACTGACTGGTCTGTAGTTTCGTGGGTTGTTTTTATTTCCCTTTTTATAGATGGGCACTAGATTTGCCCTTTTCCATTCTTCTGGAATCTCTCCCAGCTTCCATGATTTTCCAAAGATTCCTCCTCTATCAGCTCCTTGAGTATTCTAGGATGCATTTCATCAGGCCCTGGTGACTTCATCATCATCATCAACCATGGGCTCAAATGCCTGTTGGTGTCCAATACCTCCCTCACTATTTTCTTCCATCTTTCCCTGTCCAGTGCAGAGTGGCTTAGTTTCTATATACTAGCTCTGCACCAATCTACTATATCATCTACCCATTCTCTGTGGGGTCTGCCTCTCCTATTCGGACCATCCATTATGTCGAATACCAGGGTCTTAACTTTTCGCTCATCGTTCATTCTGCAGATATGCCCGAATAGCTGTAACTTCCATTGCATAACCTTCTGCGGTAGGTTTTCTTTCGGCTGTATCTTCCTATATAATTCCTCGTTGGTGACCTTCTGCATGCATCCTATTCTTAGGATCTTTCTATAACAACTCCTCTTGAAAGCCAATATCCTTCTCTTAGGATCTTTCATTATCACCCATGTCTCACATCCGTACAACATGCTGCCAAATACGCACATTTTCAAGACGCTCAGCTTCATTCCTAAGCTAATTGCTTTACTTTTCCAGATCTTATCCATCGCCTTCAAACTCGTTCTTGCTTTCGCTATTCTAGTCACTATTTCCTTCTTACAGTCTAGATCATACGTCATGTTGCTCCCTAAATACGTGAACTTCTCTACGTTCTCTAGTTTGATCCCATCTACACTGATCTTCCTTCCTATTTCCTTATCTCCAAATAGCATTGTCTTCGTTTTATCGATATTCATAATCAGTCCCCACCACTTCCCTTCCTCATTCAGCACCTGCACCGTTCTTGCTAGCTTCTCTTCATCTTCCTTGATGATAACTATATCATCCGCGAACCTCAAGTTAATTCTCATCCCGTGCACCAATATCCCTTCTACCTCTTCCTTGATCTTGTCCATGGTGACTTGCAGACATCTAACTTTTCTAAGTGATTTTTAACTTGTTCTTTTTATCATTTTATCCTGTCTTGGAGTGCCCTGAATGCCCGCACTCAGGACACCACAGCACTCGGTCACATGGAGCCAGAGCTGCCCCTGGGCACGCCGGTGGGTCTCGTGGGGTTGGTGCCATCAGCCCAGCTGCACTTGCTGCAGGCTGCCATCTTGGTGGTCTATCGGGGGGCTGTCAGGATCCAGGAGGCCCTGAAGGAGAGCGTCCACCACGAGGAGCCCTCAGAGCCTCCCTGGTCCTCCCCACTGGGGGCTCGTGCCCCAGTCCTCCCTCATGTCCTTCCACTTACCCCTCCCTAGCCCCCCTTCCTGATGTCAAATAAAAGACACGTATGTTCAAAAATAGAAACTGGGTTTATTGAACAAAACTGGGGGGGGGGGGATCAGCCTCTGGGGAGACTGGGAAAAGGAGGTGGGAGAGGGGAAGAGAGGGTGGGAGAGGGGAGGGGGAAACCTGGGGGAAACCTGGGAGGAGGGAGCTGGAAGGGGGAAGAAGGGGGAGGGGAAGCTCAGGGTTCAGGTTTGGGGGTCTTGCCGGACCAACCTAACTTTCATGCAAACCCGCTCCTGGGTTCGCATGTGGCCTTTGGTGGCCAGGCTGGCAGCTATCCTGCCATAGACGGCCGTGTTCCTCCATCTAGGGCTGAGATCATGGATGTTGGGGGTATCCCCCCCAAACCTGAATAAGGTCCATGATCTCCACCCTGAACCAGGAAGGCGCCCGCCTTCTCCAGCCCCTTTTAGGCTCCTGGGAGCTGGCAGACTGCTCCTGGGGAGCGGTGGAGGGCTGGCTGCCAGTGGCTTGCTGGCTCATGTTTTGGGGCCACTGCTGGCTCTGGGCTGGCAGGCTTGGAGATGGCACAGGCACTGTGACCAGGGTCTACCCCTTTAATGGCTCCGGGGCTGGGGGAGAGGAGAGGAGTTTTCCTGGTTGTGCCCAGAGTGGCCACCAGGGATCCCTGGGAAGGGCTGGAGGCCCTCTATTTTGAATTAAGTGTCTACACAGCACTTATTTCGAATTAGCTATTTTGAATTAGGTGTTATTCCTCGTAGAATGAGGTTTACCTAATTCAAAATAAGGGCTCCGCTTTTTCGAATTTATTTCGAAATAGCGGTTTGTATGTGTAGACAGCTATTACAGTTAATTCAAAATAACTGCTGTTATTTCGAATTAACTCTGTAGTGTAGACATACCCCGATATACTTGTGGAACATCTTGTTACCCTTTATGCCTCTAGCTAGATTTAGCTTTTTTTTGCCTTTGCCTTTCTAATCTTGTTCCTGCATGCCTGTGTTGTTTGCTTATATTCATCCTTTGTAATTTGACCTAGTTTCTACTTTTTATATGACTCCTCTTTGATTGTTAGATCATGTAAGATCTCCTGGTTGAATCAAGGTGGTCTCCTGCTTGCTTTCTATCTTTTCTATGCAGCAGAATAGCTTGCTTTTGGGCCCTTAATAATGTCCCTTTAAAAAACCTGCCAGCTCTCTTCAATTGTTTTTTTCTCCTAGTCTTGCTTCCCATGGGACCTTACCTACCAGCTCTCTGAGGGTATGTCTACACTACCACCCTAGTTCGCACTAGGGTGGTTAATGTAGGCAACCGGAGTTGCAAATGAAGCCCGGGAATTGAATTTCCCAGGCTTCATTTGCATCTTGCCGGGCGCCGCCATTTTTAAATGTCCGCTAGTGTGGACTCTGTGCCGCGCGGCTACACACGGCACGGACTAGGTAGTTCGGACTAGGCTTCCTATTCCTATTCCGAACTACCGGTACTCCTCATTTCACCAGGGGTTCTCTGGCTGGGGCCACCTGGCCACTCCTGCCCCACTGCACTGGGGATTACAGGGGTTTCCCAGCTGGGATTCCCAGCTGCTTGGCCCTGTTGGTGCCGGGGAGTTCCCTGGCCAAGGCTGCCCAGCCTGCTCCCGCCGGGGCTTCCCTGGGGCTCCCTGGCCACCTCCTGGCCCTGCTGCCACAAGGGGTTCCCCAGGTGGGGCAGGGACTTCTTGTTTGCTGCCTGGCCTGGCTGATACCAAGGGTTCTCCAGCCGGGCCAGGGCTCCCCAGCTGCCTTCTGTCTCAGCCAGGGCTCCCCAGCCCTGCATTCTCCCTGCTGGCTCCTGCTCTCCACTTCTGGGGCTCTTTGGTCCAGCAACATCTATGGCCCTGCCGGACCATGGATGTTGCCAGACCAGACAGAGAGCCCCGGATTTGGGAGGTTCAAACTGTACAGCAATTTTCTGGTTCAAAATTCCTGTTTCCAGGTTTTAGCGTCTTTTGGAAAAAAATTCAGGGTACTCCGTGTTTAAACATTCACTAGTATCATCTTAACATTCACTTGGAAGGTTTTAGGGACTATTGGAACATGGTTTGTTCCTTATGTTGAGATGCTGGAATATGACAAGAATGCACCTTGGTATGGTGCCAGGGAAAGCCATTGATGACAGGAGCTCTATTATTATGGAGGTGTCAGCTGCAGCTCCATAGTTAAGATTGAGTTGAATTTTGCTTTTTCAAGCTGGGTTTCAGTTGCTTTTTTATATTGGAAATACAGCAAATTACTTTGAACCTTACAGCAGTAACTCTTTGAGTACAAAACTGATTTTTGAGAATTTACAAGTAAATCTGTTTATAGTTCAGAATTTAAAATTTATTTTAAAATTGGTCCTCTAAGAAGCTTAGCACTGGGTGACAAATAGGGTTGCCAGGTGTCCAGTATTTGCGGGCTCCGTCTGGTAAAAAAAAACCAGGAAATACCGGACATGTGAAATGTCCGGTATTTCCTGTTTCCCTCGGATGGAAGCCCGGCGGGGACAATTTTCCACTGCCGCGTCTGGCAGGGGAGTGAGGAGTGCGGCAGAATCGTAGTGAAGGGGGGCAGGAGGGGCAGCTGCTGGGTGCCATGCTAGGGGGGCGCCGGGCTGGGTTGGGAGAGGAGCGCACGCTGCTCTGGCCCACGTGACCAGCAGAGACCCAGGAGCTGACCACGTGATGCCTCCGTCAACACAAGCTGTGGCCCCGAAAGTGTGGCTTGCGAAGCTGCTCCTGTGCGCGCCCCCCCCCCCAAATGACTCCCTTCCCCTGCTGGCTCCCCAGGCTTCCCTGTGCTTACCATGTTGGAGCTGGGAGCTGCGGGGTTTTAAAATGGTGCCCACGATGGCGGCCGTCATAAAGGGGCAGCCTCCTTTTTAAAAAAAATAAATATTTTTTTTGGTTTTGCATCACAATTCTGTTCTGAGGGGTGTTTTTTTTTTTTGCTTGACAACTTTGGTCTCCCCCCTTTTTTTTCGACAGAATTTTTTCCCGGTGTTTTTTTGGGGTTGGGTGGGTTCGGTATTTTTTGTTAAACCATCTGGCAACCCTAGTGATAAATGTCTTTTTGCTTGAGGGGAAATGAATTTACAGAATAACACCTGTGCTCAAAATAGAAGCATTTAAACTACACTTGAGTGAAATGTTGGGAGTTGGCTATGTTTGAAGATTTCAGGAACAATGCTCATTTTCTCATTCTGAGTCAACAGGGACTGGAGAATGTTTAACTATTGACAGCACCACAAAGAACTGACCCCTTTCAAAATGGTTTCTGACTTCCATTTGTAACAGCCGGAGTAAAGTCAGACTGTCAGGTGGACATTTTGAGAAGGGCATCTATCGCCTCTTGCCTTCAGTGGGACTGTGTGTGCCTCTCACTCTCTTTGCATCCTGGGGAGCCACCATCCTAGAATCATAGAACTGGAAGGGACCATGAGTAGTCTAGTCCTGCCTCAAGTACAAGGGACTGGACTAAATATTATCTAGACCATCCCTGACTGGTGTTTTTCTAACCTGGTCTTAAATATCAAATGATATTTAAGCAATTTATTCCAGTGTTTAACCACCATGACAGTTAGGATGTTTTTCCTAATGTCCAACCTAAACCTCCCTTGCTGCAGTTTAAGCCCCTTGCTTCTTGTTCTATCCTCAGAGATTAAGAACAATTCTTCTCCCTCCTTCTTGTAACAACCTTTTAGGTACTTAAACTGTTATGTCCCCTCTGTCTTCTTTCCTCTAGCTTCATTCTCATTGGGAGCAATGGAAGATGGGGCGGGGGGGGGGGTCGTATTCTGAATGAAGATGCAGATAGCAATAGCAGCAGCCAGAGCAGGTACCTTGTGTAAAGTTTTGACTGGAATGTCCAAAAGTGGAAAAGTTCTGACCTTCACTGTTGTGTCCTGTTTGGCTTTTTTTTGCTTCAGTTGTCTCTCAGTCTCTTCATCTGTACTTCACTTCACACCTGTCTCTACTGAACCTCTACTTCCCGGCCTGACAACTCACCCTTTCCTTGCCCACTTCTTTTAAGTTAGCTGATCTACCTCCTATCTAAAGCCACTATAATCCATATTGTAGAATAAACATGAGGTTTGATGCCATCACATGACTCACTCTGCTTAAGTGTTGTGCTCCCTCCCCCACCCTGTTTGTGTATCTGTCTTTTTAGATGGCAAGCTCTTTGGGGGCAAGGATGTCTACTTGTAACCACGGAGTAAAGGCAGTTGTGGGTTTTGACTAACAGCTACCAGGCACCACAGTTGGAGTTGGGTTGACTTCTAGTAAGCGTTTTGGCATGTTGTAGGTTCTTTCATTGTTAATACGTCTCCCGTATAATGCTTTCACCTAAAAAATGTGCTTCTATACAAAGAGTTGTGTGGTAATGTACAACTGCAGCCCATTATGCTAATCAGAGTCTCTGGAGAGAAAGCAAAATGCAAATGCTGGCCTGTTCAGACAATCTGGCTTGCTGGAAATATCACTGTGCAGCCTAGAAAACCCCTAGTTAGGAAGGAGAAGTGTGAGCCTCTAGACAAGACATGCTATCCAAGGAGTCTGGGGAGAAGGGCACTGTGGCAAGGTCAGTCCCACTCCTGGGCCCCACTTGCCCTTGCTGGGGTTTGGGCTTCTGTCACTCGGCTAGAAGGGCTTGGGGTAAGTGCCCCCTGGTCAACCTGGGGCTGGATAAACAGTCTGCCCTAGCCACTGGCTGAACTCTCAGGTTACCTGGAAAGGGAGTCCAAACGCTCCGGCTACGTCTAGACTACATCCCTTTTTCGGAAAAGGGATGTAAATTAGACATATCGCAATTGCTTATGAAGCGGGGATTTAAATCTCCCGTGCTTCATTAGCATAAAAATGGCTGCCGCTTTTTTCCGGCACGGAGCTTTGTCGGAGAAAAGCACCAGTCTAGACGGGGATCTTTCGAAAAATAAAGCCTTTTCCGAAAGATCCCTTATCCCTCTTGAAATAAGGGATAAGGGATCGTTCAGAAGAGGCTTTATTCTTTTTCGGGGATGTCCCCGCGGGTGCTCCACTATGGGGGTGCTGGGCTTGCCCCGGCGCCGCAGACGGAAGCTTGTCATGAGCAGTGTTCGGCCAGACCACGCATGTGCCGCGGGCTCGCAGCTTTCGCGCTCTTTTCTGTCTCGCGCGGTCCGGCCCCCCGCCAGTTCCTCTTCACCGCCTCAGGCTGCAGACGCTTGGAACCGCGCTCTTCACCAAATTAGACTATATTCTAGTTTTTTCCCCTTGTACATATACCTGAGGGTATGTCTACACTACCCTCCTAATTCGAACTAGGAGGGTAATGTAGGCATACCGCACTTGCAAAGCCCGGGATTTGAATTTCCCGGGCTTCATTTGCATGAAGCCGGCCGGCGCCATTTTTAAATGCCGGCAGTTCGAACCCCGTGCCGCATGGCTACACGCGGCACGGAGTAGCTAGTTCGAACTAGCTGTACTCCTCGTGGAATGAGGACTACAGCTAGTTCAGATTAGGAAGCCTAATCCGAACTAGCTACTCCGTGCCACGTGTAGCCGCGCGGCACGGGGTTCGAACTGCCGGCATTTAAAAATGGCACCGGCCGGCTTCATGCAAATGAAGCCCGGGAAATTCAAATCCTGGGCTTCATTTGCAAGTGCGGTATGCCTACATTACCCTCCTAGTTCGAACTAGGAGGGTAGTGTAGACATGCCCTTACTTCTCTTTCTCCTTTATTTCCCTCATTTCTTAAAAAAAACAAAAAAACAAAAAACACACACACAAGCCATAGAATAACTAAACCTGAACGGGAGTAAGATTAAAAGCCGCTTATTCTTATCTCCCGCTTCTCAGCTGTTTTCCCTTCCACTCCTTTGTACATAGTTTAAAAAAAAAACACACAAACAGAGAAAGAAAGAAACAGCAGGAGATAAAGACAACATAATAGAGACATTGTCACCGCATTACCTCTACCTAGAGATAAGACTCAGCTAGGAGGACCTCAGGGGAACTGGCAAAATGTCAGCTGCCGGCTTTAAGAAATGCAGCTCTTGCCGGGAGGCAATGCCATCCTCCGATGGTCATTCTGAGTGTATCCGCTGTCTGGGGGAATCCCATGTCCCCCAAAAATGTACCCACTGCACCAGACTTACCTCCAGGGCCAGGAAGGACAGAGAGAGGCGTCTTCGGATGCTTCTCTTTGATAGAGCCCTGCAGCCCCAGCAAACTGATCCGGACCAACAGCCTCACAAGCGCAGGGCTTCTTCCCCGATTATGGGGCTTCAGAAAAAGCCCAGGATCTCTCCCACAAGATCCCTACCAGCTGCCCTGAACACCAGAGAAAGCCAGCCTGAAAGACCGGGGACTTCTGGCGCGGCTAAGCCAGGTCCCCCGTCTCAACGGCTCCAAAGCCGAAACGACCACGGGAGCCTTCACATGTGCAGGCTCCCCAGGCAGCATTGCCTCAGCTACCGCCTCTGCCTCCCTTGCAGAGAGCTGAGTCGGCTCCGAGAGCGGACCCGGAGCCGACCATCACGGCACCAGCACCCGCACCGCTTCCAAGCCTCTGTGCGGTGCCGGACTATGCGGCGCCGACCTGCCTCCCTGCTGGCACGGCGCCGGCTGCTGCGGCTGCCTCTGAGCCCCCGGCACCGATTAACACCGCGCCGGCTGTCTCTGCAACAAACGCCGGCAGATCAGGAGCTCCAGGTCCTGCTCCTTTGATCTCCCCGCGCCGGAGCTCTTTTCACTCCCACCTTCTGTTGCCGGCACCGTCCTCGCCTCTCCCGGTACCTCGCTCTCCACGCCGCTATAGCCATTGGCATGGATCCCCCCATGCTTCCTCCAGGCTGCCTTCACCATTCCTGGCTGCTGCACCTGCCCACCGCAGACACCACTACAGGCAGCTCTCTGTGTCTCCCGCTTCTTCCAGGGCATCAGACATCCGTTCCTGTTCGCTCTGTTCTCCGTACCGATACCGATGTTACGCCCGTTCCAACTATCACCACGACTGCTCACTGCGGCATGACAAAGGTCATCACATCGACCGCCACTCTCAAGACTCCCGCAGTGGCTGTTCCTATCTATCACGTTCTGCTTGCGATTATGTACCACGCAGACGATCTCCAACTCCAGCTCCTCTTACCCCGCCACACCATTCAGCATCACCACCTCATCCTCCATCAGAGATGGATCACACCGCCTTCAGGGACCACCTACCGGGGTCTTCCATCCCAGACTCGTCCCCACCAGATGAGGCAGTTACACTGGGTGACAGCTCTCCACCAGATGACCTCCATCAGTTCCAAGAGTTGTTTAAGCGGGTGGCTATCACACAAGAGATCCCGCTACAGGAACTCAAGGACAAGCAACACAAGCTTTTCAGGAATCTCCAACCACAGCATAGCTCACGCCTGGCCATCCCTCTTGACGAAGGCATCCTGGAACTGGCTGATGAAGTGTGGTGTGCTCCAGCGTTGGCTCTTCCGACCAACAAACGGGCCGACAGGAAATATTTCGTACCACCGAAGGGCATGGAATTCCTCTTTGCCCATCCACAACCTAACTCCCTAGTAGTCAATGCAGCTCAACAGAGGGCTAGAGCCCCACACCTCAAACAACAGGGCTCCGATAAGGACGTAAAAAGACTTGACGTCCTGGGCAGAAAGGTCTACACTTCAGCCACGCTACTCCTCAGAATCGCCAATTACTCGGCGCATCTCTCCAACCACACTTTTGACACGTTCTCACGCCTCACCCCCCTCATGGATCATCTCCCTGATTCTAAGAAATCGATCCTGAGGTCAGTAATCCAGGAGGGCTACACATCAGCAAGAACGTCCCTCCAAATATCCATGGACGTCTCTGACACCGCGGCTTGCTCTGCTGCTACTGCCATCATTATTCGCAGAGCTTCTTCCCTTCAAGCGGCGGGAGTTCCGAAGGAACTACAGGCCAAAGTCGAGGACTTACCCTTCGACAAGGATAAGCTCTTTGCAGAGACCATGGACTCAATCTTACACTCCTCTAAAGACTCCCGAACAACCTTGCGAACTCTGGGGATGTACACTCCCCCCTTTAAGAAACGCCGGTACTCACCATACCAGCGCAGATACGACTACTCCTACATCAGACATCAGTGGCAACAGCAACACCAGCAACAGAGGCCCTTCGACAACCAACGCTCTCGCCAGAGGCCTCAGCAACGCTGAAACCCAACCGGCAGGACGAACATGCCTCCCAACAACAAGCAACAGGTTTGATGCGTTGGTCGGGGGCGAGCAGACAGTCACAGGCAGCATCACGAATCGTACGACCCAGCTCTTTCACCACCGTCTGAGGCCCTTTCTATATCAATGGGCAAAAATCACTACGGACAGATGGGTCCTCGGGATTGTTCAATCGGGCTACCCTATCCCTTTCATAGCCATCCCACCAACCACCCCTCCCACCCCGTCCCTCTTCAGGGACCCCTCTCACGAGACCCTCCTCCGACTAGAAGTCGACCGCCTTCTCTCTCTAGGTGCCATAGAGCCAGTCCCAAAGGATTTCAGGAACAGGGGCTTTTACTCACATTATTTCCTCACCCAGAAGAGGTCCGGAGGTTGGCGCCCCATCCTAGATCTCCGCCGTTTGAACAAATATCTCAAGAAACGATTCAAAATGATGACTTTAGCTGCCATAATCCCTGCGTTAGATCCACAGGATTGGTTTGCCGCCCTCGACCTCCAGGATGCCTATTTTCACGTTCCTATCCATCCAGCTCACAGGAGATTCTTGTGCTTCATCGTGGCAAAGGTCCACTTTCAATACAAGGTCCTCCCCTTCGGGCTAGTGTCAGCGCCCAGGGTGTTTTCAAAAGTTCTATCTGTGGTCACGGCCTTCCTCCGACGTCAAGGGGTACTCCTTTACCTGGACGATTGCCTACTCAAGGGCCCTTCCGCACACGAGGTCTCCCAGATGGTTCACCTCACGAGGCAAGTCTTTCAATCGCTCAGACTCCTCCTCAACGAGCAAAAGTCTGTTTTGCGCCCCACTCAGAACATCGAGTTCATTGGGGCCCGCCTGGACTCACTTGCTAGCAGAGCGTTCCTACTCTTACAGAGGTTTCAAGCCATACAAGACCTCATCCACACCATTACCGTCAGCCCTACTGTTCCACTCATCACATGCCTCAGACTGATGGGTCATATGGCAGCCACAACATACGTGGTGAAATACGCCAGACTACATCTGCGTGCCCTTTAGTACTGGCTGACTCTCGTATACGATCACACCAGATACGATCTCCACAGGCCAGTAACGCCGCCACCTGGCGTTCTCCAATCACTCCTATGGTGGACCAGCCACACAAACTTACTGTCAGGTATACCTTTCCATCGGCAGGAGCCACTCCACCAAATCACAACAGATGCCTCCCTACTAGGCTGGGGGGCTCACATGGGTTCTCTCTCAGTCCAAGGCCGATGGTCCCCAGAAGAAGCACGGCTACACATAAACCTTCTAGAGCTACGTGCCATTTTCAACGCATGCAAATCCTTCCTCATCTACATTTGAAACACCACGGTGAGGATACTCACGGACAACATCACAGCCATGTATTACGTGAATCGCCAAGGCGGCGCTCGCTCCCGTACCCTATGCACGGAAGCCATCTGCTTTTGGAACTGGTGCATCCTACTTACCTGGCACCACAAATGTGACGGCAGATTTCCTGAGCAGACACTTCCATGTGACGCACGAACGGGAAATGCACGATGGCATCCTATGCGAGCTCTTCCAACGTTGGGGTACTCCCCGAGTGGACCTCTTTGCAACTCCCGCCAATACAAAATGCCGCAAGTACTGCACCAGGGCAGGCCTAGGCCGTGCATCCCTGGGGGACCCCTTCCTTATGACTTGGCGCGGACCCCTCCTCTATGCATTCCCCCCCGTACCTCTGATCCCCAAAGTCCTTCAGAAGCTGAAGGCGGACAGGGCAACGCTGATACTCATAGCCCCGGACTGGCCTTGCCAGCACTGGTTTCCCTTCCTGCACCGTCTCTCCGTGCGGACACCGATCCACCTTCCGCCTCTCCACGATCTCCTCACGCAAGACCGAGGACGCCTGAAACACCCCCAGATACAAATGCTGAACCTAACAGCATGGTTCCTAACTGGCTGACTCCATCCGAATCTCTCTGCTCCGTTCCAGTCCAACACGTCCTAGTACACAGTAGGCGACCACGAGAAAAACTTACCTTTACAAGTGGCGCAGATACGCCTCCTGGTGTACCTCGAACCACAACGATCTGATGCATCCATCGATTCCCTCCGTCCTGGACTATGCGTTGCACCTAAAGAACAAAGGCCTTGCGTTAGCCTCCATCAGGGTGCACCTCGCAGCAATTTCAGCATTCACATCACCGATAGATGGTGTTTCTGTCTTCGCCCATCCTACTACTAAGAGATTTCTCAAGGGCCTTACCAACATGGCCCTCCGCACAACCCAGTCCCACCGGTGTGGAGCCTGGATGTAGTCCTCGACGCCCTAATGAGGCCGCCATTCGAGCCTCTAGCAACTGTATCCTTGCATTTCCTCACTTTGAAAACCGTTTTCCTGCTTGCCATAACATCAGCACGCAGAGTGAGCGAGCTTTCCGCCATGATGGCCACGCCACCATATACAATTTTCCGTAAGGATGGAGTAGTCTTGAGACTACACCCAAGATTCATACCCAAAATCGTCTCACATTTCCATGTCAACGAACCAGTGATCCTGCCCACTTTTTTCCTGAAGCCCCATGCCTCACCACGAGAAGTGGCCCTACACTCCTTGGACACCCGCAGGGCCTTAGCATTCTACATAGATCGCACTAAACCTTTCAGGCGTACGGACCACTTATTCGTCTCCTTGGCACACAGGTCAAAAGGTCAACGCCTGTCTTCCCAGAGGATTTCAAATCTTGTAACCTCATGCATAGTGCAATCGTATGCAACGAAAGGATTACCCCTTCCGTCCCAACAACGTGCTCACTCCACTAGAGTCATGCCACATCTACAGCGTTTCATAGAGGGGTATCTCTGAAAGACATCTGCAGAACGGCGACTTGGTCCTCACATGAGACCTTCGCCAAACACTATTCTATTTCTCTAGTCTCTCGCTCAGATGGGGCAGTGGCGACTGCGGTGCTCTCCACAGCAGATAAATGGGAACTCCTTTCCCTCCTTCCGTTTTGGCGACTACCACTACGCAGTCACCCATAGTGGAGCACCCGCGGGGACATCCCCGAAGAAGAAAGCGAAGTTACTCACCTCCAGTGCAGTAACTGTCGTTCTTTGAGGTGGTGTCCCCGCGGGTGCTCCACTACCCGCCCTCCTCCCTGCTTTGGAGTCCTCTCTGCTCTTGTCTCTTACAGACTCCGAGGCGTTCTTGAGGAACTGGCGGGGGGCCGGACCGTGTGAGACAGAAAAGAGCGTGAAAGCCGCGAGCCCGCGGCACATGCGCGGTCCGGCCGAACACTGCTCATGACAAGCTTCCGTCTGCGGCACCGGGGCAAGCCCAGCACCCCCATAGTGGAGCACCCGCGGGGACACCACCTCGAAGAACGACAGTTACTGCACTGGAGGTGGGTAACTTCGCTTTTTTCGAAAGATCAGCGTCTAGACTGGCGCTTTTCTCTGACAAAGCTCCGTGCTGAAAAAAGCGGCAGCCATTTTTATGCTAATGAAGATTTAAATCCCCGCTTCATTAGCAATTGCGATACGTCTAATTTACATCCCTTTTCCAAAAAAGGGATATAGTCTAGACGTAGCCTCCTTGTCCAAGCTCCTCGCCTCCCCTGCTGTCTATGGCAATGCTGCCCTTCCCCTTATCAGCTTCTCTGATTCTCTCCTTGTGTGTTACATTCTCCAACTTCCTCTCCCAGGCTATGGCTACACTCTTGCGCAAGAACATGTCCACACAGCCATGTGCCTTTGCACAAGAGATGTGCTTTTGTGCAAGAGCATCCATGGCAGTGTGGACGCTCTCTTGCGCAAGAAAGCTCTGATGTCCATTTTAGCCATAGGGCTTTCTTGGGCAAGAAACGTCTGCCGCACGTCCACACTGCCCTCTTGCGCAAGAGCTCCTGCACAAGAGGGCTTACACCTGTTAGAAAACAGTGTAGCTCTTGCACAAGAAGCCCTGTCTTCTGACGCTCTACTGTAACTCTTCTTGCACAAGAGCAGGCGGGCAGTGTGGACGCTCCATGGGTTCTTGTGCAAGAACCCGCCAGTGTAGACATAGCCCCGCTCTCCACACTTTCCCCCCAGCAGGGAAGGCTTTTTTTAAAAGGCCCCATGGCAGCCTCAAGTGAGATCAGCTGGCCCTAACTGATTTATAGCAGCCCCACCTCTGGTGCTCCTACTCCACCTATGATAACTCTGGGTCAGCTGTGCCTGGCTGTCCTGAAGTAACCTCTCCTAATTAGCCAGGGCCATTTCTGTTTTCTAGAGCTGCCTCTCTCCCCTTCTAATCTAGCCTTTTGACCTGACCCTGTCACATCACACATTGGAAGTTGAAACACTCTTGAAGTCTGTCTCAGGCACATGTTGCAGGAGATGGTGGAAGAGACACTTGCAACCTCACCAGAAGTGTTCCCTCTGATTTCTTTCATCCATGTGTGGAATATTTTTTATTCTGTGCACCAAGGCATATGCAGACATTCACCACCAATAGAAACACATGCTACTGGGTGTTGGCAGTTGTGGATGCTCTGCTAATCAGCTGTGTGGCACTTGATTTTCTCCTGGGCAGCCGCCCAAGCGCTCAGCTTACAGGAAACACTGTTCACCATCTCCATTTAATGCCCCCCCCCCACACCCTTATGCTCTAGAAGATTACTCCCTTGTGAGGGAAAGTCTATTTATCTTCTGTGCCATGCTTCTCGAGGAGAAACACCAAGCTGGGCAAAACACATGTTTTAAATTTTCAAAAGAAAATTCTCCTCAAGGGAAATAACATCTCAGAGTATGCAATAGGTTTAATATAACATAAAATGTCATATTAAAAGGTCTGCACTCAGAGGTCCAAAACCAGGTTCTGTGGGCAAGTTAGAGGGGGCCTGACCTGTGTGCATGAAGGACGACACCTACCTAATGCCCTCTTGCATGTACCTTGAATGCATGTTTCCTGGAAATTGGCAAATGTCTTTACAGACATTTCCTATTACTTGGGATTTAAGGACTTAGTTCAGATTAACTTTAAACTGCCGCGTGTAGCCGCGGGCAGTTCGTTCGAACTAAGGGGGATTTAAAAATGGCGGCCGGACGGGAACATGCAAATAAAGCCCGGGATATTTAAATCCTGGGCTTCATTTGCAACTCCGGTTGCCTGATTTGCCTACCTAGCTCAAATTAACGAGCTAGTGTAGACATACCCTCTGTCTCTCCTCATAGGTCATGTGCTCCGATAATCATTTTGGTCGCCCTCCACTGGACCCTCTCCAATGTGTCCACATCCTTTCTATAGTGGTGGGCCCGGAATTGGATACAATACTCCAGATGTGGCCTCACCAGAGCTGAATAAAGGGGAATAATCACTACTCTAGATCTGCTGGCAATGCTCCTCCTAATGCAACCTAATATGCCATTCGCCTTCTTGGCTACAAGGGCACAATGTTGACTGTGTTGCTGTTTGGCCTGTAGGAATCCACTTAATATATTCCTCTTCCATAGTACATTGCTTTTGGCTGTCATGGAGCAACCTCTGTGTGCCCCCCCCCAATATACTCTTCTTTCCTCCACCCCTACCCTGGCCTCCTGGGCAACACAACTGCTCTTGATGATTAGTAAAGGCATTGAGAGGAAGTGGGAGTGGAGGTGATAGAGCCCTGCAGTGATAGATACCGAGGCCTGAAGACCCCACCTCATCTGATCTGTATAACACAGGGCATAGAACTTGCCCAAAATGATAAGACCAGATTTTATAGAAAATCATCCAATCTTCATTTAAAAAGTCAGTGATGACGTTAGGGATGTATGCAACTAGCCGACTATCTGATAAGCATAAGCTTATCGGATAGTCGTAGTGACTTGACTAGTTGCTCCCCCCCACCCTTACAGTAGATGGTTCTGCGGGGAGCCGGCTGCCCCCCTCAGCTGCCTCTATCAGAGGCAGTGGGGTGGAGGGGAGGATAGGGGAGGTTGCCGTGAAGCAGCCCCGTCCGCAGGGGTCCCAGTGGGGAACTGCCCCCCTCCCCGCAGACAGGGACTGTTGGACTCAGCGTGATCCAGGACCGAGTAGTCCTGGCCCACACTGGTCCGGGACGCTACGCTTCTGCATTTTAAATGTAAGAGCCTGGTGGCTCTTACTACACTAAAAATGCAGTGCTGTAGCACAGGTGGCTCCTGGAGCTCTGCAGAGCTCTCCTATCAACTAATCGTATAGTCAATACAATTTGTATCGACTATACGATTAGCTAGGTAACCACAGTTTAACATCCTTAGATGACGTCTCCACCACAAGCTTTGGTAAACTGTTCAAAGGGTAATTTACTCTGTCAAATGTATTCCTTATTTTCATGCTATTTATATACCTTCAACTACCAGCGATTGGACTGTTAGACCTCTCTCTGCTAGATTGTGTTGTTGGGTTAGAATTTACTGCCGTGGTGTCCTAACAGGTGTCTGACTCCGTCGATGATTATAACCAGTAGGCTGCTTGCGTGTGTGTTCAATGATGTGTGCTGTGTTGACTTATGCCAGGAGAGGCATAAGGATCTTGCGCAAAAAGGAAACATCCACACTGCTTGTTTTTGTGCAAAAATCCCTTACGCAAAAATGGCTCGAATAGATTGTGCAAATTAAGTGCGACAAAATGCTAATCAGCACTGCATTTGGATACTCTCTGCTGGCAAAAGCCAGCAGTGTAGACATAGCCTGTCTCAAGACAAAACTTCTAGCTGACTCCAGGAGTACCCCAAGGTCTTTTTTTAAGGAGCTGGTGGTACCATGTGCTTTCAACTTATGACCAGTCCCAATTACTGTTCTATACCTGGGCCTATTACCAATTAGGGTATGTCTACACTACAGCACTAATTCGAACTAATTTAGTTCGAATTAGTTAATTCAAACTAAGCTAATTCGAATGAGCGCATCTAGACTTAGAAACTAGTTTGAATTAGCATTTTGCTAATTCGCACTAGCATGTCCACACTGAGTGGACCCTGAACTGAGGTTAAGGATGGCCTGAAGCAGTGCCGGCAGGGCATCAGATTAGGACTTTGAGGCTGTGTCCAGACTCAGGGTTTTTTTCGGGAAAAGTAGCCTTTTTCCAAAAAAACTTCACCTGCGTCTAGACTGCAGCCGCGTTCTTTCGAAATTAAATCGAAAGAACGCGGCTTTTCTTTCGACGGCGGTAAACCTCATTTCATGAGGAAGAACGCCTTCTTTCAAAAGTGCTTCTTTCGAAAGAAGGCGTTCTTGAATGTAAATAGGGCTTCTTCGAAAGAGAGCATCCAGACTCACTGGGTGCTTTCTTTCGAAAAAGCGGCTTGCTCTTCCGAAAGTTCCGCGTGCAGTCTAGACGCTCTCTTTCGAAAGAGGCTTGCAGTCTAGACATAGCCAGAGTGTGGAGCTGCTGCCTCAGGCTAGCCGAGGGCTGTGCTTAAAGGGACCCGACCCCCTCCCTGGACAGACAGTTTTCAGGGGTTCCCCGCTTGCAAAGCAGTCCTGGCTTGGAGTGCCTTGAGTGCCCACACTCGGCACATCACAGCACTCGGCCATCAGCCCGGCTGCACTTGCCACAGGCTGCCATCCGGAGGGGGGGTCAATCGGGGGGCTGCAGGAGAGCTTCCACTGAGGAGCCCGCAGAGCCACCCCAGTCCTCCCTCACCTCCTTCCACTTACCCCTCCCTAGCCCCCCTTCCTGATGTACAAAATAAAGGACACGTGTTCAAAAATAGAAACTCTCTTTATTGAACAAAACTCGGGGAGACTGGGAAAAGAAGGTGGGAGAGGGGAAGAGAGAGGGTGGGAGAGGGGAGGGCAACTAAAATGATCAGGGGTTTGGAACAGGTCCCATATGAAGAGAGGCTAAAGAGACTGGGACTTTTCAGCTTAGAAAAGAGGAGACTGAGGGGGGATATGATAGAGGTCTATAAAAGCATGAATGGTGTGGAGAGGGTGCATAAAGAAAAGTTCTTCATTAGTTCCCATAATAGAAGGACTAGAGGACACCAAATGAAATGAATGGGCAGCAGGCTTCAAACTAATAACAGAAAGTTCTTCACAAAGCAAATAGTCAACCTGTGGAACTCCTTGCTGCAGGAGGCTGTGAAGGCTAGAACTAGAACAGAATTTAAAGAGAAGTGAGATAAAGTCATGGAGGTTGGGTCCATGGAGTGCTATTAGCCAGGGGGTAGAAATGGTGTCCCTGGCCTCTGTTTGTGGAAGGCTGGAGATGGATGGCACGAGACAAATGGCTTGGTCATTGTCTTCGGTCCATCCCCTCCAGGGTACGAAGTGTTGGCCGCTGTCAGCAGACAGGCTACTGGGCTAGATGGACCTTTGGTCTGACCCAGTATGGCCATTCTAAGCTCAGGGTCGGGGGTCTCAGTGGACTACATTGATTTTCATGCCAACCTGTTCCTGGGTGGCCAGGCTGGCAGCTATCCTGTCCTAGACGGCCACTTTCCTGTGCCTAGTGCGGAGGTCGTGGATGAGGTCCACGATGACTGCACTAGACCAGGCGGGCGCCCGCCTCTTGCGGACCTGGGCAGGCTCCCGGGAGCTGCCAGCCTGGTCCCAGGAAGAGGCGGAGGGCTGGGTGGCAGCGGGTGGCCGGCTCAAGCCGTGCCAGGTGTAGGGTCTGCTGGCTGGGTGCTGGCAGGCTTGCACCTGGCACGGGCACCGTAGCCAGCCCGTGTCCCTTTAAGGGCTCCGGGGCCGGGAGGGGGGTAGAAGAGTTTCCCTGGTGGTGCCCAGAGTGGCCACCAGGGAAAGCTGGGGAGGGCTAGCCTCCCACTAGTTCGAATTAAGTGACTACACAGCCCTTAATTCGAACTAGGCTTAGTCCTCGTAGAATGAGGTTTACCTAGTTCGAATTAAGCGCACCACTAGTCCGAATTAAGTTCGAATAGCCGTTTGCATGTGTAGCGCCTAGCAAAGTTAATTCGAACTAACGGCTGTTAGTTCGAATTAACTTTGTAGTGTAGACATACCCGTAGTGTTTTGCACTCTCAGCCCTGTTCGTGCCAAGTTCTGTGAGCTGGGGCCTGCCTCTTGCTCACAGCTTAGCTTTGCTTTATTTTAGCCATGTTTTGTCCATTGTTAGCTAGGCCTCAGGCCTCAGACCAGGCCTGTGCTGCGTGGGCTTATGTTTCAGGGCTTCATTTTACTACAGATTGAAGAGTTCAGGATGAAATATTTGTACCCCCCATGAGTACTTACAAACTGTAATCAAGTCACCCCATAACCTTTTTAAGTTAAATAGGTACTCAAAGAGGTCAATCACTTGTATGTCTTCTAACCCTTTCATTGTTCTTTTGGCTCTTCTCTGAACCCTCTCCCATTTATTAACTCCCTTCTTGAGTAGTGGGCACCAGAACTGGACACAATATTCCATCAGTGGTTGCCCTGTGCCAAATGCAGAGGTAAGTCTACTCCTACTTGAGATTGCCTTATTTATGCATCCCAGGATTGCATTAGCTCTTTTGGCCACCGCATCTTAGTGGGAGTTTATGTTCAGCTGATTATCCCCAACAGCCCTCAAATCTTTTTCAAAGTCACTGCTACCCAGATAGTCCCCCATTTTGTAAGTATTGTGTGTGTTAACATTCAGTTGTTTTAAAAATGCATATGACTCGCTTGTGTCCAGTTTAACAAGCGATCAAGACTGATTCAGTGACATGTTCTCTTAATTATTTACCACTCACCCAATTTTTGCATCATCTGTAAACTTTCAGGGGTGATTCTATGTCTTCTTCCAGGTCACTGATAAAAATGTGAAATAGCACAGGGCCAAGAACAAGTCCCTGTGGGGACCCCCGCCCCAGCAAAATCTGAGCATTCCCTGTTTACAATTGAATTTTGAGACTTGTTAGGCAGTTTTAAGTCCATTTAATGTGTGCTATGTTAATTTTATATATCCTTGGGGTTTTTAATCATAATGTCATGTGGTACCAAGTTAGATGCCTTGCAGAAGTCTACATATATTGCATAGACACTGTTACCTTTATCAACCAAGTTTATAACCTCATTTTTGTGTAGCTATGGTGTCACGAATCTATGTTTATTTGGGTTCTGGGTCCCATTATTTTACACGTCTATCACGCTCCGATTACCTCAAGTTACACGTACTACCCACGTCCCCCACAGTCATGTGGCTGTAGCAGGGCCAAGCTTCTGCCTCGCGGTGTGATGTGCCGTTTGACTACCGATGGCAGGGAAGGGGGTCCGGGCCCACCCACGCTCCCAGACCCCAGCCCAGGGCCCTAACACTGGGGATCTCATCCCCAGTGGTAGCAGGCGGGGGCTTACCCCTAAACGCGCCCACTCTCAGGCCCCACGACCCTACCCTGGGCCCCTGTCGACCCTGCCACCGGAACCCCTGTCGGGGTTATCCTCCCCTCTCACCCCTCCCCGAGTTCTGGTCCCCATACCTTCCTCCATTCCCCATCGTCTCCCCTGCCTGTGTTCCCCCTCCCGTTTTTATCCTTTCCCCGATCTCCCGCTCGGCGTGTGACGTCACCCTCCCCTCCCCATCCGTCGCTCCGGTGACGTCATATAACGTCGCCGGCCGCGGGTGCTCTCCCGTTCCCCTGGTAACCCCCGGCTGCCGCGTTTCCACGCCACGCTGGCTCGCTCCCTCCCCACGAGCGACTGGCGGCGCCGGTTCCCCCGCCGCTCGAGTCGGCCACTCACACGCCCCGGCACCGACCCGACCCCCGTCACACATGGACTCTGCTGATTTAAGCCTGCCAACCCAAACTTTCAAAAATCTGAAAAAATTGCTTTCCAAGGGGTTTCTTTGGAAACCAAGTAGCCATAGGATTAGAGATAAATGTCTGTTATGGGTCAGAAACTAGCAGAGACAAGAAAACCGAGTAGGAATAAATGGCCATTTTTCAACCTTTTGCCATAACAGGCTGTGTGAAGTTCTGTATTAGGACGAGTGGTGTTTAGCGTAACAATGATCTGTAAAAGGGAATGAATAATTAGATGGCAAAATTTGCAAATTACAAAATTATTTAGGTGAGTAAACACTAGAAAAGTCTGAGGAACTGATGTAACACTTAAGTGAATGGACAGCATAATACTGATTAAATTTATTGTTAAAAAATGCAAGGAAGTGTGCATTGGCAGGCATAATTGTACATTTTGGTACTATATTAATCGGGCATCTTTATGAACAGCTCAGTGAAAACTTCTCTTTATGTAGCAATGGTCAAAATCCCTAAAAGGTTAGGATCTATTGGCTACAACTTTAGTGATATGGAAAATACTGATTAGATAACTTCCAGAATACAAATTTCTGAGGGTACGTCTACACTACAGCGCTAATTCGAACTAAGCTAATTCGAACTAACGGATCTAGAACTAAAAACTAGTTCGAATTAGCGTTTTGCTAATTCGAACTAGCGCGTCCACACTGATTGGACGCAGGGGGGCATTTAAGGGCGGCTGAAACCGGTTCTGGCAGGGCATCAGGTCAGTAGTTGCGTTGTGTGGCTGCTGTCTGAGGCTATCTGAGGCTCGTGCTTAAAGGGACCCCCCCGGACAGCCGGTTCTCAGCTTTTCCTGCTTCCTTGCCAACCTCGCCGAGGGACAGCAAAGCGTTGGTCTCTGTGCCCGTCTGTGTCGGTGCTTCCCTTCGGGGGGGCCGCCGCAGGTGGCAACATGGAGCCAGAGCTCGCCCTGCACCTTCTGGTGCACTTTCTGGACTTGCTGCTGCAAGCCTGCCACCAATGGCTCGAGGCTGCCTGGCACCTCCTGGTGCACGTCAGCCCCCTGCCTCTCCGCCTGGCCGCCCTGGGGGCCGTGGAGGTGCCGCGGCGGCGCCCCGGCACCGGCGTGCCCCGCCGCGTCTGGCGTCTGGACACCAGCACCGACTGGTGGGACCGCATCGTCCTGGAGCACTGGGAAGACCGACAGTGGACCCAGAACTTCAGGATGAGGAGGGACACCTTCCTGGAGCTCTGCGAGTGGCTCGCCCCTGCCCTGCGCAGAAGGGACACTCGCATGAGGCCCGCCATCCCCCTCCAGAAGCAGGTGGCCATCGCCCTCTGGAAGCTCTCCACGCCGGACAGCTACCAATCCGTTGGGAACCAGTTCGGCGTGGGGAGATCCACCGTCGGAGCGATGCTCATGCAGGTATGGCACTCATCGGCCACTGCGCCGGGGCGGAGGGGGCTGCGAGGAGGGGATGGGCCGCCCCAGGGACAAAGGGGGGGCAGGAGGAGGCGAAAGCGTCCCGCACCGGAGGGGTCGGTCTGTCCTGGCCGTACTACACGCCGCCAGGGGGGTTGCTTCCGGGAGTGGGGCACGGGGCACTGCCAGGCCACGAATGCTCCCAGCCACCCGGGCGCCCCACTGATTGGCGCTTTGCTGCGTCTCTCTCCGCAGGTGGTCAAGGCCATCAACCGGGTGCTGCTCCGCAGGGTGGTCCGCCTCGCCGACCCGGACGCCGTCATCAGGGGCTTCGGCGCCCTCGGCTTCCCCAACTGCGGGGGGGCCATCGACGGGACGCACATCCCCATCCGTGCCCCGGAACACCAGGCGTCCTGTTACGTGAACCACAAGGGGTACTTCTCCATCCTCCTGCAGGCCGTGTGTGACCACCGGGGACAGTTCACGGACATTAATGTGGGTTGGTCCGGCAAAGCACACGACGCCCGGGTGTACCGCAACTCCTCCGTGTGCCAGCGGCTGCAGGATGGGACCTTCTTCCCCGACCGCCACATCAGGGTCGGGGACGTGGACATGCCCGTGTGCCTGGTGGGGGATGCCGCCTACCCACTGCAGCCGTGGCTGATGAAGCCCTACACGGGGCACCTCAATCCCTCCCGCCAGGCCTTCAATGCCAGGCTGACCGGGGCCCGCATCGTGGTGGAGGGGGCCTTCGGGCGACTGAAAGCCCGCTTTCGATGCCTCCTCACCCGTCTGGACCTGGCCGAGCACAACATCCCTCCCGTGGTGGCGGCATGTTGTGTGCTCCACAATTTATGAGAGAGAAAGGGGGAGGCTTTCCTGCCAGCCTGGATGGCTGAGGCTGACCGCATGGCTGGACACTACGGTCAGCCCCGCACCGCCGCCGTCCGGGAAGCCCAGCGGGGGGCCATCCGGATCCGGGAAGCCCTGCGGGAGAGCTTCCTGGTGGAGGAGGAGGACTGACCTCTCCCTGCATGCCCCACTGGGGTCTTCTTCCACCCTCGCCCCCCTCCTTCCCCTTTCCCCTCCCCCCTCCCTACCTACTGTCAAATAAAGACACCTGTTTTTCAAACAAAAAGTCTTTTTATTTCACATAACTGGGGTGGGGGGAGGGAGGAAGGAGGGTGGGAGAGGGGAGGGGGAAACCTGGGAGGAGGGAGCTGGAAGGGGAGGGAAGGGAGGAAGGGAAAGGAAAGCTCAGGGGTGGGGGTCCGGCTGCCTCTCCTGTCTCCCAACACTGCGGGTCCGGGGGCGTTGGTGGGGAATGGTTGTGGAGGGTGGGGCAGGAGGGACGGGGGGTGTGGAGGAAGCAGGAGCAGGAGCAGGAGGGGGAGCAGGAGGGGGAGCAGGGGGAGCAGGAGGAATTGGGAAGCGGTCGAGCAGGCTCTGGAGGTGGCCTCGCAGGGCACGGCCCTGCTCCTCCAGTGCCTCCAAGCTCCTCCGGCCCAGCCTCAGGTCCTCCTGGACCCAGTGGTCCTGGATACGGAGCTGTTGCTCCATGAACCGGAGGTGCCACCTCTGGTACTCCTCCTGGTTCCTGGCTCTCCTGCTGGCCCGGGCGCGGACGGTTGCTGCAGGCAGGGTGGTGCGCCCTGCAGGTCCAGGTGCTGCGGCTGTGGTGAAACAAAAACAGCGGTCAATTACCCCAGGGGCCCAGGTGTGTGAAACCCAGCTCCCCTCTGCAAGGCCTGGGCCCCTGCAGGATCCCCAGCTGCTGCTCAATGGTGGGCAAGGACCAGGCGCATGGTCCCGGGGCTCCCTCTCGCCCCAGCCCCCCGTACACATAAGGGGAGCACGATGGTACTCACATGTGGACGCCTCCCCGGCCTCGGACGACACAGGCGAGCAGCTCTGTGGGGTGCCTCGGGGGTCCCGGGTCCTGGGCAGGCTGCCGGCAGGCTCCTGGCTCTCGGAGCCCTCCTCCTCCTCCTCCGTGTCTGGGAGCGGTCCCTCTGCCCCGGGGTCTATCACGTCCCGGGGGGCAGGGACGGCATGAGCCCCCAGGAGGCTGTCCAGAGCCAGAAAGTGGGGGCATGCCTCCGGGTCGGCCCCTGGCAGGCAGGCCCGGGAGTAGGACTGCCGCAGGTCCATGATCTTGCAGCGCACCTGCTCCCGGCTGCGCTGGTGGCCCCTGGCAGCCAGGCTGGCAGCTATGCGGCCGTAGACAGCCGCGTTCCTGTGGCTAGTGCGGAGATCGTGGACATTGGAGGCTTCCCCCCAAACATCGATGAGGTCCACGATCTCCGCACTAGACCACGCGGGCGCCCGCCTCTTGCGGCCCCGGGCAGGGTCCTGGGAGCCGCCAGGCTGGTCCCGGGAAGAGGGGGAGGGCTGGGTGTCATCGGGTGGCTGGCTCATGGGTGTCAGCTGCTGGGTGTGCTGGCACGGGTGCTGGCAGCCTTGCAACTGGCACAAACTGTGTAGCCAGCCCGTGGCCCTTTAAGGGCTCCAGGGCTGGGAGGGGGGCAGTAGAGTTTGCCTGGTGTTGGCCAGAGTGGCCACCAGGGCAAGCTGGGAAGGGCTAGCCTCCCACTAGTTCGAATTAAGGGTCTACACAGCCCTTAATTCGAACTAGTAAGTTCGAACTAGGCTTAATCCTCATGGAATGAGGATTACCTAGTTCGAACTAAGCGCTCTGTTAGTTTGAATTAAATTCGAACTAATGGAGCGCTAGTGTAGCGCCTATGAAAGTTCGCACTAACGTCCGTTAGTGCGAACTAACTTTGTAGTGTAGACATACCCTTATAGTTCTAGCCTTCACAGCCTCCTCTGGCAAGGAGTTCCACAGGTTGACTACACGCTGTGTGAAGCAGAACTTTCGCTTATTAGTTTTAAACCTGCTACCCATTAATTTCATTTGGTGTCCTCTAGTCTTTATATTATGGGAACTAATGAATAACTTTTCTTTATGCACCCTCTCCACACCACTCATGATTTTATAGACCTCTATCCTATCCCCCCTCAGTCGCCTCTTTTCTAAGCTGAGAAGTCCCAGTCGCTTTAGCCTCTCCTCATATGGGACCTGTTCCAAACCCCTCATCATTTTAGTTGCCCTTTTCTGAACCCTTTCCAAGGCCAAAATATGTTTTTTGAGGTGAGGAGACCACATCTGTACACAGTATTCCAGATGTGGGCGTACCATAGTTTTATACAGGGGCAGTAAGATATTCTAGGTCTTATTTTCTATCCCTTTCTTAATAATTCCTAACATTCTATTTGCCTTTTTGACCGCCGCTGCACACTGCGTGGACGTATTCAGAGAACTGTCCACGATAACTCCAAGATCTCTTTCCTGATTTGTCGTAGCCAAATTAGCCCCCATCATATTATATGTATAGTTGGGGTTATTTTTCCCGATGTGCATTACTTTACACTTATCCACATTAAATTTAATTTGCCATTTTGTTGCCCAATCACTCAGTTTGGTGAGATCTTTTTGAAGTTCTTCACAGTCTGCTTCTGTCTTGACTATCTTAAACAGTTTAGTACAGTGGTCCCCAACCTTGTGTGGCTGCCGGGCACCCGGGGGCAGAGCCACTCACGTGCCACGCACCCGGGGGCGGGGCCACGCATGCGCCGCGCACCAGGGGGCGGGGCCACCCACGAGCCATGCGCCCGGGGTCGGCACTACGCATGTGCCGCGCGCCCGGGGCAGGGGCTGGCAACGCACCCCGGGCCGGCACCGCACATGAGCCACGCGCCCCAGGCCGGCACCGCACATGTGCCCTGGGGCAGGGGCTGGGACTGCCTACGCGCCCCGGGCCGGCCCTGCGCATTTGCCACGCGCCCAGGGGAGGGGCCGCCCATGCGTCCCGTGCCTGGAGCCGGCACCATGCATGTGCCACGCGCCAGGGGCGGGGCCAGCCCAGATGTTTCAGCGGGCGCCCAGAAATCCCACGGCGGGCGCCATGGCGCCCACGGGCACCGCGTTGGGGACCTCTGGTTTAGTATCATCCGCAAACTTTACCACCTCACTGCTTGCCTCTTTCTCTAGATCTGTGGTCGCCAACTGGTTGATCGCAATCGACCAGTCGATCGCAAGGTGTCCTGTCCGCCCCGCCCCCATTTCCCTCCCACCCCGGAGAAGCCCCACTACCTACTTCAAGTGAAAATGGAGGTAGTGTCGGCTTCCCGGCTTCTGTATGGACAGAAGTCCCACAGCTTAGTGCCACTTCCAGCGATTCCGGAAGTGCCCTAGCTGATCTGCCTGGTGTACTGTGGGAGGGAGCATCGGCTCCCTGCACCGTACAGGAGGGGTGAGTCAGCCCCGGGGGAGGCGCGCGCGGGGCTTCCCTGAACGGGGTGGGTTGGCTCCGGGGCAGGCGCGGGCCTGCGGGGCTTCCCTGCGCTGCGGGGTGGGGGTCAGCCGGCCCCGGGGCAGGCATGTGCTGCTTTCCCTCGGGGGGGGGGGGTGAATCCTGGGAGGAAGCAGATGCAGGGAACTCTCTGCCTCCACTGGCACCCTGTCCCCACTCCCTGCTTCCCAGACCCCACTCCCCGAACTCTGTCCCCACTCCCCCCTCCCGCACTCTGTCCCCAGCCATAGAACTCTGTCCCCACTCTCCTATCCCCACTCCCCGAACTCTATCACCACTCCCCTGTCCCCATCTACAGAACTCTGTCCCTGTTCCCATCCCCACTCCCCAAACTCTATCCCCGCTGGCACCCTGTCCCCTGCTGCAGAACCCTGTCCTCTGCCCTCCCAGCACCCTGTTCCCTCTCCCCTGCCCCCAGCCGCAGAACTCTGTCCCCACAAAATGTATAATTATAAATGCTCCTTTTAGATTTAAATAGCATGAATAAAAAACAGACCATTTATTTCATAATTATAAACACGTTATTTTAATTGTATGTATCTCATAATTTAAAAATAAACTGTTTATCAGAGAGTGTAAGTAAGGGCTGGGGATAGCAAGTGATGGACAGGAGGAGAATAGAGAGGCTTCAAGGAAGGGGCGGGGCTTCAAGGAAGGGGCGGGCGGTAGATTTTTGCCTGTTCTGAGATTTAAAAAGTGATCTTGGGTGTTAAAAGGTTGGAGACCACTGCTCTAGATCATTTATGAATAAGTTGAATAGGATTGGTGTTAGGACTGACCCTTGGGGGACACCACTCCATTCTGAAAATTTACCATTTATTCCTACCCTTTGTTTCCTGTCTTTTAACCAGTTCTCAATCCAAGAAAGGACCTTCCCTCTTATCCCATGACAATGTAATTTACACAAGAGCCTTTGGTGAGGGACTTTGTCAAAGGCTTTCTGGAAATCTAAGTACACTATATCTACTGGATCCCCCTTGTCCACATGTTTGTTAACCCCTTCAAAGAACTCTAATAGATTAGTAAGACAGGATTTCCCTTTACAGAAACCATGTTGACTTTTGCCCAACAAATTATGTTGTTCTACGTGCCTAACAATTTTATTCTTAACTATTGTTTCTACTAATTTGCCTGGTACTGATGTTAGACTTACCGGTCTGTAATTGCCGGGATCGTTTCTAGAGCCCTTTTTAAATATTGGTGTCACGTTGGCTACCTTCCAGTCATTAGGTACGGAAGCCGATTTAAGGGATAGGTTACAAACCACAGTTAACAGTTCTGCACTTTCCCATTTGAGTTCTTTTAGAACCCTTGGGTGAATGCCATCCGGTCCTGGTGATTTATTCACGTTAAGTTTTTCTATTTGTTCCAAAACCTCCTCTAATGACACTTCAATCCAGGACAGTTCCTCAGATTCATTTCCCACAAAGGACGGTGCAGATTTGGGAATCTCCCCAACATCCTCAGCCATGAAGACTGATGCAAAAAAATCATTTAGCTGCTCCTCAATTGCTTTATCATCCTTGATTGCTCCTTTTGTATCTCGATTGTCTAGGGGACCTACTGTTTTTTTAGCAGGCTTCCTGCTTCTAATGTACTTAAAAAACATTTTGCTATTGTGTTTTGAGTTTTTGGCTAGCTGTTCCTCAAAATCTTTTTTTGCTTTTCTTATTACATTTTTACACTTGATTTGACAGTGTTTATGTTCCTTTCTATTTATCTCACTGGGATTGGACTTCCACTTCTTAAAAGATACGGTGACGCTTTTTTAGGTCTCTTACTATGTTTTTTTATTTGGGGTATACATTTAAGTTGGGCCTCTATTATGGTGTCTTTAAAAAGTTTCCATGCAGCTTGCAGGGATTTGGCTCTCGTCACTGTGCCTTTTAGTTTCTGTTTAACTAACCTCCTCATTTTTGTGTAATTTCCCTTTTTGAAATTAAATGCCAGGGTGCTGGACTTGCTGAGGTGTTCTTCCCACCACAGGAATGTTAAATGTTATTATATTATGGTCACTATTCCCAAGAGGTCCTGTCATAGTTACCTCCTGGACCTGATCCTGTGCTCTGCACAGGACTAATTCGAGAATTGCCTCTCCCCTTGTGGGATCCTGCACCAGCTGCTCCAAGAAGCAGTCATTTAAGCTATGCGCTGGGAGGCATAAGGGGCCGTCAGGGAAGAAGTGGCCCAGGGCAGGGCCGTGGTCCCCGTGAGTGGAGGGTTTAGGGGCACCAGCCCCCTTCACTGAGTAGGGACGAGTGTCCCTGCCTTAGGGCCCTGGGACGGGGCTCGGAGAGAGGGAGGGCCCGAGCCCCCTTCCCTGACCCGAGAGGTCACCTACGCCGAAGCTCTAGAGGCTCTCTTAAACCCGAACCCGGTCCGGAGGAGAGCTGGTCCGAAAAGACCACACCTAAAAACGCTTAGAGTCGTAGACACTGTTCGGCTCGCACGGGGGGAAGTAACAGTCCCCTTTCATCAACCGCAGCCTTCGGTGCAGATCACAACAGATGCTTCCTTACTGGTTTGGGGCATTCACCTGCACAGTCATGTAGGTCAAGCAAGGTGGTCTCCACATGAGACCTCATTACACGTTAACCTCCTAGAGCTCAGCGCTGTAAGGAATGCCTGCGTCCACTTCACACCCAAAATCGTCAACTGCACAGTCTGAATACTCATGGACAATATTGCAACAATGTTTTATATAAACAGACAAGAGGGTGTGTGTTCTCGTTCCTTATGCACAGAGGCTATCCGTTTGTGGAACTGGTGCATCCGCAATGTGGAAGAAAACATTGTCCTCACTCTGCGTTTGTAAGCAACAAGTAGCCAGAGGCAGTTTTATTACGAGCTGCAGCAAGGGAAAAACTGGTTCGGGCAGGGGGGGAATCACCCCCCCCCCCTCACCGAGGCAGATCTTCGAATACAAGCAATTCTGAAGCAGTTTCTATACTGTCTATTAAATATAATAACAACAACAATTAGTCTCCTTCCCATTCCAAACACCAATGGCTAACAGTTATTTAGTTCCACCCAGATGCTCCTTATCTCAAGGTCCCTGCCAGAGTCAGCGTTCGACCCTTATCTCCGTATGGAGGCGAGAGGCGAAGGCAGCGTCTAATTACAGATCTCGCGTTGTCAGGCCACAGACTTAGCCTGACTCTTGCTCTCTTGTTAACAAGACCAAGATGGCTGCACACAAATTCCCTTATTCCCTTTTCCTGCCTCCACAATCCCCCCTTTTGTGCCCACAGCACAACTATCCCTCCAAACCTTTACCTTCATTAAACATTACACAATTAGCACAAACACAAAAGCTATCTCTACCATCACATCCCTTACAACAACAATCAAATATGAAACTTTTAATAAGCAAAAGCAATATAATCATTAATATCCCCAATATAATTCTATGATGGGGCTGTTCTATAATTTTAGTAACATCATACAACATATCATAATTAGTAACCAAATTAGGGAGGGCAGGTACATGCTGATGGTACTTGTCCATAAGCACAGAGTCCAGATCAAAGGGAGAAACCCAAACCACGCCCACAAGTTTCTCCTTGGCAATATACAATACTTTGCTTCTTTCACCAAGGTCAGTTCTTAATGTCCTTTTGTAGTCAGAAATCTTTGGGCTTTGGCGGTGTCAGAGGAGTGGACTTTTCCTCTTTTTTTTTTCTTGAAACAGTCGTGGTTCAGCATCATGCAGGGAGAGGTTACCAGCACATCACCCTGTAATATTTTGGTTCTTCTGGTGTCCAGCAGGTGGGAAAGCAGGACCAGAAGAGAGAGGCTTATCAGCAATCGGGGTAGGATCATTTCGAGATGGAGGGATCTTTTTGCAGTGAGAAGCATTGGCCAACAGTCAGTTCTTGGCACTTCACAGCAGTGTTGGTGGTTAGCAAAACTTGGTAAAGGTCTTTCTAGAGCGGTCTTGCGCTGATGGACATACGAGTCTCTATTCTCTGAGCTAAAAGCCAGCTAGCTCCTTTGGAACCAAGGTTATTTCCTAGGAATAAAGCAAATTGTAAAAACAATCCTGCGTGGTTGTTTAGTTGTTTGGTACCAGCCTTATCAAAGTGAGGCCCTTTTGGAATGTGGTTGCCAGGGGAACCAGGGTCACAGTAACTGTTGAACTGTTTTACTTCCCAAGCTGGCCTAATACTTTCAGGTTTGAGTTCTCAGCAAGATACCATGTACAGCCTCAGTTTACTCCTATAGTTCCTTTCTCTTGACTTTGGGGTTCTCCTTAACCCACAAGGTTAAATACAATTTAAGGGGTTTTAATTTACTCTGGAAGTACGAGTACAGCACCAGCACTGTTATAAATGTTATAATCGAAACTTCCCACATAATTTGACAAACACTATTCAAATCCATCTTTAAGATATTTCATCGCCTTACTGGCGCTGCCCATGATTATAGGTTTGACCTCTACTGCCTGGTTGAGTGCTGCAGAGGTAGGTGTTTGGCATGGTCCACGGTGTTTCCCTATCTGTGTGTACCTCAGACGGCCAGCCTCGATATGTCTTTGGGCATTGGCCACCAACTCCTCTATCTTTGCCTGCAGGGCCAGTAAACCCTCCTCTAGGTACTTACTTCCGCCGTGCCACTCAGAATCTCATGTTAGGTTACTCATCACTGCCGAAGTGCGATAGAGCCGCATTCCATCAATGGTCAGGATCATCCGTCGAGGGGCTGTTATACACACAGACGGATATGTAGAGGGGCAGGATGGAGTGATCTGTCTGGGTAGTCAAACACCAGTAGGTACCGTTCATTTGGACCAGCTCGATGTTTTTGTTTCTCTGAGACAACCACATCAAACCTAGGCAGATTCGTCATGATGTTAAATGGGCAGGTACATAAAATTTCCTTATCAAAGTGGGTGCAACAATCCCTGGGTATAGGGAGGCTCCCACACCTTCAGAATAAGCGATGCCCTCGATCTATCTATATGCCCCTGCTTTGGTACAGGCAGGGAGGTTACCATTCTGATCTGATCTGAGTGAGGAATCCCCAGAGGGGACAAAAACAAATGGTTATATTATGGCCTGTCCAGGTGGGCCTTTGGGTCCTCATGGATTCTCTACTTCCCCACTCCCATGGGTAGGCACGGAGGAGATGGGGACTCACCACCCTAAGGGCTGGGTGGTTAAAGCTATCCTATTCTTCAATACTGGCCTTCTAATACCTTTAATTTAGTTCCATTAATTAACAATCCAATTAGTCTCTGGTCCAAATATCTGGTTAGGTCTAGTGAAATGGACACAGAGCTGGACAGATCCTTCAAACTATTCAGGATCAATCGGTGGCTTGGCTGGTGTCTAGGCCTTTACGGGCACTGGATATTACTGCATCTACCAGCCTGGATTCTATACAATTTCTGGGCTATGACATGAGTGTTGCTGACCGAGTTTCCAGGCCTAAACTAATCTGCGATGGTATCTGCTAAGCCTCTTCGTTGCCTAATCAGGCACTTGCCAATTTGATTAGCCAGTCTAGCACACAGCTGGTCTATACCAGTGTGGAACATCACCAAGGTAAGGACCAGTGACAGTTGTCCTGGTTCTGGGACAGGTCTGTTCAGGGCATGATGCATAATTGGGAGGCTCTATTTTGTCCTTGTGGACCTGGTTAATAATATCCAAATGAGGGCAAGTTAGCAATGGTCATTGTTTAACAAATGACAGCCATGCCTCAGGGGTTACCTTTGTCTGGGCTTTAAGTGGTAAGCCCCAGTGGGAGTCAGTAGGTCCAACTTCAGTGGCCTAATGTTAGTGTTTAGCTTCTTTCCCACAATATTCCATACAAACTTTAACTTGGAGGACTGTGTATTCTTTGTCCTTGTAGTGTTCATGTTGTTACAATAAACAAAATAATTCTGTGTGAATGAGGGGCGGCCCAAGGCCGTGTATTCCCCATTGCTATTAGTGTGTATTTGTTCTATGTGTGTGACTTGAAGGAGGTTACATTGACTAGAGTCGCTGTTTCTCTTATAGGACTAAGCATGGTTCACAGATGTTTAATTGTTAATAGGAACCCATGCAATTCCATAATTCTTGAGGCCTTTTAAGGCATCAGGCACCAATGAGTAGCAGGGCAAGTAGCTGTTATTGCAATGGTGAGGTTACTAGTTTCCTCATTGTTGTGGGCATCTTTACTTAAATATGCTGATGTCCCACTTGCCCGTGTTGTTTCTTATAAATTTCTTATTATCTCTGGCCAAACCACTTTTATGGTTGGTGTGCAAATTTACAGAAGCTAAATATTTCATTTGTGTAGCCATTAAAGCAAAACCAATCCGGTGGGGGAGGGGCTGGTACCCCACTCCCAGTCCTTCTGTTCACGTGATGCACTCCTTGCTTCCTTCCAGTTCCTTTTTTGTTCACCTGTGGAGACATTGTTAACATTCTCCTAGCCTAAACAATTTCCAAACTATTATCCTTTCACTGAATTTTAAAGTTGCCAATTGATTGGGCCCAATTATTAATTTGGATGGTTTAAATTAATGCTTCTGCTTTACTCAAATTATCCTTTCATTAAAACAATATCCTACACACAACAATATTTGCAATACGTATTACAATTAAGACACACAAGACAAACTTGGACAGAACACAAACTTATTCTGTCATGACACAGAACCATGGTTTTGTTGTTGTTTGTTGTTTTTCTTCAGCTGGCACCAGCGCTTTCTGATGATCTGAAAGACAAGAAAATATTTCTACCCCCGTCGGGGTGGTCCATTATAATTTAAAATACTGCCTAAGATCTGTTAGGGGAATCGGTTACAGCTAGTTCCTTACCACTCCCATGGGCGAGTGAGCTACAACTTTACGAGAACAAGAGCGCATCATCGGTACTCGTGACCTTCCACTCCCTCGAATTACCTCTAGAGTTGGTAGCCCTCCCCAACAGTGGCATGCCTCAGTTTCCCTCTTGTACCACAGATCAGGCTTAATGTGTGAAGCTATAATGCTTCTCCTTAGCACAAGGTGTTGGTTAGTTATTGTTCCAGCAAGCAAAAAGCTTTTCTTTTCCTGAAAAGAATCATATACAGTGTTACTTATTAAGACTATAGTAATAATAATATTGACATTAAATTGCTTATAAATATTTTGTTTGTATTTGGACAATTTACTTGAGGGGACAGGTGTTTTATATTCCTTTGAAATAGCCAGGCAGCCTGTATTCACATATAATGTTGGATTTGAAAGCAAGCCAAAAGTGTTATCAACTCAGCCTTGAACAGAGACACAGTGAAGTTTCAGGGCTTGGATTCTTAAAACAAAGATTTGTTTTCTTAAAGAGTAAATTTAACCTTAAGGATTGAATGTATAAATTTCATTCTTTTATACAGTTAACCAGTTAAGTGTCAATAGAATTCCTTCTTTTCCTTTTGCAAATTTAACAAAAGAATCTGTAGCCAAATAATTAAATTTAATTATTTCTTTGCCTGGATTATTGAAAAAGGCTGCAAGAACCAAGGAGCCACTTTTTAAAGCAGGTTTCCCTTCATATATTACAACAATCGCTTAATTCCTTCTTATGTCCTGATTCCTGCTAAATGACCCTTCCCAATGACACATGTTTGTCCAGTATTAATTTGGTAAGGAGGGTGAGCTTTCCCATTAGCCCCCACACCTCCTAATTCTTTTCTATAGGTAAATCCAAATGTGTATTATTGCAGTCAGCTATTACTAATTTTAAACTTCTCAGTATAGGGTTTTCATAACATCCATGCTGCAGCAGTTGATCTATGCTGCTGACTCTGGGGTGGATCACTCGACCATGCTCTGTAAGGAGATTTATTTTGCAGAATGTGTCTCCTTGTTAGGGCAGATTTAGCTTCTAGAAATTACATCTTCAAATTCAATTCCCACTAGTTGGCTTTTAGGGTGGCTTTTAGGTTACGTCCTCCCACGCCCTCAAGCTAATTATAACAGTGTGTGAGGGAAAGGTTTTAACTGTTTTTTTTTCTGGACGGCCCCCACTTGTGCGTTGAGAAACATCCTTGGGTAGCCTGCGATTCCAGCCAGAGAGGCTGTAGTTAACTATTCGCTAACAAGGGCTTGAGAATCTCCTAAAGTTGCTTGGCAGCCCTTTCCTACTCCTGCGTTGTGTTCCGTGTATATGTTTCCAACCAAAATGCCTAGGGCCAATATGGCTTGATGGTCGGCAGGCATTCCTTCCTTGAGAATTTGGAGGAATACTTCTCACAAGCTGTTAAGTCTCTTCCAAAACTCAGTGTTTTGCTTTGGATCGGACAGATTTGTAACTAGAGCCCGTTCTTCCAAAGGGAAGATCTGACACCTTTCAATTATCTTCTGTGCCTCCTCTCTATCTTCAGTAATGTGTGGTAAGGGCCCATATAGGGCTGGGCATAGAAAGGAGTAGAGGGGGTAATGTTGGGCCAAATTCCCCCCTAAGCTTGGGAGAGGCTGTGCACTTGCGTGTAAGTTACATTTCTCACTGCAGGGCGGATTTTTGCTTTTCCGAGCTTCAATCTCATCCCTCAGGGCTTTAATTTCTTTCTCTGTCAATCTGTCAAATGCTTACAGGTCCTTGGACCATGATGCACGTACATGTAGTACGCAGGGGTGCCTTTCAGCGGTCTGGGGGGTATGCTTAGACTGATCCCCATCCATTTTAGTCATTCAGGGGAGCATCCTGTCCACTCCCCGTCCGTTCAGTGGCTTATAGGAAACTAAATCTACACACTCCAAAGAAGGGGTCTGCTGGATCTAGAGTGTCAGACCTTATCAGCAGCTCATGAAATAAGGGGAGTCGTCACTCCCTCACATATCTGCTCAGTCTCGAGGTTCGGCTGACCCCCCTTGCATTCAGAACTCCTTTGTGGGAGAGCCCTGGTGCAGCTGGAATCAGCTTACTTTTCAGAGACCTGGGCAGCGGCATTCGCACTCCACTCATTACATTCACACTCAGCATGCTTTTCACACACAAAAATTTTCCCACTTTTAGATGCATCTCTCATTATGGACCTCGTCCATATTTGGGGCGGCAAACAACACTGTTCCCCCCAGGGGCGGCAAACAACATGTTTCCCCCCAGAACTACAGCAGTTCCCAGCACTGCATAAACCTAGGTGCCTTATGTCCGGACGCAATACAACCTTCTTCCCGTACCCGGGGCGGCACCACCAATACCACAGCAGTTCCCAGCACTGCATAAACTTAGGCCTACTCGGGGATAACAAAACAACCTCCCCGGAACCGTTTTGCGTGTGACCTTGTTGCTGATTCAAGAAGTTCGGATGGCGTGAGCCCACAAGAAGCAGACGACCCTACAGGCAGTCCTCCTCCACACCCCAGTAGAGATTTCAAAAGGTCTCTTACCTCTCGTTTGGCGCCATGTGGGTGAAGGGGGACGGTCTGCAGCCGCTGTCGCTGTCTTCAATCGGGCGTTGCCATCCGAGTCACTGCACCAAATTGTGGAAGAAAACATTGTCCTCACTCTGCGTTTGTAAGCAACAAGTAGCCAGAGGCAGTTTTATTACGAGCTGCAGCAAGGGAAAAACTGGTTCGGACAGGGGGGAAGCCCCCCCCCTCACCGAGGTAGATCTTCGAATACAAGCAATTATGAAGCAGTTTCTATACTGTCTATTAAATATAATAACAATAACAATTAGTCTCCTTCCCATTCCAAACACCAATGGCTAACAGTGATTTAGTTCCACCCAGATGCTCCTTATCTCAAGGTCCCTGCCAGAGTCAGCGTTCTACCCTTATCTCCGTATGGAGGCGAGAGGCAAAGGCAGCGTCTAATTACAGATCTCGCGTTGTCAGGCCACAGACTTAGCCTGACTCTTGCTCTCTTGTTAACAAGACCAAGATGGCGGCACACAAATTCCCTTATTCCCTTTTCCTGCCTCCACAGCAACCAGGTAATGTTGGTAGCATCATACCTACCTGGCGTGAACAATACCATGGCGGACTCTCCGAGCCACAATTTTTCCACGGACCACGAGTGGGAATTTCATCCTGAGGTCCTAACTTCGATGGGGCCACCCGTCCATAGACCTGTTTGTATCACACTGCAATGCCAAATGCCCCTGGTTCTGTTCCCGAGGGGGTTTCTGCAAAGGGTCTCTCAGCGACATGTTCCTAATTCAGTGAAAATGCGTAATGTAGTGGGGCATTCCACTTATTCCCAGAGTTCTACACAAGATCCGTTCGGATGACACACGCGTCATCCTGATAGCTCCCTGCTGGTCCAGACAGACCCTCTCAAGGTTTCCATATCCGCACCGCATGTCGATACAACCTCCATATCCACTACCATACTGCTACAATCTTCTCTTCCAGAATCATGGGACGCTGTTGCATCCGCAGCCTCAGACGCTTCACCTCAGCGCATGGCTCCTATCTGGTTCCGAGAATCAGCGCCTCAATGTTCCAACCAGGTGAAGGACATCCTCCTCCACAGCAGGAGACTGTCTACACGAACTACTTACCTACAAAAATGGACACATTTTTCTCCTTGGTGTCAACAGGCACAGATTGACCCTTATACTTCACCAATTCATATCATCCTTGACTACATCTTGGAGCTCAAAATGACAGGGTTGCCCATCTCATCATTTAAGAGTTCAGCTATCAGCCATAATAGCTTTTCACGATCATGTTGTTGGACTCTCGGTGTTCGCACATACGATCACAAAAAAGTTTCTTAAAGGACTTCAGAACCTTTACCCACCTCATAGGGCCCCACCACCCTCATGGGACTTGAATATCATTTTAGACTGTTTGACGAGGCCCTCCTGGTCACTGTTCCATTTCCCTTTCTCTTTATGAAGGTCTCCTTTCTCGTTGCCATCACTTCAGTCAGGAGGGTTGGAGAGATTGAGGCCCTCATGGCGGATCCTCCCTACGCAGTCTTCACAAAGGACAGAGTCACTTTAAGACCTCATCCTGTTTTCCTACCAAAGATCTGTACTTCGTTCCACATCAATGAACCCATTGTGTTACCTACTGTGACAGGGCAGGTTAGAGGGCTTGATTAGAAGGGGAGAGAGGCAGCTCTGAAAAATAGCAATGGCCCTGGTTAATTAGGGGCAGCTGAGACAGGGCTGCTATAAAGCAAATAAAGGCCAGCTGAGCTGACTTCAGGCTGCCATGGGACCTCTTTAAAAGCCTTCCCTGTGGGGGAGGGAGAGAGAGAGAGTGGAAGAGGAGTTTGGAGGGAGGCACAACTGATAAGGTTAAGAGTCAGATGTGGATATAGAGAATAGAAGCACTGACAAAAAATGGGGAAGGTGAGAGTCCAGCTGGTAGCTGGGGAGGACTGGTAACCCAGTTCACGCTGACCAAGAGCATTTGTCCCGACACTCATTTTAGCCAAGGGACAGACACCATAAACGCTGAAAGGGGAAAGTGAGACCTGTGCTGCGGTACCTAGACTGTGGATGGTGGACTGAACAGGGGTCTGGGACCCAGGAGTGGGACTGACTGTGTCACATTGCCTTTTACCCAAAGCCTGGAGGGACGCGATCCTACACACGTTAGATATTCAACATGCGCTTGCCTTCTTAGAGAGGACACAAGCCTTCAGCAAGTCCCAGCACCTCTTTGTCTCAATCACAGAACGTCAATCTTGGCCCAGAGCATTTCTAAATGGATATCCTCTTGCATAGTCAAATGTCACACTGTTTGCAAGAGACCTTTATTAACTCCACCACGAGCATATTCCACCCGTGCTACTGCGGCTTCTATGGCCTTTTTAAACAGTGTCCCTCTCAAGGAAATTTACCATGCTGCCACATGGTCATCCACAGGTCTAGACAAATAATGTAATCTACTCGCCCGTGGCGAGTAGATTACAACCCGGAAGAGCCGGCGCAGAGCAATCTGCGCATGCGCAGAACGCAGAACCGTGCGAAACCGCGTGGCTGGCGAGTGGGGCTTGCCTCCACTTGGCGAGCCCTGGTCATCCAACCACACTTTTGCTAGACATTACGCCATTCTGCCTCAGTTAACATCGGACTCAGCGGTGTCTATAGCAGTCTTATCCTCGACTGCCAAGCAGTGACTCAAATTCCCACCGTCCAAGTAGAGTACTACGCTCTAGTTACCAACAGTGGAACACCCACGGGGCCATCACTTTGAAGAAGAAAAGGGAGTTACTCATCTCATGCAGGGACAACTGTTCTTCGAGATGTGTGTCCCTGTCGTTGCTCCACAACCCTCCCTCTCTCCCCTCTACTGAGTCCTGGCTACTTGGGCGTAGATGAGGAACTGAAGGGGGCGGGGGGTTGGGCTGTGCGCAGGAGGCCATAAGGCATGAACACCATGAGGCACCTTTCGCACATGCGCTGCCCAATGGGAAAACTGCTTTGCAAGGCTCCGATCTGTGGCTCTGGGATGACCTGTCTTCAACATTGGAGAACCTAGGGGGACAAACATCTCGAAGAACAGTTGTCACTGCATGAGGTAACTCCCTTATTCCAGGCTCCATAGCAGGGAGGATACCAGGGCAACCTTGAAATTTCTGGGTCTCCATATGCCAGCCCCACAGAGGAAGCCCTTTAAGCCGCATTCCCTGCCTCACTTCTACTCCTTGCAACAGAAGCACGACTATAGTAGGCGAGGGGATTGTAGAAACAGAATGCAGCCCCCAAGCTCTTCCAGTAACCAAGGTCAGGGCTCAACTAGGTGGTCATCAGCCCTCAAAGAACTCTTGGAGCTGCGCCCAGCTCAAATCCCGGATCCTTCCCTGATGTTCATGAATAGTTGGCACCCCAATCTCCTGCCCCAGATCACAATCCCCTCCTACCCTAGGTCACATACCAAACCCCTGCACTCCAGTCCCCTGCCCTAGGTCACAACCGCCTGCTTCACCCAAACTCCCTCCCAGACTCCAGTCGCCTTCCTGCACCCCACTCCCTTACCCCACGCTCCCTTCTACACCCAACCTCTGTCCCAGACCCCGCATCTCCTCCATTAATATCATGAAAGAGTACGGCCCTCAACCACTTTCCAAAATCTTGGAGTGGCCCCCTCAAAAAATTATTGCCCATCCCTGAGTTTGAACCACATAATCCCATCTGATGGCCAAGAGAACCAAACTTTCTGGATTCGTCAAGCCCTGTAATATTACACTTCATGGTGATTTGATTCCTAGCAGGCTAGCCTTACAAAAAAGCTCTCTTGTGGGGCTTTTGTTGTGCGTGTATTCGGGGCTGTATGCTGCTGTTCACCTGGGTGCATTCCATAGCCAAAGAGTGCAGAATGTTGAGGAAAAGCTTCTGGCTTGCCTCTTTAGAAAATCTGCTCTACTCCAGCTGCTGCTATCATGGAAAGTTCATCCACTTCATTGAACTGAAGCGACACTGGCAAGAATTCTTTAATATGTTTTTGTTACTCTACCTCAGATCTTTAAAGATTTTCTCCAATTGTTTTATCCCCCTTTTGTACAACACTGGCTCAATGTTTTCCATGTTAGTTTAACACCCCCCCCCCCCCGGTAAAGAATGCTACTAGAGGGACGACGCATTGTTTTCCTCTACGGAAGCTGTGTTGACTCTCCCTCAACATATCATAGGACTGGAAGGGACCAAGAAAAACAGTTGAGTGCAGGGGACTGGACTAATGGCAGGACTAAGTAGTATGATAAAGCTCCTATGAAAACTTGGTGAGTCCTGCGCTTCCTGGCGGCTTTGGTTGCCTCAGAGGCTCACAGTTTTTAGGCACCACACCCAAGACTTTAGTTTACTTCACTCTTTTCATCATTGGCCAGTGTACAGTAAAATGGGGAATAAACTCCACAGTCCTTTTCCCCAAGTGTCCTAATAAAATTTGCGGATGACACAAAGTTGGGAGCTATTGCCAATTCAGAAAAGGATCGGGATATCATACAGGAAGATCTGGATGATCTTGTAAATTGGAGCGATAGCAATAGGATGAAATTTAATAGCGAGAAGTGTAAGGTTATGCATTTAGGGATTAATAACAAGAATTTTAGTTATAAGCTGGGGACACATCAGTTGGAAGTAACGGAGGAGGAGAAGGACCTCGGAGACCTGGTTGATGATAGAATGACTATGAGCCGTCATTGTGACATGGCCGTGAAAAAGGCTAATACGGTCTTGGGATGTATTAGGCGAGGTACTTCCAGTGGGGATAAGGAGGTGTTAGTGCCATTATACAAGGCATTGGTGAGACCCCATTTGGAATACTGTGTGCAGTTCTGGTCTCCCATGTTTAAGAAGGATGAATTCAAACTGGAACAGGTACAAAGAAGGGCCACTAGGATGATCCGAGGAATGGAAAACCTGTCTTATGAAAGGAGACTCAAGGAGCTTGGCTTGTTTACCTTAACCAAATGAAGGCTGAGGGGGGACATGATTGCACTTTTTAAATATATTAGAGGGATAAATACCAGGGAGGGAGAGGAATTATTTAAGTTTAATACAGGCAGTCCCCGACTTACGTGGATCCGACTTACGTCAGATCCCTAGATACGAACGGGGTGAGGCAACTCCTGCACATGCGCAGCAGCATTCCCGGGGCTCGCTCACCTGGGTCCTAGGATCCTCCTCCTCCTCGGGCCGGCTCCGACTGGGGTCCCGCAGAGCTGCCGGGCAGAGGAAAAGTGCCTCCCCACGCCCGCTGCCCCTCCCACCCCCCTGCCAGCAACAGGCTGCCCCCTCCCTTGAGCAACAGGCTGCCGAACAGACAAAAGCAGCCTCTCTGCCCCTCCTCCCCTCTATACATGCTGGGCTCCCGGAGCGCAGCAGCATCCCGGGGCTCGCTCACCTGGGTCCTAGAATCCACCTCCTCCTCCTCTTCAGCTGGCTCCAACTGGCCTCTGCCTGCAGCAGCTGGCCACAGGGACAGGGATCCCGCAGAGCTGCCGGGCAGAGGAAAAGTGCCTCCCCACGCCCGCTGCCTCGCATCCTGCACGCCTCCCCCCTCCCCCCTGCCAGCAACAGGCTGCCCCCTCCCCTGAGCAACAGGCTGCCGAACAGCAGACAAAAGCAGCCTCTCCGCCCCTCCTCCCCCTATACATGCTGGGCTCCCTGGGCAAACAAAGACTCCACCAAAACAAACAAAGTGCTGGCCTCATTGTGTTAGCAAAAAAAGGACCCTCCTCCTAGAACCCTGGGTGGTGTGTGGAAATAAAGCTATTAGCTCAAAGCATGGTGCAGAGCTGTTTGGTATTTGATGAGTTACTCCTTTAGTCCTGAGTTTGTCACAGGGACAGAAATAGATGTGAAATCTTCTGAACAGGGGAACAGACAGCAAAACAAACATTAGAGGGGAGTTAACCTTTCCCTATGCTATCCAAAACTAAAAAAAATGTTTGGCTAGAGTTTCCCGTACAATATGAACCAGTTCCGACTTACATACAAATTCAACTTAAGAACAAACCTACAGTCCCTATCTTGTACGTAACCCGGGGACTGCCTGTACCAATGTGGACACAAGAACAAATGGATATAAGCTGGCTAGTAGGAAGTTTAGACTTGAGATTAGACGAAGGTTTCTAACCATTAGAGGAGTGAGGTTCTGGAACGGCCTTCCAAGGGAAGTAGTGGGGGCAAAAGATCTATCTGGTTTCAAGATTAAGCTAGATGGGTTTATGAAGGGGATGGTTTGATGAGATAACATGATCTTGGTAACTAATTGACCATTCATTATCAGTGGGAAATAGGTCAATGGAGGGATGATAGGAGTTACTATAGAGAACTTTCTGGGTGTCTGGCTGGTGAGTCTTGCCCACATGCTCAGGGTTTAGCTGATCGCCATATTTGGGGTCGGGAAGGAATTTTCCTCCAGGGTAGATTGGCAGAGGCCCTGGAGGTTTTTCGCCTTCCTCTGTAGCATGGGGCACAGATCACAGCTGGAGGATTCTCTGCATCTTGGGGTCTTCAAAGTATTTGAAGGCTTCAATATCTGAAATATAGGTGAGAGGATTATTCTAGGAGGGGTGGGTGAGATTTTGTGGCCTGCACTGTGCAGGGGGTCAGACTAATTGATCATAATGGTCCCTTCTGACCTTAAAGTCTATGGCTACATCTACACTGGCCCCTTCTTCGGAAGGGGCATGCTAATTTTGAAAGTGGGAATAGGGAAATCCGCAGGGGATTTAAATATCCCCCGCGGGATATAAATAAACATGGCTGCCGCTTTTTTTCCAGCTTTGGGAAAAGCCGGAAAAAAGCGTCTAGACTGGCCCGATCCTCCGGAATAAAGCCCTATTCCGGAGGATCTCTTATTCCCACTTTCAAAATTAGCATGCCCCTTCCGAAGAAGGGGCCAGTGTAGATGTAGCCTATGAGTCTATAAGTGGAAATGGGGAGGTGGGTGTTGAGAGCAACCTGGGCCCAGTCTCTACTCCAGGTTCCAGCCCAGGGTCCTGTGATAGTAGCTGCCTCTGTGAATCCCCAGCACCTGCTACAAGACAGCTCCAAGACACCTGGGTTACTTCCCCAGCACCTTCCTTCTCTCCAGTTCAGCCTCCTAGCATTCAGTTGTCTCCTTTCCTCCTACTCCCAGCAGCTCCATCCTCTCAGCTACCAACTGTAGGCAAAGCTTCTTTTATAGCCAGTCTGAACTGGTTTTCTTAATTACCCCCCAGGTGTCCTAATTAGCCTAGGCTGGACTGACTCTGCAGCCTGGTCAATTAGCCCCAGGTGTTTCACTGCCCCTGATTGCCTAAACCAGCCCCTCCCTGTTACTGGGGGGGTGGCACAGGGCAGGGCAGGGATTGTGATCTCGATCTCCTCAGTCTGAGGCTTATAGCTCTCCCCTCTGCTATTTTTATTGCCTTCTGACCTGACCCTTTGCTTCAACACCTGTCACAATTCTTACTTGGCTCTGCCCCCCGCTGCACCCCTCTTTTCCAGTTTTTGTGGGGGGTGGGTGGGGAGGGGGCTGTTCCTGTGGCAGGCAGGCGCAGGCCAAGCCCCCACCTCTTCTTCTCTCCTGCTGTTTGCAGGCAGCTTCCTCCCCCATCCCCTCCCCTCAGCTAGCTGTTGAGGCTGCTGGGTGTGAGGGTGAGTGGAGGCCTTTGCTGCCCTGCCCCTGGGCAGGGGAGGGGGGAGTACCCCCTCTTCCATCATCTTGGGGGGGAGGGTCTACCTTGCCCCTTTCTTCTTCCTCACTGCTGCAGGCCTGGACTCCACTGTTCCTGCTGCTACTGCTCCCCCTGGGGTGAAGGAGGTAAGGGGGCTGCTTTAGGGCAGCTCCTGGGGGTCTCTCTCCCCACAGCTTGCTCTGTGGTGGAGGTGTTGGGGGGAGTTTGTAAGGGGCCCACTCTCCATATGGGTCCCTGAGTTGTGAGTGCAGCTCTTGTGGGGTGCTGGGGGTGGGGTGTGGTTCACCTCGTCTTGCTCCCCCCTCCCCGAATTTCTGCTGTTGCTGCCACCACCACTGCTGCTCCCTCCCCACCCTCAGTTGCTGCAGGGACCTTTTCTATTCTTGGCCCCACTGCTTCTCCCCCCACCCCTTTTTAGCTCCGCTGGGCCCTTCAGCAGGTGCTGTGGGGTTGCTACTCAGGTGCCTGTGGGCGCACTTGTCCTCTCGCCGACCAGCAGTGTCTAGCTGCCCTCTCTTCCTGCCTGCCCTCCCTCTCCACTGCCTCCCACCCCCCCTTTTTCCTGTGCCCATACTCCCCTTTTCTTTTGTTTGCCACCTGAGCCTCCCCTTCTTTCTTAGTTACCCTCCCCCAACACAGTTTCACTTCCCCCATGTTATTAATATAATCTACCCCCTCATCTCCCCAGTGCAGTCAGAGGATCTGGTTTTACCATTTTGTGCTGGGAGTTGTACTTCTTGTCTCTCTACACCGCCCGCCCGCCCCCCCCCCCCACCGCTTTCCGTATTGTGGCCCTCCCTCCCTGCTTCCAGCCTAGCGGGGGGGGGGGGGGGGTGAACCTTCCTCTTCTCCTCCCTTCCTCCCCTTGCTCCATCCCCTGGCACTATTGGCCTCTCCCAATTGTCTGTTCCTGTCCTTCCCTCCCTGCCCATGAACACGATGGAGGGGCTGTTGTGTTCCTTCCCTTGCCCACTACTCTTCAAAACAGTGGCGGTGGACATGGATGGGGATTCCGGGACCCCCGCTGCTCCTGCCGTGGCACCCCCTGCCAGTGTCACCATTAAGAAGGCCTGCCTGAAGGACAGGAAGGGCAAGAGCCTCACCCGGAAGGCTAAACCTCCCGCAGTGGTGGCTCACCCCCCTGCCAAGGCCCCCTCTTTCCCACCCCCCTGTTCCTTCCACCAGCTCTGGGGGTGACGGTGTCCCGGCCCCCAGAGCGTATGCCCAGGTAGCTGCCACTCCCCCACCTGCCACCTCCCAATCCACTCAGGTCTCCTCCCAGCATTCCATCTCCGATGGCCGCAGCCCCTTTCCCATCCTGACCAGGAGGCATGGGGTCCGTTGTCTCCTGGTGTCGGCCTTGCCCCACGTGGAGACCTACGTGAGGGCGGTGGCATGTGTAATAGGGTCCGCAGCCATGGTGGCGGCCTCTTAGATGTTTGGGAAGGTGGTATTCTTCCTGGTGTCCAAGGTTGCCGCCCAGGAGGTGGTGGAGAAAGGTTTGGTGGGGGGGGGGGGGGGGCCACGTCACACTCGAGCCTTTGGAGGACCTGGGCGTATGGGTGGTATTTTCCTCCGTTCTTCCCCTCCTCCCCAATGATGCCCTGCTGCCTTTCTTCTCCACCTTGAGGGGGCCCTTGTTAGTCCTAAGTCCCCTTCCTCTGGGCTGCAAGTATCCTGCCCTCCACCATGTCCTTTCCTTCCGCCAGCAGGTCTAAATTCAACTGCTCCTGGTGGGGCGTAATGGAGAAGCCCTAGAAGGGTCATTTCTGGTGCCCCATCAAGGGGCCCAGTACCAGGTATATTATACAGTGGGGGAGGCCCAGTGTTTTCTGTTGCGCAACGGGGCACATCCTAAGGGACTGTCATCTGGCCTGAAGAGGCACCCAGGACCCCCAATGCCTGGGAGGGCACCAGCCCTACCACCGCTGGTGGCCCTGACGGTCTGGATCCTGGGGTCGCCCCTCCTCCAACCGTGACCGTTGTCAGTCTGACTTGGGCTCCACAGGGCCCAGATGAGCGTGCGGGTGCCGCTGTCACGGCAATAAGCGGCGAGGCCAGGCCTGCAGAGGAGAGGGCAGCGGGGATGGCGACGGGACTCGGACAGGGCCTACCTCAGGGGGAGGTCTCCCCTTCCCCTACTGCTCAGCCCCTGTCTTCCCTCGCCCTCCCACCGCTGCCCTTGTCCCCTGGCTCTTCATTCAAGTCCAGCCGTCCTCCTCCGAGGGCTGGGAGCTTGTCATGGGGAGGCGCCGCAAGCAGGCCCTGCGCTCCACCCCACCTACTGAAGAGGAGGACACCCTCCTTGTTCCTCTGGGGATGGACGTCGGAGACAGCCCTCCCTCTGAGCCCCCGGATGCTTCACAGCACTGCGGGGTGGCTGAGGTGACCACAGTGATTGCGGAAGGGGTAAAGCCTCCCTTCCGAAGTCCCTACATGGGGAGGCCATGAAGGATACTCCCACCGCCCCTACTTCCACTGTGGAGGCAACTGCTGACCCTGCCACTGACAAGGGCAACCACATGGTGGCGGGCAGCAGACTCGTCCTCCTCTCGCAGGAGGTTGAAGCCCTAGGTTTGACCCTAGCTTCCTCAGATGGGGATCATCTTGTCCTAGAGGGACGACAGCTGCCCTCTCCTTCTCTTCCTGACCCACTATCTTCCCCTCTAACTGCATCTGAGTTTCCCCAGGATGCAACCATCTGCCCAGCCATCAATAGTGCTTCGGCCGTGGCCACTGAGCCCCTGGGCGCTTCTAGTGGGTGGGAGTTCCCATTGTTTCCCATCTCCCCTGGTGCTGGGGCCTCCGGTGCTGCACTCCCTGTGGCACTGGGGCCTGGCGCTGGGGAGACACTAACTTCCCCTACCACCACTACTGATCCCCTGTCCTGTGAGGTGGCACCATGTCGCCTCTTCAGCTGAGGCTGCTGCCCCTGTTTCCATTCCCAACCCCTGTCCTACCCCTGTTCCCTGCCCAGCCCCTCTCCCAACCGAATTTCCCACTCCTTTTCATGCTCCCCTTCTACCTCTTCCTCTTACTCCTTTTCCTAACCCCCCTCCTCCTCCCCCTACTCCCCTTACCCCTCTCCCTCATCCCCTCCCTCACCTCTTTCCTTCCCCTTACCCTATTGCTGCCACCCCCGGGGTTGCCACGTTTAGTTCAGGCATTGGCCCCCGGGAGGCTGTTTTCGTTTCTCCCGCTCCCGGCACTTCTGGGGCTGTTCTCCCTCCACCATTGCCCCTACCGTCATCACAGCAGGGACGTCAGGGTCCCTGCTTTCCTATGGCGGTTGGTTGCAGGGTCTGTAGGGGGGGTCTGGCTCAAAGATGTTCGGGGGCCTGAGGCCTCGGTGCCTGATGTGCTGAAGGACAAAATGTGTGACTTCTTGGAAGACATCCGTGGCTCCAAGAACAAAGTGGCTCTCGCCCTTCAGATTTCCATCTTGTCCTCCAGACCGTAAGGGCCATTTTCGGGGAGGGTAAAGGGACTGGGTGGCGGGAGGCTGCGGCCTACCAATGGACCTGCTGCTTCCGTGACTCCCTGCTCACATTTGGTTTTGGTTATGGTCATGGTTTGCTGTGAGGCCCAATGGGGACTTCCAGCAATCTTGCCAGCGAGGATCTTCTCCTGCCAGCCTTCTCAATGCTGCCGTTCATCCTTGCCACTCTGAACACTTGGGGATGTAGACGGAGTCTCCGCTGGTGTCAGGTGCTCTCCTTCCTTCGGGGGGGGGCGGGGGGGCGGGTACTACTCTAGCTGGCAGCTGGAGTGGGGGAACAGTGTCTGTTTCAGCCACCTGTCAGCCCGTTAAGCTGGGATGGCAACCCTGTTCTCCCCGAACCTACAGCCCGAGGTGTGGGGGACAGCCGAGGTTGTGCAGGGTCGCCTGTTGCACCTCTGGGTTTGGGTGGAGGGGCTGACATTAAATCTCATTAACATCTACGCCCTGAAGTCCGGCCCAGAGATGCTCCACTTCTTCCAGCAGGCATCTGCCTTCCTCAGGTCTCTGGATCCTTGTAAGTGCATGGTCCTCCGTGACAACTTCAACTGCATCCTCAAGGAACGAGACCGCACAGGGACCGAGCAGTCCAGGCTACCACAGGTGTCCTCATGGAGATAATAGACCAACACTCCCTGGTGGACGTCTGGCATGACCACCACCCAGACGAAGACACGGTATTCACCTTTGTCCAGGTGGAGGGTCAGCAGTCGTTTCACTCCCGGTTGGACCACATTTATCTCTTTTGTCGTCATCTTTCTCAGGCCCACTCCTCCAGCATCCGGATGGCCCCGTTCTCGGACCACCGCTTGGTGGCTGTGACACCCTCTCTTTTTCTGGCATGGCATTTCAACAATAGCTTGCTGGAGGACGTGGGCTTTGTAGCATCCTTCTGGGAGTTCTGGGTGGCCTGGCGTGGGTGGCGGCTCGCCTCTTCCTCGGCACAGCGGAGGAGGGATGTGGGGAAGGTGCGCACGTGTCTCTTCTGCTGCGACTACACTCGGGGGAGCCAGCTGGTGGAGGGATGCGGCGATAGAGCAGTCTCTTTTTCGCCCTCCTGTCCTTGGATCAGGAGAAGGCATTCGACCGGATGGACCATGGGTACCTCCTGGGCACTCTGCGGGGCTTCGTCTTCGGGCCCCACTTTGTGGGGTTTCTCTGGGTGCTTTATGCTCCACAGAGTGCCTCGTCAAGCTCAACTGGACCCTGACCACACTGGTCAGCTTCGGGCGGGGAGGCTGTCTGCTGTCGGGTCAGCTCTATACTCTGGCCTTACTCTGTCTCCTTCACAAGAGGTTGATGGGGTTGGTGCTCCGTGAGCTGGAGTTGCGGCTGGTCCTGTCGGCGTATGCTGACGACGTGCTCCTCGTGGTCCAGGACCCAGGCAACCTGGTGCAGGTGGAGACCTGCCAAGTTGTTTACTTGGTACCCTCCTCTGCCCGGATCAACTGGGTGAAGAGCTCTGGCTTGGTGGTCGGGGTTGGGTTGCAGGCAAGCTCCCTCCCACCTGCGCTTCAGGCCATCAGGTGGGGTGTGTCTAGACTACAGGGTTTTGTTGACGAAAGTGGACTTTTGTCGACAAAACTATACCTGCGCTACACTGCCGCTGAGTTCTGTCAACATAACGTGGACAGAGCTCAGCAGTTTTGTCGATGGCGGTAAACCTCATTCTACGAGGAATAACGCCTTTGTCAACAGAGTTCTGTCAACAGAAGGCGTTTTTGCATCTACACTGTCCTTTGCGTCCACACTGTCATGTCAACAAAGCGGCTTGCTTTGTCGACAGAACTGGCTGTAGTCTAGACGCTCTTTGTCGACAGAAGCTTTGTCGACCGTATCTGTCGACAAAACTTCTGTCGACAAAAGCCTGTAGTCTAGATATACCTGTGGAGTGTGGGTCCGCTGCTCTGTCTCAGTGTTTTCCTCTCTGCCACGCATCCCTCTCCGCCAGAGAACTGGCAAGGTTTAGAGTCCAGGGTGGCTGAGCGGTTGAGGAGATGGACAGGACTGCTCCAGTGCCTCTCCCTGCATGGGAGGGTGTTGGTGCTTAACCAGTTGGTCCTTTCCATGCTCTGGCACCGTCTGAACACCCTGGTCCTGACCTCAGGTTTCCTGGCCCACATTCAGCAGCTGATGCCGCGGTTCTTCTGGCCAGCACTGCATTGGGTCTCTGCAGGGGTTCTCCATCTTCCCCTGGAGGAGGGAGGGAAGGGCCTGACGTGTTTGCGCATGCTGGTTCCTGTCCTCCACCTCCAGGCCCTGCAGAAGCTCCTATATGATGCAGGTAGTCCGGCGTGGAGCACGCTGGCGCACGCTTTCCTTCGCCGCTTCCGAGTGCTCCGATATGACTGGCAGCTCCTTTATTTAAGAGGTCTTCCACGAGACCTCTCTGAGCTGCCGGCCTTCTACCAGGACCACCTCCTGACCTGGAAGCTGCTTTCGGCGACCAGGTCCTGGGGAGCCACTGTGGGGTCAGACCTCCTTGTGGAACCTGTGCTACACAATCCCCATCTACGTGGCTCGGTGCGCCAGAGGTTGGTCCTGGGAGAAGTCACCAGGATCGGAGACCTCCTGGACTAAGCCCGGGGAGACTGGGTGGATCCTCCGGCGCTCACCCAGCGCATGGGGCTCTCCACCCTACGTACTCCCTGGCCTGTGCTTCAGGAGGTGAATGACGCTTTGCCACCCACTGCTTGGGTTTATCTCGACAGGGTCCTGCGAGAGGGTGCACCCCATTTGTGCCATACCCCAACCCTCTTGATCTCTCCATTGGCCCCCGGCCCCACATTCTTTCCCAACCACCCTCCCCTCATCATCCGAACTGGTTGCACACATTGCAGCCGGTCCCCTTTCGAACCGTGCCAAAGAGTAATCTGTACACGCTCGTGCTTCACACTCTCCACTTCCCCACCCTCATATCACCCATAGATCCCAAGTGGCGGGACCTCCTACTGCCAATAGAGGGTGGGGAGCCCCAGTGGGCCAATCTTTACTCCTCCTTGGGGACATTAGCTGGAGAATCCTCCATGGCGCTGTGAGCACGGGCGTGTACTTGGTGCGGTTCACCCCTGTTCCCGACACTTGCCCATTCTGTGGTGTGAGCGAGACCCTGGCGCACATTTATCTCAAGTGCACCAGGTTAAAGCTCCTCTTTTGGCTCCTGCAGAACCTTTTGTTGAGGTTCTGGCTTCACTTCTTCCCTCACCTATTAATTTATGCACACCCCATCCGTGGCCCCACAAAGTCGCGGGACCTCCTCAACAACCTCCTCCTGGCTATAGCCAAGATGGTAGTCTACAAGACCAGGGAGCAGAGATTGCATGAGGGAGGGGCCTGCGATTGTGGGGTCTATTTCCACTTCTGTATCCGTTCACGCTTCTGGGCAGAGTTACACTGGGCAGCGTCCGCTGGCTCTCTCTCGAGACCTTCGAGTGGCAGTGGGCACTGTATGGGGTTCTCTGCTCAATGTCCCCATCCGGCTCCCTCGTTTGACCCTATGACCTCTACACCCGTCCCTGATTTCTCTTTATTTGTCCCTGTACCTGGTTGGGCTCCCGGAGGGGCTACTCCGCCTCCAGGTCAGTGGGTAGCCGCTCTGCCCCACTACTGCAGGCACTAAAACAAAGCCCCAGTTCAGTAGTCTAGTAAACCCAGCCTTGGTCCAGGGCGGGATGAGAGGCAAAGAGTTTAGAAGCCTGGCCTTGCTTCAGGCGGGCAACAGGCAAACAAACACAGGTCAAGAGTCCTGGCCTTAAGTTCAGGGTGGGACAGCAAACCAACACAGTCAGTAGTGAAATAGTTGTCTACCTGCACCTCTCCTGAGCCAGGAATTCGCCTGCAGTGGCGGAGAGGGGGAGACTGCCACCCGGTAGGTGGGTGGCAGGAGGGATGCAGTCCTGCCCACTCCACTGCATCCCAGCCCAGGGCCCTAATAGTAGCAGTGCGGTCTGCTGCTGGGCCAGTGGGGCTCCAGCCTGAAACGCGCTGACTGTAGGCACTTATCTGTCCTCCAAATTCCCTGGGCCACTTCCCTTCTACCCCTCGGTGCATACCTGGGCTTCCAGCAGGTCTTTCAGGGAGTTGAGGGTGGTCAGGTCCAGCTGGGGTACGGGTGGTCCAGGCCAGTTGTCCGCCGCTTGCAAGTCCAGCAGTCCCAGCCAGTCCTCTGGTGCCGGTGGGTGCAGATGTTCAGGCCAGTCCCCTGGGTCAGGCACGGCTGAAGGTCCAGGCCAGTCCTCGGGCCCTTGCAGGTCCAGCGGTCCCAGCCAGCCCCTGGGTGCAGGCCTAGGCCTGTCCTCAAGCACAGGGCAGCACAAGGGTTCAGGTCTGCCTTTCAGGTCAAGCACGCCCGGCAGCCCAGGCCAGTCCTCAGCATCCCAGGCAGAGAGCGCTGGGCAGACCTCTGGTCCCTCCAGAGGCTGGGCCCAGACTGAGCTTTCAGGCTGGGCTTTTATAGTCCTGGCCACGCCTCCTGGCTTCTAGTCAGGTGACTGGGAGGGGTTAGGTTCGACCCAAAATGGCTCACAAAGGGGTTCCTCCACCTCCGGGTCAGTGGGTGGCCACTCCACCCCACTACAGTCCCCGGTAATCATCTGGTATTCTGGGCTCTGGGGACCTGTCCCATAGGCAGGGGGAAGGTCCTTTTATATGTTGGCGGGCTAATGCCCCCTCACCTCCCGAAATCCAATAATATTACTTTTTTTATAGCCTTCTGTTCTGATCCCGTCACGGTAGCATCATCTAGAAGATTCCAGACAGGTGTTTGTGTAACTTGCTCTTAATTTCCACTGATGGAGATTCCACAACTTCCTTCTATTTGAAAATCCCAGGGGTGGGCGGGCATCAGCCCGCCCACTTCTAAAAGTCCCTCTCCCAACCTTTTGTGGGAGGAACGACTGGACCTGGGGCTCAACTGATTACTTGGGACAACTAATGAAAAACAGAGTCAAGAAGTACAGATCAAAGGTTTAGAACAAGGGAACCAGACGGGGACACCGAGCAGAGAACCCCGGACAGCGCCCACTGCTCCTCAAAGCTGTCGATGGAGCCAGTGGACGCCGCCCAGAGGAACTCTGCCCGGATACGTGACACAAGGGAGGAATGGAAATAGGCCCCACAGTCGCAGAGAACCCCCTCGTCCAACATCTTACTCCTGGTATTATATATAGCAGCTTTCGCCAGGCCCAGGAGGAGGTTGATGAGGAGGTCTTGCGACTTTGTGGGGCCACGGATGGGGTGTGCACAACTTCCTTAGGCAATTTATTCCAGTGTTTAACTACTTTGCCTGGAAGCTTTTTCTAATGTCCACCTGTGGTGGGGTGGACAAGGCCCTGAGACCCCCTTGCTGGTGGTCTTTTGGTCATGCCACACCCTACTCCAGAAAAGGGCAATAGAGAGGTCCTCTGAGCTGTCTAGAGAGGCTGTGTGGGAAGCAGCCAATCAGGGGCCAGTGGGTCAGTATAAGAAGAACTACAGGACCAGAGAAGGGCAGTTGCTTGCTGGAGCTGGTGGAGAGTAAATGGTACTCTGGGCTGACTGCTGGGACTCAACTTGGAAAAGACCCTGAGGTGAGGTTGAAGCAAGTGCTGGAGCCATGGGGAAGTGGCCCAGGAAATTATAGCAACAATACAGTTATTTAAAGGGACATTGCAGACAGCTGCTATCTATAGGGTCCCTGGGCTGAGACACAGAGTAGAGGGTGGGTCCAGGTCCCCCCCCCCCCCAACCTCCCTTAGCCACTGGAGGAAGTGGCCTTGACAGTGAGGTACCAGGTAGGGATGTCAATGTGTAGTTGACTATACGATTAACTGATAAACCTAGGCTTAACAGTTAATTTTGTTAACTACACGCATTCCGCCCCCCCGCATCTCTGTATCAGAGACAGCAAGGGGGGGGGGAGCCAGCTTAAGAGCCAATTCCCCTCCAACACAGGCTCTGTGGTGCTGCCTCCCCCTGCTGCTGTCTCTATCAGAGGCAGCAGTTGGGGGCGGGAAGGGGAGGCTGCCGCGAAGCAGCCTCTGTCTGCAGAGTGTCTGAGCTCCCCGCGGACAGAGGCTGTCCCACGGAGCAGCCTCTGTCTGCGGCGAGCCTGTGCCCACCACAGACAGAGGCTGGTCTGGCAGCAGCCCCTGTTTGCAGCGGGGTCTGAGCTCCCTGTGGACAGAGGTGGACAGAGGTGTGGCAGCAGCACAGGGTGGCAGGCAGCTGGTCTGTGTGGGGAGCTGGTTTTTAAACTGCCCCCCGTTGTGGACTGGCTCCTGCCTGGCACCCCATGGTGCTGCCTCTGACACAGATGCAGCAGCGTGGGGTGGCAGGGGTGCTCTCCAAGAGAGGGGCTGGACTGCACTGGCTGCTGGCCCTGACCCCGGGGACTACTGAATAGTTGTGTAACCAACAAGACTTCATGTGGTTATGTGACTATTCAGTTACCCGATAGCTAACATCCTTAGTACCGGGGGTGGGGGGTAGGATGGGACTGAACTATAGTGACTCAGCTGAAGAGCTGGGGCTGGAAGGGCCCTGAGAGGGCAAAAATGTTGCCTCCGGGTATGGAGCCATGGGGCATTGCTCTTTTTGTCCCCTCTATTCCAGAGAGAGAGACATTACAGAGGGTATTGAGAGGCCCTTTTGGACTTGTACCCCGGAAGGTGTAACTTTGTTTTAAGAGACTGTGTGTGACTTGGCTGGCAGGGCTGCCTTCTCCCTGCCCCCATCCACATGCTTCTATTGGCCAGCTGGCCACTGAGTCGAGGAGCTCTCTCCTGTCATACTCGGAGTGGAGAGAAGCCCCAAGCCCTGGTAGGAGCCACATGGGGAGAGGGGGCGGGACATGCACGAGGGAATCCCTGAGCACAGGCAGGATCTGTACAGGGAGGAGGTGGGACTGGTGGGTGGGTGATCTTGGGTAACTTGCATAGGGCCCCATAAATGGTAAGGATGTCCCTGGGTCGATTTAGTGTTTGTGCAGCTTTGGAAGAACTCTTGTGGCATGAGTTGAAGGGTTTGGTTTAGTCCTGGAGAGACTAGCAACAATGTTAGACCATTTCTAAATTTCATGACTGGGGGACACTAACCTAGGAATGATGAATGGGGAGAGACTCTTCTGTCAGCAGCTTATCAGGAAAGAGATTTTTCTCACTTCTCTTTCTGAGGCATCTGTTCATTAATCAGAGGGGTATGTTATATTGTACTTGTTTTCTGTTGCCTAATCTGCTCTGAGCTATGGCATGTTGTAGGCTTGAATCAAACTTTTTGGAAAAGGCAGTGGGTGTGGGGAAATGGATGGTGAGCTCATAAGCAACTGATTTGCTTGCCAATAAAAGCCAAAAGACTGGGAAGCAGGAGCCCTCCACAGTGCACTCAGCACTGAATAACCAAACTCTGCCTTAGACTAGGGCTATGTCTAGACTGCAGGCTTCTTTCGAAAGAGGCTCTTTCGAAAGCATCTTTCGAAAGAGCCTCTTTCGAAAGAGAGTGTCTAGACTGCACGGAGAAATTTCGAAAAAGCGGCTTGCTTTTTCGAAAGAAAGCATCCAGTGAGTCTGGATGCTCTCTTTTGAAGAAGCCCTATTTACATTGAAGAACGCCTTCTTTCGAAAGAGGAACTTTCGAAAGAAGGCGTTCTTCCTCGTGAAATGAGGTTTACCGCCATCGAAAGAAAAGCCGCGTTCTTTCGAATTAATTTCGAAAGAACGCGGCTTGAGTCTGGACGCAGGGGAAGTTTTTTCGAAAAAAGGCTACTTTTTTCGAAAAAACCCCTGAGTCTGGACACAGCCTATGTCTGGCAATTTGGAGAAAGTTGGAGAGGTTGCACTTCCTCTGTGATGTAAACTTGCCATTCAGATAACTTTGTACCCTGAGAAACTCATCAACTTAATTCCAAAAGCTTGTCTGGTAAAGGAATGCAAATTCATGTTAAGGGAGCCAAATCCATGTTAAACACAATCTGGATAGGAAAGTTATGGTGTGTCTGTCAGATCCCAGCACTGATAAAGAATTCATGTCCTCACAAAAGAGACTCTCTTTTTCTATTCTAAACATCTCACAGGGGTAGCTGTGTTAGTCTGTAACTTTTAAAAACAACTATTAAAAAATGAGTAGTCCTGTGGCACCTTAGGGTATGTCTACACTCCAAAGTTAATTCGAACCAACAGCCGTTAGTTCGAATTAACTTTGCTAGGCGCTACACATGCAAACCGCTAGTTCGAACTTAATTCAAACTAGTGGAGCGCTTAATTCGAACTAGGTAAACCTCATTCCACGAGGACTAACGACTAGTTCGAATTAAGTAGTTCGAATTAAGGGGTGTGTAGCCACTTAATTCGAACTAGTGGGAGGCTAGCCCTTCCCAGCTTGCCCTGATGGCCACTCTGGGCACCACCAGGGAAATTCTTCTGCCCCCATCCCGGCCCCGGAGCCCTTAAAGGGGCACGGGCTGGCTACGGTACCCGTGCCAGGTGCAAGCCTGCCAGCACCTAGCCAGCAGACCCTGCACCTGGCACGGCACGAACCAGCCACCCGCTGCCACCCAGCCCTCCGCCTCTTCCCGGAACCAGGCTGGCGGCTCCCAGGAGCCTACCCGGGGCCGCAAGAGGCGGGCGCCCGCCTGGTCTAGTGCAGACATCGTGGACCTCATCCACAACCTCCACACTAGGCACAGGAAAGTGGCCATCTAGGGCAGGAGAGCTGCCAGCCTGGCCACCCAGGAGCAGGTTTGCATGAAAATCAAGGTGGTCCACTGAGACCCCCGACCCTGAGCCCTGAGCTTACAATGGCCATCCTGGGTCAGACCAAAGGTCCATCTAGCCCAGTAGCCTGTCTGCCGACAGCGGCCAACCCTAGGGACCCTGGAGGGGATGGACCGAAGACAATGACCAAGCCATTTGTCTCGTGCCATCCATCTCCAGGCTTCCAAAACAGAGGCCAGGGACACCATTTCTACCCCCTGGCTAATACCACTCCTTGGACCCAACCTCCATGAATTTATCTAACTTCTCTTTAAACTCTGTTCTAGTTCTAGCCTTCACAGCCTCCTGCAGCAAGGAGTTCCACAGGTTGACTATTTGCTTTGTGAAGAACAACTTTCTGTTATTAGTTTGAAGCCTGCTACCCATTCATTTCATTTGGTGTCCTCTAGTCCTTCTATTATGGGAACTAACGAAGAACTTTTCTTTATGCACCCTCTCCACCCCACTCATGATTTTATAGACCTCTATCATATCCCCCCTCAGTCTCCTCTTTTCTAAGCTGAGAAGTCCCAGTCTCTTTAGCCTCTCTTCATATGGGACATGTTCCAAACCCCTGATCATTTTAGTTGCCCTCCCCTCTCCCACCCTCTCTCTTCCCCTCTCCCACCTCCTTTTCCCAGTCTCCCCGAGTTTTGTTCAATAAAGAGAGTTTCTATTTTTGAACACGTGTCCTTTATTTTGTACATCAGGAAGGGGGGCTAGGGAGGGGTAAGTGGAAGGAGGTGAGGGAGGAATGGGGTACGAGCCCCCAATGGGGAGGACTGGGGTGGCTCTGCAGGCTCCTCGGGGTGGATGCTCTCCTGCAGCCTCCCGATTGACACCCCCCCCAGATGGCAGCCTGCGGCAAGTGCAGCCGGGCTGATGGCCGAGTGCTGTGATGTGCCGAGTTTGGGCACTCAGGGCACTCCAAGCCAGGACTGCTTTGCTGTCCCTCATCGAGTTAGACAAGCGAGTGGGGAACCCCTGAGAACTGTCTGTCTGGGGTGGGGGTCGGGTCCCTTTAAGCACAGCCCTCGGCTAGCCTGAGGCAGCAGCTCCACGCTCTAAGTCATACTCTGATGCCCTGCCGGCACCTGTTCTGGCCAGCCTTAACCTTGGTTCAGGATCCACTCAGTGTGGACATGCTAGTTTGAATTAGCAAAACACTAATTCGAACTAGTTTTTAGGTCTAGATGCACTAGTTCGAATTAGCTTAGTTCGAATTAACTAATTCGAATTAAGTTAGTTCGAATTAGTGCTGTAGTGTAGACATACCCTTACAGACTAACAAAAATATATATTGTGAGCTTTCATGGGCAAAACCCACTTCATCAGATGAGATGATCTTGAGACTCAAGAGGAAAAACCCACCAACAGGAGAAGGAAGTGGTGATAGGAATATTGGACTTTAGTAAGATGAGGATTTGAAACATGGTGAAAGTAATGGTGGGGAAGAGAATTAGATTTGGGAGGAAAAGTAAGAAGCTGAGTTGGTTTGAAGCGGTGAAGGGGCATGCTGGAGTAAGGATGTTAAATTGTGGTTACCTAGCTAATCGTATAGTTGATACAATTCATATTGACTACACGATTAGTCGATAGGACCACTCTGCAGAGCCGCAGAGGGGGTAGCTCCAGGAGCCGGCTCGAGCCAGGACTCAGGAGTCCTGGCTTGTGCTGGCTCCGGGAGCCACCCACACTGTGGCCCTGCATTTTGAATGCAGTAATAGCTGCTGGGCTCTTACTATCTTTAAAATGCAGAGGCACAGCGTCCTGGACCAGCACGAGCCGGCACTGCTTGGTCCCAGATCGTGCTGAGTCAAGCAGCCCCTGTTCACGACGAACAGCCCAATTCCCACCCCCCAGCATCCCCAATCTCCCCCACCCCCCGCTGCCTCTGATAGAGGCGGGGCGGGGGGGAAGGAAGCACCGGCTCCTGTTTCCCCCACCCCCCGCAGCAGCAAGGGGAGGGGGAAGGTAGAGGCACAGTGGAGAAACCTTGCTAGCCATTTCCCTGCTGTGCCTCTGCTTCCCCTGCCCCCTGTGGAGATGGTGCTGGGGGGAGCCAGCTTTTAAGACTGCTCCCCTCAACACTGGTTCCTGCCTCCCCTGCCCTTGCTGCCTCACTCTGGTTAGAGGCAGCAAGTGGGGGGGGGGGGGGGAGTGACTAGTCGAGTTACTACTCGACTATCCGATAAGCTTATGATTATCAGATAGTTGACTAGTCACTTACATCCCTATGCTGGAGACATTAAGTGAGACTGAGGAGGAAAGGTTAGGGACTACTCTTGGCCTTGTGGTGCATGTAGTCTGTGTGTATGCTGGAATTAGATGAGGTTGTAGTAGACCATCTGCAAGTGATTTTATCATAGTTTGCACTGTGGCTACCACCAGAAATCCTCCACCTCTTTGGAATTACAGGTCCTGACTTTTTCTAGTATAGGCAAGTTATAAATAGTAAAGATTGAGTGGTACAACCTTAGAGGCATGATACTTATTTTCCACACAGTGTTCAGAATACCTGGAGGTAGATTTGCACAACTTCCATACACATGGTATGCCAGGAATTGCACAACTGGGCTTTTCACAGCCACCGTCTTCTCTGTTGCACTGCCTCTCTCCTCATTCTTTACTTGTGCACTAATGCCCTTCACCTCTGGCAGCAGGAGATGGTCCAGTGTTAGTGCCTCAGATCTATGACTAGACTCTGCTTTTTAGCTGAGGCCACAAGATCTGCTACTTCTGGCAGTGGAGCAAGTAGCCTGATAAGTATCTCCTGACCACGTTAAGGTTTTAAACCTTGGTGTCTAATCTTCCTCCTCCTCTTTCCTTTGCTAAGGAAAATAGCAGAGTGGTCATTTCAACCTCTAGCTTTGCTGCTGCAGTACCTCCCTACCAGGCTCCTCTGCCCCTGCTCAGGCATGGCAGAACTGTCCTGCCAACCCATGCTTCAGTCTAACCAGTGCTCCCTGGGTGTGGCAGCACTGAGGCTCTAGAGAAGGTGAATTATGTCTTGCCTCTGGCCAGCTAGCCAGCCAACCCTCACGTTGCCAGTGTACAGGGCTCACAATCATTCTGGCATCTCAGGTCCCCACCCTTCACTGAGGAGCTGTGACTTAAACTGAATAAAGCACAAGCAGGAGCTTCTGACCTTTGGAGGGGGAGTCTATAGAATGGAGGAGGAAGCATCTGTCTATCTCAGGGTATGTCTACACTACAAAGTTAATTCGAATTAATTCGAAATAACAGCCGTTAGTTCGAATTAACTTTCATAGCATCTACACATACAAACTGCTATTTCAAAATAAATTCAAAATAGCAGAGCCCTTATTTCGAATTTGGTAAACCTCATTCTACGAGGAATAACGCCAAATTCGAAATAGCTATTTCAAATTAAGTGCTGTGTAGACACTTAATTCGAAACAGGGGGCCTCCAGCCCTTCCCAGAGAGCCCTGGTGGCCACTCTGTGCACAACCTGGAAAGCTCATGCTCCTCTCACCCTGCCCGGAGCCATTAAAGGGGTAGATCCTGACCACAGTGCCTGTGCCAGCTCCAAGCCTGCCAGCCCAGAGCCAGCAGTGGCCACCGGGGCCCCGACCCAGTGGCCCCAAAACATGAGTCAGCAAGCCACTGGCAGCCCCAGCCCTCCACCGCTCCCCAGGGGCAGTCTGCCAGCTCCCAGGAACCTGAAAGGTGCTGGAAAAGGCGGGCACCTTCCTTGTCCAGGGTGGAGATCATGGACCTTATTCAGGTTTGGGGGGGATGCCCCCAACGTCCATGACCTCCGCACTAGATGGAGGAACACGGCCGTCTATGGCAGGATAGCTGCCAGCCTGGCCACCAAATGCCACATGTGAACCCAGGAGCAGGTTTGCATGAAAGTCAGGTTGGTCCGGTGAGACCCCCGACCCTGAGTCCTGAGCTTCCCCTCCCCCTTCTTCCCCTTGCTTCCCCCTTCCAGCTCCCTCTTCCCAGGTTTCCCCCTCCCCTCTCCCACCCTCTCTCTTCCCCTCTCCCACCTCCTTTTCCCAGTCTCCCCAGAGGTCCATCCCCCCCCCCCCCAGTTTTGTTCAATAAACCCAGTTTCTATTTTTGAACATACGTGTCTTTTATTTGACATCAGGAAGGGGGCTAGGGAGGGGTAAGTGGAAGGACGTGAGGGAGGAATGGGGCACGAGCCCCTGGTGGGGAGGACCAGGGAGGCTCTGAGGGCTCCTCGTGGTGGACGCTCTCCCTCAGGGCCTCCTGGATCCTGACAGCCCCCCGATGGACCCCCCCGGATGGCAGCCTGCAGCAAGTGCAGCCGGTCTGATGGCAACGACCCCACAAGACGCACCGGCGTGCCCAGGGGCAGCTCTGGCTCCATGTGGCTTAGTGCTGTGGTGTCCCGAGTGCGGGCACTCAGGGCACTCCAAGACAGGACTGCTTTGCTGTCCCTCATCGAGGTAGACAAGCAAGCGGGGAACCCTGAGAACTGTCTGTCTGGGATGGGGGTAGGGTCCCTTTAAGCATGGAGCTCAGTTAGCCTCAGGCAGCAGCCCCACACGCTAAGTCCTAACCTGATGCCCTGCCGGCACTGGTTCCAGCCAGCCTTAACTTCGGTTCAGGGTCCACTCAATGTGGACATGCTATTTCAAAATAGTTTTTGTGTATAGATGCGTTATTTTGAATTAGCTTAATTCGAATTAACTATTTCGAATTAAGTTAATTCAAAATAATGCTGTAGTGTAGACATACCCTCACGGGGTAAGCCCTGCAACAGATGTGGGATTGAGGGGCAAAACACCTGAAAGGATCTGGAGGCCTGAACCCCTAATGATACTTAGGGCATCTCTGCTCCTTGGCGAGCAGAGCAGGGCTTCCTTGCCAGAGGATGCAGTGAAGGCTAGGACTTTAACAGGGTTCAAAAAAGAGCTAGATAGATTCCTGGAGGTTAGGTCCATCAATGGCTGTTAGGCAGGGTGGGTAGGAATGGTGCCCCTAGCTTCTGTTTGTCTGAAAATGGATGACAGGGGAGAGATCATGTGAGGATTATCTGTTGTGATCCCTCCCTCTGGGGCACCTGGCACTGACCACTGTCAGCAGACAGGGTACTGGGCTGGATGGACCTGGTCTGACCCAGTACGGCCGTTCTTATGTTCTGCATGGTTCTCCTTCCTCCCACTTTGAATCAGGGATTCTTAGGAGGTTCAGGAGCAGGTTTGCAAACCCTGGAGACTCCAGGTCCCAAGAGGAAAAAGCAAGTGTTACCTTCCCAGGGCAGTAATTAACATTGAGAAGATCAGGGGTTAACCCCCTTCTGCCCCAAGTGTCTGCTAGGCTATTTCTCCTACACAGAGGCTTTTGCAGTGCTCTGTGTCATGGTCCCCATCTCTCCCTACCCTGCAGCACGTCTGGGCATGCAGAGAAACATGCCTCTGCTGTGCAGCCCTGCCTCAGGCTGCAGCCTAATGGCAGCTGTGCATATCTGGGTTTCAGGCTGAAGCCAAGGTGCCTCAGTGTGCCTCGGGAAGGGCTCCAGTGTCAGGCAGCCATGGATGGGAGATGTGCCTTCTGATTACCAACCATAACCCGTTGCTTTGCAAGGAGTGCCTGAAGCTCTGCTGTGTGGCAACCTGCACAACTCTCATCTCAAGTGTCTCCGGGAAGGTCATCAGGCAGAAAACTGCAAATGTGCCGGGGCTTTAAGTCCAGACCGAAAAAGAAGACATGTTTGAAGCTCCTCCTCACAGAGTCAGCCCTTTGGTTGCAGCCAGCTTCTGCAGCCTTGGTGAGCTGCAGAGCGGCGTCAGTATGATTCCCATGACACTGAAGAAGGACTCCAGTAAGGAGCATGGGGACCAAGGCTTAGTAGCAGTGTGTGGCACCAAAACCAATCACTGGCACCACATAAGAAGAAAGTGGACAGGGGTGCTCACTAACAGTGCACCAGTGGGGTGCGTCCTGGTCAAGACACCTCAAGTCTAACCAGCATGTCCCACAACCATAGCCTCTGGCCACCTCCAGAGGGCTGTTGAGTCCAGTGTGAGTTGACTCCTCAGGCCAGAGGACTTGGAGGGAGAGGAGCTGGATCTTCCCTCCATGCCCGACACATTTGAAGTGGCACAGGATCTGATAGTCATGACAGCTCAGTTCCTGGTCCCACTAACATGTGCTCTGGCCCCACAGGCTACATTAGCACAAATGTGTACCATAGCACTGCCTCCCATTAGACACTGGGAAAGCCCATGATGAACCACTGCTCCTCCTCACCACGACGCTGATTTCCAGCACTACTGGGATCTGCTCAGACTAGAGCAGGGTTTTCCAACCTATGAGTCGGGACCCAAATATGGGTCGCCATTACATTTCAAAAGGGTTGCCAAGTGTCTCCCCAGGTGGCTCTGCCCTCCCTCCCCCCCCCCCCCCCATTTTTGAATTGCCTTGGGTCACCAAGTCTTCCTGAATTGTCAAAATGGGTCACGCTCTGGAAAAGGTTGGGAACTGCTGGACTAGTTTTTTATGCCTCCAGGTGGAGCTGGTAATGCTCCAGATCCCAGCACTGCTCTCAACATCACTCTACAAGGTATGTACCCCAGCCTATGTAAAAGGTGTTGTGGCCTCTGCAGTGGCAGCGGCCAGCTCAGTGGCCCTTTTGGACTCCACGGGCCTGCCACCAGGTACAGGGGCCAGGCTCAAGGGCTGTGTTGGTGGCCTCAGTAATCTGCAGGATGCCATGGGCTACATCAGTCTCTCGAGACCCAGGGGTACAGGTCACTTTGAAAGTTGTTGTCTTAGGGCAACTGGACTTACAGATTGCCACAGTGGTTGTGGTGCCCCCAGTGCAGGAGAAGACACCGTTGGTGGCAGCACACCAAACTGCCCCACTGGACACCAAGGAGCCAGAAGGACAGGAGAACACAATCCCACTCTGGGTGCTCTCTTCTTCCTTGCCTGACATGGGAGTGGCAAAAAATGAGGAGTACAGGATCTTTCGAAGGAGGTTTTTTTTTCCCCGAAAGAACCGTGTCTAGACAGCGGTTTCACTTTCAAAATACCCTTTTTCAAAAGACCGCTGTGACGTGATTATGCAAATGAAGCGTGGGATATTTAAATCATCGCTTCATTTGCACTTTCGATCTGCCTAATTTACATTCCTCTTTTGAAAGAAGGATGTAGTTTAGACATGCCCCCTGTCCACAGTGGCACCTTAACCTGGTCCTCTCCAGGCTCATGGGGCCTCCTTTTGAGCTCCTAGTAATCTGTCCCTTATCCTACCTCGCTTGGAAAGTGGCCTTTCTGATGGCCATAACCTTGGCCAGTTGGGTCTCAGAGCTCTGAGCCCTCACCTCCGAACTCTGATATGTAGTCTTTTATAAAGACAAAATGTAACTATGCCTTCACCCAGCGATCTTACTTAAGTTGGCCTCGCAGTTTCATGTTAATGAGGACATTTTTCTGACAGTTTTCTTTCCATGCCAGCAATAAAGAGTGAGCTCGCCATTCCTTGGACGTCAGATGCACCTTAGCCTTTTACATTGAACGCATAAAGCCAATTCGTAAATCACCATAGCTCTTTATTGCAATAGCTGAGGGAACGAAGAGCTTCCCATCTTGTCCCAGTGTATTTAATTGTGCATCAGGAGCTGCTATGACTTGGCTAAGGTTGCTGCTCTGGCACTGACTGCTCACCTCGCAAGGGTGCAGGCATCTTCAGTGGTGGTCCTCATGAAAGTCCCTATTCAGGACACATGTAGAGCAGCAACATGGTTGTCCATTCACATCTTCACATACCACTACACCATTACTCAACAGTGCAGCCATTGGCTAACTATGCAACAGTGCAGTGTCACGGGGCATGCCTCCTGTGATATCAACCTCCCTGTTTAGTATCCCTTACTCAGGGGAAGTATGGCCCACAGGCCTCTTGCAAAGGGATCTGTGCCCCTTGCTTGGGACATACGGCCCGCCAGCCTCGTCCAAAAAGGTCTGTGGTCTTTCTCTGAAAGGGTACGTCTACACCACAGCGGTAATTCGAACTAACTTAATTCGAATTAGTTAATTCGAACTAAGCTAATTCAAACTAGTGCATCTAGACCTAAAAACTAATTGGAATTAGCGTTTTGCTAATTCGAAATAGCACGTCCACATTGAGTGGACCCTGAATCGAAGATAAGGCTGGCCGGAACCAGTGCTGGCAGGGCATCAGGGTCGGACTTAGTGTGTGGGGCTGCTGCCTGAGGCTAGCCAAGGGCTGTGCTTAAAGGGACCCAACCCCCCATCTTGGACAGACAGTTCTCAGGTTTCTCTGCTTGCTGGTCCACCTCGCTGAGGGACAGCAAAGCATTTGTGTCTTGGAGTGCTCTGCTTGCCCTCACTCGGGACACCACGGCACTCTGCAACATGGAACCAGACCTGCCCCCGGGGACTCTGCTGCGTCTCGTGGACACGTTGCCGGCAGCCTGGCTGCACTGTCTGCAGGCTGCCATCCGGGTGGAGCATCGAGGGGATGTCAGGATCCAGGGGGCCCTGCGGGAGAGTTTCCACCCTGAGGAGCACTAACAGTCTCCCCGGTCTGCCCCACTGGGGGTTTGTGCCCCATTCCTCCATCTCATCCTTCCACTTACCCTTCCCTAGTCCCCCCTTCCTGATGTCAAATAAAAGACACGTATTTTCAAAAATAACAACTCTCTTTATTCAACACAACTGGGGAGGGGGAATGAAACTGTGAGGAGATGGGGGAAAGGAGGCGGGAGAGGGCAGGAGAGAAGGTGGGAGAGGGGAGGGGGAAACCTGGGAGGAGGGAGCCGGAAGGGGGAGGAAGGGGAGAATTGGGGCAGGAGGGACGGGGGGGTCAGAGGAAGCGGGAGGGGAGCAGGGGTGGGAGGAAGAGTGAGAGCTGGGGCGGCCGCAGGGGCTGGAGCAGGAGGAGGCAGGAACCTGTCCACCAGGGTCTGGAGGTGACCTCGGAGGGCACGGCCCTGATCCTCCAGCGCCTGCAAGCTCCGCTGCCGCAGCCGCAAATCCTTGCGGACCCAGTGCTCCTGGGTGCGGAGCTGCTGCTCCAGTAGTTGCAGGTGCTCCTGGCTGTGCATGTGGCCTCTGGTGGCCAGGCTGGCAGCCACGTGGCTGTATACGGCCGCATTCCTGTGCCTAGTGCAGAGATCGTGGGCATTGGAGGCCTCCCCCCAAACCTCAATGAGGTCCACGATCTCCGCACTAGACCAGGTGGGTGCCTGCCTCTTGTGGTCCCGGGAAGGCTCCTGGGAGCTGCCAGCCTGGTCCCGGGAAGAGGGGGAGGGCTGGGTGGCAGCGGGTGGCTGGCTCATCTCGTGCCAGGTGCAGGGTCTGCTGGCTGGGTGCTGGCAGGCTTGCAACTGGCACAAGCACCGTAGCCAGACCGTGCCCCTGTAAGGGCTCCGGGGCTGGGAAGGGGCAGAAGAGTTTCCCTGGTTTGGCCCAGAGTGGCCACCAGGGCAAGCTGGGAAGGGCTAGCCTCCCACTAGTTCAAATTAAGTGGCTACACAGCCCTTAATTCGAACTAGGCGTTAGTCCTCGTGGAATGAGGTTTACCTAGTTTGAATTAAGTTCGAACTAGCGGTTTGCATGTGTAGCACCTAGCAAAGTTAATTCGAACTAACGGCTGTTAGTTCGAATTAACTTTGTAGTGTAGACATGCCCAAAGGCTTTCTGGCATGGAGGCCCACACCTCTGGTAAGTCTCCCCTGGCTATCAGGGAAGTGAGCGTTGTGGAGCAGGGAGGTAGGGGGACCAAGGCCCACCCACTCCACCGGGTCCTAGCCCAGGGCCCTGTTGGCAGTGGATGCTTTACACTGCCTGCTCAGCGGGGCGTCCCACTGAAACGCACTGAGCTCCCGGAGGGACAAACCTCCGCCCTGGGCCGCTTCCTACCATCCCTGGTGTTGGGGCTGTTGCTGGGGCTGTGGCGGCTGCTGACTGCACTGTGGCTCCTGGGGCTGCTGTGGCTCCGGGAGCGGTGACGGCTCCTCAGGAGCTCCGGCCTGAGCTCCTGCCCTGCTGGCAGTCCGCCCAGACTGAGCTGCTCCCCTGGTTTTTATACAGCTCCAGCAGCTGCAGCGGCACAGGAGCCAAGCAAACAGAGCTGTAAACAGGGGAGTTTGAGTGGGAGTTCTCTTGGAGGGGCAGTGTGCTGGGAGAGAAGGTGAGCCCTGATTAGGGGCGGGGCTTCACTGATTAGGGGTCCTGTAAAGGTAGCCTTCTAGTCAGGCAGTGTCACAGAGAGCTGCAGCGGCCCAGGAGCCAGCAAACAGAGCTGTAAACAGGGGAGTTTGTAAAGGGAGTTTGGATTGTGGGACTTGTTTGGAGTTTGTTTTTGCTGTGGAGGGGGTGTTTTGGTTTGTTTTTGTGTTCACCGGACTAATAGGATTTTGGTGAGAAAGTAGATAAAACACAGAGGCAGTAGTGGCCATGGCCCAAGTAGCAGAGAACACAAGGAGGATGACTGGACGTGGTTGCTGCGGTATGTACATGATTCTGGAGGGGGTACCTGAAAGGAGTTTTGTTTGCATGAAGTGCCGCCTCATAGAGCTGATGGAAGAAAAGATCCGAGGTTTGGAGATGCAGGTGGAAACTCTGGTTGAGTTTAGAAGGGGGTTTGAGCAGATGATGGGGCAAAGGCATGACGTGGCTGAAGGGGAAAGTTTAGATATGCAGATGGAAGCAGGATCAAGGGCCTCAGAGGGGGGACTGCTGGGCGAAGAAAATGGACAGTGGAAGCATGTGACTCAGAGAACCAGGCAGAAGAAAAGATGGGTCAGTGAAGGAGAAATAGAGCTCAAGAACAGGTGTGTGGAGCTGGAGAATGTAGAAGGGGTACAGCAGGTAGATAATGAAGATGGAAGGGTGAGGAAGAAGAGAAGAGTGGCTAGTCCCATAGATAAAGGGGAAGACTTGATGGAGACAACACCAATAATGAGCATTAGGATTACAAGGGAAAATAGGAATGGCAAGGACTTGCAGCCAGAGGAAGCTAGAGATAGACCAGAGAATTTCACTATCACTAGGAAAAGGCAGGTCTATGTGACTGGGGACTCCTTACTGAGAAGAATAGATAGGCCTGTAACCAGAGCTGATCCAGAGAATAGAAGGGTGTGCTGTCTGCCAGGTGCTAAGATACGAGATGTGGAACTGAGGTTGAAGAGGATTATTAAGGGAGCAGGAAGGAATCCACTGATCATCCTTCATGTAGGAACAAATGATACGGCTAGATTCTCGCTGGAATGAATTAAGGGAGACTATGCTAGGCTGGGGAGGATGCTCAAGGAAATCGAGGCTCAGGTGATCTTTAGTGGGATTCTGCCTGTTCCTAGAGAAGGGCAACTAAGATGTGACAGGATTATGATGATCAATAGATGGCTCAGGCAGTGGTGCTATAAGGAGGGCTTTGGGATGTATGGTCACTGGGAGGCATTTATGGACAGAGGACTGTTCTCTAGAGATGGACTTCACCTAAGTAGGGAGGGAAATAGACTCTAGGATGGAGGCTGGCTCAACTTATTAAGAGAGCTTTAAACTAGGAATTTGGGGGAGACGGTTGGGAGATGCCCAGGTAATCTCTACGCCAGATTTTAACACTGAGAGGGAGGAAAATGAAGTAAGAAAGGAAATAGCTGGGGGTAGGGGAATGTACATGAGGCAGGGTGGGGTGGATACTAGTCTAATAGGTCATATTGGAGGTATAACGTCCGTGCCAAATTGGGTAAAGAATGTGAATGAGGCCAAACAGCAAAAATTAAGATGTTTGTACACCAATGCGAGGAGCCTAGGTAACAAAAAGGAGGAACTAGAGCTATTGGTCCAGGAAGTGAAACCAGATATTATAGGAATAACAGAAACATGGTGGAATACTAGGCATGACTGGAGTACAGGTATTGAAGGGTATGTGCTGTTTAGGAAAGACAGAAATAAGGGTAAAGGTGGTGGAGTCGCATTGTATATCAAAGATGAGGTAGATTGTAAAGAAATAAAAAGTGATGGAATGGAGAAGACAGAGTCTGTCTGGGCAAAAATCACATTGGGGAAGAAAACTATCAGATCCTCCCCTGGGATAGTGCTTGGGGTGTGTTATAGACCACCAGGATCCAATTTGGATATGGATAGAGACCTCTTTAATGTTTTTAATGAAGTAAATACTCATGGAAACTGCGTAATGATGGGAGATTTCAACTTTCCAGATATAGACTGGAGAACAAGTGCTAGTAATAATAATAGGGCTCAGATTTTCCTAGATGTGATAGCTGATGAATTCCTGCATCAAGTAGTTGCAGAACCAACAAGGGGGGATGCTATTTTAGATTTGGTTTTGGTGAGTAGCGAGGACCTCACAGATGAAATGGTTGTAGGGGACAACCTTGGCTCGAGTGATCATGAGCTAATTCAGTTCAAACTGAATGGAAGGATAAACAAAAATAAATCTGAGACTTGGGTTTTTGATTTCAAAAGGGCTAACTTTAGTAAATTAAGGAAATTAGTTAGGGAAGTTGATTGGACTAAAGAAATTATGGATCTTAAAGTGGAGGAGGCCTGGAATTATTTTAAGTTAAAGTTGCAGAAGCTGTCAGAAGCCTGTATCCCTAGAAAAGGGAAAAAAATTATAGGCAGGCGTGTTAGACCAAGCTGGATGAGCAAGCATCTCAGAGAGGTGATTAAGAAAAAGCAGAAAGCATATAAGGAGTGGAAAATGGGAGGGATCAGTAAAGAAAGCTACCTTATTGAGGTTAGAGCATGTAGGGACAAAGTGAGAGGCTAAAAGTCAGGTAGAGTTGGACCTTGCAAAGGGAATTAAAACCAATAGTAAAAGGTTTTATAGCCATATAAATAGGAAAAAAAAAAGAAGTAGGACCGCTAATTACTAAGGATGGAGTGGAGGTTAAGGATAATCTAGGAATGGCCCAATATTTGAACAAATACTTTGCTTCAGTCTTTAATGAGGCTAATGAAGAGCTTAGGGATAATGGTAAATTAACAAATGGGACTAAGGCTATGGAGGTAGATATTACCATATCCGAGGTAAAAGCCAAACTTGAACAGCTTGATGGGAGTAAATGGGGGGGCCCAGATAATCTTCATCCAAGAATATTAAAGGAACTGGCACATGAACTTGCAAGTCCATTAGCAAAAATTTTTAATAAATCTCTAAACTCAGGGGTTGTACCATTTGACTGGAGAATTGCTAATATAGTTCCGATTTTTAAGAAAGGGAAAAAAAGCGACTCGGGTAACTATAGGCCTGTTAGTTTGACATCTGTAGTATGTAAGATCCTGGAAAAAATTTTGAAGGAGAAAGTAGTTAGAGACATTGAGGCTAATGGCAATTGGGACAAATTACAACATGGTTTTACAAAAGGTAGATCGTGCCAAACCAACCTGATCTCCTTTTTTGAGAAAGTAACAGAATTTTTAGATAAAGGAAATGCAGTGGATCTAATCTACCTCGACTTTAGTAAGGCATTTGATACAGTACCACATGGGGAATTATTGGTTAAATTGGAAAAGATAGGGATGAATATGAAAGTTGAGAGGTGGATAAGCAAGTGGTTAAAGGGGAGACTACAGCGGGTCATATTGAAAGGTGAACTGTCAGGTTGGAGGAAGGTTAATAGTGGAGTTCCTCAGGGATCAGTTTTGGGGCCAATTTTATTTAATCTTTTTATTGCTGATCTTGGCACCAAAAGTGGAAGTGTCCTAATAAAATTTGCGGATGACACAAAGTTGGGAGCTATTGCCAATTCAGAAAAGGATCGGGATATCATGCAGGAAGATCTGGATGATCTTGTAAATTGGAGTGATAGCAATAGGATGAAATTTAATAGTGAGAAGTGTAAGGTTATGCATAGGGGGTATGTCTACACTACAAAGTTAATTCGAACTAACATCCGTTAGTTCGAATTAACTTTGATAGGCGCTACACTAGCGCTCCGCTAGTTCGAACTTAATTCAAACTAGCGGAGCGCTTAGTTCGAACTAGGTAAACCTCATTCTACGAGGACTAATGCCTAGTTCGAACTTACTAGTTGGAATTAAGGGGTGTGTAGCCCCTTAATTCGAACTAGTGGGAGGCTAGCCCTCCCCAGCTTTCCCTGGTGGCCACTCGGGCCAACACCAGGGAAACTCTATTGCCCCCCTCCCGGCCCCGGACCCCTTAAAGGGGCACGGGCTGGCTACGGTGCCCGTGCCAGGTGCAAGCCTGCCAGCACCCAGCTAGCAGACCCTGCACCTGGCACGGCTCGAGCCAGCCACCCAATGCCCCCCAGCCCTCCCACTCTTCCCAGGACCAGGCTGGTGGCTCCCGGGAGCTTGCCCGGGACCGCAAGAGGCGGGCACCCGCCTGGTCTAGTGCAGACATCGTGGACCTCGTCCACGACCTCCGCACTAGGCACAGGAAAGTGGCCGGCTTGGGCAGGAGAGCTGCCAGCCTGGCCACCCAGGAGCAGGTGTGCATGAAAATCAAGGGGGTCCACTGAGACCCCCGACCCTGAGCCCTGAGCTTACAATGGCCATCCTGGGTCAGACCAAAGGTCCATCTAGCCTAGTATCCTGTCTGCCGACAGCGGCCAACCCTAGGGACCCTGGAGGGGATGGACCGAAGACAATGACCAAGCCATTTGTCTCGTGCCATCCCTCTCCAGCCTTCCACAAACCTTGGGCAGGGACACCACTCCTACCCCCTGGCTAATAGCACTCCATGGACCCAACCTCCATGACTTGATCTCACTTCCCTTTAAACTCTGTTCTAGTTCTAGCCTTCACAGCCTCCTGCAGCAAGGAGTTCCACAGGTTGACACTTTGCTTTGTGAAGAACAACTTTCTGTTACTAGTTTGAAGCCTGCTACCCATTCCTTTCCTTTGGTGTCCTCTAGTCCTTCTTTATGGGAACTAATGAAGAACTTTTCTGTATACACCCTCTCCACCCAACTCCTGCTTTTAGAGACCTCTATCCTGTCCCCCCTCCGTCTCCTCTTTTCTAAGCTGAAAAGTCCCAGTCTCTTTAGCCTCTCTTCATATGGGACCTGTTCCCAACCCCTGATCATTGTAGTTGCCCTCCCCTCTCCCAGCCTCTCTCTTCCCCTCTCCCACCTCCTTTTCCCAGTCTCCCCCAGTTTTGTTCAATAAAGACAGATTCCATTTTTGAACACAATTGTCCTTTATTTTGTACATCAAGAAGAGGGGCTAGGGAAGGGTAAGTGAAAGGAGGTGAGGGAGGAATGGGGCACGAGCCCCCGATGGGGAGGACTGGGCTGGCTCTGCGGGCTTTTGGGGTGGAAGCTCTCCTGCAGCCCCCCGATTGCCCCCTCTCCCCAGATGGCAGCCTGCGGCAAGTGCAGCCGGGCTGATGGCCGAGTGCTGTGATGTGCCCAGTGTGGGTAGTCCGGGCACTCCAAGCCAGGACTGCTTTGCAAGTGGGGCACCCCTGAGAACTGTCTGTCCGGGGTGGGGGTCGGGACCCTTTAAACGCAGCCCTCGGCTAGCCTGAGACAGCATCTTCACGCTCTAAGTCCTCCTCTGATGCCCTGCCGGCACTGCTTCCGGCCATCCTTAAGCCCTGTTCAGGGTCCACTTAATGTGGACATGCTAGTTCGAATTAGCAAAACGCTAATTCGAACTGGTTTTTTAGTCTAGATCCGTTAGTTCGAATTAGCTTAGTTCGAATTAACTAATTCGAACCAAGTTAGTTCGAATTAACGTTGTAGTGTAGACTTACCCTTAGGGATTAATAACAAGAATTTTAGTTATAAGCTGGGGACACATCAGTTGGAAGTAACGGAGGAGGAGAAGGACCTCGGAGTCCTGGTTGATTATAGGATGACTATGAGCCGCCATTGTGACATGGCCGTGAAAAAGGCTAATACGGTCTTGGGATGTATTAGGCGAGGTACTTCCAGTGGGGATAAGGAGGTGTTAGTGCCGTTATACAAGGCATTGGTGAGACCCCATTTGGAATACTGTGTGCAGTTCTGGTCTCCCATGTTTAAGAAGGATGAATTCAAACTGGAACAGGTACAAAGAAGGGCCACTAGGATGATCCGAGGAATGGAAAACCTGTCTTATGAAAGGAGACTCAAGGAGCTTGGCTTGTTTACCTTAACCAAAAGAAGGCTGAGGGGGGACATGATTGCACTCTTTAAATATATTAGAGGGATAAATGCCAGGGAGGGAGAGGAATTATTTAAGCTCAATACCAATGTGGACACAAGAACAAATGGATATAAACTGGCTAGTAGGAAGTTTAGACTTGAGATTAGACGAAGGTTTCTAACCATTAGAGGAGTGAGGTTCTGGAACGGCCTTCCAAGGGAAGTAGTGGGGGCAAAAGATCTATCTGGTTTCAAGATTAAGCTAGATGGGTTTATGAAGGGGATGGTTTGATGAGATAACATGATCTTGGTAACTAATTGACCATTCATTATCCGTGGGAAATAGGTCAATGGAGGGATGACAAGAGTTACTATAGGGAACTTTCTGGGTGTCTGGCTGATGAGTCTTGCCCACATGCTCAGGGTTTAGCTGATCGCCATATTTGGGGTCGGGAAGGAATTTTCCTCCAGGGTACATTGGCAGAGGCCCTGGAGGTTTTTCGCCTTCCTCTGTAGCATGGGGTACAGATCACAGCTAGAGGATTCTCTGCATCTTGGGGCCTTCAAAGTATCTGAAGGCTTCAATATCTGAGATCTAGGTGAGAGGATTATTCTAGGAGGGGTGGGTGAGATTCTGTGGCCTGCGCTGTGCAGGGGGTCAGACTAGATGATCATAATGGTCCCTTCTGACCTTAAAGTCTATGAGTCTATGAGACTTCCTCTGCCCACAGAGACTTAGCCCCCTCCCCTTTAGTGCGGGGCAGATCCGCCCCATCACATGCAGCCTTTAGCAGGGCAGTTCTGTAATCAGCAACTTGGTAATCTCCAACCCCTTCTCCATAGAAACTGCTTGGGGGTGCGTCTAGACTGCAGAGTTTTTTCGGAGAAACAGCCGTTTTTCCAGAAAAACTTCACCTACGTCCCCACTGCAATCGCATTCTTTCGAAAGAAAAGCGAAAGAACAGAGAGGTTTTTCCAACAGGTAGACCTCATTCTATGAGCAAGAACACCTTTTCCAAAAGAGCTCTTTCAGAAAAAGCCGTGTGTGGACGCGGAAGAGTTTTTTCAGAAAAAGAGGCCACCAGGAAAAAGCCCAGATGCCCTGGTGGCCACTCCGTCCAAACTAATCACAGCTCTGTAGTTCCTGTCTCCTGGCCCCTCTTAAAGCTGCAGGCACCCTGGACTAGCCTTGTGGCAGGAAGCCGGCCTTGCAGCAGGACCTTGACCGCGTGGCTCGGACTGCCAAAAGCCTGCTGACCCATGGCACAGCCACAAACCCCCCGAGACCCCCCAGGCCCACACAGGGAGCAGCACCAGGGGTCCCAGGACCCATCCAGGGGCACCAAATGCCGGGCGCCTTCCTGGACTGGGCCGGAGATCCTGTCCCTCCTGGAGCTGTGGGGGGAGGAGGAGACCTTGAAGGATCTCCGCACCAAACACAGAAATGCGGACATTTATGGGCACATGGCCGAAGCTCTGGCCCAGAGTGGACACCACCCCTGCACCCTCGACCAAGTCGGGAGCAAGGTAAAGGAGCGCCGGCAGGGGTACGCCCGGGCCAGGGAGCGCAGCTCTCGCTCCGGGGCAGGACCCCACTCCTGCCCATACTATAAAGAGCTCTATCAGATCCTGAGGGGTGGGGAAGCCCTTTTCCCCACTCGTACTGGTGGATTTGGGCTTGGAGACACCCATGGTCGCCCGGCCGGAGCTCCTGGAGGAGGAGGAGGAGGACGGCGACAACCAACAGCAGCTGCAGGAGGAGGAGGACAACACTGGTAGCGTGGTCACCCTCACGCTGGAGCTGGTACCCCAGGCCCTGGACATCACCCAGGCATCATCTGACGCCGGGGAGGGATCATCAGGTGAGTGCTGTCAGTTTGTCACACACACAGGGCAGGGGAGGCGGGCGCCCAGGGGATGGGGCGCGATCATTGTTCAGCATGCTTGGCCTGGACCGCGTGCTGCTGTCCATGCATGTGCAAGCATGTGCACCACGTGGTCTTAGGATCCAGCCCTGTAGCACACATGGGCTGCTGCTCACAGGCTGGGGGGAGGCCCCACACACGTCCAACCCCTGGGAGGGATGTCCTCACCCTGCCAGCCACCGCTGAAAGCAGGCTGGGCACAAGGGCACACACACGACCCCAGACAGACCACCCACTCCCGCAGACAGCGCTGCCAGGTGCAGGTGTGTGTGCGGGCCCCAAGGAGAGCCTCAGAGACAATGTCTGCTTGGATGGATGACTGACTGCCTCTCCCTCTTTTCCTCCACAGCCGGACCAGGTGTTGCTGAGGGGCAATCCACGCCATCAGAGGCAGCCACCCAGACCTGGGGAAGTCGCAGGCGCTGGACGGTGCATGAGGACCTCATGTGGGAGCACGTGGCCATCATGTGTGCCATGCAGTAGACCCTGGCCCAAAAGTTCCGCGATGACGCTGAGTGGTGCCATCACATGTGGGACCAGCTTGTGTGGCAGGGCGAAAACATGTGTGCCCCCATCCCGGAAGTGATGGCATACCCGGGTCCTCTACCCGCTCCCGCTCTCCCCGCTGTCACATGAAAGTCATATGTGAGTCCTGCAGCTTAGCAGGCCTAGGATGGAAGTTTCCATCCCTGCTGTACCCAGCTTAGCATAGCCTGGGACCCTACAAGCCCAAACAGCAGCTGGGCTTTATCAGCTCTAACTCATGCCTTGAGCTGGGAAACTACCGAGCAGTAAACCAGTTTGACCTCGGTCTCAACTCATAAGAGTGATAAGAATGGCGTTGAGCCAGGTATGTGCACGCCCAGTAAACAACTGGGCGGTGTCTACACTGGCATGAATTTCCGGAACTGCTTAAAACGGAATACTATTCCCTTTTCAGTTTTTCCGGAAAAGGAGCGTCTACATTGGCAGGCTGCTTTTCCGGAAAAGCCCTTTTTCCAGAAAAGCGTCTGTGGCCAATGTAGACGCGCTTTTCCGGAAAAGAGCCCCGATCGCCATTTTCGCGATTGGCGCTTTTTTCCGGAAAAGACTACTGGGCTGTCTACACTGGCCCTTGTCCAGAACAGTGTTCCGGAATAAGGACTTATGCCCGAGCGGGAGCAGAATAGTTTTTCCGGAATAGCGGCTGATTTTGTAGAGTAGAGCGTCGTTGCTTTTCCGGAAATTCAAGGGCCAGTGTAGACAGCTCGCAGCTTATTCCGGAAAAGCGGCTGATTTTCTGGAATAAGTGGCCCAGTGTAGACACAGCCCTGTAGTATAAGATCACTGGGAGTCCCGCCCCTCTGTGAGTCTCAACAGGGACCTAGACCTCGAAGGGTATCCTGAATCCCCCAGCTGGAGCTACGTCCACTGCGGCCGGGTGTGAGGTGACTGGAACGGGACTTCCCGCAGACTAAACGGGCGTACGCATTTCCAAGTGCCTGTTACTCTTATATGCATTGTTTTGCCTATGCTGATTGTTGTATTACTTTGCAGTAGCTGTGTAACCATTTGCCAGTATTAAGCCTGTAATAGTAGTGACATAGTGAGATTAATAAAAGCAACTATCTATTCCTAATCGACTCTGTCTTGAAGCGAATCCACAACCCTGTTGGGCTCTGGCCCTGTGCCTTGACACCCCGCCCGCCCCCCTGTTGTCCCAGGCCCCACCCAACCCCGAGTTCGTCAAGGTCCCCGGACCCGAGGCGGCACTTCCAGCCACACCACATGCCACTCACAGCCCTGAGTCCCCCTCCTCCCTCCCCCATCCAGGTTCTCAGCCCCACTCCGCCCCAGTTACTTTTATTATGAAAAACAAAATACAAAGTTTGTTGAAACCAAAACTGGTGTATTTATTATTTGCACAGGGAAGGGGGGAAAGGAGGTGTTGTGGTGGGACAGGTATAAGGGGGCAAGGCACAAGCCCCCATTGGGGAGGCCCTGGGGAGAGTTACTGGGCTCCTTCAGAGAACCTCTCCCCTCAGGGCATCCCGGATGCACACCCCCAACTGATGGGCCTGGTGGATGGCAGCTGTCTGCGGCTGTTCAAAGACCCTTCCCTCATGCCCAGGTTCTGTCCCCAACCCCGGGAGGAAGGCCTCCCCTTTGCTCTCCACTAGGTTGTGGAGCACGCAACACGCCGAGACCACCTCGGGGATGTTGCACTCCCCCACATCGAGGCGTGTCAGAAGGCACCTGAACCTGGCCTTGAGGTGCCCTAAGGTGCATTTCACCTGCATGCGGGCCCGGTTCAGGTGTGCATTGAATTGTTCCCTGGTGTGGTCCAGGTGGCCAGTGTAGGGCTTCATGAGCCACAGCATGAGTGGGTAGGTCGCGTCGCCAACAGTACAGAGTGGCTTCTGTACGTCCCCCACGCAAAAGTCCCACTGGGGGAAGAATGTTCCAGTCTCCAACTTGTGGTACAGGCTAGAGTTTCTAAATATGTGGGCATCGTGTGCCCGGCCCGACCACCCTACGAAAACTGTCCTCGGTGGTCGACCAGGGCCTGTGGCACCATGGAGAAATATCCCTTTCTATTTATATACTGGGTGCCTCAATGCTGTGGTGCACAGATCGGGATGTGGGTCCCATCGATTGCTCCTCCACAGTTTGGGAAGCCAAGGGCAGCAAATCCGGCCACAATCAGGTCCAGGTCTCCAAGGCGGATGACCTTGCGCAGCAGGATGGAGTTGATGGCCCTCACCACCTACAGAAGGAGATAAATAAACACACAAAACAGAGAATGAGAGGGAGTGCCTGAGCCCTTGGGAGGTGCCTGTCCCCCTCCTCCCCCTCCAAACATTCGAAGAGCCACCCCCTATGAGGCCACCCCCCCCCAGCAGCAGGGCTGTGTGAGGGTGGGACAACACAACCCCCCTCTGGGGACGGGCCTTCCCCTCACCCCCTCTTCACTCCCCACTCCCCTTTCCCGAGGGTCCCCCTTTTCCAGGACCCCCCCCCCCACAGGGACTGCAGCCCGAGAGTGGCTTACCTCCATGAGGAGGACCCCAACGGACTTCCCCATGCCGAACTGGTAGCTGTCAGGGGCGACCCGCTTCTCCAGGGGGATGGCAGGCCGCAGGTGGGTGTTGCGTCTCCGGAGGGCGGGGGCGAGCCAGGCACATAGCTCCAAGAACGTGGCCTTCCACATGCGGAAGTTGTTGAGCCACAGCTGGTTGCCCCACCGCTCCATCATCAGCCAGTCCCACCAGTCAGAACTGGTGTCCAGCCTCCAGATTCGTCTCTCGACCGTGGGGTACGAGGGCAAGGGCATTGCTCCCGCATCCAGGCAGAGGGACTCACAGATGAGCTGCGAGTCAAGCTGGGGCAGGACCGTCAAGACGGTCTGCTGAAACTGCTGCATAACCTGCAGCATGACAGTGTGGGGCCATCGCATGCTCAGGGGCAGCGCCGGCTCCATGGCAAAAACCAAAATAATGCTGTGGTGTCCAACCAAGCTGGGCAACCAGAGCACACGCTGCTAAAGCTTTGCTGTCCCTCAGTGAGGTAGGCAAGCACACAGCAGAACCTGAGAAACGGCTGTCGGGGGGGGGGGGGGGGTCCCTTTAAGCACACGTCTCAGCTTGCCTTAGGCAACAGCACCCGGAAGTAACTGCTGACCTAATGCCCTGGCTGAAGTGGTTCCGGGTGGCCTTTTATGTGAGACAGCGTCCAATGAGTGTGGATGCTCTCTTCCGAAAAATCATCTTTTGAAAGAAGCTTGTAATCTAGACGTACTCTGGGAGTCACTGGTTGGAATGGACCTGAGTAATCACTCGAAGAAAAAGATTTGTTCAAGATGTGTTGCTCATGTCCATGCCAGATCCCACCTGCCTCCTCTCTGTCGGAGTGTTCTGGCAAGAAGGAACTGAGCAGGTGGTGGGTTGGCAGGGACCTATATAGACTGTCAAGAAGGCGCCACTCCAGGGGGCTTCACAGCCCATCCAACAGGTACTGCTAGAGGAAAACCTTCCAATGGTTGTGCACGCTGAGTGAACACACACTTTTGTTGCTCACGTCCATTCCAAAATCTGAAAGAACATCATCTGTGAATATCAATGAGTTGCAATATGGATTTCAATGGTAGTTTATAAATTGGATACTTAGGTATTTAGACATTTGATTGGAAATCTTCCTTATTGTTATGCTAAATTTCTTGTCACATGCTAGTCTAAGATACATGCAGAAAACGGAGCCCCAGCTCAAAAATAGACTGTCTATATTTCTCCCCTCCTTGTATGAACCCACCCAGTTTTGAAGTGTCTGTAGTCACTTTTGTGTATCAGTCTGGGTTAAGTCACTTTAGAATTGATTTTTTCCCCCTGATTTAAATTTTAAGCAATCTTTTTGGGTTGCATTTATTATTGCTATAGAATGGATTGAAAAAGCCTATACTACCTTAAGTATGGGTTTGGCATTTCCTCCGTCTGGAACTGACATCACTGTATTTATCCTGGGGTGTTGCAGAGAACTAGCGGGCAGCTGGTTTTCTCCTTCTACCCTCCATAGCATTGGGTTTGTTTGGTGCATAAAGAGCTCTCGTATTTTGGCTTTCCTGGTTTGAAATGTTGGGTGTCGAATTGTTGATCTTAGGAGTCTCAGGTCTCCCTTCTTGCTTTCTCACATTACAAACTTGAGTGGGATTGCAAACCCAGGCTAGATAGCAGTCCTGCAACTACAGGATTTATTGTGCTCATGTACATTTTTAGCACTGAATTTGCTGTTTTATTCTTCTAAATAGGACTTTTGGTTTGGTTTTAAAATGCAGCTTTAATTTGGCATTTTTTGTGAGCAGACCTTGCACAAAATATTGAAACGTAGGGCTGAGTGAGATTGTTCCCACTTTGACATCGCATTTACATTTCCACTGTCTTCCACAACAAGCAACTAGATACAATATTGGGAAAGAGAACTTTCTTCCCTCTGCCTCCACCCACAACAAATTGTGTTGCTACCTTCCTGTATTGAGAGGGAAGAGACTAGCAGGCAAATAGCAATTCAGTGGGATGTTACTAACTGGTATGTAGAATTTTGGGAGTCATGCACCTCCCCTGCCCAGCTTCACAAGAGGATACCCCTGCCCACGCTACTGCAGCAAGGGTTTTCCCAGCCCTTTCCCCTGCCCAGCTGCACTTAGGGTTTCCTTTGGAGCCCTTAGTGGTGAACTAACCACTGTGGGGTTCCTGTATGTTATGTTCACTTGCTCCAGGACAGGCAGTGCTAGGTATGTGGACAGTACAAGTGTTCCAATGGGGTTGGGGGCATTGCTGTCTAGTGTAAACAATGGGCCTTCTGTGATGTTGCAATTTTGGCCTTGATAGAGCTGGCCTCGGAATGCCAGTCTCAGGAAGTTCTAACTAGGGATGTAACAGTGTAACCATTCAAGCAGCTAACCAATAAGCATGAACTTATCAATTACTGTAATGGTTACACACTGGCTCCCAGCCCCACTCCTGGGGAACTGGCTGCTACCCCGCGCTACTGGCTCTGTATCAGATCCCACAGTGCAGGGCGGCCCTGGGAGCAGGGCTGAGAACAGGCCTGGGAGCAGCCTTAAAAGCCGGCTCCCTGGGAGCAGGGCCAGCAGGTGGCAACCAGTATGCACCAGGAGCCGGCTTCCAGCACATGCCAGCTCCCAGGGAGCTGGCTGCTGCCCTGTGCTGCAGGTTCTGCAGTATAGAGCTTGTACTGCAGAGCCTGCAGTGCAGCTGGCTCCTCGGGAGTGGGGCCAGCCAGCTCTGCTCCTGAAGAGCCAGCTGCACTGCAGGCTCTACAGTACAAGCTTTATACTGCAGAGCCCGCAGCATGTAACTGCTGAGATTTTTAATGGTTATGCGGTTACCTAATTAACCACTTTTTAACATCCCTAGTTTAACTTCTGCAGAGCATCTGAGTTGGGCATGGAAGCGGCCAAGAAAGACTAGAGGTGTTGTTGCGAGATGTTGTGAGCCATGCAGATGTCGAACACAAGGAATTGAAAGAGTGGTGGGACAGCGACAGGAGGGATCAGAAAGAGAGCATGCAGCAGCTCCTAAGCATTATGAAGCAGCAAACAAACACACTGGAGGCACTGCTATCACTGCAGATGCAGCAGCTGTGTTACTGGCTCCCCCCTGCAGGTGGTGCCCCAAAACTTTTTCCAATACACTCTCTCCCATCCCCGACAATGCAATTTGGGCACCATTCTGCCCCTGGATGCCTCCTGTCACACTCCACACCTGCCCATCCAACCTCCAGCCATCTAGACTCCCGCAGGCTGTCGATGCACTCAACACCCATCACCCGCCCCCCCCCCCCCCTTCCACAGCACATCAAACAACAGGGCTGCATATGAACCATGGACATATATTAATCTGTGAAATTCTTGGGGCCTGCCTCACCTCTTTTCTTCCCCACCCTCCCTCCCTGTCTCCCACAGTGCAAATGTTTGTTTGATGCTTCGTGGGTGTTCTATGTTTACTTTGTGTTTAATAAATGAAATTCATGTTTTGAAAGGAATCTTTATTCCATTACATGCATGCAAGCAAGCAAGTGTACCCCAGCAAAGCTACGGTCACTGTAGCACTAAGTGCAGTGCATGGACCAATAAGAGTAACCCCCAAGAAATGCAGTCACTGCACTCACATGCAAAGCAACAAGTTTTATTGACTTTAAGCATCAAATTGCTACCTCAAGGCAGCCCTGATCCTTATGGGCCCGCGCTCCTCTGATGGCCCTAGCCTTGGGCTGATCAAACTCAACCTCCAGGCCCTAAGTCTCAGCAGTCCAGCCCTGAGTGAAGCTTTTACCTTTCTGTCGGGGGGCCCCCCCCTTGACGGGGGTTGCCACCCCCCTCCGAGGCATCATCCAACCAACTGGGGCCTCAGCCCAAAGCGTGATGCCCCTTTTTGGGGGAAATACGGCCTCCCGGCCTAGTCCACAGTTCAGTGTCTGTTACCCCGGTCCCCACTTGCCAGGGTCTCGGGCAGCAGGGGTAGGGGGGCCCAGGCCCTCCCTCTCCACCGGGCCCCGACCCAGGGCCCTAGTAGTCGCCGGTGGTTCCCACCACTGGCTCGGCGGGGGCTCCTCCCCACAACGCCCCGAGCCCTCAGGGGCTTCTACAGCTCCCTGCCCTGGGTCGCTTCCTACCCCCTGCTCTCGGCCTGCCGCGGTCCCACCTTTCGGCGTCGGTCGACTGGCTGTAGTGGTACTTCCCCTGGCAGCCTCAGAGTTGGCAGAGTCCGGTCCGGTGCTCGGGTCACGGGGGGTCGGTCGTTGGCTCCGGTGTTGGGGCCAAGCCCGGCTGAGGCCCGGCAGCAGCACGCTCGGCTCCCTTGGCGACTCCCTCTCTGGCCGGTGGTTGCTAGCTCCAGCTCGGGTCACAGTCTGCCCCTTCTCAGCAGGCCAGCAGCCTTTTGTACCTGTGCTCCCCTTGGAGCATGCCCAGTAGGGCTGTGTGGGTGGGGCCTTCTCCGCCCCCGGCCCCAGGTGGTTTCCCTGGGCTTGAGTGCGGGGCGGGGCCGCCCCGTCACACCCCCCCCCCCCCCTTAAGTGGGTACCTGCCCGCTCGCTCGTTCCCGTCTCTTCTTCCCCCACCCAGGAAAGGAAATCGGCATTCGTGTGCGCCTTCCCTGGGCGATGGGTTATACTGAAATTGTACGGCTGTAAAGATAGATACCATCGCATTAAACGGGAGTTCGTCTCTTTCATGCTATTTAACCATTTCAGGGGGGCATGGTCTGTCACCACCTGAAACGTGTTGCCCAATAAATAGTATCTTAGTGATAGAGATGTAGCCGTGTTAGTCTGGTGTAGCTGAAACAAAATACAGGACTATGTAGCACTTTAAAGACTAACAAGATGGTTTATTAGATGATGAGCTTTCGTGGGCCAGACCCACTTCCTCAGATCAAATAATGGAAGAAAATAGTCACAACCATATACACCAAAGGATACAATTAAAAAAAATGAACACATATGAAAAGGACAAATCACATTACAGAACAGAAAATTCGACACTCTCTGCACGGGACTTAACAAAGACCCCAGCTATCTTACCCATTACAAAGCTAGCTTCCCCAATTATCACCTCTAATACTATTAACTCACAGACATTTCCCCTTCCCCACCTCTAATATCATTAACTCACTGGCATTCACCTTCCTCCCCCCCCCCCCCCCCCACATCCCCCTTCTGTTCTGCAATGTGATTTGTCCTTTTCATATGTGTTCATTTTTTTAATTGTATCCTTTGGTATATATGGTTGTGACTATTTTCTTCCACTATTTGATCTGAGGAAGTGGGTCTGGCCCACGAAAGCTCATCATCTAATAAACCATCTTGTTAGTCTTTAAAGTGCTACATAGTCCTGTATTTAGTATCTTAGGGCGTCTATAGCCCACTTTATTGCCAGTGCCTCCTTTTCTTTGGTAGCGTAGTTCTGTTCTCGTGGGAAGAGCTTGCGGCTCAAATATACTATCGGGTGCTCCCCTCCCTCTGCCTGTTGGGACAGCACTGCCCCCAAGCCCCTTTCTGATGCATCCGTTTGCAGTAGGAAGGGCTTTGAAAAATCTGGGTGGAACAGGATGGGGGCTTTAGTAAGCTTGTCCTTCAGTGTCCTGAAAGCCACCTCACAGTCTGCTGACCATTGTACCTTGTTCGGCTGGGTACTTTTCGTGAGGTCAGATAGAGGGGCTGCGATGTCCGCAAACCCTGGGATAAACCGGCGATAGTACCCCGCAAGCCCCAAGAACTGGCGTACCTGCCTTTTGGTTGCGGGTGTCTTACACTCCTGCACGGCTTTCACTTTGTCCACCAGCGGTCGTACTGTCCCTTGCCCGACAGTGTACCCCAAGTAGGTTAATTCCCGGCGTCCCAGCTGGCATTTTCGCGGATTGGCTGTGAGGCCGGCCTCATTCAGGGATTTCAATATGGCTTCTAAATGCTGTAGATGGGTCGTCCACGTTGGGCTATAGATCACCACGTCATCTATATATGCGGCTGCGTAGGCGTGATGGGGCTGTAACAATCGGTCCATTAATCGCTGGAACGTGGCCGCCGCCCCATGCAATCCAAACGGCATGGTCACGAATTGAAACAGGCCAAAGGGTGTAGGGAAGGCCGTTTTCTCCTTAGAAGCTGGTGTCAGGGGGAATCTGCCAATACCCTTTCGTCATGTCCAGGATGGAGAAGTATTCCACTTGGCCGAGCCATTCTAAGAGCTCCTCGGTCCGGGGCATCGGGTAGGCATCGATCAGCTGTTTGTCGGCTCAGCGCGCTAGTCTGGACGCTCCCCTGTCGACATGAAAGCCTTTTATCGACCTCCCCGGTAAACCTCATCCTACAAGGCATAACGGGGAGGTCGATAAAGGGCTTTCAGGTCGTCGCGGGAGCGTCCAGACTAGCGCGCTGAGCCGACAAACAGCTGATCAGCTGTTTGTCGGCTCAGCACGGCAGCCATGTAAATTTAAATGAAGCCGCGATTATTTAAATCGTGGCTTCATTTCCCTTTGCCGATCAGCCTAATCTACATGGCTCCATTGATGGAGCCATGTAGTTTAGACACACCCCAACAGTGGAGCACCCACGGGGACACACATCTTGAAGAACCATCATTACTGCACAAGGTAACTTCCTCTTCGTATTTATTCAAGAATTCTTCTGTTCTGCATTTGGAAAGAAGCAAGATGTTGTGTTTATATTTTACAGTGGTACTGGAGTAGCTTTTGCTAGGGAAGATATTAAACAGCAACAATTTCAGTGTGCAATTTGTGTATCTGCAGGCCTGGATATTATGCACCCAAGAGCAGTGTTCCCTCTTAATTTTTCCCACACTTGTGCAGGAAGAATTGTGTTATGTGCACCAACACATCTTCATATTGGTGCACATAACAAAATTTAATGTGCTGGGGGTGGGGCCAAAGGGTTTGGAGTGTGGGAGGGGGCTTAGGGCTGGGTCAGAGGGTTGGGGTGTGCAAAAGTGAGAGCTCCAGCTGGGAATGCGAGCTCTGGGGTGGGGCCAGGGATGAGTGACTCAGGGCTGGGGCAGTGGGTTTGGGTGCAAGAGGGGTGAGGGCTCTGGCTGGAGGTGTGGGCTCTGGGATGATGCTGCAACAGAGGGTTGTGAAGTGGAGGGATGAGAGGTCCAGCTGGGGGTGTGGGCTCTGCGGTGGAGCCAGGGATGAAGGGTTTGGGGGTACAGACTGCCCCAGGGCTGCAAAGCAGGGAGAGGACTGCCCCCGTTCTCTCTGCGCAGCGGTACCTGGGGTGGGGCTGAGGGAGACTAATCTCTCCTGATGGCAATTTTGAGTGCCTGCACGGTGCTTAATCAGCTGCTGTGCAACCGTGCAGCTTAGAGGGAGCTTATCGTAAGAGTAGTAAAGAATTGGTTAAGATGTTCTCAGAACTCTGAATGCAAATCCTACAATACTGGGCAAGTTCCAGAGGACTGAAAAAAGCTAATGTGCCAATTTAAAACAGGGTAAATGGAATGGCTTAGGTAACTATAGGATGGCTAATTTGACATTGATCCTTTGCAAAATTACTGAAAGACTGATATGGGATGCACTCTGTAAAGAATTAAGGGCTGGTAGAATGAATAATGCCAGTCAGTGTTTTTATGGAACACTCATAAAAAAAACTGTCCAGTTGGACAAGATCGCAAGTCTAGTTGAGAAAGGTAACTGTGCTGGCAAATATAGACTTGTATAAGACATGGGTACTTAAACATCAATCATTTTTGAAAAATAAATCAATTTGGATTTTTATTTTGTTTTTTAAAAAAGAACCTGCTTAAAATGAAATCTGAATTGAATACAAAATATGTTTAAGACCTGAACTTATTATAGTTTCCTAAAACTTTAATGTGTAAAAGAGGGGCTCACAAACGCAGAATATTTATCAAAACTTTTGAGTTAGACTGCTTTTTTCTATAAAGATAGATGTTTTCCCCTGGTTCTAATTTTTCATGCCATGCTTTCTAAATATGGAACTGTCTGTTGGCCTAAGTAATTTAGGAGTCCATCTTATTTTCAAGAGACATAGGGGAGTAGGAACTTAAGCTTCAGTCTCTTTTGCTTAGGCATATTTGAAAATTTTTCTAGTCTGGTTTAGTTCACTGAGTACAGTTATTCCCACTGTTAAACAAATCATTTAGTTGAAAAATGTTTTGATAAGAAGTTTATGTATCCAAAACATTTGAGATTACTTTGTATAATAAAAATAAATTGTATATGGTGTTCAAATTCCATTTACTGTCCCGATGCTACTTGACACATCATGAACAAAAAGTTAATTATGTGGTAAATAAGCAATATGTTGTTCACCACTTTCTAACATACTGAAGTAGTGAAGTTAATAGAGAGCAGCACAGAGGATGAGGGGGGCAGGTGGGAGCCAATACATGTGGGGAGCTGGCTTTTAAGCAGCTCTCCATGAGTGCCCGCATTTGCTTATCGAATAGTTGACTAGTTGTTCACATCCCTACCGGGAATCAGCTGATCCCCCGCTGTGTCTCTGCCTCCCTTGCCCCTCCCAAGACACAGACACTAAGATCAGATTCACTCTGGGAACACTCAGCACCCAAATATGCAGTCTCAACGAGACCTGAATCCCAGATAAATCTGTCTTACTGTGTATAAGGTTTTATACAAGGTAAACTCATGTTTGCCCCCTTTCTCAGGGTAAAGAGATGCACAGATTCCTTCCCCTCCAGGTAACTCTTACAATGGATTTATTAATAAACTAAAGGGATTTTATTAAGTAGAAAAGGTAGGATACACTGCTCTACAGCCAAAATGCTTCTGAAAGAAATGTAGTCAAACTTTACTAATTCTGGGTCACTGAGAACGAAAATGATGCTTAAAATTGTTGATTGGCTCTAGTTTTCAAGATATGCTATTGGGTCAGTATAAACGACCCTTGACTTGCGAATGGCGGAGGATAAGTGAGTTATAAAGGGAAGGGATCTCAATTTAAACCAGAAATGACTAAAATACATCTTTGACTGGATCTATGAATAAATCTATGACTGGGTTTGGACAGTACTTGCTTGTTAGGCAAAACAATGAATGATGCAATCTGAAGCTGGTATTGCATCATACATGATATGAATTGCATCATGTTATTCCTAGAAGTCATGGATGATGCAATCATAACGAAGCTTACATCGCTCTGCTGAACAAATTGCCCTATATCAGCTCTAGAAATCATACAGTGTCGTGCTCTCTCATTTGCCAGTGTTTGATTTCGCAAAGGGACACATTTCTGTTTAGCCACAGTGAGCAGAGATGCCTCGTACTTGTGTGAACAGTGCAGATAACTTCTGCTATGTTTGTGGTGAAGTGACTTTTGCATCACAAAAGCGCAGTATAACCACTATGGTTAAGAAAGCCTATCACCTTTATTTTGGCTGCAAAATTAGAGATCAGGACAAGAGGTGGGCCCCACACATATGCTGCAACACTTGTGCAACAAATCTTCGCCAGTGGTTGAACAGGAAAAGGAAATCGATGCCTTTTGCAGTGCCAATGATTTGGAGAGAGCCAACAGACCATACCAGCAATTGTTACTTCTGCATGGTGCCTCCAGTTGGGAAAGGTGTGTCGAAGAAGAAAAAGTGGACTGTGCATTATCCAAACATTCCATCAGCTATAGGCCCAGTACCCCACGGAGAAGGACTGCCGGTTCCTGATGCACCAGAATCATTCTCACTTGAGTCAGACGAGGAAGAGGAAGAGGATGAAACTTCTGGTCCTGAACCATCAATGTCACAGGACCCACATTTTCTCCCATCCTCCTCCTCTGAACCACACCTCATAACACAAGGTGAACTGAATGACCTTGTCAGGGATTTGGAACTACCCAAGAGTAAGGCAGAGCTGTTGGGCTCCAGACTACAGCAGTGGAATCTCCTGGCAGGTGATGTTAGGGTTTCCATGTTCCGTGACCGTCAAAAGGATCTTGTCCCATTCTTCTTCATGGAAGGTGATCTTGTAGCCTGCAACAACATTGATGGTGTGATGGCAGCCCTCAACATCGTTCACGATCCAGATGAGTGGAGACTGTTCATTGATTCATCGAAGACGAGTCTTAAAGCCGTTTTGCTGCATAATGGCAATGTTTTGCCATCAATTGCAGTTGGTCATGCAGTCCATATGAAGGAAACCTATGACAACATGAAACAACTTTTGAGGTGCGATTTGAAGGTTGTTGCTCTCTTGCTTGGTCTGCAGACTGGAGACACAAAGTGCTGCTGTTTTCTCTGCGAATGGGATAGTCGTGCAAGAGATTCCCACTACATCAAGATAGATTGGCCACTCCGACAGTCATTGGCGCCTGGGAGGAAAAGTGTTCGGCATCCACCACTTGTTGAATTAAGGAAGATTTTGTTACCACCCTTACACATCAAGCTGGGTCTGATGAAGAACTTTGTCAAGGCCATGGACAAAACACAAGCAGCTTTCAAGTACCTCTGTGGAAAATTTCCAAGGTTAAGTGAAGCTAAGATAAAGGAAGGTGTCTTTGTTGGTCCTCAGATTTGTGAACTTCTTCGAGATGATGCATTTGACCATGCACTGCGTGGCAAGGAAAAGACGGCATGGAAAGCCTTCCAGTTAGTGGCAATAAATTTTCTCGGAAACAACAAGGCAGACAACTACAGGTTGTTGGTGGAAAACCTCCTCAAGGCATACAAAAGCCTTGGTTGCAACATGTCACTAAAGATACATTTTTGCACTCTCATCTAGATTTTTTTCCACCGAACTGCGGAGCAGTGAGTGACGAGCACGGCGAGCGATTTCACCAGGACATGGCAACAATGGAGAAACGCTATCAGGGCAAATGGAGCCCATCAATGCTTGCAGACTATTGCTGGACAGTGACAAGAGATGCTCCATTTAATGAATACAAGAGACAAGCCAAGAAGCGCCGAGTAGACACTGAATAGGACTAAACTATGTACATAATAGTTTTTTGCCTTTTGTTTCATAATAAATTTTATTTATATAACCCTTTTGCTGATTTTTAAAGTGTTACATAAACAGGACAGGTGAAATATTATCATGTAAAGCAACCATAAACACATAAAAAGACCTAGGTTTACAATTTATGATTAAAACGCTACTATCTACACAATATACATAGACGTAAAATGTAAAAACTTAAATATCTTGGAAACAGTAGCCAATCAGTTGTTTTAATTGTCATATTTGAATTCAGCACCTCAAAATACATAATAAATAGCACATTTTATCTCTGAAGCAGACGACTTCTAAAAAATTGTAGACCAATGATATAAGTGGTAATAAGATCAGACAGAACAATGTAGGTTACTAAACAAAATAAAGCAAAACACACAAGCTGTGCATAATACACTAAAAAAACTTGTTACAAATAATTTCTCACCCTAAATCTTTAGATTTTTTTCAGGTAAAGTCCTTCATAGGTCAGCAATGCTCTTTGTTACCTAGGTTCAGCTGGTCTCCCTACACACACACACACACCCCACCCCTTGTAACAATCCTTTTTTCCCCAGGTGTTTTCAGTTATCTCCTTGGGGTGGGGAGTCAGTCTATAAAGCCAGCTGCAGACCATCATTGTTTGCTTCTCCCACCTTAGATAGAATCTTCCTAAGGCAGTACAACATTCAAAATGGATTCCAGTATCAGGTGATATGGTCACATGTCTTTGTAGCACCCCAGACTCCCTGAGTCAGTAGCAATGTAGCACACTGCAGGAAGACAGTTCTTCCCCACTCAGTTGTCTCTTGCTAATGGGCTATTTGCTCTGTGTCTGGCTGCTTCATTGTTGTTCCTGATGGGCTGGTAATAGGCTTTTTCCAACATGAACCTATTGATGATAAATCTACAGTCAATATTCCTAATTTCAGATACAGAAACAATACATACAATGGGAAAATCATATTCAGTAGATTATAAATTTGCCTTATGTAATATATCATTGGAATTTCGCATAAAGCATATTCCAGTTATACTGAACAGGGATATGACATTTCCTTAAAGCAGTGGTCACCAGCCAGTCGATCGGGATCTACTGGTAGATCTTGGAGCCTCTGACAGGTGATCCCGACTGGTTTGGCCAAGAGGCTGTCAAGGGGCCTTCAACTGCCCCTCCCCCCACCGCTGCTCATCTCCTGCCTTTTGCCTTGGAGCTGTCCCTCCCCCGGGAGCCTCCTGCTTTCTGTGCAGGGCAAGGGAAGGAGAGGAGGGTGCTGATGTCAGGGTACCCCCCTCTCCCACTCTGTATCCTTTCTCCACAGAGCAGAGAGGGAGCACAACAGGGTTTGGGATGGAGGAAGTTTGCTGGCTACTTTAAGGAGTGGTCCAGAGCCAGGGCAGGGGTGAGCCTGCCTTAGCCTCACTGCACCACCAACCAGGAGCCATCAGCAGTGCCCAGCTGGAGCCCACATCCCAAGCTCCTACCCTAGTCATGAACCCCCTCCTGCATCCCAAACCCTTGTCCTAGCCCCGAGCACCCCTGCATCAAAATGCCATTCCAGAGCCTGCACCTAGAACCCCCTCCTGTACCTCAACTGCCTGCCCCAAGGGCAGCTCAGAGCCCCTCTCACACTCCAGATCCCTTAATCCAAGACCAGAGCCTGCTCCCCAACCCTTTGCCCCTGCCTGATGAAAGTGAGTGAGGATGGGCAAGAGAGGGAGGATGGAGTGAGCAGGGGCAGGGCCTTGGAGAAGGGGCGGGAAGGAGGTGGAGCCAGATTTATATTTGAGGTAGATCTTGGATTGCACCTAAATTTAAAAAGTGAATTCTCAAAAAGGTTGGAGACCACTGCCTTAAAGCATATGGAGTGCAACATCACAGGGAGTGACTGTGGAGGGGCTTGAAACTGTATACATGCAGCTTATGTTCGATGCGATAGCAAAGGGGCACCAGTGGACGGTGTGACATTGTCAAAACAGCAGGCTAAGAAAACTATCTTTACAGCAAGGACTGCATTTATAAAGGACTGAGAGAAGGATGTTGCAGTGATTGAGATGAGAGCTCAGATGAGAATTTTAGATGGTGGATATCTGGGAGAGACCATATCCCAGAGACGTTCTGTAGGCAAAAACCAGCAAGATTTAGATCAAGGCTCATATGAGGACCCAGAGAGAAGTCAGAGTGAAAGATGACAAAAGGGTCATGGGCCTGAATGACAGGCAGGATGATGGTGGTGAGTGCAGTGATGGAGAAGGGAGGTAGCCCCTTCTTACTTACAGAGCACAGATTTGTTACAGAAGCCTTAAGAAAGGTTTTGCACAAAATGATCAAGTGGGGAAATAAGTTACATGAGAATTTGAAGTGAGCGGGAAGTGTGGAATTTCAAAGAATAAACTTTAGGTGGTACTGCCCTCACCTTAACAGTTGGGAATAGTGATAGAAATGTAGCCGTGTTAGTCTGGGGTAGCTGAAGCAAAATGCAGGACAATGCAGCACTTTAAAGACTAACAAGATGGTTTATTAGATGATGAGCTTTCGTGGGCCAGACCCACTTCCTCAGATCAAAAGTTGGGTGATGGCCTGGAGAGTGCAGCGAAGTGTTCTGCAGTCAACCTCTCTGCTCTGATTGCTAAAGACAGACCTAGAGCCTCTAAGAAAATAAAATGGTTGGTCGGTTAAGCGCTTTGATTCCAGTGGTCTGTCACCTGCCAAGGACTATTAGCACTGAAGGGTCTCAGTTTGGCAGTTTGTGGCTGTGGCCTCCTGGGAAAGTTTTAAGTCTGGTTGAGAGGAAGAAACACTACACCAGGGGTGGAAAATAATTTTTAAAAGGGGGCCACTTCATAAATTTCTGAAGCGGCTCCGGGCCGCCCTGGATTGGCCTGGGGGTGGGGGAGCGCATGAAGTCTTCCCCCCCAGAGAGAATCGCCAGCTGTTTTAAAACAGCTGGTGGTTGCCTCTAGGTGCCACAGCAGGAGGAGACCTCATGTGCTCCCCCTTTCCCCAGGTCAGTCAGGGCCTGGGGGCGGAGGGAGCGCATGAAGTCTCTCGCCCCCTGCCCCCACCCTGCCAGGGGCACGCAGCGGCTAGAGAGAAACACCGGCTGTTTTAAAACAGCCGAAGGTTCCTTCTGATGCTGCATGTTCCTGGCCTGGGGAGGAGACTTGGCACGCTCGCCCCGCCCCCAGGTCTCAATTGGCTTGGGGGTGGGGGAGGGAGTGGTAGGGCAGCTGCAGGCTGGATCCAGCCCATGGAGGCCCCTTTGCCCACCCCTGCACTACATTAAAAGGGCAGAATGGTATTTAGAACAAAGTGACTCAGAAAAGTCTTCCCATTTATGTACTATTCTTCTCAGCCCCACTCCAAGAATCTTCCTCTAGCCTATGAAAAATAGGTGGAGACAATCTTTTTCTATGGATGGATAGAGAATACAAGCCTTTAACCTAGTGACAATGTCTTTAAGAGAAGGTCCTGGGCTGTTCATTTGGAGGCTAATGATACCATGACATCCTACCCTGGCAAACCGGAAAAGGACAAAAGGACTGAAGTTTTACCTTCTAATCTCCATGACTTTTCTGAGGAGATAAAGTTGCAGAGTAAAATGTCCCTCCCTCCTTCCCATTTCACTTTTTGTCTGCTCTGTAATAGTAACCCGCTTAAAACTCACGGCTCCTTTGAAGTTAATTTAAACCATCAACAGTGTATACTGATATTGTAACCTTGGATAAAAGCACCGCCCAGCTGTGGTGTCAGTTTTGCCCTTTTAGACATGTGCAAAGAGTCCCAGTATATTTCAAGGATTTTATGCTGGATACTTCTTAAAGAGATGTGCTATGGTTTCATAGCTTGATTGATAGTGTACACCAAGGGACTGTTTCTCTATTTCTCTAGATTTTTAACATTGTCTATACTTTGTTGGCTTAGCCGTTCCCATAGATTCTTCTCCACTATCCAGAGAAAGCAGCTATTATAGCCAAGCTTGGTGGATTTGGAAAAGTTTGCAAACTATTTTTATTCATATTGGAAAGACAAAAGTGCATATAAGGTGAACCCTTTGAAAGTGGTGAGCTTTGATAATATCGAGGTAGCTGGGTTTTTTCCCAAGGCTTTTTGGCTGAAAGAGATATGTTTCCTCTGTCTTTCCCCCTGCTCCATTTCCTTCTTTATATATCTGAACTGAACAGCTTTCTGTGGGTCAGATGCTGAATTTGAGGTTTAGTTTCTCCTGCAGAAATCAATATCCCAGCCCCTTAAAGGGAGTAATTTGGCCTGCTCATCCACATTCAACGTGGTGTTCATTGAGCTGTCCACATCTGACTGTGCAGTGGTAAGCCAACAAGTAAACAATGATAACGTGAACAAAATAGGATAAGGTTTAGTACTGGCTACCCAATGTTTAGAAGGCTCTCAAAAATAGAGGTGATTCAGAGATGGGCTATTGAAAAGAGAGACCCGGGAAGACTACTGTGTTGGGGTACGTCTACACTGTGTTGGGGTACGTCTATCCCTAGTGTGACATAGGGATGCAAATGTAGGCGACTGAAATTGCTAATGAAGCAGGGATTTAAATATCCCGCGCTTCATTAGCATGATCTCGCCGGCGCCTTACTCCGCTCAACAGCTGAATCAAACCAGGAAGTGCTTGCCAGGACACGTTAGTTCAAACCAAACCCCTTGGTTCGAACTAACGTTAATCTCATTTTTTGAATGATGCTCCAGGTGTCTTCGGAGCCACTAGTACAACTAGCAAAGCGGGATGCTCAATACCCCGCTCTGAAGCGTCAGGTTTAAGTTGCCTGCCTCATCAGCTGCGACAACATCTGCCACTGATATGACCTTGCCGACGTAGTATGAGAGTGCAGCACCAGCCATATCACCCGACACCGACGCTTATGCCAGAGGCGCCTAGCACGTCTCTAGTCCGCTCAGCACCGAGGCATAATCCACCCGAACCTGCGATCCCTGCATGTAATGGCATGGAAGCTCCATGGCTGCCAGCGGCGGAGCTGCAGTGCTTGGAGCGTATGCAGGAGGTCCTGCTGTGTAGTAGGAAACCTTCCACTAGGGCTACTTCCCTGACTAAGTGGAAGCGCTTCTCTGCTTGGACTATCCGGGAGTGGGTATTGCCCATGGACGCCCAGGTCCCGTGGGACCTGGACTACCTTCTGGATCTCCGGCTACAGGGGCTATCATCCTCCTCCATTAGGGTACACCTGGTGGCTAGTTCCGTTTTTCACCCGGGTTCCAAGGGTAAGACCCTCTTTGCAGACCCCGTGGTGAACAGGTTTTTGAAAGGCCTGAACAGGCTTTACCCGCATGTCCGTCAGCTCGTCCCTCAATCTAGTCCTGTCTAAGCTCATGGGACCTCCCTTTGAACCCCTGACGACGTGCTCGCTGATGCACCTTTCTTTGTTAGGATCCTTTTTGGTGGCTATCACGTCATCCAGAGCCCTCACTTTGGACCTCCCATATACGGTTTTCTTCAAAGACAAGGTCAGGTTATGACCCCACCCCGCCTTCTTTCCTAAGGTGGTGTCTAACTTCCATATTCTCAGGACATTTTCCTCCCAGTCTTTTACCCCAAGCCCCACGCATCGGGTAAAGAACAGGAGTTACACACCTTAGATATCAGGAGAGCTTTAGCTTTTTATTTAGAAAGAACAAAGCCCTTCTGTAAGTCCCCGCAGCTCTTTGTAGCGATTGCAGAATGGCTGAAGGGGCAGCCGGTCTCTGCAAAGGATCTCATCCTGGATCACAACCTGTATTAGGGAGTGCTATGGGCTGGTTGGGGTACTGGCCCCTCCCGTCACGGGCCACTCTACTAGGGCGCAGGCCTCCTCTTATGGCATTTGTAGCTCAGGTCCCTATCTTGGACATCTGTAGGGATGCCACATGGTCTTCCATCCACGCTTTTGCCAATCATTACGCGCTGGCTAAACTTCCAACGATGCATGCACGCAGTGTGTGCACATCTATGTGGAATGGACATGGATAACACATCTCGAAGAACAACAGTTACGTAGGTATCCAACATCTTTTTTGTTGGATTTTTATAAAACTTTAGGAAGTTTTATACAATGACATTTTATACAATGAAACTATGTTAAGGTTGAAAAGTCAAACATTCAAACTTTTTAAAATGCCAGTATTAAGATTGCCCGTTCACCTTACTTCAGCCCCCTGTGCGTATAAATTGTGATTGTATGTGGTCAAAAACTATTTTTTCCAGAGCACCCCTCCCTCCCTCTCTGTTTGTAGGAGTGCTGGGGCATTGTCTACACTAAGAAATTATTTTGAAATAACTAAATTGGAAATAATAACTCCCAAAATAACAAATTTGAAATAGTATGCACCCACTACGGGGGAGCCTTGAAATTAGTCCGAGGCAGGCTCCATTATTGTGGATTGGCTACCTCGACTTAGAGGCCTGGGAAGCACTGGGGATTAACTACTTCAAATTACTCTGTGGAGTAGTTATTTCAAATTAGCAACACTGGAGCGTTCACACTACTGCTGTTTCAAAATAACTATTTTAAAATAAGCATTATTTCCAGAGGAAAGCAGGAGTTATTATTTCAAAATAACCAGCCTGTTATTTCAAAAGAATGGGCTTGGTAGCGTGGATGCGCCGCTTATTATTTCAAAATAAGGAGGGTTATTTTGAAATAACTCCCTAGTGTAGACCAGGGTCTGGTGCTGTGGGAATGAATCTGGCTTGTGCAGTGAAGGAAGCTATAGGTAATAGAACCCCCGCCTCATTTGTTGAAGAGTTGAGAGGTGTACAGTTAAGGAGGCGGTATTGTAGAAAGAGGAAAGATGAGCTGTAATTTAATTAAATAATTTAATGCCATCCTAAAGCACCAAATTCTATCCCTGTCCCTTCCACAGAGTTCCTGTGTGATGCTTCGCAAGTTATTTAAATCAGACTTTTCATTTCTGGGGTCTGATTTTTGGTGTGCTGAGTGTTTGTAATTACAACTGTGCTTTGGCTAAATAAAGTACAATAAAATACTCTTAAAAAAGAAAAATAAGCTAAACTAACAGATCTGACCCCTACACATCTTACATTGGGAACCCAAATTAATGGACATTTTAGTCAATTTTGGCTTTAATATCTCAGCTTCCATTCCTCATCTACAAATTGGGACTAAAAACACTTTGCCTTACAGGAATGTTGTGAAGAAAATTCATTGTGTATGAGGACACCGTGGTGATTGGCACTACAGAAAAGACTCTGAGGATATTAATAATTCTGTATTCAGTTCGGGGCTGGCTTCTGTCCAGTAAATAAGGCCTGAAGCCACATAATGAATAAGGATTTTTTTTAAATGGAATGAGTTGAACACCATCCAGACTGTACACTAAACGAATTAGGAGTCCCGGGTGGGGGAGGGGAGTAGCGTATAACTGAAGATATAATGCATATACACATAGGGGCTGAATTAAGCTTTTTATGTAAAAGTGAATTGTTGTTTTTCATTATGCTGAGTGGCTGATGCTAGAATTGGGCAGATGCGGTGATGGAGCATACTTAACATTTCTGTGACAGAAATCATTTCAGGAGTGTTTCTCCAATCTGCTATCCGGGCCTTTCCCCTGACTAATTGTTTTAGTGTGGGAGATAGCCCTAGTAAAGCTACCAATCTTTCAGGGAGTGGGGAAGTGTGAATATTCTTCCAAGCTTCCGATACCTTCGATATCAGATATATACCTAAAGATAACTGTCTCATTACCCTGCTGTCCAAGCTTGGTTTTCACTGGACCCTGAGACACCAAGGAAGAAGTGTTAAAAGGCTTTGGGGTTTTTTTGGCTATGGAGTTAGTCACAAGGTCACTTCCACAGCACATTGTCGCTTTTTTATTGAGAACTGGAAGATGTAATCTCTTATTTCTCATCTTACACATAAGTCTCACAGTACAATTTCCAGTATAGGTTCAAAGGTTAGAAGTGTGCAAAGGGCAGACACAAGTCTGAGAGTTTTGTTGCAAACTCAGTTGGGGATTCTGCATTGCAAGGATTTGGAACAAGGCTTGTGCTGACTAATCATTTGTGTAGCAGCTTTCATGAATTCTACAGTGCTGTACAGGCCAGAAAAGATAGTACAAACCATAATACAGCAGAGTAAAAGAAACAAAGTTCAGATTTAAACCAAACTCAGTCATAAGTGGCCAATTTCCTGTGAAGGATAAAGGACTTAGGTTCTTTAAGCATGTGCATGGAGTAGTATGAACAGCTGTAAGTGTCAAAAGACAATTTTGCAACTTTACAGGTGTGTAGTTGCTGATATCTGAATAAAGGAGCAGGAGATGAAAAAAGGAACAATGAAAAATCAAGTGACCCTTGGAATTTGGAAAGAATGTAGGCCAAAAAGGTATGAGGCAAGACTACCACCAGGGAGATCATTAGTGACTGAGGCAAGAGAAAAGCAAAGCATGGACCAGCATGTGGAAATAATTACCAGACAGCATCCACATACATAGTGAGGGAGAATCTAAATGAAGTGATGTTTATAAGGCTCCATCTAAAGGATTGGGAGTGATCTAGGGGAAGTGAATCTGAACATACTTGTATATGTGCAGAGTAGTTGTAGCTGTGTCAGTCCCAGGCTATTATTAGAGAGGGAAGGTGGGTGCGATAATATCTTTTTATTGGACCAACTTCTGTTGGCGAGAGAGAGAGAGAAAAAACTTTTGAGCTGCACAGACTGCAGTGCCTAGACCTGCAGAATAGCTCTGTGTGGCTCAAAAGCTTGTCTCTCACCAAAAAGAGTTGGTTTAATAAAAGACATTATTTCACCCACCTTGTCTCTCTAATACTTCTATATTAGAAAAGGTGATAGAAGTTTATGTTTTTAGGATCTGTTTTTTTCACTTGTGTTAAATGCTAAAAAAAAAAAAAGTATTGAATACCTAAGTAATGATCTCAGCCAGAGAGCATGAAATTAGAAGACAAACATCCTCAGGATAAATCAAAAAGAACCTGTCTCTACATCTCCTGCATGCAGAAAGTAATTAGACTCATGACAATTAAAGCATCAAATGTCTGCAGATACAGAGTGGGGAAAAAGCAGTAGCTTATGAAGAAAGCTCTGTGGAACATTCCATAAGAAGATCAAAAGATTCATGTGAGTGTTTCCTATTGGCTACAAAAAAGAATAATCTTTGAACAATTGTAGGGCTCAAGCCATGAGTAGGAAACTCTGACGCAATGCAGCTGGCAACCATTGCATAACTTGCTAGTGGCTAGGATTGGAACTGGCAGCCAGCATTCCACTGCATGTCACCAGCGACCATGGTGAATCCTGAGCAGGTTGGTGGTGAGTGGTGCTAGCCAGTGACCATCTCACAGTGCTTTGGCCTGGATGGAATGATGGTGGGCTCAGTGCAGTTCCCAGTAGAAAGATGAACCCACCCAAAACCTACCATTATAATAGATGCTAACGAGGCATGGGAACTAATTTTTTCTCACCCTTACTACTAATCCCACCACATCAGGGATGAGGCATGTTGGCAGATGGTGTATGGTGGAAGCTTGCATTGCCACTACGGGTGTAAACATTTGTTTAAAAATGTAACTGTGTAACTGCTAAAAATCATAGCAGTTACACGCTTACATGTGCTGCAGGCTCTGTGGTATAAAGCTTAAATAAGCTTTATACTGCAGAGCCCACAGAGTAGCCTCACTGGGAGCAGGGCTGCCAGCGTGTAACCTCCGGCAGGGAGGCCGGGCCGGGCACACCATGGACAGGGGTTGCTCCAGCGGCCCCACAGGGCTGGAGCAGTCCCCTGCCTGGGGTGGGTGGGGATCTGCTCCAGCCCCTACCTGTTAACCGCAACCAGTAAGAGTGAGGCTTACCGGGTAACTGGTTAACCATTTACATCCCTAATTGCCACTGCCTGGCCTCTTCTGCATATAAATAGAGAATTCTAGCCTTCAGGGCTTTCACAACACTACTTTTCATGAGCATTGAACACATGCACAGATGTGGACACACACACTGCGCTCCTCAAAAACAAGTCTGTGTGGGAAAAATGTGTTTTAAGCATCTAATCAACCTAACTGTAGAAACCAGTGTGAGTATACAGTATCCATCAAGGCTAAGAAATGAATATATTGCAGCAGGAGGTGACAGGGAAGACTCACTGCATTTGACTTCTAGTTGCTATTGTTAAGAGTCCTCCTAGCAACCTGGACACCAGTATTCCAGGCAAACAAGGATAGAAAACATGGATAGGGTGTAAATACATGTAGCCAGTGCTTCGAGAGAGAGCTGTCCCCGTGGGTGCTCCACATTAGGTTGGTACACCACCACCGAGCCATCAATCGGAGATTTTAGAGCAGTGTCCTTGGGGCCATGCATGCATGCATGCACCTGCAGCCACATGCTCCTAGGTGGCAGGCATCGCGCATGCATAAACCACCCCCGCCCTTCCTCAGTTCCTTCTCTACCGCCTTCAGCTGGAGACAAAGTTCAGCAGCGCTCCCTATCTTGTTCGCGTGTTAGATAATAATCCCTTTTAAAAATCAAGATTTTTCTCCCTAGTTGATCCGTTGTTGGTAGCTTAACCTTTTTTTAAAAAACAAACAACAACAACAACAACAACAACAACAGTTTCTCCCAGTTTATCCCCTCCCTGTAGTTAGCTGTTCAGCGCCATGCCCAGCTCACTGGGTTTCAAGCATTGCTCTACATGCAAAGATCCTATCCACGTCTCAGACGGGCACACAATGCGTCTGCTGCCTTGGAGAGGCGCATGTTGCTCAAAAATACTCACATTGTACAAAAATGAAGTTGTGGGCGCAACAAGACAGAGACCTGCGTCTCAAGTTAATTCTGCTTGAGAAATCTCTCAGACCTGGGTCAACAGCCTGAGGAGCAGAAACAAGGCAGAGGCAAAAAGCCTGCCAAAAAGACAGCCTCATCACTGATATGACCATGCCGACATAGTATGAGAGTGCGGCGCCAGCCATATCACCCGACACCGATGCTTACGCCACAGAGGCGCCTAGCACGTCTCTAGTCCACTCAGCACCGAGGCATAATCCAATGCCTCAAATAGCACCAGTGCTTCCTACTACAGCACCGTCAACGCCAGCTCTGCAATATACGCAACTGTAAGGCGCCCCGCCGCCGGAAGAAGGGGGGGGAGGGGAACCCCCCCCCTTTTAACCGTCCTATTGCCGGGCGCGCCCCTCCTGTCGCTCAAGGGTTTTTGCAATCCTTGCTAGTCCCACCGTGCTACGCCACGCACGGGTTACACCGCCGCCTATGCAGCAGCCACGCACTGGGGGAAGGGGGAGAGAAAGGGGGTCCGGGCCTGCCCTCGCTCCGGACCCCAACCCAGGGCCCTGAAGTCAGGACGCTGGTCCTCACTCACAACGGGGGGGGGGTCTGTGAACCCTAAACTCCCCCGCTCACGGGTTCCACGGCCCCGCCCTGGGCTGCTTCTTTCTCCCCCCGGTCCGTCCCCTCCTTATCCTCGGCCCCCTGGGTTTAGCCGCACCCAGGGCCGCCAGTACCCGGTCTCCCCCGGCTCCTCCCGGGCTGCTCCGTCTCTCCGCTCACCTCCCCTTCCCGTGCGGGCGGCGGCTACTTTTAAATCCCCCGCCCGACGCAGGCCGATGATGTCTCGCCCTGCGTCATCCGCAGGCGCTGCGTCCCTCCGGCGCGCTGGTGACGTCACGCTCAGTGTGGGGCCGGGCGGGCGCCAATTCTCCCTGGCGCTCGGGCCTCCCGGCCCTAACAACGTCCCTCCGGGTTCGGGGCGCCCCCGGGCCGCAGCCGTCTCTGGGAGTGGCGGGGCTGCCCCGCCACACACCTTCCCCCTCAAGTCGGGGTCTCTCCTTACCGTCTCACCCCCCGGTGTCTCAGTTATTCGTGACAGGCAGTCCGCATTTCCGTTCGCGGTTCCTGCCCGGTGTGTCACCTGAAATTGATACGGTTGTAGGCTGAGGTACCATCGCAATATTCGTGGGTTTGTCTCTTTCATCCTCTGCATCCACTGGAGGGGAGCGTGATCAGTCACCACGGTAAATTTCCCCCCTAAAAGAAAATATCGTAGTGAGTCGATTGCCCATTTCAGGGCCAGGGCCTCCTTCTCTATCATCGCGTACCCCTTTTCCTGGGGAAAAAGTTTGCGGCTCAGATATAAGATAGGGTGTCCCTCACCCCCCTCCTCCTGTGTCAGGACGGCCCCTAGTCCGGCCTCTGATGCGTCAGTCTGTAAGATAAAAGGTTTGTCAAAGTCTGGCTGTGCCAGCACCGGCGCGCCTACCAACCGCCTTTTCAGCTCCTGGAAGGCTGCCTCACACGCCGGTGTCCACTTTACTTTTTCGGGCTGTCCTTTCCGGGTGAGATCTGTGAGGGGGGCTGCTAATGATGAAAAGTTAGCTATGAACCGCCTATAGTACCCCGCCAGGCCGAGGAATTGTCTTATCCTTCTTTTCGTGGTGGGGGTGGGGGTGGGGTATTCACGTACGGCCCGCACCTTATCTACCAAGGGCCTAAGTTTCCCCCTCCCCATCGTGTACCCCAAGTATGAGACCTCTGTTTTTCCGAACTGGCATTTTTTGGGATTGGCCGTTAGGCCTGCCTGTCTTAGGGCTTCCAGTATTGCTGCCAGGTGCTTCAGGTGTTCTTCCCAGGAGTTGCTGAATATTATGATATCATCAATATATGCAGCTGCATAGTTCTGATGGTCTCTCAAGATGCGATTCATAAGTCTCTGAAATGTCGCGGCTGCCCCGTGTAATCCGAACGGCATATTCCTAAACTGGTACAACCCAAAGGGAGTGGCGAACGCCGTCTTTGCTTGTGCCTCTGCTGACAACGGGATCTGCCAATAGCCTTTCGTCAGGTCTAGGGTTGACAGATAGGCGGCTCCTCCGAGGTGGTCCAACAATTCGTCTATCCGAGGCATGGGGTATGCGTCGAAGCGTGAGATGGCGTTCACCTTCCTAAAGTCTATGCAAAATCTAGTGGACCCATCGGGTTTGGGTACCAGGACAATAGGGCTCCGCCACTCACTGTGGGACTCTTGTATCACTCCCCACCCCAGCATAGCTTGGAGCTCTTCTTTTACAGTGCCCCACAGCTTCCGGGGAAGCAGGCGCATATTATCCCGTACTACTTTACCGGGCTCCGTCCTAATCTCATGTTGCACCAGGGTGGTCTGCCCAGGGCGGCTCGTCAGCACCTCCCTGAACCCTTCCAGAAGGCCCTGTAACTGGTCCCGCTGTGGGCGGGAGAGGTCCTCTCCGACCTTTATCCCGTCGATCCTGACCTCTGGCTCTCCCCACGGGCTGAACTCAATGTTGGTTGGCCGGGGGTCTACTAAGAGAGCCTCCCGGGGGTTCCATTTCTTTAGTAAATTAACATGATAAATTTGTGTTTCTCCCCTGTTCCTATTTACTCGTACCTCATAGTCTACGGGCCCCACCTTCCTCACTACCCGGAAGGGGCCTTGCCAGTGGGCTAGCAGTTTCGAGTCCCCGCTGGGCAGTAGCAGGAGGACCTGGTCACCTGGCTCGAATTCCCGCACCTGGGCCTTCCTATCATAATTCTCCTTCTGCCGGTCCTGTGACCTCTTCAGGTTCCCTTGGGCCCATCCCGCCAACTCATGCAGGGTTTTCTTCAGTTTACTCACGTACTGGGCCGTCCCGAGCGCGGTGGAGGTGGTGGCCTTCCAGCCTTCTCTTACCAGGTCTAGGATGCCTCGGGGTCGCCGTCCGTACAGTAGCTCAAACGGGGAGTATCCTAAGGACGACTGGGGGACTTCTCGCACCGCAAACATCAAGGCCGGGAGTAGCTTGTCCCACTCACGAGGGTCGTCCTGTGCAAATTTCCGCAGCATCCCCTTTAGGGTACGATTAAAACATTCCACTAGTCCGTCGGTTTGCGGGTGGTACACGGATGTTCGAATCTTTCTGATCTGCAACGCCTTACACAAGTCCACCATTACTTTGGACGTTAAATTCGTCCCTTGGTCTGTTAATAACTCTTTGGGCAACCCGACCCATGAAAACAATTTTACCAGCGCCTCCGCTATTACCGGGGCCGTGGCCTTCTTCAGGGGGATGGCCTCGGGCCAGCGCGTAGCATAGTCCACAATAACCAGGATGTAGCAATGTCCCCGCGCGGACTTATCCAGGAGCCCCACCAGGTCCAGCGCGACCCGTTCGAAGGGGGTCCCTACCACGGGGAGGGGGACTAATGGGGCCGGGGGTGCCCGACTGGTGGAGGTCTTCTGGCACTGCGGACAAGAGGTGCAGAACTTCTTAATCTCCTGGTACACCCCTGGCCAGTAAAACCGCTGTAACACCTTCTGCTGAGTCTTTTCCGTCCCTAAATGCCCTGACCACGGATGTTCATGGGTCAGTTCCAGGACCTTCCAGCGGTAAGGTCGCGGGACTAGGAGCTGCCACCGTTCCTCCCCGGGAAGGTCTCCCTCTGCTACCCAGTACAGACGGTCCCCCTTCACCTCAAACCGGGGTCCTCCGGGTTGACTTGGCGGTCCTCCGGGTCGGGGTGCCTCCGTCGTCCGAATCTGGGCCCAGGCAGTTTGCAGGGTGGGGTCTTCCCGCTGCTGTGTAAGGAAGTCTCCCTCCTCCACCTCTAGGCGTGCCGTCACCGGGGTCCCTTCAGCTCTCTGTGGGGGCCCTGGTCCTTCCTGTTCCTCATCCTCCTGGGCTACCAGCGTCCCCTGTTCGGCATCCCCTTCCCTCCCGGTGGGTTTTGCCTCGCCCCATTGGCTTAAAAGTCTCCTTAGCCCCGGCCAATCCCGCCCCACCAGGAGTGGGTATGCCAACTTGGGGCCTACCGCCACTACGCATTCCTCTTCTAATTCTCCATCCCTGATCCGCACCCGCGTTGTGGGGTAGTGATGGACATCTCCATGAACGCACCGGAGGGCGATGGTGGGACCTTTTGCTTGCCTCGGGTATATTACGTCTCTCCTAACAATGGTCTGCCCACACCCTGAGTCTAATATTGCCTCCACGGGGTGCCCATCGACCCATAGTTTTCTTGTTACCTGCGCGGTACTCGCTGCTCCCCGTCTCTGGCCGAAGGTGCAATCCATCATCGTGCAATCCCGTTTGTAGTGGCCCTCCTGTCCACATTGGTAGCAAACCACCTTGGACGCCCCTTCCGGTGGGGAAATCCCCGGTCCGGTCTCGGTCGCTCGATCTACCCTAGCTTCGGTTGGGGGCCGGCTCCACCGTGGTGCCAGCCTCCTTTCCGGGAGGGGTCCTAAGGGTCCTCTTCGTCCCTCACCGCTACGTAGGGGTCCGGCGAGTTTCGGCGTGGTCGGCTCGCCCTTCCTGGCCTCCCGTTGCTGGCCACCGGCGGGCTTCCCTTCTACCCCCTCCGCGGCTAGAAAGTGTTCCATCAAGGTCACGGCTTCGTCCAAGGTCTCTGGTAGGTGACGGCGTACCCACAGCTGCCCTTCCGTGGGGAGAATCCGAATATACTGCTCCAGGATAACCATATCGGCTACCTGGGTCCCCGTCTTATTCTCGGGCTCGAGCCATCGCGTGCCTGCCTCCTTCACCCGCTGCGCCACCGCTCGCGGTCGTTCTTGTGGGTCGTACCTGGCCTCTCGGAACCTCCGCCGGTGTGTCTCCGGGGTAACCCCTAGCTGGTCGAGGACCGCTTCTTTCACCTTATAATAGCACAACGCGTCCCGCGTCGACATCCCTCGGTAGGCCAGCTGGGCGGGTCCTGAGAGATATGGTGCGAGTAGGGTCGCCCAATGTTCCTGGGGCCATCTGGCCGCGGTGGCCACCCGCTCAAACGTGAGCAAGAAGGCCTCCGGGTCATCGTCCGGTCCTCATTTAGTCAGCCGTATGGGCAGCCGGGACCCACTCTCCTCGTCGGCTCCCGGCGTCCCGGTCACGACCCCGATGGCTGCGCCCCGCGATTCTCTCGCCGCCTGCTCCTGCCGCTCTTGAAACTGGTTCAAGAGCTGCTGCAAGGCCTGCATCTGCTGCTGTTGCTGCACCTTCTGCGTCTCCGTCCACCACTCTATAATCTGGTTGGGTTCCATCTCTTCTGTAAATCAAATCTGCATTAACGCTTCCTACCTTCCCCCCCTAGACCCCTGTTTCGGGGTCTGCTGCCCACGTTCTCCACCACGTGTAAGGTGCCCCGCCGCCGGAAGAAGGGGGGAGAGGGGAACCCCCCCCCCTTTTAACCGTCCTATTGCCGGGCGCGCCCCTCCTGTCGCTCAAGGGTTTTTGCAATCCTTGCTAGTCCCACCGTGCTACGCCACGCACGGGTTACACCGCCGCCTATGCAGCGGCCACGCACTGGGGGAAGGGGGAGAGAAAGGGGGTCCGGGCCCGCCCTCGCTCCGGACCCCAACCCAGGGCCCTGGAGACAGGACGCTGGTCCTCACTCACAACGGGGGGGGTCTGCGAACCCTAAACTCCCCCGCTCACGGGTTCCGCGGCCCCGCCCTGGGCTGCTTCTTTCTCCCCCCGGTCCGTCCCCTCCTTATCCTCGGCCCCCTGGGTTTAGCCGCACCCAGGGCCGCCAGTACCCGGTCTCCCCCGGCTCCTCCCGGGCTGCTCCGTCTCTCCGCTCGCCTCCCCTTCCCGTGCGGGCGGCGGCTACTTTTAAATCCCCCGCCCGACGCAGGCCGATGACGTCTCGCCCTGCGTCATCCGCAGGCGCCGCGTCCCTCCGGCGTGCTGGTGATGTCACGCTCGGTGTGGGGCCGGGCGGGCGCCGATTCTCCCTGGCGCTCGGGCCTCCCGGCCCTAACAACGTCCCTCCGGGTTCGGGGCGGCCCCGGGCCGCAGCCGTCTCCGGGAGTGGCGGGGCTGCCCCGCCACAGCAACATACAGACTTATTAGTCTCTTCCACGTTCAAGTCACCATTTCTCAGTCCTGACCATTCTCCTGCTATGTTAACATCACAAATTACATCAAGAAAGATTTTCATCCGAATCTGAAGATGACCTTTATGTGGGGTTCTCTCCAGAAAACTCCCCCCACACAGATCGGTCTATTTACGCTTCCAGGTCATGCTCTAATTATGGGAACATGCCTCCATGGTATGGCAATCTCTGGGTACCTCCACCTATGCCATACCCACAGTGGCAATATTTGATCAACCTCGCCAAAAACACCACCATGGCTGGAAATGACATCTAGTGCAATATTTCCCTTCACCACACTCCCCACCTACGAAGCAAGCACAGCAAGAGGAACCACCCAACCAAGTTACGGACATACTCTTGGAGTCAAACGAACCCGCTCCAGCACAGGAAGCAGCTGTGCGCCTCCACCTTCAACTACCTCAGACGACCTTGCACATTTTCAAGACCTTTTTTAAACGTGTGGCTGCTGAATTAAATATCCCCCTCCAGGAGGTCATCGAAAGCCAACATGAATTAACGGACATATTGCACTCAATAACACCCTCTAAAATAGCACTACCAATTGATCCAGCAATAACGGAACCTGCAAAGATGGTGTGGCAAACCCGAGCATCATCCACTCCTACCTCCAAAAGAGCAGACAAGAAGTACTACGTTTTGCCCAAGGGCTCTGAGTTTCTTTTCACCCATCCAGTACCTAGCTCTCTCGTAGTGGAAGCTGCGCAACAGAAAACTAAGCAGTGACGGAGAATTTTAATCCGAGGGTTCGGATGGGGGTCCAAGCCCGTCTCAATTAATTCCAGACACCCTTCTTAAGCAACCAGCTTTATTCAGGAATGCATTCCAGGGCAAAAACCTCCAGGATACTCTCAGGAAAAAGTTTTGCAACTTCTCAAACAAAAGGCAATGTCTTTTGTACTATCTTACATGGTAATCACCCCTTTCCCATTGACCACTTACAGTTGCATGCATACACAGGTCATGCCCCTTTGCACCAAATTCCCTCCAATCATTACCTGCCCCCTCACAGTCCCTTTTCAGGCCTTACAACAGGTTCAAACCAGTTTCACCTATCCCCTCCTGGTTGTATACCTGTGTCCAAGCACCTACCTCTTTACAAAGACCAGACTTAACATCCAGGTCACACAGAGGTCATACTGACAACAAATTAAGTTTATCCTTCAGCAGCAACAATTCCGGTCCACCCCATCGGACCGTGATAGCAAAAGACTTGATTCATTCGGACATAAAGTTTACACGTCCTCCACGTTGCAATTTTGTATTTCCAATTATGCTGCTTTATTATGTACATATGACTACAGAAATTACACCAAACTCAATGAATTTATTGCGGACATTCCTGAGGAAAAAGACACCAGTTCAAAGCACTGATATCAGAGGGTCACATGATTGCCAGAACAGCCTTGCAGGCTGTGTTAGATGCTCCTGATACGGCTGCACGATGTATAGCAACAGCAGTAGTCATGAGAAGGGCTTCGTGGTTTAACTCCACTCCCTTTTCTAGAGAAATCCAGTAGACCGTGGAAGATCTTCCATTTGACGGCCAGAAGCTGTTTGCAGCAAATACCAATGAAATTCTGCATTCGATGAAGGATTCCAGAGCAACGCTTCACTCTCTAGGGATCCACAACCTGGCACCTAGAAGGAGACAATACAGGTATCTGCCCTAGTCTAGACCTCGATACCCTCCTTATACTCAATATTATAACAGACAAGACCAACATCAACAGAACAGAGGCAGAAACCAACGACGATGCCCACCCTCTACCAACTTGCAACACTCGCAGCAATCCAATGAGCAAATTTGGACATCAGGTCGAGGGTCGTGAGAGCCTCTCATCTATTCCAACACCACCTTTGCAAGCTAAACTTTTTCACCACCGGCTGCTACCATTCTTTAACAACTGGCAGCATATAACCTCTGACAGATGGGTTCTCCAGATAATTGACAAAGGCTATCTTATCCCCTTCATACCCCCTTTTCCATCCCCATCCTAGTCCCTCTTCAGGAACCACTCTCACGAGAATCTGCTTCAACAAGAGGTAGAACACCTCTGGCATATAGGGGCGATTGAACCAGTCCCTGCACAATTTAAGGGGAAGGGCTTATACTCACATTACTTCCTGACAGAAAAACAGTCGGGAGCCTGGAGACCCATCTTAGACCTGCAAGCACTCAACAAATTCGTTCAGAAAAAGAAATTTAAGATGGTAACACTTGCCACTATTATACCGGCGTTGGAACAGGATGATTGGTTCTCGTCCCTCAACTTGCAAGATGCATATTTTCAAATCTCTATTCATCCAGCTCATAGATGTTTTCTCCGGTTTGTCATAGGTTCACCACACTACCAATACAAAGTACTTCCCTTTGGACTCTCTACGGCCCCGAGGGTCTTCTCAAAGGTTCTGGCGGTCGTCACAGCATACCTGAGGAAGCAAAACGTCATCATATTCCCTTACCTGGAATATGACTGACTCCTCAAAGCACGCTCATACAACGACTCCTGCTGCTCGCTGTCAATCACGAGAAGCTTATTCCAACATCTCGGCCTACAAATAAACAAAGCCAAATCAACGCTTTCTCCCATACAAAAGATCCAATGTATAGGAGCATGCCTCGATTCAACAAGGACACCGCATCCCTCCTGCCGGACCATTTCCAAAAATTGTGGCCTTGGTAAACACCCCAAAATCCAGTCCCTGAACAAAAACACACAATTGCCTTCACCTACTGGGACACATGGCGGCGTGCAATTTTGTTGTCAGCAACGCTCGCCTCCACATGAGATGTTTACAGGGATGGCTGGGACAGGTCTACAAGCCCACTGTCCACCCCCTATCCAAAACCTAATGCGCCCAATACTGGTAAAGAAATCCCTGCAATGGTGGACAAGTCCACACAGCCTTTGTTCCGGAGTCCCCTTCCATCCATCAGAACCGTCCGTCTCCATGACGACAGATGCGTCTCTTACAGGATGGGGTGCTCACCTATGACATCACACGGCCCAGGGGTTGTGGTCCAGCAGGGACAAGAACCTACACATAAACGTACTAGAACTCCGTGCAGTCAGATACGCTTGCGTGGAATTCCTCCTGTTCATCGTCAACAATCATGTCAGACTGTACACAGACAATGTCGCGGCAATGTTTTACATAAGCTGTCAGGGCGGGGCCCGATCTTGAGCGCTTTGCACAGAAGCCATAGCACTTTGGAACTGGTTCCTCAAATACGGCATAAATATTACCGCGGTGCACCTTCCGGGCACCCTGAACACGACGGCAGATGCACTCAGCAGAGCCCGACCGACCTCGAGTGGAAATAAACCCACACATATTTTTACGTATTTTCAGGCCGTGGGATCACCCCACCATAGATCTATTTGCCACACAATCCAACAAAAAATGTCACCTATTCTGCTCCAGGGCAGGCATCGGCAAAGGGTCCATGGGAGACGCCTTTCTCATCAGTTGGCCATCCCACCTCCTGTACGCGTTTCCCTCCATACCCCTGTTGAACAGGGTAGTTGTGGCAAGTTTGGGCTAACCCCCCTGGGTCCTGCGCTTCCTGGCAGGTCTTTGCGTGCGCCTCAGAGGCTCGCAGTGTCCCTATTCACTGCCGAGAAGGCAAGGGTACCCTGTTACCAGAGCCCTTTTCATCATCGGCCAGTCCAGGGTTTTGGAGGTCAGTCCCTCCATTAGTCCACAGGGTCTCCCCCGTTCCTTACTGGCAGCCCACCAGCCGGGAGGAGGATTGGGGGGAACCCAGTCCCACCCACTTGCTCCGGGTTCCGGCCCAGGGCCCTATGCGGGGGGTAGCCCCGAGTGAGCTGTGAGGCTTGGCCCTTGCCTCACTGAACAGCGGCCCCTCCCTGGGCCACTTCCCCAACCCTTCCTGGGTACCTCCTCCCCGACGCCTTGGAACAGGCCTTGTTGCTGGCTGCCTTGAAGTCTGTCTCCTGTGCTGTGCTGTGCTGTGCTGTGCACTCCTTTCCTCTGATCCGTCCCTTTTCTCCTTCCCCCTCCCTTGCCTGAGGGAAGGTTTTTATTGTGTGCTCCCAGCCTTAACTGGCGGCAGGTGATCTAATCAGTCTACCCTCCAGGCTGGCTCCAGATGGGCTTCAGGTGTCCTAATTGCCTGGGCTGCAGACTCTGGCGGCCTACTCCGGGAACATAAACCCACACACCCAACCCCCCGTGTAAGTGCCTTTCACCCTGCTTCTGCAGCCCCCTGTTCTCGGGCTGCCACAGTAGTCCACAAGGCAAGGAGAGACAAAGCACACCTAATTTTCAAAGCTCCATCATGGCCACGTCAACCATGGTTTCCCTTTCTAATGAGGATGTCCCATGTACCACCGATCCACCTACCACACAGCCAGGATCTCCTTCTTCCCCCAGGACCCCTCGCTGCCCAACCGAACCGCGACTCGTTACACCTGAAGGTGTGGTTCCTAGATAGTTCTGAGCTAGAACTGACTTGTTCACAACAAGTACAAACAGTTCTTCTACACAGTAGGTTGCAGAGCACCCGTTAAGACTTACCTTCAAAAATGGAAGAGATTCTCTGCGTGGTGCGTACACCGCCAGGTAGCACCGTCAACATCCTCCTTACCTGTCATCCTTGATTATCTTCTGCTCCTTAAACAAGCGGGCCTTGCAATAAGCGCCATTAAAGTCCATCCTGCTGCTATTGCTACCTTCCACCTTCAGATAAACGACTCGTCGATATTTGCACATCCATTTACTAAGAGGTTTTTAAAGGGCCTTCAAGCACTTTATCCTGATATCACCCCCCCAACACAACCGTGGGACCTCCATCTCGTACTGAACGCTTTAACTCGGCCACCTTTTGAACCAATGGCCACCACCTCTCTCTTGCATTTATCCACGAAGGCCGCTTTCTCGTAGCCATTACCTCGGCAAGACGGGTGGGAGAGATCGCAGCCCTGATGGCGGATCCCCCATACACCACCTTTTTTAAAGACAAGGTCACTCTACGTACCCACCCCGAATTCCTCCCTAAGGTACACTCATCCTTCCACCTCAGTCAGACAATTCACCTTCCTACCCTTTTCCCCAAACCCCACGCCGACTCCTTCAAGAGGACAATGCACACCCTTGATCTACTCAGAGTGCTCTGACAGGGCTAGAACAGAAGGCTATAAAAAAGTAGTAGAGGGGAGATCTATAAGCCTCAGACTGAGGCGATCCCTGCCCCCAGAATAACAGGGAGGGGCTGGTTTAGAACCAGCAGAGGCAATCAGGGGCAGTGGTACACCTGGGGCTAATTGACCAGACCTGCAGATTCAGGCCAGCTGAGGCTAATTAGAATATCTGGGGGTAATTGAGAAAAACCAGTTCAGACTAGCTATAAAAGAAGCTGCCTGCAGTTGTAGGGTGGGTGCAGCTGGGAGGAAGGAGGTGGTCAGTGCTGGGAGTAGGAGGAAAGGAGACAACAACTGAACACTAGGAGGACAAACCGGAGAGAAGGAAGGTGCCTGGGAGGGTGTGGGGAAGTAGCTCAGGTGTCTTGGAGCTGTATTCTAGCAGGTGTTGGGGATTCACACGAGCAGTTACTATCACAGGGCCCTGGGCTGGAACCCAAAGTAGAGGGTGGGCCCGGGTTCTCCACAGAACCCACTTCCCCATTTCCACTCAGGGAAAAGGACTGTGGAGTTTATTCTCTATTTTACCATATGCTGGCCAATGATGAAAAGAGCTCAACAAACAGCAAATTAAAGCCCTGAGCATGGTGCCTAAAATTGTTGGCTGCTGTGAGCCTCTGAGTCAAGCAAATCCGCCAGGAAGTGCAGGACCCACTGAGTTTCCGTAAGAGCTTTGCCACACCCTAGAGCAACCAACGCTCCCTAAGTCACACACCGAGGTGAAAACAGCCTCAGATCAGGGCAAGATGTCCACCTCTGGGGAAGACTCACACCCTGAGGAGGGGGGACAGCAGAATGTCCCTGTGAGGCCAGGGGGAAGTAACCTTGTGGGGGCAGGAGCAGAGGGTAGTGGCCATGCCCCTCCCATACCACTGTCCTCAGGGTGGGAGAGTGTCCTTAAGACAGGCAGACATCTAACTCAGGCCGAGATGGAATTCTTCCTGCAGATGAAGCATGATGAAGTGGAAGTGAGGTGGTTAGAAGTTGAACTGGAGAGAACTAAGCAGCTGGGCACTCCAACTACACCGACTAACCACCCTGCTCTAATTAATGCTCCCCAGACCAGCAAATACCCAATGTAACAGGTAATAGATGATGTAGAGGCCTTCTTAGAAAGTTTTGAAAGAGCCTGTATTGGGTACAGCATCCCTGAAGACTAGTACATGGTGGAACTGAGATCACAACTCAGTGGGCCCCTAACACAAGTGGCAGTTGAAATGCCCAGTGGAAACATGAATGACTGTGAACTTTTTAAACAAAAGGCCAGCCTTAGGATGGGGCTCACCCCCAAATATGCCCGTTGCCACTTCAGAGCCATAAGGTGGCAATCAGGTATGGCACTACCCCACTATGCCTCCGAGATGAAAAGGAGAAGTGAGGCATGGATATCAGGAGCAGGTGCTAAGACTAGGGAAGAGGTAGTTTTCCTGATATAAATGGAACAGTTCCTAGAGGACCTTCCTATAGAGCTCCAGAGATATATCCGAGATGGGAAGCCTAAAGACATAACAGAGGTGGGAGATACAGGAGCCAGGTGGATTGAGGTGATGAAGGGAAACAAAACTGACAGCCACTCGAGGGAGTACCAGAAGGGGCACCCAGAGATGGCATCTCCCCACCGTGGGCAATCCAAGGGCCTACCTCACAGGGAGGAGCCCTACGAACCCCAAAGGAGGCCACAGACACCCTGTCATGTCACAACCCCATTCTCTAGCAACCCACCTTGCTCCAATGACAAGCCATCTGGGCGGTGTTTTAAATGTTGGTGAGCCGACAAGTGCAGGGGTTTTGCTTCCCCGGTGGGAACTGACAGTGGCAGGGCGGCGGCCACTATGTCGGCAGGGATCCGGCCCGCAACGCGCTGCCCCGACCTTCATCTTCTCAACCGCCCCAGGGGCGGCGGTTCCCGGGCCGCTTCCCAGTTCGCCCTGGGGGCCTACCTGGCTCAGGTGCTGCATCTCGGGGTCAGCCAGGGATGGAGGTGCTGGCAGTGTGTCCATTGGTTCTGGCTACAGCTCAGGCAGGGTCCCAGGGGGACCAGTCCAGTTGTTGGGCCCAGTGTGGGTCCTTTTGGCGAGTCTTCAGGCCTTGGAAGCAGTCTCCGTGGCCTGGGCAAGTCGTCAGGGGCCAGCAGGGGTCCTGGTGGCCCAACCCTGTCCTCTTGTCGGGTGCAGTGTAGCCTGGGCCTTTTGCTGTGGGAGCTGAGGCTGGGTGTCTGGCCTGTTCGGCTGCTGGACTCCAACTGAGCTCTGAGCTCTTATACCCCTGCTTCCGGGGTATAAGAAACCAAGGGGTTTTAGAGGGCCCTTCCTCTTCCAGGTCAGAGGGAGGCCATGTCGCTGTCCCAGACCTATTACACCTCCCCCCCCCCCCCCGGCCTCAAGTCCAGTCCCCAATCTTTGGGGCTAGGGTTTGGACCCTCCCCTGGGTGGAAAAAAAAATCTGCATTCAGATGGTCCTTACCTGCTCGATGCCGCACTGAGAAGGCATATTGCTGGAGTGTCAGGTGCCATCGCGTAAGCCATCCTGTGTAGCTACTTCAAAGGGGCATGGTCCGTCACAAGGACAAAGGGAGCGCCCAAGAAATAGCGGAGGGAATCAATATCCCACTTAACTGCTAGGGCCTCCTTTTCTGTTGTGAAATATTTACACTTCCATGGAAACAATTCCAGCGCATAAGGGAGGACTGTTAAGGCTAGGAAGTGTCAAATTGGCCTAAACCGGGTAACTTACCTGGGACATCAGGTGGGTCAAGGAGTATCAACCCTCTACAGGCTAAGGTAGAAGCTATCCAAAACTGGCCTGTCCCTAAGTCAAAAAACAGTTCCAGTCCTTCTTAGGCTTGGTTGGGTATTACAGGCGATTTGTACCGCACTACAGTCAGATCGCTGCTCCACTGACCTGACCAGAACAGTGGACTGAGAAGTGTCAGGAAGCTTTTAAGCATCTTAAGGCTGCTCTTATGTCTGACCCTGTCCTAAGGGCCCTAGACTACAACAAACCTTTCTTGGTCACCACGGATGCATCAGAGCGTTGTGTGGGGGCAGTTTTGATGCAAACAGGGACAGATCAACAATTCCACCCTGTTGTGTTCCTCAGTAAAAAACTCTGAGAGGGAAAGCCACTGATCTGTCTCAGAGAAGGAATGCTACGCCATTGTATACACTCTAGAGAAGCTATGGCCATATGTTTGGGGATGACACTTTCATCTGCAGACTGACCATTCTGCTCTGAAATGGCTTCATTCAGTCAAAGAGACTAACAAGAAACTCCTTCGGTGGAGAGCCAAACTCCAAGACTTTGACTTTGTTAGAAGTTCCTGGGATGTGTTGTATGTCAGAGTGGCTGATGCACTCTCCCATGAAAGCTTCCCAGACTAAGCAAGTTAAAACTCTCCCTGTATCTAAGTCATTGTATTCCATGCATTTGGGAAGTCATGTTTAGTTCTTTGTGTATTCAGTAGTAAATTGTGCGTGTACTTTATTAACTATTTTTATCCTAGACCTCCAGGAAGAAATCACAGCCAGTGTGGGCCAGCCTGTTTAGCACTGTCTGGGTATGTCTACACTACAGCACTAATTCGAACTAACTTAATTCGAATTAGTTAATTCAAACTAAGCTAATTCAAACTAGTGCATCTAGACCTAAAAACTAATTCGAATTAGCGTTTTGGTAATTCAAACTAGCATGTCCACATTGAGTGGACCCTGAACCGAGGTTAAGGCTGGCCAGAACAGGTGCCGGCAGGGCATCAGGTTAGGACTTAGAGCGTGGAGCTGCTGCCTCAGGCTAGCCGAGGGCTGTGCTTAAAGGGACCCGACCCCCACCCCGGGCAGACAGTTCTCAGGGTTCCCCGCTTGTCTACCTTGATGAGGGACAGCAAAGCAGTCCTGGCTTGGAGTGCCCTGAGTGCTAACACTCGGCACATCACAGCACTCGGCCATCAGCCCGGCTGCACTTGCCGCAGGCTGCCATCTGGGGGGGGGGTCAGTCGGGGGGCTGTCAGGATCCAGGAGGCCCTGCAGGAGAGCTTCCACCCCGAGGAGCCACCCCAGTCCTCCCCATCGGGGTCTCATACCCCATTCCTCCCTCACCTCCTTCCACTTACCCCTCCCTAGCCCCCCTTCCTGATGTACAAAATAAAGGACACGTGTGTTCAAAAATAGAAACTCTCTTTATTGAACAAAACTGGGGGGGGGGGGGGGAATTAACCTCTGGGGAGACTGGGAAAAGGAGGTGGGAGAGGGGAAGAGAGAGGGTGGGAAAGGGGAGGGGGAAACCTGGGAGGAGGGAGCTGGAAGGGGGAAGCCAGGGGAAGAAGGAGGAGGGGCAGTATAAAACTATGGTACGCGGTATCTTCAGTACTGTGTACAGATGTGGTCTCCTCACCTCAAAAGAGATGTTTTGGCCTTGGAAAGGGTTCAGAAAGGGGCAACTAAAATGATGAGGGGTTTGGAACAGGTCCCATATGAAGAGAGGCTAAAGAGACTGGGACTTTTCAGCTTAGAAAAGAGGAGACGGAGGGGGGATATGATAGAGGTCTATAAAATCATGAGTGGGGTGGAGAGGGTGCATAAAGAAAAGTTCTTCCTTAGTTCCCATAATAGAAGGACTAGAGGACACCAAATGAAATGAATGGGTAGCAGGCTTCAAACTAATAAGCCAAAGTTCTTCTTCACAAACCAAATAGTCAACCTGTGGAACTCCTTGCCACAGGAGGCTGTGAAGGCTAGAACTAGAACAGAGTTTAAAGAGAAGTTAGATAAAGTCATGGAGGTTGGGTCCATGGAGTGCTATTAGCCAGGGGGTAGGAACGGTGTTTCTGGCCTCTGTTTGTGGAAGGCTGGAGATGGATGGCACGAGACAAATGGCTTGGTTATTGTCTTCGGTCCATGCCCTCCGGGGTAGCTGGTGTTGGCCGCTGTCGGCAGACAGGCTACTGGGCTAGATGGACCTTTGGTCTGACCCAGTACGGCCGTTCTTATGTTCTTATGTTCTAAGCTCAGGGTCGGGGGTCTCACTGGACCACCTTGATTTTCATGCAAACCTGCTCCTGGGTTTGCATGTGGCCTTTGGTGGCCAGGCTGGCAGCTATCCTGCCATAGACGGCCACTTTCCTGTGTCTAGTGCGGAGGTCATGGACGTTGGAGGCCTCCCCCCAAACCTGGATGAGGTCCACGATCTCTGCACTAGACGATCTCTTGCAGCCCCGGGCAGGCTCCTGGGAGCTGCCAGCCTGGTCCCGGGAAGAGGGGGAGGGCTGGGTGGCAGCGGGTGGCTGGCTGGCTCATGCCGTACCAGGTGCAGGGTCTGCTGGCTGGGTGCTGGCAGGCTTGCACCTGGCACAAGCACTGTAGCCAGACCGTGCCCCTTTAAGGGCTCCGGGGCCGGGAGGGGGGCAGACGAGTTTCCCTGGTGTTGGCCAGAGTGGCCACCAGGGAAAGCTGGGGAGGGCTAGCCTCCCACTAGTTCGAATTAAGGGGCTACACAGCCCTTAATTCGAACTACTTAATTCGAACTAGTCGTTACTCCTCGTAGAATGAGGTTTACCTAGTTCAAATTAAGCGCTCCGCTAGTTTGAATTAAGTTCGAACTAGCGGTTTGTATGTGTAGCGCCTAGCAAAGTTAATTCGAACTAACGGCTGTTAGTTTGAATTAACTTTGTAGTGTAGACATACCCTCTGTGATTTGGGGGCATGTGATGGATAGGAGGAGTGCTGGCCATCACTTGGTGACTAAAGCATTAAACTCAGGTATCTAAGGGTGTTGGCAGGAAGCCAGAAGAACCAATGGGATGCAGTGCTGAAATTTAAATTGTAAATATATACCTTGCCTGCTTTCTTTGTGTGTGGAGTTCTAAGTTAAGGGCTGGAGGGAGCAAGATGCAGTCATCAGAATTACCATGACTACAAGGAATATTGAGCATGGGAGTGAACTGGGCCTTGAAGTACGCATCAGCAAGGATTGTGAGTAGAGAGAGGAATGTATGTTTAGTCGTCATCGGGGTATTTTTCTTTGTTTTGGTTGTTTGGTTAAGCTTCTCTGTGTAAAATCCATGTGCTCTCTGCCCCATTCACTATGTAAGCTGTACCCAGAGATACTATGTTCTCTGTGTTTGAATTTGTTTTTCTCAGTTGCTCTGTAATGCCCTGCAACCAAGTGTGCTTTATTAAGTACATTGTTTTGTTTATTGTTAATAAAATCATCTTTTTTAAGGTGATGATTTGATTCTTGTTTCCTGGAACATAACAGGTCTGTGTGTGTGCCTGCCTAGCCTGAGAGGTCAGCTATCAAAGACAGTTGTTTTCTGTGTTTTGTTTTGTTTCTTTTTTCAACATCTCTTGTGGCAGAAGAGCTTGGGGTAGCCCTGGGGAAGAAATTCAAGTGTTCCTTCCTGGTGTTTCAGGGTTCTTTAAAATCACTTGATGGTGGCAGCCTATCTTCCAGAGTCAGTGCATCTGTGACTCTGGGGAGTTTTTGTAACCAGAGCCTGTAGAGGCAAGATATATTTAAAGTATTTTCTGTACTCAGAGTGCCAGAGTGGGTAACAGCCCTGACACCCTCTAAAACTATAATCCCAGTTATACGTAGATATGTTAGTGTTCTTCAGAAAAAATAATGCAGACAAACTTGCTGCCACATTTAGAAGTGAAGCTGTTATCGTTAGAGAGAAGCTCCTGCACTAGATACCCTTCTAGGCCAAGGGAAATGAGCCAGAGCTGGCAGCTCGAGGACCATATGATCAGATGTCACTTCTATTAACTTCTTTTTGTATTGTCACCACTGTCACTACCCCATTATTGACTCAGACCGTGTGTCCCAACTATAGGTGGCAGTCAAGGATGAGTTATAACTCCCATTTAACTGATTCATCATTCCAGTTTTGGTTACCCTGTCTGTAATCACTGAACCAGACCTCCCACTCAGGGACAAATTCTAGGATTTCTCATCTCATCTGACCTATTGGGAAAGTGTGCGCCAACCCCTTCTCATCAGGGGCTAGGCCACAGGAATGCTAGCAGTTACTCCTGTAATTAAAGTGGGTGGGGTCTGAGCTAGAGAATAGAAGACCCAGGCTAAAATCCTGCTGCTGATGTATGTGGTAGATGCTATGTCTGTATCTTTCATTTTAAGAGGTTTTGTTCATAGTGTGCAGATGATCATGGCTAGCTCTCCAGCACAGAGGCTGCCAGATGCTTGATGCATTGTAACTAAGTTCTAGGCCCATGGAGTTTCTCCATGAGTATATTTTGTTACCTTCCTATCTAGTCATTATGGTTGCACAGGAATATTGTTGTAATAATAAAAGTTCTTTCTTTTCGTTTTATTAACCTGGCAGTGGTTACTTGTGTGTCCTGATTTTTATTTTAGGGGTGAGATTTCCCAAATGATCTTTCCCCTGATTTCTTTATCAGTATTTGGGTGGTGGCAGCAGAAGTTTTATTCCCAAGATCTAGGTTTTTAAGATCTTGGGGGAAGTTTTATACCAAAGCCTGGTAGATAAGGCTTTGGGGTACACTTGCTGGCCCCCACTTCTGCATTTATCATGCCAGAGTGGGGAAGGAGCCAGAGGCTGTCCAGCACCTTTTATTATTACAACAATATTCCTGTGCAGGCATAATGACTAGATAGGAAGGTAACAAAATATACTCATGGAGAAACTCCATGGGCCTAGAACTTAGTTACAAAGAAAAGCCAAAACATCTTTTAAGCAGTGCCAGATACCAGATCCCATACCCAACCCTTAAAACAATAAAGCCTAACGAAACTGCCTAAACTTTACCCTACTTACAGAAAATGAAGAATGGTGTCTTGGAGAGAGAGAGAGGGTATGTCTACACTACCCCGCTAGTTCGAACTAGTGGGGTAATGTATGCATACCGAACTTGCTAATGAAGCCCAGGATTTGAATTTCCCAGGCTTCATTAGCATAAAGCCGGCGCCGCTATTTTTAAAAGCCGGCTAGTGCCTAATCCGAACTATCTAGTCCGTGCCGTGTGTAGCCGCGCGGCACGGGGTTCGCACTAGCCGGCTTTTAAAAATTCAAATCCCGGGCTTCATTAGCAAGTTCGGTATGCATACATTACCCCCCTAGTTCGAACTAGGGGCGTAGTGTAGACATACCCCAGAGACATGCTTGTCCCCTCTCTGTAGCTGCAGAGAACACACCCCGAGAGACAAAAGAGAGAAAGGAAAAAACCCAAATTCCTTTGTCCCAGTTTGAAAGTCCCACCTACATTCCTACTGGTCACTCCACCTGGCTAGGTGTAGTTAACTCCTTAATCCCCAGGCTGCTGGCTAACCCTCATCATCATGACAAAGTGAGCATTCCAGAGGCAGCAAAACAAAGAGAGGGTTTCCTGGGTAGATCCACCCCCTCATGGGGTGTCAGGTCAGGGTCAAGGTGGCTACCTTCCTATACAGGGGAGCATGGCTTCATGGCCAGAGTCAATAGGATGCCCTTCTCTGTAGGGCAGTATGGGCTTGTGGTCTAGAATGTTTAGCAAATGACACAGCTCTGCCATTAATTTCAACAAGACATTGGTTTGTCAGTGTCTCCTGGGATATTTCTACTCAGGTGAAGATCACATAATCTGCCACTATGAGGATATACTAGCACCCTGACGCAATTTTCTCTACAGGCCCTACCAGATCCATACCAATCCACTCAAAGGGGGCCCCAACCACAGGGAGTGGTATCAGGGGGACCCTAGGCACCCCCTTTGGGCTGATGCATTGGCACTCGGGGCAGAAGATGCAGAGGTCCTGAACTTGGTAGTGGTTACCTGGCCAGAAAAATCTTCCTGCCACCTGTTGTAGGGTCTTCTTACTCCCCAAGTGCCCCACCCAGGGCATTGAGTGCATTGGGCATAGTAAGCTGTACTGGAACCTCTGCCGAAGCAGCAATTGCTGGAATTCTTCCTAGGTTTGAGATTCCTTAAGCAGCCATCAGGGGCGGTGGTCATGCACCTTGAATCAAGGTCCTTGAGGTGATAATTGACTGGCACCACCATCCTACTTGGGGTCCACCACATGTTTTCAGTCTCGGCTCAGACTCTGGTCCTCCTCCCTGTGCTTCTTTAGGAAGTCTCTATCAATGTCCAACCAGTCTCTACCAGTGCATCTGCTGGGGGTGGGCATCTTTGCCCAAGTGGGGTGCCTTTGCCAGAGTCATCAATTCCCCCCCCCCCCCATTGTGGTCCTCAGGTGGGCGATTGTACCACTTTTGCACAATTTTGCAGAACCACTACCAGCCACACTCCAAGATCACAGGGCAGGCCAGCATCAACCCAGGCCAACACGGCACACCCTCTCACATTGGTTGGCCGCAAGCCTCACCTGGATTGCTAGGTGTGGTCTTACATACCTGTGGATACACTGCAGGTCTATGGGGGCTCCTGCTATGGCAGGAGACTCTACTAGGCCAGCCCAAAGAGCATTTGGCTGCACCCTGAATTAGCCAAGGCCATTCTGTAGGTACCATTCACCCGCAGGGATACCAGTAGCTTAGCTGGACCCTTTTTCCTCAGCCGGGGGCCAGCCAGCTGCCCTTGGCCATAGCTACAATCCATGAATGCACAATTGCTATGGAAGTGCCCTTGCTGGCCACACTCATAAAATGGGATCCCCTGGCCGGGGCCTCTGGAGTCAAATCTCAAAACTGCAAACCCCTCCTGACAACGTGGTGTTCTCCACCCGCCCCCCACGGAGGCAGGTCAATGGGGCGCCTCCTTGCTGGTGTTCCTACAGTTGCAGATGGCCTGGGTTGGTGCCGAGGGCTCCCTAACCTCAGGCCTGTGTGCCCCCTAATCTGCCAGCTGACTCAAGCGCCCCAGGCTCTCCAGTTTATGGTAGGGATGTAAAATCTCATGTAATTGGTCAACCGGTTAAACATATTGTTTAATTGCTTAACCGATTAAAGGGAAGGGACGTGGGGAGGCCACTCCAGCCCAGCAGCTGGGCTGGAGCACCTTCCACACCCCACCACAGGCAAGGACTGTTCCAGATGCTGGAGCAGCCACTGCCTGTGGGGTGCCTGGTCCCACCATGGACAGGGGCTGCTCCGGACAACCAGAGCAACTCTGGTCAGTGGCAGGCCCCCCATGGGGCTGGAGAAGCCCCCTGCCCATGACAGGCAGGGAGCTGCTCCAGCCCCCACTGGTTAATCTTAACCAGTAAGCCTCACCTGTTAAGGGCTCTGTTAGCTTAGACTCATAGACTTGAAGGTCAGAAGGGACCATTATGATCATCTAGTCTGACCCCCTGCACAGTGCAGGCCACAGAATCTCACCCACCCATCCCAGAATAATCCTCTCACCTATATCTCAGATATTGAAGCCTTCAAATACTTTGAAGACCCCAAGATGCAGAGAATCCTCCAGCTGTGATCTGTGCCCCATGCTACAGAGGAAGGCGAAAAACCTCCAGGGCCTCTGCCAATCTACCCTGGAGGAAAATTCCTTCCCGACCCCAAATATGGCGATCAGCTGAACCCTGAGCATGTGGGCAAGACTCACCAGCCAGACACCCAGAAAGTTCTCTATAGTAACTCCTATCATCCCTCCATTGACCTATTTCCCACGGATAATGAATGGTCAATTAGTTACCAAGATCACGTTATCTCATCAAACCATCCCCTTCATAAATCCATCTAGTTTAATCTTGAAGCCAGATAGATCTTTTGCCCCCACTACTTCCCTTGGAAGGCCGTTCCAGAACCTCACTCCTCTAATGGTTAGAAACCTTCATCTAATCTCAAGTCTAAACTTCCTACTAGCCAGCTTATATCCATTTGTTCTTGTGTCCACATTGGTATTGAGCTTAAATAATTCCTCTCCCTCCCTGGTATTTATCCCTCTAATATATTTAAAGAGTGCAATCGTGTCCCCCTTCAGCCTTCTTTTGGTTAAGGTAAACAAGCCAAGCTCCTTGAGTCTCCTTTCATAAGGCAGGTTTTCCATTCCTCGGATCATCCTAGTGGCCCTTCTTTGTACCTGTTCCAGTTTGAATTCATCCTTCTTAAACATGGGAGACCAGAACTGCACACAGTATTCCAAATGGGGTCTCACCAATGTCTTGTATAATGGCACTAACACCTCCTTATCCCTACTGGAAATACCTCGCCTAATACATCCCAAGACCGTATTAGCCTTTTTCACGGCCATGTCACAATGGCGGCTCATAGTCATCCTATAATCAACCAGGACTCCGAGGTCCTTCTCCTCCTCCGTTACTTCCAACTGATGTGTCCCCAGCTTATAACTAAAATTCTTGTTATTAATCCCTAAATGCATAACCTTACACTTCTCACTATTAAATTTCATCCTATTGCTATCACTCCAATTTACAAGATCATCCAGATCTTCCTGTATGATATCCCGATCCTTTTCTGAATTGGCAATAGCTCCCAACTTTGTGCCATCTGCAAATTTTATTAGGACACTTCCACTTTTGGTGCCAAGGTCAGCGATAAAAAGATTAAATAAAATTGGCCCCAAAACTGATCCCTGAGGAACTCCGCTAGTAACCTTCCTCCAACCCGACAGTTCACCTTTCAATATGACCCGCTGTAGTCTCCCCTTTAACCAGTTGCTTATCCACCTCTCAACTTTCATATTAATCCCTATCTTTTCCAATTTAACCAATAATTCCTCATGTGGTACTGTATCAAATGCCTTACTAAAGTCGAGGTAGATTAGATCCACTGCATTTCCTTTATCTAACATCTGTTACTTTCTCAAAAAAGGAGATCAGGTTGGTTTGGCACGATCTACCTTTTGTAAAACCATGTTGTAATTTGTCCCAATTGCCATTAGCCTCAATGTCTCTAACTACTTTCTCCTTCAACATTTTTTCCAGGATTTTACATACTACAGATGTCAAACTAACAGGCCTATAGTTACCCGAGTCGCTTTTTTTCCCTTTCTTAAAAATCGGAACTATATTAGCAATTCTCCAGTCAAATGGTACAACCCCTGAGTTTAGAGATTTATTAAAAATTTTTGCTAATGGACTTGCAAGTTCATGTGCCAGTTCCTTCAATATTCTTGGATGAAGATTATCTGGGCCCCCTGATTTACTCCCATTAAGCTGTTCAAGTTTGGCTTTTACCTCGGATATGGTAATATCTACCTCCATAGCCTTAGTCCCATTTGTTAATTTACCATTATCCCTAAGCTCTTCATTAGCCTCATTAAAGACTGAAGCAAAGTATTTGTTCAAATATTGGGCCATTCCTAGATTATCCTTAACCTCCACTCCATCCTTAGTAATTAGCGGTCCTACTTCTTCTTTTTTTGTTTTTTTCCTATTTACATGGCTATAAAACCTTTTACTATTGGTTTTAATTCCCTTTGCAAGGTCCAACTCTACCTGACTTTTAGCCTTTCTCACTTTGTCCCTACATGCTCTAACCTCAATAAGGTAGCTTTCTTTACTGATCCCTCCCATTTTCCACTCCTTATATGCTTTCTGCTTTTCTTAATCACCTCTCTGAGATGCTTGCTCATCCAGCTTGGTCTAAGGATACAGGCTTTTCTAGGGATACAGGCTTCTGACAGCTTCTGCAACTTTAACTAAAAATAATTCCAGGCCTCCTCCACTTTAAGATCCATAATTTCTTAAAGTCCAATCAACTTCCCTAACTAATTTCCTTAATTTACTAAAGTTAGCCCTTTTGAAATCAAAAACCCAAGTCTCAGATTTATTTTTGTTTATCCTTCCATTTAATTTGAACTGAATTAGCTCATGATCACTCGAGCCAAGGTTGTCTCCTACAACCATTTCATCTATGAGGTCCTTGCTACTCACCAAAACCAAATCTAAAATAGCATCCCCCCTTGTTGGTTCAGCAACTACTTGATGAAGGAATTCATCAGCTAACACATCTAGGAAAATCTGAGCCCTATTATTATTACTAGCACTTGTTCTCCAGTCTATATCTGGAAAGTTGAAATCTCCCATGATTACGCAGTTTCCATGAGTATTTACTTCATTAAAAACATTAAAGAGGTCTCTATCCATATCCAAATTGGATCCTGGTGGTCTATAACACACCCCAAGCACTATCCCAGGGGAGGATCTGATAGTTTTCTTCCCCAATGTGATTTTTGCCCAGACAGACTCTGTCTTCTCCATTCCATCACTTTTTATTTCTTTACAATCTACCTCATCTTTGATATACAATGCGACTCCACCACCTTTACCCTTATTTCTGTCTTTCCTAAACAGCGCATACCCTTCAATACCTGTACTCCAGTCATGCCTAGTATTCCACCATGTTTCTGTTATTCCTATAATATCTGGTTTCACTTCCTGGACCAATAGCTCTAGTTCCTCCATTTTGTTACCTAGGCTCCTCACATTGGTGTACAAACATCTTAATTTTTGCTGTTTGGCCTCATTCACATTCTTTACCCAATTTGGCACGGACGTTATACCTCCAATATGACCTATTAGACTAGTATCCACCCCACCCTGCCTCATGTACATTCCCCTACCCCCAGCTATTTCCTTTCTTACTTCATTTTCCTCCCTCTCAGTGTTAAAATCTGGCGTAGAGATTACCTGGGCATCTCCCAACCGTCTCCCCCAAATTCCTAGTTTAAAGCTCTCTTAATAAGTTGAGCCAGCCTCCATCCTAGAAGTCTATTTCCCTCCCTACTTAGGTGAAGTCCATCCCGAGAGAACAGTCCTCTGTCCATAAATGCCTCCCAGTGACCATACATCCCAAAGCCCTCCTTATAGCACCACTGCCTGAGCCATCTATTGATCATCATAATCCTGTCACTTCTTAGTTGCCCTTCTCTAGGAACAGGCAGAATCCCACTAAAGATCACCTGAGCCTCGATTTCCTTGAGCATCCTCCCCAGCCTAGCATAGTCTCCCTTAATTCATTCCAGCGAGAATCTAGCCGTATCATTTGTTCCTACATGAAGGATGATCAATGGATTCCTTCCTGCTCCCTTAATAATCCTCTTCAACCTCAGTTCCACATCCCGTATCTTAGCACCTGGCAGACAGCACACCCTTCTATTCTCTGGATCAGCTCTGGTTACTGGCCTGTCTATTCTTCTCAGTAAGGAGTCCCCAGTCACATAGACCTGCCTTTTCCTGGTGACAGTGAAATTCTCTGGTCTATCTCTAGCTTCCTCTGGCTGCAAGTCCTTGCCATTCCTATTTTCCCTTGTAATCCTCTTTAACCCATCCTGTATCCTCTTAATGCTCATTATTGGTGTTGTCTCCATAAAGTCTTCCCCTTTATCTATGGGACTAGCCACTCTTCTCTTCTTCCTCACCCTTCCATCTTCATTATCTACCTGCTGTACCCCTTCTTCATTTTCCAGCTCCACACACCTGTTCTTGAGCTCTATTTCTCCTTAACTGGCCCATATTTTCCTCTGCCTGGTTCTCTGAGTCACATGCTTCCACTGTCCATTTTCTTCGCCCAGCAGTCCCCCCTCTGAGGCCCTTGATCCTGCTTCCATCTGGATATCTAAACTTTCCCCTTCAGCCACGTCATGCCTTTGCCCCATCATCTGCTCAAACCCCCTTCTAAACTCAACCAGAGTTTCCACCTGCATCTCCAGTCCTCGGATCTTTTCTTCCATCAGCTCTATCAGGCGGCACTTCATGCAAACAGCTTCTGGCCAGGAACCTCCAATACACATCCATTCTCCTCCCTGGTCTGACTAGTCTGAGTTGGGCTACCCTCTTTTAGGGTTTGCCTGCAGTTGGAGCATGCGCAGCAAGGGGGTATGGCTGCCTTGGCCCATGAGGTATGGTTAACCCCTGCAGGGCCAGTGCAGGATAAAGTGCACCCTGTAGTAAGATACATAAGCCCACGTATGACAGGTGTAGTGTGAGGCCTGAGGACTAGGACTAATGGTCAAGACTTTGCTAATATAAAGCAAAGTTAATCTGTGAGCAAGAAGCAGGCTGTGCTAACAGAATCGGGCGTGAACAGGGTTGACAGTGTAAACCACTAGATGGTATTACGCACATTCTGGAAGCATATTCCAGAAGGGTCGTAATGGACCACTTTCTGAAGAAACATCTTGGTACCAACACATTCCTCACAGATAGCAAGAACATACCAACCTAGGTTCAGGACAGGGTCTAAACCAGGGGTGGGCAATAATTTTTGACCAGGGGCCACTTCCGAAATTTTTGAAGCTGCCCCGGGCTGCCCTGGAAGGGGCAGGGCCTCAGGCGGAAGGGGCAGGCCCAGGACACTTCCATGGTTCCCTGCCCACAGACCCTGATTGGTCTGTGGGTGGGGGAGCAGGTGAAGTCTTTGCCCCCCCCCCCCCGAGAGAACTGCCAGCTGTTCAGAACAGCTGGCAGTTCCCTCTAGGCGCCTGGGCCCCTGGCGGTGGAGGAGACTGCGCGCTCCCCCTCACCCCCAGGTCAATCAGGGCCTGGGGGCAGGGGGAGCACATGAAGTCTGCCCCCACCCTGCAAGACCACACCATGCTAGGAGTCTTAGACTCTAAGTGCAGACTCCCTTGCAGGGTGGGAGGCGATTTCGTACGCTTCCCCTGCCCCCTGGCCAATCAAGGCTTAAGGACAAGGGACGCATGCAAAGTCTCCTTCCGTCCTGCCCCCATCCTTGCCGGGCAGGGCAGAGCAGGAGGAGACTTCACGTGCTCCCCCCCCCCCCCCCACTCCCAGGCCCTGATTGGCCTGAGGGCAGGGGGGAGCGCAAAGTCCCTCACTCCCTGCCCTCTGGTGCGCAGCACTTAGAGTCAACTGCCAGGGTTGACTCTAAGCTCTGTGTGCGTCCCTGTCCCTAGGCCATGACTGCAGACTTTGACTCCCTCAGGGAACTGATAGGCAGGTTCCCCTGCGATGCCAACATGAAGGGGAAAGGAGTCCAGGAGAGCTGGCAGTATTTTAAAGGAGCCTTATTGAAGGCACAGGAAAAAATCATCCTGATGCACCATAAGAAAAGCAAATATGGTAAGATAAGCAGATTGGCTTACAGGGGAAATCCTTGGGGAGCTTAAACACAAAAAGTAAGCTTATAAGAAGTAGAAACTTGGACAGATGACTAGGGAGGAATATAAATACATTGCTCGAGAATGCAAGGGAGTAATCAGGAAGGCGAAAGCACAATTGAAATTGCAGCTAACAAGGGATGTGAAGGGTAACAAGAAAGGTTTCTACAGGCATTTTAGCAATAAGATGGTGACCAGAGAGGGTGTGGGGCCCTTACTGGATGAGGGAGATAACCTAGTGACAGATGATGTGGGAAAAGCTGAAGTACCCAATGCTTTCTTTGCCTCTGTCTTCACAAACAAGGCCAGCTCTCAGACTACTGCACTAGGCAATGCAGTATGGAAAGGAGGTGGACAGCCCTCGGTGGAGAAAGAACAGGTTAGGAACTATTTAGAAAAACTAAACGTACATAAATCCATGGGTCCGGATTTAATGCATCCGAGGGTACTGAGGGAGTTGGCAAATGTCAGAGCCTTTGGCCATTATCTTTGAAGAGTTGTGGAGATCAGGAGAGATCCCGGATGATTGGGAAATGGCAAATGTAGTGCCTGTCTTTAAAAAAGGAAAGAAGGACGATCCAGGGAACTACAGACCAGTCAGCCTCACCTCAGTCCCCGGAAAAATCATGGAGGGGATCCTCAAGGAATCCATTTTGAAGCAGTTGGAAGAGGGGAAGTGATCAGGAATAGTCAACATAGATTCACAAAGGGCAAGTCGTGCCTGACCAACCTGATTAGCTTCTATGATGAGGTAACTGGCTCTGTGGACATGGGGAAGTCAGTGGATGTTCTATATCTTGACTTTAGCAAGGCTTTTGATACGGTCTCCCACAATATTCTTGCCAGCAAGTTAAGGGAATATGGATTGGATACATGGACTGTAAGATGGATAGAAAGATGGCTAGATTGTCGAGCCCATCGGGTAGTGATCAACGGTTCGATGTCAGGATGGCGGCTGGTTTCAAGCAGAGTGCCCCAAGGATCGGTTCTAGGACCGGTTTTGTTCAACATCTTTATTAATGACCTGGATGAGGGGATAGATTGCACCCTCAGCAAGTTTGCAGATGACACTAAGCTGGGGGGAGAGGTAGATACGCTTGAGGGCAGGGATAGGGTCCAGAGTGACCTAGACAGATTAGAGGATTGGGCCACAAGAAATCTGATGAGGTTCAACAAGGACAAGTGTAGAGTCCTGCCCTTGGGACGGAAGAATCCCAAGCATTGGTACAGGCTGGGGACTGAATGGCTAGGTAGCAGTTCTGCAGAAAAGGATCTGGGGGTTACAGTGGATGAGAAGCTGGATATGAGTCAACATTGTACCCTTGTAGCCAAGAAGGCTAATGGCATATTAGGGTGCATTAGGAGGAGCGTTTCCAGAAGATCCACAGAAGTTATTATTCCTCTTTAGTCGACACTAGTGAGGCCACATCTGGAGTATTGTGTCCAGTTCTGGGCCCCCCACTACAAAAAGGATGTGGACGCATTGGAGAGGGTCCAGCAGAGGGCAACCAAAATGATTAGGGGGCTGGAGCACATGACCTATGAGGAGAGGCTGAGGGATTTGGGCTTATTTAATCTGCAGAAGAGTGAGGGGGGATTTGAGAGCAGCCGTCAACTTCCTGAAGGGAGGTTCCAAAGAGGATGGAGAGAGGCTGTTCTCAGTAGTGACAGGTGGCAGAACAAGGAGCAATGGGCTCAAGTTGTGGTGGGAGAGGTCCAGGTTGGATATTAGGAAAAACTATTTCACTAGGAGGGTGGTGAAGCACTGGAATGGGTTACTTAGGGAGGTGGTGGAATCTCCATCCCTAGAGGTTTTTAAGTCCCAGCTTGACAAAGCCCTGGCTGGGATGATTTAGTTAGGGTTTGTCCTGCTTTGGGAAGGAGACTGGACTCGATTACCTCCTGAGGTTTCTTTCAGCTTTAGGAGTCTATGATTGGCCTGAGGGCGGGGGAGCGGCAGGACCTCTGCAGGCTGCATCAACCCGCTTGGCAGGCTGGATCTGGCCCGCGGAGGCCCTTTTGCCCACCTCTGGTCTAAACTGTCAGCAGGATAGTCATCGAACCCCCATGTACAAGGTCATGGGTGTATTCCAAGGGAGCTGTTTTTGTCCAACCTAGGGGACAGTGGTGGATCCCATGCTACTGAGCCGAGTCCATTGTCACAGGCACACGTTCTTAGCCGGACTATACACATCTGATGCAGGGAAGCTATTATTGTGCTTTATTTACAATAAACCTGGCCTGGTGCCTTCAATCCTTATCAGATTTTGTGTTCTTTGGGGGCTCTCCTGGAGTCTACCATATTAGCCACCTGTGCAGAGCTAATGTAATATACAGAGGGAGCACACAGCTGAACAGTTGTCATCATTGGACAGAGCAAGAGACCTGTCAGGCAGGACACCACACCAGTGACTTCTGGCAACCACACACCCCGTCACAGAGGGGGATGGGCATTAGAAATCTTGGCACCAGAGGGGTAATATGGGAAGTGTAGAGGATGGGGATGGTGGGAAGGCCTGGGTTGGGACAATCATAACCTAAATGTAAGGAGAAGGCATAGGGAGATGCAGATATGGGATCTGGATTTGTGCTTGTGTTGGGGAAGGGAGATTGGGGTGGGACGGGAAGGTGCGGTAGGTAGAACTAGTGGAAACTGTTGACAAGCAAGTAGAACTGGAGCCAAGGGGGGATGTAGGACAGAGGACAGTACACACTACAGTGCGGAAGAGGGATTTGGGGAGACCCACGAGTGAGTGGCAGATGGGACAAGATTAGACAAAGTAAATCGGAACCGATAGAATCAATGGAAATGAGTTGAGCAGTCAAGTGAGAGGTGAGTGACCGTGGTGAAGGATAGTTATGAGATCCTCAAGTGATATTTAGATGAAAGCAGGAGCTGAATGATGTGACACAGGGGTGTTGGATGCACCTGGGGACTCCGTAGTAGGAGGCAAAGGAGGGTGGTGAAGTGAGGCAATGTTTGATGTTCCCAATTGTGAAGGACATTAAAATTAAAATGTATTAAGCTTAAAACTTACAGTAAGAAACTAGGATGGTCACTGTATAAAACCCTATACATTAAAATGGCCTCGCTTTGTATAGCATACTATCACTGATATAGCAGCAGATAACTGTTTTTAGATGCCTGAGTATTCATGATCCACACTGTGGTTTATAGATCTCTGTTTGAGATGGCAGCAGTGGTGCAAACTAGGGATGTTAAATTTCGATTAATTGGCTAATTGCAAATTGCATTGACTATTTGATTAGTCAATAAGGGTGCCTCCGCCTTTGAAGTGTAGCAACAGCCCCAGGGCTGTTGCTACACTTCAAAGGCGAAAGCGCTGTGGGGTACTGAAGCAGTTCCCCGCTGGCCCCATGCTCCACGTGGTGTTTCAAAGCGGCAGTGCTGCATGGAGCCCTGGGTCAGGCCCCGGGCTCCACACGGTGCTGCCACTTTGAACTACCCCCTCCTCTTCCTCCCCCCCTTGCTGCCTCTTTCTGATAGAGGCAGCAAGGGGGGGAAGCAACTAGTCGACTAGTGTGTCGACTATCTGATAAGCATTTGCTTATTGGATAGTCGACTAGTCGTTCACATCCCTAGTGCAAACACATGAAAAACACTGTGTAGCAGGGAGACAACCAGGAATTAAGAATGAATTAGTCCTGATGCATAGGAGGACATAAACAGGTGAGTAAAAGTTGGGGAAACTCTCTTTGATCCCTTCAGTGTCTGCACCTTTGGCTGATGGAACATCAGTCTGCCATGGTGGTTCCTCTGGATTCCTGCTGTATGAAAGCCCTGACTGCTGTATTCACCTTCTGTGTATTCTTGACCTAAATTATGTTCTTCTGTATAATGCCCCCACAAAGGATACTTTCTTATATCAGTATTAACTGATTTGTGAACATAAGAACAGGCAGACTGGGTCAGACCAAAGGTCCATCTAGCCCAGTATCCTGTCTGCTGACAGTGGCCAATGCCAGGTGCCACAGAGGGGATGACCAGAACAAGTAATCATCAAGTGATCCGTCCCGTCACCCATTCCTATTCTGACAAAGAGAGGTTAGGGACACCATCACTGCCCATCCTGGCTAATAGCCATTGATGGACCTATCCTCCATTAATTTATCTAGCTCTTTTTTAAACCCTTTTATAGTCTTGGCCTTCACAACATCCTCTGGCAGGGAGTTCCACAGGTCGTCTGTACATTGTGTGAAGAACTACTTCCTTTTGTTTGATTTATACCTGCTACCTATTAATTTCATTTGGTGACCTCTGGTTCTTGTGTTGTGGGAAGGAGTAAATATCTTTTCCCTATTTACTTTCTTCAAACCAGTCATGATTTCATAGATCTCTATCATATCCCCGCCCCCCGTTAGTCATCCCTTTGTGAAGCTGAAAAATCCCAGTCTTATTAATCTCTCTTCATATGGCAGCCATTCCATATCTCTAATCACCTGCATTGGGGCTTTGTAACTCCCAGGCACTCTAGTTATGGGATTCAGAAGTTCTCACATCTTCTATTGAAAATCTCCTAGTTTTGTGAACTTGTATACTAGGAGTCCATATTCCATGTCCTATTCAGAGTAAATGCAATGTGCTGTTATTCTTGCAACTGTGTAGCATTTGAGATATTATGGTTCTGTATCTCACTTTGGAGTCAGAATCTTCCCCTTCCACAACCCATGATTTGTGTACAGTATGGTAACAGATTCCTCTTGGAGTTGTAGTTAATTTGTCAGTGTGCTTACCTTTACATACAAGAACTGAGAATCTTTCTCTACAGCTTGTACCTTGCAGATGCCAAATTCTCTTTCATATAAAAAAATATCAGGAGCCTAACTCTAGATGCCTTCTAAAAGATGTTTCGTCATCTTTACCTTCTATCTGTGAGGAAGGGACTGGTCCCTTTATACCAGAACTTACACCTCTTTTTGAAGTGATGGAACATCAATGAGCTATGAAACGTCTCTCAACTTTTGACATGCCACTGTCTGAACAGCAAGCAGATATTTCTCTATTTAGTGTGTATTTCACAGATAAATATACTATGCTTTGTATTAAGGCCACCAGTAGAATATTTTGGTACTTGCATCACAATGAACACTGTTTTGTTTTGATAACGTTTTGGTGAAGGCATTTACCAACTTCTCCTCTCCCCTTGCTCTGTTTCAGATGCACCCATTGGGACTATGTAATAGCAATGATGAAGAAGACTTGTATGAATATGGCTGGGTAGGAGTGGTGAAATTGGAACAGCCTGAGTTGGAGCCAAAGCCATGCCTCACTGTTCTAGGCAAGGTAAGGGGAGAATGACTACCAATAATTGGGATAAATGGAACTTGCAACTCTGTTTCTAGAAGGGTATAGTCCCCTCCTGTGACAAATGAGGAAACCTGGAGGAAATGTTTTTTCCAAAAAAAAATCCTTTCTAAAGTCTCCCGTTGGATATGCCGATTGTATGAAGCTTGAAAAAGGGTATCTCAGGTATGGAAAATGGTTGGAGGAGAGGAAGGACTTGGGGCAAAGTAGACAATTTTGCTCAAGGAGGAGTTTCAACAAAGTACTGTGTTCTGCTGGTAGTGACCTCATTGCAGTTATGCAGGGGTGCATACAAGGGGACAGAATGAGGAGAGTCAGAGAATCCAAAGCCCGAAGGAACTATTGTGATCGCTTAATTTGACCTGTATAACACTGACCATAGAACTTTTGAAAGTAATTCCTAGAGCAGATTTTTTAGAAAAATATCCCATCTTATTTAAAAAACAGGTCAGTTTGGAGAATCCACCACAACCCTTGGTAAATTGTTCCAGTGATTAATTACACTCACTGTTAAGAACTGTGAAGCCTTATTTCCAGTCTGAATAGCTCAGGGCTGTAGCAAACCACTAGCAGCAGTACTATAGAACTAACTCGATTTTTGGCAGTTTCACTACATACAGCCCACAAGATTCTGAATAGGAGCCATATGATTGACCAGTTCTGTTAATTTCATGTTGCCACTGGACAACGCTCTGAGCAGCAGCTGGGGTACTAGAATTACTCTGAAGGTAAGTTTGTAAGACTCCAAATTCAGTGTCCTCAGTTCTGCTATCATGGTTCAATATCAAGCCAAAGTCCTGCTCAATCACTGAGGGTATGTCTACACTACAGCATTATTTCGAAATAACGCGTCTACACACAAAATGCATTTTGAAATAGCGTTTTGTTATTTCGAAATAGCGCGTCCACACTGAGTGGATGCTGAATTGCATTTAAGGCCGGCCGGAACCAGGTCCGGCACGGCATCAGGTCAGGAGTTACTTAGCCTCAGGCAGCAGCCACACAATCTGAGGCCTGTGCTTAAAGGGATCCCCCCCCCCCCCCCCCCCGGACAGCCGGTTCTCAGCTTCTGTCTACCTCGATGAGGGACAGAAAAGCATTTTGTCTCTGCGTGCTCTGGTTGCCCTCACTTGGGACACCACAGTACTCTGCAACATAGAGCCAGAGCTGACCCTCGGCACTCTGGTGCTTCTCGTGGATGCGTTGCTGCAAGCTGGGCTGCACTTTCTGCAGGCTGCCATCCAGGAGGTCCATTGGGGAGCTGTCAGTATCCAGGAGGCCCTACGGGAGAGCTTCCACCCTGAGGAGCACTAAGAGCCTCCCTGGTCTGCCCCACTGGGGGCTTGTGCCTCATTCCTCCCTCACGTCCTTCCACTTACCCCTCCCTTACCCCCCTTCCTGATGTCAAATAAAATACATGTATGTTCAAAAATAGAAACTGGGTTTATTGAACAAAACTGGGGGAGGATGAACCTCTGGGGACACTGGGAAAAGGAGGTGGGAGAGGGGAAAAGAGAGGGTGGAAGAGGGGAGGGGGAAACCTGGGAGGAGGGAGCTGGAAGGGGGAAGCAAGGGGAAGAAGGAGGAAGAAGGGGGAGGGGAAGCTCAGGGCTCAGGGTTGGGGGGTCTCACTGGACCAACTTGATTTTCATGCAAACCTGCTCCTGGGTTTGCATGTGGCCTTTGGTGGCCAGGCTGGCAGCTATCCTGCCATAGACGGCTGCGTTCCTCCATTTAGTGCGGAGATCATGGACGTTGGGGGCATCCCCCCGCAAACCTGAATAAGGTCCATGATCTCCACCCTGGACCAGGAAGGCGCCCGCCTTCTCCGGGCCCTGGCAAGCTCCTGGGAGCTGGCAGACTGCTCCTGGGGAGCGGTGCAGGGCTGGCTGCCAGTGGCTTGCTGGCTCATGTTTTGGGGCCACTGGGTCAGGGGCAGTGACTGCTGGCTCGGGGCTAGCAGGTTTGGAGCTGGCACAGGCACTGTGGCCAAAGTCAACCCCTTTAAGGGCTCCGGGGAGGGGGGAGGGAGAGGAGTGTTCTTGGTTGAGGCTGGAGTGGCCACCAGGGCTCCCTGGGAAGGGCTGGAGGCCCCCTATTTCGAAATAAGTGTCTACACAGCACTTAGTTTGAAATAGCTATTTCGAATTTGGCGTTATTCCTTGTGGAATGAGGTTTACCAAATTCAAAAGAAGTGCTCCTCTATTTCAAATTAATTTCGAAATAGCGGTTTGGCTGTGTAGATGGTAGTAAAGTTATTTCAAAATAACTTTGCTGTGTAGACATATCTTTACATTTTAGGGTTAATGTTTTTCAAAGACTAAAGTTTAAGGAAGAGATTACATTACAGATGTAGTTGGAAGTGACACCTAGTTGAGGTTGCTTAGTGCTTTCCATCATAAGACCTTGTTTTACAGCCCCTGGAGTTCAAGCATGTTTTTAAAAAAGCTTTAAATTTAGCTGTGTTATATGCTTCTGAAAATCACCATTTCTACAAGTTCTGTCGAGGTTTTCTAGAAGTTGGGAGCAAAGTTCTCTGAACATTCTGTTCTGAGCATGCTGCAGTCCAGGATTGTAGTAGCTGTGTAGGACTTACCTTGCTTGCATTGGTTCTGTCCAGCAGCACTGGGATCATGTGTAAGGCGCCAGAAGTAAGAACAGAGGGTATGTCTACACTACAGAGTTAGTTCGAACTAACTTAGTTCGAATTAGTTAATTCGAACTAAGCTAATTCGAACTAACGCGTCTAGAACTAAAAACTAGTTCGAATTAGCGTTTTGCTAATTCCAACTAGCATGTCCACATTAAGTGGACCCTGAACCGGGCTTAAGGATGGCCGGAAGCAGTGCCGGCAGGGCATCAGAGGAGGACTTAGAGCGTGGAGCTGCTGTCTCAGGCTAGCCGAGGGCTGTGCTTAAAGGGTCCCGACCCCCACCCCGGACAGACAGTTCTCAGGGGTGCCCCGCTTGCAAACCAGTCCTGGCTTGGAGTGCCCGGAGTGCCCACACTGGGCACATCACAGCACTCAGCCATCAGACGGGCTGCACTTGCCGCAGGCTGCCATCTGGGGAGAGGGGGCAATTGGGGGGCTGCAGGAGAGCTTCCACCCCCAGAAGCCCGCAGAGCCAGCCCAGTCCTCCCCATCGGGGGCTCGTGCCCCATTCCTCCCTCACCTCCTTCCACTTACCCTTCCCTAGCCCCTCTTCTTGATGTACAAAATAAAGGACAATTGTGTTCAAAAATGGAATCTGTCTTTATTGAACAAAACTGGGGGAGACTGGGAAAAGGAGGTGGGAGAGGGGAAGAGAGAGGCTGGGAGAGGGGAGGGCAACTACAATGATTAGGGGTTGGGAACAGGTCCCATATGAAGAGAGGCTAAAGAGACTGGGACTTTTCAGCTTAGAAAAGAGGAGACGGAGGGGGGAACAGGATAGAGGTCTCTAAAAGCAGGAGTTGGGTGGAGAGGGTGCATACAGAAAAGTTCTTCATTAGTTCCCATAAAGAAGGACTAGAGGACACCAAATGAAAGGAATGGATAGCAGGCTTCAAACTAGTAACAGAAAGTTGTTCTTCACAAAGCAGAGTCAAACCGTGGAACTCCTTGCTGCAGGAGGCTGTGAAGGCTAGAACTAGAACAGAGTTTAAAGGGACGTGAGATCAAGTGATGGAGGTTGGGTCCATGGAGTGCTATTAGCCAGGGGGTAGGAGTGGTGTCCCTGCCCAAGGTTTGTGGAAGGCTGGAGAGGGATGGCACGAGACAAATGGCTTGGTCACTGTCTTCGGTCCATCCCCTCCAGGGTCCCTAGGGTTGGCCGCTGTCGGCAGACAGGCTACTGGGCTAGATGGACCTTTGGTCTGACCCAGTACGGCCATTGTAAGCTCAGGGCTCAGGGTCGGGGGTCTCAGTGGACCCCCTTGATTTTCATGCACACCTGCTCCTGGGTGGCCAGGCTGGCAGCTCTCCTGCCCTAGACGGCCACTTTCCTGTGCCTAGTGCGGAGATCATGGACGAGGTCCACGATGTCCGCACTAGCCCAGGCAGGTGCCCGCCTCTTGCGGTCCCGGGCAAGCTCCCGGGAGCCGCCAGCCTGGTCCCGGGAAGAGGGGGAGGGCTGGGGGGCATCGGGTGGCTGGCTCGAGCCGTGCCAGGTGCAGGGTCTGCTGGCTGGGTGCTGGCAGGCTTGCACCTGGCACGGGCACTGTAGCCAGCCCGTGCCCCTTTAAGGGGTCCGGGGCCGGGAGGGGGGCAATAGAGTTTCCCTGGTGTTGGCCAGAGTGGCCACCAGGGCAAGCTGGGGAGGGCTAGCCTCCCACTAGTTCGAATTAAGGGGCTACACAGCCCTTAATTCGAACTAGCTAGTTCGAACTAGGCTTAATCCTCGTAAAATGAGGATTACCTAGTTTGAACTAAGCGCTCCGCTAGTTCGAATTAAGTTCGAACTAACGGAGCGCTAGTGTAGCGCCTATGAAAGTTAGTTCGAACTAACGTCCGTTAGTTCGAACTAACTCTGTAGTGTAGACATACCCAGGGAGTTTTAAGAGGGAGTTAGGAAGGGGGTGAGGTACACTTGCCATTCTTTAAAACCTTCAAACTAAACTATAACCAAAACTTACTGGTTTTAAACAAAAACCCTATCAAATAACCTAGGTAGCTATAGGAGAGAATGCAGGCAGAAGCCCAGCAGCAGAGTGGGGGCTATCCTGTTTATTGCACTCAATGTAGCATGTATGATTACCTGCCCTGTGGGCTGGTGGCGTATGTCTGCATTCAGTGCAAGGAGCTCCTGGCCCTCAGAGACTGCGTACGGGCTTTGGAGGCCAGGGTGGCTGAACTGGAGGAGCTGAGGGAGGCAGAGAGGTATGTTAATGAGGCTTTCCAGGACACTGTAGAACTGTCCCACCTCCGGTCAGACAGCCCCCGTGCTGTTAAGGAGGATGAAAAGCTCAGGAAAGTTGAGCAGTCAATGGGAGCAGAGGGAAACCTTCCCATAATTGGGACCCTCCTTCCAGATGATGTTGGGGTATCCTCTCGCACTGAGGTTACCTCTCTGGGGGAGGGAACTCCAGTCATTAGGAAAAGGCAGGTGTTAGTAGTGGGCGATTCGATCGTTAGAAACATAGATAGTTGGGTTTGTGATGACTGGGAGAACCGTATGGTCACTTGCCTGCCTGGTGCGAAGGTTGCGGATCTCTCGAGGCATCTAGATAGACTTATGTGTAGTGCTGGGGAGGAGCACGCGGCCCCATCTGTGCCGACAGAGTCAGTTTGATGAAGTCTGGATAACACAAGCAATAAGCGCCCATCCGAGGATGGCGGGGTAGGGGGACCTGGGCCCTTCCTCTCTCCCGGGTCCCGGCCCCAGCCCAGGGCCCTAAGGCAGGGAGAACTTCTCCCTAGCCTGACTGACGGGGGAGTCGTCCCTAAACGCGTCAGCCTGTGGGCTTCATGACCCCGCCCTGGGCCACTTCCTACCCGCCGCCTCTGGCTCCCGCGTACCTGTGCCTGAACTCCTCCGTCCTTCCTCCTCCTTGGGCGTCTTGCACCCCTTTAAATCTCCCGCCGTCGCTGGGCTATGGCGCTGCACCAATGACGTCTCCGCTGAGCCAACCGGTGATGTCATTGCCCCGCGCCTGAGTCTCCGGCCCACCCTGCGTCTATCGCGCCTGTGCCGACTTCCCCCTCAGTCCCGGACCAATTCTCACCCAGGGGTTGAGCAGTTCCCCCTGCCGCCTCCTCGGGGTGAGTCATGGCGGCGCACCCCGCCACTCTTGGCTCTCGGGGCACCTGCCCGATGCGGGGTTGCTTCACCCCTTCTAGCCGGGGGGTTGTGACGGCGCGTTGGGGGTCCCCCGTCTCCTGCACCCCGAAATGGCACAAACAGACTGCACCAGCCGGTGGAATAGAGGAAGTTTATTGCCTCTCCAGGATACAGCACAGCACAGATGGAATCTGGTCACAGAGCTGGGCTAGGATGCCTCAGGCCCCCTTGAGATGGGGGAGACTGGGCCCCTTAATCTCCAGCCCCTTTCCCTAGGCTGTCTCCTCCATGCTTCCAGCCCGCAACCAACTAACTCTCCTCCAGCCCTGCCCCCCAGCCAGGGCAGCATTCCACCTTCCTTTGTTCCTCTCCATGGGGGATGTCTGGCCATACTGGTTTGCATAGTGACTCATCCTGTTTTGCTGGGTCGTGGTACCCATGGCAGCCAGTGGGGGTTACCCCAGAGCCAGCAGCATAGAAACCAGCCAGGTACCCCCACTACGTCACAGGGGTCCCGGTAGTGCAGGGTTGCTTCACCCCATCACAGTACCAATGACATAGGGAAGGTAGGAGAGACGTCCTGGAGGCCAAATTTAGGCTGCTAGAAAAGAGACTGAAATCCAGGACCTCTATGGTGGCATTCTTGGAAATGCTTCCAGTTCCACGCGCAGGGCCAGGTAGGCAGTCAGGGTATGTCTACACTACAAAGTTAGTTCGAACTAACTTAGTTCGAATTAGTTAATTCGAACTAAGCTAGTTCGAACTAACGCATCTAGAACTAAAAACTAGTTCGAACTAGCGTTTTGCTAGTTCGAACTAGTAAGTCCACATTGAGTGGACTCTGAACAGGGCTTAAGGATGGCCGGAAGCAGTGCCGGCAGGGCATAAAAGGAGGACTTAGAGCATGGAGATGCTGTCTCAGGCTAGCTGAGGGCTGCGCTTAAAGGGCCCCGACCCCCACCCCGGACACACAGTTCTAAGGGGTGCCCCGCTTGCAAAGAAGTTCTGGCTTGGAGTGCCCTGAGTGCCCACACTGGGCACATCACACCACTCGGCCATCAGCCCGGCTGCACTTGCCGCAGGCTGCCATCTGGGGAGAGGGAGTAATTGGGGGGCTGCAGGAGAGCTTCCACCCCCAGAAGCCCGCAGAGCCAGCCCAGTCCTCCCCATCGGGGGCTCGTACCCCATTCCTCCCTTACCTCCTTCCACTTACCCTTCCCTAGCCCCCCTTCTTATTGATGTACAAAATAAAGATACCGTTTCTTCCAACATTGACTCTGTCTTTATTGAAAAAAACTGGGGGAGACTGGGAAAAGGAGGTGGGAGAGGGGAAGAGAAAGGCTGGGAGAGGGGAGGGCAACTAACATGATCAGGGGTTGGGAACAGGTCCCAGATGAAGAAAGGCTACAGAGACTGGGACTGTTCAGCTTAGAAAAGAGGAGACGGAGGGGGGACAGGATAGAGGTCTCTAAAAGCAGGGGTTGGGTGGAGAGGGTGCATTCAGAAAAGTTCTTCCTGAGTTCCCATAAAGAAGGACTAGAGGACACCAAAGGAAAGGAATGGGTAGCAGGCTTGAAACTAGTAAGAGAAAGTTGTTGTTGTTGTTGTTGCCAAAGCAAATAGTTAACCTGTGGAACTCCTTGCTGCAGGAGGCTGTGAAGGCTAGAACTAGAACAGAGTTTAAAGGGAAGTGAGATCAAGTCATGGAGGTTGGGTCCATGGAGTCCTATTAGCCAGAGGGTAGGAGTGGTGTCCCTGCCCAAAGTTTGTGGAAGGCTGGAGAGGGATGGCACGAGACAAATGGCTTGGTCATTGTCTTCGGTCCATCCCCTCCAGGGTCCCTAGGGTTGGCCGCTGTCGGCAGACAGGCTACTGGGCTAGATGGACCTTTGGTCTGATCCAGTACGGCCATTGTAAGCTCAGGGCTCAGTGTCGGGGGTCTCAGTGGACCCCCTTGATTTTCATGCACACCTGGTCCTGGGTGGCCAGGCTGGCAGCTCTCCTGCCCTAGACGGCCACTTTCCTGTGCCTAGTGCGGAGATCGTGGACGAGGTCCACGATGTCCGCACTAGCCCAGGAAGGTGCCCGCCTCTTGCGGTCCAGGGCAAACTCCCGGGAGCCGCCAGCCTGGTCCCGGCAAGAGGGGGTGGGCTGGGGGGCATCGGGTGGGTGGCTCTGTGCCGTGCCAGGTGCAGGGTCTGCTAGCTGGGTGCTGGCAGGCTTGCACCTGGCACGGGCACCGTAGTCAGCCCGTGCCCCTTTAAGGGGTCCGGGGCCGGGAGGGGGGCATAGAGTTTCCCTGGTGTTGGCCAGAGTGGCCACCAGGGAAACCTGGGGAGGGCTAGCCTCCCACTAGTTCGAACTAAAGGGCTACACAGCCCTTAGTTCGAACTAGCTAGTTCGAACTAGGCGTTAGTCCTCGTAAAATGAGGTTTACCTAGTTCGAACTAAGCGCTCCGCTAGTTCGATTCAAATTCGAACTAGCGGAGCGCTAGTGTAGCACCTATTAAAGTTAGTTCGAACTAACGTCCGTTAGTTCGAACTAACTTTGTAGTGTAGACATACCCTCAGAGATTCAGAGTCTCAATGCATGGATGAGACGATGGTGTAGGGAGGAGAGGTTTAAATTTATAAGGAACTGGGGAAACTTTTGGGATGGGGGAGCCTATACAAGAAGGATGGACTCCACCTAAACCAAAGTGGATCCAGACTGCTGGCACTTAACATTAAGAAGGTCGCAGAGCAGTTTTTAAACTAAGAGATGGGGGAAAGCCGATTGGTGCAGACGAGCACGTGGATCCGACAGAGACTTCTCTTAGAGGAGAGTCTATTGATCGAGATGCTCTAGGTTTTAATCAGGATGAGAGGATGGAAGAGGATAAAGTGTGGGCCAGCTCAGACAAGAAACATTCACATAAAAAAGAATCTGACACATCAGAAAAGGGCAGACAAATAAACAGTGACAAGTTTTTAAAGTGCTTGTACATGAATGGTAGAAGTCTAAATAATAAGATGGGTGAACTAGAGTGTCTCGTGTTAAAGGAGGATACTGATATAATAGGAATCACAGAAACCTGGTGGAGCGAGGACAATCAGTGGAACACAATCATACCGAGGTACAAAATATATTGGAAGGACAGAACAGGTCGTGCAGGGGGTGGCGGGGGGGGGGGGGGGGGGGAGCGGCACTATATGTGAAAGAAAATGTAGAATCAAATGAAGTAAAAATCTTAACTGAGCCTAAATGTTCCATAGAATCTCTGGGTACGTCTAGACTACAGGCTTTTGTCGAGAGAAGTTTTGTCGACAGATACTGTCGACAAAGAGCATCTAGACTACATCCAGTTCTGTCGACAAAGCAAGCCGCTTTGTCAACATGACAGCGTGGACGCAAAGGACAGTGTAGATTCAATAACGCCTTCTGTCAACAGAACTCTGTCGACAAAAGGCGTTATTCCTTGTAGAATGAGGTTTACAGCCGTCGACAAAACTGCTGAGTTCTGTCGACGTTATGTCGACAGAACTCAGCGGCAGTGTAGACGCAGGTATAGTTTTGTCGACAAAAGTCCACTTTTGTCAACAAAACCCTGTAGTCTAGACACACCCTCTATGGATAGTAATTCCATGCTCTAATAAGAATATAACAGTAGGGATCTATTATTGACCACCTGACCAGGACAGTGATAGTGACTATGAAATGCTAAGGGAGATTAGAGAGGCTATCAAAATAAAAAATTCAATAATAGTAGGGGATTACAATTATCCCCATATTGACTGGGTACACGTCACCTCAGGACGAATCGCAGAGAAAAAATCTCTCAATACCTTAAATGACTGCTTCTTCAAACAGCTGGTAGAGTAACCCACAAGGGGAGAGGCAATTCTCGATTTAGTTCTGAGTGGAGCGCAGGATCTGGTCCAAGAGGTAACTATAACAGGACCGCATGGAAATAGTGACCATAATATAATAACATTTAACATTCCTGTGGTGGGAAGAACATCTCAGCAGCCCAACACTGTGGCATTTAATTTCAGAAAGGGGAACTATGCAAAAATTAGGAGGTTAGTTTAACAGAAATTAAAAGGCACAGGGTACATCTACATTTGCTCCCTAGTTCGGACTAGGTATGCAAATGTAGGCGACCAAAATTGCTAATGAAGCTGGGATTTAAATATCCCGCGCTTCATTAGCAAGATCTCGCCCGGCACTCTAGTCCGAATCACAGCTAATTCGAACCAGGAAGTGCGCGCCAGGTGAGATCTTGCTAATGAAGCACGGGATATTTAAATCCCAGCTTCATTAGCAATTTTGGTCGCCTACATTTGCATCCCTAGTCCAAACTAGGGAGCAAATGTAGACGTACCCACAGTGACTAAAGTAAAATCCCTGCAAGCTGTATGGACACTTTTCAAAAGACACCATAACAGAGGCCCAACTTAAATGTATACCCCACATTAAAAAACACAGTAAAAGAACTAAAAAAGAGCCATCGTGGCTTAACAACCATGTAAAAGAAGCAGTGAGAGATAAAAAGGCATCTTTTAAAAAGTGGAAGTCAAATCCTAGTGAGGTAAATAGAAAGGAGCATAAACACTGCCAAATTAAGTGTAAAAATGTAATAAGAAAAGCCAAAAAGGAGTTTGAAGAACAGCTAGCCAAAACCTCAAAAGGTAATAACAAAATGTTTTTTAAGTACATCAGAAGCAGGAAGCCTGCTAAACAACCAGTGGGGCCCCTGGACGATCGAGATACAAAAGGAGCACTTAAAGATGATAAAGTCATTGCAGAGAAACTAAATGAATTCTTTGCTTCAGTCTTCATGGATGAGGATGTTAGGGTATGTCTACACTAGCTTGTTAATTTGAGCTAGGTAGGCAAATCAGGCAACCGGAGTTGCAAATGAAGCCCAGGATTTAAATATCCCGGGCTTTATTTGCATGTTCCCGTCCGGCCGCCATTTTTAAATCCCCCTTAGTTCGAACGAACTGCCCGCGGCTACATGCGGCAGTTTAAAGTTAATCCGAACTAAGTCCTTAGTTCGGATTAACTGTTACTCCTCGTGGAATGAGGTCTTGAATACTGCATACAGATGTGGTCTCCTCATCTCAAAAAAGATATACGGGCATTAGAAAAGGTTCAGAGAAGGGCAACTAAAATGATTAGGGGTTTGGAACAGGTCCCATATGAGGAGAGATTAAAGAGACTAGGACTTTTCAGCTTGGAAAAGAGGAGACTAAGTGGGGAGGGATATGATAGAGGTCTATAAAATCATGAGTGGTGTGAAGAAAGTGAATAAGGAAAAGTTATTTACTTGTTCCCATAATATAAGAACTAGGGGCCACCAAATGAAATTAATGGCCATCAGGTTTAAAACAAATAAAAGGAAGTTCTTCACACAGCGCATAGTCAACCTGTGGAACTCCTTGCCTGAGGAGGTTATGAAGGCTAGGACTATAAGAGGGCTTAAAAGAGAACTAGATAAATTCATGAAGATTAAGTCCATTCATGGCTATTCGAAGGTATGCGTAAGGAATGCTGTCCCTAGCCTCTGTTTGTCAGAGGGTGGAGGTGGATGGCAGGAGAGAGCTACAGATGCAGTGTAGACACACCTGAAGACTCCAATCCCTCCTGTGATGTGTTGACCTGGCCTCGGTTGAACATAATTGATTAACTTGTAGCTTGACTACAGTAATAGTAGTCATCCTGGTTATTAATCCATCAGCCCTTGGGAAACTTCAGTTAGGTGAGAATGCAGTAGCATGGTTTCTCCACCACTTGGGCTACTGTAAACATATCAGACCCGTCCTCTACTATCCACACTGATTCCCCATAGTATATTGAGTCCAGTTCAAGCTCTCCCTTTTATATTTAAGGCAATAAGTTGCCTGGGACCATGATATCTAAAGATCACCTAGAACTCAGGATGATGTTTTCAGGTAGATTACTGATGTTCTGTAGTTTCCTCAGGAAGTTGGTGGTGTCTCAAAGATAGCTAGGTGAGGAGATAGTCAATGTAGCCAGATAATCCTGTTGTAAGTGTGCCAGTGCTTGAGATGATGGGTTGTCTGGGATTTCTAGAGCCTAGGGAGGCCCAGGCTAGTAGATTTTGTGGGGGCCAGATCCAACCCTCGGACCGTAGGTTTCCCATCCCTGCATTACAGGTTGAACCTCTGTAGTCTGGTACCCTTGGGACCTGACCAGTGCCAAACCAGAGAATTTGGCAAACCATGGGAGGTCAGTATTGTCTAGCAGCATTACCAGCACTTCCATTGCTTAGAAGACATTTAGGGGTAAATTAGAGCTAAATAATAGCACAGAACACTGACAGCTGGGACTAGTGGCTGTAAACAAACTTTATGGGACCATGGGAAACTTGGCCACACCCATGATAAGTGGACATCTGGCTAACTAAAATCATGCTGGACCACGGATGTTGCTGGACCAGAGAGTTCTGGACTACAGGGGTTCAACCTGTACAGTCAACTTAATTTACATAAGTATAGGACAAGCACAAAGACAGCTGTGTAAATGGTCCCTAAGCTTCTGGACCCTGTCCTGAGCGTGACTGTGCCCTACTCAACAAAGATGGTGCATGGAAATACACTTGGGGTGCGTCTAGACTGGCAAGATTTTGCACAAAAGCAATTGCTTTTGCGCAAAAACTTGCCAGCTGTCTACACTGGCTGCTTGAATTTGCGCAAGAGCATTGACTTTGTAATGTACAAAATCAGTGCTTCTTGCACAAATACTTTCACGCTCCCGCTCGGGAAAAAGAATACTTGCGCAAGAGGGCCAGTGTAGACAGGGAAGAACTGTTTTGCGCAAAAAAGCCCCGATGGCTAAAATGGCGATTGGGGCTTTCTTGCGCAAAACCGCGTGTAGATTGGCACGGACGCTTTTCCGCAAAAAGTGCTTTTATGCAAAAGCGTCCGTGCCAATCTAGACGCTCTTTTCCACAAATGCTTTTAACGGAAAAGTTTTTCCGTTAAAAGCATTTGCAGAAAATCATGCCAGTCTAGACGTAGCCTTGCTGTATGTGAATGCAGCAAGAAAATGATCATACACCACACCACATTACACCCTTCTTAATCCATGTGCAGGACTTAGGCTCCTTTTGCAGCAGCATTCCAACCCGGGCCTTAGGCCCTCTCTTTAATGTGGCCTGGGGTAAGTGCTGGGGAGGGGTAGTGATAGGGTTGACATGGTCGGAGAGGAGGCACATTATCCCTGTTCAAGCTCTTGACGTTCCTGGGGAAAGTAATACCGTATTGCAGGCTATATCAGCTGTTCAGCAGAACCCCCTTTTTGGGGACCCAAGTCAGCATCAGATAGGTGAGTGTGACTAGGGGTCAGAGCCAGTGGCAAGAGTTCAGGGCCTCTGTATAGATGGCCCTGCCCTTCCACAGATCCCAGAATCTGCCAACTTTGATCCAAAGACCTACAGAAATTTTATGGAGATGACCCTCTGCCAAAGAATGGAAGCTGGAAACTGTGGTGAAGAGGAGACGTCTGCCCCATTTCTTCACCTTTGCTGGGTTAAGCCTCTCCTCTTGTCAACTTCTGTGGATTTGCTGTAAATGGCATCTGTCCACTGGACCTTGTTGGGGATTTTCAATGATGGTAAGGCAATTTCCAAACACATCACTAAGTTTTATGGTGCAAGTAGTGTTGCAAGCCCAAACCAGGTGTGTGAAGTGTATTGTATTACAAGAACATTGACATTAAAAATAACAGACCCAAGTAACCTCCCTTTCCCCTCCTCTCCCTACCCTCCAATAATGTTTGAATTGCAGGAAATTGTGAATTAAGTTTCCATTTATCAAGCAGAGACACCAAGGGTACATCTACATTGCACGGCTATTTCAGCTACCCCACGTCTACACAAGCCACCCGTTATTTCAAAATATTTTCTAAATAACGGGCATGCTATTTCGCCATCCTGGTAAACCTTGTTCCACGAGGGTTAAGAGATGTCTCAAAATAGCATACAGGACTATGTAGCACTTTAAAGACTAACAAGATGGTTTATTAGATGATGAGCTTTCGTGGGCCAGACCCACTTCCTCAGATCAAATAATGGAAGAAAATAGTCACCCTTTTTCTTCCATTATTTGATCTGAGGAAGTGGGTCTGGCCCACAAAAGCTCATCATCTAATAAACCATCTTGTTAGTCTTTAAAGTGCTACATAGTCCTGTATTTTGTTTCAGCTACACCAGACTAACACGGCTACATCTCTATCAAAATAGCATGTTATTTTGAAATTTGGCGCTGTGTAGATGCACCAAATTTCAAAATAAGCTATTTTGAAATAGATTCGAGATAAGATACGCAATTTTCATAGCACAAATTGTGTATCTTATTTCAAGTTTAGGGTGCTGTATAGACGCACCCCAAGTGACCTGACTTTGCCAGGTAGAGAATTCCTAAATCTTATTCCTATGATGACTGAAGTTTAAGGCTTTGTTATAGTGAGATGTGGAAGAACTTTACAGATTCCTGATTAGAAACACAGTATGCTGAAGGTAGTCATTTTCTAGTCTTCATTTAAAGGCCCATTCCTACCAGGAGCAGAGAGCAGTCAGCATCTCAGGTGCTTAGGGCTTACTCCTGAAGGAGCTATGATTCCATGTAATAGTCAACTACTCAGATCTTGTTGTACACAGAGCTAGCATATCTCTATAAACCAGCACTCAAATACTCAAAGCATTACATTAGAGCACTTTTTAAAAAAGGGTAACAGTTAGAATGCTGCCAGAAATCACACTTCTTACAGGAAACATGTAATAACCAGATCTTCTAGTGTTCTGTGGTATCCATTTTTCATACTTCACATGCAGATAGAGGAACATAGGAGGCTGCCTGCTCTACAAGGCAGAGTTAAGGTACTTGTTTGAGAACTACAACAATCATTCTGTTTCTGAGAGGTCTGCCTTTTGGAAGGAGGAAAGAGGGGCTGTTTCCTTACTTGTTTTTAACTCCCATGCTTTTGAAAAATAACATAGGTCCAAACATTGAAACACTGATGTGTAACTGCAACTTCGCTTCACTTCACCAAAGTCCTTTGTGTGGGAATTGAGACTTAAGGAAATGTGTTACTGTTTGGCTCAGGGTTTTATAATCTCTGTGCAATAGCCTCCCAGCCTCCTACCTTTTGAGCTTGTACCTTTACATTTTGGCTGCTACATTTTTTTTTAGAGTAGCGACATTAACTGATGTATTTTTTAATGTTGAAAAGTGCTTTATGAAGTAGTATCCTCTTATGGGAGGCTTAAATTGCATGTTCAGTAAGCAGGAAGGCTCTGACTAAGCAGCAGATAGGAAACTTTCAAAGAGTTAATTACTTTAATTATCCACCAAGATGTTTTTGAGGAGGGGCAGAGAGGCCTGTGTGAAAGCTAGGAGGCTTTGCACCACAACTTTACACAGTTCTCTGTTATTGTGGGGTGGCAGACATGCAGCTGCCTGCTCCTCCCTCTCCTGGAGTGCAAGTGCAAAGGTTTCCCTTGCTGAATTACCTTCACAGAGCTAAGGGGAAAGAGCTGAAAATCAGATGAAGAAAATGCCTGTGTTCAGGCCTTAGCCTGCTTGCACTCTCTTACTTCTCAATAAAGTGCTGTGGTTTTAAAAACGGGGGGGGAGGGGGGGGCTGCATTCTGTGGTGTGTTTGTGGCTCCAACTCTGATCTTTTGCCAGGCAAACCTGGAAGGTCAGGCAAAGCTGCAACTAAATTCTGGAGACTGGAGCTGAGTGGAATGCTGGAATGGGGGGATCCATAGTGTATGCATGCGTATCCCCTGTGTAAAGCACTCCACCCCCATTCAAGTCTGCTCTAACAACCACTCCTATTGCCACAGTTGAAGCTTTCCAAGCTCACAGTCATACTGCCTTTCTATTTACTCTGAGGACGGTCCCTTTTATAATTGGTTTCTTGTAGTTGCACTGAGTTGGAAACTCAGAACCTTGATTTTCATGTCTGTGGCAATGGGATGAGTCAGACTCTCTAATAGCTTCATACATTGAGCCTGTTTTCACACACACCTCTGGATCAGAATCTAAACCCAGTCTTTGAAGTGACTACTGTGCTGCCCATCATGTTCCAGCCTGTAGCTGTGGGGAGGTGGGGAGCAGGGGGAGTGTGTGTGAGAGAGAGGTAATTTCCTTTGGAATTAAAAGTTTCAGTTTGAAAACAGGGCACTTTTTGAAACAGGACATCCAACCCCCAGTCACTAGACTGATGGAGGGTTACTTGTGTTATACTTTTGACTCGTGGCTTAGGGAACAGTAGCTGACCAGCATGCTTGTTAGCCTTGTGCTTGGGTGGCCAGCTTTATTTCCATTTCCATAACAAGGGTGGAGAGAGGGAAAAAGTGACAAGTGAGAATTAAAAGTAAACTGATTATTCTGCCTTTGCTTGGGGCCTGGCAGAATCCTGCTTTGCCCAGTTGTAATTGGGCTAAAGTAAAACTAGACAGGAAAGTTTGCTGCAGAAAGGGGGATGGCATTTATTTAAGCTTGGTTGCCACGATTGGCTGTGTCTAGACTGGCAAGTTTTTCCGCAAAAGCAGGTGCTTTTGCGGAAAAACTTGCCAACTGTCTACACTGGCCCTTTGAATTTCCGCAAGAACACTGACGATCTCATGTAAGAAATCAGTGCTTCTTGCGGAAATACTGTGCTGCTCCCGTTCGGGCAAAAGTCCTGTTGTGCAAAAGGGCCAGTGTAGACAGCTCAGATTTGTTTTGCACAAAAAAGCCCCGAAGGCTAAAATGGCGATTGGGGCTTTCTTGCGTAAAACCGCATCTAAATTGGCACGGACGCTTTTCCACAAAAAGTGCTTTTGCGGAAAAGCGTCTGTGCCAATCTAGCCGCTCTTTTCCGCAAATGCTTTTAATGCAAAACTTTTCCGTTAAAAGCATTTGTGGAAAATCATGCCAGTCTAGACATAGCTGTTGTGTTTTACTGAGCCTGCTCTCATCTTCTGTTGTGAGAGTGTAAATGCTGTGTTAAATCTATCAAGTCTGTGCTATGCTTAGGGCACGTTAAATATATTAATATTTCCTCAACCACAGCTGAGGCCCACTACTACTTATGCCCCTGATGCCACTATTAAGGTTAGGAATTAAAACTGGTATCATAATATGTTCCTGGGATCCACTTTCTGTAATGAGCTGAGTGCATTAAAATTGATGCAGAGAAGTTGGAGTGGGGTGGAGGCACTCAGGTCAGGATGTCAGCCATTCTTGTCTTGTTCTTGGCAAGGTGGCGGGACTATGGTAATGTTCAGCAGCTCATCACTAGCTGCAGCTTTGTTAACTAATACAACAGCATTTCTCAAGCTCCACCCCCTGCAGCATGACTGTTACTCTTGATTGAGCTGTACCACCCCGTGGTCCCCCAAGCCTCATGCCAGCCTAGAAAAAATACCAGTTGGGCACAGGGGTGTGCTGAGCTGATCACTTGTTGATGGAGTAGGAACTTGCAATTGCAGTGGGGCTCTAATGGTGCAACATGGAGTAGATATTGTAACATGCTCTCTGGAAATACACCACAAGGTCACATGGTGCCCCATAGGTACCCAATGTGAGGCGCTGGAGCCATTGCAGTTCTTTGTCATCTTCAGTGTACAGAGAATATAGGTATAAATGTTTATGACATTCCAGAGATGCTGGGCCTTTTTGTTGTTCTCCTCTGATACAGGCTAAACAAGTCAAGATGCAGCAGCCCAGAATTATACCTAATGAGGCTCAGGATCACATGATTATACATTTTTCAAGTCTTCAGAATACTCCCTTTAACTAAATTGCTATGGAGAAGAACCTACAAATAAAGTAATAGAGATGTAGCCGTGTTAGTCTGGTGTAGCTGAAACAAAATACAGGACTATGTAGCACTTTAAAGACTAACAAGATGGTTTATTAGGTGATGAGCTTTCGTGGGCCAGACCCACTTCCTCAGATCTGAAGTGGGTCTGGCCCGCGAAAGCTCATCACCTAATAAACCATCTTGTTAGTCTTTAAAGTGCTACATAGTCCTGTATTTTGTTTCAGCTATGTCAGGGGGCTCCCCCCCTGGCTTGGGGTTACCACCCCCATCCGGGGCATAGTTCGGCCCGCCTGGGCCTAGCCCCCAAAGTACAATGCCCCTCTCTTAGGGGAAATACGGCCTCCTGGCCTAGTCCTCCAGATGCCGGCTCTGCAGCCTAGTCCTCTGGATGAGCTTCCCACTCGCCGGGGTTCTGGGCAGGAGGAGTAGGGGGGCCCGGGCCCTCCCTCTCCACCGGGCCCCAACCCAGGGCCCTAGTAGTGGCGGGTGGCTCCCACCACTGGCTCAGCGGGGGCTCCTCCCCGCAACGCCCCGAGCCCTCAGGGGCTTTTCCAGCTCCCTGCCCTGGGTCGCTTCCTACCCCCTGCCCCCGGCCCACAGCGGTCCCACCTGTCGGCGTTGGTCGGGTGGCTGTAGCGGCACTTCCCCAGTCAGCGTCGGAGTTGGCAGTGTCTGGCTCGGTGCCTGGGTCCCGGGGTGTCGGCCGGTGGCTCCTTCGTTGGGGTCGGGCCCGGCTTGGGCCTGGCAGCGGCGCGTTCAGCTGTCCAGTCGACTCCCTCCTCGGCAGTTGGGTGCTCCCTCCACCTCTAGCCGTAGTCTGCCCCTTCTGAGCAGGCCAGCAGCCTTTTATACCTATGCTCCCCTTGGAGCATGCCCAGTAGGGCTGTGTGGGTGGGGCCCTCTCCGCCCCCGGCACCAGGTGGTTTCCCTGGGCTTGAGTGCGGGGCAGGGCTGCCTGTCACACACAAACCCCCCTTAAGTGGGTACCTGCCCCCTTGCTCATTCCCGTCTCCTCTTCCCCCACCCGGGAAAGGAAATCGGCATTCGTGTGGGTCTTCCCCGGGTGATGGGCTATGCTGAATTTATACGGCTGTAAAGACAGATACCATCGCATTAAACGGGGGTTAGTCTCTTTCATACTATTTAGCCACTTCAGGGGGGCATGATCTGTGACCGCCTGAAATGCATTTCCCAATAAATAATACCTTAGAGCGTCTATAGCCCATTTCACGGCCAGTGCCTCCTTTTCTATGGTGGCATAGTTCTGTTCTCGCGGGAAGAGCTTACGGCTCAGATATATTATTGGGTGTTCCCCTCCCTCTGTCTGTTGGGACAGCACTGCCCTCACGTCTCTTTCTGAGGCGTCTGTCTGCAGCAAAAAGGGCTTTGAGAAGTCCGGGTGGAACAAGACGGGGGCTTTAGTAAGTTTGTCTTTCAGGGTCCTGAAGGCCCCCCTCGCACTCTGTTGACCATTGTACCTTATTTGGCTGGGTACCTTTCGTGAGGTCTGTTAGAGGGGCCGTGATGTCCGCAAAACCTGGGATAAACCGTCGATAGTACCCCGTGTGACGGACCGGGCCGTGTCTGGGCACAGCTGAGGGCGTCCGCTCAGGGCGAATTGCTCAAATCCGGGGCTCCTTACAGCCCCCAGACTGGTGACCTCTCCAAACAGGCCACAAACCAGTCTCACAGAGCGCTTCAGCTGCCTGCCTGAAGCCTCCCGAGCAAAACCCCTCCGACACTCCAGCAATATCCGTGCCCCAGATGGCCCCGGGCCTATACACAGGTGGGGGGTCCTAGCACCCAATCCCACCTACCCCGAACAAGTTCTGTCCGGTTCCAAGAAACCAGCCACAGATCCCTGGTCAATTTATCCTTTGGACCTTACCCACAAATCACGCTGGGCCAATCCTTTAGAATCTAAAACTAAAGGTTTATTATCACAAGAAAGAAAAGCATGAGAGTCAGGTTGTTAAAGGAATAGTACATTACATGCACCCAATCTCCCAGTCCTCGACGCAGGCTCTAGCAGAGATGTTACAGCTGCTGGTTTAAAAGTTCTTGTTGCACATCCTATCATCAGGATGGGTCCACAGGTCTTCCGGGCTCTTCAAGCCCTGCAATGCTGCCTCTGGGATGAAGTGCTGAGCTGAGAACAAAATGGCATCGACCACATGGCCTCTTTATACCTCCTCCCTGGCCTCTTCTTGTATGCAGCCAGTCACCTGGTCCTCAGCCTCTCTCTGCTGGCAGCTCTTAGGTCTCCGCCCTCATGCTTTAGGTGTGTCCTTGGCCCATCGAGTGCCATTGTCCCACAGGGCCTGGCTAATCAGCCTGTCCATAGCAATGCTCAGCCACATTCGGAGAAATATTCAGCTTCCACACAGATTACAGATTCCTACCTACACACACAGACATTATACACTCACATAAATAGCGTACACAAGATCAACAAACGATAAGCTCCCATTCAATACCCCACATGGCCCCCTTTCATACCAATTTCTGGGGCCAACACCCCCACCTAGGGGTGCAGCAGCAATCTGGCTGCTTCCCTCCAATTCGGTAATGTGACACCCCGCAAGTCCCAAGAACTGGCGTACCTGCTTTTTGGTTGTCGGTGTCTTACATTTTTGCACGGCTTTCACTTTGTCCACTAGTGGTCGTACTGTCCCTTGCCCGACAGTGTACCCTAAGTAGGTCACCTCCTGGCGTCCCAGCTGACATTTTCGCGGGTTGGCGGTGAGGCCGGCCTCCTTCAGGGTCTTCAGTACTGCTTGCAAGTGTAATAGGTGGGCCGTCCACATTGGGCTATAGATTACCACATCATCTATGTATGCGGCTGCGTAGGTGTGGTGGGGCTGCAACAATCGGTCCATTAACCGCTGGAACGTGGCCGCAGCCCCATGCAGTCCAAATGGCGTGGTCACAAATTGAAACAGGCCAAAGGGTGTAGGGAAGGCCGTTTTCTCCTTAGAGGCTGGTGTCAGGGGGATCTGCCAATACCCTTTGGTCATGTCCAGGATGGAGAAGTATTCCACTTGGCCGAGCCATTCTAAGAGCTCCTCGGTCCGGGGCATTGGGTAGGCATCGAACCGCAAGATGGCGTTGACTTTGCGGAAATCGATGCAAAACTACGTCGTACCGTCCGGTTTTGGGACTAGAACTATCGGACTCCTCCACTCACTACGGGATTCCTCTACGACTCCCATCTCTAACATCGTCTGGAGTTCCTGCTGGACAGTTTCCCACATCTTCCACGGTAGGGGCCTGTGTTGGTCTCGTACTTTATGGCCCGGCCGGGTCGCGATGTGTTGCTGTGTGACGCTGATACGGCTGGGTGGAGAAAAACTGTGCAAATTTCTGGACCACCTGCTGTAATTCCCCCTGCTGTACCGGCTTTAGTTCCGAGCTCACTGTAACCTGCGCATCCCCTTGTAGGTCTTCTATGGTCGGCCCGAGTTCCGGATCCGGGGGGTATGGTGTGACCAGTAGTCCTTCAGCTGTTTTCCATTCCTTCAGGAGGTTGACATGGTAAATTCATACCTCTCGCCTCCTTCCGGGCAACCTCAGCTCGTAGTCCACGGTACCTATTCGCCGGACCACCTCAAAGGGGCCTTGCCATCGGGCTAGCAGCTTGGAATCCCGGGATGGCAGTAGGACGAGAACATGGTCCCCTGGTTCAAAAGAGCGGAGCTTGGCCCCTCGGTTGTAATACCGGGCTTGGATCTCCTGTGCCTGTAGGAGGTTAGCCTGGGCAAATTCCCCTACCTTCTGCAGGCGCTCCCGCAGCTGTAATATATAAGGTACTGTGCCTTGGACTCGAGATTCCTGTTCTTCCCAGCTTTCTCTTAATAGGTCGAGTATTCCCCTCGGCTGTCGCCCATACAGGAGTTCGAATGGGGAGAACCCCGTTGATGCCTGGGGGACCTCCTGAATGGCGAACAACAGGGCTGGTAGGAGCTTGTCCCAGTGTCGGGGGTCTTCGGTCACAAACTTGCGTAGCATTGTCTTTAGCGTTTGATTAAAACGTTCCACCAGGCCGTCTGTCTGGGGATGGTAAACAGCCATCCTCAGCGGGCCGATGTTCATTAGCCGTGACAGCTTGGCCATCAGTCGGGAGGTCACATTGATCCCCTGGTCAGTTAGGACCTCTTTCGGTATCCCTACTCGCGCAAACAGTTTATAAAGTTCCTCTGCGAGGGTGCGGGCGGTGGTATTGCGCAGTGGCACCGCTTCCGGGTAACGCGTGGCGTAGTCCACTACCACCATTATATATTGACAGCCCAAACTGGCCTTCTCTAGGGGTCCCACCAGGTCTAACCCGATCCTTTCAAAGGGGGTCCCTATCACTGGCACCAGTGGGGCTTTTGGCACCCCCTTCCTACTGGTGAGTTGACACTCGGGGCAGGATTCGCAGAAGGCTCGCACGGCGTGGTGTATGCCTGGCCAAAAAAACCCGCATCCCTATCCGTTGCAGGGTCTTTTCTCGGCCGAGGTGGCCGGCCCAAGGGAGCCGGTGCGCCAGCCGGAGTACAGCGTTCCTAAATTTGCGGGGGACCAAGAGCTGCCACATGTCTTCCCCTGTCTGGGGGTCCTGGACCACCCTATATAGTCGCTCCCCCCTCACGCAGAAACGGGGGCCTTGGGGCTTACGCAGAAACGGGGGCCTTGGGGCTTACGGGGGTCTTGGCTCGTCCCCTCTCCGGGGTCTTGTACCTGCTCCCACGCTCAGCTCAAGGTCTGGTCTTCCCTTTGCTCTCTCAGGAAGTCGCCGTCCACTTCCAGGGTTTCGACCTCGTCCTCCCAGGCCAGGTGGTCTCTTCTGGTCGGTGGCAGGTCCACCGCTTGGCTTGGGGTCGACCCTTCCTGCGTCCCTAGACTCTGGCCTTGGGCAGCCTCTTCCAGGTCAGGGCCCGGGGGACCAGGCCCTTGTGTCGACCGCTGACCCCACTCTCGTAGCACCCTGCCTAGGCCTCTCCAGTCTCGGCCTAATATCACAGGGTAGGCTAACGTCGGGATCAACCCTACGCTGTAGACCCCGGCGTCCCGGCCATCCTCTAGCCGCACCCAGGCGGTCAGGTAGGCCCGTATGTCCCCGTGGACACACACCAACTGAATGGTGGCTCCTGTTGGCTCTGGGTCGGATATTAGGTCTGCCCTAACCAGGGTCTGGCTGCACCCCGAGTCCACCAGCGCCACCGTAGGGGTCCCTTCCATCCAGAGTCTCACTATCATTTTGGAGTGGTCCGCTAGCGCTGCCCCCAGCTCCGCAGTAAGTGCTTGCCCGAAGGGGCAAATCGTGTGGTGCTCCTCCCTTCCAGGCCCCCTTCCTGGTCCCTCCTTTCTCCGGGCCCACTGCTGGCCTGCGACCTCCTGCTCCCAGCAGTCCTGTCGCTCTCATAACCCCACCAGCTGCCTCTGCAGTTTGGTGAGGTACACCTCTTGCTGCTGTTGCCAAGCCTGCAGCCACTCCTTCCCCCTCCGGGGCCCTTTTCACCCCGGTCTACCAACCCCCTTTGCCAGCCCCTCTGCCCAGGGGCGGGGTCGAATACCCATGTTCTCCACCATGTGTCGGGGGGCTCCCCCCTGGCTTGGGGTTGCCACCCCCATCCGGGGCATAGTTCGGCCCGCCTGGGCCTAGCCCCCAAAGTACAATGCCCCTCTCTTAGGGGAAATACGGCCTCCTGGCCTAGTCCTCCAGATGCCGGCTCTGCAGCCTAGTCCTCTGGATGAGTTTCCCACTCGCTGGGGTTCTGGGCAGGAGGAGTAGGGGGGCCCGGGCCCTACCTCTCCACCGGGCCCCAACCCAGGGCCCTATCAGTGGCGGGTGGCTCCCACCACTGGCTCGGCGGGGGGTCCTCCCCGCAACGCGCCGAGCCCTCAGGGGCTTTTCCAGCTCCCTGCCCTGGGTCGCTTCCTACCCCCTGCCCCCGGCCCACAGCGGTCCCACCTGTCGGCATTGGTCGGGTGGCTGTAGCGGCACTTCCCCAGTCAGCGTTGGGGTTGGCAGTGTCCGGCTCGGTGCCTGGGTCCCGGGGTGTCGGCCGGTGGCTCCTTCGTTGGGGTCAGGCCCGGCTTGGGCCTGGCAGCGGCGCGTTCAGCTGTCCAGTCGACTCCCTCCTCGGCAGTTGGGTGCTCCCTCCACCTCTAGCTGTAGTCTGCTCCTTCTGAGCAGGCCAGCAGCCTTTTATACCTATGCTCCCCTTGGAGCATGCCCAGTAGGGCTGTGTGGGTGGGGCCCTCTCCGCTCCCGGCACCAGGTGGTTTCCCTGGGCTTGAGTTACGGGGCGGGGTTGCCCCGTCACAAGCTACAAATAAAGGTTTGGCTACTCCAGGACCTCAAGACATTCAATTCAAATTGTCTAAAGAAGTGAATTTTAAGTGCATTAGTTAAACTGCATTGAACCTCTGTGTGAATGCTCTCTTTCAGAGTCAAAGTGACCAAACTTTGTGTTGGTAACTTATTGGGCTACCTGCTATAAACAGGCTTGGTCGCCATTCTGTGCAAAACTAACCAAACCCAGGCATGCTTCAGAAGTACAATAATCTCCAGAGATCAAAAACTCTTCGTGTGTAACCCCTGCACACTGAGGGCATGTCTGTACTACAGAGTTATTTCAAAATAACAAGGCAAGTGTCCACACAGCAAGCGTGTTGTTTCAAAATTATTTCAAAATAATGGGCTTACTAAAGCAAAATAATAACCTCTCATTCTACAAGGAATAACGCCTATTTCGAAATTGCTATTTTGAAATAGGGTGACTGTGGATGATGCAGCTGTGCTTATTTTGAAATAATTGGCCTCCAAGGCTTCTCACAGCTGCCCTGGTGGCCACAACCCTCAAAACTCTATAGTTCCCTTCTCCTGCAGGGTTTAAAGCTGCAGGCAGAAGGGAAAGGGCTTGTGGCACTACACCAGCCCTGCTAGCCCTGTGCCACACAGCACCCTTTGTTGCTGCCGTGGCAGACTCCAGCGCTCCCTCCGAGTCCCCCATGGTTTCAAGTGAGCCTGCAGCCACCTCTGAAGCCCCTGCCTGGGGGTGAAAGAATGCACCTTTGTGGACTGGTGCAGAGATCCTGGATTTCATTGAGGTCTGGTGGGAGGAGCCCCAACATCCAGGATCTCCGCACCAAGAGGAGGAAAGCCAAGGTCTATGGCTGGATGGCCGCCAGCCTGGCCCAGAAGGGGCACAGCCAGACCCTGGACCAGGTGCATATGAAAATTAAGGAGCTCCAGTAGGCCTACACAACGGCCAGGGAGAAAAGTTCACGCTCTGGAGTGGCACCCCAGACCTGCCAGAATTACCAGCAGCTGGATGCCATCCTGGGAGGGGGGCAGGTTGCCTCCCCGCTCTCATCGTGGACTCTGTGCTGGCCACTCCCATCATCAGCCTCCATGAGGGCGGGGCCGTGGAGGACGACGAGGAGGAGCAGACCAGCACTGACACCATGCCCGCCACCAGGAGGTGGTCATCTCCATGGAGCTGGTCCCCTCCTCCCAGGGTGTCTCCCAGGGCTCGGACAAAGCCGGGGAAGGCAGTTCAGGTGAGTTCCATAACTTTCCCTAGATACACGTGGGGGAGGCAGCGCGCTGCGCGCTCCTCGCTCGGCCTTCTTGTCCTGGGGATCGCACAACAGCCTGTGCACGTGGGTGCACATGGGGCACCCAGCTCCATGAGGCTGTCACACAGGAACCTTTTGTTCCTTCTCACAAGGTTCCTGGAGAGGCCTGCCTTACTCCTGACCCTGTGCTGCAACACCTTCCCACGACAAGCCACCACTAAGGAGGCTGGGGTCAGGGAAACACACAGCAGTGCCACACACGGCATACAATCCCACACTCTCGGGCATCATCTGCTCCTGGTCAAGCACGGAGAGGCGGAGAACACTGATTCCCTGCATGGGAGCCTGCCGGCGGGGGGAGAAGAGGAGGAGACCCCAGTACCACTCTCCCTGGAAAGCTCTCCACTCTGTGGGATGTCGGCACTGCTGGACTCAGCATATGTGGGACATGGAAGGAAGTTGAGCTGCCCCGTCCCCCCCTCCCACCTGCAGGCTCCCAGCCTGGCCAGTACCTTCCCATGGCTTCTTGCCCCCAGGATGTGGCCATGGGAAGGCTCTCCTGGGACATCCGTGGCCTTGAAGGAAAGTGCCCGCTGTCTAGGCAACAGCTGGCCTTGCTCAAAGCAAATCGCCATTGTCTGAACTGAGACCTTCAGTGTCGGTTCAGAGATTAGGGCTAGGCTTCATGCACCCTGTCTCCTGGGATGACTGCCCTTCTCGCTTTTCTTCACAGCTGGACCAGCTGTGGGTGTGGTGTGTCCAACACCTCCTGCACCATCCTCCCGACCCTGCGAGACCCGCAGGCGCCGGCAACCCCGAGACAACCTGGTGAGGGAACACCTCAAGTGACTGCGTGCCTAGCGGGAGTTTCTAGCGGGAGGACCAGGGGTAGCTCACTGACCCGGGGGAGCGTGGTGTTGACCAGGAGCTGTGCCGCATCATCTGGGAGCAGCTCTCCCAGCAGCACAAGATGCTGTGCGCTGCTTTCTACAGCACCGTGAAGTGCCTGCTCACCGCCATTGAGTGCTCCAGTGGCCACCCTCCAGAACCCGCTCCCCCACAAGTCCCTCCAGCACTCGCACCCACCCCTGCCCCCTGTCTTCTCCTCCTAGCTCCCCCTCAGGGCCGCTGAGGATTGTGCACACGAGGTGGTGTGACCTCTCAGGCACCCAAGATGCCTGAGGCAGGCGCCAGTTCCAGCCCCATCCCTGAGCCCCTCCTCCCCCCATCCGGGTTCTTTCACCAGTCCCTCCCCAGTTATATATTCCCCAAATAAAAATCAGAGTTTATTGTTCCACAACAAAAAGTCTGGTTTATTTTATCTGCACGGGAAGGGGGAGGGGAAAGGGAGGGCAGGGGAAGAGAGGGGTGGGGGAGAAAAGGCACACAGAGGCAATGCACAGGCCCCTTGTGGGGAGGCCCGGGGGAGAGTCTCATGGGTGGCCTTGGCTGAAACTCTCCCTCAAGGCCTCCTGGATGCGCACAGCCTCCTGATGGGCTTGCTGGATGGCAGTGGTGCCTAGTTGCTCAAAAGCCCTAGTGAGCCTCTCAGCCTCTGCCCCCCACCCTGGCAGGAAAGTCTCCCCCTTGTTCTCACACCGGTTGTGGCCAACACAGCTGGCTGCCACCACCTAGGTCAGTGGTCCCCAACCTTTTGGGGCTGCCGGGCACCCGAGGGCGGGGCCGTGCATGCACCCGGGGGTGGGGCCACGCATACGCTGTGTGCCCAGAGCTGGCGCCTGTGCCACGCGCCCAGGAGCTGGCAGCGCCCATGCGCCGTGTGCCGGGGCCGCCCATGTGCTGCGCGCCCGGGGCCAGCGCCGCCCATGCGCCCAGGGGCTGTCACCGCCCATGCGTCGCATGCCCGGGGGCAGGGCCGGCCCCGATCACTCGGCAGGCGCAGAGAAATGGCCTGGCCGGCGCCATGGCGCCCGCGGGTACCGCGTTGGGGACCACTGACCTAGGTGATGTTCCGGTCACTGCGATCCCGGTGGGTGAGGATGCACTGAAATCTCCCTTTGAGGCTGGAGTTCCGGACTATGCGGGCATCGTGCGCCTTCCCTGACCACCTGACGTTAATGTCTGTGAAGCAGTCCCAGTGGTCCATGAGGGCCTGCAGGACCATTGAAAAAGTACTCCTTCATATTTATATAGTCAGAGGCCTGGTGGTTGGGGCCCAGGATGGGGCTGTGGTTTCTGTCAGTAGCCCCCCTGCAATTGGGGAAGCCCATGGCAGCAAAGCCGGTGATGATGGGGTCAACATCGCCCAGGGTGATGACCCTCTACAACAAGATGGCATTGATGGCCCTCACCACCTGTAAAAACATAGGAACACAGATTTGCAGGGTTGCAGAAGCTCTTGGGAGATCCCTGAGCCCAAGCCCCTTCCCACAGCAGGAGCAACCCCCAGTACCCCATCCCAGCTAGGGCTTTGTGAAGCTGGGACTGTAAAACCTCTAATGATGGAGATTCCACCCCCCTCCCTAGGGAACCCATTGCAGTGTTTCACCACCCTCCTAGGACAATAGCAAAAGAGTCATACCTGCATGAATATGGTCCCAACGGTCGATCTCCCCACGCTGAACTGGTTCCCGACAGAGTGGTATCTGTCTGGCGTAGCAAGCTTCCAGAAGGCGATGGTGACTGGCTTCTGGGTCGGGGTGGGGGTGGGGGTCACATCTGGGTGTCCTGTCGCCAGAGGGCAGGGGTGAACCACTCGCAGAGCTCCAGGAAGGTGTCCTTCCGCATGTGGAAGTTCTGGAGCCACTGCTGGTTGTTCCACCACTCCATGACAATCTGGTCCCACCAGTCGGAACTGGTCTCCTGGCACCAGAAGCGGCGGTGCATGGTATGCTGGGGAGGATGGAGGGGACTGTGGGGCATGAGGAGTGCCCGGGTAGGGTGAGCAGGTGCCCCAGTCTGAGCTGGTTGTCTTGGTCCTGCAGTACCACAAGAACGGCCTGAATTAACTGTGCCAGGAGGTGCAGCAGGAGGTCTAAGAGCCTGACACTGCTGTGCAGCAGGTCTGGGTCCACGGTAGGAGTGCTGTGGCATCCACAAGGGCAACCAGAGCACGTGGTGTGAGTTTTCTGTCCCTCAAGGAGGTAGGCAATAGAGAAGGGTCTGAGACATGGCTGTAGAGGGGAGCCCCTTTAAGCACAAGCCTCAGATAGCTTCAGGAAGCAGCTGCAGGAAGTGAGTGCTGTCCTGATGCCCTGCCTGGAGTGCTTCCGGGGGGCCTTAAATGCGATTCAAGCTCCAATGAGTGTTGACAGGCTATTTCAATATGGATCTGTGCTATTTCAATCAGCATTTGTAGTGTAGTGCTATTTCAAAATAGTTATTTTGGCAGTTGTTATTTCAAAATAACCTTGTAGTGTAGACATAGCCTGAGAAAGAACTGCTCTCTATGGGCACGTCTACACAGCAGGACTAAAGCCGAAATAAGCTACGCAACTTAAGCTACATCAATTGCGTAGCTGAAGTCAAAATAGCTTATTTCGGCTTTTGGTGCTGTCTACGGAGCAGGAATTCCGAGGTAAAGCACTCTTCCTCTGACTTCCCTTACTCCTCGTACAGTGAGGGTTACAGGACTCAGAGAAAGAAGTCCTTCAGCTCGCTGTTATTTTGACATTATGGGTGTGTCTAGACTACAGGCTTTTGTGGACAAAAGGCGACTTTTGTCGACAAAACTATATCTGCGACTAGACTGCCGCTGAGTTCTGTCGACATAACGTATGGATGTAGGAAAAACCCTGTTAGGGATTCCCCAAGGGGGTTCGCATCCACACCCCGATTTACCCCCTTTGTGCTCAGTACTAGTTACATATCTTATTTAATTCTGCAGTTCACGGTTCGCTCCGAGTGTAGATCCGCCCTCACAAGGCCGGTTTCCAATCTCGGGCGGCCGGGGAAGGGGGTTCGGGCCCACCCTCTCTCCGCACCCCAACCCAGGGCCCTAAGGTAGGGACCCACGTCCCTACCCAGCGGAGGGGGTTGTAACCCCTAAACTCCCCCGCTCACGGGTTCCGCGCCCCTGCCCTGGGCCACTTCTTCCCCCAACGTCGCGTCCACAACGACCCGGGAGATCCGGGTTAAAGCTCACCCAGGGTGTCCCTGCAGTACCTGTTCCTGTTCCCGTCTTCTCCGGTCTCCGGATGCTTGCGTTTTTCCCCCACGTCTTCTTCCCCCCTCTGGCTTCCGGAGGCCCTTTTTAAATTCCCCTCCTGGCCCTTTGTGGTGACGTCCCCAATGACGTCATCCCCATGCGTCCCCGGGAGCTGACGGGCTGTATCACCCGCTCTGCCGCTCGCATGGACCTCCGCTGATCCCCAAATGGGGTACTCCGCAGTTGCCCGTCCCTGCCCTGCAAACCCCCCGCCTTCCCGCTTCGGCGTTTGGGAGGGGCTTACAGTGCGGGGCCGAGGTGCCCCGTCACACACCTTCCCCCTCAAGTTTCTCGCCATACTTGCCACCGCCTCGGCTCGGTGTTCTGGTATACGGGATAGGCAATCGGCGTTTGCGTTCGCGGACCCTGGGCGGTGTATCACCTTAAATTAGTATGGCTGCAAGCTGACGTACCAGCGCAATATTCGGGGGGTTCGTGTCCTTCATATTCTGGATCCATTGCAGGGGGGCGTGGTCCGTCACCAGGGTAAATTTGTCGCCTAGAAGAAAATATCGTAACGAGTCAATTGCCCATTTCAGGGCCAAGGCCTCTTTTTCGATCGTTGCGTACCCCTTTTCTCTGGGGAAAAGTTTGTGGCTCAGATATGAAATCCGAAAGGGGGGCCACCAAGGAAAAGAAGTTGGCTATAAACCGCCTATAATATCCAGCTAATCCTAGGAACTGACGTACCTGTCGTTTCGTGGTTGGGGGAGGGTAATTGTGGGCCGCTTGTACTTTATCCACTAGGGGTTTGAGCTTCCCCCGTCCCACCATGTACCCCAAATAGGAGACTTCTGCCTTCCCGAACTGACATTTTTTTGGGTTAGCTGTCAGTCCTGCTTGTTGTAAGGCCTCCAGTACGGCCGCGATGTGTTCTAAATGTTGTTCCCAGGATTCACTAAAGATTATAATATCGTCAATATAGGCCGCCGTGTACTCTTGGTGACTCCTCAGAACCTGGTTCATGAGTCTTTGAAAGGTGGCTGCGGCTCCGTGGAGGCCAAACGGTATATTTATAAATTGGTAGAGTCTGAATGGGGGTAGCGAAGGCCGTTTTGGCCTGCGCTTCAAGGGATAAAGGGATCTGCCAGTACCCTTTTGTAAGGTCAAGGTTTGACAAGTAGCTCGCTCTCCCGAGGCGACTTAACAGTTCGTCTATACGCGGCATGGGGTAAGCATCAAAGCGGGATATAGCATTGACTTTGCGAAAGTCTATACAGAACCGCATGGACCCATCTGGTTTTGGCACAAGGACGATAGGGCTCCTCCATTCACTACGAGACTCGCGTATCACCCCCCACTCTGGCATGGACTGGACCTCTTTCCTTACCGTGTCCCATAACTTCCGGGGGAGGAGACATAGATTATCTCGTACCGTCTTCCCTGGGTCAGTCGTTATCTCGTGGCAGATTAGACTGGTTTGTCCGGGTCGACTGGTCAATACCTGCTGAAATCTTCTGAGGGTTCGGTATAATTGCTCCCGCTGCGGCTTTGAGAGCTCCTCTCCGATTCGGATCTCTTCTATTTTTACCTCTGGCTCCCCCCATGGCCCGAAATCTATATCTACTGCCCAGGGTTCAATTAAGAGAGCCTCCCGGTGGTTCCACCTTTTTAATAAATTCACGTGATAGATCTGGGTTTCTCTTCGGTTCCCGCTCACTCGTACCTCATAGTCCACTGGCCCCACTTTCCTCACCACCCGGAAGGGTCCCTGCCGACAGGCTAACAACTTGGACTCCCCCGTTGGGAGTAACAGAAGAACGTGATCTCCCGGCTCGAATCCCCTTACTTGTACTTTTCGGTTATAGTGGGCTTGTTGCCCCTCTTGGGCCTTCCGTAAATTTTCTTGGGCCCACCCCGCTAAGGCATGCAGATTCTTCCACAGCTTCTCTACGTATTGGGCAGCCCCGAGAGCTGGGGATACCTGGGCCTCCCAGCCTTCCTTCACTAGGTCTAAAATTCCCCGGGGCTGCCGTCCGTACAACAGCTCGAAGGGGGAATATCCTAATTATGCTTGGGGTACCTCGCGTATTGCAAACATCAAAGCGGGTAACAGCTTGTCCCAGTCACGGGGGTCATCTTGGACGAACTTGCGCAACACTCCCTTCAGGGTTCGGTTGAATTGCTCCACGAGACCGTCTGTCTGGGGATGGTATACAAACGTCCGCAGTTTTCGAATCTGCAGTACTTTGCACAAATCGGTCATCACTTTTGAGGTCAAATGTGTACCTTGGTCAGTTAGCAATTCTTTAGGCAATCCGACCCAGGAGAACAATTTCACTAATTCTTCGGCTATCACTGGGACAGTCGCTTTCCGTAAGGGAATGGCCTCGGGGCAGCGCGTCGCATAGTCCACTATGACCAGTATATCATAGAATCATAGAATAATAGGACTGGAAGGGACCTCAAGAGGTCATCGAGTCCAGCCCCCCGCCCTCAAGGCAGGACCAAGCTCCACCTACACCATCCCTGACAGATGTCTATCTAACCTGTTCTTAAATATCTCCAGAGAGGGAGATTCCACCACCTCCCTTGGCAATTTATTCCAATATTTGACCACCCTGACAGTTAGGAATTTTTTCCTAATGTCCAATCTAAACCTCCCCTGCTGCACTTTAAGCCCATTACTCCTTGTCCTGTCCTCAGAAACCAAGAGGAACAAATGTTCTCCTTCCTCCTTGTGACACCCTTTTAGATATTTGAAAACCGCTATCATGTCCCCCCTTAATCTTCTTTTTTCCAAACTAAACAAGCCCAGTTCATGAAGCCTGGCTTCATAGGTCATGTTCTCTAGACCTTTAATCATTCTTGTCGCTCTTCTCTGTACCCTTTCCAATTTCTCCACATCTTTCTTGAAATGTGGCGCCCAGAACTGGACACAGTACTCCAGCTGAGGCCTAACTAGTGCAGAGTAGAGCGGCAGAATGACTTCACGAGTTTTGCTTACAACACACCTGTTGATACAACCTAGAATCATATTTGCTTTTTTTGCAACAGCATCACACTGTTGACTCATATTCAACTTGTGGTCCACTATGACCCCTAGATCCCTTTCTGCCATGCTCCTTCCTAGACAGTCGCTTCCCATCTTGTATGTATGGAACTGATTGTTCCTTCCTAAGTGGAGCACTTTGCATTTCTCTTTTTTAAACCTCATCCTGTTTACCTCTGACCATTTCTCTAACTTGCTAAGGTCATTTTGAATTATGTCCCTATCCTCCAAAGAAGTCGCAACCCCACCCAGTTTGGTATCATCTGCAAACTTAATAAGCGTACTCTCTATCCCAATATCTACATCATTGATGAAGATATTGAACAGTACGGGTCCCAAAACAGACCCTTGAGGAACTCCACTTGTTATCCCTTTCCAGCAGGATTTAGAACCATTAACAACAACTCTCTGACTACGGTTATCCAGCCAATTATGCACCCACCTTATCGTGGCCCTATCTAAGTTATATTTGCCTAGTTTATCAATAAGAATATCATGCGAGACCGTATCAAATGCCTTACTAAAGTCTAGGTATAGGACATCCACCGCTTCTCCCTTATCCACAAGGCTCGTTATCTTATCAAAGAAAGCTATCAGATTAGTTTGGCATGACTTGTTCTTCACAAACCCATGCTGGCTATTCCCTATCACTTTATTACCTTCCAAGTGTTTGCATATGATTTCCTTAATTACCTGCTCCATTATCTTCCCTGGGACAGATGTTAAACTGACCGGTCTATAGTTTCCTGGGTTGTTCTTATTCCCCTTTTTATAGATGGGCACAATATTTGCCCTTTTCCAGTCTTCTGGAATCTCCCCTGTCTGCCATGATTTTTCAAAGATCATAGCTAAAGGCTCAGATACCTCCTCTATCAGCTCCTTGAGTATCCTGGGATGCATTTCATCAGGACCTGGTGACTTGCTGACATCTAAGTTTCCTAAGTGATTTTTAACTTGTTCTTTGTGTATCCTATCTTCTAAACTTACCCTCTCTCTGCTTGTATTCACTACGTTAGGCACACCTCCAGACTTCTCGGTGAAGACCGAAACAAAGAAGTCATTGAGCATCTCCGCCATTTCCAAGTTCCCTGTTACTGCTTCTCCCTCCTCACTAAGCAGTGGGCCTACCCTGTCCTTGGTCTTCCTCTTGCTTTTAATGTATTTATAAAAGGTCTTCTTGTTTCCCTTTATGCCTGTAGCTAGTTTGATCTCATTTTGTGCCTTTGCCTTTCTAATCTTGCCCCTGCATTCCCGTGTTGCTTGCCTATATTCATCCTTTGTTAGTTGTCCTAGTTTCCATTTTTTATATGACTCCTTTTTTATTTTGAGATCGTGCAAGATCTCCTTGTTAAGCCAAGCTGGTCTTTTGCTATATTTTCTATCTTTCCTACACAGCGGAATTGTTTGCTTTTGGGCCCTTAACAACGTCCCTTTGAAATACTTCCAACTCTCCTCAGTTGTTTTTCCCTTCAGTCTTGCTTCCCATGGGACCTTACCTACAAGTTCTCTGAGCTTATCAAAATCTGCCTTCCTGAAATCCATTACCTCAATTGTGCTGGTCTCCCTTCCACCTTTCCTTAAGATCATGAACTCTATTATTTCGTGATCACTGTCCCCTATACTGTCTTCCACTTTCAAGTTCTCAACTAGTTCCTCCCTATTTGTTAAAACCAAATCCAGAACAGCTTCTCCTCTGGTAGCTTTTTCAACCTTCTGAAACAGAAAGTTGTCTCCAATGCAGTCCAGAAACTTATTGGATAGCCTGTGCCTCGCTGTGTTAGTTTCCCAACATATGTCTGGATAGTTGAAGTCCCCCATCACCACCAAATCTTGAGCTTTGGATAGTTTTGTTAATTGTTTAAAAAAGGCCTCTTCCACCTGGCTAGGTGGCCTGTAGTAGACTCCTAGCATGATATCACCCTCGTTTTTTACCCCTTTTAGCTTAACCCAGAGACTCTCCACTTCAGTCCAAGTGTGTACATTTTTAATATACAAGGCAACCCCTCCTCCCTTTTTTCCCTGTCTGTCCTTCCTGAGCAAGCCGTACCCTTCCATACCAACATTCCAATCATGCGTCCCATCCCACCAGGTTTCTGTAATACCAATGATATCATAGTTGTATTTATTGGTTAGCAATTCCAGTTCTTCCTGCTTATTACCCATACTTCTCGCATTTGTATATAGGCATCTAAGATACTGATTTGATCTTGCCTCCCTGTTGTGCCCTGACCCTCCTTTCTCCTTGCCATTATAGGCCGTAGTCCCCCCCATTTCCAACCCATCTCCCAGTCCCGCACATGCAGCACTTACCTGTGGGCTTTGCTCACCTGCCCCCGACAAACCTAGTTTAAAGCCCTCCTCACAAGGTTAGCCAGTCTGTGTCCAAACAAGGCCTTCCCGCTCCTGGAAAGGTGAACTCCATCTCCGCCAAGCAGTCCTTCTTGGAAGAGCACCCCGTGATCAAGGAAGCCGAATCCCTCCTGGTGACACCATCGTCGCAGCCAGGCATTCACCTCCAGGATGCACCTCTCTCTGCCCGGGCCCCTACCTTTGACAGGAAGGATAGAAGAGAATACCACCTGCGCTCCAAACTCCTTCACCAGTACTCCCAAAGCCCTGTAGTCACACTTGATCCGCTCAGTGTCACACCTGGCAGTATCATTTGTGCCCACGTGGATGAGTAGCATGGGGTAGTAGTCAGAGGGCCGGATAATCCTCGACAATGCCTCCGTAACATCTCGGATACGGGCCCCTGGCAGACAGCATACCTCTCGAGATGAGCTGTCAGGGCGACAGATGGGTGCCTCCGTTCCCCTCAGAAGAGAGTCTCCAACCACCACTACCCTACGTTTCCTCCTCGCAGTGGTGGCAGGAGACTGCTCAACCTTGGTGGTGCAAGGCCTGGTCTCCTCCACTGTGGGGGGTGACTCCTTGTCTCCTGCTGAAAGTAAAGTGTAACGGTTATGTAACAACACAGTGGGAGGGTTAGGAGCAGGGGTGGAACACTGCCTGCTGCCGGAAGTAACCAGCTGCCAGTTCTCACCCTGCACCACTGCCTCCTCCATAAGTGGCTGGTCAACAGTCCCACATCCTAGGACAGTGACCTCCGTGGACTCCACAGGAATACTGTCCAGGAATTCCTCATGGCTTCGAATGCTCCTCAGCCTGGCCACCTCCTCCTGTAGCTCTCCCACCTGCTGCCTGAGAGATTCCACCATCAGGCACCTTTCACAATGGTTGTCTCCCCCAGCCTGGAGATCACTCAGTGGGAATTGCAAGCCACAAATACAGCAAGACCACACCAGGACCTGGGTAGAGGCATCCATGCTCAGGGTCTCTGTCTGGATACAGATATATAGATGGCCGTGCCCTGATCTCTCGAGGGGTCCCACTAGATCCAGTGCTATACGCTCAAACGGGGTTCCCACTATCGGAAGAGGGACCAAAGGGGCTGGTGGCACCTTGGTCGGAGGTTTTCTGACACTGGGGGCAAAACGCGTAGACGTTCTTAATTTCCTGATATATCCCTGGTCAGTAAAACCGCTGCAACACCCTCTGTTGAGTCCTATCGGTCCCTAAATGTCCTGACCAAGGGTGGTCATGAGCCAACTCTAAGACCTTCCAATGGTAGGGTCGTGGTACTAACAGCTGCACTCTTTCTTCCCCGGCGAGGTCCCCTTGTGTTATCCTATACAGGCGATCATCCCTTACCTCAAATCGTGGTCCGAGCGGTAGGGTCGGCATGCCCCCTCTTTGCGTCATCTCCCCACCTTGTACCTGGTGTGACGGACCGGGCCGTATCTGGGCACAGCTGAGGGCGTCCGCTCAGGGCGAATTGCTCGAATCCGGGGCTTCTTACAGCCCCCGACTGGTGACCTCTCCACACAGGCCACAAACCAGTCTCACAGAGTGCTTCAGCAACCTGCCTGAAGCCTCCCGAGCAAAACCCCTCTGACACCCCAGCAATATCCGTGCCCCAGATGGCCCCGGGCCTATACACAGGTGGGGGGTCCTAGCACCCAATCCCACCTACCCCGAACAAGTTCTGTCCGGTTCCAAGAAACCAGCCACAGATCCCTGGTCAATTTACCCTCTGGACCTTGCCCACAAATCACGCTGGGCCAATCCTTTAGAATCTATATCTAAAGGTTTATTATTACAAGAAAGAAAAGCCTGAGAGTAAGGTTATTAAAGTACAGTACGTTACATGCACCGAATCTCCCAGTTCTCGATGCAGGCTCTAGCAGAGATGTACAGCTGCTGGTTTAAAAGTTCTTATTGCACATCCTACGATCAGGATGGGTTCACAGGTCTTCCGGGCTCTTCAATCCCTGCAGTGCTGCCTGTGGGATGAAGTGCTGAGCTGAGAACAAAAAGGCATCGACCACATGGCCTCTTTATACCCCCTTCCTGGCCTCTTCTGGTATGCAGCAGGTCACCTGGTCCTCAGCCTCTCTCTGCTAGCCACTCTTAGGTGTCCGCCCTCATGCTTTAGGTGTGTCTTTGGGCCATCAAGTGCCATTGTTCCACAGGGCTTCACTACTCAGCCTGTCCATAGCAATGCTTAACCACATTCAGAGAAATATTCAGCTTCCACACAGATTACAGATCTACACACACAGACATTATACACTCACATAAATAGCGTACATAAGATTAACAAACAATAATCTCCCATTCAATACCCCACATGGCTCCCCCCATACCAATTTCTGGGGCCAACACCCCCACCTAGGGGTGCAGCAGCGATCTGGCTGCTTCCCTCCATTTCGGTAATGTGACACCTGGTCCCATGCTGATCTCAATGTCGGGTCCTCCTGTTGCAAGGTGAGGAAATCCCCTTCATCCAGCTCCAGGCGCTGGGGTGTGGACCGTCCATCTTGCTCGGATTCTCCCTCCGGAGGGGGCTCTATAACCTCGTCACCGTGTGCTACAAGGTCGTGGGACTTGCATGTCCCTGCATCCCTATCGGTGTGGGCGTCTCCCCATTGTCTTAACAGTTTTCCTAATCCCGGCCAGTCTCGCCCCAGCAGGGCACGATAAGCTAATTTAGGGGCCACCGCTACCTCGCATGTCGCTTCCACCTCCCCGTCCTCCTCTATCCTTACTCGGGTTGTGGGGTAGGAATGGACGTCCCCGTGTACGCACCGCAGGGATACTCGGGGGCCCCTTGCCTTTACCAGGTGTATAACGTTCCTTCGGACGATGGTTTGTCTGCACCCGGAGTCTAGTACCGCCTCCACCCACTTTCCATTAACCCTTATTTTCCGCATTACCTGTGCGCGACTCGTCTCGCCCCGGGCTGCCCCTTCTGCCCGTTGCTGCCCGAATGTGCAATCCATAAGGGGGCAATCCTTTTTAAAGTGTCCCTCCTGGCCGCACTGGTAGCAGGCCCCTCTCTGGGTCCCTTCTCCTTGCAGACTGTGTTCGGGACCCTGTTCTTGTTCCCTCACGGTCCCGGCCCCACTCGCCGGTCTACTCCACCGGGGCGCCAACTTCCTCTCCGGGATGGGGCCTAACGGAAGCTTCCGTCCATAACCGGAACGGGGAATGGTTGCAGCTTTCAGGGCGGAGGATTCCGCCTTCCTGGCTGGCCCCTTCCCTTCTACTCCCTCTACAGCGAGGAAGTGTTCCATCAAGGTTACGGCCTCTTCCAGTGTTTCTGGTAGGTGTCGTCGTACCCACTGCTGGCCTTCGGCGGGCAAGATCCTCACATATTGTTCTAGGATAACCAGGTCGGCCACCTGGGCCCTGTGAACAAGTTCGCCACCGAGAGTCAACTACAAACTAGTCTATCACAGAGAGTCAACCATAAGTAGCCACCACCACGGCCAATGTCCCTTTTATTGCGCACGTTCGTGCTTCCACCCGAGCCGGATCCGGCGGTCAGCGGAGTAGGGGGGTTCGGGCCCGCCCCCTCTCCGAACCCCGGCCCAGGGCCCTAAAGGCAGGGACCCACGGTCCCTTCCTAGCGGATGGGGGAATGCCCCAAAACGCACCCGCTCACAGGCTCCACGACCCCGCCCTGGGCCGCTTCCTACTCCACCAGGCCTCCTGGCCCGTCCCTCCTGTGGTCTCCCGTCTCACCTCTCCCTCCTTCTTCCTTCCTCCTGCTCCGTTTGCCTCCACCCCCTGCACCGTGCCGACCCCGGGTTTAAATTCCCTGCTGGCTCCGTTCCCCCGTGACCTCATCAGCCCGCGCCTCGCCGGCCCCTCCCTCCTGGGCCCTGCCGGTCGGCGCCCTCTGCCTCCCCACGCTCCCCGCGCCGACTGCCGGCGCGTTCGTGTGGCCCAATGTGGCGGGCCTGACCGTGCTCACCACCCCCCGGTGCATCCGCCCAGCGTCCCCCGGCGCGCTCTGAGTGCGGGGCGGGAGTGCCCCGTCACAGGCCCCCGTCTTGTTTTCAGGTTCCAGCCATCTCATTCCTGCTTCTCTCGTGCGTTAGGCCACTGCCCATGGCCACTCTTGGGGGTTGTAACGGGCTTCCCGGAACCTGTGGCGGTGAGTTTCTGGGGTGACCCCTAGTTGGTCAAGGATTGCTTCCTTGACTTTATAATAACATAATGCGTCACGGGCCGACATGCCCCTATAGACCAGCTGGGCTGATCCAGAAAGGTAGGGGGCCAGGAGCGTCATCCAGTGTCGCCCCTACCCCCTCACCTCCTAGGAGGCTTCCGGCTGCTTCGGTAGTTGCCCCTATCGGGGCTCCTTTGATCTCTTTAAGCATCTGATTCTGCCGTTCTTGAAACTGGTTTAAAATTTGTTGCAGCGCCTGTGTCTGTTGCTGCTGCTGCTGGTTTTCCACCAGCCACTCCAGGATTTTATTTACTTCCATTTTTCTCCTAGTAATAAGTCTATTGTTAATCTCCCCTATCTCATTACGGACCCCTATCTCAGGGCCGGGAACGTGCCCACGTTCTTCATCATGTGTTAGGGATTCCCCAAGGGGGTTCGCATCCACACCCCGATTTACCCCCTTTGTGCTCAGTACTAGTTACATATCTTATTTAATTCTGCAGTTCACGGTTCGCTCCGAGTGTAGATCCGCCCTCACAAGGCCGGTTTCCAATCTCGGGCGGCCGGGAAAGGGGGTTCGGGCCCGCCCTCTCTCCGCACCCCAACCCAGGGCCCTAAGGTAGGGACCCACGTCCCTACCCAGCGGAGGGGGTTGTAACCCCTAAACTCCCCCGCTCACGGGTTCCGCGCCCCTGCCCTGGGCCACTTCTTCCCCCAACGTCGCATCCACAACGACCCGGGAGACCCGGGTTAAAGCTCACCCAGGGTGTCCCTGCAGTACCTGTTCCTGTTCCCGTCTTCTCCGGTCTCCGGACGCCTGCGTTTTTCCCCCACGTCTTCTTCCCCCCTCTGGCTTCCGGAGGCCCTTTTTAAATTCCCCTCCTGGCCCTTTGTGGTGACGTCCCCAATGACGTCATCTAAAGGCGTCCCCTCCCGGCTCCTTGGGATGACGTCCCCAGTGACGTCATCCCCATGCGTTCCTTCCTGGCTCTTGGGGGTGACGTCCCCTATGACGTCATCCCCACGTGTCCCCGGGAGCTGACGGGCTGTATCTGCTGCTTGCATGGACCTCCGCTGATCCCCAAATGGGGTACTCCGTGGCTGCCCGTCCCTGCCCCGCAAAGCCCCCGCCTTCCCGCCTCGGCGTTCGGGAGGGGCTTACAGTGTGGGGCGGAGGCGTCCCGTCACAAACCCCTTAACTCGAATTAACTGGTACTCCTCATACAATGAGTACCACCAATTAATTCGAGTTAAGGGGTTTTTCTCGGAGTACCGCATCTATATGCAGCAAGTTAAATTGGGCTACTCTGTTTCCAAAATGGCGACCGGCCGCAACTATGCTAATCAAGCACGGGATATTTAAATCCTGCGCTTGATTTGCAACTTCGGTCACCTTCATTTGCCTCCCTAGTTCAAACTAGGGGGCAAGTGTAGACGTACCCTTACAGAAGCTGCAGTAAAAGGTGCCTGCAGTTCCTGAGTGGAGACTGACATCTAGTGGCCAGACATAGCAAAATCCTTTCAAAACATCTTGGCAGCATCTAGACTGGCATGATTTTGCACAAAAGCAGACGCTTTTACGCAAAATCTTGCCGCCTGTCTACACTGGCCGCTTGTATTTGCGCAAGAACACTGACTTTGTAATGTACAAAATCAGTGGTTCTTGCACAAATACTCTGACCAGGGGCAGATGACTGTTTTGCGGGGCCCCGGGCAGCATAATTCCGCGGGGCCCCCCTTTGCCACGGCGCATGCGCGGGGCTTTCTGAAGCGCGGGGCGCGGGGCTTTCTGAAGCGCGGGGCCCGGGGCGGCCGTCCCGTTCACCCTGCCATATATCCGCCCCTGACTCTGACGCTCCCGCTCAGGGATAAGCCCTCTTGCGCAAGTATTCCTGCGCAAGAGGCCAGTGTAGACAGCAACGTTTATTTCTTGTGCAAGAAAGCCCAATAGCTAAAATGGCCACCGGAGCTTTCTTGCGCAAGAGAGCGTCTACACTGGCACGGATGCTTTTGCGCAAAAGAAAATCTTTTGCGCAAAGGCACATGCCAGTATAGACGCTCTCTTGCACAAATACTTTTAACGGAAAAACTATTCCGTTAAAAGTATTTGTGCAAAATCTTGCCAATCTAGATGCAGCCCTTGAGTCTCAGTGGACAGCATTTGGCATGAATGCAGAGAGAGAGAGAGAATGGATGTAGGAGACTTTACATGGTGGCTTGCTTAATGGCCTTGAGTCTCCTGCCAAAGGTGAACCCTTTTTCCTCTTCTTCGCTGCAGAAAAGATTTTCTTATGGAAGCCCATAGTGCTTCCTTCCTCGTGTGTGGTCCGTGGAAGGGATGTCTCTCCAGGTGACTGAATTCTTTCAGTTCCAGAAAATGTTTTAAAAACAGGGTAAAAGTTTAAATCTCATCTGAGACCATTAACTTGCTTAAGAGGAGCATGAGTGGGGCTGAGGAGCACGAGTGGGGCTGAGGAGGGCATGAATGCCCTGGTACAGCTGGCTCCTCCCTGCGCTAGAGATTGTTACCCCTGCATTTGCAGTGTCCTCTGAATTGATTATATAGAAATAAAAACCATTTAAATAAATCATGTTTATTTCCTGCCTGGCATGTGAGGATGGGAGCTGACTGGTGCTGGCCCCTTGGAGCCTTCTGCAGGAATATTCCCTGCCCCCCAACGCATACTAAAAAGCAAGTAGAGGGGCCCTGTGCTGCTCAGAGCCCTATGCATGCTTATTCTCCATATGCACTTGTTGCTGGGGTGAGAGGAGGTAGGAGGCGGGGCCATGTTTCCCTTTTGGGAGGTGTTAAAGGGGTATTATCTTTTTCTCATTGCAGGCAAAACGGGCAGTGCAGCGAGGTGCCACAGCTGTCATCTTTGATGTGTCTGAAAACCCAGATGCCATCGATCAGGTACAAATCTGGGAGTCCAGGCTTATCCCAATTTAGGCAGGCTTTACCCTCACTGTTAGGGCTCTGTGAATCATGAGCTGTTTTTTGCTCTTGTAATACAGCTGTACTGGAACAGACACAGCTGCTCTTCTCTCTGGGGATGTGGTGTTTGGTTGGGTTTTCCCTCCCCCTCTTTAAGCAAGATCCCCAATGGAAGGTGATGGGGAATATTTGTTAATCAGCGACATTTCTATGTATGCTTTTTCCTGTGGAGGGAGGTTCCAGGAAAGGGAAAGGTGAGCGTGCACTCTCCTTTGCCAAGCATACACATGCACTGAGTACCACCTCAGCCTTGCCCCTCCTCACATTATCCAGGAAACCCTCTTCATCCCCCTCATCTCCAAGCGGAGATCGTTTGTGTTTAGGGTGGAGGAGATGCTTCAGGGGATGCCACTGCAGTTCAGGTTGCAAAATGTTTTCACAGTGCTTTCTCACCCTCCTCTTACTGGAACATTCACATTTTGGACTGACATTTTCCAGGCTTTGCCTCGTGTTGGAGGAGTTTGTTTTGTGTGTGTCATTTTTATCCACTGTGGGAAGGTGTTGTATTTTTGTGGGAAGTTTTGAGCAAAATCCCTTCAGCCAGTTCTGAGTTATGGGAGCAGGAAAATACTTTTACAAGTGTTTTAAAAAAAAAAAAAAAAAAAAAAAAGCATAGTTAGAATTCGTTTCCAACAGGGCGACAGCAAAAATAGCTCAAGTATGAAAGTTAAGTTGGGGCTGTGTATAGTTCTCATGGATGAAAGCCTGCATGATTAGGCTTGAAAGAACTGGCTTCAATTCACAAAGAAACACATGTTTGGAAGCTGAGTGCAGTCCATGTATAGTAGAGACTGCAAGTGGAGATGTAAAACATTAAAACTGATTGCTCATGTGTAACTTGGGCCCCAATTCTGCAACATTTACTCACATGAGTAATTCTTGTGTTTTCACACATGGAAGGGATCTGCTAGTGAGCAAACTGCCTACAGGCACAAGTGAAACTCTTGGGCTGCATCTACACTGGGCCACTTATTCCGGAAAAGCAGCCGCTTTTCCAGAATAACTTGCCAGCTGTCTACACTGGCCGCTTGCTTTTCCGGAAAAGCAATGACGATTGTAAAATTGTCAGTGCTTTTCCGGAAAAACTATGCTGCTCCAGTTCGGGCAAAAGTCCTTTTCTGGAAAAACTGTTCCGGAAAAGGGCCAGTAGTCTTTTCCGCAAAAAAGCCCCGATCGCAAAAATGACTATCAGGGCTTTTTTCCAGAAAAGCGTGTCTACATTGGCCATGGACGCTTTTCCAGAAAAAGTGCTTTTCTGGAAAAGCATCCTGCCAATGTAGACGCGCTTTTTCCGGAAATACTTATAACGGAAAACTGTTCCGTTTTAAGCATTTCCGGAAAAGGGTGCCAACATTTGGTGTCTAAATGTTGGTGTCTAAACTGCGCTCCTTCTAGAAAACTTCCAGCTGCCTCCTCATAGGCCCAGTCTGCTGCTTCTGTGCCACAGCATACAGCTTCTCACACTAGCTCAACTCTGGTCTCAAGGAGTTATCACCTCACCCTTGAATTCTGTTGACAGCCCTCCTTTCTCTACTCTCCTGGTCTTCTCATTCTTCCCTCTCCTTAGTCAGTTCCTGCACCATGCCTGCAGGAATACTGGTGTGGCCAGGATCCAGACATGATAGCACTAAAATAGCTGCCCTGCAGGAGCTCACTGCTGACCAGGGAGAGTGCTTCAGAGGTGGATGGACAGACTGAAGTCAGGGCTCCACTGCATGCAGTTCCCCTTGCTGCAGACACGGGGGCAGTCAGGTTCCAGGAGAAAGTGGCACAACGTCCAGTACAGACATGGACAGAGCTGTGGGACAAGCTGGGGGCTGGACTTGATGACCTTCTGAGGTCTCTTCCAGCTCTATGGTTCTATGATAAGCCGTTGCCAGCAAGTTAAGGGAATGTGGATTGGATGAATGGACGGTAAGATGGATAGAAAGATGGCTAGAAGGTCAGGCCCAGTGGGTAGTGATCAACAGCTCGATGTCAGGATGGTGGTCGGTTTCTAGTGGAGTGCCCCAAGGTTCGGTTCTAGGACCGGTTTTGTTCAATATCTTTATTAATGACCTGGATGAGGGGATGGATTGCACCCTCAGCAAGTTTGCGGATGACACTAAGCTGGGGGGAGAGGGAGATATGCTGGAGGGCAGAGATAGGGTCCAGAGTGACTTAGACAAATTGGAGGATTGGGCCACAAGAAATCTGATGAGATTCACCAAGGACAATTGTAGAGTCCTGCCCTTGGGATGGAAGAATCCCAAGCATTGGTACAGGCTGGGGACTGAATAGCTAGGTAGCAGTTCTGCAGAAAAGGACCTGGGGTTACAGTGGATGAGAAGCTGGATATGAGTCAGCATTGTGCCCTTGTAGCCAAGAAGGCTAATGGCATATTAGGTTGCATTAGGAGGAGCATTGCCAGCAGATCCAGAGATGTCATTATTCCCCTTTATTCGGCTTTGGTGAGGCCACATCTGAAATATTGCGTCCAGTTCTGGGCCCCCCACTATAGAAAAGATGTGGACACATTGAAGAGGGTCCAGCGGAGGGCGACCAAAATGATTAGGGGGCTCGAGCGCATGACTTTTGAGGAGACACGGAGGGATTTGGGTTTGTTTAGGCTACGGGGGGGGGGGGGGGGGGAAGGGGGGGGCCTGGATTTGATAGCAGCCTTCAGCTTCCTGAAGGGAGGTTCCAAAGAGGCTGGAGAGAGGCTGTTCTCAGTAGTGACAGATGGCAGAACAAGGAGCAATGGGCTCAAGTTGTGGTGGGAGAGGTCTAGGTTGGATATTAGGAAAAACTATTTCCCTAGGCGGGTGGTGAAGCACTGGGATGGGTTACCTAGGGAAGTAGTGGAGTCTCCATCTCTAGAGGTGTGAGACAGGCCGGGCCGTATCTGGGCACAGCTTAGGGCGTCCGCTCAGGGCGAATTGCTCAAATCCGGGGCTCCTTACAGTCCCCCTGACTGGCGACCTCTCCAAACAGGCCACAAACCAGTCTCACAGAGCGCTTCAGCAGCCTGCCTGAAGCCTCCCGAGCAAAACCCCTCCGACACCCCAGCAATATCCGTGCCCCAGATGGCCCCGGGCCTATACACAGGTGGGGGGTCCTAGCACCCAATCCCACCTACCCCGAACAAGTTCTGTCCGGTTCCAAGAAACCAGCCCCAGATCCCTGGTCAATTTACCCTCTGGACCTTACCCACAAATCACGCTGGGCCAATCCTTTAGAATCTATATCTAAAGGTTTATTATTACAAGAAAGAAAAGCCTGAGAGTAAGGTTATTAAAGTACAGTACGTTACGTGCACCGAATCTCCCAGTCCTCGATGCAGGCTCTAGCAGAGATGTTGCAGCTGCTGGTTAAAAGTCCTTATTGCACATCCTGCAATCAGGATGGGTTCACAGGTCTTCTGGGCTCTTCAATCCCTGCAGTGCTGCCTCTGGGATGAAGTGCTGAGCTGAGAACCAAATGGCATCGACCACATGGCCTCTTTATACTCCTTCCTGGCCTCTTCTAGTCTGCAGCAAGTCACCTGGTCAGAGGCCAATCTCTATATTTCCTGCTGGCTGCCCTCAGGTGACAAATCCCATTCTTTGGGTGTGTCCATAGCCTATTGAGAGCCATTGTTCCACAGGGCTTTGCTACTCAGCCTGTCCATAGCAATGCTTAACCACATTCACAGAAATATTCAGCTTCCACACAGATTACAGATTCCTACCTACACACATAGACATTATACACTCACATAAATAGCGTACATAAGATCAACAAACAATAATCTCCCATTCAATACCCCACATGGCTCCCCCCACACCAATTTCTGGGGCCAACACCCCCACCTAGGGGTGCAGCAGCGATCTGGCTGCTTCCCTCCAATTTAGCAACGTGACAAGGTGTTTAAGTCTCAGCTTGACAAAGCCCTGGCTGGGTTGATTTAGTTGGGATTGGTCCTGCCTAGAGCAGGGGGCTGGACTTGATGGCCTTCTGAGGTCTCTTCCAGCTCTATGGTTCTATGACAAGTGGTCAGAATGTGCTCAAAGGGAATCTGCCCTGTGCTTGCAAGATTGCTGTATGTGCCCCTCACCTGACTCAGCACTACAACCCTTGACAACCATGACACCCCCCACCCCCAGGGCCTCAGAATTGTTCCTTTCAGGGATTTTACTCCACCTGAAGACAGTAGTTTCCTTAATGTGGTGCTTCATGTATGGTCTTGTTACAGCCTGTAGCCAGTTAGGCCTCCCAGGGGGGCTCCTCTGCCTCCGGCTCAGTGGACGGCCACTCCACCCCACTCTGGTGGGGACTAAAACAAACCCCCAAGTTAGTAGTCCAAGCCCAGGACTCGGGTGGCAACAACAAAGAGAGGCCAGTCAGTAGTCCAGTATCCGGCCTTGCTTCAGATCAGGGCAAGAGGCAAACAGTTCATTGCCAGCCTTGCTTCAGGATAGGGCAACAAGTAAGCACAGTCAGTTCAGAAGCCCTGCACCTCAGGCAGGGCAGCAACAAACACAGTTCAGCCTCCTGGCCCAGGTTCAGGGAGGGCAGCAAAGAAACCCAGTTCAGAGTCTCCAGCCCCAGTTCAGGGTGGGGCAGCAAGCAATACACAGTTCAGGGAGCCCTGGCCCTAGGGTAGGGCAGGGCAGCAACAAACACATTAGTTCAAAAGCTCAGTAGGCCCAGCCTTGGTTCAGGCGGGCCAACAACAAACAGTAGCAAAGGGTTTGGGTCTCCTTATGCAGGAGGGGTGCAGGCAGTTCACCTGTGGTGGTGGAGAGGGGGAGATTGACACCCAGTAGGTGGGTGGCAGGGGGACACAGACTCGCCCACTCCACTGCGTCCCAGCCCAGGGCCCTAGTAGTAGCAATACAGTCTGCTGCTGGGTCAGTAGGAGCTCCAGCCTGCAACGTGCTGACCAGAGGCACTTAACTGTCCTCACTATCCCCTGGGCCACTTCCCTTCTCCCCCTCGGCACATACGTGGGCTTCTAGCAGGTTGCTCAGGGAGTTAAGGGTGGTCAGGTCTGGCTGGGGTCCAGGCGGTCTTGGCTAGTCCTCAGCTGCTTGCAGGTGCAGCAGTCCCAGCCAGTCCTCCAGTGCAGGGGTTCAGGCTGGTCCTCTGGGTCAGGAACAACTGAAAGTCCAGGCCAGGCCTCAAGTGCAGGCCAGCACAAGGGTTCAGGTCCACCTTCCTGGTCGAGCACACCCGGCAGTCTGGGCCAAACCTCAACCTCCCAGACAGGGAGCACTAAGCAGACTTCTGGCTCCTCTGCAGGCTGGAGACAGACTAAGCCCTCAGTCTGGGCTTTTATAGTCCTGGCCCCGCCTCCTGGCTTCCGGTCAGGTGACAGGGAGGAGTTAGGCTCTGACCAAAATGGCTCCTGGAGGAACTCTTCTACCTCTGGCTCTGCGGGCGGCCACTCAGCGCCCCACCCCATTCCAGAGAAGGAGAAGAGGCAGCAGAGATGCAGGGGTTGCTCTCTTCCTTCTCCCCCCTGCTCCTGCACCAGCCGGGGCTCTCCCTGCTCCACCCAGCCACTACCTGAGGCCTCTGAGCTGCTGGACCTGCTCCCCCCGGACACCGCCGTCTTCCACCACCACCGGTGGCTGCTGCAGCTGCTGCCTGAGGGGAGAGAGGGGGCCTGCCGGCTGTCCTCCCGCTCCCCTCCACTCCGGAGGAAAAGGACCCCACCAGCACCCACCATCCAGAGGCCTTTCCCCACTGACTGCTGCCCGCCCGCTGCTGCTGCTGTGCCCTGCTGAAGAGGAGCACCACCATCCAGAACTGTGGAGGTGAACTTTGTTCACCAGACAGAGCTTTTTTTCATCGGCTCCAGGGGTGGTGGTGAACTGAGTTGTTAAAAGGGGGGCCGGGGGAGAGGCTCGGAGCCCTCCCCCTAGTCCAGCCGCCCTCCCCCCCCCCCCCCCGCCGCCACCACCCCCAACACCGCCCCTTACCACCTGGACTGTCTCTTCTCCCCCTGGCGGGGTTTGCTGCCCCGCCCTCCACCTGGGACTCTGCCGCAGTGGTGGGCGAGGTCGAGCCCCACACAGTGCTCGTGGGCGTGCTCCCTCCTCACCCCCCCCCCTCGGACTTGGCCCCCCTCCCTCAGCTACATCTGGCTGGGGGGCCACCCTTACCCCCGGTCACCCACCCTACCCCAGCAGCTTGGTTTCTTCCCCACTGCCTGCCCCTCCCTATTAGCTTAGTTTGTTTCTTTCCCTCCCTTCCCAAAGACACTTACCCACCACACCTGTTCCCGAGTTTACCAGCCATGCCCCTGCCCCAGCCAGCCCAAGAGTGTGTGCCCCGCCCCACCCAGCTGTTGTTTTGCCTCCATTTTATCCTTCCCCCCCAGCCACCCATCATCCTTTGAACACCACCCGGTTTGCCTTGTCCCCCCCCTGCCCCGAGCGCTTGTGCCCCCCCCCCTTTTTAGTTAGTCCCCCTGTTCACTGCACCTCCCCAATGGCCCCATAACCCTCCCCCCCCCTTAGTATCCCAGTGCAGCTGGAGGAGCCAGTCCCCGCCCAGTACCTGTTACCCTGCCCCCCGTCTGCCCCGCCAGCACCCTCCTCCTCTGCCTCCAGCCTTGCGGGGAGGAGTGGTTGCTGGCCTCTCGGTTTCCCTGTCCCTATCCTGCCCTTTTCTGGTTTCCCTCCCTTCCAGCAACCAGTCGGCGGGAGGGAGCGGTTGCCCCCCCTTTCCTTTTCCCTCCCCTTTCTCCCCAATTGCACACCCCCTTCCTTCACGTCTTCCTGCCCCCGTCATAGCGCCCTCCTCCTCCACTACAGCTTCAGCAAGGAGGAGAGGCTGCCAACCCCCCCCCCCACATCCTCAGTCGCCCTTCCCGAAACCAGCGTCCTCCCTCTCCACAGCCGAAGCTGCCCCGCCCTCCGCGGCCCTATCATCTACCGCAGCCACTCCTTCCCCTGCTGTTCCCTCCACCAACTCTGGGGGTGACTCAAACAAGGCCCCCAGAACGTACGCCCAGGTGGCCGCTGCTGCCCCCTCACCTGCTGTGTCAACCACCTCAACTGCCCCCCTGGTAGTCCGGTCTCCGCGGCCACCCCTCCTCCAACCCTCGGCTCGGGAGCTGGAGGCGCCCCCTCCGGCGTGCCCGAGCGGGCAGGCGGGCCCCGCCCCTACACGATCCATTTCTGTGGTGCCCGAGGAGGAGAGGGTGGCGCGGTCGTTGCCGGGCAAGGAGAGGGCTCCCCCCGGGTGGAGGTTTCCCTCCCCCTCTCTTTCCTTCCCTTGCCTCAACACCTCCCCCGAAAACAAACTGCGCCCCCTGGCCTTGTCCCCGCTGACCAGTCTTCTACCTCCACCTCGGAGCGCTGGACGCTTGTCGGGGGAAAGCGCAGAGCCCGCCGGTTGCGGACTCAATCCCCCAGCTCCGATGAGGAGGGCAGGAAGGCCCCCCTCCGAAAGATCCCGAGGGGGGCCGGCGCTGCCGAGAGCGCCCCCGACGAGCATCAGCAGGAGGCGCCGGCCGAGGAGACCGTGGCAGCGAGGGGGGACGATGTCATCCCCCCTGCGGAGCTTAACCGTGAGGAGGCCTCGAGTGGAGCTCCCCCGCCCTGGTAATAGCTGAGCGCCCCCCCCCCCACCCACGGTCGCCGTCGAGGTAAGCGTCGCCTCGGCGGCTGGTGGGGGGAGCTCCGGGGTCGAGGGGATGGAATTGAGCTCCATCTTCGAGGAGATCGAGGCCCTGGGTCTGACCCCACTCACCCAGGGGGAGGACGACCCTCTGCCAGCGGGCCTCGGTCTGGGTGGCGACTCTGCGGCGCCGCCCCCTCCTCCTCCCAACCCCGTGTCCCAGGTGGCCGACCCCGTCCTCACACTCGGGGCGCCCCTGGTACTACCTATTGTCCCGGCCGACTCGGGCGCCGGAACTGAAGCCGCCGAGCCCTCCGGGGCGGCGGCTGGCGACGAGCAGCTGGGTTCCGAGCTTGGGGGTGCCCCCGTTCCAGCAACTGAGGCAGGGCGGTCATCTCCCCCTTCTGTTGGGGGCCCAGTGGAAAACCCCATTCAAGCTGACGCCGTGGCAACAACTCCTGCTCTTCCATCTGAGCCCGGCGTCGGCGTGGGCCCTCTTTCTGTTCCTGCCCCCTCGGCTCCCACTGGGGAGGAGCCACAGCCCGGCGGCACAAGTAAGGGGGACCCTCCCCTAGATCCCGCCCCAGCCTTTGGTTCCCTTCCCTGTCCCGTTCCTTCCCTCACCCCTGCACGTGCCCTTGGCCCAGACCCTACCCTTTATGAACCCGTCTCCAGCCCCTAATCCTCCCCCAACCCCGACCCCTCTCCTACTATTACCGCCCCCTCTCTCCCCACCCCCACCCCACCGTCCGGTCATGAACCCACCCCCCCTTCCACGCCTACTGTGCCGCCTGTCCCGTCCTCCCAAACCACCATTATTGCCAGGTGGTATTTGTGTCCCCGGTCCCTAGTGTTTTAGGGGCTGCCTTGTTCCCTCCGCCGCACCCTTCCTCGCCGGGGTTCGGGGCGGGCAGTGCGGCGCCGTCGTTCTTGGCGCCGCGCCGGGGCTCGGACCCCAGTTTGCCCACCTCTGTGGCCCACGAGGTCCTTCGAGGGGCCCAGACGGAGGAACCGTCTAGCGCCCCCTCGGCGCTGGGGGACGAGCTCTGCCAATTCCTCACGGATACGCGTGGGGCTAAGGGGAAGGTGGAGCTTGCCCTTCAGCACTGGGGGGACTTTCACTATATCTTGGGGGCCACAAGGGCCCTCTTGCAGGAGGGGAGAGGGACTGGGAGGCGGGACATCGGTGGCCTACCGGCGGGCCCGCAAATTCCGCGACGCTCCCCTCGCCTTCGGGTCGGGGAGCGGCCTGCTGCGGGGCCTGCGGGGGGCCAACGATCACCCTGCCCGTGAGGATCCACCCCAGCCCTCATTATGAATTGCACCGCCATCACGACGTTGAACGCCCGGGGCTGTAGGGCGGGTCTCCGCAGGAGCCGGGCGCTCTCCTTCCTTCGGGAGGGGGGGTACTCGGTGGTTTTCCTGCAGGAGACCCACACGACTCCAGCCGTCGAGGCTGGTTGGCGGCTGGAGTGGGGGGACGGGGTGTATTTTAGCCACCTCGGCGCTCGCTCGGCCGGGGTGGTCACCCTGTTCTCCCCTGCCCTACGGCCCGAGGTGCTGGGGACCGCCGAGGTTGTCCCGGGCCGCCTGCTGCACGTCCGGGCCCGCGTGGAGGGGCGGACGTTGAACCTGGTCAACGTCTATGCCCCGAACGCAGGCCCGGACCAGGTCACCTTTTATCGGCAGGCGGCCACCTTCCTCGGCACTCTGGATCCTCGCGAGGGCCTGGTCCTGGGCGGGGACTTCAACACCACCCTCGATGACCGGGACCGTGTAGGACTCGCGAACTGCCAGGCCGCGGCGGACGTCCTCAGGGAGATTGTGGAACATCACTCCCTGGTGGACGTCTGGCGGGACCACCACCCGGACGACAGTACTGCCTTCACTTACGTCCGGGTGGGGAACGAGCGGTCGAGCCACTCCCGGTTGGATCGCATCTACCTTTCGCGATTCCATCTGGCACGAGCCCACTCCTCCAGCGTCCGGCCGGCCCCATTCACGGACCACCATTTGGTGGCCGTGAAAGCCTCTCTGACGGCGGAGAGGCTGGGGCCGGCCTACTGGCACTTCAACAATAGTTTGCTGGAGGACGTGGGCTTCGTGGCGTCCTTCCGGGAGTTCTGGCAAGCCTGGCGGGGGCAGCGGCCCGCCTTTCCCTCGGCGCGGCGTTGGTGGGACGTGGGGAAGGTGCGCGCCCGGCTCTTCTGCCGTGACTACTCCCGGGGCGCCAGCCGGCGGAGGGATGCGGCGATAGAGCAGTTGGAACGGGAGGTGTTGAAGCTGGAGGGGCGCCTGGCGTCCGCCCCCGAGGATCCACTCCTCCGTGAGGCGTACCGGGAGAAGCGGGAGGAGCTCCGGGCCCTGGAAGATCACAGGGCCCGGGGCGCTTTTGTTCGATCTCGGATCCACCTCCTTCGGGAGATGGATCGCGGCTCCCGTTTCTTCTATGCCCTGGAGAAAAGGAGGGGGGCCAAAAAGCACGTCACCTGCCTCTTGGCGGAGGACGGCACCCCCCTCACGGACCCGGCGGAGATGCGCGGAAGGGCCAGGGCCTTCTACGCCAGTTTGTTCTCCCCGGATCCGACCGAAGCCGACGCCTGCAGGGCGCTCTGGACCGAGCTCCCGACGGTCAGCGCGGGCGACCGAGACCGGCTGGAGCTGCCTCTCACTCTGGCCGAGTTCTCGGAAGCCCTCCGTCTCATGCCCAATAATAAAACCCCGGGCATGGACGGGCTGACCGTGGAGTTCTACCGCGTGTTCTGGGACGTCCTCGGCCCGGACCTCGTCACCGTCTGGGCCGAGTCCTTGGAGAGCGGGGTCCTCCCTCTGTCGTGCAGGCGAGCGGTGCTCGCCTTGCTGCCGAAGAAGGGGGACCTCCGCGACCTACGGAATTGGCGTCCCGTCTCGCTCCTCAGCACGGACTACAAGATCGTAGCGAAAGCCATCTCGGTGCGACTGCGGCCCGTGCTGGCGGACGTGATCCATCCCGACCAGACCTACACCGTCCCGGGCCGTAGTATATTTGATAACTTGTATTTGGTCCGGGATCTCCTAGAGCTCGGGCGTAGGGACGGCTTGTCGTTCGCCCTCCTGTCCCTGGACCAGGAGAAGGCGTTCGACAGGATGGACCACGGGTATCTCCTGGGCACTCTGCAGGCCTTCGGCTTCGGGCCCCGGTTTGTGGGTTTTCTCCGGGTGCTGTACGCCCTCGCGGAGTGTCTGGTCAGGCTCAACTGGACCCTGACCGAGCCGGTCAGCTTCGGGCGGGGGGTGCGTCAGGGGTGTCCGCTGTCGGGCCAGCTGTACGCTCTGGCGATCGAGCCCTTCCTCTGTCTCCTCCGTAGGAGGTTGACGGGGTTGGTGCTTCGGGAGCCGGAGCTGCGGCTGGTCCTGTCGGCGTACGCCGATGACGTGCTCCTCGTGGTCCAGGACCCGAGCGACCTGGCGCAGGTGGAGGCTTGCCAAGCCGTCTACTCGGCAGCCTCCTCCGCCCGAGTCAACTGGGTCAAGAGCTCTGGCCTGGTGGTCGGGGACGGGTGGCGGGCCGGCTCCCTCCCACCCGCGCTTCAGGCCATCAGGTGGAGCGCGGGTCCTCTGCTCTATCTGGGCGTCTATTTATCCGCCACGCATCCTTCTCCGCCGGAAAACTGGCAAGGTTTGGAGGCCAGGGTGGGTGAGCGGCTGCGGAGATGGACAGGACTGCTCTGGTGTCTCTCCCTTCGTGGGAGGGCGCTGGTGCTCAATCAGCTAGTCCTGTCCATGCTCTGGCACCGGCTCAACACCCTGCGCCCGCACCCGGAGGTCCCGGCCAAGCTCCAGAGGGCAGCTTTGGGGTTCCTTTGGCCGGGACTGCACTGGGTATCTGCAGGGGTCCTGTCCCTCCCCCTGGAGGAGGGGGGCCAGGGCCTGGTCTGCGTGCGCAGCCAGGTCCGGACCTTCCGCCTCCAGGCCCTGCAGAGACTCCTCTTTAGTGCAGGTAGTCCGGCATGGAGCATTTTGGGGCACGCCTTCCTCCGCCGCCTCCGAGGGCTCCGATACGACCGGCAGCTCTTTTTCATCCAGCCGAGGGGCCTTCCGCGAGACCTCTCAGAACTGCCGGAATTCTACCAGGACCTCCTCCAGACCTGGAAGCTGTTTCTGGCGAGCAGGTCCGTTGTGGCCTCCGAGGGAGCAGACCTCCTCGCGGAGCCCCTGCTCCACAATCCAGCCTTGCGTGTGCAGGTGGCGGAGTCTCCCTCGGTGCGCCGGAGGCTGATCCTGGCAGAAACCACCATGGTCGGGGACCTCCTGGACTACGACAGGGGGGACTGGGTGGATCCCCGAGCGCTCGCTCAACGCATGGGGCTCTCCACCCCCCGAACCCCTCTGCGCCTACTCCAGGAGGTGAAGGCGGCTTTGTCGCAGCCCGCTCGCGATTTCCTACAGAGAGCCCTGCGAGAGGGAACGCCCCGCCCCTCCCCTCCTGCAAAGCCTCCGTCCCTCTTTATTGGGCCCCTGTCCCGCGGGCCCCCCCGGCCTCCCCACCCTTGGACCCCCAGCCGGCTGCAAAATCTGCAGCCGGTCTGTTTCCGGACCGCGCCCAGGTAACAGCTGTATACGCTTGTGCTCCACGCTTTTTATTTCCCCACCCTCGTGTCCTGCCCCGATACAAAGTGGCGGGACTACCTCAGACCTATAGAGGGTGGGGAACCCCGATGGGCCAGCGTTTATTCCACCTTAATTCCGCAGCCCGTCGGGGACATCAGTTGGCGGCTCCTTCACTGGGCCGTGAGCACGGGCGTGTACTTGGCGCGGTTCACCCCTATCCCAGACACCTGCCCCTTTTGCGGCGTGAGGGAGAACCTGGCGCACGCCTACCTCGAATGCGCCAGGTTGCAGCCCCTATTCCGGCTCCTCCAGAACCTCTTATTGAGGTTCTGGCTGCACTTTTCCCCTCACCTTTTTATTTACGCACACCCAATCCGTGGCCCCACAAAGTCGCGAGACCTCCTCGTCAACCTCCTCCTGGCTCTAGCTAAGAGCACCATCTACAATACCAGGAGGAGGATGCTAGACGAGGGGGTTCTCTGCGACTGTGGGGCCTATTTCCGCTCCTCCCTTGTGTCATGAATCCGAGCAGAGTTCCTCTGGGCGGCGTCCACTGGCTCCATCGACAGCTTTGAGGAGCAGTGGGCGCTGTCCGGGGTTCTCTGCTCGGTGTCCCCATCCGGCTCCCTTATTTTGAACCTCTAGACCGCACTTCTTGATCCTTTAGTCATTAGTTGTCCCAAGAAATCAATTGAACATGGGTCCAGTGTCCCTCCCATAAGGTTGGGGAGGGGCTTTTAGAAGGTGGGAGCCCTCTGGCCTGACCCTGCCACAGTATACAGCTTCTAATTACATAACAGCATTTCATACTCACAGGATCTTAGTCTCCCCCAAAGGCTGAATGTGGAGGGACCAGACTCCCTTCACCTGAGAGGCCTTAGTGCAGGTGGAGTATGAGATACTGAGAAGCAAGACTTAGACAGAATAAATGAAGCAAGATAGAAATATAAAGATAGAATAGAGATAAGAGCTTGGGGTATGTCTACACTAGCCCCTAGTTCGAACTAGGGAGGCTAATGTAGGCATTCGAACTTGAAAATGAAGCCCAGGATTTAAATATCCCGGGCTTTATTTGCATGTTCCCATCCGGTTGCCATTTTTAAATGCCACTAGTCCGGACTAACTGCCCACGGCTACACGCGGTAGTGAAACGGTAATTCGAACTAAGTCCTTAGGTCGAATTACCTGTTACACCTCATTCCAGGAGGAGTTCGAACTAGGGGGCTAATGTAGACATACCCTTGGTTTCTGACCTTGAGAGAAAACAGTTTACACTCCGGAGTGGGCTCTGGCAGCGACGGCCGCAGCAGCCCCGACTTCCCTAATCCCTGGGCCTATATTTCCCTTTTGGCGCCAAAATGTCCCGGATGTCCAACCCCTTACCCAAAGTTGGGCCTGGTACCCTAAGATTTCTGTGGGTACCTTCAACTGATTGGATGAAATATTGGGGGGGGGTGTCTATGAATATACATAGAAGAAAACATGACATTTTCTTGGACCGACTCCCAGAACAGAGGAGAAAATGGGAAGCATTGGGGTTAGGTGCAGGAAATCTGGGCGCCTTGTTTCTGTTAGAATGGTCAAGTGAGTTGGGTGAATTTTGCAGATTCTGCTTATGTGGTTCCAGTCAAAATTGAGTAATGGTCTCCAAATACCCATCAACCAACCGCAAAGGCCTTTCATAATCTTGACACAATACATATCTCAGAAAATAACAAGAAATAAATCTTAACTTACCATCAAACTACCATATTTCTGCTAAAGCCGAGTCATACAGTAAATTTAATTCTGTAGGCACCTTGCATTATTAGCATACTATTATTAAACAGCAATGGGAAGAACAGCAGGTGCCGTCCTCGGCCGGCCCAGGACTAGGGTCAAGGCCTGTCCAGAAAGCCCTCAGGGCCCCGCCAAGAGTTTTGAGGGTATGCCCAAGGACAGCTTACCAGAATCAACCCCCCTTTTCAGGGACCATTTGTTCCCTTTCTGCCGGGCCTGGCAACCCATTACCTTAGACCAGGCATGTCCAAAGTCCGGCCCGCGGGCCAATTGCGGCCCGTGTTCCGGTTTAATACGGCCCCCCAGGTAATTTGGCAATATCTATCTTTTATGGCCCCCAACGAATCCATATGTATTGAGATGAATACATTGTAAAATCTCAGTTAATGTCAGTTGGTCTAAATCAGTTATAAATATATTTGGACACAACATGTATACTTGGTGTTATGTTCCTGTTCATATTTTTTGAACTTAAAAGTTGACAGACAACCTTTATTACCAATAATATGTAATGTACTTTACAATGTTCCTGACACATATTTCAGCTTCCTGGATTTTTTTTTTCATCTGGCCTTCAGATATGAAAGGCAGAGTGATTTAACACCTGTTTAGATTTGTCATCCATGTGACGAAATGAAAAGTATGCCGTTTGCAATAAACTTTGCATAAAATAGTTAATTTGCATTTAATTTTAATGGTTCAAAGAATGTCAGGCAAAATGGTCGGCCCTCACGCATGTTCACTTCATCAAATCTGGCCCTCGTTGAAAAAAGTTTGGACACCCCTGCCTTAGACCGTTGAGTCCTAGAAATGGTGGGAAGGGGGTACGCCATCCCCTTCCTTTCTACCCCCCCCCCCATCCCCCTGCCTGTCCCTCTTCAGGGACCCCTATCACAAGCATCTCCTTCGGGAGGAGGTTCATCAGCTCCTGACCCTAGGGGCGGCCGAAGCAGTGCCCCAAGGGTTCTTGGGCAGGGGCTTCTATTCCCAGTACCTCCTGGTCCTCAAAACCAAGGGTGGGTTCCGTCCCATCCTGGACCTCAGAAACCTCAATGCCTTTATTGCCAAAGCCAAGTTCAAGATGGCGACTCTGGCGTCTATCATCCCCTCTCTGAGTCCCAGAGACTGGTACACTGCCCTTGATCTAAGAGATGCCTACATCCACATTTCTATTGCACCACACAAGGGGTTCCTCCGCTTTACGGTGGCCCAGGGCCACTATTAGTTTGTGGCCCTCCCTTTTAGCCTTTCCAAGGCCCCTCAGGTGCGTGGCCATCGTTGCCGCCACCCTGAGAAAACACCGGTTGGGGGGCCCATCTTGGGGACATGCAGACACGAGGTATGTGGTCCTGGGACGCCTTCTCCCTGCATATCAGTGTCAGGGAGCTGAGGGCAGTACGTCTTGCCTGTGCGGCTTTCCTCCCTCGGCTCAGGGGCAGGACAGTCCTCATTTTCTCTGACAACACGTCGGCGGTCTCCTATATCAACAGGCAGGGCACGGCCCGATCCCCTCCCCTGTGTCGGGAAACCCTTCAGCTCTGGGAGCTCTGCATCGGGGCCGATATTCACCTGGTTGTCTCCTGTCTTCTGGGGTCCCAGAACACTCTGGTGGGCCAGCTGAGCAGGTTGCTCTGTGGCCACGAGTGGTCTATCAGAGGGGACGTGGTCCTTCGAATTTTCCACAAGTTGGATTTTCCCCTTCTGGACCTGTTCGCCACCCATCCGAACAGGAAGTGCCCAAGGTTCTGCTCCCTTATGGGGCTGGGGTGGGGCTCCCTGGGAGACGCACTACTCATTCCCTGGCCTGAGGGCCTGCTTTATGTGTTCCCGCTGGTCCACGGGGTGCTTCTGTGGGTTCGGGAGTTCTAGGCGTCCCTGATTCTCATTGCACCGGCATGGCCCAGGCAGCACTGGTTCGTGTCCCTCCTGAGCTTGTCCTGCGAGAGGCGGATTGCTTTCCTGGTGGACCCGGACCTTATTACGCAGGACTTCGGCAGGCTTCACCACCCGAACCTGCGATCCCTGCATGTAATGGCATGGAAGCTCCATGGCTGCCAGCGGCGGAGCTGCAGTGCTTGGAGCGTATGCAGGAGGTCCTGCTGTGTAGTAGGAAACCTTCCACTAGGGCTACTTCCCTAAGTGGAAGCGCTTCTCTGCTTGGACTATCCGGGAGTGGGTATCGCCCATGGACGCCCAGGTCCCGTGGGACCTGGACTACCTTCTGGATCTCCGGCTACAGGGGCTATCATCCTCCTCCATTAGGGTACACCTGGTGGCTAGTTCCATTTTTCACCCGGGTTCCAAGGGTAAGACCCTCTTTGCAGACCCCGTGGTGAACAGGTTTTTGAAAGGCCTGAACAGGCTTTACCCGCATGTCCGTCAGCTCGTCCCTCAGTGGGACCTCAATCTAGTCCTGTCTAAGCTCATGGGACCTCCCTTTGAACCCCTGACGACGTGCTCGCTGATGCACCTTTCTTTGTTAGGATCCTTTTTGGTGGCTATCACGTCATCCAGAGCCCTCACTTTGGACCTCCCATATACGGTTTTCTTCAAAGACAAGGTCAGGTTATGACCCCACCCCGCCTTCTTTCCTAAGGTGGTGTCTAACTTCCATATTCTCAGGACATTTTCCTCCCAGTCTTTTACCCCAAGCCCCACGCATCGGGTAAAGAACAGGAGTTACACACCTTAGATATCAGGAGAGCTTTAGCTTTTTATTTAGAAAGAACAAAGCCCTTCTGTAAGTCCCCGCAGCTCTTTGTAGCGATTGCAGAATGGCTGAAGGGGCAGCCGGTCTCTGCAAAGGATCTCATCCTGGATCACAACCTGTATTAGGGAGTGCTATGGGCTGGTTGGGGTACTGGCCCCTCCCGTCACAGGCCACTCTACTAGGGCGCAGGCCTCCTCTTATGGCATTTGTAGCTCAGGTCCCTATCTTGGACATCTGTAGGGATGCCACATGGTCTTCCATCCACGCTTTTGCCAATCATTACGCGCTAGCTAATCAGGCTAGGGAGGATGCAACCCTGGGTAGGGCTGTCCACCACTCAGTTGAAGGTTATAACTCCGATCCCGCCTCCTTGGGTTTCTACTTGGGAGTCACCTACATGGAATGGACATGAGCAATCACTCGAAGAAGAAAAGACAGTTACTTACCTTCGTAACTGTTGTTCTTCGAGATGTGTTGCTCGTGTCTATTCCAAATCCCGCCTGCCTCCCCTTCTTCGGAGTAGTCTGGTAGGAAGGAACTGAGGGGGTGGAGAACCAGCAGGGGTACATATTAGCCAATATAGTGGCGCCACTCCAGGGGCCTCCTCTGCTGACTCAACGGGTACCGCTAAGGGGAAAACTTCCAACGTTTGCACGCAGCACGTATCACACCTACATGGACTAGACATGAGCAACAGTTACGAAGTTAGGTATCCGTCTTTTTTTCAGGGAAAATGAAGCTGTGGAAGGGTGTAGCAGTTACAGGGATAGCTTCCCTTCTGGTCATGCCCTGCCTTTTCTTATCCCAGGCTTCTTCGCTTTCAGATTACACTGAACTTATACTATATATATATATGTCATCTTGTAACAGGAATCTTGTACTCTGGATTTTTCGCACCCTGCTACATAATGTATGCACACAGGTTGCTAATGTTTTGTACTGTGGCGGTATCTCAAGTAGGTCTGTGCCGTAGTCCTAGGACACTTCATAAGGGAAGAAGTTTGCGTGCCAAAATTCTAAGCATCAGCTGTGCTTGTGGCTTTGGTTGACTCGTCACGTTAGCCTCTAGACTGGAAAATTCCTCCGTTATACAAAGACATTTATGTTTAACTAGCTGGAGTTGCCCGGCGTTGCTTGGGAAAGTGGAGGAACAAAATTTAGAAAAACAGTAGTCCATTATCATTTTTTGAATGTTAGAAAAGTTGCACTGAGTTCTATAGGGATTAAAATATATATAAAAAATTATAAAACAACCGATTTTACATGTTATCATCAAAAACTTTATTATAAACTATATTTTTGTTTCATTATTCTTAACAAATATGTACCAATTTTTTCCACTTCCAACTCTTGAACACGCAACATAGAGTTGTCCATCTGAAAAGCAAGATGTCTCCAAATAATTTCCAACTACTTTAAGTGACTGTTCTTGCGCTTTGTTTATGGACATTGCAAAGGCAAGTTGTATTGGGAATTGAAGCCGTTTAAATTTGAAGGGCATATCTGTAGGGATGATTGGTATGCATGGTAGAAATATATCCTCACCCTTCACGCAACTTGTTAAAATTGTCGCTTCTATCATGTGGGGCATTAATTTTTTTTACACACAATCTCGTCCCATTGCATAATCTTGGTGCATCCAGATTCCTGAGAAGAATAATCGGAGAACCAATTTTAAACACTAAATTGTGAGGCGGCATCCCAGTAGCTTCAAGAGAGTTTAGAAACTCTGTGGTATAATACACTGCTTGGTCTCTATTTACAACTGTGTTGACCGACGTGTATGTTGTGGCTTCTCCAGGAAGCTGTTGTTGTATTTGTAGGTTAATGGCATTCACGCTGATACTTTTAGGAGCAAGAACTGCACGGTCACAAAGCCATTTATGATCATTGAAATGATGTTGAATGTTTGTAAACACACGCTTTCCCAATGCTTCAGAAGATTCTACTCTATTGCAAAAGTTTTTTGGAATTTTGATGAGTCTAGTTGTTGGATCAATTGGTATTTTTCCATCGCCAAGTGTTATCAGCTGTTGAGCAAATTGTCCAGCAGCCACATCACCCTGCAATTGAACTCACATGTTGGTTTTTAGTTCTAGTCTTTGCACATATCTCCATAGGTATGAAAATTTTAAGCAAGCTTTAAGTTCATCGGCCATTGTTCCCTTTGGAATGACGGGCAGTGTTTGTCGAAAATCACCTGCTAAGAGTACAACAACTCCACCCATAACTGCCTGGTTATTTTGCAGGTCTCTAAGAGTTCAATTTAGAGCCTCCAATGCGTGTTTGTGAGCCATTGTACACTCATCCCATATGATAAGTTCACAATTTTGTAGCACCTTAGCTTGATCTGTTCCTTTGCTGATATTGGATAAAGGATTTTCAGTATGTGAAAGATTAAGAGGTAATTTGAGAGTTGAGTGAGCAGTGCGACCACCATGAAGTAAAATAGCAGCAATACCAGAAGAAGCCATTGCAATTTTTGATTGCTTCCTGATTTTAGCTAAAAATAAATTTATGACAAATGTCTTTCCTGTTCCACCTGGTGCATCAAGGGAAAATATTCCTCCGGTTTTCTTATAAACCAAGTCTAAGATAGCATTATAAGCATATCTTTGATCAGTGACCAGTAGTGGTTCATTTGTTGATATATATTGATCCAATTTTTCTACGTCATAATTTGTTTCTCTTAGCATGTCTCTGCTTAATCGATCACCCACATCTCTTTGAGGTGTTGGAAGACCTACTTGCTTCAAATCTTTACCAATCATTTCCAGAAGTTTGTCTTCTAGGAGGATCAGTGGTTGATTGAAAATATCAGATGTGTATACCAAATCCATTCCAGGATTTTGTCTGCGAGCTTGCATTAAAATGTCTTTGGCCATGCTTTCGTTATGAGTTTCCTACAGCTGATTAGGATTACACAATCCGCAAGTGGTGAGCAGAATGGCGAAAAGATTTCTCGGTTTCGCAGGTGACTGAGAAACGGCAGCTTCGAGCATCGTGTCATTCCAATGCGAATCATCTTCAAGCAGGCCTCTAATTTGGCAAGCCTCACGAAATGTTGAACATATTTGTCCATTGGCAGTTCTAAGAGCTTCAAAAGAAGTAGGACCTCTGACAGTATGTAGCAAAATCCGTAGAAAGAAACATTCAAAATGATTTGGGTGAACAGTATAGACACAACCAATAGCGTCTGTACATTTCACACCGTTCCACCCAGGTACAGTGGTTCCTTGAATTCTGCGTTTAAAAACTTTTCATGATGGTTCCAAGTGTAGTACTGTGGAACATCACAATATAGTAGCGTCTTGGCAAAGTCATCTTGTTGACAGAGTAAAAAAAATGCAGTCAATGTTGTGTTACGTGGTTCACTGATTCTCTGCTGTAAGTTATGTTCTGTGAAATAAACATGTTGACCATTTTCCAAATGTACAGCCAAATGCATTACCGTTGGATGTCGTTCATGTATTGGAAAATCAAGAATTCGCCAAACTGCCTCATTGCTGCTGATGTATCTACCCATTGGCTACGTCTACACTGGCCCCTTTTCCGGAAGGGGCATGTAAATTTCACCTATCATCGTAGGGAAATGCGCGGGGGATTTAAATATCCCCCGCGGCATTTAAATAAAAATGTCCGCTGCTTTTTTCCGGCTTTTAAAAAAGCCGGAAAAGAGCGTCTACACTGGCCCCGATCCTCCGGAAAAAGTGCCCTTTTCCGGAGGGTCTTATTCCTACTTTGAAGTAGGAATAAGACCCTCCGGAAAAGGGCACTTTTTCCGGAGGATCGGGGCCAGTGTAGACGCTCTTTTCCGGCTTTTTTAAAAGCCGGAAAAAAGCGGCGGACATTTTTATTTAAATGCCGCGGGGGATATTTAAATCCCCCGCGGATTTCCCTACGACGACTAGTGAAATTTACATGCCCCTTCCGGAAAAGGGGCCAGTGCAGACGTAGCCATTATGTGTTGCTGAATTTCATCGATTGCTGCTCCATCTCTTTCTAAGCCAAATACCGCTTGGTCACTGCCTTTGTTTACATATTTGCATATGTACATAATTGACTTCACTGAGCTGCAATACTCAACACTGATATGGGCCGCAAAAATCCGAGAAAGTAATGGACCGTATGGTACAACCCACGTGTTGTCGATTTCAATCTCTTGATAAGAGTTATTAATTTTTATCTTGATTTTAGCTGTAAAACCACCATCTTCTACTTTTGTCCTTCTATAGAGAGGATATCCATCTTCTCCTGTTTGAGTTTCTTGAAGATTTCGTGGGTATTTTTTGGTACACTTTCCATGTACCATGCAGGGAGATTTAGGATTGATACTACTGCATGGACCGTGTATCATGAAGTTGCTCGTATTACACGTTGGTTATCAAGCCGAATGTGCCTCTGTTCCACACTTTTGGCTGCTCTAGATGCTGCATTTGTAAGTCGCAGATTTTTGAGCCGTGTCTGTCTTTGGTCTTGACTCTCGGATGCCCTTAATTCTGCTTGTATTACACGTTGCCTGTCCAGACGAATCTGCCTCTCTTCTACACGTCCAGGTGCTCTTGATAAAGCCATTCTTTTTGCACCTGCAGTCTTTCTTCCTAGCTGCTTTTTTTTTAATGGCATAATATTTTAATAAAATGGGCTAAAAATGCAATGTGTTGTGTACTGATAAATTGTTTTAGGAAAAATAATATAATCCGTTCAATAAGTGTAAGCAGGGTCAGGGTAAACTCTATCCTGACATCTAGTGGCGAACTGTGGCAAGTGGTGCAAAGAGACTTCAGGGGCTGAGCCCAATTTGCATAGACACACCCACCCTGTCTAGTATGTGCCACAGCAGCCCAAATCGTCACTTTGGCCACTGTGGGAGCCCCAGTCTCTCTGTTATTGAGGCAGAGGGGATAAAAGTGTTGTTACCCTGATTATGCGAATCAAGGACAATGGAATGGTGGAACTGTTTATGACAGAGGGATTCGCCATAAACTAAGTAGCACTCGCTAGACAAGTGGCATGGGTTCCAAACCCAGTCAAATTGAGAGAGGTTGGGGACAGGTCTTGGTACCTGGGGGGTCCTGTTTGAGGGCTTAAACAACACTGATTGCACTTCCTCCTCTCTCCACTGTGGAATATCAGAGTTAATTTAGATTCCATTAGGAGTCTAGTTGTGAGCTGTGGTGCTAACTGTGCTGTGGGCGAGTGCTAAGGCACCTCTGTTATGAGCTGAAATCACTGTGGCTGTGTCTACACTGGGCCACTTATTCTGGAAAATCAGCCGCTTTTCCGGAATAAGCTGTGAGCTGTCTACAGTGGCCCTTGAATTTCTGGAAAAGCAATGACGCTCTACTGTACAAAATCAGCTGCTATTCCAGAAAAACTATTCTGCTCCTGCTTGGGCATAAGTCTTTATTCCGGAACACTGTTCCAGAAAAGGGCCAGTGTAGACAGCCCAGTAGTCTTTTCCAGAAAAAAGCCCCGATCGTGAAAATGGTGATCGGGGCTCTTTTCCGGAAAAGCGTGTCTACATTGGCCACAGACGCTTTTCCGGAAAAAGGGCTTTTCCGGAAAAGCAGCCTGCCAATGTAGACGCTCCTTTTCCGGAAAAACTGAAAACGGAATAGTATTCCGTTTTAAGCAGTTCCGGAAATTCATGCCAGTGTAGAGACAGCCTGTGTGCTGTGCTGCGGACGAGAGCTGAAATCACTGTTGCTGAGGGGAGCCTGGTGCTGTGCTGTGGACGAGAGCTGAAATCACTGTTGCTGAGGGGAGCCTGGTGCTGTGCTGCTAGCAGAGCAGTTTGCAAGGGGCAACCAGCAAGTGCAGGTGGACAGTAGATGCAGCTGGCAGGGCGACCTGAGGGCAGACAGCGGAGCGGCTGACGGGGGCGGCCTGCGGCTGGTAGGAGCGGCAGCCGGCGGAGCAGCGGCAGGAACAACCAGCTGGCAGCCCGGAGCGTGGACCGAGACGGTTGGCGGATTTGCGGAGCCGGACAGTGGAGGCGGCTCACCTGACGACAAGTGGAGTGTGGCGGAGTGACTCGCGTTGACAGCGGCGGCACGGAGAGGCGGAGCCACCGCCGGGCCACGTAAGGTGCATCGATCCCCACCCCTCCAGGTTGGGATGGTGAAACCCTGCCGGGTGGACTTTTGAACCCTGGGACGGCACTGACCCAGGGCTGAGACTTTTGGGGTTTTGGACTTTTGGGACGTTGGGGAGATTTGTGGCTGGGGGGAGGGCCTTTGCTCATTGTTTGGTCGGTAAATCCGAGTTGTGGTGTTTCCCCAATTTAATGCAGATGTCGGTTACCTCATGTTATTAAAGGTTTGCTACTATACTGAGGCTCTGTGCTTGCGAGAGGGGAAGAATTGCCTCTTTTGAGGCACCCAGAGGTGTATGTAAGATTTCCCAGGTCACTGGGTAGGGGCTCGAGCCGGTGTTGTATTACCTCGTTGGGAGGAGACCCCTAGATACTGAACCCGGCCCTTGCTGCTGCTATTTACTCGGCCTGGCAGAAGGGTTACATAAGTAAAGTGAGTTACCGAAAAATAGAGTCAGTATACGTTGTTGAAATATAAGTTGACAGTTGATATAACAGGTGAGGAGCCTGAGGGGAGGGAGGGGGAAGGGAGCCGCACGCCTACCGCCGGCGCCCGAGCCCGCCCTCCGCTTCTTTGTCCCTCCGCCGGCCTTAGTGAGTGACTGTCCCTGCCGCTTCCTCCGTGAAGCCACTTCTTCCCGCACTGCCAAGCTCCGTGCAGCCCTGGGGAGAGGCGTACGTCTCTCATCTCTTCCCTCCCACAGTACCTTAAAACCTTCTCCTGGATGAAAGGTTATCCCATGCAAAGTTTGGTTGCAGTAGCTCTTATAGTGTCTGGGGGTATGTCTACACTACAACCCTAGTTCGAACTAGGGTGGTTAATGTAGTCATACGAACTTGCAAATGAAGCCCAGGATTTGAATTTCCCGGGCTTCATTTGCATCTTGCCAGGCGCCGCCATTTTTAAATGTCCGCTAGTGCGGACTCCGTGCCCGCGGCTACACGCGGCACGAACTAGATAGTTCGGACTAGGCTTCCTATTCCCAACTATCTAGTTCATGCCGTGTGTAGCCGCGGGCACGGAGTCCACACTAGTGGACATTTAAAAATGGCGGCGCCCGGCAAGATGCAAATGAAGCCCAGGAAATTCAAATCCCGGGCTTCATTTGCAAGTTCGTATGACTACATTAACCACCCTAGTTCGAACTAGGGTGGTAGTGTAGACATACCCTAAGTTATTAGTACACAAACTTACAAACATTCTCCTTTATATATTAGATTAAAACATACATATCGCAGGTAAGTTAAAATTGCTATTGAGATATTAACTTTTATTTTTCCTCACTTCATGATTTAAACTGAAATATTAATTCAATTTTATTAACTAGGGCTGTCAAGCAGTTAACAATTGTGATTAATCACATGATTAAAAATTAATAGCACAATTAATTATGCTGTTCAACAATAGGATACCATTTATTTAAATATTTTGGATGTTTTTCTACATTTTCAATTATATTGATTTCATTTAAAACACAGAATACAAAGTGTACAGTGCCCATTTTATATTTTTATTAAAAATATTCACACTGTAAAAAACAATTTGTAATTTTCAGTTCTCCCCATTACAAGTGCTGTAGTGCAATCTTTGTTTGGAAATGTAGAATTATATATCTAAGAAAATTATAAAACTTTAGCACCTGTAAATACACTCAGTCTTACTTCTTGTTCAGCCAATCACTCAGAGAAACAAGTTTGTTTACATTTACAGTACCTAATGCTGCCCACTTTTTGTTTATAATGTCACATGAAAGTGAGAACAAGCACAGGGGTGGATTTACAATGAAACATACCTTCCCTGGCAGTCTAGCACTGGGCCTGGCAGCGTCCCGCCCCCAGTGCAGTGGGCAGCCGCTCTGTTGCGGGGGCAGTCCCTCTGCAAAAGCCTGTGCGGACAGCAGGAGAGCAGGGAGGCTCACCTGCAGGTTGCAGCCTCAGGACAGCCAGCAGGAGGTGGTGAGCAGCGCGAACATGGACTGGAAGGCTTCAGGGGGGCATGGGGCAGCCGCACAGCTGGCCAGAGAAAAATGGTGCTTTGAAGTGGCAGAGCAGGGGGCAGCCAGAGGAAGGAGAGCCCGCAAGCTGCACAGCCAGCAGGAAAAAGTCACAATTTGAAGTGGGAAAGTGCCGCTTCTCTCCCGCAGCTGGCTGTGTGGCTGCGCTGCCCCGTCCTCCTGAGTCCTCCAGACCCTAATGTTGCACTGCTGGTGGCTGCCACCTGGTGAGTGGCTGCTGCCTGCGAGTAAGGGGGAAAGCGACCGGGGCCAGGGAGGTGCAGCACAGAGGTGGCTGATGGATCTGTGCCTCCCCCCCCCTTCAGGTGGAGCACATGTGGGTCTCTTCCCACTTCTCTGGCCCAGCCAGCGCAGGGCAACTAGGGTGCCTGAAGCTGTCCTCCATGGCCATGGAGATATTCATATGTGCTCTATAAGTCATCTTCTCCAGCCCCACCATGGCGGCTCTGCTCCTGCGCTGGGCCCCCAGCTTCGCCCCTTCCACCTGAGGTCCTGCACTTCTGGGGGCCCAGACCTGCCCCCCCAACCTTGTCCAGGGGCCTGGCTATTCTGTCAGCAGCTCTGCCTGAACCCTTAGTTCCTGTGCCTGTGGCCTGCACCCAGGTCTGGACCTGCAGCTAGGAGAGACAGGGGCTGGCTTTCAGCACCCCACTATTAAAAATGTTCCAGTGCCACTGATGTGAAACCTAATTGGGAAATGGGTGGTCCGGACAGCGGCCCACCCAAGCCCACCTGTAGCTACACCCCTGCTCTTTCAGACATTTTTAATCTGCCTAAAAATTAAGGTCAGTTTCTTAGCAAGACTGAAACGACGCTATGAGTCTGGCAGTCAAAAACACGAAGGCGAGGCAAAAAGACAAAGCTAAGCAAAAAGACAGTTTGTCATCTTATTTTAAAAATCTTGACGTATTGAATAGAGGACTTTAATCAAAAAGTATGGGCGAGGAAACATCTCAATTATCTAATCACTTGGCGAGTTGTGCGGATACCACGACAACTGCAAATGTTGAACAAGTGGACCCTGAAGTGGCAATGGAACTACAAAATATTGGTCATTTTGTCGACGTAAGGGATGAAACCTACCCTGAAGACATTGCATTACGGCCAAAATCTATTTCATTGGATAGGATAGAATATTTCTTAGTAAATAAACTAAAAATTTGATAAAAGAGTATGAGGTTGGAGGATGAAAGCAATTTAGAGGTTTTCATGAGTCCCTTTTTCTGAGGTGAAGAAAACCAGAAGCACAGAAATGAGAAATTGTTGATTTTTTTTGTTTGTTTTTGGAAACCACAAGGCAGTCTACTGTTATGTTTTCAAATAATTCCCCTACCATAGTAAAGGAAAACAAACATTTGTTGATGGGCACTCTAATTGGAGAAATGTTGCAAGAGATATTGCTGATCATGAAACTTCCAAAACTCATATTAGAAGAATTGATTCTGCATTTTGGGCTAAGTTTGAGGAGTGTTCTTATTGGAGGAAAGTGCTGTGATGTGCTGTTGCCACAGTGAAACTATTGTCTTCTTTATACACAAATGCTAGAAGTCTAAATAATAAAATGGGTGAACTAGAGTGCCTAGTTTTAAAGGAGGATATTGATATAATAGGCATCATGGAAACTTGGCGGAATTAGGACAATCAATGGGACACAAGTCATACCAGGGTACAAAATACATCGGAAGGACAGAACAGATAGTGCTGGTGGGGGAGTGGCACTATAGGTGAAAGAAAATGTAGAATTAAATGAAGTAAAAATGAGCCTAAATGTTCCATAGAAATTCTATGGTAGTAATTTCATGCTCCAATAATAAGAATATAGCAGTAGGGATATATTATCAACCACCTGATCAGGACAGTGATAGTGACTATGAAATGCTATGGGAAACTCAGTAATAGTGGGGGATTTCAACTATCCCCATATTGACTGGGTACACGTCACCTCAGAATGGGAGGCAGAGATAAAATTTCTTGATAGAAATGTAGCCGTGTTAGTCTGGTGTAGCTGAAACAAAATACAGGACTATGTAGCACTTTAAAGACTAACAAGATGGTTTATTAGATGATGAGCTTTCGTGGGCCAGACCCACTCCCACTGGCCCACGAAAGCTCATCATCTAATAAACCATCTTGTTAGTCTTTAAAGTGCTACATAGTCCTGTATTTTATAAAATTTCTTGATACCTTAAAGGACTGCTTCTTGGAGCAGCTGGTTCTGGAACCCACAAAGGGAGAGGCTATTCTAGATTTAGTCCTAAGTGGAGCGCAGGCTCTGGTTCAAGAGGTAAATATAACTGGACCGTTTGGAACTAGTGACCATAATGTAATAAAATTTAACATCCCTGTGGTGGGAAAAACACCTCAGCAACCCAAGACTGTGGCATTTAATTTCAGAAAGGGGAACTACACAAAAATGAGGAAGATAGTAAAACAGAAATTAAAAGGTACAGTGACAAAAGTAAAATCTCTGCAAGCTGCATGGAAACTTTTCAAAGACGCCATAATAGAGGCCCAACTTAAATATATACCCCAAATTAAAAAGCACAGTAAGAGAACCAAACAAGTGCCACCGTGGCTTAACAACCAAGTAAAAGAAGCAGACACAGATAAAAAGACATCTTTTAAAAAGTGGAAGTTAAATCCTAGTGAGGAAAATAGAAAGGAGCATGAACATTGTCAAATTAAGTGTAAAAATATGAAAAAAGCCAAAAAGGAGTTTGAAGAACAGCTAGCTAAAAACTCAAAAAGTAATAGCAAAATGTTTGTTAAGTACATCAGTGCCAGTGGGGCCCTTGGACGATTGAGATGCTAAAGGAGCACTCAAAGATGATCAAGTCATTGCGGTGAAGCTAAATGAATTTGTTGCTTCAGTCTTTACGGCTGGGGATATTGGAGATATTTCCAAACCTGAGCCATTCTTTTTAGGTGACAAATCGGAGGAATTGTCCAAGATTGAGGTGTCATTAGAGGAGGTTTTGGAACAAATTGATAAACTTAACAGTAACAAGTCACCGGGATCAGATGGCATTCATCCAAGAGTTCTGAAAGAACTCAAATGTTAAATTGTGGAACTAACAACTGTGGTTTGTAACCGATCTTTTAAATCAGCTTCCGTACCTATTGACTGGAAGATAGCTAACATGATGTCAATATTAAAAAAGGGCTCTAGAGGTGATCCTGGCAATTACAGACTGGTAAGTCTAATGTCAGTACTGGGCAAATTAGTTGAAACTATAGTAAAGAATAAAATTATCAGACACATAGATGAACATAATTTGTTGGGGGAAAGTCAACATGGTTTCTATAAAGGCAAATCATGCCTTACTAATCTGCTAGAGTTCTTTGAGTGGGTCAACAAACAAGTGGACAAGGGGAATCCAGTAGATATAGTGTACTTAAATTTCCAGAAAGCTTTTGACAAGGTCCCTCACCAAGGCTCTTAAGGACAGTAAGTTGTCATGGGATAAGAGGGAAGGTCCTTTCATGGATTGATAACTGGTTAAAAGACAGGAAACAAAGGGTAGGAATAAATAGTAAGTTTTCCAAATGGAGAGAGGTAACTAGTGGTGTCCCCCAAGGGTCTCTTCTGGGACCAATCCTATTCAACTTATTTATAAATGATCTAGAGAAAGGGGTAAACAGTGAGGTGGCAAAATTTGCAGATGATACCAAACTGCTCAAGATAGTTACGACCGAAGCAGACTGTGAAGAGCTTCTGAAAGATCTCACCAAACTAAGTGATTGGGTAACAAAATGGCAAATTAAATTGAATGTTGACAAATGTAAAGTAATCCACATTGGAAAACATAATCCAAACTATACGTACAATATGATGGGGACTAATTTGGCTACAACTACTCAAGAAAGAGATCTTGGAGTCATTGTGGATAGTTCTCTGAAAACATCCCCTCAGTGTACAGTGGGGCTATGTCTACACTGGCCCCTTCTTCGGAAGGGGCATGCTAATTTTGAAAGTCAGAATAGGGAAATCCGCGGGGGATTTAAATATCCCCCGCGGGATTTAAATAAACATGTCCGCCGCTTTTTTTCCTGAAAGTAGGAATAAGAGATCCTTCGGAAAAGGGCTTTATTCCGGAGGATCGGGCCAGTCTAGACGCTTTTTTCCGGCTTTTCCCCAAGCCGGAAAAAAAGCGGCGGCCATGTTTATTTAAATCCCGCGGGGGATATTTAAATCCCCCGCGGATTTCCCTATTCTGACTTTCAGAATTAGCATGCCCCTTCCAAAGAAGGGGCCAGTGTAGACGTAGCCTGGCAGTCAAAAAAGCAAATAGAATGTTAGGAATCATTAAAAAAAAGGGATAGAGAATAAGACAGAAAGTATCTTATTGCCTCTATATAAAACCATGGTACGCCCACATCTTGAATACTGCATACAGATGTGGTCGCCTCATCTCAAAAGAGATCTATTGGTATTGGAAAAGGTTCAGAAAAGGGCAACAAAAATGATGAGGGGTTTGGAACGGGTCCCATATGAAGAGAGATTAAAAAGACTTGGACTTTTCAGCTTAGAAAAGAGGAGACTAAGGGGGGATATGATAGAGGTGTGACGGGGTGAGGCAACCCCGCACTAGAGGGACCCCCCCCAGCGAGGCAGGGGAAAGCGGCGCGGCTTGCCTCGCCGCCGCCGAGGACGCGTCCGGTGGGGTAACCGGGGCGCACTGCTCGGCAGGCGGTCGAGCTGGCGGGACCCCGAGCAACACGGGGGAGGGCGGTGACGGGGTGAGGCAACCCTGCACCGAAGGTGCCCCCCCAGCGGGGCAGAAAGAAACGCCGCGGCTGGACTCGCCGCCGCCGGAGACGCAGGCCCTGGGCTGGGGACTGGAGAGAGGGAGGGCCCGGACCCCCCTCACCTCCTCGCTCGTGGGACCCCCGGGGCAACAGCCGGGAGGGCCGACCCGGTGCCGCATCGCGGAGACCGAGACCTTCCGGGGCGGCAAACGTGGTCGTGTGACTGCCCAAGGCGGGGTGGGACTGTGGACCCCGTAACACGTGGTGGAGAACGTGGGCAATGGGCCCCCAAGCGGTAGGGGGGCGCTAGCGGAGCGGGGGTGGCTCTAGGGTACAGATAAGGGGGAGGTTTGTGGTCTTCTCTCTAAGGGGGCTGCCCAGATGGAGCCGGCAAAGGTGTTGGAGTGGGTGATGGAAAACCAGCGACAGCAGCAGCACCAGCAGACGCAGATCGTGCAACAGCTGGCGGCGCAGTTTCAAGAGCAACAACGGCAACTGGTTAGAGAGCTCACGGAACACCAACAGACGGTAGGGGCCCGGCGAGGGAGAGGGGAGGCTCCCTGGCCGGGGGAGGAAGACGCAGCGGGAGGGGCCCAACTGCCCGTCCGTTTAGCAAAGTTGGGCCCAGAGGACGACGTGGAGGCCTTCCTCGTAACGTTTGAGCGAGTGGCCACGGCGGCAAGATGGCCGGAAGAACACTGGGCGACTATAGTGGCTCCCTACTTGTCAGGGCCGGCCCAGATGGCCTACCAGGGGTTGCCCGCGAGGGAGGCTCTCCACTACTATAAAGTGAAGGAGGCCATATTAGATCAGGTGGGGATAACCCCCGAAACGTACCGCCAGCGGTTCCGGCAAGAACGATATCGACCGGGAGACCGGCCCCGCGCAGTGGCACACCGCCTGAAGGAGTCCGGGATGCGGTGGCTGGAACCCGAGCCCAAGACGGGAATGCAGGTGGCGGAGATTGTCATTTTGGAACAGTTTATACAGGTGTTACCGGGGGAAGGACAGAGGTGGGTTCGGCGTCACCGGCCCTCCACGTTAGCCGAAGCAGTGACGTTGATGGAGGATTTTATGGCCGCAGAAGGAACAGAGGAACGCGGGAAGAATCCTGTGAGTGGTCAGCCGGGGAGAGGGTCGATTGCAAGTAAGGGCCCCGCCGGGAGGGGAGAGCGGAGGCAGTCGGCGGAACCGGGGCCAGCCTGGGGACGGAAGTTAGCACCCGTGTGGCGGAACCCAGCCGAAGAACCCAGGGTGGAGCAGAGGGGGCCCGCCACCGAGAAAGACAATGGACGGAAGGCGGGGCCACCTAGTAAGCTGGTCTGCTTTCAGTGCGGGCAGGAGGGCCACTTCCGCCGGGAATGCCCCGTAATGGATTGTACGTTTGGAAGGGTGATGACCTCGGAGGCCCAGAAGGCGAAAAGCCTGCCGAGTAAGGTGATGGCCCGGGTAAAAGTGGGGGGCCGTGTCGTGGAGGCACTGGTGGACTCCGGCTGCGGGCAAACGATGGTACGGGCAGACCTGGTCGAAGGGGGAGCAGCTACTGGAGGGCCCATCTGGATGCAGTGTGTCCACGGGGACGTCCGCCCTTATCCAACGGCTTGGGTCAAGATAGAGGACGGACGGCATACAGAGACGTGGCGAGTGGCGTTAGCCCCAAACCTGGCGTACCCCGCCCTGCTAGGATACGATTGGCCGGGCCTGGGCCCCCTGCTCCGACAATGGGGGCAGGCCACGACATCACCCGAGGACGACCCCGGGGAAAGGGTGCCGGAGGTGGCGTAGGGGGAAGAAGCCCAAGCCCCGACTATCGGGCACACGGCAGGAGGGGCGGCGCCGACCGGTACCGGAGAGGATGCTCAGCAGTCTAACCTGGATGTAGACGAAGGGGATTTCACCCAGCTTCAGCGAGAAGACCCCTCACTTCAGCGAGCCTGGGACCAGGCTACGGCGCCGGGTAAAGGAGGCGGGACTCAGGAGACCTACGGCCAGAATCCCCGATTTGAGGTACGAGGGGATCGACTATACCGGGTGACCCAGGAGAGGGAGGGACGCGAGACGGTCCGCCAGCTGTTAGTCTCCACCCGGTATAGGTGGCGGGTCTTGGAATTGGCGCACGCCCACCCCTGGGCCGGTCACCTGGGGAGGGAGAAGACCCAGCAGCGCGTGCTGCAACGGTTCTTCTGGCCGGGGGTATATCGGGCTGTCCGGGACTTTTGTGACTCATGCCCACAGTGCCAGCTGACGGCCCCAGCAGGAGTCCCGAGATCCCCGCTCATTCCGCTCCCGGTGGTGGGCGTCCCTTTCGAGCAGGTGGCTTTCGACCTGGTAGGGCCGGTCGAGAAGTCGGGCAGGGGGCATCCAATTTATATTGGTTTTAATAGACTACGCAACCCGGTGTCCCGAGGCCGTCCCATTGCGGTCCACCACGGCGTCCGTGATCGCGGGAGAGCTGGTAAAAATCTTCGCGAGGGTGGGGCTCCCCCGGGAGGTGTTGACTGATCAGGGCCCGAATGTCACATCCCGGGTAATGAGTGAACTCTGCCGGATGCTGCGGATTAAAACTCTACGCACCTCCGTGTATCACCCCCAAACGGACGGCCTGGTAGAACGATTTAACAAGACGCTTAAAGCAATGATAAGACGGTTTATACATGATGACCCCCGGGAATGGGATAAAATGTTGCCGGCCCTGTTGTTTGCTGTCAGGGAGGTGCCCCAGGCCTCCTCGGGGTACTCCCCATTTGAATTGTTGTACGGGCGGCAACCGCGGGGGATATTAGACCTGGTGAAAGAGAACTGGGAAGAGCAAGAGTCGAGGGCCCGGGGGACAGTCCACTATGTGCTGCACCTCCGAGAAAGGTTGCGAGCACTGGGGGAATTAGCGAAAAGCAATTTAGAAAAGGCTCAGGAGCACCAAGAAAGGCGCTACAACCAGGGGGCCCGTTTGAGGGAATTCGCACCAGGAGATCGGGTCCTGTTGCTATTACCAGACCGGGATTCCAAGCTGATGGCGAGGTGGCAGGGCCCATTTGAGGTCCTCCGGAGGGTCGGGAAGGTGGACTACGAGCTAAGGTTACAAGGAAAAAGGAAGGACACCCAAATATACCATGTAAACCTCTTAAAGAAGTGGAAGCCCCGAGAAGCACTATTTGTGGATCCGCGACCCCTCGAGTTAGACCTCGGCCCTTGGTGTGAGTCGGAGGAAAAACCCTGGATAGAGGGAGAGCTGACACCAGCGCAGAGGAAAGAGATGGAACAGCTGCTCCAGGCCTTTCCACACGTGCTAACAAGCCGTCCAGGTAAGACAACCCTCGCTACCCACGAGATAGACACGGAACCTGGGAAGAAAGTCCGCAACCCGCTCAGGCCATTACCACGGAAGTTATGGGAGCCCGTGAAACAGGAGTTGCAGATGATGTTGCAGTGGGGGGTGGTAGAAGAGTCGCATAGTGACTGGCGGAGCCCAATAGTGCTGGTTCCAAAAGCAGACAAGACTTTACGGTTCTGTATAGACTTCCGGGGGGTGAATGCGATCTCACGCTTCGACGCCTACCCCATGCCCCGGGTGGAGGAGTTGCTCGAACGTATTGGGGAAGCGCAGTATCTCTCCACGATTGACCTCACGAAAGGCTACTGGCAAATCCCGCTGACCCCCGGCGCCCGGGAAAAGACCGCCTTTGCAACTCCCTTTGGGCTGTACCAATTTGTGACGATGCCGTTCGGGCTCCATGGCGCAGCAGCAACATTCCAACGGCTCATGGACCGAATACTGCGGCAGCATCAGACCTTCGCCATCGCGTATATTGACGACATCGTCATCTTTAGCACAACTTGGGGGCAACATCTGAAACATGTGCAGGCCATCCTCGAAACTTTAGCGGAGGCCGGTTTGACAGCAAACCCAAAGAAATGCAAATTCGGACGCCGGGAAGTGTCATACCTGGGCTACACCGTGGGGGGAGGGCGCCTAAAGCCCTTAGTCGACAAGGTGAGTGCGGTGCGGGATTGGCCTTTACCAGCAACCAAGAGACAGATACGGCAGTTCCTGGGGCTAGCGGGGTACTACAGACGATTTATAGCCGACTTTGCCACCCTAGCAGCCCCGTTGACTGACATGACGCGGAATAGCCAACCCCAGAAAGTAAGATGGACCGACAGGGGCGGGCAGGCATTTGACACTATCAAACGGCGCTTGGTGTCCGCCCCCATATTACGACAACCCGACTTTTCAAAAACATTCATCCTACAGACGGACGCCTCAGAGGTGGGGCTCGGGGCAGTGTTAGCGCAGGAGGTCGAGGGGGCGGAGCATCCCATACTATACCTGAGTCGCAAACTGTTCGACAGGGAAAAGAGCTATGCGACTATTGAAAAAGAGGCCCTGGCAGTTAAATGGGCCATTGAGGCTTTACGTTATTATCTTCTAGGGGACCGGTTCCTGTTGATCACAGATCATGCACCGTTGAAGTGGATCCAATCGATGAAAGAGACTAATGCACGAATAATGCGGTGGTATTTAGCTCTCCAACCGTACTGTTTCCAGGTGGTACACCGCCCGGGGGCGGCGCACCAGAACGCGGACTTCCTATCGCGAAGTATAGAGGAGGCTGAGGGGACGAAAGGGCCCCCAGAGCTCGATTTAAGGGGGGAGGTGTGTGACGGGGTGAGGCAACCCCGCACTAGAGGGACCCCCCCCAGCGAGGCAGGGGAAAGCGGCGCGGCTTGCCTCGCCGCCGCCGAGGACGCGTCCGGTGGGGTAACCGGGGCGCGCCGCTCGGCAGGCGGTCGAGCTGGCGGGACCCCGAGCAACACGGGGGAGGGCGGTGACGGGGTGAGGCAACCCTGCACCGAAGGTGCCCCCCCAGCGGGGCAGAAAGAAACGCCGCGGCTGGACTCGCCGCCGCCGGAGACGCAGGCAGCAGGGCAGCCAGGACACACCGCCTGGCTGGCGGCTCCAGGGACGCAGCCCGGGGCATCGCGGGGGAAGGACCCCCCCCCCCCCCGCGGCAGGGTTAGTGGAGACAACAGGGCGCAGGAATGGCACCCCACCAGCCGTGGGGCGGGCAGCCCCGCGGACACCCCAGCCAGCCCTATGCCCCACAGCTGCGGGAGATAGGGAGGACGCTGGGGGTGAGGGGAAACAGCTGGGAAGGAGGAGCTGGAGCTGGAGCCGTGGGCGAGCACAGGTGTGAGTGCTCTGGAGGGGCGGGGGCGGTACCTTCCTCAGGTATAAAGGCAGCAGAAGCAGAAGCAGAGGAGGAAGCAGGAGGAGGAGGATGCTGGAGGAAAAGACTGAGAGACACGAGGAGACAGCGAGACCAGCCGGCTGGTGAGCGGACGAGCGAGGGCATGAGGAAGCAGCCCAGGGCGGGTGTACTGGAGCCCGAGGGTTGATGCGTTGCGGCACTGTGCCCCATCAGCCAGGTTGGGGGGAGAGAAGAACATCTCCCCCGCCTTAGGGCCCTGGGCTGGGGTCTGGAGAGAGGGAGGGCCCGGACCCCCCTCACCTCCTCGCTCGTGGGACCCCCGGGGCAACAGCCGGGAGGGCCGACCCGGCGCCGCATCGCGGAGACCGAGACCTTCCGGGGCGGCAAACGTGGTCGTGTGACTGCCCAAGACGGGGTGGGACTGTGGACCCCGTAACACGAGGTCTATAAAATCATGACTGGTATGGAAAAAGTGAATAAGGAAAAGTTATTTACTTATTCCCACAATATAAGAACTAGGGGTCACCAAATGAAATTAATAGGCAGCAGGTTTAAAACAAACAAAAGGAAGTTTTTTTTCACTCAGCACACAGTCAACCTCTGGAACTCCTTGCCAAAGGATGTGGTGTAGGCTAGGACTTTAACAGGGTTCACAAAAGAGCTAGATAGATTTGTGGGGGTTAAGTCCATTAATGGCTGTTAGCCAGGATGGGTAGGAATGGTGTCCCTAGCCTCTGTTTCTCTGGAGGGTGGTGACAGGGGAAGGATCACATGAGGATTACCTGTTGTGTTCCCGCCCTCCAGGGCATCTGGTATTGTCCACTGTTGGCAGACAGGATACTGGGCTGAATGGACCATTGGTCTTACCCAGTATGGTCGTTCTTATGTTCTTTGGGACTACCTCTAAGAGGACATGATGAGTCATCAGTGTCAAATGGAAAAGGTAATTTTTTAACCTGCCTTGAATATCTTAGTGAATTTGACTATTTTTTCAATGAACATTTGAAAAATTATCAGTATTGTGGCTCAGGGAAGACCAATGTTTTAATACACCAAACCTACAATTAATTCATTGTAGCAGCTCCGAAACCAATTCACTGATGAAGTAAAGGATGCCAAGTACAATTCCAAAATAGTCGATTCAACACCAGACGTAAGTCATGTAGACCAATTAACATTAATTTTAAGATATGTGACCAGCAATGGTGAAGTTGTAAAGCAATTTCTTTGTTTTGTCCCACTAAAATCCCACACTTCTGAATGTCTAGAGACAACGCATTTGGAAATCATTGAAAATTTAGGTTTGGACATCAAAAATTGTCATGGACAGAGTTCTGATAATGCCGCAAATATGTCAGGAAAATATTCAGGTCTACAGGCAAGACTGAACAATGCATATCTCTCTGCTTTATTCAGACCATGTTCCAGCCATTCCTTACATTTAATCTGCAATGCTGCAGCCGTATCTTGTGAGGGAGCTACACATTTTTTTACTTTGTTCAAAACACGCATGCTTTTTTTTTTCAGTTTCCACACATCGATGGAGTATGCTATAATCACATTTGGAGCAGGCAAATGGAAAACATTTGACAGTGAAAAGAATTTGTGACACCAGGTGGTTTGCTTGTGCAGATGCTGTTTTGGCTTTGAAAATGAGCTATGATGTTATAAAGAGAACCTTATTAGACATAATCATCACATTCTGAAAAACCACATGCAAAAACTGAAGCAAAATCCTTAGCAGAAAAGTTTGAAAAGTTATGATATTGCTGTTTTTACTATTTTGTGGAACCGTTTACTTCAAAGAATTAATGCCGTCAGCAAATCACTGCAAAAAGTTGATACAAATGTATTGAACGCTGAGCAATTGTTAGCCTCAGTTACAAGTTTTGTCAAGGAGGTTCAAAATGACTATACGTCCGTGGAAACAGAGGCACTAACATTAACTGAAAATATGGGTTCCTCTGATATATCTGATGAGAAGCATAAAAAACTCAGGAAGTTATATTTTGATGCAACTAGAGACAATGAAATCAATTTAAAAGGGAAAGAGAAGATCGTCGTTGAGACTGTCATTGTTATTTGTGACACAATAACAGTTCAATTGCAGAGTAGTGGTGACTAAAGAAAACTGTTGATTTATTTTGCATTTTTTTTGACAGAAGTATGGATGAGGATGCTAAAAGCCACTACAGTAAGAAGTTAAGTGAATTCTACTGAGAGGACATAGACACAAATCTTTTTGAAGATGAAGTGAAACATTTCATTCATTTTATCGAAAATGGTGAGGTCTGCGCTTCCAGATCACCAGTTGATTTGTATAGACTTGTACATGACAGTTTGCAGGCAACCTTTCCAAAGGTAGAAACCATTCTGAAAATACTTTTAACAATGCCTGTCACAAATGCTTCTGGTGAACATTCTTTTTCTTTACTGAAAGGAGTAAGAAATTATTTGTGAAATATGACGACTCAGGAACATTTGATAAGTTCAGCAATATTGACAATTGAAAGTGCCTCTTTACAAAATATTACTTGACGACTTAATTGACAATTTTGTAAAGAAAAAGTGTAGAAAAGAAAGCTATCTGAATAAATATTTTTTTTCAAATTCAATACATTTCTTCAGAGGAAGTTAACTTTTATTTTTCCATTCATGCGTCATCTATACATTTTATTTTTACACAGTTTTCACATTAGCTTAATGCAAATACAAGCTTTCATCTAGACCAGAAGTTCTCAAACTGTGCTCCGAGAGCTCCATTCAGGTGGACTGAGGAAAGGTTATGATGGTTTTTTTTACAAAGCGCTCTTATCCAAAGCACTTTACAATAGTTAGCTACTGGTACAAACAATACTTGGAAAGATCATTAAGTGGTCCACTGAGACCCTCGCCAATTTTCAAGTGGTCTGTGGGAAAACAAAAGTCAGACTACAAAAACAATCAAGGTACCTCCCTTTATTTTCATTTACTTCTTATTGATTATAATATAGGAGGAGGATGAAGAAAAAAGAATGAAAATGGGAGGGGCAGAAAGAGTGAATGTTCTTTTTCTTGGCTCGGTCCCCGGGGGACCCCAAAAATGAAGCTGAGTACAGGGCCCCACTAACTCTAAATCCGCCACTGAATAGGCATTACCATGGCATTCCTCTTCATCTCTTGAAAAGAGAGCTGCTGGTCTGAAATAAATCTACTTACTGGAATTTTACTGTGTTTTCTTCTAGCTGAACCAGGGCTCCGAAGACCCGCTGAAGAGGCCAGTGGTGTATGTGAAGGGGGCCGATGCAGTCAAATTGATGAACATAGTTAACAAGCAGAAAGTGGCCCGAGCAAGGATTCAGCACTGGTCCCCCCAGGTGAGACTTGGCGTTCCATGGGAATTGTGCTACTATTGCTTTATGCAGTATATGTTAATACCATTGGTTGTTAATGTGTAGCGTGGCACTTTCCATGAGTGCTGACTGGAGAACAGTTAGTTACTCACAAAGTACCATTGACTTCCATGGGATTTCTCAAATCAGTCACAACTCACCAGTGTTCCAGTGCTGTTGGAGGTTCACAGTCTGGCCTTATATTTATTATACAGGGGCTGTGTCTACACTGGCATGAATTTCCAGAAATGCTTAAAATGGAATACTATTCCGTTTTCAGTTTTTCCGGAAAAGGAGCGTCTACATTGGCAGGCTGCTTTTCTGGAAAAGCCCTTTTCCGGAAAAGCGTCTGTGCTCAATGTAGACGCGCTTTTCCGGAAAAGAGCACTGATCGCCATTTTCGCGATCAGGGCTTTTTTCCGGAAAAGACTACTTGGCTGTCTACACTGGCCCTTTTCCGGAACAGTGTTCCGGAATAAGGACTTATGCCCGAGCGGGAGCAGAATAGTTTTTCCGGAATAGCGGCTGATTTTGTACAATAGAGCATCGTTGCTTTTCCGGAAATTCAAGGGCCAGTGTAGACAGCTCGCAGCTTATTCCGGAAAAGCGGCTGATTTTCCAGAATAAGTGGCCCAGTGTAGACACAGCCAGGGAGTTTTGTTTGGTTTTGGTGTTATAATGCCCCATTAATAAAGAAACAAAACATTTAAATGAAATAAGCAGGGCTGAACTTCCAGGAAGACACTCTGTCTGATGTTAGCAAACACTTCTTGATTGCATTTTTCATGCATGGATTAACAAAACAAATCTGAGATTTTATTCTCCTTCCAGTCTAGAATGGTGTCCCAGCACGGGGCTACTCCCTCCGTCCGGTCTCTTCATGCGGGTTCCCAGTGGTGGCTTGGCCTGCCCCGTCCATCCTCCTTTCACCGTCAAGGCATTCTCCTCCTCCTCCGTGATTCGCACCCAGGCTGTGGGGTACGGCCACACATCCCCGTGGACGCATTTCATCCAAACTGAAACCCCTACCAGCTCGGGTTTCACCACCAAATCTGCCCGGACAATGGTTTGTCCACAGCCCGAGTCCACCAAAGCCAATACAGGCACTCCCTCCACCTTCACCCTCACCACCATCTTGGTGTTATCACGAGGGCGGGCTCTCTGGTCTGCGGGTATTACGTGTCCAGAAGAACAATCCATAAAAGGGCAATTTCTATGAAAACGTCCCTCTTGCCCGCACTCATAGCAGCGGCTTCGAGAGGGTCCCTCCTCTCTCAATGGCCGATCCATCCCTTCTTGTTTACCTATTCTTTCCCTTTGCCCCATGCCCGGAACCTCCCATCCTGGGGCTACAGGCTTAGGTCCTTCAGCCCTCTCCAGGGTCCCCACAGCTCCCGGCCTCTACCTCCTCGAGGGCACCGAGCTCTCCCCAGGGCTGGGTGCCTCAGATGCCGAGTAATCTTCCATTAAGGTGACAACATTGGCTAGGGCCGTAGGGCGGTGTCTTCGCACCCACTTCTGTGCCTCTGCTGGCAAAATATGGATGAATTGCTCCAGTACTATGAGGTTGGCTACCTGCGTACTAGTGCGCCGCTCAGGCTCTAACCATCTCCAGCAAACCTCATGCAACTTCTGGGCCACTGCCCGGGGACAGGCCCCCAGTGAGTACTGTTCCTGTCTAAACTTCTGCCTATATGTCTCTGGGGTCACCCCGACTTGATCCAGAATGGCCTCTTTTATCTTAAAATAGTTTAGGGCCTCCCTGGCTGCTAAACTACGGTAAGCCAGTTGTGCAGGCCCTGATAAATAGGGGGCCAGGAGGGTGGCCCAGTGCTCCTCGGGCCACCTGGCGGCTGTAGCCACCATCTCAAACGTTACAAAGTAAGCTTCTGGGTCATCTTGAGGCCCCATCTTAGACAGGCGTATTGGCAACTAGAGGACACCCCCGGGTCCCTCTTCTACCCCCATAGGGGCTCCCATGCTGGCCCGCCCCATGACTGCTCCCTGCTGGAGCCATCTCTCCTGCTGTGCTTGCTGCTGGTCCACTAGTTCTCGTAACAACTGTCTTTGCTGCTCTTGTTGCTGAGCTGCCAATTGCTGCAGCAACTGAGTCTGTTGCTGCTGCTGTTGCCGCTGGTGTTCAGCTAACCACTCAAACATCTTAGCCGGGTCCATTTTGACCTCAGCCCCTCTACGCTCACTTTCCTCTCTCTCTTTTTTTTTTTTCTTCCTTCCCTTAGTTACAGGGTTTGGGGTCAAGTACCCACATTATCCACCACTTGTCCCAGCGTGGGTCTACTCCCTCCGGTCAATGCTCGCTCAGGCACCAGTGTATCTCATCATTGTGAGCGGATATATGCCATTTTCAGCAGCCGCCCTCCCTCCTTTCCCGTCACCAATGTCCCTATGTGCTCCCCACAAGTCCCGCACCCCACACAATTAAGTCTCAAGTCTCTTGAACAAAGTCAATAGTCCTAAATGTTTACTTGGCCCACTCGTAGAGGGTAGGGGGGACTGGTCCCACCCCCACTCCAGGACCCTAAGAGCAGGGACTTGTTTGGTTGGTGGGGACTCGTCCTGCAACGCACCAACCCGCGGGCTCCAACGAGGCCTTACCCATGGCCCGTCATCCATTTTCCGCTCGTCCTGGGTTACTTCCTACCCCCTTCGTCACATTGGTCCGTGATTATGCCGCCGACCGCGTCTCACCGCGTGATCCCATCCAGTGCTGTCAATTCCCCTGTCTCTGGGCCCACCCTGGGGGTTGAGAAGCCTTCTCCCATTGTGAGGGAGTCGCCGGTCCACTGCCCATCTCTCCACCCCGTACAGCCAGTGTCCTGACGAGGCCGATGGTCCGCAGTCCTCGCCTCCAGTCCGCCACCCCTTGCTGTAGGGGCCGACACCTTTTCAAAGCCGGCGCCATTCCTTTGGGATGCTGGTGCAGGCGCTGTCCCACTGGCTGGCAAGCTGGCCCCAAGCTCTTCTGCGCATGTTCCAGCGGTGGCCATGGAACAGCCCTGGTACCATGGCGCGGGAGCGGCTCCATGAGCCCAGAGAGCCTCCTCTCCCCGCTAGCTAGTGCGAGGTTCGGGGAGTTCCGCCTCGTGGGGACCTAACACCCCGTCACAAATGGATATTCCCAAGACAGCTTGAACACTTCTTAGATATAGTTTATGAGAAAAGAGAACATAAAAATAAGAGTATACCAGGTTTCTAGTTCATTTTTACTGGATTCCTAAATCATCAGCGCTACTAGGAAGCGTGACTCATTTGATCAATCAGTGATTGGCCAAGGACTCAGATGTGATTTTACTTGCTTCGGAAAGAGAATTGTACCAAAAACCCACTGGAGCTGTTGGTAACTGTGATTCACTCTGGGGGAAACCTGTTGTTTGTAGAACCAGCATTGAGTTCAGAGCTTCTGTAAACCTTATTTGCTAAGGCTGTGTCCCACCACACACTTAGGTTCCTGTGACAAATGTGACTTCCTCCCAGTTTGTATTGATTGTAAAGGGCACCCTGAATATTCACTATTAAGTACATGGAGTTTCATAAAATAATATGAATTGACCTCACTCAAAGGTATTGACCAAAGATTCTGGCTCATGCAGTCAGGGATCATGAGCAACTGGTCAAGAGAGAGGCTAACAACTGCAGTGACCTTTTCTACTATTGGGGCTCGTCTACACTGGCCCCTTTTCCAGAAGGGGCATGTTAATTTCAGCTATCGTAGTAGGGAAATCCACGGGGGATTTAAATATCCCCCGCGGCATTTAAATAAAAATGTCCGCCGCTTTTTTCCGGCTTTTAGAAAAGCCGGAAAAGAGCGTCTACACTGGCCCCGATCCTCCGGAAAAAGCGCCCTTTTCTGGAGGCTCTTATTCCTACTTCAAAGTAGGAATAAGAGCCTCTGGAAAAGGGCGCTTTTTCCGGAGGATCGGGGCCAGTGTAGACGCTCTTTTCCGGCTTTTCTAAAAGCCGGAAAAAAGCGGCGGACATTTTTATTTAAATGCCGCGGGGGATATTTAAATCCCCCGCGGATTTCCCTACTACGATAGCTGAAATTAACATGCCCCTTCCGGAAAAGGGGCCAGTGTAGACGTAGCCTTGGAGTTCAGGCCCCCAGGGCATTCATGGAAACCTTAATTATCAAGAAACTAGAGAAGGGGGAAATGGATTTGAAGGGCATAGCAATGGATTTGAATGTGATCTGCATGGGGAGGCAAGTTAAACTTCTTCTGTCTTCTTCACTTCTAAGCAACCCACAGAGTACTTTGACATGGGGATATTCCTCGCCTTTTTTGTGGCGGTCTCTCTCGTTTGCCTCATTCTTCTCATCAAGATCAAACTGAAGCAGCGACATAGTCAGGTAAGAGCTGCCTCAGCTCGGAATCAGTAATGATACTTTCCTGGCAGTCTGACCCCTATCTCTGTCTTCTAGGGTATGTGGACCCTGAACCGGGGTTAAGGCTGGCCGGAAGCAGTGCCGGCAGGGCATCAGATTAGGACAGCGTGGAGCTGCTGTCTCAGGCTAGCCGAGGGCTGTGCTTAAAGGGACCCGACCCCCACCCTGGACAGACAGTTCTCAGGGGTTCCCCGCTCACGTGTCTAACTTGATGAGGGACAGCAAAGCAGTCCTGGCTTGGAGTGCCCTGAATGCCCACACTCGGCATATCACAGGACTCGGCCATCAGACCGGCTGCACTTGCCGCAGGCTGCCATCCGGGGAGTGGGGTCAATCGGGGGGCTGCAGGAGAGCTTCCACCCCAAGGAGCCCGCAGAGCCACCCCAGTCCTCCCCATTGGGGGCTCGTACCCCATTCCTCCCTCACCTCCTTCCACTTACCCCTCCCTAGCCCCCCTTCCTGATGTACAAAATAAAGGACACGTGTGTTCAAAAATAGAAACTCTCTTTATTGAACAAAACTCGGGGAGACTGGGAAAAGGAGGTGGGAGAGGGGAAGAGAGAGGGTGGGAGAGGGGAGGGCAACTAAAATGATCAGGGGTTTGGAACAGGTCCCATATGAAGAGAGGCTAAAGAGACTGGGACTTCTCAGCTTAGAAAAGACGAGACTGAGGGGGGATATGATAGAGGTCTATAAAAGCATGAATGGTGTGGAGAGGGTGCATAAAGAAAAGTTCTTCATTAGTTCCTATAATAGAAGGACTAGAGGACACCAAATGAAATGAATGGGTAGCAGGCTTCAAACTAATAACAGAAAGTTCTTCTTCACAAAGCAAATAGTCAACCTGTAGAACTCCTTGCTGCAGGAGGCTGTGAAGGCTAGAACTAGAACAGAGTTTAAAGAGAAGTTAGATAAATTCATGGAGGTTGGGTCCAAGGAGTGGTATTAGCCAGGGGGTAGAAATGGTGTCCCTGGCCTCTGTTTGTGGAAGGCTGGAGATGGATGGCACGAGACAAATGGCTTGGTCACTGTCTTCGGTCCATCCCCTCCAGGGTCCCTAGTGTTGGCCGCTGTCGGCAGACAGGCTACTGGACTAGATGGACCTTTGGTCTGACCCAGGACGGCCATTCTAAGCTCAGGGCTCAGGGTCGGGGGTCTCACTGGACCACCCTGATTTTCATGCAAACCTGCTCCTGGGTGGCCAGGCTGGCAGCTCTCCTGTCCTAGACGGCCACTTTCCTGTGCCTAGTGTGGACGTCGTGGATGAGGTCCACGATCTCCGCACTAGACCTGGTGGGCGCCCGCCTCTTGCGGACCCGGGCAGGCTCCCGGGAGCTGCCAGCCTGGTCCCGGGAAGAGGCGGAGGGCTGGGTGGCAGCGGGTGGCTGGTTCGTGCCGTGCCAGGTGCAGGGTCTGCTGGCTGGGTGCTGGCAGTCTTGCACCTGGCACGGGTACCGTAGCCAGACCGTGCCCCTTTAAGGGCTCCAGGGCCGGGAGGGGGGCAGAAGAGTTTCCCTGGTGGTGCCCAGAGTGGCCACCAGGGCAAGCTGGGGAGGGCTAGCCTCCCACTAGTTCGAATTAAGGGGCTACACAGCCCTTTCGAACTACTTAATTCGAACTAGTCGTTAGTCCTCGTAGAATGAGGTTTACCTAGTTCGAATTAAGCGCTCCGCTAGTTTGAATTAAGTTCCAACTAGCGGTTTGCATGTGTAGCGCCTATTAAAGTTAATTCGAACTAACGGCTGTTAGTTCGAATTAACTTTGTAGTGTAGACATACCCCTAGAGAGTTGGGTCAGTGCTGTTGAAGAGGGAGAATGGTTCACTGTCTGGAAAAACAGTTGTTGTGAAAAGGGTTTTATCCAGAGGCGCATGGTACTTTAAAAAGGTGATGGATTTTAACAGGATAGTGGCTTCACAGCAGGTTCCAAGCTTGTTGGGTGTATAGTACAGTAAAATCTGGGACTCGCTGGTCCCCAGCGGCTGGGATCAGGAGCCAGCCAGGAGCCCCGGCTGGGGCTAGAGCCTGAGCCTGGCCATAGTGCACCAGGGGCTGGGCGTCGGTGCCAGAAGCAGAACCAGCAGCAGGAGGGGCAGTGGGCTGCAAGGCAGGGGGCCTCCCCTGGTCCGGCAAATTCCCTCATCTGAGACCACTCAGGTTCCGAGGATGCCAGACCAGGGAGGTCCAACCTGCATGTGCTGATGGAAATCCTAAGGATGCAATTAAAGGAGAAGAGAGGCAACTTTCTTTAAATGAAGATTTTCCTTGATTCCTAGAGGGCAAAAATTTCAAGGAAGGAAGTCTGGTTAGGAATCATCCCTGGGACATGTTTTCCATCCCTCTGGGCCTGGGAGTCCAGGCAGTAAGGGTCTTTAGTTGGCTCACCACCTCTCGAAGGAAGGCTCGATCAGAGGCTGCTTGATTCACTAGCAGCTGACTTGTTTCTTGCTGCTGCCAGGTGTGATGGTTTTGTGCCCCCCGCCCACCCATGCTTTATGAAATTGTCTTATGGATACAAATAACACAAAGATGCTTTGGACAAAATACCTCATGTGACCTATCAATCTTAATGTCACAATCTGCTGGATCTGTTTATTGTATTTTGGTGTATGTATCATTCTTGTGTGTAAAGCAGGCATGTCCAAAGTCTGGCCCGCAGGCCAATTGCGGCCCGTGTTCCGGTTTAATACGGCCCCCGCTTCCTACCCCTCTCCTGGCTCCCCGGCGCTCTTTTGAACTGGCGCGCCCAGCACGCCGCTTCCGGCCGCGCCGCCGCCGCCCATGGCCTCCGCGGTCCCAGAGCCTGCCCTGTAGGGCACGTCCGCAGCCCCGCTCGGCTGCGGGTTCGCCCTGCCCCCGGGCCGCCGTGAGGCCAGCCTGCCCTGCGCTCTCCGCCCGCCTCCGACCCTGCGGGCCCTCCGCCTTGGGGCTGAGAGTGCGGGGACGGCCCTCACGCATGTTCACTTCTTCAAATCTGGCCCTCTTTGAAAAAAGTTTGGACACCCCTGGTGTAGAGTTAGCGTTATGGAGTATGGAATGATTTATGGTTTAAATGTGCACAGGAAAGCCATCAAGGGTGTTTCCCTCAATGTCTGGGTGATCACCTGGAAACAGCCTCCTTTCTCCTTTAAGTCTTAGCAGTGGTTGGCCTTAGGAAGACACATGACCACCCCAACTGGTAGGGTCTGACCTGGTAATTTTCCATGGAAGGGTGGAATGTAGAGACAAAGTATTCCTGCCTAAAAAGAAGGCTATTTAACATGCAAAGTTTTCAGGCCCTTGGTCTTTGGCTGGCATGACACTCCCAAGAGAGTGAACCAGAGACCCCAACGAAAAAAGATTTTATTGGAGGTTTAGCTGAAGTAAGAACAGTTTTAGGGTAAGTCTGTAATGAGCTTTTAGTGTTAGAACTAGCTATGCTCTTTCTGTTATTTTAAATTTGTAATTCACTTTGCTCTGCCTGTTTTCATTTGCAACCACTTAAATCCTACTGCTCGTACTTAATAAAACCACTTTTATTTACTATCAAGCCCAGCATAAATAATTTGTTAGCTGGGGGAGCCATCAATGTGTACATCCTCCTTTAATTGTTAAAGGGGGCTTACCTACATAATTAATTTGGGGTTCTGATCCCATTTGGGGGTTGGGTTGCTAGAAGCTGTGCCCGAAATTGCATTCTCCTCCGATCTGAAGAGGTTCAGGGTCTGTATTGCTCTTTGGAGGGGCAGTGATCTCAGCTTTGTGCCTTGGCTGAAAGCAGACTAGGATATCTGCCCAGCAGCACAGGGTGAGTGTCAGGGGCTTTATCAGTACACCAGGAAGCACACCCCCACAGGGGTCTTCAGTGACTGCACCCCATCACCACAGGTAACCTCCTTTAGAGCCAACCCCTGCACCCAGGTGGCCTCCTGCTGGGCTGCAAGTGGCTTGAACCAGGGCTTTCACCAAGTCCTCCATCTTGGTGAGCCCTTAACTCAAACAAATAAGGGAAATACTTGTGGAGAGGGGGGTTTAGGTTTTTTCCCAACACCCTGGTGTCTTTTTCTCTTGTTTTTTTTTTTTTTGGGGGGGGGTTCTTCACCCTCTTTCCTCTGCTGTGCTGTGAGTCATCCCACTCCTAACACCAGTTGTGGCAGAGCTATGGCTGTACCTGTGGGTCCTGCACTTCTGGCAGATAGTGTTCAGCCTCAGAGGCTTGCTGTCCCACCACACGGCCTCTTTCTCTTTACTAGAGGCAGGGTTCACAGCCTACTGAGCCATACTCGTCACAGGCTAGTCCATAATATGGGGGTGAAACCCCTCTGTAGTCTGGGTCTCCCTATCCAGGAATAGGCTCTGTAGTGGTGTGGGAAAGGTTGGGGGAAACCCAGACCCACTCACTACTCTGGGCTCCAACCCAGGTATCCTAAGGTAGCAGCAACAGATGGGGAGTAGAACAAACCCCATCTGGCAACTACTTCCCAGGGCCACTTCCCCAAACAATCCCTCCCAAGTACCTTTCCTTTGGTACCTGAGCAGCCTATCCTGCTCCTCCAACACATTCTGCCTGCCTTGCAGCTCCCAGCTCTCACCCAGACTCTGCTCACTCTCAGCTCTTTGGCTCATTCTATCCTCCTCAGAGGCCCCAGAGCTAACAGAAGAGGAGCCCGGGAACATGCAAATGAAGCCCGGGATATTTAAATCCTGGGCTTCATTTGCAAGTTCGAATGCCTACATTAGCCTCCCTAGTTTGAACTAGGGGGCTAGTGTAGATATACCCTAAGTCACTCGGGACCCTATCTCTGCCCTCGAGTGTATCTACCTCTCCCCCTAGCTTAGTGTCATCTGCAAACTTGCTGAGGGTGCAATCCATCCCCTCATCCAGATCATTAATAAAGATATTGAACAAAACTGGTCCTAGAACCGAACCTTGGGGCACTCCGCTAGAAACCGACCGCCATCCTGACATCGAGCCGTTGATCACTACCCGCTGGGCCCGGCCTTCTAGCCAGCTTTCTGTCCATCTTACCGTCCATTTATCCAATCCACATTCCCTTAACTTGCTGGCAAGAATATTGTGGGAGACTGTATCAAAAGCCTTGCTAAAGTCAAGGTATATCACATCCACTGACTTCCCCATATCCACAGAGCCAGTTACCTCATCATAGAAGCTAATCAGATTGGTCAGGTACGACTTGCACTTCATGAATCCATGTTGACTATTCTTGATCACTTCCCCTCTTCCAGGTGCCTCAAAATGGATTCCTTAAGGATCCCTTCCATGATTTTTCCAGGGACCGAGGTAAGACTGACTGGCCTATAGTTCCCTGGATCGTCCTTCCCTTTTTTAAAGATGGGCACTACATTTGCCTTTTCCCAATCATCCGGGATTTCTCCTGATCTCCACGACTTTTCAAAGATAATGGCCAAAGGCTCCTCAATGACATTTGCCACCTCCCTCAGTACCCTCGGATGCATTAAGTCCGGACCCATGGATTTGTGTACGTTTAGCTTTTCTAAATAGTTCCTAACCTGTTCTTTACCCACCAAGGGCTGTCCATCTTCATCCCACCTTGCGTCACTTAGTGCATTAGTCCGGGAGCTGACCTTGTCCGTGAATACAGAGGCAAAGAAAGCATTGAGTACTTCAGCTTTCCCCACATCATCTGTCACTAGGTTACCTCCTTCATCCAGTAGGGGCCCCCTCCCTCTCTGATCACCTTCTTCTTGCTAACATGCCTGTAGAAACCTTTCGGCTGTGTCACTTTCAAGTAGGAATAAGAGATCCTCCGGAAAAGAGCTTATTTTCCGGAGGATCGCGTCCAGACTGGCGCTTTTCTCCGGCTTATCTACAAGCCGGAAAAAAGCGGCAGCCATGTTAATGCAAATGCCGCGGGGGATATTTAAATCCCCCGCGGATTTGCCTATTCCAAAGTGCTGCATTAGCATCCCTATTACGGAATAGGGGCCAATATAGACACAGCCTTCTTGTTATCCTTCACATCCTTTGCCAATCGCAATTCCAATAGCTCTTTCGCCTTCCTGATAACCCGATTTAAAGCCCCTAATTCGAATTAGCTGGGAAACCTCATTGCAGGAGGAATACCAGCTAATTCGAGTTAGGGCTTTAAATCGGAATCCCTTTTCACTGCTGCGTGTAGACGTGGGCAGTTACTTCGGGCTAGTGAATTTCTAAAATGGCGACCAGCCGGGAACATGCAAATCAAGCACGGGATATTTAAATCCCGGGCTTGATTCGCAATTCCGGTCGCCCTCATTAGCCTCCTTAGATCGATCTAGGGGGCTAGTGTAGACGTACCCTTACATATAGTGCAACTCCTCCTCCTTTTCTCCCCTGCCTGTTCTTTTTGAACAGTTTATACTCTTCCATGACAGCGCTCCAGTCATGCGAGTCATCCCACCAAGTCTCTGTTATCCCAATTAAATCATATTTCTTGGACTGGGCCAGGGCCTCCAATTCTTCCTGTTTGTTGCTCAGGCTTCTCGCATTGTGTACAAACACCTCAGATAACCAGTTGATCGCCCTATCTTCTCCATTCGAATCAGGGGTCCTCCTTTGTTGCTCGTTTCTCTTTGAATTTCTTCCTGGTATCCGACTTTTCCACTCCCCTCAGGGTTTTGGTCACCATTCCCCAATGAACCTAGTTTAAAGCCCTCCTCACTAGGTTTGCAAGCCTGCCCGCGAAGATGCTCCTTCCTCTCTTCGTTAGGTGGATCCCATCTCTTCCTAGCAATTCTTGTGCCCGGAACAGTGTCCCATGGTCGAAGAAACCAAAGCCCTCTCTGCAACACCACCTGCGCAACCACGCATTTACGTCCTCAATTCGATGATCCCTGCCCAGTCCTTTCCCTTCAACAGGGAGGATGGACGAGAACACCACTTGCGCTCTGAATTCTTTGATCCTTCTTCCCAGCACTACATAATTCGCAGTAACACGCTCAAGGTCATTCTTGGCCGTATCATTAGTTCCCACATGGAGAAGCAGGATGGGGTAGCGATCCGAAGGTTTGATCAGTTTTGTAAACCTCTCAGTCACATCCTGAATTCGAGCTCCCAGTAAGCAGCACACCTCTTGAGATTCCAGGTCCGGATGGCAGATGGATGACTCAGTCCTTCTTAGGAGGGAGTCCCCAACCACCACCACCCGTTGTCTTCTTTTGCGGGGGGGTCGTGGAACCCCCATCCCTAGGACTACTCAAAGAGGTAGGCAAGCACGCAGCAGAAGCAGAGAAATGGCTGTCTGGGGGGGTCCCTTTAAGCATGTGTCTCTGCAAGACTCCAGCACCATCACTTGGAAGCAACTGGTAACCTAAAGCCCTGCCTGAAGTGGTTCTGGGTGGCCTTTTATGCGAGATAGTGTCCAGTCAGTCTGGACTCTCTCTTTCACAAAAGTGCATTGCTTTTTCTATGTGCTTTTGTGTGTGGACGCGCTCTTCCGAAAAAAGGTTCTTCTGAAAGAAGCCTGCAGTCTAGACATAGCCTGAGGGGGTGACACCTTCCTGCTCTGAGTCCTCATTTCTCTGCTTTGTACATGCAAAAAGCATGATAGCGCTCTTAGCCTCTGTATCCATCACACAGGGTCTCAGTTCAGTTGGATATCCATTTTGATCCTGTAGCATGGGGAGGATTTATGGGTGAAATTTATGTGGGAAAGGCTCGCCAATCTGACTAGAAGGTTCTAGGTTTGTCCTCCATACCCCAGGTTACAAATTGGCAGAACTATATAGTTCTATTTCTGATGGAGGGTCTGGGGGTCCAGAACAGCAGCTACACTCACAATGAGGATAATACAGAATTAAAACAAGCTTTATTATGACAGGTGTTAAAATGGCAAACAGAACAAGGCATACAACACTGAGTATATAGATTAATTGAATCTCCTCTGATGATAACATTAATCAAATTTGTTATATAAATTGTACTTGTCTAAGTATACATATATAATTACCTAATATAATACCATACTCACATAATCCTCTTCTCAAAGGTTGAGCATGGCAGGACCAGCCTCCCTCTGCCTGTCGGACCTTAGTGCAAGGTGGAGTATGGAAAACTTAGAAGCAAGACTTAGAGGGTATGTCTACACAGCAAAGTTAATTTCGAAATAGCGGTTTGGCTGTGTAGATGCTAGTAAAGTTATTTTGAAATAAAACGAAATAACAGAGCACTTATTTTGAATTTGGTAAACCTCAGTCCACAAGGAATAACGCCAAATTCAAAATAGCTAAATCAAAATAAGTGCTGTGTAGACGCTTATTTCGAAATAGGGGGCCTCCAGCCCTTCCCAGGGATCCCTGGTGGCTACTCTGAGCCAAACCAGGAAAACTCTTCTGCTCCCCCCCAGCCCCGGAGTCCTTAAAGGGGTAGACTCTGGCCATAGTGCCTGTGCCAACTGCAAGCCTGCCAGCCCAGAGCCAGCAGTCACTGCCCCTGGCCCAGCATGAGCCAGCAACCCACTGGCACCGAGACCTCCACTGCTCCCCAGGAGCAGGCTGGCAGCTCCCAGGAGCCTGCCAGGGGCCACAAAAGGTGGGTGCCTTCCTGGTCCAGGGCGGAGATCATGGACCTGATGGAGGCCTCCTCCCAAACCTCAAATGTCCATGATCTCTGCACTAGACGCAGGAACATGGCCGTCTATAGGCAGATGGCCACCAAAGGCCACATGCGCACCCAGGAGCAGGTGCGCATGAAAATCAAGGAGCTGCGGCAGGCCTATGCCAGGGCCACAGGGGGCAGCTCCCAACCAGGGGCTGACCCAGACCCCTGCCCCTATTATGATGCCCTGGACCACTTCCTGGGGGGTCAGATAGTCCGTGCCCCCCAGGTGGTCATCGACCCTGGGGCAGAGGGCCCTGAGCAGGGCACGGAGGAGGAGGAGGAGGACGACAACGTCCAAGAGTCGCAGGAGCCAGGAGGGAGCGTGGCACTCACCCAGGACCCCCGAGGCATCACAGCAGCCATGTCACCTGTGTCATCTGAGGCTGGGGAGGCCTTGACATGTGAGTGCCATCAGCGTTCCCTTATGCGGGGTGGGGGGAGGGAGAGGGAGACCAGGGACCGCGCGTGTGGGCCTTGCTGACCACGGAGCACACAGCAACCTGTGCATGTGCCGTGCCACCCTGGGCATGTGACCCCGGCTGGTTGCCACACAGGGGCCCTGGCCTGTTACCCATACGCGTGTATGTATGAAGGCACATGACATGCTCCTGACCCCGGGGAGGGACACTGCACGATGCCCTCCCTCCACATCTCCCCTCCTCCCCCCCACACACACTATATACAGCACAGGGGCATGGGTACAGTCCCGGGCCAGCTCACACTCCCAGGGATAGCAGGACATGCTCAACATAGCCTGTGTGCAAGCACATCGGCTCCGATGGTGCAGAGACCTGCCGACCTTGCCTTGCAGGGGGGGGCTGGGCTTCACCCACTGTGTCCCCAGGGAGAACTGACCACTTCTCTTGTTTCTCCACAGCCGCAGCATCTGCGAGTGCAGGGCACACCACCCTGCCCAGGACATCCTCCCGCACCCGGGCCCTCAGCAGGCTGACCCGGAACCAGGAGGAGTACCAGCGGCAGCACCTGGGGCTCCTGCGAAGGCAGGTCCACATCCTGGAGCACTGGGTGCATGAAGACCTGCAGCTGCGGCGGGAGAGCTGGTGGGAGCTGCTTGCCCAGGGCCGTGCCATCTGCGACCACCTGCAGACCCTGGTGCAGAGATTGGTGCATCCTGCCACTCCAGCCCCTGCTGCCGCCCCATCTATCGCTCCTCCTCCCACTCCTGCTCCCCCTCCCACCTCTTCTTCCCCGCCCCCCACCCGCCCCATCCTCCATACCTGCTCCCCCCCGGGGACGCTGAGGCCCCCGCACCCGCAGTGCTGGGAGACAGGTGGACCAGCAAGACCCCAACCCTGAGCTTCTCCTCCCCCTTCCTCCCCTTGCCTCCCCCTTCCAGCTCCCTCCTCCCAGGTTTACCCCTCCCCTCTCCCACCCTCTCGCCTCCCCTCATTTCCCCCCCCCCCCCCACACACACACCAGTTATGTTCAATAAACAGAGTTTGTTTTTGGCAACACACATGTGTTTATTTTACATCAGGAAGGGGGGTTAGGGCACAAGGCCCCAGTGGGGGACGCCAGGGAGACTTTACTCCTCCTCCGTCTGGAAGCTCTCCTGCAGGGCCTCCCGGATACCGACAGCCCCCCGCTGGGCCTCCCGGCTGGCAGCCATGCGGGGCTGCATGTACAGGCCAGCCAAGTGGTCGGCCTCTGCCATCCAGGCTGGCAGGAAAGCCTCCCCCTTCCTTTCGCACAAATTGTGCAGCACACAACACGTCGCCACCACGTGCGGAATATTCCTCTTGGAGAGGTCCAGGCAGGTGAGGCGGCATCTAAATCGGGCCTTTAGCTAGCCGAAGGCACCCTCCACCATAATGTGGCCCTGCTGAGCCTGGCATTAAAGGCCTGCCAGGAGGGGTTGAGGTGTCCCGTGTAGGGCTTCATGAGCCAGGGCTGTAGGGGGTAGGCCGCATCCCCCGCCAGGCACATGGGCATGTCCACGTCCCCAACCCTGATGTGGCAGTCAGGGAAGAAAGTGCTGGTGTGCAGCCTCTGGAACACAGAGGAGTTGCGGTACACCAGGGCATCGTGTGCTTTGCTGGACCAGCCCAAGTTAATGTCCAGGAAGCAGCCCCGGTGGTCAGACACAGCCTGCAGGATGACCGAGAAGTATCCCTTCCGGTTCATGTACAGGGAGGCCTGGTGGTCTGGGGCACGGATGGGGATGTGCGTCCCTTCGATTGCCCCCCCCCCCGCCCGCAGTTGGGGAAGCACAGGGCGCCAAAGCCCTCGATGACCGCGTCCACAGCAGTGAGGCGGATGACTCTGCGGAGCAGCACTCTATTGATGGCCTTGACCACCTGCAGAGGGACACACAAAACCGAGAGTCACTGGGGTGCCAGGGTGGCTGACAGTGCTCCTTCCCCGCCACTGCCTCGCACCCCCTCCCCAGGAGCAACCTCCACTGCAATCCTGGCCACCGTGGGCAGTCCTTAGTGTAGCTGGGACTTGCACCACCTCCTCCACTTTTCCCTGGGGCAGCCCATCACCTCATTGCCCCCACCCCCCGGCACAGTGGCCCCACGCCGAACTGGTTTGCCACGGATTGGTAGCTATCTGGTGTGGAGAGCTTCCAGAGGGTGATGGCCACACGCTTCTGGAGGGGAATGGCAGGCCTCATGTGCATGTCCCATCACTGCAGAACAGGGGCGAGCCACTCACAGAGCTTGAGAAAGGCGTCCTTCTTCATTCTGAAGTTCTGGGTCCACTGTTGGTCTCCCCAGCGCTCCAGGACAATGTGGTCCCACCAGTTGCTGCTGGTGTCCAGACGCCAGATGCAGCGGGGCACGCTGGCGTCCGGGTGCTGCTGCTGCTCTTCCTCATCCCCCAGGAGGGTCCGGAAGAGGGCCTGGGGGTCGGGCTGCAGCAGATGCTGCGAGGCAGACTCCAGCAATTGCTGCCAGGCTTGCAGCAAGACATCCAAAATGAGCACCAGAGTGCCCAGGGGCAGCTCTGACTCCATGGCACCTAGTGCTGTGGTGTCCCGAGTCAGGGCAACCAAAGCAGACAGACACAAAAATGCTTTGCTGTCCCTCAGTGAGGTAGGCAAGCAAGCAAGGAAAGCTGAGAACCAGCTGTCCGGGGGGGGGGGGTCCCTTTAAGCACAAGCCTCAGATAGCGACAGGCAGCAGCCATAAAAAGTAACTACTGACCTGATGCCCTGCTGGAACCGGTTTCAGCTGCCCTTAAATGTGATTCAGCGTCCAATCAGTGTGGACGTGCTATTTTGAAATAGCAAAGTGCTATTTCGAAATGCATTTTGTGTGTAGACGTGTTATTTCAAAATATCTTATTTTGAAATAGTTCATTCAAAATAAGATATTTCAAAATAATGCTGTAGTGTAGACATACCCAGAAAGACTAAATGAAGCAAGGCAGAGATCTATATTGAGAAAGAGAACAGCGCTTGTCCTCCGGCCTCGAGAGAGAACCCCAAGCTTCTTTATTCCATAGTTTTTATCCCTCTCTTTGGCTATGTCTAGACTGCAGGCTTCTTTCAGAAGAAGCTTTTCCGGAAGAGATCTTCCAAGAAAACTTCTTCTGAAAGAGAGCGTCCACATGTAAAAGCGCATTGAAAAAGCAGAACAGATAGCATCCATTTAGTGTGGACGCTATCTCGCGTGTAAGCTGTGATTACTATGGACGGAGTGGTCACCAGGGCACCTGTGCTTTTTCCTCTTTCCTCTTCTTTCTCACTTCTTACCTTCCTTCCACCCCCCCCCCCCCCGCATCCCCCTTCTGTTCTGAAATGTGATTTGTCCTTTTCATATGTGTTCATTTTTTTTAATTGTATCCTTTGGTATATATGGTTGTGACTATTTTCTTCCACTATTTGATCTGAGGAAGTGGGTCTGGCCCACGAAAGCTCATCATCTAATAAACCATCTTGTTAGTCTTTAAAGTGCTACATTGTCCTGCATTTGATATAGATACTCAGAGAAAGTCCCTGGGCTGAAGACTTAGTTACAAAAGGAAAAAAAACACTTAACCTCAGACATTATTTCCAAATCCCCAAACAAGCAAAACAATATACCCTGACTTTTCCCTACTTACACATTTTAAGAAGTCCGTTCTTGGAGAGAGAAGTGTCTCCCATCTCCCTCAATAGTTGTGAGAAACTACTCTGCCTCTCAAACAAAGAACAGAGAGAGAAAATCCCCTCTCTTCCAGTTTGAAATTCCTACCTGCATTGTTATTGACTGACCACACAATACCTGGCTAGGTACAGGAGACATTAGTTAACCCCTTAGTCTCTGGGTGCTGGTGAGCATTCCTGATTATGACAGACCATTTCTCCAATTTGTCCAGATCATTTTGAATTATGTCCCTATCCTCCAAAGCAGTTGCAACCCCACCCAGCTTGGTATCATCTGCAAACTTAATAAGCGTCCTTTCTATGCCAATATCTAAATTGTTGATGAAGATATTGAACTGAGCCGGTTCCAAAACAGACCCCTGCAGAAACTCACTTGTTATGCCTTCCAGCAGGATTGTGAACCGTTAATAACTAACCATTTATATATAATTTTGTATTGCTGCTTTTACTCCTTTTTTTTGTTTTGTTTTTTGTTTGAATGGCTTTTTAATTGAAAAAGTCTTCTTCAGTGATTGTAGAACTGTAGGGCTGTGTCTAGACTGGCAAGTTTTGTGGAAAAACTTGCCAGCTGTCTACACTGGCCGCTTGAATTTCCGCAAGAACACTGACTTCCTACTGTCTGAAATCAGTGCTTCTTGCGGAAATACTATGCTGCTCCCATTTGGGCAAAAGTCCTTTTGCGCAAAGCTTTTGCACAAAAGGGCCAGTGTAGACAGCTCAGATTTGTTTTGCGCAAAAAAGCCCCAATCGCAAAAATGGCAATCGGGGCTTTTTTGCGGAAAAGCGCGTCTAGATTGGCACGGACGCTTTTCCGCAAAAAGTGCTTTTGCGGAAAAGCGTCTGTGCCAATCCAGACGCTCTTTTCCAAAAATGCTTTTAACGGAAAACTTTTCCGTTAAAAGCATTTGCGGAAAATCATGCCAGTCTAGACGTAGCCAAGGTGTTTTGGGGAATCTAGCAAAATATTCTTAAACAATTCCCAATTATAACATAAGACGGGGTCAGACCAAAGGTCCATCTAGCCCAGTGTCCTGTCTGCCAACAGTGGCCAATGCCAGATGCCCCGGAGGGAGTGAACAGAACAGGTAATCCTTACATGATCCCTCTCCTGTCATCCATTTCTCAACAAACAGAGGCTAGGGACATCATTCTTACCCATCCTGGCTAATGGCCATTGATGGATCTAACCTCCATGAATCTATCTTAGCTCCTTTTTGAATCCTGTTAAAGTCCTAGTCTTCACAACATCAAATGAAAACCAGCCAGTGGACATGAGTTGCTTTCTTCCCATTTTGCATTGGTTGGGAATCAAACCCACATCAACTGCTTAGAAGGCAACTATATGCACACACCACTATGCCACCAATTGATCAGTCTTTTTAGTTGTCTTTTTCACTCACATTTTTCTGTTTAAAATTTTCCTCTCGCTCATTCCCCCCCCCCCCCCCAGTTTGGAAAACTAGTTCTCTTTGGGTACGTCTACACTACAAGGTTTTTGCGCAAAAATGGTTAGTTTTTGTGCAAAAACTGGCAGCGTGTCCACACCTCAAGCGTGCTTTTGTGCAAGTAAATCAGCAGAAGAGAAGGCTTTTTGCAGTAGAGCTATTCCTCTCCCCACAAGGAATAAATCCTCTTTGCGCTACAGCTCTTGCGCAATAAGGCAAGTGTGGACATTCCAGAGGGGTTTTTGCGGAAGAACTGGCCTCCAGGGAAAAACACAGGTGGCCTCTTGGATGCTCCATAGCAGGCAATCACAACTCTCTTGTTCCTGTCTGCTGGCCCCTCTTAAAGGTGCAGGCACCCTGCACAGCCATTGTGGCAGGAAACTTGCCCACAGCCAGCTGCCTTACTGCGTGGCTCTCTGTTGGCACAAATGGCTGAGAAAGCAGGTGCCCGAGACACCCCCTGGCCCTGACAGGGAGCAGTCACAGGGCTCCCAGGCCCCCCCTCAGGGGCAGCAAACTCCGTGCACCATCGTGGTCGAGTGCAGAAATTGTGGGATTGTGGGGGGAGGAGGAGTCGCTCCAACAACCCCAGGCAAAGCGCAGGAACTCAGACATCTACTCCTGAATGGCCACGTCCCTGATGGAGTGAGGTCACCCTGCCCGGACCATGGAACAGGTCCGGGCAAAGGTGAAGGAGCTCTGTCAGGGATATGTGAGGGCGACGGAGCGGAGGGGGTGCTCAGGGGCAGGACCCCACACCTGCCCCTACTACAAGGAGCTGCACCACATCCTTGGGGAGGGGGGAACTCTCTTCCCCCTCCATCGTGGTGGACTCAGGACTGGAGCAGCCCGTACTCCAGCGCCCGGAGCCTGTCCCCGACCCGGTGGAGATGGAGGGGCAGGTCCAGCCACTGACGGAGGAGGAGGAGGAGGAGGAGGACAACGACGACGACCGGGAAAGTGGGACTGTTACCCTGTCCCTGGAGCCAGTCCCTGCCAGCCTGGACGTCTCCCAGGCCTCCGAGGAGGCTTGGGAGGGATCTTCAGGTACATTGGTGCACACACACACACACACACACACACACGGCAGGGGAGGTGGCCACACAGGGGGTGGGGGGCACAGTGTCGCGCGGGCTGGTCGGCCAGCACATGCTGCTGCAGTCTGGGCACGTGCAACCACGTGCAGTGGGAGGATGCGGCACGTGGCCACAGCAGCCAGCCCCTCAACGTGCCCGGGAGCCTGCTGCCAGCCTCATGCCTGGCCACACGAGTCCTGCCCCCAGGGGGGAGGGGGTGCACCCAGCTGCAAGCAGGCTAGCCACAAGGGCACAGGCACAACCCCACACACGCCCTGGAGTGCTGCACACAGCACACGGGCATGCCTGCACAGGTGAGAAAGCAGCCGCTCACATACACAGCACAGTGAGCCGCAGCTGAGTGTGAAGACCACAGGGAGGGGCAGGCTGCACACGGCTCCTCTGCCGCTCATCAAAGGATCCCACTCTTGCCTGCCTGGCCACGGTGTGTGTCGGGGGAGAGGGGAGGTGGGCAGCACGGTCCTCTGGCCACCTCGGGGCCCCCGTGACACAGGGCGTGCTGTGCAGGCCACACATGGCCTTGCACCCGGGACATCCCCCTTCTGCAGGCCACAGACTGGTGCGGTCTCCGCTCACACAGGAGGACACAGCCACAGGGAATGTGTGCGCAGGGTGGACTGACCACCGCTCCCTCTTGTGTTTTCTCCACAGCTGGACCAGCTGGGACAGAGGGCCGTGCTATGCCACCGCAGCCACCTGCCAGAGTCCAGGGGAGCTGCAGACGAGCCAGGCCTGGGGAGGAGCTGATGCACCAGCACTTCGGGGTGATGTGCGACATCCACGCCACCCTGTCGTGCAGGCTGAACGCCAACCTCGAGTGGAGGCAGCAGGCCTGGAGTGACCTCATGGCGCGCTGCGACACAATGTGCGACATCCTGTCCCACATGGGGGAACAGCCGCCTGCTGCTGCTGCTCCTCCCTTCCACCATCCTGCCCCCCCCATACCCATGGCCCACCCGTCTGCCCACCCTGCTGTGCCTCTCCTCCCTTCCCCATGGCCATGCCTCCTCCCCCAGTCATGCCTATGGACCCTCCTGTGGCCCCTCCTCCTGCTCCCCTGCCGACCCTGGTCCCTCTCCAGCCACCCCTCCTGCCCAACCCTGACAATGTCCCTACACCCCAGGGGGCAGAACAAGCTGCCCCACCACTCCTCCCAGTCCTGATCCCCCTCCCAGTTCAGACAGCCCCCCCTCCCCCTGCCCACCCTCGTTTCTGTTTAATAAAGAAAGACTTGTTTTGTTGGAAAACCAAGCAGGTGTGTTTAATCACAGGTCAGGGTAGGGGCAAGGGGAGGGGGTGAGAGGGGGGAAGGGAGAGAGAAGGAAGGGTGAAGCCCCTGTTGTGGAGGCCCTGGAGAGGTTTACAGTGGTTCCTATGAGAACCTCTCCCTCAGGGCCTCCCCGATATACACCCCAGGCTGATGGGCCTGGTGGCTTGCAGCAATCCAGGGCTGCTCAAAGCCCTGGCCCTCACGGGTGGCCTCTTGTCGTTCAAACAGAAGGCTCAGATATATTCATGTACCCAGTGTGGCTTCATTGAGTATAAGAGGTTTTATTGCCAGGGCATATTACACTTCACAGCCTAAACGTGTTACTAAATATGGGTATGTCTACACTACAAAGTTAGTTCGAACTAACAGATGTTAGTTCGAACTAACTTTCCTAGGCGCTACACTAGCGCTCCGTTAGTTGGAACTTAATTCGAACTAGCGGAGCGCTTAGTTCGAACTAGGTAAACCTCATTTTACGAGGATTAAGCCTAGTTCGAACTAGCTAGTTCGAATTAAGGGCTGTGTAGACCCTTAATTCGAACTAGTGGGAGGCTAAGGCTTCCCAGGTTTCCCTGGTGGCCACTCTGGCCAACACCAGGGAAACTCTATTGCCCCCCTCCCGGCCCCGGAGCCCTTAAAGGGCCACGGGCTGGCTACACAGTTTGTGCCAGTTGCAAGGCTGCCAGCACCCAGCCAGCAGACCCTGCACCTGCCACAAAATGAGCCAGCCACCCGAGGACACCCAGCCCTCCACTGCTCCCCAGGACCAGCCTGGCGGCTCCCAGGAGCCTGCCCGGGGCCGCAAGAGGCGGGCACCCGCTTGGTCAAGTGCGGAGATCGTGGACCTCATCGAGGTTTGGGGGGAAGCCTCCAATGTCCACGACCTCCGCACTAGCCACAGGAACGCGGCCGTCTACGGCTGCATGGCTGCCAGCCTGGCCGCCAGGGGCCACCAGTGCAGCCGGGAGCAGGTGCGCTGCAAGATCAAAGACCTGCGGCAGTCTTACTCCCGGGCCTACCTGCCAGGGGCCGACCCGGAGGCGTGCCCCCACTTCCACGCCCTGGACCGCCTCCTGGGGGCTCATGCCGTCCCTGCCCCCCGGGACGCGATAGACCCCGGGGCAGAGGGACCGCTCCAGGAGACGGAGGAGGAGGAGGAGGGCTCCAAGAGCCAGGAGCCTGCCGGCAGGCTGCCCAGGACCTGGGACCCCCGAGGCACCCCACAGAGCAGCTCGCCTGTGTCGTCCGAGGCCGGGGAGGCGTCCACCTGTGAGTACCATCGTGCTCCCCTTATGTGTACGGGGGGCTGGGGCGAGAGGGAGCCCCGGGACCGTGCGCCTGGGCCTTGCCCACCAAGGAGCAGCAGCTGGGGATCCTGCAGGGGCCCTGGCCTTGCAGAGGGGAGCTGGGTTTCACACACCTGGGCCCCTGGGGTAATTGACCGCTGCTCTTGTTGCACCACAGCCGCAGCACCTGGGCCTGCAGGGTGCACCACCCCGCCTGCAGCAGCTGCCCGTGCCCGGGCAAGCAGGAGAGCCAGGAACCAGGAGGACTACCAGAGGCGGCACCTCCAGTTCCTGGAGCAACAGCTCCATCTCCAGGACCACTGGGTCCAGGAGGACCTGAGGCTGCGCCAGAGGAGTTTGGAGGCCCTGGAGGAGCAAGGCCGTGCCCTGCGAGGCCACCTCCAGAGCCTGCTCGACCGCTTCCCAATTCCTCCTGCTCCTGCTCCCCCTGCTGCTCCCCCTGCTCCCCCAGCTCCCCCTCCTGCTCCCGCTCCTGCTTCCTCCACACCCCCCGTCCCTCCTGCCCCACCCTCCACAACCATTCCCCACCGACGCCCCCGGACCCGCAGTGTGGCGAGACAGGAGAGGCAGCCGGACTCCCACCCCTGAGCTTTCCTTTCCCTTCCTCCCTTCCCTCCCCTTCCAGCTCCCTCGTCCCAGGTTTCCCCCTCCCCTCTCCCACCCTCATTCCTCCCTCCCCCCACCCCAGTTATGTGAAATAAACAGACGTTTTTGTTTGAAAAACAGGTGTCTTTATTTGACAGTAGGTAGGGAGGGGGGAGGGGAAAGGGGAAGGGGGGGGGTGGAAGAAGGCCCCAGTGGGGCATGCAAGGGAGAGGTCAGTCCTCCTCCTCCACCTGGAAGCTCTCCCGCAGGGCTTCCCGGATCCGGACGGCCCCCCGCTGGGCTTCCCGGACGGCGGCGGTGCGGGGCTGACCGTAGTGTCCAGCCATGCGGTCAGCCTCAGCCATCCAGGCTGGCAGGAAAGCCTCCCCCTTTCGCTCACACAAATTGTGGAGCACACAACATGCTGCCACCACGGGAGGGATGTTGTGCTCGGCCAGGTCCAGACGGCTGAGGAGGCATTGAAAGCGGGCTTTCAGTCGCCCGAAGGCCCCCTCCACCACGATGCGGGCCCTGGTCAGCCTGGCATTGAAGGCCTGGTGGGAGGGATTGAGGTGCCCCGTGTAGGGCTTCATCAGCCACGGCTGCAGTGGGTAGGCGGCATCCCCCACCAGGCACACGGGCATGTCCACGTCCCCGACCCTGATGTGGCGGTCGGGGAAGAAGGTCCCGTCCTGCAGCCGCTGGCACACGGAGGAGTTGCGATACACCCGGGTATCGTGTGCTTTGCCGGACCAGCCCACATTAATGTCCGTGAACTGTCCCCGGTGGTCACACACGGCCTGCAGGATCACGGAGAAGTACCCCTTGCGGTTGACGTACCGGGACGCCTGGTGTTCCGGGGCACGGATGGGGATGTGCGTCCCGTCGATGGCCCCCCCGCAGTTGGGGAAGCCGAGGGCGCCGAATCCCCGGATGACGGCGTCCGGGTCGGCGAGGCGGACCACCCTGTGGAGCAGCACCCGGTTGATGGCCTTGACCACCTGCGGAGAGAGACACAGCAAAGCGCCAATCAGTGGGGCGCCCGGGTGGCTGGGAGCGTTCGTGCCCTGGCAGTGCCCCACGCCCCACTCCCGGAAGCAACCCCCCCGGGCGGCGTGTAGTACGGCCGGGACAGCCCGACCCCTCCGGTGCGGGGCGCGTTCGCCTCTTCCCGCCCCCCCTTTGCCCCTGGGGCGGCCCATCCCCTCCTCGCAGCCCCCCTCCCCCCCCCGGCGCAGTGGCCGACAAGTGCCGTACCTGCATGAGCACCGCTCCGACGGTGGATCTCCCCACGCCAAACTGGTTCCCGACGGATCAGTAGCTGTCCGGCGTGGAGAGCTTCCAGAGGGCAATGGCCACCCGCTTCTGGAGGGGGATGGCGGGTCTCATGCGAGTGTCCCTTCTGCGCAGGGCAGGGGCGAGCCACTCGCAGAGCTCCAGGAAGGTGTCCCTCCTCATCCTGAAGTTCTGGGTCCACTGTCGGTCCTCCTAGCGCTCCAGGGCGATGCGGTCCCACCAGTCGCTGCTGGTGTCCAGACGCCAGATGCGGCGGGGCACGCCGGTGCCGGGGCGCCGCCGCGGCTCCTCCACGGCCCCCAGGGCGGCCAGGCAGAGAGGCAGGGGGCTGACGTGCACCAGGAGGTGCCAGGCAGCCTCGAGCCATTGGTGGCAGGCTTGCAGCAGCAAGTCCAGAAAGTGCACCAGAAGGTGCAGTGCGAGCTCTGGCTCCATGTTGCCACCTGCGGCGGTGTCCCCAAAGGGAAGCACCGACACAGACGGGCACAGAGACCAACGCTTTGCTGTCCCTCGGCGAGGTTGGCAAGGAAGCAGGAAAAGCTGAAAACCGGCTGTCCAGGGGGGTCCCTTTAAGCATGAGCCTCAGATAGCCTCAGACAGCAGCCACACAAAGCAACTACTGACCTGATGCCCTGCCAGAACCGGTTTCAGCTGCCCTTAAATGCCCCCCTGAGTCCAATCAGTGTGGACGCGCTAGTTCGAATTAGCAAAACGCTAGTTTGAACTAGTTTGTAGTTCTAGACGCGTTAGTTCGAATTAGCGCTGTAGTGTAGACGTACCCTATGTGCTTCTCACTGTGGAGAAGCAAGCAATTAAGGAAGGAAGCAAGCAGGCAAGCAAGAATCCAATGCTTACGTCCCTTCTGCTATAGACAGTCCCAGACCCTCCGCCCGTGCTCTTGAGGGCTAGTAGCGGGCACTGCTCCAGCATGGGGAGTCCCTGGGCACCCATATGGCCTAGGTCCACAGGTGGGACTGTTTTATAATTATTCCTTTCTTAGGGGTGTAAACATCCACAAGCAGATTCTAGCAGGAAACACCACTGCTATCTAATTCTCATGCATCATGTCCTTGGGCCTAATTATCTCACAACTTGTTTATGTTGCTAAGGAGGCCTAGAGTCAACTGGTTAAACCTGGCTCACCGCTGGCTCTACCCGATGGTCTGCGATAAGTAAGCAGGGGTAACTGGCGGTCAGCCCTGACACATCTGCCACCCACCCCAGGAGGAAGGCCTCCCCCTTGTGCTCCACCAGGTTGTGGAGCACACAGAAGGCCGCCACCACCTCAGGGATATTCTGCTCCCCGACATCCAGGCGGGTGAGGAGGCAGCGGAACCGTCCTTTCAAATGCCTGAAGGCACACTCCACCTGGAGGCGAGTTCTGTTGAGGTGGGCATTGAAAATGTCCTTTGTGCGATCCAGCCGGTGTAGGGGCGCATTAGCCAGGGCATGAGTGGGTATGCCGCATCCCCCACTATGCACACTGGCATACTCAGGTCACCCACCAGAAACTCCTGTTGGGGGAAAAAGGTGCCCGCCTCCAGCTGGGCACACAGGCTGGAGTTCCTAAATACTCGGGCATTGTGAGCCCTGCCCAACCAACCCACATAAATATTTGTGAAATGGCCCCAGTGGTCCACCAGGGCCTGCAGGACTACTGAAAAGTAGCCCTTGCAGTTGACAAACTGGGCCACTCGATGTTCTGGGGCCCAGATGGGGATGTGTGTCCTGTTGATTGCTCCTGCGAAGTTGGGGAACCCCAGGACAGCAAAGCCGCCCATGGTGGCCTCCAAGTCCTGAAGCTGGATGACTCTGCACAGCAGCAGGGAGTTCATGGCCCGGACGACCTTCAGAAGGAGAGACAGAAACACACAAAACAGATTGAGAGAGGGGTTGTGTGCTCCCAGTGGGATGTGTCCACCCCCCCCCCCTCCCGAGCAGGCCAGTGTGAGGGTGAGAAGGCACCAGCCCCTGGGGCCAGGGCTTTCCCCCCACCCCTAGTCCACCGCATACAATCCCCAGCCCCCCTGTCCTGAGGGTCCCCCTTATGCAACATCCCCCCTCCCCCCGTGCAGGGGCTGCATCCTGTGATCTCCTTACCTGCATCAGGATGGCCCCAACGGTGGACCTCCCCACACCAATGTGGTTAGCCACCGAGTGGTAGCTGTCTGGGGTGGCCAGCTTCCACAGAGCGATGGTGACCCGCTTCTGGAGTGGGATGGCAGGCCGCAGGTGGGTGTCGTGTTGTTGGAGGGCAGGGGCGAGCCAGGCACAGATCTCCTGGAAGGTGGCCTTTTGCATGCAGAAGTTCTACGCCTATTTGCTGGTCGTCCCACCGCTCCATGACCAGCCGGTCTCACCGGTCCGAGCTGGTCTCCAGCCTCCAGAACCTTCTGGGTATGGTGGGCTGGGGCAGCCAGAGTGGAGCACCCGCAACCAGCCAGAGACTGATCAGGAAGATCTCGGGGTCCACCTCCAGCTGGAAGAGGACCCCTGCTTGAAGCAGGCATTGTAGTGAGTGCAGCATGGCCTGTCGCATGCCCAGGGGCAGCTCTGGCTCCATAGCACAGGGCAGAGTAGGCAGAAGCTGTGTCGTCCCCAAAAAAGCAAAGGGCAAACACAGCAGGCACTGCTGAAGCTTTGCTTTGACAAAGATGCTAGCAAGCAGGCAGCAGAAACAGAGAAGTGGCTGTCCAGGGGGGTCCCTTTAAGCACACATCTCTGGAGGGCTCCAGCAACAGCACTCAAGAGCAACTGGTGACCTCTAGCCCGGCTAGAACCGGTTCCAGGTGGCTTTATATGCGGAAGAGCGTCCAATAGTGTGGACGCTCTCTTGTGCAAAAGCAATGCACTTTGTGGTGTGGACGTGTTTTTGGGCAAGAAGTTTTTGCGCAAGAAGTTTTTGCGCAAAAACTCTTGCGCAAAAGGCTTCTTCTGCAAAAACCCTACAGTGTAGACAATGCCTTTGAGTTGTGTGTGCAGGTTTTGCTGGGTTGTGTTGTTTGCGTTTTTTTAATTGGTTAGGTCTGTGTTCTGTTTGCACAGAGAATGTTTAGTTCCCTGATAAGTTTATCACCCACACTACTCCTTGTAGCACATGTCATTTCCAGGGTGTCTCCCACCTAGAGGGTACATCTAGACTACAGGCTTTTGTCAACAGAAGTTTTGTCGACAGATAGGGTACGTCTAGACTACATGCCTCTGGCGACAGAGGCATGTAGATTAGACTACCCAGCATAGGAAAATGAAGCGGCGATTTAAATAATCACCGCTTCGTTTAAATTTAAATGGCTGCCGCGCTGAGCCGATCAGCTGTTTGTCAGCTCAGCGCGGTAGTCTGGATGCTCCGCGGTCGACATCAAAGGCATTTGTCGACCTCCCAGGTAAACCTCATCCCAGGAGGCATACCTGGGAGGTCAACAAATGCCTTTGATGTCGACCGCGGAGCGTCCAGACTACCGCGCTGAGCCGACAAACAGCTGATCGGCTCAGCGCGGCAGCCATTTAAATTTAAACGAAGCGGTGATTATTTAAATCGCCGCTTCATTTTCCTATGCCGGGTAGTCTAATCTACATGCCTCTGTCGCCAGAGGCATGTAGTCTAGACATACCCGCACTGTCAACAAAGCTTCTGTCGAAAAAGAGCGTCTAGACTACAATAAGTTTATACTTAAACTTATTCATAAAAAAATGGAGACAGAAGCCCAGCAGCAGAGTGGGGGCTATCCTGTTTATTGCGTCGAGTGTAACATGTATGATTACCTGCCCTATGGGTGGGTGGTGTATGTGTGCACCCGTTGCAAGGAGCTCCTGGCCCTCAGAGACCAAGTTTGGGCTTTGGACACCAGGGTGGCTGAACTGGAGGAGCTAAGGGAGGTAGAGAGCTATGTTGATGAGACTTTCCGGGACACTGTAGAACTGTCCCACCTCCAGTCTGAGAGCCCCAGTGCTCTTAAGGAGGATGAAAGTCTCAAGGGAACAGAGCATTCAATGGGAGCAGAGGGAAACCATCCCGTAGTTGGGACCCTCCTCCCAGAGGATGTTGCGGTATCCTCTCGCACTGAGGATACCTCTGAGGAGGAGGGAATGCCAGTTAGGAAGAGGCAGGTGTTAGTAGTGGGTGATTCGATCGTTAGAAACATAGATAGTTGGGTTTGTGATGACCGGGAGAACCGTATGGTCACTTGCCTGCCTGGTGCGAAGGTTGCGGATCTCTCGAGGCATCTAGATAGACTTATGTGTAGTGCTGGGGAGGAGCCGGTGGTCGTGGTACATGTAGGTACCAATGACGTAGGGAAGGGTAGGAGAGATGTTCTGGAGGCCAAATTTAGGTTGCTAGGAAAGAGACTGAAACTCAGGACCTCTATGGTGGCATTCTCGGAAATGCTTCCAGTTCCACGCGCAGGGCCAGGTAGGCAGGCAGAGCTTCAGAGTCTCAATGCGTGGATGAGACGATGGTGTAGGGAAGAGGGGTTTGGATTTATCAGGAACTGGGGATACTTCTGGGAGAGGGGGAGCCTATACAGGAAGGATGGGCTCCACTTAAACCAGGGTGGAACCAGACTACTGGCACTAAACATTAAAAAGGCCGTAGAGCAGTTTTTAAACTAAGAGATGGGGGAAAGCCGATTGGTGCGGAGATGCACGTAAATCGGAGGGAGACTTCTCTTAAAGAAGAATCCTCTGATAGAGGAATCCAATGCAACAGGGAAGGGCAGACAAATAACCAGTGGCAAATTTTTAAAGTGCTTCTACACAAATGCTAGGAGTCTGACTAATAAGATGGGTGAACTAGAGTACCTCGTATTAAATGAGGAGATTGACATAATAGGCATCACTGAAACCTGGTGGAATGAGGAAAATCTGTGGGACACAATCATACCGGGATATAAAATATATCGAAGGATAGAGCAGGCCGGGTGGGTGGCAGAGTGGCACTGTATGTGAAAGATAATGTAGAATCAAATGAAATAAAAATATTAAATGAATCAACACGTTCAATAGAATAGCTATGGATAGTAATTCCATGCGCCAATAATAAGAAATTAGCAGTAGGGATATATTACCGACCACCTGACCAGGACAGCGATACTGACATTGAAATGCTGAGGGAGATTAGAGAGGCTACCAAAATAAAGAACTCTATAATAATGGGGGATTTTAATTACCCCATATTGACTGGATACATGTCACCTCAGGAAGAGAAGCAGAGAGAAAATTTCTCAATGGCTTAAATGACTGCTTCTTGGAGCAGCTGGTGCAGGAACCCACAAGGGGAGAGGCAATTCTCGATTTAGTCCTGAGTGGAGGGCAGGATCAGGTCCAGGATATAACCGTTACAGGACCGCTTTGGAATAGTGACCATAATATAATAACATTCAACATTCCTGTGGTGGGAAGAACACCTCAGCAGTCCAGCACCCTGGCATTTAATTTCAAAAAGGGGAATTACACAAAAATGAGGAGGTTAGTTAAACAGAAATTAAAAGGCACAGTGACTAGAGCCAAATCCCTGAAAGCTGCATGGAAACTTTATAAAGACACCATAATAGAAGCCCAACTTAAATGTATACCCCAAATTAAAAAACATAGCAAGAGACCTAAAAAAGAGTCACCGTGGCTTAACCACCATGTAAAAGAAGCAGTGAGGGACAAAAAGGTATCTTTTAAGAAGTGGAAGTCCAATCCTAGTGAGATAAATAGAAAGGAACATAAACATTGTCAAATCAAGTGTAAAAATGTAATAAGAAAAGCAAAAAAAGATTTTGAGGAACAGCTAGCCAAAAACTCAAAAAGAAATAACAAAATGTTTTTTAAGTACATTAGAAGCAGGAAGCCTGCTAAAAAACCTGTGGGTCCCCTAGATGATCGAACTATAAAAGGAGCAATCAAGGATGATAAAGCCATTGCAGAGAAACTAAATGATTTCTTTGCTTCAGTCTTCATGGCTGAGGACGTTGGGGAGATTCCCAAATCTGCACCGTCCTTTGTGGGTGATGAATCTGAGGAACTGTCCCGGATTGAAGTGTCATTAGAGGAGGTTTTAGAACAAATAGAAAAACTTAACGTTAACAAATCTCCGGGACCGGATGGCATTCATCCCAGGGTTCTAAAAGAACTCAAATGGGAAATTGCTCAACTATTATCTGTGGTTTGTAACCTATCCTTTAAATTGGCTTCCGTACCCAATGACTGGAAGGTAGCCAACGTGACACCAATATTTAAAAAGGGCTCTAGAGGCGATCCTGGCAATTACAGACCGGTAAGTCTAACTTCAGTACCGGGCAAATTAGTCGAAACAATAGTAAAGAATAAAATTGTGAGGCATGTAGAAGAACATAATTTGTTGGACAAAAGTCAACATGGTTTCTGTAAAGAGAAATCCTGTCTTACTAATCTATTAGGGTATGTCTACACTACCCCGCTAGTTTGAACTAGCGGGGGTAATGTAGTCATCCGCAGTTGCAAATGAAGCCCGGGATTTGAATTTCCCAGGCTTCATTGGCATGAAGCCGGCCGGCGCCATTTTTAAATGCCGGACCCCGTGCCGCGCGGCTACATGCGGCACGGACTAGCTAGTTCGGATTAGGCTTCTAATCCGCACTAGCAGACATTTAAAAATGGCGGCGCCCGGCTTTATGCAAATGAAGCCCAGGAAATTCAAATCCCGGGCTTCATTTGCAACTCCGGTTGCCTACATTACCACCCTAGTTTGAACTAGGGTGGTAGTGTAGACATACCCTTACTGCCCCTGTATAAAACTATGGCACGCCCACATCTTGAATACTGTGTACAGATGTGGTCTCCTCACCTCAAAAAAGATATTTTGGTCTTGGAAACGGTTCAGAAAAGGGCAACTAAAAGGATTAGGGGTTTGGAACGGGTCCCATATGAGGAGAGGTTAAAGAGACTGGGACTTCTCTTTATCAGTCCTCTCCATACGACTCATGATTTTATATACCTCTATCATATCTCCGCTCAGTCTCCTCTTTTCTAAACTGAAAAGTTATTTATTAGTTCCCTAAATAGAAGAACTAGAGGACACCAAATGAAATTAATGGGTAGCAGGTTTAAAACTAATAAAAGAAAGTTCTTCTTCACACAGCATGTGGTCAACCTGTGGAACTCCTTGCCAGAGGAGGCTGTGAAGGCTAGGACTATAACAGAGTTTAAAGAGAAGCTAGATAATTTCATGGAGGTTAGGTCCATAAAAGGCTATTAGCCAGGGGATAAAATGGTGTCCTTTTGCACAAGAGCCTGTAAACCGCATTTTTTTGAGGAATGAGGGCTCATGCGCAAAAGGTTTTTTTTTCCGAGAAATGGCCCCCATCTACACAGGGCTTTTTATCACAAAAACCTCTTCCACAAAAAAGATCAGAAGAAGAAATGCAAATGAGATCGCGAGATATGCAAATGAGCGCTCCTTTTGCATTTTCCCTTCTGCAAAAAACAGTGTGGACGTAGCCGGAGACCCAACACCCATCTCAGCCAGAGGGGATATGGTTCAGATGCCAATTATTAGGAATATTATTTTTCTGCTATTCCAATTGCTTCAGTCCTTCAAGCAGCAATATTGTGGTTTCTATTGCAGAATTCCATGAACAGGCTTGCAGTGCAGGCTCTGGAAAAGATGGAAACCAGGAAGTTCAAGTTGAAAAGTAAGGGTCACTGTGAAGGAAGCTGTGGAGCTCTGGACACACTCAGCAGCAGTTCAACCTCTGACTGTGCCATCTGCCTGGAGAAATACATTGACGGGGAGGTAAAAGGAAACAGTTTCTTTAACCCGGTTGGCTAATCTGCTGGGCCACTTTTGGCACAGTTGTCAGCAGATGGCTTTTTGTGGCACATGAATCAAGAGTGGAGACCAGTGGGTAGGAAGTATGGCAGTCTGATTGCATCCAGCTGAAAGTATAGGGAGGTCTCCCTCTCTAAAACTGGATGTTATCAATTGGGGTAGTGTCACGGGGTTCTCTGCCCACACCCCTACAGGGGCGGGTTGCTCTGTTTCTTCACCCCGCAAGGTCCAACGCCCCCTATCTGGGGTAAATATGGCCCAGTGGCCGAGTCTCTACTGCCCCCTGGCTGGGGTAGATATGGCCCAGTGGCCAAGTCTCTAATGCTTGCTATCCTTGCTCCCCTCTCAGGGTTGCACGGGTAGGGGGGTAGGGGGGCCTGGGTCCACCCTCTCCACCGGGCCCCAGCCCAGGGCCCTATCAGTGGTGGGTGGTTCCCACCACTGGCTCGGCGGGAAGTTGCCCCCAAAGCACACCGAGCTCTCCGGGAAGCCTCCTGCTCCCTGCCCTGGGCTACTTCCTACCCCGGCCTGTGGGTCAACGGTGTCCCCACCTGGTTCCGCAAAGGCTGTAGTGTCAGTGGCTGCGGCGGCTGGGGTTGGCGTGGCAGCTACGGGTGGTGTAGCTGCAGATCAAGCTACAGATCAGCTACGGGTGGCAACAGCTGCAGATCAAGGATCAAGGAGGGCGTGGCGGTTGTGGTGGTTCCAGCCGGCTCAGCGGCAGCTGCGGCAGCTCCAGCAGCTCTGGCTGGTGCGGCAACTCTGGTTCCAACGCCAGCCCTGCCTGCCCCGGCAGGGTACCTGCTCCCCTGCTCAAGCAGGAGCTCCTTCCCCATCCCTGGTCAGCCCCAAATGAGCTGCTCCTGCGGCCTTTATACTGCCCCTGGAGTTGCAGCGGGGGGGGGGGGGGGGCTTCCCAGCCCAGTAGGCCTGGTTAACCCCTCCCTGGCCAGTGCAGGGTTGATATGCCCCGTCACACACCCTCCCCGTTAAGAGGGATTCCTGGGGTGGCACTTCTTCCTTCTCATTGGCGCCTGTGTGGGAAAAAAAGTCAGCGTTAGCGTGTGCCTTCTCAGGTCAGTGCGCCACCTGGAACGAGTAAGGCTGTAATGACAAATACCAGCACATAATTCGCGCGTTTGTGTCCTTCATACTATTCAGCCACTTAAGGGTTACTAGCGTGAAGGGGTTTCCAGGAGGTAGTACCGGAGGGCCTCAATAGCCCACTTCACCGTAAACGCCTTCCGCTCTATAGTTGAATACCTGGTCTCCCTGGGAAACAGTTTGTGGCTCAGATAGAAGAGCGGGTGCTCTACCCCTTTCAGCTCTTGGGAGAGTACCGCTCCTAGGCCCACCTCCGATGTGTCAGTCTGTAACATGAAGGGTTTTGCAAAATCTGGCTGGGCGAGCACTAGTTCTTGTGTTAGGGACTCTCGCAGTCTGGAATGCTGTCTCGGCCCCTGATGTCCATTCTACCTTCTGGGGTCGTTGGTTCTTTGTTAAGTCGGTTAGAGGAGTGGCTATAGTGGTGATATGTGGTATAAACTGTCGGTAATACCCCACCAGTCCCAGGAACTGTCGTACCTGTCTCTTTGTAGTGGGGGTGGGGTAGTCTTGGAGGGCTTGTACTTTGTCCGCTAATGTCCGCAACCTCCCCTTTCCTACGGTGTACCCCAGATAGGTCACCTCTTTCTGTCCCAGGTGTCATTTGGCTGGATTGGCCGTGAGACCAGCCTCCCACAAGGCTCGCAGGACTTGGTCGATGTGGTGTAGGTGATCTGACCAGCTAGTACTGTAGACGATAATGTCATCAATATACGCTGCTGCATACTCCTTGGGCTCGTCTACACTGGCCCCTTTTCCGGAAGGGGCATGTAAATTTCACCAGTCGTCGTAGGGAAATCCGCGGAGGATTTAAATATCCCCCGTGGCATTTAAATAAAAATGTCCGCCGCTTTTTTAAAAAAGCCGGAAAAGAGCGTCTACACTGGCCCCGATCCTCCGGAAAAAGTGCCCTTTTCCGGAGGGTCTTATTCCTACTTCCTGATCAGCTGTTTGTCGGCTCAGCACGCTAGTCTGGACGCTCCCGCGCCGACCTGAAAGCCCTTTATCGACCTTCCCATTATACTTCGTAGGATGAGGTTTACCGGGGAGGTCGATAAAGGGCTTTCATGTCGACAGGGGAGCGTCCAGACTGCCCTGATCTGCCAACAAGCAGCTGATCGGCAGAGCGGGGCAGCCATTTAAATTTAAATGAAGACGCGATTATTTAAATCGCGGCTTCATTTCGCTTTGCCGAACAAACAAATCTACATGGCTCCGTCGACGGAGCCATGTAGTCTAGACGTACCCCAAGGGTCCCACCAAGTCTAGACTGGTGTGTTCGAACAGAGTGCCCAGCACGGGTAGCGGAATCAGTGGGGCCCGCGGGACCCCTCCCGGGCTGGTTTTCTGGCACTCTGGGCATGAGGCACAATAATCAGCAACCTCTCGGTGGATCCCCGGCCAGAAGAAACACTGTGCCACCCTGTGCAGTGTCTTTTCACGCCCCAGGTGTCCAGCCCAGGGCACTGCATGCACTAGGTGGAGTAGTGCCTGCTTTTGGGGCACCAACAGCTGGCAGATGTCAGCCTTGTTCTGTGGGTCCAGAACGAGTCAGTATAGCAGGTCATGCCGGATCTCAAACCATGGTCCCTGGGCTCCGGGCCTCTGCGGGTCACCTCCTGATCATGCCTCCCCGGCTTGCTCCCAAGCCTGGCTGAGGGACTGATCGTTTTGTTGCTTCTCCAGAAAATACCCCTTCAGGTCTAGCCCCACCTGTCGGGGGTCAATCGGTGGTTCCGTCACCTGGGGCTGGGGTTTTGCTGACCTGGGGGTGCCCGAGGTGCACTCCCCTGGGTCGTCTGTGGATTCCTGCCCCGCCAACACCGTCCCCATAGGAGGGAGCCCTTTGTCCCCACAAGCACTGGGGCCCTGACACCGAAGGAGGCCCATAAAGTCGGGCCAGTCCCGTCCCAGAACCACAGGATAGGCCAATCTCGGAGCCACCACCACCTGGCGATATTCCACGCGGGGCCCAATCTCCAGGGACACCCCCATTGTAGGGTAGGCTCTCACATCCCCGTGAATGCACTGCAACTGCACCGTCCTACCCCGCCGGCCCGGCGCCATGGTCAGGCCCTCGCGGATCAGTGTCTGGCTGCACCCTGAGTCTACCAGTGCTTTGGGGTCCCGTTGACCTTGACAGGGACCACTATTTCCGCCGGATCCCTCTTCCTGGCTCATGACCCCGCCACCAACACCTTCCCATACCTGCTGCCCATGAAGGGACGATCCTTTTGAAAATGGCCCTCCTGGCCACACTTGTAACCACGGGCCCGGTTTTGCCCCATTGGAGGGTGCTCCTGAGGGGGTGTTTGCCGCTCCTGGGGTTGACCTGGTTCACTTTGGGCTGACGCATCTCCCCTGCTGATGCGCTCTCCAGCTGCACTGAGGAAAGGGGTTGATGCCGCCTTCCATAGGGTGGTAATCTGCTGTCACAACTGCTCTTGTTGTACTTGCTGAAGCATCGTCCACTCTCAGAAACTGTTGCCGCTGATCTGCCAACTGCTGAAGCAGCTGGCATTGTAGTTGCTGCTGTTAGGCCGCCTGCTTTTGCTGGTGGTCCATCAGCCACTTGAACACCTTGCTGGGGTCCATGCTGTCTGCTCGACCCCACTAATCACGATCCCCTCACTCTCTTGTCTCTACGGGATAAGCAATACCTCTAAATATGGCCCCGTGGCCGAGACTCTATTGCCTCCTGTCTGGGGTAGATATGGCCCAGTGGCCAAGTCTTTACTGCCCCCTGGCTGGGGTAAATATGGCCCAGCGGCCAAGTCCCTATTGCCCCCTGGCTGGGGTGGATACGGCCCAGTGGCCAAGTCTCTAATGCTTGCTAGACTTTCTCCCCTCTCAGGGTTGCATGGGTAGGGGGGCCCAGGTCCACCCTCTCCACTGGGTCCCAGCCCAGGGCCCTATCAGCAGTGGGTGGTTCCCACCATTGGTTTGACAGGGAGTTCCCCCAAAGCACACCGAGCTCTCCGGGATGCCTCCTGCTCCCTGCCCTGGGCTACTTGCTACCCCAGCCTGCGGGGCAGCAGTGTCCCCACCTGGTTCCGCGAAGGTTGTAGTGTCAGTGGCTGCGGCGGCTGGGGTTGGTGTGGCAGCTTCTGCTGGTACGGCGGCTCTGGTTCCAACGCCAGCCCTGGCTGGCCCCGGCAGGGTACCTGCTCCCCTGCTCAAGAAGGAGCTCTTTCCCCATCCCTGGTCAGCCCCAAATGAGCTTCTCCTGCGGCCTTTATACTGCCCCTGGAGTTGGAGCATGCCCAGCAGGTCTGCGGGGGAGGGGCCTTCCCAGCCCAGTAGGCCTGGTTAACCCCTCCCTGGTTAATGCGGGATTGATACGCCTCGTCACAGGTAGTTAATAGGTGGAGCATGGACCACATGTAGACTGCTGGATGCTTTTGAGTGGACCCAAAATCTTTTTATTTACTTATCATTATGGTTGTTTTCTCTGGAATCTGAACTTTGACTATACCTTAACCAAGAGATGTGTACCTTGACAAAAAATAAAATAAGCACTACTCACCTTGATTTTGAGGACTGTGTCAACAGTCACATTTTGTATGAGTGGGTCTTCTCATGACTCCATAGACCGATTCAGGAAGAACAACATTGATTGCACTGACCACACAGCAATTTGTCTGTGTTGACTTGTTTCCATACCTGGCAATGTGCTCCCAGCTGCACAATACAGTTTCTTATCAAAGTCACAGGCGCCCACACTGACAGCACCATATGATATTCAAAGATTGAGTCTCAAATATTTCTCTGGTGCAGATTGTTTCAAGAGTATCTTTAGAAGTGTTTCATCTGCATTCAATGGTTATAGCTGATAGATCTTAATTCACATGTATTATTTAATACATGGATTTTAGGCATACAAATTATATAACCAGTCCATCTCTGTTGGGAACAAATCCAAATGACCCTCAATACCAGCCTGTGATGGGTTTTAAGGGTGCGAGCGCCCCCTCTCAACCGAGCAGGGGGGCTCAGAGAACCCACCGCTGGGTCTAAGTTAGGGTTATAGGGTCCTTGCCCCTTGGGGTTAGCCCTCAGAGGGGCAGTGTTTTAATCTCCGGAGGTTCCGGTGCCAGCCGGCACCTGTGCTCTCTGCCGTACAACTGCGGTCGCGGCAGTGGAAGGGGGGGGAAGGGGGACCCAGGCCCGCCCTCTCCACCAGGTCCCAGCCCAGGGCCCTAAGTGCAGGGCTTAATACACTCCCTGCGCGACAGATGGGGTTTGAGCCCGAAACGCATCTGCCCACGGGCACCAGAAGTGCTCTGCCCCGGGCTGCTTCCTATCTCCCTCCCTGTCTTCCGGTCCTGCTGCTGGCTCTCGGGGGCTTACCCATCCGCTGCCGTCCTCGTACCCGTCCAGGCTCTGTGGCATCCTGGTGTTCTCCTGCCGAGTCCTCCAGCGCGGAGGAACGTCCTCCCGCCTAGGGCGTGATCAGCGGCTCGTTCCCCCTGAGCCGCCCTGCTGCCTCCATCCCGGCCGCGGCAATATGGCGCCTCGCCCCCTGGGCATCCTCACGCCCTAGGACGCTGGGCCGTGCACTCAGAGCCCCACCCTGAGGGCTTTCCCAAGCCCGAGGATTACGCGGTGGCGGGCCGGCGCCAGCTGGCATTGTTCTGCCTCGCCTCCACCCAGGCGGGGTCGATCCCAGCCACAGTGGGCTGGGAGCAGCGAGCGCCATTGGCCCTCGTTGCGCCGCCCCAACCTTCTGCCGGGGCCATGGGTGAGGTTCCCTCCGTGGTAGTGCGGGTCCCAACGGGCCCGTCACACAGCCGAACCAGCTTGCATCAAGACTTCTGTGCGGGACACCTGGTGCTGACTTTTGGTGCCCTGCAGTCATTGTAGGTGTCACAAGTGGAAATGTCCAAGCTTTTTAATGTGCCATTGATAACAGGTCCATATTACACCAGTATCATGAGGACAATAGCATTACAGAATTAGATTTCCATCTATAAACAGATTCCATGCTGCTTCCAGATTCTGTGATAAAGGCGACCATATGCTGCACTGGCTTTCTTAATTCACATGTACACGCAGGGGGTATGTCTACACTACAGCACTAATTTGAACTAATTTCATTCGAATTAGTTAATTCGAATTAAGCTAATTCGAACTAGTGCATCTAGACCTAAAAACTAGTTCGAATTAGCGTTTTGCTAATTCGAACTAGCATGTCCACATTAAGTGGACCCTGACCCGAGGTTAAGGCTGGCCGGAAGCAGTGCCGGCAGGGCATCAGGTTAGGACTTAGAGCGTGGAGCTGCTGCCTCAGGTTAGCCGAGGGCTGTGCTTAAAGGGACCCGACCCCCACCCTGGACAGACAGTTCTCAGGGGTTCCCCGCTCGCTTGTCTAACTCGATGAGGGACAGCAAAGCAGTCCTGGCTTGGAGTGCCCTGAGTGCCCACACTCGGCACATCACAGCACTCGGCCATCAGCCCGGCTGCACTTGCCGCAGGCTGCCATCCGGGGGGGGAGGGTCGATCAAGGGGCTGCAGGAGAGCTTCCACCCCGAGGAGCCCGCAGAGCCACCCCAGTCCTCCCCATAGGGGGCTCGTACTCCATTCCTCCCTCACCTCCTTCCACTTACCCCTCCCTAGCCCCCCTTCCTGATGTACAAAATAAAGGACACGTGTGTTCAAACATAGAAACTCTCTTTATTGAACAAAACTCGGGGAGACTGGGAAAAGGAGGTGGGAGAGGGGAAAAGAGAGGGTGGGAGAGGGGAGGGCAACTAAAATGATCAGAGGTTTGGAACAGGTCCCATATGAAGAGAGGCTAAAGAGACTGGGACTTTTCAGCTTGGAAAAGAGGAAACTGAGGGGGGATAAGATAGAGGTCTATAAAATCATGAGTGGTGTGGAGAGGGTGCATAAAGAAAAGTTCTTCATTAGTTCCCATAAAAGAAGGACTAGAGGACACCAAAGGAAAGGAATGGGTAGCAGGCTTCAAACTAATAACAGAAAGTTCTTCTTCACAAAGCAAATAGTCAACCTGTGGAACTCCTTGCTGCAGGAGGCTGTGAAGGCTACAACTAGAACAGAGTTTAAAGAGAAGTTAGATAAATTCATGGAGGTTGGGTCCAAGGAGTGGTATTAGCCAGGGGATAGAAATGGTGTCCCTGGCCTCTGTTTTGGAAGGCTGGAGAGGGATGGCACGAGACAAATGGCTTGGTCATTGTCTTTGGTCCATACCCTCCGGGGTAGCTGGTGTTGGCTGCTGTCGGCAGACAGGCTACTCGGCTAGATGGACCTTTGGTCTGACCCAGTACGGCCATTGTAAACTCAGGGCTCAGGGTCGGGGGTCTCAGTGGACCCCCTTGATTTTCATGCAAACCTGCTCCTGGGTGGCCAGGCTGGCAGCTACTCTGCCCTAGACGACCACTTTCCTGTGCCTAGTGTGGAGGTCGTGGATGAGGTCCACGATGTCTGCACTAGACCAGGCGGGCGCCCACCTCTTGTGGCCCCGGGCAGGCTCCTGGGAGCCGCCAGCCTGGTCCCGGGAAGAGGGGGAGGGCTGGGTGGCAGTGGGTGGCTGGCTCATGCCATGCCAGGTGCAGGGTCTGCTGGCTGGGTGCTGGCAGGCTTGCACCTGGCACGGGCACCGTAGCCAGCCCGTGCCCCTTTAAGGGCTCTGGGGCCGGGATGGGGGCAGAAGAGTTTCCCTGGTGGTGCCCAGAGTGGCCACCAGGGCAAGCTGGGAAGGGCTAGCCTCCCACTAGTTTGAATTAAGGGGCTACGGGTCTGGCCCACGAAAGCTCATCATCTAATAAACCATCTTGTTAGTCTTTAAAGTGCTACATTGTCCTGCATTTTGCTTCCCTTAATTCGAATTAGTTAATTCGAACTAGTCGTTAGTCCTCGTGGAATGAGGTTTACCTAGTTCGAATTAAGCGCTCCACTAGTTTGAATTAAGTTCAAACTAGCAGTTTGCATGTGTAGCGCCTAGCAAAGTTAATTTGAACTAACGGCTGTTAGTTCAAATTAACTTTGTAGTGTAGACATACCCTGATTGATTTACACATTGTTTGTAACATGCTTCCAAGATAAATAAATTGTTTGGCAGCTTGGAGTATGGTATCTTCCAAGCTTATTGATTGTTCTTGGGAAAGTATAAGGTTCTGCCTTACACCCTAAATTGTGTAACTTGTTTATCTACTCATTAGCAGTAACAAAACTTATTTCATCCTTGGAACCTCATACCCAAATCAGAGGCATTCTAGGGAGTGGAATAACTGGATACTTAGCCTAAAATGTTGTGTTGCACTTCTTCCCATAAAAGAGTTATTCTTCTTCAAGTGATTGCTCATGTCTATTCCATTTAGGTGTGTACGCGTTGTCAGAAGCTTTTCCCTTAGCAGTACCCCTGCTGGCCCTCCACCCCCTCAGTTCTTTCTTACCGCCTGTGCCAGTCTTTGGACCATGCTTTGCTTTTGCTCTGCAAGCGCCTCTTAGCAGTTCTCACCTGCTGTTTTGTAAATTAGTGTTTTCTGGTTGATTGTTTTCTTATCTTCTGTAAATAGTTTGTTAGTGTAGATAGTTGGTTTCCGCACAGGGGCTCACTTGGCATCCCCAGCGCTCTCAGTGGGGCATGCCCAGGCCCCAAGGCCAAGCCCTTCATGAAGTGCCAGAAGCCTATGCCCGGCGGGGACCCCCACAAAGCCTGCCTGAAATGCCTCAGGGAAGCCCATCTGTCTGAGTCCTGCAAGATATGCAGGGGATTCAAGCTGCGTATCAAGTGGGAAAGGGAATCTCACTTGAAGATTCTCCTAATGGAGGCGGCCCTTCGCCCAGCACTGGGGTCAGACCCAGCATCGGTGACCCAGAGTGTACCGCCTTCGGTGTGTGAGGCACCTAGCCACTCGCGCACCTCCCCGGTGCCACGAAGACCTTGGCACCGGTCTCAATCCCTGGTGCCTCAGAAGAAATGGAGACCTAGCCGGGGTAGGTCTCTGTCGAGGCACATACTAGACGTACGCCCTCAGGTGGGGCATGTGGCTCCAGCAGGCTTGGCACCTGGACCATCAAGGTTGGGTCAGCACCAGCCCAGCCCGCACCAGGATCCAAGCCCAACGAAGGACCTCCCAGAGCCCTTGATGTTGGATACCTTCGAGGCCGCGAGGGACCTTATCAAGCTGACTTCATCCCTGGCATTGGGCTCGGTGAGGGAGCGTGATTCCAGACAGCACCACGCCGAAGTCTCAGCACTGAGCACCTTGGTACTGGCCCCGAGGGGGCACCACCACGCAGCTCCAGCACCAGTAACATCAACACCAGCACCGCCTCCGTCGATAGCACCGGCACTGGTTTCAACCCAGGCCGTGTCTGCGGTACCACCACTACCATCGGGCCCTCCTGTGTGCACTACTCCAGCACTTTTGAGGCCCAGCACCAGGACTTGTAATGCTACCGCCTCCTCCTAGCACCCTGGAAAGCCGAAGTCTATGGCCAGACATACTCCGAGCCGCAGGTCACCGATTTCCACTTCTACAGCACCGCCCTGCTCAGCCTCTGAGTATTCCACCAACTTGGAGGCTGAGTGTCTTCTCATCCCAGGCATCCAGGTCTAGGTCGCAGCACCGGTCCTACTCCAGGCATTGTTCCTGGCACCAGAGCCCTTCAGCACAGCCACAGCAGCAGTCCTGGCCGCCTCAGCCTACTCCTGCTCAGCCTGTGCAGCATTCCTGGCCACCACGGTGCCAAGCCCCCCGTTCAGTGGCCGTTTTGGACACCCCGGGCCTACCATCAGACCCAGGGTGCAGGCCCCTCTAGGCCCGAGTCTGTCTACTTGAGGCCCAAGGCTCCTCCTTCCGTGACCCCAATGGCATGCTCCCCTATGTCGGGGAAGTCCTTGCCTCCAGGGCAAGCCTCGCCCAGGGCTACAGGAGTGAGTCTACCACCTATGGCTCAGTCCTTAATGGTGACCTCCTAGGAGGCCTCTCAAGCGGCCTCTCATACCTGTGACCCTGGAGATGTCGATCTGAAGGGGACATCATCTTCGTCTCCAAACAAGGCAATGGGAGGAGTGCTCCCTTCAATGCCCTCCATGGACTAGAGGTCACACCAGCACCTCCTCCATTGCCTGGCTCAGAGCCTGGGGGTGCAGGTGGAGTGGGTGTCAGAAGACTCTGACCCAACAGTCGACATTCTTCAACCCAACACTCCTACCAGAGTGGCCTTACCCCTTAATAATACCATGGCTAAGATCACGAAGACCCTCTGGCCTCCATCCCGCCAACTGATAAAAAAAGGTGGAAAGGCGATACTTCGTGCCGCACAAGGGGAATACGCATCCCTTTTCTCCCCCCCACCCCCACCCCCGGGGTCTCTGGCCATCCAGCCTGTAAATCAACGTGAGAGGCAGGGGCAGCCGGGCCCGACACCCAAAAGCAGGGACGCCAAAAAGGTGGACCTTCTCGGCAGGAAGGCCTATGCCTCTGGGGGTCTGCAGCTCTGCATAGTGAAGCAGCAAGTCTTGATTAGTCATTATGTCTACAACACCTGGGCTGTGGTGGATAAGTTCACCGACCTTATCCCTCAAGATTCCCGGTCCAAATTTAAGTCCCTCTCCAAGGAGGGGTGGTCTCCTGTGCTGCCTTACAAGTGGCCCTAGACACCACAGATGCAGCAGACCACACCATGGCCATGGGATTAGTGCTTTGCCGCAGTTCATGGTTGCAGGTGTCTGGGGTGCCCCCTGAACTCCAGACCACAATTCAGGACCTACCCTTTGAAGGGCCGAGCCTCTTCTCAGAGCAGACTGATCATTGTCTGCATGGCCTGAAAGACATTCGAGCCACATTGAAATCCTTAGGGATTCACACCCCTGCCCCTCAGAGGTGCTCCCTCTCCAGTAGGAACGCTCCCGGACTGCATAGCAGGGTGCTCGCCCGGACTTCTTCAGGCGTAGGGGTAGGAATGGGAATGGCAGAAACAACAGACACCATTCCCATCCCTCCTCTGATCAGGGGTCAGTCCCCTCTAACAAGACCCAAGGTGTGGTGTATGAAGGCACGGACTCCAGCTGGTGCAAGCACGAAATCATTTTATTGCAAGATTACAACTACCTTTATACCCTTAAAAGTTTACAAACTGCTTTTTCCCAAACTGCTTTTTCCCAGTCACAAAAACAGCATTCTCGAAGGTCATTGACTTAGGCAGATGTTGTTATTGTTGGCTCAGGACTCTTGCCTGGTTTCGTCCTTGGGACGCTCTGTCATGCGGCCAAAGCACTATGATTGTTGATTCTCTACATCTCCCCCTCTTTTATACAAAGCAATACCATTAATAAGTAACATTGTCATTACACGAGCCTCAACTTTCTGAGCAGAATGAATACAAGAAAAAAGTAAAGAAAGAATTATAAAAAGCACAATAAGAAGCCCACTAGCAAGTCCAATAAACACCCACATGCGCAAATTTAATCCAGAAAACCACGTAGTAGGATTAAGCCAAGATAAGTCAGATTGCAAAGTAGCAAAAACCTTTTGCGTGGTTAATTCTTGCAATTGCTGAATTTGGTTCTTTAATTGAACATGCAAAGAATTAACATGAGAACGTAAAGAAACATCAAAGGCACCCTGTAAATGGTGTTTAACAAGGTTCCAATCATGAACTGATGAATTCCAGGGGAGGGATGTCACACAGAGACCTCCCGCAGTGTGCTCCCAATCACAATGCAGAGACAACCTAGTCTTTAAGGCTGCATGCCTATCACCAAGCCAAATGACTGCGGCTTCTAGGGCCTCAAGCCGCGCCAATATCTCTTCATCAATGGTCTCCTGCGTTTGGAACTCCCGTGTAACGTTTATTAGAGCTTCCCCTACCATTTTTGCAGTCTTAACCGACTGAGTTAAAGCGGCAATAGCAGCAGTGGCAGAAGCAAGAATAATAATTGCCGACACAAGAGCAAAAATCAGCCACCCCAAAAATCGCTTTGTACGTCTACGAGTGTTAGTAATCTCCTCCTGCAGCAACCTTGTAAGATGGCCAAAGCCACTATCTCCTTCCCAGTCTCGTGTGAGATTAACAGGAATCCATAACTCAGGGCGTCGTCGAAGAGGGAACACAAAGGTTACATTATCACTCATGGAAATGCAGGTCTTATATCGCACCTCAGACAACATAACAGAATAACAAGAATGGGAAAATTTACATCTCTTAAAACTTGCATTTTGTGCCAAGGCAAAAACATATGGATGCGAAGTACAAACCATAACACTATTATCTTGCTGCTTAATATAGTTAGATGTATAATTCTCTAAAATCAAACTCCCTAAACTATAACCGTAAATGCTAACTCTATCCGCCACACCCCCTTATGTAACGTGGAGGCCGTGGCGTTATCCCCATTAGTGATAAATTGTAACACAAGACCGACAGAGCCTCCCCCATGCGACGAAAGGCTATGATTATACCGGCCGAAGGGGACAGTGCGATTGTCCACTTTATCCCACAGCATACCGTGCGGGCCCCAATCCACAACCGCGCCGAATTCGCCCCGGAGTACCAGGGGGCTGCGTCCACGACATGCCTGCCAAACCGGTGCCGCGTCCGCTGATATCCTCTTTATCATGCAGCGGGGCAAATCAGGGGCGTACGGCTCCCAAGAGTCATTGCCGCTTCCGTGCATCCCGGGAATGCTCAGTAAGGTATAGATAACCCTTCCGTCATGCTCCCGCGCCACTAGGTGCAACTGTGGCTGCACGGGCACACAACCTGAGTCATAAAGGGTAGAAAAGCAAAGCGGTGGGAGGTCAGTGACAAAGGTGACATTGGTAACATTAACGACCTCGGTTTCTTGTTCCACTGTAGGGGGTATCCACACTCCTCCCACCCAATCGGTACCATTGTTACTGATGGGCGGTGAGGGATCCCACCATGTCACAGGCCTGAATACGGGGGGATCAATGATGTGCGCCCAATACAAATGTGCTGTCGCAGTATGCACACAGAAACCACAGGAACCACAAAAATGCAGCGGTGACAGTCATGGATTTGTCGCTACGGATCGGCAGCGGTCCCTTCATTCTCGAGTTGAATATCTTGCGCTGATGGATTACCAATGCAGGCTGGCATAATAAATCACACAGGAAGCCAATAGGGACCTGAGGGAAGAGAAACACAGGCATACCCACGTCCCCACGTGATTAATGGTACGGGACCTTGCCACTGTCTGGATTCCAGGGCTGTGTCTACACTGGGCCACTTATTCCGGAAAATCAGCCGCTTTTCCGGAATAAGCTGCGAGCTGTCTACACTGGCCCTTGAATTTCCAGAAAAGCAACGACGCTCTACTGTACAAAATCAGCCGCTATTCCGGAAAAACTATTCTGCTCCCGCTCGGGCATAAGTCCTTATTCCAGAACACTGTTCTGGAAAAGGGCCAGTGTAGACAGCACAGTAGTCTTTTCCGGAAAAAAGCCCCGATCGCAAAAATGGCTATCGGGGCTCTTTTCCAGAAAAGCGCGTCTACATTGGCCACAGACGCTTTTCCGGAAAAAGGGCTTTTCCGGAAAAGCAGCCTGCCAATGTAGATGCTCCTTTTCCGGAATAACTGAAAAGGGAATAGTATTCCGTTTTAAGCAGTTCTGGAAATTCATGCCAGTGTAGACACAGCCCAGGTGTCTGTAGTAAACCTGTGGCCGCTCCGGCCATGCAGAGTCTCACCCAAAGTGGCGCTGTGCTGCCGTGAAAGACAAATGAGAAAGATTTAAAAAGTTTAACACATACATAGCTTTGTTCAAACGCTCCTGTGGGGTCATTCCCACTGGATTCCCCCTTTTTTATTTCTTGGTTCACTAAAAGCATAAACACATTTGAACCATATAGGTTATAACTGCTAGGTATTAAAAACAAGATTAAGCATAAGCTCAACATGAATTGTTTGTCCAGCCTCATGCTGGCTGTTCTTCAGGACTTCGTAGGTTGCTTCACCTATCGCTGGCAGGTTTTTCTGGGCTGCAGCTGGTACCTTGGCCTTGGTCTCTCAGGTTTGTCTGCTTTTGGGCCTGGATTGCCGGTACCAAGCCTGCATTGATCTCTGTCTACTTCTGGACCTGGGTCTCCGGTACCAGGTCTGCAGTGATCCTTGTTGGGGCCAACCTCTGTAGGCGCTGGAACCAGTTGGCAGTGAGAGGCATGAATCCAAGTGGGCAATCCCTCACACTTTACAGCAGTATGGGTGGTCAGAAGGACGTGGTAGGGACCCTTTCACCTGGGTTCCAGGGCAGTCTTTCATTGGTGAACTTTCACGCAAACCCAGTCTCCTGGTTGTAGTTTATGGCACGGCTCAGTCGGGTCCTCCTGGAAGGCGTCCTTAACCTGTGAGTGATAGGACTGTACACACCTCAGAAGTTCCTGACAATACTTGACTAGGCTTCTTTTAACAAGTGTGGCATCAGCCAGGTTAATTTTCGGTTGCTTAACAATTTCATAGGTCGGCCACATGCAATTTCATGTGGACTGAGTCCATTTTTCCGATTAGGAGTGGCTCTCATGCTCATTAGGGCAATCGGGAGTGTTTCTACCCATGTGTCAGCCGACGGTCAGGGCAGTGTATGTGTGTGTGTGCTGAGAAAAGGTTTAACGTCCGTGACTTTACTGCTAGGACCGGGGTCCCGTCGCAGAGGGCAGCCAGAGTGCACACAGGCCAGAGTTCTCACATATTTTAGCAAGTTTGTTCTCTAAAATCCTGTTTCATCTTTCTACTGCTTCTGCGCTCTCCGGGTGTTGCGCACAGTGCAGTGCTTGTCTGGTAGAGTAGTGCTTTGCCAGTTTTTGAACAATTTGTCCAGTAAAGTGTGTACCTTTCACTGGAGATCACAAGGGGTATTCCCCATGATGGGATGTAATGATTTAGAAGTTTCTTTGCCACTGTGATGGCATCAGTTTTCCTGCAGGGATAAGCTTCTACTCATCTCAAAACCAAGCAAACAATCACCAGCACATTATTCAAAAAAATTGACATTTAGGCAATTGAATAAAGTCCATTTGTAAATTCAGGAATGGTCCCAAAGGCGGAGGTCTGGTTGCCGGAACTGTCTTTACAGGTTTACCCACGTTGTGGGCTTGGCAGACAGGGCAAGCCAGACAGTAATCTTTGGCTGCTTGGGAGAATTTGGGAGCAAACCAATTTTGTTTTAAGGATTGCTACCATCCCCCCTTTGCCAACGTGTGACAATCCAGGGAGCAGAGGCAAGGTGGGGTAGCAAGACCGCTGGGGCAACAATGTGGCCATCAGAGCTGCACCAGTAGTGGTCTGGGTGCAAGGTGCACCCCGCCAGTCTCCACTCCTGCTTTTCCGATTCTGAGGCTTGGTCTTGCAGGAGGGCAAAGGAGCTGGCGATCGTAGGAGAGAAGGGAAAAACAGCAGGTAGAGGAGCAGATTTCACTACAAACTGCATAGCCTGCTACTAAAACTCCACAAGAATTATAAAAGCAAAAAAACCGTCTGTGTAAAGCACAAAGTTAAGATTATTCAAGGGACTTAAATTATTCTTTCATTAAAACAACAATATTGTACACACAACGTTTGAAATACATATATCACAAACAAGACAAATCTGGACAGAACACAGAACACAAACTTATTATGTCATGACACAGAACCATGGTTTTTTGTTGTTGTTGTTTGTTGTTTTTCTTCAGCTGGCACCAGCGCTTTCTGATGATCTGAAAGACAAGAAAACATTTCTACCCACATTGGGGTGGTGCATTATATTTTAGAACACTTTTTCTTTATAGATTTTTGCTACTTTTTGATCAGCCTGCTGTTACCCAATGGTATGCTTTTATTTTGAACACTAGCTTCAGAGGGTTTGAGTAAATTACTTTATTGTTTAATTATTAAGTTAAAGGTGGCATGCCTCAGTTTCCCTCTTGTACTGCAGACCAGGCTTTTTTTACTGCCACAGAAACTCTCTCAGAACAAGGTGCTTGCTAATTACTATTCCAGCAAGCAAAAAGGTTTTCTTTTCCTGAAAAGAATCACATGCAATGTTACAGGCTTACTCATGGGGGACAGTGCCCCCCCTTCCAGAACAGACAGGCAGTTTGCAGACACACACAACCTTGGGTCTGAAAGCAAGCCAAGAGTGCTATCAACTCAGCCTTGAAAAGAAACACAGTGAAGTTTCAGAGTTTGGATTCTTAAAACAATAACTAGTTTCCTTGGAAGACACATTTAACCCTTAGGGTGCAGGTTTTACAAATTTATCAATTCTGAAAGAGTTTTCGCCTTGTTACGCAGGGGGTCCAAAGCCTTCCTGCAGTCTATATTAGCGTTTTCAATAGCCAATTGAAACAGCAACAGGTGCTGAGCCTCCTCTGAGTCTACTTGTCGTTGTATGGCTGTTTGGAGCCTATCCAAAAATTACACATAGGGTTCCTGGGGGCCCTGGCGGACCGTAGCAAAAGATGTCCCCCTTTGGCCCGCATCAGGGACCTGTCATAAGGCTCGAAGGGTCAGCGATGTGGCTTGCGTAAATACCAAGCGATTCATCTGAGCCTGAGCCTGGGGAGTAGCATATTGGCCCTACCCTATAAGTTCATCTATGCCAACCTTTACCCCATTGGTAATATTATCCATAACTTGCAATGTAACACCGTCACGATACTCGGTGTCCCAAACTGCATACTGCGCCGGGCTAAGTAGCAGGCGTAATAGCGTGCGACAATCATGCAGGGCCATAACATATGACTCCGAAATAGCCACAACCAAATTCATCGTATAAGAAGACTGTAATCCATAATCCTTCACAGATTTGCACAACTCTTTTACGAGTTCATATGGCAAAGCCTCATGTCGGGCGGGCCGTTGGGGCGCATACACAATTGGAAAAGCCTGTAGAAGCTGCACATCTCCTCGCCGAAGAGCCTCACGTCGGCATTCAGATAAAACCCCTGCCTGTTCATTATGCGAGGGCGCCGCCAAGGGGGGCCCATATGGAGTGACCGTGTGGCTTGCGGACCTGTATGAAGAAGCGGGAGCTAATGCTGGGGCAAAAGGCGGCGGGGCTACAATCGAGGACCGAGAAACAGCTCATAGCCTCTGAGTCTGTAAAATTTGCTCCGACGTCGGTGCAGATGCCGCCAGGGCCTTGACGGGCTCGAGCGACGGGTACGAGTCAGACCCTACGCCAACCGCCGCTGTCCCTGTGTCAAAGGGGTCCTCGGGCCCGCCGTCCTCAGATTCACTATCCTCAGGGCCGAGGCACAAGTTGTCAGGCTCCGGGGAGACCGGGACCGTGGTGTACACTGGCTCACAATCCTCCCCGGGGGGTTTTGGGGGAGGGGACGAGGGATCCTCTGGGTCCTGATATGGCCTGGGATCAAATGTTGCCGACGCTTCCTTCAGGACCCGCTCGGTGGGATGCAATGCCCGTATGGCTGTATAAACAGTTCGCCACGTTACTATGATCCCTTTTGGGAGGGATAATGCAAGATGTTCAGAGGTTCTCAATTCCTTGCCCACCTTCTCCCAGAAGGTCAAATCATAAGAACCCCCTTCCAGGAACCACGGGCAATGGTCTCGTATCCAAACCAACAGCTGAACCAGCTGTACAGGGGGAACCTTAAACCCCTGTTCCTTCACAATGCGCTGCAAGATCTCAAGCTGCAGTTTTTGCTCTTTCGTGGCAGACTGCCCCATACTGTTACTCTGTCCGTGGCTGCTCACCTGTTCGTCCTGCGAATGGTGATGTCAGTAATTTCGGGAGCTCCTCTCAACAACTTATCCTCCGTCCAGCCGCGGGTACATCACCGGTTTGAATCACTCATTCAGTTCAAGCCCTGTATCGGGCGCCATTTGTGGTGTATGAAGGCACGGACTCCGGCCGGTGCAAGCACGAAATCATTTTATTGAAAGATTACAACTACCTTTATACCCTTAAAAGTTTACAAACTGCTTTTTCCCAAACTGCTTTTTCCCAGTCACAAAAACAGCATTCTCGAAGGTCATTGACTTAGGCAGATGTTGTTATTGTTGGCTCAGGACTCTTGCCTGGTTTCGTCCTTGGGACGCTCTGTCACGCAGCCAAAGCACTATGATTGTTGATTCTCTTCACCAAAGCCCTTGTCAGAGGTTTTAAAGGTGCGCCTGAGGACTGCCTACCAGTCTCATCTCTCCTGTTTTTGAACCGTTTACCCCCTTTCTATTGTGTTTGGGAGTCCATCACCTCTGACCAGTGGGTCCTAGAGACAGTAGGGAATGGCTACGTTATCCCCTTCTCCTGGCCCCCCCCTTCCCACCCTCCTGTCCCATCCCTCTTCAGGGACCCCTCTCACAAGCATCTCCTGCGGGAGGAGGTGCAACAGCTCCTCAGCCTAGGGCAGCCGAAGTGGTCCCCCCCTCTCCCGGATTCAGGGGTAGGGGCTTCTACTCCTGGTACTTCCTGGTCCCCAAAGCGAAGGGTGGGTTTCTGCCCATCTTGGACCTCAGGAACCTCAACGCCTTCATCACCAAAGCCAAGTTCAAGATGGTGACGCTGTTGTTGATCATTCCCTCCCCTCACTCTCGGATACTGGTACGCTGCCCTTGATCTAAAGGACGCTTAGTCTATGTCTACACTGCAGAGCTTTTCCGGGATACCTTTGGTACCCGGGAAAAGCTCTGCTGCATCCAAGGAACACGTCTGCTTTTCCAAAAAAAGCAGTTGGGGAGCCCATGTCAGTGACATGAGGACTCAAGGTGTGTGGTCATGGGAGGAACTCTCCCTGCATATCAATGTCAGGGAGTTGCAGGCAGTCTGTCTTGCATGTCAGGCCTTTCTCCCCCACGATTCTCATCCTGTCCGACAATATAATGGTGGTCTTCTACATAAAGTCAGGGTAGTGCTTGTTCCCCTCCCCTATGGCTCGAAGCCCTCCAGCTCTGGGATCTGTTTATCTAGGCAGGTATTCACCCGATTGCCTCCTACTTTCCTGGGACTCAGAACACTGGCAGACCAGTTGAGCAGGTCCTTCACCAGCCACGAGTGGTCTCTCAGGGCAGATGTGGCCCTCCAAATCTTCTGCAGGTGGGGGTTTCCCCACCTGGACCTGTTCACAACCTGCCAGAACAGGAAGTGCCCCAGGTTCTGCTCCTTCATGGGGCTCGGCCACAGGTCTCTGGGGGACATCCTCACCCCTTGGCCCAAGAGTCTGCTTTGTGCATTCCCCCATTTCCACTGGTACACAGGGTGAACCTGAGAGCTCGGGAATTTGGGGCTTCCCTCATTCTTATAGCGCCGGCATGGCCAAGACAGCATTGGTTCACAGCCCTCCTGAACCTCTCCTGCTAGAGGCCTCCCCCTGTATTCGGATGTCATAACGCAGAATTTCAGCAGGCTATCTGGACTACTCAGAAGGGGATTTCTCCTATGGATTTCTGGTCCTGAACTATCTCCTCAATCTCAGGGTCCAAGGGTTATTCTCCTCATCCATTAGGGTCCACCTGGCGGCTAGCTCTGCTTTTCACCCAGGCTTCTGGGGTAAGATGCTCTTCGCGAACCCCATGGTCCAGATTTCTGAAAGGGTTGGACAGGCTTTATTCACATGTACGTCAGGCCGTCCCTCAGTGGGACCTCAACCTGGTCCTTGCTAAGCTCACCGAGCCCCCCTTTGAGCCTCTGGTTTGCTGCTACACCTGTCTTGGAAGGTGGATAAGGTCAGGCCTTCCTGCAGAAGATGGTGTCTCCGTTTCATGTCTCCCAGGACATTTTTCTCCCAGTGCTTTACCCCAAGCCCCATGCCTCTGGCAAAGAACAGGCTTTATACATACTGGATGTCAGGAAGGCCTTAGCCTTTTATTTAGACAGGACAAAGCCCTTTTGTAAGTCCCCACAGTTGTTTGTGACAATCACGGAGAGGCTAAAGGGGCAGCCAGTCTCCGCCCAGAGGATTTTTCTCATGGATAACTTCCTGCATCAAGGAGTGTTATAACCTGGCTGGGGTGCCAATCCCTCCTTTGATGGCCCACTCCACCAGGGCCCAGCTGTTGTGGCTCAGGTCCCCATCCTGTAAATCTGTAGTGCTGCCACATGGTCTTCAGTCCACACCTTTGCCAACCATTATGTGTGGGCTCATCAGGCTAGGAAGGATGCAGTTCTTGGTAGGGTAGTTCTCCACTCTGTGGAAGGTTAGAACTCTGAACCCACCTCCTGGGTTTCTGCTTTGGAGTCACCTTACATGGAGTGGACATGAGCAATCACTGGAAGAAGAAAAAATGGTTACTTACCTTCGTAACTATTGTTCTTCGAGATGTGTTGCTCATGTCCATTCCAAATCCCACCCTCCTCCCCTCCTTCAGAGTAGTCTGGTAAGAAGGAACCGAGGGGGTGGAGGGCCAGCAGGGATATATATTAGCTAATATAGCAGCAACGCTCCAGGGGGCTCCCCTGCTGGCCCAATGGGTACTGCTAAGGGAAAAACTTGCAATGGCACACACTGTGTGCACGTGTCCCACCTGCATGGACACGACATGGTCGTGATCAAGGGTCCGCCAGGCTCCAGCAAGGGCACCATCTCCTCGTGCATCATCAAGCACTTTGCCCTGAAGCACCTGTCCAGCGGGGACAACATGCAGAGAAGGACAGAGCAGGGGTAGAGGAGGGCAGCTGAAATGGCCCTCGTGGTGATGGTTGAGCTGGCACAGGGAGGATTTGAAGTGTAGTAAGATCCTGCATGCCCTACCCACCCCTCGGCCTGGCTGTGGCATTGCTCCTGCCCCTGTCAGCACAGAAGGGCTCGAAGCTACTATGTGTGTGATAGCTGTGCTCCTGAATGACATAGGTGTCACCACAGCTGGTTGGGTATGGGGAGGTCCTGCTGTACCCTGGCTCCATAGCCTAGACCTGAACTTGAACTTGAAGCCCTTCCGGGACCGTATAGGCCCCTTGCCCCTCTGAGGCAATCAGGTTAGCTTGTGATTTTGGGACAGTGTCCTTCCATGGCTCTTCTCATTCGTTATCACATAACATTCCCATGTCAACTGCAGTCACACTTCACAGGGGAAAGTAAAGGTATTATTATTAGAAGCATTTTTAGCTGTCCTTCAATTCCCTTTCCTAGCTGGCGTCACGTAATCAGCTAGTTATCTGCAAACTCTGATCCATTACAATGACTTGTATTGAAGCAAAATGCAGGACAATGTAGCACTTTAAAGACTAACAAGATGGTTTATTAGATGATGAGCTTTCGTGGGCCAGACCCACTTCCTCAGATCAAATAGTGGAAGAAAATTGTCACAACCATATATACCAAAGGATACAATTAAAAAAATGAACACATATGAAAAGGACAAATCACATTGCAGAACAGGAGGGGGATGCGGGGGGGGGGGGAAGGAAGGAAGGTAAGTGTCTGTGAATTGATGATATTAGAGGTAGGGAGAGTGGGATGTTTGTGAGTTAATGGTATTACAGGTGATAATTGGGAAAGCTATCTTGATAATGGGTGAGATAGTTCAAATGTTTGTTAAGTCCTTGTTGGCAAGTGTCGAATTTTAACATGAATGACAGTTCAGAGGATTCCCTTTCAAGTGCAGATGTAAAAGGTCTTTGTAGCAGAATGCAGGTGGTTAAGTCATTGAGAGAGTGTCCTTTCTGGTTAAAATGGCAAGAAACTGTTTTCTCTTTGTGATCTTGTCTGATATCTGTTTTGTGGGCATTGATCCTTTGGCGAAGTGTCTGAGATGTTTGTCCAATGTACATAGCAGACGGACACTTTCGGCACATGATAGCATAGATTATATTTCTGGATGCGCAGGAATATGTGTTCTTGATCTTATAACTCACTTGGTTAGGTCCAATAATGGTATCAGCAGAATGAATATGTGGACAAAGCTGGCAACGGGGTTTGTTGCAAGGGAACATTATGAATAAGGTCATTATGAATAAGGCCGACTATAACCAGGAGGCAACCAGACAACTCTCGAACACCACATTTTACAAACCTCTCCCCTCTGACCCCACCTTGGACTACCAAAAGAAACTACACTGTCTCCTTAAAAGCCTCCCCACAGCTACTCGGGAACAAATCCTCACAGAATCACCTTCTGACCCCCGACCAGGATTGTTCTATCTACTTCCCAAGATCCATAAACCTGGGCACCCTGGACGTCCCATCATCTCTGGTATTGGCACGCTCACTACTGGTCTATCCAGCTATGTAGACACTCTTCTCAAACCCTTCGTAACCAATACCCCCAGCTATCTCCGAGACACTACTGACTTCCTAAGGAAACTACAAAACATCGATAACCTCCCCAATAATACCATCCTTGCCACCATGGATGTAGAAGCTCTATATACCAACATCCCACATGAAGACGGATTACAAGCAATTAGAAACACTATCCCAGAGGACACTACTGCCAACCTGATAGCAGACCTATATAACTTTGTTCTCACCCACAATTATTTCCAGTTTGAGAACAACTTATACCTCCAGATCAGCAGCACAGCCATGGGTACACGCATGGCCCCACAGTATGCTAACATCTTTATGGCTGACCTAGAACAACGTTTCCTCAACTCCCGTCCCCTTTCACCCCTCCTCTACCTACGGTACATCGATGACATCTTTATGATCTGGACGCATGGCCAAGAAACATTGGAGATACTCCACAGAGATTTCAACAACCTACACCCCACCATCAACCTCAGCCTGGACCATTCTACACGAGAGATCCACTTCCTGGACACCACCGTACAAATCAACAATGGAAAATTAGACACCACTCTCTACAGAAAACCCACCGACTCATACAGTTACCTACATGCATCCAGCTCCCATCCAGAACACACCACACGATCCATCGTCTATAGCCAAGCCCTTCGATACAACCGCATCTGCTCTAATCCCACTGACAGAGACCAGAAGCTTCAGGATCTCAACCAAGCATTTATAAATCTCAACTACCCACCCAGAGAAATAAAAAAGCAAATTGAAAGAGCCAGACGAATACCTAGAAACCATCTACTTCAAGACAGACCCAAGAAAACCAACAATAGAACACCACTTGTCATCACCTACAACCCCCAACTTAAACCTGTCCAACACATTATCAATAAACTACAGCCTATATTGGAACAGGATACTAAACTCCAAGAGGCTCTGGGAGACAGACCCATAGTCTCCTATAGACAACCACCTAACCTCAAGATGATTCTTACCAACAACCACAGGACATACCACACTAATACCAACCCTGGTACCTTCCCTTGCAACACACCCCGTTGCCAGCTTTGTCCACATATTCATTCTGCTGATACCATTATTGGACCTAACCAAGTGAGTTATAAGATCAAGAACACATATTCCTGCGCATCCAGAAATATAATCTATGCTATCATGTGCCGAAAGTGTCCGTCTGCTATGTACATTGGACAAACATCTCAGACACTTCGCCAAAGGATCAATGCCCACAAAACAGATATCAGACAAGATCACAAAGAGAAAACAGTTTCTTGCCATTTTAACCAGAAAGGACACTCTCTCAATGACTTAACCACCTGCATTCTGCTACAAAGACCTTTTACATCTGCACTTGAAAGGGAATCCTCTGAACTGTCATTCATGTTAAAATTCGACACTTGCCAACAAGGACTTAACAAACATTTGAACTATCTCACCCATTATCAAGATAGCTTTCCCAATTATCACCTCTAATACCATTAACTCACAAACATCCCACTCTCCCTACCTCTAATATCGTCAATTCACAGACACTTACCTTCCTTCCTCCCCCCCCCCCCCCCCCCGCATCCCCCTCCTGTTCTGCAATGTGATTTGTCCTTTTCATATTTGTTCATTTTTTTTAATTGTATCCTTTGGTATATATGGTTGTGACTACTTTCTTCCACTATTTGATCTGAGGAAGTGGGTCTGGCCCACGAAAGCTCATCATCTAATAAACCATCTTGTTAGTCTTTAAAGTGCTACATTGTCCTGCATTTTGCTTCAGCTACCCCAGACTAACACGGCTACATTTCTATCACAATGACTTGTATTGTGTGCATACAGATGCAATGGAAAATAACATGTGACCTCTTAAAATTAATTACCATAATGAATATGCAAATAAAATGTTACCGGTCTGCCAAAAATTTGCAAATGGGTTTGCCGATCTGCGGTATAAAAAAGGTTGGGAACCACTGATCTAGGATGTATCTTTGGATCTCTTCAGGAACACCATCTAGGAACTTTTCCATTCTCATCAGGAGAGCTAGCTCTTCCATAGTCTTAGCATTTGCTCCTGATATCCATGCGCCCCAGTTTTTGTTTATCTGGTAGGCATGTTGGGGCAATGCCACATCTGGTTTCCACCTTAGGGCTCTGAAACAGCAACATGCATGTTTGGCAGTGAGCCCCATCCCAATTCTGGCCTCTTGTTTAAAAAGTTCATAATCATTCATGTTTTCCCCAGGCATTTCAGCTGCCACTTCTGCTAAGGGTCTTTGGGGATGTTGTACCTAAGACAGGCTCTTTCAGAATTCACTCTGCATCAAGGAGTGATGGAAGAGGAAGGCCTCTGCATAATCTCTTACCTGATACACCGGGGATTTCTTGGTTTGGGGAGCATTAATTGGAGCAGGGTCGTTAGTCAGTGTAGCTGGAGTGCCCAGCTTCTCAGCTTTCTCCAGCTCAAAGCGCCTCTGCTTTTCCCTCTTCTCTAAACACGCTGGCTACGTCTACACTGGCCCCTTTTCCGGAAGGGGCATGTAAATTTCACTAGTCGTCGTAGGGAAATCCGCGGGGGATTTAAATATCCCCCGCGGCATTTAAATAAAAATGTCCGCCGCTTTTTTCCGGCTTTTAAAAAAGCCGGAAAAGAGCGTCTAGACTGGCCCCGATCCTCCGGAAAAAGTGCCCTTTTCCGGAGGGTCTTATTCCTACTTTGAAGTAAGAATAAGAGCCTCCGGAAAAGGGCGCTTTTCCAGAGGATCGGGGCCAGTCTAGGCGCTCTTTTCCGGCTTTTTTAAAAGCCGGAAAAAAGCGGCGGACATTTTTATTTAAATGCCGCGGGGGATATTTAAATCCCCCGCGGATTTCCCTACGACGACTCATGAAATTTACATGCCCCTTCCGGAAAAGGGGCCAGTGTAGACGTAGCCCTTGTCTCCGCTTCCAAACACTTCATCTGTATGAAAAACTCCATCTCCTCTTTTGTTAGAGGGCTGCCTGCCTTAAGGACACTCTCCCACCCTGAGGACAGTGGTATGGGAGGGGCATGGCCACCACCCTCTGCTCCTGCCCCCACAAGGTTACTCCCTCCTGGCCTCACAGGGACATTCTCCTGCCCCATACTCTTGCTATACGAGTGTTCCCCGGAGGTGGACATCTCTCCCTGATCTGAGGCTTTCACCTCGGGGTGTCGCTTAGGAAGGGTTGGTTGCTCCAGGGCTACTCTGCCCAACCACAAATGCATGCACTGGGCTATTTCCCTGCCCTACTCCAGCCTAGCTGTCCAGTTGCCCCAAAAGCTAGAAAAAAATAACGGTTTGGTTTGGACTCTCTGGCTGTGCAAGTTTAACCTTCTGTGTGCCTTTCCCCCCCCCTCAGGCAGCAAAAGAAGAAAAACAATCCCCAAACTTCCAAACAGCAAAAGAGGGGGGAAAAGTGTACTTTTAAAATCCTGAGGTCTGTGTTCCTTGTTCAAAATGATCCCACCAGCACTGACACCATGTCAAGGTTGTTCCCCACTCTGGCACTCTGAGTGCAGAAGGTGGGGGCCCACAAGATGCCTTAAAATCCCTTGCCTCTATAGGCTTCTGTTTAAAGACGCCCCAAGGTCACAGATTCCCTGGCCTTGGGAGACAGGCTGCTTCCACCCAAGTTAAAAAAAACAAACAACCCTTTCTTCTTGAATCCAGGAAGAAAGCATTTGGGAACTTCTTCCAGAGGGGTACCCCAAGCTCTTTTACCGCAAGAGAGCTTGAAAAAAACAAACTGCAATCTCTGATAGCTGACCTCTCAGGCTAGGCAGGCACACACAGACCTTCTGTTACCTTCCAGGACACAAGAATCAAATCATCGCCTTAAAAAAGGAGATTTTATTAGCAAAGCAAAAAGCTATACTTGGTAATGCATACTAGGTTGCTAGGTGTTACAGAGCAACTGATTAAAACACAGAGAATTGTATCACTGGGATTCACCTTTAAAGTTACAGTGTATGGGGGGGGCACATGGAATTAGCACAGAGGGCTGTGTCTAGACCGCATCCCTTTTCCGTAAAAAGGATGCAAATTAGATGTATCGCAATTGCAAATGAAGCGGGGATTTAAATCCCCCCCGCTTCATTTGCATAAAAATGGCTGCCACTTTTTTCCAGCTCGGAGCTTTGCCAGAAAAAGCACCAGTCTAGACACAGATCTTTTGGAAAATAAAGCCTTTTCTGAAAGATCCCTTATTCCTCTTAAAATAAGGGGGGATTTAAATCCCCGCTTCATTTGCAATTGCCATGTGTCTAATTTGCATCCCTTTTACGGAAAAGGGTTGCAGTGTAGACACAGCCGAGGAGTTTAACCAAACAACAAAACAAAGAAAATAACCTGATCGCGTCTAACTAAAAACATTCCCTATCACTTACCTATTCACACCTTCAAGGTCCAATACATTTCTGGGCATGGTATTCCTGCCTGGTTCAATTAATCCTGTTCCTCCAGCTCTTGGTTTAAACTCACACAAAGAAAACAGCAGGCAGGTACCCCTTTCAATTCAAATCTCAATACTTTCTTCCCATTGGTTCTCCTAGCTCCCTGCCAACACTTTCTAGCTACCTGGGTTTAACCCTTTAGTTACTGAATGCTGGGCTGTTTAGAAAAGGACAGCACTCCTCCTATCCATCCCAGTGCCATAGTGAAAGGTGCCCAGCTGTAACTATAGAAGGGAATGACTCTAAGCATGGCCCAAGGGGAAGAGACTATCTAAAATCTCAGGGTGACGGTGGGCGATGCTGAATAAAAAAGGGAGACACTGCCTTTTTTTTAAAAGCCTCCCCTCAAATAAAAAATATATCCTCTGTCACACATCAAAAAATAAAATGCCTGGAGCAGTAATTCCATGTTGCAACTGCACAACAGTCAAGAATGCCCTGCTTGTGGCCATTGGGAACACTTCCAGGCAAAGCACAAAACTTTCTAGAACTGTTGGATGCTGCTGGAGAGGAGCCTCAAAGGCAGGCTGGAGGCTTCAGAGAGAAGAGCAGCTTGAGAGGAAAGGATGCAACAGGAATATGAGCTCAATGTGGTTGCAGACCATAGAGACACTAGTCATCTCCAACCCCTATGCTCTTGGCTATTTGTTAACAGAGGTGGGTGGCTTTTCCTCTCCTCTTCCAGCAAGGGCCTAGGAGCTGACCTGATCTGTAGCTTAGCCAGAAGAATTAGATGTGGGCTGCGAGTACTCATGCCTTCTAGGGAAAAGTCCTTTAACTTTCTTCTTTCTCCCCAACAGGAGTTGCGGGTGATTCCCTGCACTCACCGATTCCACAAAAAATGTGTGGATCCCTGGCTGCTGCAGCATCATACTTGCCCCCACTGCCGCCATAACATTATAGGTAAGTGGTGCCCCTCAAATGCACGCACCCAGATAGGGCCATTTCTGGACTTCTCCACTCTCTGGATGGAGGGAAATAGTGTGTGTTTCTGTACACTCCTAGGGAAATCCCTCTGGGGATTGGTTTGTATTGTAATACCATCCTGGGACCTCCTGCAACAGTGCCAGCAGGTAATAGGGGGTCAGTTAAAGAAGTTTCTTGAAGAGTGACCCCATGTCCTAAACCAGCCAGAACATATTCCATCCATAGCGCATATCCTGGGCATGTGCCCATTGGAGGGCTGCATCTATCAGCCTGTGTAGAAAAGAAGCACAAATAAAGTTCACCCAAGTTCATGGTATTTTTAATGGGTCAATACCAAGAAAAGCAAATTAATTAAAAGCAGCTGGTGTGTAGGAGGGAATTGTAAAGTTCCTAGCTTCCTCTGTGCAGAAACATGGAATGTGGCTCTTTCATTGACTTTACAGCATTTTCCATTTAAGTAATCATATATATAGTAGCCCAATGTCTGTGACTCTGTAATGCTGCAATGGTGGCTGTTCCCCCTGGCCGGTGCTGTTGCCTCCCTGGCTGTTCCCTCTGGGTGGCGCTGTTGCCTGAGTCACGTCCTTCGCCTCCCACTGTGGCGCTCAGCTGACTTCTGCGCCACTCAGCCGGGCTGCCATGGGGGAGCCCAAACAGCCACTTGCTCCGCTTGCTCCCCCACGGTGGCCCGGCTGAGCGGCACAGAAGTCAGCAAAGCGCCACGGCGGGAGGTGAAGGGAGGGCGGGGCGGTGACGTGTGGTGTGACAGCGGCTCCAGGCCCTGCCCCCTGGCCGTGACCGTCACCGCCCCGCCCCGCCCCCCTTCACCTCCTGCAGTGGGGCTCGGCTGACTTCTGTGCCGCTCAGCTGGGCCGCTGCGGGGGAGCAAGTGGCATAAGTGACCGTTTGGGCTCCGTGCTCCCCATGCAGCACGGGGAGTGCGGTGTCCAAATAGCTGTTTGGGCTCCACGGTCCCCCGAGTGAGAGGCAGGAGGTGGACGAGAGCTGAGAGAGAGAGGGGGGAGGCAGTAGGAGGAGGAGAGAGAGAGACAGAGCGAGAGACCGGAGGCTCAGGAGAGAAGACCGACGTGGAGGAGAGACCTGAAAATCCCGTCTTATGACGGGCTAATTGGCTAGTTTGTAAGAAAAATGGGGAAAGTTGAGCAGAGATCATGTTCCTAAGCCAAAGGGCTGGGAATGCTGAGCAGGCAGCATCTTTACTTATGCTGAAGTCACTGCTCTTCCTCCCCTGGCCAATAGATCCAGGGGGTTTGAAGAACTTCCACTTCTCTGATGCAGGCTGGCACTATCACTTACTGTTGCAGTCTTACTAAAATCTAACTAAAACCCTCAGTAGAGTGGCTGCACCTCCAGGACACAGTTTTCTTTTCTCCCCATCCAGAACAAAAGAAGGGAAATCCAGGCCCAGTATGTTTGGAACCCATCAACCCAGTGCGCAGCCAGCAGCAGAGGGTGATTCTGCCAGTTCATTATCCTGGCCAAGTGCACAGGACCAACCAGATAACTGCGTATCCCACCCGGACTAGCATGGACCCCCATGGAAATCCCATCACGGTGCTGACAGTGGACCGGCATGGTGAGCAGAGCCTGTACCCAGCACAGTCCCCTGCTTACATACAAAGCTACCAGCCTGTTCACTTGGATCATGCCTTGAACACTCATCGCTGTGGCCTGGAGCACAGAGCTTGTTCTCCAGCTCAGGCCTTCCGAAGGGTAAAGTTCAAACGACAAAACTTCTCTAAAGCAGCTTGTTTTTCCCAGTGTGAGACCATGTACCAGCACTACTACTTCCAAGGCCTTAGCTACCCTGAGAAAGATGGACAGCCTCCAGCTGGCATTGCTTCCAAGGGTCCTTCCCGTGCCTTCCAGCCTGCTGGCAGCCTGCTGTTCCCTCCTGTGGTGCATGTCATGCCCTCCTCCCACATGGAAAGTGGCAGCACCTCCAGCTGCTATCATGGTCACCGCTCTGTGTGCAGCGGTTACTTGGCTGACTGCCCAGGCAGTGACAGTAGCAGCAGCAGTTCTGGGCAATGCCACTGCTCCTCCAGTGATTCCATGGTTGACTGTACAGAGGTCAGCAACCAGGGGGTCTATGGGAGCTGCTCCACCTTCCGTAGTTCTCTCAGCAGTGACTATGACTCTCATATTTACCACAGCAAGAGCTCCTGCTGTGGGGAGGATGCTGGTGGCACAAACCTGGGGGCAATCCTGCTCCTGGAGGGCCCCCAGCAGGACAAGCCTCTGGCACATGGGCATATTCTGGTGGGTGCTGACTGTCAGCCTGTGCCATCTTCTTCCTCAGGGGACCAACTTTCTACCTGCAGCATGGAGATGAACTACAGCAGCAGCTCCTCCCTGGATCACAGGGATTCAAATGGCACTACCTCAGAGGGAGGCCTTGAGGGGACTCCCAGGGCTGCCTTGGCTGTTAAAAGGAACTGGAAAGGTCCAGAAGATGCAGGACCTCTGATGGAACAAGCATGTGCTTGCTGCTTTGAGCTCCAGCATGCTGCCCTGGAGCCCAGCAATGGGACAGAAGACTATGGCGCTCTCTTCTTGGGCTCCCCGCTTTGGGGCAGGTGTGGCCCAGGCATGGAGCAGCAGCCAGGTAGCTCCCCAGGCCTGTACAGTGTTAACTCGGACCATGTGCGTAGGACAGATGGGGTGAAATATGAGGGCTTGCCCTGCTGCTTCTATGAAGAGAAGCAGGTTGCCTGTGGTGGAATGGGTAGCAGTGAAAGTGGTGGCTGCTACACAGAGGACTATGCAGTGAGTGTACAGTACACACTTCCTGAGGAGGCCTTGCCAAGCTGCTATCAAGAGGTGCATGACATAGGTCAGTGCATCCCTATCATTCCTGAGGACAGAGACTGTGCATTAGTCCAGCTGCCAGAGTGCCAAGGAACCCCTGGAGGCTGTAGTTCCTGGGACAGGGCACCTGACATGGATGCTCATCTACCCCGCCAAGGCCTAGCAGAGCTGCAGGAGGAGACGAAGGCCTGCTACCAGGCAGTGTCCCTCCTGTGCCAGAGCTACTCTCGGGACAAAGGCACGAGGATGCTCTTTCACAGCTCCACCCGGAGCTCACAGGTGGCAGCAGCAACCACAAAGGCTACAGGTAAGAGTCAGACTTGTTTTTTCTCATCTCAGAGCATGGTGAAAAGAGAGCCGTGCCAGCTGCACTTGTGTTCACAGAGATGGGCTGCACACAGCCCTTACAGCTCATGCCATGGAGAAGGGGAGCTGCTCATTATTCCAGCCTGTCATCTACCTTTTTATAGAAACTGCCTATGTTAGCCTCTTTTTCTCAAAGAATGTCCTCCTGTGCTCTCTCCATTGGTGAGGGTGTTAATGGGCTATCTAGTCATGGTCAGGGCAGCTCTAGACACCAGTGGTGAAAACACAAGTGGCTGCTGGCACTTAATCTACACTAGGGTTCCCACCATGGTCATGGCCAGTGGAGCTAAACCAATGTTAGCAGCTGTGGGAAATTCAGGAAAATGACCAGAGCAGAAAAGGTCAAAGTGCCATGTATGGGGTAGGTAAGAAGACTGGTAACTCTGAAAAGGATGAAAAGGAGTTCTGGAAAGTTTGGCATAACCTTGGAGGATAATGCATGGAAGGGGAGGGAGGTGCAGGCCTTCCTAGCTATGGTCACACTGAAGCGCTATTTCGGGCTACCTCTGGTAGCCCAAAATAGCTATTCCGTGTCTTTTGAGCAGGCCCATTATTTCGAAATATAATGGGCTCACTATTCTGACGTCCCTGTAAACCTCACTCCACAAGGAGTAAGGGATGTTTTGGAATAGCGGATTATTTCAAAATAAGTGCTGTGTAGACAGCGCCAAATTACAAAATAAGCTATTTCAAAATTGATTCAAAATAAGCTATGCAATTTGTGTAGCTCAAATTGCATAGCGTATTTCAAGCTATGGGTGCCCAATGCCTCAGAAGTGTTTGTGGCAGTGAGTCTGGACTGGTCACAAACAATTCGTGGAAAAGGGAGAACCACCACCTGGGCTTCTCCTTCTCCTTTACTTCCAACGAGTATGGGGGGACCCCTCCCCAGGCCTCTTTCTTGGATGTGCCAGGTCTAATAATTCTTTTATCCTTTCAGGGTCTGGATCTTACCTGCTGGAAAGAAGCCAAATGGGCAACTAGATCTTGCCAGACTGGGGAGCTTTTTATGGAGACTTCAAATTATGCTGGACTTTCTTTCAGACTTTTTTAACTCTGACAAACACACAAAAGTGGTAATGCAGAGAAGCCCCTACTCCCAGCCCAGCTGAACTGAGCTCCCCTCCATTCCTTGCCAGCTTGATGCCTCCTTTAATCCTGGGCTTGTATAAGGACACAAGCCATTAAGGAGCAGCTCTGATCTCTAGGGTCCCTTCTACACTAACAACAACATGGTCCTTTAAATTTCTGTTTTTTTCAAACCATGGTGCCAGCTCTTTCTGGCAGATAACACTGCTACATTACACAAGCCACAGCGTGTATAGATACTGATCTCTCCTAAAGTGAGTGAAGGCCTTTGAGCTCAGGGCTATACCTGCCTGAGGGTATGTCTACACTTGCAGCCTAATTCAAACTAGGACTGCAAATGTAGGCATTTGGAATTGCAAATCAAGCCTGGGATTTAAATATCCCACGCTTGATTTGCATCTTCCCGGCCGGGCGCCATTTTTGAAATTTACAAACCTGAAGTAACTGCCCGTGTCTACATGCGGCAGTGAAACGGGCGTTCGAAATAAAGCCCTAGTTCGAACTACCTGTTAAACCTCATTGCAGGAGGAATTGCTTGATTTGCAATTCCAAATGCCTACATTTGCAGCCCTAGTTCGAATTAGGCCGCAAGTGTAGACATACCCATATTCTACGTCTTCACTGGCATGATTTTCCAAAAATGCTTTTAACGGAAAAGTTTTCCATTAAAAGCATTTTCGGAAAAGCACGTCTAGATTGGCAGGATGCTTTTCCGCAAAAGCACTTTTTTGTGGAAAAGCGTCCGTGGCCAATCTAGACACGGTTTTCTGCAAAAAAGCCCCGATCACCATTTTCGCGATCGGGGCTTTTTTGCGGAAAACAATACTGTGCTGTTTACACTGGCCCTCTTGCGCAAATGATTTGCGCAAGAGGGCTTTTGCCTGAATGGTAGCAGCACAGTATTTCCACAAGAACACTGATGATCTTACATGAGATCGTCAGTGTTCTTGCGGAAATTCAAAGGGCCAGTGTAGACAGCTGGCAAGTTTTTCCGCAAAATCAAATGATTTTGCGGAAAAACTTGCCAGTCTAGACACAGCCATAGAGAACAAGTCAGCACCGTGAGTCAAAACTAATCCGGGGCTGTGTCTACACTGGGCCACTTATTCCAGAAAAGCAGCCGCTTTTCCGGAATAACTTGCCAGCTGTCTACACTGGCCGCTTGCTTTTCCAGAAAAGCAATGACAATCTACTGTAAAATTGTCAGTGTTTTTCTGGAAAAACGATGCTGCTCCAGTTCGGGCAAAAGTCCTTTTCCGGAAAACTGTTCCGGAAAAGGGCCAGTGTAGACACAACAGTAGTCTTTTCTGCAAAAAAGCCCCGATCGCGAAAATGATGATTGGGGTTTTTTCCGGAAAACCGCGTCTAGATTGGCCACGGATGCCTTTCCGGAAAAAGTGCTTTTCTTCCGGAAAAGCATCCTGCCAATGTAGACGCTCTTTTTCCGGAAATACTTATAACAGAAAACTGTTCCGTTTTAAGCATTTCCGGAAAAGGGTGCCAGTGTATACGTAGCCCAGGTGGATACAAATGCTGAAGCAACCCTTGGATGCTGCCCTGTCCTCCATTTGGCAAAACCCAGTAGGAAGAAGGCTTTAGAATCTTGAACCTTGGGTGCAAGGTTGGGACACAGATGTAGGTTTGCCCCTTTCTTACACTCTTAGGGGTGTGCAGACAAAGTCTGCTTTCCTGCAGGAGTGTAGATGGGAGCTTGTGTGGAATGCTACCTCTGCTGCCTACTGACAAAGGCACTAGTACCTCTCACACCTTCTGGCCTGTGGAGCAATAGGGAATAAGTGACATAGAAAGGCTGGGGGGGATAGCAGCTTCTCATCAAGAATTTCAGTCTTCCTACTGCAGTTCCTCAGGAGTTTGCAACCCCAGGAGATGGGCAGCACCACAGCAAGAGAAACGGGCACTTGCAGTGATGTGTTACTTGCACGTTGCCTGTGCCTTGTTTGGGTCAGTTGGGGAAACGCTTGGATAGGGGTAAATGGGTTGATTCATTGGAGACTGCATGTGGGTAATGGACTTAGTGCTTTCCATCAACCAGCACACCATACATGCACACACATGGGGCATAGTGCCTGGAGCAAGTTTGCTTTAGCCTTTATTTCTCTCTCTTTGCTGGAAGAGAGATGGTTGATGTAGCTGCCATAGACCAGTCCAGCTTACAGGTGTCTTTGGTTCATCCAGCCTTCGCCATGTTCATGCCTTTGCATACAGAGAGCACAGTGGGAACGTTTTGTTACCATGAGATAATGCATATCAGTCCTTTCCTGTGGAACCAGTGGATTCTAAATAAGAGCCATGGCTGTCATGCTGTGAGTAACCCTCAGTTTAGCTTTTCAGAGACTGGGTGAATCTTAACAGGAGCTGAGCTGGAAAATGAAAAACCATTACTTACACATATTTCTATGTATAAAGATGCAATATCTTCTCTGAGTACCAGTGGCTTATGGTGTGTTTATGGAAATGAAGCTGTGGGATTTTATAAAATTTTCCACTTTTGAATTCGCTCACCTTCCCCCACCCCCAAAGAAATCAACCAGAAGAGGTGTGGTTATGATATAGTAGATACACATCTTGGGTGTGCTGAGAAGCACCACGTCTTTGGCCACTCGAGATACTTGGCATACTCTAAGTAGCAGACTGAGGTACGGTGCAAAGTGGATGATGAATGTTTTGGCTCATGTGTTCCCATTCACATGGGCATGGTGTCACCCATGTAGAGATGCATTCTCGTCCACTCCCATTTTTTATCTTGTTACCTCCTGTATTTGCTCATTATCCCTGCTGAAAGCCCACTGGGGCGAATGTGTCTGCAATTACACACAGGGTGCGTCTAGACTGGCAAGATTTTGCGCAAAAACTTGCCAGCTGTCTACACTGGCTGCTTGAATTTGCGCAAGAGCACTGACTTTGTAATGTACAAAATCAGTGCTTCTTGCACAAATACTTTCACGCTCCCGCTTGGGAAAAAGAATACTTGCTCAAGAGGGCCAGTGTAGACAGGGAAGAATTGTTTAGCGCAAAAAAGCCCCGATGGCTAAAATGGCGATGGGGGTTTTCTTGCGCAAAATCGCGTCTAGACTGGCCACGGATGCTTTTGCGCAAAAGCATTCGTGCCAATCTAGACGCGCTTTTGTGGAAATACTTTTAACGGAAAAACTTTTCCGTTAAAAGTATTTCCACAAAATCATGCCAATCTAGATGCAGCCCCTGACCGCTTAGCTGTGAGATACTGTTTTAAAACAAAAATGCCTTTCTATTGCTTAAATAAATTGTTGCTAGTGTGTTGGGCTCAGGAAGCACTATTTAAAATGTTTAATTAAAATTTATTCTGTAGCACTTAAAATGGCTTTGTATAAACTTTGCTGTAAAGATTTGTAATAATATTGTCAAAGGGCTCTTTCTCCATTACCATGTTTTACTGTTTTAAAGGCTAGGAAACAACTTGAGTATATTCTGTATATGTATAGCAGCACATTTCATTTATGGAAATATGTTCGCAGAATATTTATTTACTAATATATTTATCTTAAGCCATGTCTCGCATTGAGAGTGTGTAACCTTATTGGAATAATCATTGAAAATCACTAACATGAGGCCCTGTAAATACATGATAATTGCACACAAAGATTTTACAATATTTGCTGACCAAAACATTAGTTAAAGCATGTTGTAGTTCTCTACAGTTTTGTAACAAAGTGTACAAATGTCTGTTTAAAAAATAACAAAAAGCAAAATACAGTTTTAGCAAGTATGTTTTGAAAGTTGTTCTCGTGTTTTGTCGCGCTAGTTCAGCATTGTGCCTCTAAAGACAATCCTGGGGCCTGTGAGTGAAATATTTTAAACTAAACTGTTTGCACAGGCCTCTTGTGAAAAGTTCTACTTGACCGTGAGAAGACTGGGTTGGAGTATAACTCCTAGAAGCATGTATCTCAGTAGAAGGGCGTGTAAATCCCTCTTTGCAAGCTGTCTATCCACCACTAAACTCTCCCAACCAAAATATTTTTTAGATTCACTGTTCATGATCTTCATAAGATTAGCCCTAACACTATGGCTATGTCTATACTCGCGGCTTCTTGCGCAAGTAATATGCAAATGAGGCTAAGCGTGGAATATCGCCGAGCCTCATTTGCATACCTAATGAGCCACCATTTTTTTCAGAAGAGGCTCTTGCACAAGAAGGAGCGTCTACACTGCTCCTTCTTGCACAAGAAAAACCCTCTTGCTCAATGCCGTTCTTCCTGTCAAGTAATAGGTGTAACGGCATTGCGCAAGAGGGTTTTTCTTGCGCAAGTGTAGATATAGCATAGCCTATGAGTTGTAAGTGAATAAAAACTATTTTAATTGGCTCACCAGGATGTGGCTATGATTAGTAAACAATTTTTTCAACTTTCCTCCACCTAACCCTTCCTCTCTGTTTGGAGCACCTATTCATGTGCCTTTTCTGGTAATAAGAATGGCCTTCCCTAGTCCCCCCTTCCTGATGTCAAATAAAAGACACGTATTTTCAAAAATAACAACTCTCTTTATTCAACACAACTGGGGAGGGGGAATGAAACTGTGAGGAGATGGGGGAAAGGAGGCGGGAGAGGGCAGGAGAGAAGGTGGGAGAGGGGAGGGGGAAACCTGGGAGGAGGGAGCCGGAAGGGGGAGGAAGGGGAGAATTGGGGCAGGAGGGACGGGGGGGTCAGAGGAAGCGGGAGGGGAGCAGGGGTGGGAGGAAGAGTGAGAGCTGGGGCGGCCGCAGGGGCTGGAGCAGGAGGAGGCAGGAACCTGTCCACCAGGGTCTGGAGGTGACCTCGGAGGGCACGGCCCTGATCCTCCAGCGCCTGCAAGCTCCGCTGCCGCAGCCGCAAATCCTTGCGGACCCAGTGCTCCTGGGTGCGGAGCTGCTGCTCCAGTAGTTGCAGGTGCTCCTGGCTGTGCATGTGGCCTCTGGTGGCCAGGCTGGCAGCCACGTGGCTGTATACGGCCGCATTCCTGTGCCTAGTGCAGAGATCGTGGGCATTGGAGGCCTCCCCCCAAACCTCAATGAGGTCCACGATCTCCGCACTAGACCAGGTGGGTGCCTGCCTCTTGTGGTCCCGGGAAGGCTCCTGGGAGCTGCCAGCCTGGTCCCGGGAAGAGGGGGAGGGCTGGGTGGCAGCGGGTGGCTGGCTCATCTCGTGCCAGGTGCAGGGTCTGCTGGCTGGGTGCTGGCAGGCTTGCAACTGGCACAAGCACCGTAGCCAGACCGTGCCCCTGTAAGGGCTCCGGGGCTGGGAAGGGGCAGAAGAGTTTCCCTGGTTTGGCCCAGAGTGGCCACCAGGGCAAGCTGGGAAGGGCTAGCCTCCCACTAGTTCAAATTAAGTGGCTACACAGCCCTTAATTCGAACTAGGCGTTAGTCCTCGTGGAATGAGGTTTACCTAGTTTGAATTAAGTTCGAACTAGCGGTTTGCATGTGTAGCACCTAGCAAAGTTAATTCGAACTAACGGCTGTTAGTTCGAATTAACTTTGTAGTGTAGACATGCCCAAAGGCTTTCTGGCATGGAGGCCCACACCTCTGGTAAGTCTCCCCTGGCTATCAGGGAAGTGAGCGTTGTGGAGCAGGGAGGTAGGGGGACCAAGGCCCACCCACTCCACCGGGTCCTAGCCCAGGGCCCTGTTGGCAGTGGATGCTTTACACTGCCTGCTCAGCGGGGCGTCCCACTGAAACGCACTGAGCTCCCGGAGGGACAAACCTCCGCCCTGGGCCGCTTCCTACCATCCCTGGTGTTGGGGCTGTTGCTGGGGCTGTGGCGGCTGCTGACTGCACTGTGGCTCCTGGGGCTGCTGTGGCTCCGGGAGCGGTGACGGCTCCTCAGGAGCTCCGGCCTGAGCTCCTGCCCTGCTGGCAGTCCGCCCAGACTGAGCTGCTCCCCTGGTTTTTATACAGCTCCAGCAGCTGCAGCGGCACAGGAGCCAAGCAAACAGAGCTGTAAACAGGGGAGTTTGAGTGGGAGTTCTCTTGGAGGGGCAGTGTGCTGGGAGAGAAGGTGAGCCCTGATTAGGGGCGGGGCTTCACTGATTAGGGGTCCTGTAAAGGTAGCCTTCTAGTCAGGCAGTGTCACAGAGAGCTGCAGCGGCCCAGGAGCCAGCAAACAGAGCTGTAAACAGGGGAGTTTGTAAAGGGAGTTTGGATTGTGGGACTTGTTTGGAGTTTGTTTTTGCTGTGGAGGGGGTGTTTTGGTTTGTTTTTGTGTTCACCGGACTAATAGGATTTTGGTGAGAAAGTAGATAAAACACAGAGGCAGTAGTGGCCATGGCCCAAGTAGCAGAGAACACAAGGAGGATGACTGGACGTGGTTGCTGCGGTATGTACATGATTCTGGAGGGGGTACCTGAAAGGAGTTTTGTTTGCATGAAGTGCCGCCTCATAGAGCTGATGGAAGAAAAGATCCGAGGTTTGGAGATGCAGGTGGAAACTCTGGTTGAGTTTAGAAGGGGGTTTGAGCAGATGATGGGGCAAAGGCATGACGTGGCTGAAGGGGAAAGTTTAGATATGCAGATGGAAGCAGGATCAAGGGCCTCAGAGGGGGGACTGCTGGGCGAAGAAAATGGACAGTGGAAGCATGTGACTCAGAGAACCAGGCAGAAGAAAAGATGGGTCAGTGAAGGAGAAATAGAGCTCAAGAACAGGTGTGTGGAGCTGGAGAATGTAGAAGGGGTACAGCAGGTAGATAATGAAGATGGAAGGGTGAGGAAGAAGAGAAGAGTGGCTAGTCCCATAGATAAAGGGGAAGACTTGATGGAGACAACACCAATAATGAGCATTAGGATTACAAGGGAAAATAGGAATGGCAAGGACTTGCAGCCAGAGGAAGCTAGAGATAGACCAGAGAATTTCACTGTCACCAGGAAAAGGCAGGTCTATGTGACTGGGGACTCCTTACTGAGAAGAATAGACAGGCCAGTAACCAGAGCTGATCCAGAGAATAGAAGGGTGTGCTGTCTGCCAGGTGCTAAGATACGAGATGTGGAACTGAGGTTGAAGAGGATTATTAAGGGAGCAGGAAGGAATCCATTGATCATCCTTCATGTAGGAACAAATGATACGGCTAGATTCTCGCTGGAATGAATTAAGGGAGACTATGCTAGGCTGGGGAGGATGCTCAAGGAAATCGAGGCTCAGGTGATCTTTAGTGGGATTCTGCCTGTTCCTAGAGAAGGGCAACTAAGATGTGACAGGATTATGATGATCAATAGATGGCTCAGGCAGTGGTGCTATAAGGAGGGCTTTGGGATGTATGGTCACTGAGAGGCATTTATGGACAGAGGACTGTTCTCTAGAGATGGACTTCACCTAAGTAGGGAGGGAAATAGACTTCTAGGATGGAGGCTGGCTCAACTTATTAAGAGAGCTTTAAACTAGGAATTTGGGGGAGACGGTTGGGAGATGCCCAGGTAATCTCTACGCCAGATTTTAACACTGAGAGGGAGGAAAATGAAGTAAGAAAGGAAATAGCTGGGGGTAGGGGAATGTACATGAGGCAGGGTGGGGTGGATACTAGTCTAATAGGTCATATTGGAGGTATAACGTCTGTGCCAAATTGGGTAAAGAATGTGAATGAGGCCAAACAGCAAAAATTAAGATGTTTGTACACCAATGCGAGGAGCCTAGGTAACAAAAAGGAGGAACTAGAGCTATTGGTCCAGGAAGTGAAACCAGATATTATAGGAATAACAGAAACATGGTGGAATACTAGGCATGACTGGAGTACAGGTATTGAAGGGTATGTGCTGTTTAGGAAAGACAGAAATAAGGGTAAAGGTGGTGGAGTCGCATTGTATATCAAAGATGAGGTAGATTGTAAAGAAATAAAAAGTGATGGAATGGAGAAGACAGAGTCTGTCTGGGCAAAAATCACATTGGGGAAGAAAACTATCAGATCCTCCCCTGGGATAGTGCTTGGGGTGTGTTATAGACCACCAGGATCCAATTTGGATATGGATAGAGACCTCTTTAATGTTTTTAATGAAGTAAATACTCATGGAAACTGCGTAATGATGGGAGATTTCAACTTTCCAGATATAGACTGGAGAACAAGTGCTAGTAATAATAATAGGGCTCAGATTTTCCTAGATGTGATAGCTGATGAATTCCTGCATCAAGTAGTTGCAGAACCAACAAGGGGGGATGCTATTTTAGATTTGGTTTTGGTGAGTAGCGAGGACCTCACAGATGAAATGGTTGTAGGGGACAACCTTGGCTCGAGTGATCATGAGCTAATTCAGTTCAAACTGAATGGAAGGATAAACAAAAATAAATCTGAGACTTGGGTTTTTGATTTCAAAAGGGCTAACTTTAGTAAATTAAGGAAATTAGTTAGGGAAGTTGATTGGACTAAAGAAATTATGGATCTTAAAGTGGAGGAGGCCTGGAATTATTTTAAGTTAAAGTTGCAGAAGCTGTCAGAAGCCTGTATCCCTAGAAAAGGGAAAAAAATTATAGGCAGGCGTGTTAGACCAAGCTGGATGAGCAAGCATCTCAGAGAGGTGATTAAGAAAAAGCAGAAAGCATATAAGGAGTGGAAAATGGGAGGGATCAGTAAAGAAAGCTACCTTATTGAGGTTAGAGCATGTAGGGACAAAGTGAGAGGCTAAAAGTCAGGTAGAGTTGGACCTTGCAAAGGGAATTAAAACCAATAGTAAAAGGTTTTATAGCCATATAAATAGGAAAAAAAAAAGAAGTAGGACCGCTAATTACTAAGGATGGAGTGGAGGTTAAGGATAATCTAGGAATGGCCCAATATTTGAACAAATACTTTGCTTCAGTCTTTAATGAGGCTAATGAAGAGCTTAGGGATAATGGTAAATTAACAAATGGGACTAAGGCTATGGAGGTAGATATTACCATATCCGAGGTAAAAGCCAAACTTGAACAGCTTGATGGGAGTAAATGGGGGGGCCCAGATAATCTTCATCCAAGAATATTAAAGGAACTGGCACATGAACTTGCAAGTCCATTAGCAAAAATTTTTAATAAATCTCTAAACTCAGGGGTTGTACCATTTGACTGGAGAATTGCTAATATAGTTCCGATTTTTAAGAAAGGGAAAAAAAGCGACTCGGGTAACTATAGGCCTGTTAGTTTGACATCTGTAGTATGTAAGATCCTGGAAAAAATTTTGAAGGAGAAAGTAGTTAGAGACATTGAGGCTAATGGCAATTGGGACAAATTACAACATGGTTTTACAAAAGGTAGATCGTGCCAAACCAACCTGATCTCCTTTTTTGAGAAAGTAACAGAATTTTTAGATAAAGGAAATGCAGTGGATCTAATCTACCTCGACTTTAGTAAGGCATTTGATACAGTACCACATGGGGAATTATTGGTTAAATTGGAAAAGATAGGGATGAATATGAAAGTTGAGAGGTGGATAAGCAAGTGGTTAAAGGGGAGACTACAGCGGGTCATATTGAAAGGTGAACTGTCAGGTTGGAGGAAGGTTAATAGTGGAGTTCCTCAGGGATCAGTTTTGGGGCCAATTTTATTTAATCTTTTTATTGCTGATCTTGGCACCAAAAGTGGAAGTGTCCTAATAAAATTTGCGGATGACACAAAGTTGGGAGCTATTGCCAATTCAGAAAAGGATCGGGATATCATGCAGGAAGATCTGGATGATCTTGTAAATTGGAGTGATAGCAATAGGATGAAATTTAATAGTGAGAAGTGTAAGGTTATGCATAGGGGGTATGTCTACACTACAAAGTTAATTCGAACTAACATCCGTTAGTTCGAATTAACTTTGATAGGCGCTACACTAGCGCTCCGCTAGTTCGAACTTAATTCAAACTAGCGGAGCGCTTAGTTCGAACTAGGTAAACCTCATTCTACGAGGACTAATGCCTAGTTCGAACTTACTAGTTCGAATTAAGGGGTGTGTAGCCCCTTAATTCGAACTAGTGGGAGGCTAGCCCTCCCCAGCTTTCCCTGGTGGCCACTCGGGCCAACACCAGGGAAACTCTATTGCCCCCCTCCCGGCCCCGGACCCCTTAAAGGGGCACGGGCTGGCTACGGTGCCCGTGCCAGGTGCAAGCCTGCCAGCACCCAGCTAGCAGACCCTGCACCTGGCACGGCTCGAGCCAGCCACCCAATGCCCCCCAGCCCTCCCACTCTTCCCAGGACCAGGCTGGTGGCTCCCGGGAGCTTGCCCGGGACCGCAAGAGGCGGGCACCCGCCTGGTCTAGTGCAGACATCGTGGACCTCGTCCACGACCTCCGCACTAGGCACAGGAAAGTGGCCGTCTAGGGCAGGAGAGCTGCCAGCCTGGCCACCCAGGAGCAGGTGTGCATGAAAATCAAGGTGGTCCACTGAGACCCCCGACCCTGAGCCCTGAGCTTACAATGGCCATCCTGGGTCAGACCAAAGGTCCATCTAGCCTAGTATCCTGTCTGCCGACAGCGGCCAACCCTAGGGACCCTGGAGGGGATGGACCGAAGACAGTGACCAAGCCATTTGTCTCGTGCCATCCCTCTCCAGCCTTCCACAAACCTTGGGCAGGGACACCACTCCTACCCCCTGGCTAATACCACTCCATGGACCCAACCTCCATGACTTGATCTCACTTCCCTTTAAACTCTGTTCCAGTTGTAGCCTTCACAGCCTCCTGCAGCAAGGAGTTCCACAGGTTGACACTTTGCTTTGTGAAGAACAACTTTCTGTTACTAGTTTGAAGCCTGCTACCCATTCCTTTCCTTTGGTGTCCTCTAGTCCTTCTTTATGGGAACTAATGAAGAACTTTTCTGTATACACCCTCTCCACCCAACTCCTGCTTTTAGAGACCTCTATCCTGTCCCCCCTCCGTCTCCTCTTTTCTAAGCTGAAAAGTCCCAGTCTCTTTAGCCTCTCTTCATATGGGACCTGTTCCCAACCCCTGATCATTGTAGTTGCCCTCCCCTCTCCCAGCCTCTCTCTTCCCCTCTCCCACCTCCTTTTCCCAGTCTCCCCCAGTTTTGTTCAATAAAGACAGATTCCATTTTTTAACACAATTGTCCTTTATTTTGTACATCAAGAAGAGGGGCTAGGGAAGGGTAAGTGGAAGGAGGTGAGGGAGGAATGGGGTACGAGCCCCCGATGGGGAGGACTGGGCTGGCTCTGCGGGCTTTTGGGGTGGAAGCTCTCCTGCAGCCCCCCGATTGCCCCCTCTCCCCAGATGGCAGCCTGCGGCAAGTGCAGCCGGGCTGATGGCCGAGTGCTGTGATGTGCCCAGTGTGGGTAGTCCGGGCACTCCAAGCCAGGACTGCTTTGCAAGTGGGGCACCCCTGAGAACTGTCTGTCCGGGGTGGGGGTCGGGACCCTTTAAGCGCAGCCCTCGGCTAGCCTGAGACAGCATCTTCACGCTCTAAGTCCTCCTCTGATGCCCTGCCGGCACTGCTTCCGGCCATCCTTAAGCCCTGTTCAGGGTCCACTTAATGTGGACATGCTAGTTCGAATTAGCAAAACGCTAATTCGAACTGGTTTTTTAGTCTAGATCCGTTAGTTCGAATTAGCTTAGTTCGAATTAACTAATTCGAACCAAGTTAGTTCGAATTAACGTTGTAGTGTAGACTTACCCTTAGGGATTAATAACAAGAATTTTAGTTATAAGCTGGGGACACATCAGTTGGAAGTAACGGAGGAGGAGAAGGACCTCGGAGTCCTGGTTGATTATAGGATGACTATGAGCCGCCATTGTGACATGGCCGTGAAAAAGGCTAATACGGTCTTGGGATGTATTAGGCGAGGTACTTCCAGTGGGGATAAGGAGGTGTTAGTGCCGTTATACAAGGCATTGGTGAGACCCCATTTGGAATACTGTGTGCAGTTCTGGTCTCCCATGTTTAAGAAGGATGAATTCAAACTGGAACAGGGACAAAGAAGGGCCACTAGGATGATCCGAGGAATGGAAAACCTGCCTTATGAAAGGAGACTCAAGGAGCTTGGCTTCTTTACTTTAACCAAAAGAAGGCTGAGGGGGGACATGATTGCACTTTTTAAATATATTAGAGGGATAAATGCCAGGGAGGGAGAGGAATTATTTAAGCTCAATACCAATGTGGACACAAGAACAAATGGATATAAACTGGCTAGTAGGAAGTTTAGACTTGAGATTAGACGAAGGTTTCTAACCATTAGAGGAGTGAGGTTCTGGAACGGCCTTCCAAGGGAAGTAGTGGGGGCAAAAGATCTATCTGGTTTCAAGATTAAGCTAGATGGGTTTATGAAGGGGATGGTTTGATGAGATAACATGATCTTGGTAACTAATTGACCATTCATTATCAGAGGTAAATAGGTCAATGGAGGGATGACAAGAGTTACTATAGGGAACTTTCTGGGTGTCTGGCTGATGAGTCTTGCCCACATGCTCAGGGTTTAGCTGATCGCCATATTTGGGGTCGGGAAGGAATTTTCCTCCAGGGTACATTGGCAGAGGCCCTGGAGGTTTTTCGCCTTCCTCTGTAGCATGGGGTACAGATCACAGCTAGAGGATTCTCTGCATCTTGGGGCCTTCAAAGTATCTGAAGGCTTCAATATCTGAGATCTAGGTGAGAGGATTATTCTAGGAGGGGTGGGTGAGATTCTGTGGCCTGCGCTGTGCAGGGGGTCAGACTAGATGATCATAATGGTCCCTTCTGACCTTAAAGTCTATGAGTCTATGAGACTTCCTCTGCCCACAGAGACTTAGCCCCCTCCCCTTTAGTGCGGGGCAGATCCGCCCCATCACATGCAGCCTTTAGCAGGGCAGTTCTGTAATCAGCAACTTGGTAATCTCCAACCCCTTCTCCATAGAAACTGCTTGGGGGTGCGTCTAGACTGCAGAGTTTTTTCGGAGAAACAGCCGTTTTTCCAGAAAAACTTCACCTACGTCCCCACTGCAATCGCATTCTTTCGAAAGAAAAGCGAAAGAACAGAGAGGTTTTTCCAACAGGTAGACCTCATTCTATGAGCAAGAACACCTTTTCCAAAAGAGCTCTTTCAGAAAAAGCCGTGTGTGGACGCGGAAGAGTTTTTTCAGAAAAAGAGGCCACCAGGAAAAAGCCCAGATGCCCTGGTGGCCACTCCGTCCAAACTAATCACAGCTCTGTAGTTCCTGTCTCCTGGCCCCTCTTAAAGCTGCAGGCACCCTGGACTAGCCTTGTGGCAGGAAGCCGGCCTTGCAGCAGGACCTTGACCGCGTGGCTCGGACTGCCAAAAGCCTGCTGACCCATGGCACAGCCACAAACCCCCCGAGACCCCCCAGGCCCACACAGGGAGCAGCACCAGGGGTCCCAGGACCCATCCAGGGGCACCAAATGCCGGGCGCCTTCCTGGACTGGGCCGGAGATCCTGTCCCTCCTGGAGCTGTGGGGGGAGGAGGAGACCTTGAAGGATCTCCGCACCAAACACAGAAATGCGGACATTTATGGGCACATGGCCGAAGCTCTGGCCCAGAGTGGACACCACCCCTGCACCCTCGACCAAGTCGGGAGCAAGGTAAAGGAGCGCCGGCAGGGGTACGCCCGGGCCAGGGAGCGCAGCTCTCGCTCCGGGGCAGGACCCCACTCCTGCCCATACTATAAAGAGCTCTATCAGATCCTGAGGGGTGGGGAAGCCCTTTTCCCCACTCGTACTGGTGGATTTGGGCTTGGAGACACCCATGGTCGCCCGGCCGGAGCTCCTGGAGGAGGAGGAGGAGGACGGCGACAACCAACAGCAGCTGCAGGAGGAGGAGGACAACACTGGTAGCGTGGTCACCCTCACGCTGGAGCTGGTACCCCAGGCCCTGGACATCACCCAGGCATCATCTGACGCCGGGGAGGGATCATCAGGTGAGTGCTGTCAGTTTGTCACACACACAGGGCAGGGGAGGCGGGCGCCCAGGGGATGGGGCGCGATCATTGTTCAGCATGCTTGGCCTGGACCGCGTGCTGCTGTCCATGCATGTGCAAGCATGTGCACCACGTGGTCTTAGGATCCAGCCCTGTAGCACACATGGGCTGCTGCTCACAGGCTGGGGGGAGGCCCCACACACGTCCAACCCCTGGGAGGGATGTCCTCACCCTGCCAGCCACCGCTGAAAGCAGGCTGGGCACAAGGGCACACACACGACCCCAGACAGACCACCCACTCCCGCAGACAGCGCTGCCAGGTGCAGGTGTGTGTGCGGGCCCCAAGGAGAGCCTCAGAGACAATGTCTGCTTGGATGGATGACTGACTGCCTCTCCCTCTTTTCCTCCACAGCCGGACCAGGTGTTGCTGAGGGGCAATCCACGCCATCAGAGGCAGCCACCCAGACCTGGGGAAGTCGCAGGCGCTGGACGGTGCATGAGGACCTCATGTGGGAGCACGTGGCCATCATGTGTGCCATGCAGTAGACCCTGGCCCAAAAGTTCCGCGATGACGCTGAGTGGTGCCATCACATGTGGGACCAGCTTGTGTGGCAGGGCGAAAACATGTGTGCCCCCATCCCGGAAGTGATGGCATACCCGGGTCCTCTACCCGCTCCCGCTCTCCCCGCTGTCACATGAAAGTCATATGTGAGTCCTGCAGCTTAGCAGGCCTAGGATGGAAGTTTCCATCCCTGCTGTACCCAGCTTAGCATAGCCTGGGACCCTACAAGCCCAAACAGCAGCTGGGCTTTATCAGCTCTAACTCATGCCTTGAGCTGGGAAACTACCGAGCAGTAAACCAGTTTGACCTCGGTCTCAACTCATAAGAGTGATAAGAATGGCGTTGAGCCAGGTATGTGCACGCCCAGTAAACAACTGGGCGGTGTCTACACTGGCATGAATTTCCGGAACTGCTTAAAACGGAATACTATTCCCTTTTCAGTTTTTCCGGAAAAGGAGCGTCTACATTGGCAGGCTGCTTTTCCGGAAAAGCCCTTTTTCCAGAAAAGCGTCTGTGGCCAATGTAGACGCGCTTTTCCGGAAAAGAGCCCCGATCGCCATTTTCGCGATTGGCGCTTTTTTCCGGAAAAGACTACTGGGCTGTCTACACTGGCCCTTGTCCAGAACAGTGTTCCGGAATAAGGACTTATGCCCGAGCGGGAGCAGAATAGTTTTTCCGGAATAGCGGCTGATTTTGTAGAGTAGAGCGTCGTTGCTTTTCCGGAAATTCAAGGGCCAGTGTAGACAGCTCGCAGCTTATTCCGGAAAAGCGGCTGATTTTCTGGAATAAGTGGCCCAGTGTAGACACAGCCCTGTAGTATAAGATCACTGGGAGTCCCGCCCCTCTGTGAGTCTCAACAGGGACCTAGACCTCGAAGGGTATCCTGAATCCCCCAGCTGGAGCTACGTCCACTGCGGCCGGGTGTGAGGTGACTGGAACGGGACTTCCCGCAGACTAAACGGGCGTACGCATTTCCAAGTGCCTGTTACTCTTATATGCATTGTTTTGCCTATGCTGATTGTTGTATTACTTTGCAGTAGCTGTGTAACCATTTGCCAGTATTAAGCCTGTAATAGTAGTGACATAGTGAGATTAATAAAAGCAACTATCTATTCCTAATCGACTCTGTCTTGAAGCGAATCCACAACCCTGTTGGGCTCTGGCCCTGTGCCTTGACACCCCGCCCGCCCCCCTGTTGTCCCAGGCCCCACCCAACCCCGAGTTCGTCAAGGTCCCCGGACCCGAGGCGGCACTTCCAGCCACACCACATGCCACTCACAGCCCTGAGTCCCCCTCCTCCCTCCCCCATCCAGGTTCTCAGCCCCACTCCGCCCCAGTTACTTTTATTATGAAAAACAAAATACAAAGTTTGTTGAAACCAAAACTGGTGTATTTATTATTTGCACAGGGAAGGGGGGAAAGGAGGTGTTGTGGTGGGACAGGTATAAGGGGGCAAGGCACAAGCCCCCATTGGGGAGGCCCTGGGGAGAGTTACTGGGCTCCTTCAGAGAACCTCTCCCCTCAGGGCATCCCGGATGCACACCCCCAACTGATGGGCCTGGTGGATGGCAGCTGTCTGCGGCTGTTCAAAGACCCTTCCCTCATGCCCAGGTTCTGTCCCCAACCCCGGGAGGAAGGCCTCCCCTTTGCTCTCCACTAGGTTGTGGAGCACGCAACACGCCGAGACCACCTCGGGGATGTTGCACTCCCCCACATCGAGGCGTGTCAGAAGGCACCTGAACCTGGCCTTGAGGTGCCCTAAGGTGCATTTCACCTGCATGCGGGCCCGGTTCAGGTGTGCATTGAATTGTTCCCTGGTGTGGTCCAGGTGGCCAGTGTAGGGCTTCATGAGCCACAGCATGAGTGGGTAGGTCGCGTCGCCAACAGTACAGAGTGGCTTCTGTACGTCCCCCACGCAAAAGTCCCACTGGGGGAAGAATGTTCCAGTCTCCAACTTGTGGTACAGGCTAGAGTTTCTAAATATGTGGGCATCGTGTGCCCGGCCCGACCACCCTACGAAAACTGTCCTCGGTGGTCGACCAGGGCCTGTGGCACCATGGAGAAATATCCCTTTCTATTTATATACTGGGTGCCTCAATGCTGTGGTGCACAGATCGGGATGTGGGTCCCATCGATTGCTCCTCCACAGTTTGGGAAGCCAAGGGCAGCAAATCCGGCCACAATCAGGTCCAGGTCTCCAAGGCGGATGACCTTGCGCAGCAGGATGGAGTTGATGGCCCTCACCACCTACAGAAGGAGATAAATAAACACACAAAACAGAGAATGAGAGGGAGTGCCTGAGCCCTTGGGAGGTGCCTGTCCCCCTCCTCCCCCTCCAAACATTCGAAGAGCCACCCCCTATGAGGCCACCCCCCCCCCAGCAGCAGGGCTGTGTGAGGGTGGGACAACACAACCCCCCTCTGGGGACGGGCCTTCCCCTCACCCCCTCTTCACTCCCCACTCCCCTTTCCCGAGGGTCCCCCTTTTCCAGGACCCCCCCCCCCACAGGGACTGCAGCCCGAGAGTGGCTTACCTCCATGAGGAGGACCCCAACGGACTTCCCCATGCCGAACTGGTAGCTGTCAGGGGCGACCCGCTTCTCCAGGGGGATGGCAGGCCGCAGGTGGGTGTTGCGTCTCCGGAGGGCGGGGGCGAGCCAGGCACATAGCTCCAAGAACGTGGCCTTCCACATGCGGAAGTTGTTGAGCCACAGCTGGTTGCCCCACCGCTCCATCATCAGCCAGTCCCACCAGTCAGAACTGGTGTCCAGCCTCCAGATTCGTCTCTCGACCGTGGGGTACGAGGGCAAGGGCATTGCTCCCGCATCCAGGCAGAGGGACTCACAGATGAGCTGCGAGTCAAGCTGGGGCAGGACCGTCAAGACGGTCTGCTGAAACTGCTGCATAACCTGCAGCATGACAGTGTGGGGCCATCGCATGCTCAGGGGCAGCGCCGGCTCCATGGCAAAAACCAAAATAATGCTGTGGTGTCCAACCAAGCTGGGCAACCAGAGCACACGCTGCTAAAGCTTTGCTGTCCCTCAGTGAGGTAGGCAAGCACACAGCAGAACCTGAGAAACGGCTGTCGGGGGGGGGGGGGGTCCCTTTAAGCACACGTCTCAGCTTGCCTTAGGCAACAGCACCCGGAAGTAACTGCTGACCTAATGCCCTGGCTGAAGTGGTTCCGGGTGGCCTTTTATGTGAGACAGCGTCCAATGAGTGTGGATGCTCTCTTCCGAAAAATCATCTTTTGAAAGAAGCTTGTAATCTAGACGTACTCTGGGAGTCACTGGTTGGAATGGACCTGAGTAATCACTCGAAGAAAAAGATTTGTTCAAGATGTGTTGCTCATGTCCATGCCAGATCCCACCTGCCTCCTCTCTGTCGGAGTGTTCTGGCAAGAAGGAACTGAGCAGGTGGTGGGTTGGCAGGGACCTATATAGACTGTCAAGAAGGCGCCACTCCAGGGGGCTTCACAGCCCATCCAACAGGTACTGCTAGAGGAAAACCTTCCAATGGTTGTGCACGCTGAGTGAACACACACTTTTGTTGCTCACGTCCATTCCAAAATCTGAAAGAACATCATCTGTGAATATCAATGAGTTGCAATATGGATTTCAATGGTAGTTTATAAATTGGATACTTAGGTATTTAGACATTTGATTGGAAATCTTCCTTATTGTTATGCTAAATTTCTTGTCACATGCTAGTCTAAGATACATGCAGAAAACGGAGCCCCAGCTCAAAAATAGACTGTCTATATTTCTCCCCTCCTTGTATGAACCCACCCAGTTTTGAAGTGTCTGTAGTCACTTTTGTGTATCAGTCTGGGTTAAGTCACTTTAGAATTGATTTTTTTCCCCCTGATTTAAATTTTAAGCAATCTTTTTGGGTTGCATTTATTATTGCTATAGAATGGATTGAAAAAGCCTATACTACCTTAAGTATGGGTTTGGCATTTCCTCCGTCTGGAACTGACATCACTGTATTTATCCTGGGGTGTTGCAGAGAACTAGCGGGCAGCTGGTTTTCTCCTTCTACCCTCCATAGCATTGGGTTTGTTTGGTGCATAAAGAGCTCTCGTATTTTGGCTTTCCTGGTTTGAAATGTTGGGTGTCGAATTGTTGATCTTAGGAGTCTCAGGTCTCCCTTCTTGCTTTCTCACATTACAAACTTGAGTGGGATTGCAAACCCAGGCTAGATAGCAGTCCTGCAACTACAGGATTTATTGTGCTCATGTACATTTTTAGCACTGAATTTGCTGTTTTATTCTTCTAAATAGGACTTTTGGTTTGGTTTTAAAATGCAGCTTTAATTTGGCATTTTTTGTGAGCAGACCTTGCACAAAATATTGAAACGTAGGGCTGAGTGAGATTGTTCCCACTTTGACATCGCATTTACATTTCCACTGTCTTCCACAACAAGCAACTAGATACAATATTGGGAAAGAGAACTTTCTTCCCTCTGCCTCCACCCACAACAAATTGTGTTGCTACCTTCCTGTATTGAGAGGGAAGAGACTAGCAGGCAAATAGCAATTCAGTGGGATGTTACTAACTGGTATGTAGAATTTTGGGAGTCATGCACCTCCCCTGCCCAGCTTCACAAGAGGATACCCCTGCCCACGCTACTGCAGCAAGGGTTTTCCCAGCCCTTTCCCCTGCCCAGCTGCACTTAGGGTTTCCTTTGGAGCCCTTAGTGGTGAACTAACCACTGTGGGGTTCCTGTATGTTATGTTCACTTGCTCCAGGACAGGCAGTGCTAGGTATGTGGACAGTACAAGTGTTCCAATGGGGTTGGGGGCATTGCTGTCTAGTGTAAACAATGGGCCTTCTGTGATGTTGCAATTTTGGCCTTGATAGAGCTGGCCTCGGAATGCCAGTCTCAGGAAGTTCTAACTAGGGATGTAACAGTGTAACCATTCAAGCAGCTAACCAATAAGCATGAACTTATCAATTACTGTAATGGTTACACACTGGCTCCCAGCCCCACTCCTGGGGAACTGGCTGCTACCCCGCGCTACTGGCTCTGTATCAGATCCCACAGTGCAGGGCGGCCCTGGGAGCAGGGCTGAGAACAGGCCTGGGAGCAGCCTTAAAAGCCGGCTCCCTGGGAGCAGGGCCAGCAGGTGGCAACCAGTATGCACCAGGAGCCGGCTTCCAGCACATGCCAGCTCCCAGGGAGCTGGCTGCTGCCCTGTGCTGCAGGTTCTGCAGTATAGAGCTTGTACTGCAGAGCCTGCAGTGCAGCTGGCTCCTCGGGAGTGGGGCCAGCCAGCTCTGCTCCTGAAGAGCCAGCTGCACTGCAGGCTCTACAGTACAAGCTTTATACTGCAGAGCCCGCAGCATGTAACTGCTGAGATTTTTAATGGTTATGCGGTTACCTAATTAACCACTTTTTAACATCCCTAGTTTAACTTCTGCAGAGCATCTGAGTTGGGCATGGAAGCGGCCAAGAAAGACTAGAGGTGTTGTTGCGAGATGTTGTGAGCCATGCAGATGTCGAACACAAGGAATTGAAAGAGTGGTGGGACAGCGACAGGAGGGATCAGAAAGAGAGCATGCAGCAGCTCCTAAGCATTATGAAGCAGCAAACAAACACACTGGAGGCACTGCTATCACTGCAGATGCAGCAGCTGTGTTACTGGCTCCCCCCTGCAGGTGGTGCCCCAAAACTTTTTCCAATACACTCTCTCCCATCCCCGACAATGCAATTTGGGCACCATTCTGCCCCTGGATGCCTCCTGTCACACTCCACACCTGCCCATCCAACCTCCAGCCATCTAGACTCCCGCAGGCTGTCGATGCACTCAACACCCATCACCCGCCCCCCCCCCCCCTTCCACAGCACATCAAACAACAGGGCTGCATATGAACCATGGACATATATTAATCTGTGAAATTCTTGGGGCCTGCCTCACCTCTTTTCTTCCCCACCCTCCCTCCCTGTCTCCCACAGTGCAAATGTTTGTTTGATGCTTCGTGGGTGTTCTATGTTTACTTTGTGTTTAATAAATGAAATTCATGTTTTGAAAGGAATCTTTATTCCATTACATGCATGCAAGCAAGCAAGTGTACCCCAGCAAAGCTACGGTCACTGTAGCACTAAGTGCAGTGCATGGACCAATAAGAGTAACCCCCAAGAAATGCAGTCACTGCACTCACATGCAAAGCAACAAGTTTTATTGACTTTAAGCATCAAATTGCTACCTCAAGGCAGCCCTGATCCTTATGGGCCCGCGCTCCTCTGATGGCCCTAGCCTTGGGCTGATCAAACTCAACCTCCAGGCCCTAAGTCTCAGCAGTCCAGCCCTGAGTGAAGCTTTTACCTTTCTGTCGGGGGGCCCCCCCCTTGACGGGGGTTGCCACCCCCCTCCGAGGCATCATCCAACCAACTGGGGCCTCAGCCCAAAGCGTGATGCCCCTTTTTGGGGGAAATACGGCCTCCCGGCCTAGTCCACAGTTCAGTGTCTGTTACCCCGGTCCCCACTTGCCAGGGTCTCGGGCAGCAGGGGTAGGGGGGCCCAGGCCCTCCCTCTCCACCGGGCCCCGACCCAGGGCCCTAGTAGTCGCCGGTGGTTCCCACCACTGGCTCGGCGGGGGCTCCTCCCCACAACGCCCCGAGCCCTCAGGGGCTTCTACAGCTCCCTGCCCTGGGTCGCTTCCTACCCCCTGCTCTCGGCCTGCCGCGGTCCCACCTTTCGGCGTCGGTCGACTGGCTGTAGTGGTACTTCCCCTGGCAGCCTCAGAGTTGGCAGAGTCCGGTCCGGTGCTCGGGTCACGGGGGGTCGGTCGTTGGCTCCGGTGTTGGGGCCAAGCCCGGCTGAGGCCCGGCAGCAGCACGCTCGGCTCCCTTGGCGACTCCCTCTCTGGCCGGTGGTTGCTAGCTCCAGCTCGGGTCACAGTCTGCCCCTTCTCAGCAGGCCAGCAGCCTTTTGTACCTGTGCTCCCCTTGGAGCATGCCCAGTAGGGCTGTGTGGGTGGGGCCTTCTCCGCCCCCGGCCCCAGGTGGTTTCCCTGGGCTTGAGTGCGGGGCGGGGCCGCCCCGTCACACCCCCCCCCTTAAGTGGGTACCTGCCCGCTCGCTCGTTCCCGTCTCTTCTTCCCCCACCCAGGAAAGGAAATCGGCATTCGTGTGCGCCTTCCCTGGGCGATGGGTTATACTGAAATTGTACGGCTGTAAAGATAGATACCATCGCATTAAACGGGAGTTCGTCTCTTTCATGCTATTTAACCATTTCAGGGGGGCATGGTCTGTCACCACCTGAAACGTGTTGCCCAATAAATAGTATCTTAGTGATAGAGATGTAGCCGTGTTAGTCTGGTGTAGCTGAAACAAAATACAGGACTATGTAGCACTTTAAAGACTAACAAGATGGTTTATTAGATGATGAGCTTTCGTGGGCCAGACCCACTTCCTCAGATCAAATAATGGAAGAAAATAGTCACAACCATATACACCAAAGGATACAATTAAAAAAAATGAACACATATGAAAAGGACAAATCACATTACAGAACAGAAAATTCGACACTCTCTGCACGGGACTTAACAAAGACCCCAGCTATCTTACCCATTACAAAGCTAGCTTCCCCAATTATCACCTCTAATACTATTAACTCACAGACATTTCCCCTTCCCCACCTCTAATATCATTAACTCACTGGCATTCACCTTCCTCCCCCCCCCCCCCCCCCACATCCCCCTTCTGTTCTGCAATGTGATTTGTCCTTTTCATATGTGTTCATTTTTTTAATTGTATCCTTTGGTATATATGGTTGTGACTATTTTCTTCCACTATTTGATCTGAGGAAGTGGGTCTGGCCCACGAAAGCTCATCATCTAATAAACCATCTTGTTAGTCTTTAAAGTGCTACATAGTCCTGTATTTAGTATCTTAGGGCGTCTATAGCCCACTTTATTGCCAGTGCCTCCTTTTCTTTGGTAGCGTAGTTCTGTTCTCGTGGGAAGAGCTTGCGGCTCAAATATACTATCGGGTGCTCCCCTCCCTCTGCCTGTTGGGACAGCACTGCCCCCAAGCCCCTTTCTGATGCATCCGTTTGCAGTAGGAAGGGCTTTGAAAAATCTGGGTGGAACAGGATGGGGGCTTTAGTAAGCTTGTCCTTCAGTGTCCTGAAAGCCACCTCACAGTCTGCTGACCATTGTACCTTGTTCGGCTGGGTACTTTTCGTGAGGTCAGATAGAGGGGCTGCGATGTCCGCAAACCCTGGGATAAACCGGCGATAGTACCCCGCAAGCCCCAAGAACTGGCGTACCTGCCTTTTGGTTGCGGGTGTCTTACACTCCTGCACGGCTTTCACTTTGTCCACCAGCGGTCGTACTGTCCCTTGCCCGACAGTGTACCCCAAGTAGGTTAATTCCCGGCGTCCCAGCTGGCATTTTCGCGGATTGGCTGTGAGGCCGGCCTCATTCAGGGATTTCAATATGGCTTCTAAATGCTGTAGATGGGTCGTCCACGTTGGGCTATAGATCACCACGTCATCTATATATGCGGCTGCGTAGGCGTGATGGGGCTGTAACAATCGGTCCATTAATCGCTGGAACGTGGCCGCCGCCCCATGCAATCCAAACGGCATGGTCACGAATTGAAACAGGCCAAAGGGTGTAGGGAAGGCCGTTTTCTCCTTAGAAGCTGGTGTCAGGGGGAATCTGCCAATACCCTTTCGTCATGTCCAGGATGGAGAAGTATTCCACTTGGCCGAGCCATTCTAAGAGCTCCTCGGTCCGGGGCATCGGGTAGGCATCGATCAGCTGTTTGTCGGCTCAGCGCGCTAGTCTGGACGCTCCCCTGTCGACATGAAAGCCTTTTATCGACCTCCCCGGTAAACCTCATCCTACAAGGCATAACGGGGAGGTCGATAAAGGGCTTTCAGGTCGTCGCGGGAGCGTCCAGACTAGCGCGCTGAGCCGACAAACAGCTGATCAGCTGTTTGTCGGCTCAGCACGGCAGCCATGTAAATTTAAATGAAGCCGCGATTATTTAAATCGTGGCTTCATTTCCCTTTGCCGATCAGCCTAATCTACATGGCTCCATTGATGGAGCCATGTAGTTTAGACACACCCCAACAGTGGAGCACCCACGGGGACACACATCTTGAAGAACCATCATTACTGCACAAGGTAACTTCCTCTTCGTATTTATTCAAGAATTCTTCTGTTCTGCATTTGGAAAGAAGCAAGATGTTGTGTTTATATTTTACAGTGGTACTGGAGTAGCTTTTGCTAGGGAAGATATTAAACAGCAACAATTTCAGTGTGCAATTTGTGTATCTGCAGGCCTGGATATTATGCACCCAAGAGCAGTGTTCCCTCTTAATTTTTCCCACACTTGTGCAGGAAGAATTGTGTTATGTGCACCAACACATCTTCATATTGGTGCACATAACAAAATTTAATGTGCTGGGGGTGGGGCCAAAGGGTTTGGAGTGTGGGAGGGGGCTTAGGGCTGGGTCAGAGGGTTGGGGTGTGCAAAAGTGAGAGCTCCAGCTGGGAATGCGAGCTCTGGGGTGGGTCCAGGGATGAGTGACTCAGGGCTGGGGCAGTGGGTTTGGGTGCAAGAGGGGTGAGGGCTCTGGCTGGAGGTGTGGGCTCTGGGATGATGCTGCAACAGAGGGTTGTGAAGTGGAGGGATGAGAGGTCCAGCTGGGGGTGTGGGCTCTGCGGTGGAGCCAGGGATGAAGGGTTTGGGGGTACAGACTGCCCCAGGGCTGCAAAGCAGGGAGAGGACTGCCCCCGTTCTCTCTGCGCAGCGGTACCTGGGGTGGGGCTGAGGGAGACTAATCTCTCCTGATGGCAATTTTGAGTGCCTGCACGGTGCTTAATCAGCTGCTGTGCAACCGTGCAGCTTAGAGGGAGCTTATCGTAAGAGTAGTAAAGAATTGGTTAAGATGTTCTCGGAACTCTGAATGCAAATCCTACAATACTGGGCAAGTTCCAGAGGACTGAAAAAAAGCTAATGTGCCAATTTAAAACAGGGTAAATGGAATGGCTTAGGTAACTATAGGATGGCTAATTTGACATTGATCCTTTGCAAAATTACTGAAAGACTGATATGGGATGCACTCTGTAAAGAATTAAGGGCTGGTAGAATGAATAATGCCAGTCAGTGTTTTTATGGAACACTCATAAAAAAAACTGTCCAGTTGGACAAGATCGCAAGTCTAGTTGAGAAAGGTAACTGTGCTGGCAAATATAGACTTGTATAAGACATGGGTACTTAAACATCAATCATTTTTGAAAAATAAATCAATTTGGATTTTTATTTTGTTTTTTAAAAAAGAACCTGCTTAAAATGAAATCTGAATTGAATACAAAATATGTTTAAGACCTGAACTTATTATAGTTTCCTAAAACTTTAATGTGTAAAAGAGGGGCTCACAAATGCAGAATATTTATCAAAACTTTTGAGTTAGACTGCTTTTTTCTATAAAGATAGATGTTTTCCCCTGGTTCTAATTTTTCATGCCATGCTTTCTAAATATGGAACTGTCTGTTGGCCTAAGTAATTTAGGAGTCCATCTTATTTTCAAGAGACATAGGGGAGTAGGAACTTAAGCTTCAGTCTCTTTTGCTTAGGCATATTTGAAAATTTTTCTAGTCTGGTTTAGTTCACTGAGTACAGTTATTCCCACTGTTAAACAAATCATTTAGTTGAAAAATGTTTTGATAAGAAGTTTATGTATCCAAAACATTTGAGATTACTTTGTATAATAAAAATAAATTGTATATGGTGTTCAAATTCCATTTACTGTCCCGATGCTACTTGACACATCATGAACAAAAAGTTAATTATGTGGTAAATAAGCAATATGTTGTTCACCACTTTCTAACATACTGAAGTAGTGAAGTTAATAGAGAGCAACACAGAGGATGAGGGGGGCAGGTGGGAGCCAATACATGTGGGGAGCTGGCTTTTAAGCAGCTCTCCATGAGTGCCCGCATTTGCTTATCGAATAGTTGACTAGTTGTTCACATCCCTACCGGGAATCAGCTGATCCCCCGCTGTGTCTCTGCCTCCCTTGCCCCTCCCAAGACACAGACACTAAGATCAGATTCACTCTGGGAACACTCAGCATCCAAATATGCAGTCTCAACGAGACCTGAATCCCAGATAAATCTGTCTTACTGTGTATAAGGTTTTATACAAGGTAAACTCATGTTTGCCCCCTTTCTCAGGGTAAAGAGATGCACAGATTCCTTCCCCTCCAGGTAACTCTTACAATGGATTTATTAATAAACTAAAGGGATTTTATTAAGTAGAAAAGGTAGGATACACTGCTCTACAGCCAAAATGCTTCTGAAAGAAATGTAGTCAAACTTTACTAATTCTGGGTCACTGAGAACGAAAATGATGCTTAAAATTGTTGATTGGCTCTAGTTTTCAAGATATGCTATTGGGTCAGTATAAACGACCCTTGACTTGCGAATGGCGGAGGATAAGTGAGTTATAAAGGGAAGGGATCTCAATTTAAACCAGAAATGACTAAAATACATCTTTGACTGGATCTATGAATAAATCTATGACTGGGTTTGGACAGTACTTGCTTGTTAGGCAAAACAATGAATGATGCAATCTGAAGCTGGTATTGCATCATACATGATATGAATTGCATCATGTTATTCCTAGAAGTCATGGATGATGCAATCATAACGAAGCTTACATCGCTCTGCTGAACAAATTGCCCTATATCAGCTCTAGAAATCATACAGTGTCGTGCTCTCTCATTTGCCAGTGTTTGATTTCGCAAAGGGACACATTTCTGTTTAGCCACAGTGAGCAGAGATGCCTCGTACTTGTGTGAACAGTGCAGATAACTTCTGCTATGTTTGTGGTGAAGTGACTTTTGCATCACAAAAGCGCAGTATAACCACTATGGTTAAGAAAGCCTATCACCTTTATTTTGGCTGCAAAATTAGAGATCAGGACAAGAGGTGGGCCCCACACATATGCTGCAACACTTGTGCAACAAATCTTCGCCAGTGGTTGAACAGGAAAAGGAAATCGATGCCTTTTGCAGTGCCAATGATTTGGAGAGAGCCAACAGACCATACCAGCAATTGTTACTTCTGCATGGTGCCTCCAGTTGGGAAAGGTGTGTCGAAGAAGAAAAAGTGGACTGTGCATTATCCAAACATTCCATCAGCTATAGGCCCAGTACCCCACGGAGAAGGACTGCCGGTTCCTGATGCACCAGAATCATTCTCACTTGAGTCAGACGAGGAAGAGGAAGAGGATGAAACTTCTGGTCCTGAACCATCAATGTCACAGGACCCACATTTTCTCCCATCCTCCTCCTCTGAACCACACCTCATAACACAAGGTGAACTGAATGACCTTGTCAGGGATTTGGAACTACCCAAGAGTAAGGCAGAGCTGTTGGGCTCCAGACTACAGCAGTGGAATCTCCTGGCAGGTGATGTTAGGGTTTCCATGTTCCGTGACCGTCAAAAGGATCTTGTCCCATTCTTCTTCATGGAAGGTGATCTTGTAGCCTGCAACAACATTGATGGTGTGATGGCAGCCCTCAACATCGTTCACGATCCAGATGAGTGGAGACTGTTCATTGATTCATCGAAGACGAGTCTTAAAGCCGTTTTGCTGCATAATGGCAATGTTTTGCCATCAATTGCAGTTGGTCATGCAGTCCATATGAAGGAAACCTATGACAACATGAAACAACTTTTGAGGTGCGATTTGAAGGTTGTTGCTCTCTTGCTTGGTCTGCAGACTGGAGACACAAAGTGCTGCTGTTTTCTCTGCGAATGGGATAGTCGTGCAAGAGATTCCCACTACATCAAGATAGATTGGCCACTCCGACAGTCATTGGCGCCTGGGAGGAAAAGTGTTCGGCATCCACCACTTGTTGAATTAAGGAAGATTTTGTTACCACCCTTACACATCAAGCTGGGTCTGATGAAGAACTTTGTCAAGGCCATGGACAAAACACAAGCAGCTTTCAAGTACCTCTGTGGAAAATTTCCAAGGTTAAGTGAAGCTAAGATAAAGGAAGGTGTCTTTGTTGGTCCTCAGATTTGTGAACTTCTTCGAGATGATGCATTTGACCATGCACTGCGTGGCAAGGAAAAGACGGCATGGAAAGCCTTCCAGTTAGTGGCAATAAATTTTCTCGGAAACAACAAGGCAGACAACTACAGGTTGTTGGTGGAAAACCTCCTCAAGGCATACAAAAGCCTTGGTTGCAACATGTCACTAAAGATACATTTTTGCCCTCTCATCTAGATTTTTTTCCACCGAACTGCGGAGCAGTGAGTGACGAGCACGGCGAGCGATTTCACCAGGACATGGCAACAATGGAGAAACGCTATCAGGGCAAATGGAGCCCATCAATGCTTGCAGACTATTGCTGGACAGTGACAAGAGATGCTCCATTTAATGAATACAAGAGACAAGCCAAGAAGCGCCGAGTAGACACTGAATAGGACTAAACTATGTACATAATAGTTTTTTGCCTTTTGTTTCATAATAAATTTTATTTATATAACCCTTTTGCTGATTTTTAAAGTGTTACATAAACAGGACAGGTGAAATATTATCATGTAAAGCAACCATAAACACATAAAAAGACCTAGGTTTACAATTTATGATTAAAACGCTACTATCTACACAATATACATAGACGTAAAATGTAAAAACTTAAATATCTTGGAAACAGTAGCCAATCAGTTGTTTTAATTGTCATATTTGAATTCAGCACCTCAAAATACATAATAAATAGCACATTTTATCTCTGAAGCAGACGACTTCTAAAAAATTGTAGACCAATGATATAAGTGGTAATAAGATCAGACAGAACAATGTAGGTTACTAAACAAAATAAAGCAAAACACACAAGCTGTGCATAATACACTAAAAAAACTTGTTACAAATAATTTCTCACCCTAAATCTTTAGATTTTTTTCAGGTAAAGTCCTTCATAGGTCAGCAATGCTCTTTGTTACCTAGGTTCAGCTGGTCTCCCTACACACACACACACACCCCACCCCTTGTAACAATCCTTTTTTCCCCAGGTGTTTTCAGTTATCTCCTTGGGGTGGGGAGTCAGTCTATAAAGCCAGCTGCAGACCATCATTGTTTGCTTCTCCCACCTTAGATAGAATCTTCCTAAGGCAGTACAACATTCAAAATGGATTCCAGTATCAGGTGATATGGTCACATGTCTTTGTAGCACCCCAGACTCCCTGAGTCAGTAGCAATGTAGCACACTGCAGGAAGACAGTTCTTCCCCACTCAGTTGTCTCTTGCTAATGGGCTATTTGCTCTGTGTCTGGCTGCTTCATTGTTGTTCCTGATGGGCTGGTAATAGGCTTTTTCCAACATGAACCTATTGATGATAAATCTACAGTCAATATTCCTAATTTCAGATACAGAAACAATACATACAATGGGAAAATCATATTCAGTAGATTATAAATTTGCCTTATGTAATATATCATTGGAATTTCGCATAAAGCATATTCCAGTTATACTGAACAGGGATATGACATTTCCTTAAAGCAGTGGTCACCAGCCAGTCGATCGGGATCTACTGGTAGATCTTGGAGCCTCTGACAGGTGATCCCGACTGGTTTGGCCAAGAGGCTGTCAAGGGGCCTTCAACTGCCCCTCCCCCCACCGCTGCTCATCTCCTGCCTTTTGCCTTGGAGCTGTCCCTCCCCCGGGAGCCTCCTGCTTTCTGTGCAGGGCAAGGGAAGGAGAGGAGGGTGCTGATGTCAGGGTACCCCCCTCTCCCACTCTGTATCCTTTCTCCACAGAGCAGAGAGGGAGCACAACAGGGTTTGGGATGGAGGAAGTTTGCTGGCTACTTTAAGGAGTGGTCCAGAGCCAGGGCAGGGGTGAGCCTGCCTTAGCCTCACTGCACCACCAACCAGGAGCCATCAGCAGTGCCCAGCTGGAGCCCACATCCCAAGCTCCTACCCTAGTCATGAACCCCCTCCTGCATCCCAAACCCTTGTCCTAGCCCCGAGCACCCCTGCATCAAAATGCCATTCCAGAGCCTGCACCTAGAACCCCCTCCTGTACCTCAACTGCCTGCCCCAAGGGCAGCTCAGAGCCCCTCTCACACTCCAGATCCCTTAATCCAAGACCAGAGCCTGCTCCCCAACCCTTTGCCCCTGCCTGATGAAAGTGAGTGAGGATGGGCAAGAGAGGGAGGATGGAGTGAGCAGGGGCAGGGCCTTGGAGAAGGGGCGGGAAGGAGGTGGAGCCAGATTTATATTTGAGGTAGATCTTGGATTGCACCTAAATTTAAAAAGTGAATTCTCAAAAAGGTTGGAGACCACTGCCTTAAAGCATATGGAGTGCAACATCACAGGGAGTGACTGTGGAGGGGCTTGAAACTGTATACATGCAGCTTATGTTCGATGCGATAGCAAAGGGGCACCAGTGGACGGTGTGACATTGTCAAAACAGCAGGCTAAGAAAACTATCTTTACAGCAAGGACTGCATTTATAAAGGACTGAGAGAAGGATGTTGCAGTGATTGAGATGAGAGCTCAGATGAGAATTTTAGATGGTGGATATCTGGGAGAGACCATATCCCAGAGACGTTCTGTAGGCAAAAACCAGCAAGATTTAGATCAAGGCTCATATGAGGACCCAGAGAGAAGTCAGAGTGAAAGATGACAAAAGGGTCATGGGCCTGAATGACAGGCAGGATGATGGTGGTGAGTGCAGTGATGGAGAAGGGAGGTAGCCCCTTCTTACTTACAGAGCACAGATTTGTTACAGAAGCCTTAAGAAAGGTTTTGCACAAAATGATCAAGTGGGGAAATAAGTTACATGAGAATTTGAAGTGAGCGGGAAGTGTGGAATTTCAAAGAATAAACTTTAGGTGGTACTGCCCTCACCTTAACAGTTGGGAATAGTGATAGAAATGTAGCCGTGTTAGTCTGGGGTAGCTGAAGCAAAATGCAGGACAATGCAGCACTTTAAAGACTAACAAGATGGTTTATTAGATGATGAGCTTTCGTGGGCCAGACCCACTTCCTCAGATCAAAAGTTGGGTGATGGCCTGGAGAGTGCAGCGAAGTGTTCTGCAGTCAACCTCTCTGCTCTGATTGCTAAAGACAGACCTAGAGCCTCTAAGAAAATAAAATGGTTGGTCGGTTAAGCGCTTTGATTCCAGTGGTCTGTCACCTGCCAAGGACTATTAGCACTGAAGGGTCTCAGTTTGGCAGTTTGTGGCTGTGGCCTCCTGGGAAAGTTTTAAGTCTGGTTGAGAGGAAGAAACACTACACCAGGGGTGGAAAATAATTTTTAAAAGGGGGCCACTTCATAAATTTCTGAAGCGGCTCCGGGCCGCCCTGGATTGGCCTGGGGGTGGGGGAGCGCATGAAGTCTTCCCCCCCAGAGAGAATCGCCAGCTGTTTTAAAACAGCTGGTGGTTGCCTCTAGGTGCCACAGCAGGAGGAGACCTCATGTGCTCCCCCTTTCCCCAGGTCAGTCAGGGCCTGGGGGCGGAGGGAGCGCATGAAGTCTCTCGCCCCCTGCCCCCACCCTGCCAGGGGCACGCAGCGGCTAGAGAGAAACACCGGCTGTTTTAAAACAGCCGAAGGTTCCTTCTGATGCTGCATGTTCCTGGCCTGGGGAGGAGACTTGGCACGCTCGCCCCGCCCCCAGGTCTCAATTGGCTTGGGGGTGGGGGAGGGAGTGGTAGGGCAGCTGCAGGCTGGATCCAGCCCATGGAGGCCCCTTTGCCCACCCCTGCACTACATTAAAAGGGCAGAATGGTATTTAGAACAAAGTGACTCAGAAAAGTCTTCCCATTTATGTACTATTCTTCTCAGCCCCACTCCAAGAATCTTCCTCTAGCCTATGAAAAATAGGTGGAGACAATCTTTTTCTATGGATGGATAGAGAATACAAGCCTTTAACCTAGTGACAATGTCTTTAAGAGAAGGTCCTGGGCTGTTCATTTGGAGGCTAATGATACCATGACATCCTACCCTGGCAAACCGGAAAAGGACAAAAGGACTGAAGTTTTACCTTCTAATCTCCATGACTTTTCTGAGGAGATAAAGTTGCAGAGTAAAATGTCCCTCCCTCCTTCCCATTTCACTTTTTGTCTGCTCTGTAATAGTAACCCGCTTAAAACTCACGGCTCCTTTGAAGTTAATTTAAACCATCAACAGTGTATACTGATATTGTAACCTTGGATAAAAGCACCGCCCAGCTGTGGTGTCAGTTTTGCCCTTTTAGACATGTGCAAAGAGTCCCAGTATATTTCAAGGATTTTATGCTGGATACTTCTTAAAGAGATGTGCTATGGTTTCATAGCTTGATTGATAGTGTACACCAAGGGACTGTTTCTCTATTTCTCTAGATTTTTAACATTGTCTATACTTTGTTGGCTTAGCCGTTCCCATAGATTCTTCTCCACTATCCAGAGAAAGCAGCTATTATAGCCAAGCTTGGTGGATTTGGAAAAGTTTGCAAACTATTTTTATTCATATTGGAAAGACAAAAGTGCATATAAGGTGAACCCTTTGAAAGTGGTGAGCTTTGATAATATCGAGGTAGCTGGGTTTTTTCCCAAGGCTTTTTGGCTGAAAGAGATATGTTTCCTCTGTCTTTCCCCCTGCTCCATTTCCTTCTTTATATATCTGAACTGAACAGCTTTCTGTGGGTCAGATGCTGAATTTGAGATTTAGTTTCTCCTGCAGAAATCAATATCCCAGCCCCTTAAAGGGAGTAATTTGGCCTGCTCATCCACATTCAACGTGGTGTTCATTGAGCTGTCCACATCTGACTGTGCAGTGGTAAGCCAACAAGTAAACAATGATAACGTGAACAAAATAGGATAAGGTTTAGTACTGGCTACCCAATGTTTAGAAGGCTCTCAAAAATAGAGGTGATTCAGAGATGGGCTATTGAAAAGAGAGACCCGGGAAGACTACTGTGTTGGGGTACGTCTACACTGTGTTGGGGTACGTCTATCCCTAGTGTGACATAGGGATGCAAATGTAGGCGACTGAAATTGCTAATGAAGCAGGGATTTAAATATCCCGCGCTTCATTAGCATGATCTCGCCGGCGCCTTACTCCGCTCAACAGCTGAATCAAACCAGGAAGTGCTTGCCAGGACACGTTAGTTCAAACCAAACCCCTTGGTTCGAACTAACGTTAATCTCATTTTTTGAATGATGCTCCAGGTGTCTTCGGAGCCACTAGTACAACTAGCAAAGCGGGATGCTCAATACCCCGCTCTGAAGCGTCAGGTTTAAGTTGCCTGCCTCATCAGCTGCGACAACATCTGCCACTGATATGACCTTGCCGACGTAGTATGAGAGTGCAGCACCAGCCATATCACCCGACACCGACGCTTATGCCAGAGGCGCCTAGCACGTCTCTAGTCCGCTCAGCACCGAGGCATAATCCACCCGAACCTGCGATCCCTGCATGTAATGGCATGGAAGCTCCATGGCTGCCAGCGGCGGAGCTGCAGTGCTTGGAGCGTATGCAGGAGGTCCTGCTGTGTAGTAGGAAACCTTCCACTAGGGCTACTTCCCTGACTAAGTGGAAGCGCTTCTCTGCTTGGACTATCCGGGAGTGGGTATTGCCCATGGACGCCCAGGTCCCGTGGGACCTGGACTACCTTCTGGATCTCCGGCTACAGGGGCTATCATCCTCCTCCATTAGGGTACACCTGGTGGCTAGTTCCGTTTTTCACCCGGGTTCCAAGGGTAAGACCCTCTTTGCAGACCCCGTGGTGAACAGGTTTTTGAAAGGCCTGAACAGGCTTTACCCGCATGTCCGTCAGCTCGTCCCTCAATCTAGTCCTGTCTAAGCTCATGGGACCTCCCTTTGAACCCCTGACGACGTGCTCGCTGATGCACCTTTCTTTGTTAGGATCCTTTTTGGTGGCTATCACGTCATCCAGAGCCCTCACTTTGGACCTCCCATATACGGTTTTCTTCAAAGACAAGGTCAGGTTATGACCCCACCCCGCCTTCTTTCCTAAGGTGGTGTCTAACTTCCATATTCTCAGGACATTTTCCTCCCAGTCTTTTACCCCAAGCCCCACGCATCGGGTAAAGAACAGGAGTTACACACCTTAGATATCAGGAGAGCTTTAGCTTTTTATTTAGAAAGAACAAAGCCCTTCTGTAAGTCCCCGCAGCTCTTTGTAGCGATTGCAGAATGGCTGAAGGGGCAGCCGGTCTCTGCAAAGGATCTCATCCTGGATCACAACCTGTATTAGGGAGTGCTATGGGCTGGTTGGGGTACTGGCCCCTCCCGTCACGGGCCACTCTACTAGGGCGCAGGCCTCCTCTTATGGCATTTGTAGCTCAGGTCCCTATCTTGGACATCTGTAGGGATGCCACATGGTCTTCCATCCACGCTTTTGCCAATCATTACGCGCTGGCTAAACTTCCAACGATGCATGCACGCAGTGTGTGCACATCTATGTGGAATGGACATGGATAACACATCTCGAAGAACAACAGTTACGTAGGTATCCAACATCTTTTTTGTTGGATTTTTATAAAACTTTAGGAAGTTTTATACAATGACATTTTATACAATGAAACTATGTTAAGGTTGAAAAGTCAAACATTCAAACTTTTTAAAATGCCAGTATTAAGATTGCCCGTTCACCTTACTTCAGCCCCCTGTGCGTATAAATTGTGATTGTATGTGGTCAAAAACTATTTTTTCCAGAGCACCCCTCCCTCCCTCTCTGTTTGTAGGAGTGCTGGGGCATTGTCTACACTAAGAAATTATTTTGAAATAACTAAATTGGAAATAATAACTCCCAAAATAACAAATTTGAAATAGTATGCACCCACTACGGGGGAGCCTTGAAATTAGTCCGAGGCAGGCTCCATTATTGTGGATTGGCTACCTCGACTTAGAGGCCTGGGAAGCACTGGGGATTAACTACTTCAAATTACTCTGTGGAGTAGTTATTTCAAATTAGCAACACTGGAGCGTTCACACTACTGCTGTTTCAAAATAACTATTTTAAAATAAGCATTATTTCCAGAGGAAAGCAGGAGTTATTATTTCAAAATAACCAGCCTGTTATTTCAAAAGAATGGGCTTGGTAGCGTGAATGCGCCGCTTATTATTTCAAAATAAGGAGGGTTATTTTGAAATAACTCCCTAGTGTAGACCAGGGTCTGGTGCTGTGGGAATGAATCTGGCTTGTGCAGTGAAGGAAGCTATAGGTAATAGAACCCCCGCCTCATTTGTTGAAGAGTTGAGAGGTGTACAGTTAAGGAGGCGGTATTGTAGAAAGAGGAAAGATGAGCTGTAATTTAATTAAATAATTTAATGCCATCCTAAAGCACCAAATTCTATCCCTGTCCCTTCCACAGAGTTCCTGTGTGATGCTTCGCAAGTTATTTAAATCAGACTTTTCATTTCTGGGGTCTGATTTTTGGTGTGCTGAGTGTTTGTAATTACAACTGTGCTTTGGCTAAATAAAGTACAATAAAATACTCTTAAAAAAGAAAAATAAGCTAAACTAACAGATCTGACCCCTACACATCTTACATTGGGAACCCAAATTAATGGACATTTTAGTCAATTTTGGCTTTAATATCTCAGCTTCCATTCCTCATCTACAAATTGGGACTAAAAACACTTTGCCTTACAGGAATGTTGTGAAGAAAATTCATTGTGTATGAGGACACCGTGGTGATTGGCACTACAGAAAAGACTCTGAGGATATTAATAATTCTGTATTCAGTTCGGGGCTGGCTTCTGTCCAGTAAATAAGGCCTGAAGCCACATAATGAATAAGGATTTTTTTTAAATGGAATGAGTTGAACACCATCCAGACTGTACACTAAACGAATTAGGAGTCCCAGGTGGGGGAGGGGAGTAGCGTATAACTGAAGATATAATGCATATACACATAGGGGCTGAATTAAGCTTTTTATGTAAAAGTGAATTGTTGTTTTTCATTATGCTGAGTGGCTGATGCTAGAATTGGGCAGATGCGGTGATGGAGCATACTTAACATTTCTGTGACAGAAATCATTTCAGGAGTGTTTCTCCAATCTGCTATCCGGGCCTTTCCCCTGACTAATTGTTTTAGTGTGGGAGATAGCCCTAGTAAAGCTACCAATCTTTCAGGGAGTGGGGAAGTGTGAATATTCTTCCAAGCTTCCGATACCTTCGATATCAGATATATACCTAAAGATAACTGTCTCATTACCCTGCTGTCCAAGCTTGGTTTTCACTGGACCCTGAGACACCAAGGAAGAAGTGTTAAAAGGCTTTGGGGTTTTTTTGGCTATGGAGTTAGTCACAAGGTCACTTCCACAGCACATTGTCGCTTTTTTATTGAGAACTGGAAGATGTAATCTCTTATTTCTCATCTTACACATAAGTCTCACAGTACAATTTCCAGTATAGGTTCAAAGGTTAGAAGTGTGCAAAGGGCAGACACAAGTCTGAGAGTTTTGTTGCAAACTCAGTTGGGGATTCTGCATTGCAAGGATTTGGAACAAGGCTTGTGCTGACTAATCATTTGTGTAGCAGCTTTCATGAATTCTACAGTGCTGTACAGGCCAGAAAAGATAGTACAAACCATAATACAGCAGAGTAAAAGAAACAAAGTTCAGATTTAAACCAAACTCAGTCATAAGTGGCCAATTTCCTGTGAAGGATAAAGGACTTAGGTTCTTTAAGCATGTGCATGGAGTAGTATGAACAGCTGTAAGTGTCAAAAGACAATTTTGCAACTTTACAGGTGTGTAGTTGCTGATATCTGAATAAAGGAGCAGGAGATGAAAAAAGGAACAATGAAAAATCAAGTGACCCTTGGAATTTGGAAAGAATGTAGGCCAAAAAGGTATGAGGCAAGACTACCACCAGGGAGATCATTAGTGACTGAGGCAAGAGAAAAGCAAAGCATGGACCAGCATGTGGAAATAATTACCAGACAGCATCCACATACATAGTGAGGGAGAATCTAAATGAAGTGATGTTTATAAGGCTCCATCTAAAGGATTGGGAGTGATCTAGGGGAAGTGAATCTGAACATACTTGTATATGTGCAGAGTAGTTGTAGCTGTGTCAGTCCCAGGCTATTATTAGAGAGGGAAGGTGGGTGCGATAATATCTTTTTATTGGACCAACTTCTGTTGGCGAGAGAGAGAGAGAAAAAACTTTTGAGCTGCACAGACTGCAGTGCCTAGACCTGCAGAATAGCTCTGTGTGGCTCAAAAGCTTGTCTCTCACCAAAAAGAGTTGGTTTAATAAAAGACATTATTTCACCCACCTTGTCTCTCTAATACTTCTATATTAGAAAAGGTGATAGAAGTTTATGTTTTTAGGATCTGTTTTTTTCACTTGTGTTAAATGCTAAAAAAAAAAAAAGTATTGAATACCTAAGTAATGATCTCAGCCAGAGAGCATGAAATTAGAAGACAAACATCCTCAGGATAAATCAAAAAGAACCTGTCTCTACATCTCCTGCATGCAGAAAGTAATTAGACTCATGACAATTAAAGCATCAAATGTCTGCAGATACAGAGTGGGGAAAAAGCAGTAGCTTATGAAGAAAGCTCTGTGGAACATTCCATAAGAAGATCAAAAGATTCATGTGAGTGTTTCCTATTGGCTACAAAAAAGAATAATCTTTGAACAATTGTAGGGCTCAAGCCATGAGTAGGAAACTCTGACGCAATGCAGCTGGCAACCATTGCATAACTTGCTAGTGGCTAGGATTGGAACTGGCAGCCAGCATTCCACTGCATGTCACCAGCGACCATGGTGAATCCTGAGCAGGTTGGTGGTGAGTGGTGCTAGCCAGTGACCATCTCACAGTGCTTTGGCCTGGATGGAATGATGGTGGGCTCAGTGCAGTTCCCAGTAGAAAGATGAACCCACCCAAAACCTACCATTATAATAGATGCTAACGAGGCATGGGAACTAATTTTTTCTCACCCTTACTACTAATCCCACCACATCAGGGATGAGGCATGTTGGCAGATGGTGTATGGTGGAAGCTTGCATTGCCACTACGGGTGTAAACATTTGTTTAAAAATGTAACTGTGTAACTGCTAAAAATCATAGCAGTTACACGCTTACATGTGCTGCAGGCTCTGTGGTATAAAGCTTAAATAAGCTTTATACTGCAGAGCCCACAGAGTAGCCTCACTGGGAGCAGGGCTGCCAGCGTGTAACCTCCGGCAGGGAGGCCGGGCCGGGCACACCATGGACAGGGGTTGCTCCAGCGGCCCCACAGGGCTGGAGCAGTCCCCTGCCTGGGGTGGGTGGGGATCTGCTCCAGCCCCTACCTGTTAACCGCAACCAGTAAGAGTGAGGCTTACCGGGTAACTGGTTAACCATTTACATCCCTAATTGCCACTGCCTGGCCTCTTCTGCATATAAATAGAGAATTCTAGCCTTCAGGGCTTTCACAACACTACTTTTCATGAGCATTGAACACATGCACAGATGTGGACACACACACTGCGCTCCTCAAAAACAAGTCTGTGTGGGAAAAATGTGTTTTAAGCATCTAATCAACCTAACTGTAGAAACCAGTGTGAGTATACAGTATCCATCAAGGCTAAGAAATGAATATATTGCAGCAGGAGGTGACAGGGAAGACTCACTGCATTTGACTTCTAGTTGCTATTGTTAAGAGTCCTCCTAGCAACCTGGACACCAGTATTCCAGGCAAACAAGGATAGAAAACATGGATAGGGTGTAAATACATGTAGCCAGTGCTTCGAGAGAGAGCTGTCCCCGTGGGTGCTCCACATTAGGTTGGTACACCACCACCGAGCCATCAATCGGAGATTTTAGAGCAGTGTCCTTGGGGCCATGCATGCATGCATGCACCTGCAGCCACATGCTCCTAGGTGGCAGGCATCGCGCATGCATAAACCACCCCCGCCCTTCCTCAGTTCCTTCTCTACCGCCTTCAGCTGGAGACAAAGTTCAGCAGCGCTCCCTATCTTGTTCGCGTGTTAGATAATAATCCCTTTTAAAAATCAAGATTTTTCTCCCTAGTTGATCCGTTGTTGGTAGCTTAACCTTTTTTTAAAAAACAAACAACAACAACAACAACAACAACAACAACAGTTTCTCCCAGTTTATCCCCTCCCTGTAGTTAGCTGTTCAGCGCCATGCCCAGCTCACTGGGTTTCAAGCATTGCTCTACATGCAAAGATCCTATCCACGTCTCAGACGGGCACACAATGCGTCTGCTGCCTTGGAGAGGCGCATGTTGCTCAAAAATACTCACATTGTACAAAAATGAAGTTGTGGGCGCAACAAGACAGAGACCTGCGTCTCAAGTTAATTCTGCTTGAGAAATCTCTCAGACCTGGGTCAACAGCCTGAGGAGCAGAAACAAGGCAGAGGCAAAAAGCCTGCCAAAAAGACAGCCTCATCACTGATATGACCATGCCGACATAGTATGAGAGTGCGGCGCCAGCCATATCACCCGACACCGATGCTTACGCCACAGAGGCGCCTAGCACGTCTCTAGTCCACTCAGCACCGAGGCATAATCCAATGCCTCAAATAGCACCAGTGCTTCCTACTACAGCACCGTCAACGCCAGCTCTGCAATATACGCAACTGTAAGGCGCCCCGCCGCCGGAAGAAGGGGGGGGAGGGGAACCCCCCCCCTTTTAACCGTCCTATTGCCGGGCGCGCCCCTCCTGTCGCTCAAGGGTTTTTGCAATCCTTGCTAGTCCCACCGTGCTACGCCACGCACGGGTTACACCGCCGCCTATGCAGCAGCCACGCACTGGGGGAAGGGGGAGAGAAAGGGGGTCCGGGCCTGCCCTCGCTCCGGACCCCAACCCAGGGCCCTGAAGTCAGGACGCTGGTCCTCACTCACAACGGGGGGGGGGGTCTGTGAACCCTAAACTCCCCCGCTCACGGGTTCCACGGCCCCGCCCTGGGCTGCTTCTTTCTCCCCCCGGTCCGTCCCCTCCTTATCCTCGGCCCCCTGGGTTTAGCCGCACCCAGGGCCGCCAGTACCCGGTCTCCCCCGGCTCCTCCCGGGCTGCTCCGTCTCTCCGCTCACCTCCCCTTCCCGTGCGGGCGGCGGCTACTTTTAAATCCCCCGCCCGACGCAGGCCGATGATGTCTCGCCCTGCGTCATCCGCAGGCGCTGCGTCCCTCCGGCGCGCTGGTGACGTCACGCTCAGTGTGGGGCCGGGCGGGCGCCAATTCTCCCTGGCGCTCGGGCCTCCCGGCCCTAACAACGTCCCTCCGGGTTCGGGGCGCCCCCGGGCCGCAGCCGTCTCTGGGAGTGGCGGGGCTGCCCCGCCACACACCTTCCCCCTCAAGTCGGGGTCTCTCCTTACCGTCTCACCCCCCGGTGTCTCAGTTATTCGTGACAGGCAGTCCGCATTTCCGTTCGCGGTTCCTGCCCGGTGTGTCACCTGAAATTGATACGGTTGTAGGCTGAGGTACCATCGCAATATTCGTGGGTTTGTCTCTTTCATCCTCTGCATCCACTGGAGGGGAGCGTGATCAGTCACCACGGTAAATTTCCCCCCTAAAAGAAAATATCGTAGTGAGTCGATTGCCCATTTCAGGGCCAGGGCCTCCTTCTCTATCATCGCGTACCCCTTTTCCTGGGGAAAAAGTTTGCGGCTCAGATATAAGATAGGGTGTCCCTCACCCCCCTCCTCCTGTGTCAGGACGGCCCCTAGTCCGGCCTCTGATGCGTCAGTCTGTAAGATAAAAGGTTTGTCAAAGTCTGGCTGTGCCAGCACCGGCGCGCCTACCAACCGCCTTTTCAGCTCCTGGAAGGCTGCCTCACACGCCGGTGTCCACTTTACTTTTTCGGGCTGTCCTTTCCGGGTGAGATCTGTGAGGGGGGCTGCTAATGATGAAAAGTTAGCTATGAACCGCCTATAGTACCCCGCCAGGCCGAGGAATTGTCTTATCCTTCTTTTCGTGGTGGGGGTGGGGGTGGGGTATTCACGTACGGCCCGCACCTTATCTACCAAGGGCCTAAGTTTCCCCCTCCCCATCGTGTACCCCAAGTATGAGACCTCTGTTTTTCCGAACTGGCATTTTTTGGGATTGGCCGTTAGGCCTGCCTGTCTTAGGGCTTCCAGTATTGCTGCCAGGTGCTTCAGGTGTTCTTCCCAGGAGTTGCTGAATATTATGATATCATCAATATATGCAGCTGCATAGTTCTGATGGTCTCTCAAGATGCGATTCATAAGTCTCTGAAATGTCGCGGCTGCCCCGTGTAATCCGAACGGCATATTCCTAAACTGGTACAACCCAAAGGGAGTGGCGAACGCCGTCTTTGCTTGTGCCTCTGCTGACAACGGGATCTGCCAATAGCCTTTCGTCAGGTCTAGGGTTGACAGATAGGCGGCTCCTCCGAGGTGGTCCAACAATTCGTCTATCCGAGGCATGGGGTATGCGTCGAAGCGTGAGATGGCGTTCACCTTCCTAAAGTCTATGCAAAATCTAGTGGACCCATCGGGTTTGGGTACCAGGACAATAGGGCTCCGCCACTCACTGTGGGACTCTTGTATCACTCCCCACCCCAGCATAGCTTGGAGCTCTTCTTTTACAGTGCCCCACAGCTTCCGGGGAAGCAGGCGCATATTATCCCGTACTACTTTACCGGGCTCCGTCCTAATCTCATGTTGCACCAGGGTGGTCTGCCCAGGGCGGCTCGTCAGCACCTCCCTGAACCCTTCCAGAAGGCCCTGTAACTGGTCCCGCTGTGGGCGGGAGAGGTCCTCTCCGACCTTTATCCCGTCGATCCTGACCTCTGGCTCTCCCCACGGGCTGAACTCAATGTTGGTTGGCCGGGGGTCTACTAAGAGAGCCTCCCGGGGGTTCCATTTCTTTAGTAAATTAACATGATAAATTTGTGTTTCTCCCCTGTTCCTATTTACTCGTACCTCATAGTCTACGGGCCCCACCTTCCTCACTACCCGGAAGGGGCCTTGCCAGTGGGCTAGCAGTTTCGAGTCCCCGCTGGGCAGTAGCAGGAGGACCTGGTCACCTGGCTCGAATTCCCGCACCTGGGCCTTCCTATCATAATTCTCCTTCTGCCGGTCCTGTGACCTCTTCAGGTTCCCTTGGGCCCATCCCGCCAACTCATGCAGGGTTTTCTTCAGTTTACTCACGTACTGGGCCGTCCCGAGCGCGGTGGAGGTGGTGGCCTTCCAGCCTTCTCTTACCAGGTCTAGGATGCCTCGGGGTCGCCGTCCGTACAGTAGCTCAAACGGGGAGTATCCTAAGGACGACTGGGGGACTTCTCGCACCGCAAACATCAAGGCCGGGAGTAGCTTGTCCCACTCACGAGGGTCGTCCTGTGCAAATTTCCGCAGCATCCCCTTTAGGGTACGATTAAAACATTCCACTAGTCCGTCGGTTTGCGGGTGGTACACGGATGTTCGAATCTTTCTGATCTGCAACGCCTTACACAAGTCCACCATTACTTTGGACGTTAAATTCGTCCCTTGGTCTGTTAATAACTCTTTGGGCAACCCGACCCATGAAAACAATTTTACCAGCGCCTCCGCTATTACCGGGGCCGTGGCCTTCTTCAGGGGGATGGCCTCGGGCCAGCGCGTAGCATAGTCCACAATAACCAGGATGTAGCAATGTCCCCGCGCGGACTTATCCAGGAGCCCCACCAGGTCCAGCGCGACCCGTTCGAAGGGGGTCCCTACCACGGGGAGGGGGACTAATGGGGCCGGGGGTGCCCGACTGGTGGAGGTCTTCTGGCACTGCGGACAAGAGGTGCAGAACTTCTTAATCTCCTGGTACACCCCTGGCCAGTAAAACCGCTGTAACACCTTCTGCTGAGTCTTTTCCGTCCCTAAATGCCCTGACCACGGATGTTCATGGGTCAGTTCCAGGACCTTCCAGCGGTAAGGTCGCGGGACTAGGAGCTGCCACCGTTCCTCCCCGGGAAGGTCTCCCTCTGCTACCCAGTACAGACGGTCCCCCTTCACCTCAAACCGGGGTCCTCCGGGTTGACTTGGCGGTCCTCCGGGTCGGGGTGCCTCCGTCGTCCGAATCTGGGCCCAGGCAGTTTGCAGGGTGGGGTCTTCCCGCTGCTGTGTAAGGAAGTCTCCCTCCTCCACCTCTAGGCGTGCCGTCACCGGGGTCCCTTCAGCTCTCTGTGGGGGCCCTGGTCCTTCCTGTTCCTCATCCTCCTGGGCTACCAGCGTCCCCTGTTCGGCATCCCCTTCCCTCCCGGTGGGTTTTGCCTCGCCCCATTGGCTTAAAAGTCTCCTTAGCCCCGGCCAATCCCGCCCCACCAGGAGTGGGTATGCCAACTTGGGGCCTACCGCCACTACGCATTCCTCTTCTAATTCTCCATCCCTGATCCGCACCCGCGTTGTGGGGTAGTGATGGACATCTCCATGAACGCACCGGAGGGCGATGGTGGGACCTTTTGCTTGCCTCGGGTATATTACGTCTCTCCTAACAATGGTCTGCCCACACCCTGAGTCTAATATTGCCTCCACGGGGTGCCCATCGACCCATAGTTTTCTTGTTACCTGCGCGGTACTCGCTGCTCCCCGTCTCTGGCCGAAGGTGCAATCCATCATCGTGCAATCCCGTTTGTAGTGGCCCTCCTGTCCACATTGGTAGCAAACCACCTTGGACGCCCCTTCCGGTGGGGAAATCCCCGGTCCGGTCTCGGTCGCTCGATCTACCCTAGCTTCGGTTGGGGGCCGGCTCCACCGTGGTGCCAGCCTCCTTTCCGGGAGGGGTCCTAAGGGTCCTCTTCGTCCCTCACCGCTACGTAGGGGTCCGGCGAGTTTCGGCGTGGTCGGCTCGCCCTTCCTGGCCTCCCGTTGCTGGCCACCGGCGGGCTTCCCTTCTACCCCCTCCGCGGCTAGAAAGTGTTCCATCAAGGTCACGGCTTCGTCCAAGGTCTCTGGTAGGTGACGGCGTACCCACAGCTGCCCTTCCGTGGGGAGAATCCGAATATACTGCTCCAGGATAACCATATCGGCTACCTGGGTCCCCGTCTTATTCTCGGGCTCGAGCCATCGCGTGCCTGCCTCCTTCACCCGCTGCGCCACCGCTCGCGGTCGTTCTTGTGGGTCGTACCTGGCCTCTCGGAACCTCCGCCGGTGTGTCTCCGGGGTAACCCCTAGCTGGTCGAGGACCGCTTCTTTCACCTTATAATAGCACAACGCGTCCCGCGTCGACATCCCTCGGTAGGCCAGCTGGGCGGGTCCTGAGAGATATGGTGCAAGTAGGGTCGCCCAATGTTCCTGGGGCCATCTGGCCGCGGTGGCCACCCGCTCAAACGTGAGCAAGAAGGCCTCCGGGTCATCGTCCGGTCCTCATTTAGTCAGCCGTATGGGCAGCCGGGACCCACTCTCCTCGTCGGCTCCCGGCGTCCCGGTCACGACCCCGATGGCTGCGCCCCGCGATTCCCTCGCCGCCTGCTCCTGCCGCTCTTGAAACTGGTTCAAGAGCTGCTGCAAGGCCTGCATCTGCTGCTGTTGCTGCACCTTCTGCGTCTCCGTCCACCACTCTATAATCTGGTTGGGTTCCATCTCTTCTGTAAATCAAATCTGCATTAACGCTTCCTACCTTCCCCCCCTAGACCCCTGTTTCGGGGTCTGCTGCCCACGTTCTCCACCACGTGTAAGGTGCCCCGCCGCCGGAAGAAGGGGGGAGAGGGGAAACCCCCCCCCCTTTTAACCGTCCTATTGCCAGGCGCGCCCCTCCTGTCGCTCAAGGGTTTTTGCAATCCTTGCTAGTCCCACCGTGCTACGCCACGCACGGGTTACACCGCCGCCTATGCAGCGGCCACGCACTGGGGGAAGGGGGAGAGAAAGGGGGTCCGGGCCCGCCCTCGCTCCGGACCCCAACCCAGGGCCCTGGAGACAGGACGCTGGTCCTCACTCACAACGGGGGGGGTCTGCGAACCCTAAACTCCCCCGCTCACGGGTTCCGCGGCCCCGCCCTGGGCTGCTTCTTTCTCCCCCCGGTCCGTCCCCTCCTTATCCTCGGCCCCCTGGGTTTAGCCGCACCCAGGGCCGCCAGTACCCGGTCTCCCCCGGCTCCTCCCGGGCTGCTCCGTCTCTCCGCTCGCCTCCCCTTCCCGTGCGGGCGGCGGCTACTTTTAAATCCCCCGCCCGACGCAGGCCGATGACGTCTCGCCCTGCGTCATCCGCAGGCGCCGCGTCCCTCCGGCGTGCTGGTGATGTCACGCTCGGTGTGGGGCCGGGCGGGCGCCGATTCTCCCTGGCGCTCGGGCCTCCCGGCCCTAACAACGTCCCTCCGGGTTCGGGGCGGCCCCGGGCCGCAGCCGTCTCCGGGAGTGGCGGGGCTGCCCCGCCACAGCAACATACAGACTTATTAGTCTCTTCCACGTTCAAGTCACCATTTCTCAGTCCTGACCATTCTCCTGCTATGTTAACATCACAAATTACATCAAGAAAGATTTTCATCCGAATCTGAAGATGACCTTTATGTGGGGTTCTCTCCAGAAAACTCCCCCCACACAGATCGGTCTATTTACGCTTCCAGGTCATGCTCTAATTATGGGAACATGCCTCCATGGTATGGCAATCTCTGGGTACCTCCACCTATGCCATACCCACAGTGGCAATATTTGATCAACCTCGCCAAAAACACCACCATGGCTGGAAACGACATCTAGTGCAATATTTCCCTTCACCACACTCCCCACCTACGAAGCAAAGCACAGCAAGAGGAACCACCCAACCAAGTTACGGACATACTCTTGGAGTCAAACGAACCCGCTCCAGCACAGGAAGCAGCTGTGCGCCTCCACCTTCAACTACCTCAGACGACCTTGCACATTTTCAAGACCTTTTTTTAAACGTGTGGCTGCTGAATTAAATATCCCCCTCCAGGTGGTCATCGAAAGCCAACATGAATTAACGGACATATTGCACTCAATAACACCCTCTAAAATAGCACTACCAATTGATCCAGCAATAACGGAACCTGCAAAGATGGTGTGGCAAACCCGAGCATCATCCACTCCTACCTCCAAAAGAGCAGACAAGAAGTACTACGTTTTGCCCAAGGGCTCTGAGTTTCTTTTCACCCATCCAGTACCTAGCTCTCTCATAGTGGAAGCTGCGCAACAGAAAACTAAGCAGTGACGGAGAATTTTAATCCGAGGGTTCGGATGGGGGTCCAAGCCCGTCTCAATTAATTCCAGACACCCTTCTTAAGCAACCAGCTTTATTCAGGAATGCATTCCAGGGCAAAAACCTCCAGGATACTCTCAGGAAAAAGTTTTGCAACTTCTCAAACAAAAGGCAATGTCTTTTGTACTATCTTACATGGTAATCACCCCTTTCCCATTGACCACTTACAGTTGCATGCATACACAGGTCATGCCCCTTTGCACCAAATTCCCTCCAATCATTACCTGCCCCCTCACAGTCCCTTTTCAGGCCTTACAACAGGTTCAAACCAGTTTCACCTATCCCCTCCTGGTTGTATACCTGTGTCCAAGCACCTACCTCTTTACAAAGACCAGACTTAACATCCAGGTCACACAGAGGTCATACTGACAACAAATTAAGTTTATCCTTCAGCAGCAACAATTCCGGTCCACCCCATCGGACCGTGATAGCAAAAGACTTGATTCATTCGGACATAAAGTTTACACGTCCTCCACGTTGCAATTTTGTATTTCCAATTATGCTGCTTTATTATGTACATATGACTACAGAAATTACACCAAACTCAATGAATTTATTGCGGACATTCCTGAGGAAAAAGACACCAGTTCAAAGCACTGATATCAGAGGGTCACATGATTGCCAGAACAGCCTTGCAGGCTGTGTTAGATGCTCCTGATACGGCTGCACGATGTATAGCAACAGCAGTAGTCATGAGAAGGGCTTCGTGGTTTAACTCCACTCCCTTTTCTAGAGAAATCCAGTAGACCGTGGAAGATCTTCCATTTGACGGCCAGAAGCTGTTTGCAGCAAATACCAATGAAATTCTGCATTCGATGAAGGATTCCAGAGCAACGCTTCACTCTCTAGGGATCCACAACCTGGCACCTAGAAGGAGACAATACAGGTATCTGCCCTAGTCTAGACCTCGATACCCTCCTTATACTCAATATTATAACAGACAAGACCAACATCAACAGAACAGAGGCAGAAACCAACGACGATGCCCACCCTCTACCAACTTGCAACACTCGCAGCAATCCAATGAGCAAATTTGGACATCAGGTCGAGGGTCGTGAGAGCCTCTCATCTATTCCAACACCACCTTTGCAAGCTAAACTTTTTCACCACCGGCTGCTACCATTCTTTAACAACTGGCAGCATATAACCTCTGACAGATGGGTTCTCCAGATAATTGACAAAGGCTATCTTATCCCCTTCATACCCCCTTTTCCATCCCCATCCTAGTCCCTCTTCAGGAACCACTCTCACGAGAATCTGCTTCAACAAGAGGTAGAACACCTCTGGCATATAGGGGCGATTGAACCAGTCCCTGCACAATTTAAGGGGAAGGGCTTATACTCACATTACTTCCTGACAGAAAAACAGTCGGGAGCCTGGAGACCCATCTTAGACCTGCAAGCACTCAACAAATTCGTTCAGAAAAAGAAATTTAAGATGGTAACACTTGCCACTATTATACCGGCGTTGGAACAGGATGATTGGTTCTCGTCCCTCAACTTGCAAGATGCATATTTTCAAATCTCTATTCATCCAGCTCATAGATGTTTTCTCCGGTTTGTCATAGGTTCACCACACTACCAATACAAAGTACTTCCCTTTGGACTCTCTACGGCCCCGAGGGTCTTCTCAAAGGTTCTGGCGGTCGTCACAGCATACCTGAGGAAGCAAAACGTCATCATATTCCCTTACCTGGAATATGACTGACTCCTCAAAGCACGCTCATACAACGACTCCTGCTGCTCGCTGTCAATCACGAGAAGCTTATTCCAACATCTCGGCCTACAAATAAACAAAGCCAAATCAACGCTTTCTCCCATACAAAAGATCCAATGTATAGGAGCATGCCTCGATTCAACAAGGACACCGCATCCCTCCTGCCGGACCATTTCCAAAAATTGTGGCCTTGGTAAACACCCCAAAATCCAGTCCCTGAACAAAAACACACAATTGCCTTCACCTACTGGGACACATGGCGGCGTGCAATTTTGTTGTCAGCAACGCTCGCCTCCACATGAGATGTTTACAGGGATGGCTGGGACAGGTCTACAAGCCCACTGTCCACCCCCTATCCAAAACCTAATGCGCCCAATACTGGTAAAGAAATCCCTGCAATGGTGGACAAGTCCACACAGCCTTTGTTCCGGAGTCCCCTTCCATCCATCAGAACCGTCCGTCTCCATGACGACAGATGCGTCTCTTACAGGATGGGGTGCTCACCTATGACATCACACGGCCCAGGGGTTGTGGTCCAGCAGGGACAAGAACCTACACATAAACATACTAGAACTCCGTGCAGTCAGATACGCTTGCGTGGAATTCCTCCTGTTCATCGTCAACAATCATGTCAGACTGTACACAGACAATGTCGCGGCAATGTTTTACATAAGCTGTCAGGGCGGGGCCCGATCTTGAGCGCTTTGCACAGAAGCCATAGCACTTTGGAACTGGTTCCTCAAATACGGCATAAATATTACCGCGGTGCACCTTCCGGGCACCCTGAACACGACGGCAGATGCACTCAGCAGAGCCCGACCGACCTCGAGTGGAAATAAACCCACACATATTTTTACGTATTTTCAGGCCGTGGGATCACCCCACCATAGATCTATTTGCCACACAATCCAACAAAAAATGTCACCTATTCTGCTCCAGGGCAGGCATCGGCAAAGGGTCCATGGGAGACGCCTTTCTCATCAGTTGGCCATCCCACCTCCTGTACGCGTTTCCCTCCATACCCCTGTTGAACAGGGTAGTTGTGGCAAGTTTGGGCTAACCCCCCTGGGTCCTGCGCTTCCTGGCAGGTCTTTGCGTGCGCCTCAGAGGCTCGCAGTGTCCCTATTCACTGCCGAGAAGGCAAGGGTACCCTGTTACCAGAGCCCTTTTCATCATCGGCCAGTCCAGGGTTTTGGAGGTCAGTCCCTCCATTAGTCCACAGGGTCTCCCCCGTTCCTTACTGGCAGCCCACCAGCCGGGAGGAGGATTGGGGGGAACCCAGTCCCACCCACTTGCTCCGGGTTCCGGCCCAGGGCCCTATGCGGGGGGTAGCCCCGAGTGAGCTGTGAGGCTTGGCCCTTGCCTCACTGAACAGCGGCCCCTCCCTGGGCCACTTCCCCAACCCTTCCTGGGTACCTCCTCCCCGACGCCTTGGAACAGGCCTTGTTGCTGGCTGCCTTGAAGTCTGTCTCCTGTGCTGTGCTGTGCTGTGCTGTGCTGTGCACTCCTTTCCTCTGATCCGTCCCTTTTCTCCTTCCCCCTCCCTTGCCTGAGGGAAGGTTTTTATTGTGTGCTCCCAGCCTTAACTGGCGGCAGGTGATCTAATCAGTCTACCCTCCAGGCTGGCTCCAGATGGGCTTCAGGTGTCCTAATTGCCTGGGCTGCAGACTCTGGCGGCCTACTCCGGGAACATAAACCCACACACCCAACCCCCCGTGTAAGTGCCTTTCACCCTGCTTCTGCAGCCCCCTGTTCTCGGGCTGCCACAGTAGTCCACAAGGCAAGGAGAGACAAAGCACACCTAATTTTCAAAGCTCCATCATGGCCACGTCAACCATGGTTTCCCTTTCTAATGAGGATGTCCCATGTACCACCGATCCACCTACCACACAGCCAGGATCTCCTTCTTCCCCCAGGACCCCTCGCTGCCCAACCGAACCGCGACTCGTTACACCTGAAGGTGTGGTTCCTAGATAGTTCTGAGCTAGAACTGACTTGTTCACAACAAGTACAAACAGTTCTTCTACACAGTAGGTTGCAGAGCACCCGTTAAGACTTACCTTCAAAAATGGAAGAGATTCTCTGCGTGGTGCGTACACCGCCAGGTAGCACCGTCAACATCCTCCTTACCTGTCATCCTTGATTATCGTCTGCTTCTTAAACAAGCGGGCCTTGCAATAAGCGCCATTAAAGTCCATCCTGCTGCTATTGCTACCTTCCACCTTCAGATAAACGACTCGTCGATATTTGCACATCCATTTACTAAGAGGTTTTTAAAGGGCCTTCAAGCACTTTATCCTGATATCACCCCCCCAACACAACCGTGGGACCTCCATCTCGTACTGAACGCTTTAACTCGGCCACCTTTTGAACCAATGGCCACCACCTCTCTCTTGCATTTATCCACGAAGGCCGGCTTTCTCGTAGCCATTACCTCGGCAAGACGGGTGGGAGAGATCACAGCCCTGATGGCGGATCCCCCATACACCACCTTTTTTAAAGACAAGGTCACTCTACGTACCCACCCCGAATTCCTCCCTGTAGCCAGACAGGAACCCCCTTGTAACATCCATTTTTGCTTGCCTGGAGCATACAGGGCACACAGAGCAGAAAGCCCAGGCTGTGTGACCGTGAATGGCTGTAAACAGAGATACGCCAATTGCTGACCAAGAGGCTGCCAAGGAGTGCCCTTGACTGAAACCCATATTGATATGAACACACATCCATCCGCGGGGGGAGGAATCTCTCGCCCAGTAAAAAAATGTCTAGTGCTCACAATTTAGTTCTCTCTCTTGCAAGTGTAAATTAACTTGAAACTTGCTTGTAAGAACTGGCGCCACAAAACGGACCAGTACAATTCGGCATCTTAGATAAGAAAGAGAATACGGGCCCCCAGGGGTATAAAGATAGGTCCAGCAGCGCATTTTCTCTGAGTGTCAATCTACCATCTATCTGCTGGTCGGGTTAGGTGTTTGATCTCCCGAGGTTCCAAGGGGACGCCCACCTCGTATTCATCTTTCCTAGGAATTGAGAGACCGGCCCTGGCCTGACACGCTGGAGTCGAGAGGCACAGAAAGGGGTAAAAATTGTACCTGGATGTGGTCCTTTGTTTAAGTATATATATATACATAGACTTAGAGCTCTTTAAAGATTAAGCTGTCACTTGGTACCATTATTTCTATTTTCTATCTTTACCTTTTTCCTGTGATCATTTTTAAGACATATATATATATATATATATATATAATTTGCTAGCATTTAAAAAATAGAGCAATAGCCATTGTAACCATATGCTTTTATAAGTCTTTTAATAAACCTGTAACTGTTTAAGCTTTAACCTGACTCCTTCAGTTGCTGTAACAGAACCAAGCACAATTTAAAAGAACTTCAGCCGGTCATAAAGGGACAGACATAGGGAGAGCTTGGGCGTTTGGATCTGTGTCACTCCCAGGTGACAAGATCCGTTGGGGCACCTTTCCAGCCTTTCCCAGGCTGCCCGCTGCGAAGGAACTTTGTGTTCTAGCAGTTAAAATCTAAGGTGTAATAAGCTCTTCCTATATAACGGGGCGTCTGTTGGCCTGCTGGCCACCCTCTGCGACGGGACCCCGGTCCTAGCAGTAAAGACACAGACGTTAAACCTTTTCTCGGAAGCATACACACACACACTGCCCTGACCGTCGGCTGACACTCCCTAAGGTACACTCATCCTTCCACCTCAGTCAGACAATTCACCTTCCTACCCTTTTCCCCAAACCCCACGCCGACTCCTTCGAGAGGACAATGCACACCCTTGACCTACACAGAGTGCTCTCGTTCTACCTACAAGAAACTTGGCCTTTTCGAGAGTCTGAGACTTTTCGTGTCTATAGCTAACCACAATAAGGGCCTGGCCCTCTCATCACAAAGACTCTTCCCACTGGATCTTGGACTGTATTAATCTCTGCTTCTCCCAATCGCAAGTGATCCCTCCAGACAATATAAAGGCACACTCCACCAGAAACATGTCTACCTCAATAGCATTCCTCCGCAAAGTACCCATAGGAGACATTTGTTCAGCTGCTACCTGGTCCTCGGACCACACTTTCGCAAAGCACTACACACTTATGCAGGGACCTCTCGCCTACAGCTTTTCTGCCAGATACGAAGTCCCTATCTCCCTAATTCGGAATAGCTTTGTAGTCACCTACTGTGGAGCACCCACAGGGACATCTCTCTCAAAGAAGAGGAGGCGGTTACTCACCTGTGCAGTAATTGATGTTCTTCAAGATGAATGTCCCCATGGGTGCTCCACAAACTTGCCTTTTCTCCCTGCTACTTCGGAATTCTGGCCTCCTCACTGGCATCATTCTGGGGTAGAGAAGGAACTGAGGAGGGGATGGGGCTCGCGCATGCGCGATGCCTGTCACCTAGGAGCATGCGGCTCCTGGGACACTGCTCTAAAATCTACGATCGATGGCTCGGCGGTGGCGCACCGACCTAATGTGGAGCACCCACGGGGACACTCATCTTGAAGAACGTCAGTTACTCTTCCCTGACATGAAAATCCAGCCAATGATGCCAAGGGAATCTAAAGGGAAATATGCTCCTAGGCCTGATCCTGGCTTCCTATAGGAATATCCTTGTAGCGATGGGAAATGTCTGGACACTCAGGGTATGTCTACACTACAAAGTTAATTCGAACTAACAGCCGTTAGTTCGAATTAACTTTGATAGGCGCTACACAGGCAAACTGCTAGTTCGAACTTAATTCGAACTAGCGGAGCGCTTAATTTGAACTAGGTAAACCTCATTCTATGAGGACTAACGCCTGGTTCGAATTAAGCAGTTCGAATTAAGGGCTGTATGGCCACTTAATTCGAACTAGTGGGAGGCTAGCCCTCCCCAGCTTGCCCTGGTGGCCACTCTGGAAATCCCCAGGGAAACTCGTCTGCCCCCCTCCCGGCCCCGGACCCCTTAAAGGGGCACGGGCTGGCTACGGTGCCCATGCCAGGTGCAAGTCTGCCAGCACCCGGCCAGCAGACCCTGCACCTGGCACGGCTCGAGCCAGCCACCTGCTGCCACCCAGCCCTCCACCTCTTCCCGGGACCAGGCTGGCAGCTCCCGGGAGCCTGCCTGGGTCCGCAAGAGGCGGGCGCCCGCCTGGTCTAGTGTGGAGATCGTGGACCTCATCCACGATGTCCGCACTAGGCACAGGAAAGTGGCCGTCTAGGGCAGGATAGCTGCCAGCCTGGCCACCCAGGAGCAGGTTTGCATGAAAATCAGGGTGGTCCAGTGAGACCCCGGATCCTGAGCCCTGAGCTTAGCATGGCCGTACTGGGTCAGACCAAAGGTCCATCTAGCCCAGTAGCCTGTCTGCCGACAGTGGCCAACACTAGGTACCCTGGAGGGGATCGACAGAAACAATGACCAAGCCATTTGTCTCGTGCCATCCATCTCCAGCCTTCCACAAACAGAGGCCAGGGACAACATTTCTACCCCCTGGCTAATACCACTCCATGGCCCCAACCTCCATGACTTGATCTCACTTCTCTTTAAACTCTGTTCTAGTTCTAGCCTTCACAGCCTCCTGCAGCAAGGAGTTCCACAGGTTGACTATTTGCTTTGTGAAGAACAACTTTGTTATTAGTTTGAAGCCTGCTACCCATTCATTTCATTTGGTGTCCTCTAGTCCTTCTATTATGGGAACTAATGAAGAACTTTTCTGTATGCACCCTCTCCACATCACTCATGCTTTTATAGACCTCTATCATATCCCCCTCAGTCTACTCTTTTCTAAGCTGAAAAGTCCCAGTCTCTTTAGCCTCTTTTCATATGGGACCTGTTCCAAACCCCTGAACCTTTTAGTTGCCCTCCCCTCTCCCAGCCTCTCTCTTCCCCTCTCCCACCTCCTTTTCCCAGTCTCCCCAAATTTTGTTAAATAAAGAGAGTTTCTATTTTTGACCACACGTGTCCTTTATTTTGTACATCAGGAAGGGGGGCTAGGGAGGGGTAAGTGGAAGGAGGTGAGGGAGGAATGGGGTACGAGCCCCCGATGGGGAGGACTGGGGTGGCTCTGCGGGCTCCTCGGGGTGGAAGCTCTCCTGCTGCCCCCAGATTGACACCCCCCCTGGATGGCAGCCTGCGGCAAGTGCAGCCGGGCTGATGGCCGAGTGCTGTGGTGTCCCGAGTGCAAGCACTCAGAGCACTCCAAGACACGACTGCTTTGCTGTCCCTCATCGAGTTAGACGAGCGAGTGGGGAACCCCTGAGAACTGTCTCTCCGGGGTGGGGGTCGGGTCCCTTTAAGCACAGCCCTCGGCTAGCCTGAGACAGCAGCTCCACGCTCTAAGACCTAATCTGATTCCCTGCCGGCACTGGTTCCGGCCAGCCTTAACCTCGGTTCAGGGTCCACTCGGTGTGGACATGCTAGTTCGAAGTAGCAAAATGCTAATTCGAACTAGTTTTAAGTTCTAGATGCACTAGATCGAATTAACTAATTCAAATTAAGTTAGTTCGAATTAGTGCTGTAGTGTAGACATACCCTCAGAGTGGCCGGGTGGTGATAAGAGTGGGAGGAGGTGTTCTCTCAGTTTAAGAAAGAGTCGTACCTTGTTTCTGGCTAGCATTTGACTTGAGTCTTCCACTCTTTGGTAAAAATACTAGAAGGACTGATACTCTGCCTAAGATGGATTTAGTTGGGCTTGGCCCTGCTTTGAGCAGGGGGTTGGATTAGATTTCCTGAGGTGTCTTCCAACCCCTGAAAGATGTGTGGTAGAAAGTTGGGGGAGGAAAAAAAACCTGGAGTATCTTTTTTTAAATAAAAGGAAAAAACCCAACCCCCCCCCCCCCCCGCCCCATAGCCAGGGATCTATCAGACATGTGTTTGAGTTCAACAGAGCTGATTCATCCTGTTGAACTCAATGGTTTCACCACACCTCACTGAATAGCAAGGGTGCTCTAGTCAATGGTTAGGTCTAGGTGCAACCACTTACGTTTGTTGAGGTTAGAGCTAATCATATTAGTGTTCAGTAATTAAATTTGATGGGCATACATTAAAGAGAGGCGGTTGGATGGGTGAGCTCTGTTGAAATGAAATGAAATGAAACCTCAGGAGTTCACAGGCCCTACTGGACAGTTTAAATATACCTCGGGGCTGCGTCTAGACTGGCATGATGTCACGCAAATACTTTAAACGGAAAAGTTTTTCCATTACAAGTATTTGCGCAAGAGAGCATCTATATTGGCAAGTGCCTTTGCGCAAAAGATTTGCTTTTGCACAAAAGCATCCGTGCCCAGTATAGACGCGCTTTCGCGCAAGAAAGCTCCGATGGCCATTTTAGCCATCGGGCTTTCTTGGGCAAGAAATTAAGGTGCCTGTCTACACTGGCCTCTTGCGCAGGAATACTTGCACAAGAGGGCTTATCCCTGAGCGGGAGCGTCAAAGTATTTGCGCAAGAAGCACTGAGTTCTTACATTAGATCGTCAGTTTTCTTGCGCAAATTCTCATGGCCAGTGTAAATAGGCGGCAAGTTTTTACACAAAAGTGGTTGCTTTTGCGGGAAAACTTGCCAGCTGTCTACACTGGCCACTTGAATTTGCGCAAGAAAACTGACGATCTAATGTAAGATTGTCAGTGTTCTTGCGGAAATACTATGATGCTCCCACTTGGGAAAAAGCCCTCTTGTGCAAATGCTTTTGCGCAAGAGGGCCAGTGTAGACAGCTAAAAACTGTTGTGCGCAAAAAAGCCCCACTGGCGAAAATGGCGATCGGGGCTTTCTTGTGCAAAACCGCGTCTAGATTTTGCGGAAAAGCGTCCGTGCCAAAGTGCTTTTATGCAAAAGCATCCGTGCCAATCTAGCCGCTCTTTTCCGCAAATGCTTTTAATGGAAAAACTTTTCCGTTAAAAGCATTTGCGGAAAATCATGCCAGTCTAGACGCAGCCCAGGAATTGGCTAAATGCTATGAGTCACTCTTTCTAGCAACTCAGGAACTTTACAATAAATATATTTACCAAAAAAACCCTGTAGTGGGGTCTATTCGCCCGCCCACTTTCTAAAAGCCCCTCCCCCAGCCTTGCAGGAGGGACGACTGAACCCGTGCTCAACTAATTACTGGGGACAAATAATGACGAAAGGGGCAAGGAGTGCAGGCTAAAGGTTTATAACTAGGGAACCGGATGGGGACACCGAGCAGAGAACCCCGGACAGCGCCCACTGCTCCTCAAAGCTGTCGAAGGAGCCAGTGGACGCCGCCCAAGGGAACTCTGCCCGGATACGTGAAACCAGGGAGGAACGGAAACAGGCCCCACAGTCGCAGAGAACCCCCTTGTCCAACATCTTGCTCCTGGTATTATAGATGGCGGTCTTTGCGAGGGCCAGGAGGAGGTTGACGAGGAGGTCTCGCGACTTTGTGGGGCCACGGATAGGGTGTGCGTAAATGAATAGGTGGGGGGAAAAGTGCAGCCAGAACCTCAATAAGAGGTTCTGGAGGAGCCGGAATAGGGGCTGCAACCTGGCGCATTCAAGGTAGGCGTGCGCCAGGTTTTCCCTCACGCCGCAGAAGGGGCAGGTGTCCGGGATGGGGGTGAACCGCGCCAAGTACACGCCCGTGGTCACGGCCCCGTGAAGGAGCTGCCAACTTATGTCCCTGATGGGCCGTGGAATTAGGTCAGAATAGACACTGGCCCATCGGGGTTCCCCACCCTGTACGGGTCTTAGATAGTCCCGCCACTTGGTATCGGGGCGGGACACGAGGGTGGGGAAATGCAGGGTGTGGAGCACGAGCGTGTACAGATGTTGCCTTGGCACGGTTTGGAAACAGACCGGCTGCAGATTTTGCAGCAGGCTGGGGGTCCAAGGATGGGGAGGCCGGGGGGGCCCCGCGGAACTGGGGCCCAATAATAAGAGACGGAGGCTTTGCAGGAAGGGAGGGGCGGGGCGTACGCTCTCGCATGGACCGCTGCAGGAAATTGAGAGCGGGCCGCGGCAAGGCCGCCTTCACCTCCTGGAGTAAGCGCAGGGGGGTTCGGGGGTGGAGAGCCCCATGCGCTGAGCGAGCGCTCGCGGATCCACCCAGTCCCCCCTGTCGTAGTCCAGGAGGTCTCCAACCATGGTGGTTTCTGCCAGGATCAGCCTCCGGCGCACGGACGGGCGACTCCCCCACCTGCACACACAAGGCTGGATTGTGGAGCAGGGGCTCCGCGAGGAGGTCTGCTCCCTCGGAGGCCACAACGGACCTGGTCGCCGAAAACAGCTTCCAGGTCTGGAGGAGGTCCTGGTAGAATTCCGGCAGCTCTGAGAGGTCTCGCGGAAGACCCCTCGGGTGGATAAAAAAGAGCTGCCGGTCGTATCGGAGCCCTCGGAGGCGGCGGAGGAAGTCGCGCGCCAAGGTGCCCCATGCCGGACTACCTGCACTAAAGAGGAGTCTCTGCAGGGCCTGGAGGCGGAAGGTCCGGACCTGGCTGCGAATGCAGACCAGGCCCTGGCCCCCCTCCTCCAGGGGGAGGAACAGGACCCCTGCAGAGACCCAGTGCAGTCCTGGCCAAAAGAACCCCAAAGCTGCCCTCTGGAGCTTGGCCAGGACCTCCGGGGCCGGGCGCAGGGTGTTGAGCCGGTGCCAGAGCATGGACAGGACCAGCTGATTTAGCACCAGCGCTCTCCCGCGAAGGGAGAGACACCAGAGCAGTCCAGTCCATCTCCGCAGCCGCTCACCCACCCTGGCCTCCAAACCTTGCCAGTTTTCCGGCGGAGAAGGATGCATGGCAGATAAATAGACGACCAGATAGAGCAACGGACCCGCGCTCCACCTGATGGCCTGAAGCGCGGGTGGGAGGGAGCCGGCCCGCCACCCGTCCCCGACCACCAGGCCAGAGCTCTTGACCCAGTTGACCCGGGCGGAGGAGGCTGCCGAATAGACGGCTTGGCAAGCCTCTACCCGAGCCAGGTCACCCGGGTCCTGGACCACGAGGAGCACGTCATCGGCGTACGCCAACAGGACCAGCTGCAGCTCCGGCTCCCGAAGCACCAACCCCGTCAACCTCCTACGGAGGAGACAGAGGAAGGGCTCGATCGCCAGAGCGTACAACTGGCCCGACAGCGGACACCCCTGACGTACCCCCCGCCCGAAGCTGACCGGCTCGGTAAGGGTCCAGTTGAGCCTGACCAAGCACTCCGCGAGGGCGTACAGCACCCAGAGAAAACCCACAAAACGGGGCCCGAAGCCGAAGGCCTGCAGGGTGCCCAGGAGATACCCCTGGTCCATCCTGTCGAACACCTTCTCTTGGTCCAGGGACAGGAGGGCGAACGACAAGCCGTCCCTACACCCGAGCTCTAAGAGATCCCGGACCAAATACAAATTGTCAAAAATACTACGGCCTGGGACTGTGTAGGTCTGGTCGGGATGGATCACGTCCGCCAGCACGGACCGCAGTCGCAGCGAGATGGCTTTTGCTACGACCTTGTAGTCCGTGCTGAGGAGCGAGATGGGATGCCAATTCCGTAGGTCGCGGAGGTCCCCCCTCTTTGGCAGTAAGGCGAGCACCGCTCGCGTGCACGACAGAGGGAGGACCCCGCTCTCCAGGGACTCGGCCCAGACGGTGACGAGGTCCGGGCCAAGGACGTCCCAGAACACGCGGTAGAACTCCACGGTCAGCCCGTCCATGCCCGGGGTTTTGTTGTTGGGCATGAGACGGAGGGCTTCCGAGAACTCGGCCAGAGTGAGAGGCAGCTCCAGCCGGTCTCGGTCGCCCGCGCTGACCGTCGGGAGCTCGGTCCAGAGCGCCCTGCAGGCGTCGGCTTCGGTCGGATCCGGGGAGAACAAACTGGCGTAGAAGGCCCTGGCCCTTCCACGCATCTCCACCGGATCCGTGAGGGGGGTGCCGTCCTCCGCCAAGAGGCAGGTGACGTGCTTTTTTGCCCCCCTCCTTTTCTCCAGGGCATAGAAGAAGCGGGAGCCGCGATCCATCTCCCGAAGGAGTTGGATGCGAGATCGAACAAAAGCGCCCTGGGCCCTGTGATCTTCCAGGGCTGGGAGCTCCTCCCGCTTCTCCCAGCACGCCTCGCGGAGGAGTGGATCCTCGGGGGTGGACGCCAGGCGCCTCTCAAGCTTCAAAACCTCCCGTTCCAACTGCTCCATCGCCGCATCCCTCCGTCGGCTGGCGCCCCGGGAGTAGTCACGGCAGAAGAGCCGAGCGCGCACCTTCCCCACATCCCACCATCGCCGCGCCGAGGGGAAGGCGGGCCGCTGCCCCCGCCAGGCCTGCCAGTACTCCCGGAAGGACGCCACGAAGCCCACGTCCTCCAGCAAGCTATTGTTAAAATGCCAATAGGCCGGCCCCAGCCTCTCCGAGGTCAGAGAGGCTTTCACAGACACCAAATGGTGGTCCGTGAACGGGGCCGGCCGGATGCTGGAGGAGTGGGCTCGTGCCAGATGGAATCGTGATAGGTAAATGCGATCCAACCGGGAGTGGCTCGACCGCTCTTTCCCCACCCGGACGTAAGTAAAGGTGGTACTGTCGTCCGGGTGGTGGTCCCGCCAGACGTCCACCAGGGAGTGATGTTCCACGATCTCCCTGAGGACGTCCGCCGCGGCCTGGCAGTTCGCGAGTCCTACACGGTCCCGGTCATCGAGGGTGGTGTTGAAGTCCCCGCCCAGGACCAGGCCCTCGCGAGGATCCAGAGTGCCGAGGAAGGTGGCCGCCTGCCGATAAAAGGTGACCTGGTGCAGGCCCGCGTTCGGGGCGTAGACGTTGACCAGGTTCAACGTCTGCCCCTCCACGCGGGCCCAGACGTGCAGCAGGCGGCCCGGGACAACCTCGGCGGTCCCCAGCACCTCAGGCCGTAGGGCAGGGGAGAACAGGGTGGCCACCCCGGCTGAGTGAGCGCCGAGGTGGCTAAAATACACCCCGTCCCCCCACTCCAGCCGCCAGCCAGCCTCGACGGCTGGAGTCGTGTGGGTCTCCTGCAGGAAAACCACCGAGTACCCCCCCTCCCGAAGGAAGGAGAGCACCCGGCTCCTGCGGAGACCCGCCCTACAGCCCCGGGCATTCAATGTTGCGAAGATGGTACAATTCATAGTGAGGGCTGGGGTAGATCCTCGCGGACAGGCGAGTCGGCGGCCTCATGCAGACCCCGCAGCAGACCGCTCCCCGACCCGAAGGTCAGGAGAGCGTCCCGAAACCTGCGGGTCTGACGGTAGGCCGCGTCGTCCTGCCTACTGGTCCCTCTCCCCTCCTGCAACAAGGCTCTAGTGGCCTGGAGGATGGAGTGGAAGTCCCCCCAGCGCTGGAGGGCGAGCTGCACCTTTCCTTTCGCCCCGCGGTTATCCGCGAGGAATTGGCGCAGCTCGCCCTTCAACACCGAGGGGGAACCAGGATTCTCCTCCGTCCGGGTCCCCGGATGAAACTCACGGGCCACGGAGACGGACAAACAGGGATCCGATCCCCGACGCGGCGCCGTTACTGCTGGCGCCGCGCTGCCCGCCCCCGACCCCGGCCGGGAAGGAGGCGGCGGAGGGAACAAGGCAGCCCCCAACAGGTTGGGGACCGGGGATACAAAAACGACCCCCGAAGGGCCGCCCGCAGCTAGCGGGAACGAGACGGCCCTCGCGGGGGTGGCACTGGCGGATGTTTGGGAGGGCAGTAGGGACGGATCGGGCAACATGACGGGGATCAGGATGGGAAAAGAAGGGGGGGACGGCAAGGGAGGGGTTACCTCCACGGCAGAGCCGGGGGGAGGGGTAGGTTCAGGGCCGGACAGTGGGTCGGGGACAGGGAATGGGGCAGAGGTGGGGGTAGGAAAGGGATCGGGAACAGGAGAGGACTCGGGGCTGGAGATGGGTTCATAAAGGGCGGAAGCGGGAGTAGGGGGAGGATCGGGACATGGGAGGGAATCGGGATCCTGGAAGGGGTCTGGGAAAGGGTCCCCTGTGGCAATCCCACCGGGCTGCGGCGCCTCCCGAATGGGAAGTTGGGGGTCGGGAACAGGAAGGGGGCCCGCGCCGAAGCCGGGCTCAGGTGGAGAGGCAGGTGTTAATGCCACGGCGTCGGCCTGGATGGCATTTTCTGCTGGGCCCCCAACGGGAAAGGGGGATGACTGCCCCGCCTCGGTAACTGGAGAGGGGGCACCCCCAACCCCGGGACCCGGCCGCTCGGCGCCAGCCGTCGCCCCGGAGGGCTCGGCGGCATCCGTTCCGGCGCTCGAGTCGGCCGGGCCAGTGGGCAGTATCAGGGGCGCCCCGAGCGTGAGGACGGGGTCAGCCACCTGGGACACGGGATCGGGGAAAGGAGGGGGCGGCGCCATAGAGTCGCCGCCCAGACCGAGGCCCGCTGGCGGAGGGTCGTCCTCCCCCTGGGTGAGCGGGGTCAGACCCAGGGCCTCGATCTCCTCGAAGATGGAGCTAAGCTCCATCCCCTCGGCCCCGGAGCCTTCCCCTCCGGCCTCCGAGGCAACAATTACCTCAGCGGGGACGGAGGGGGGCTCAGTTGGAACCGGGGTCGGGGGGGCTCCACCCGAGGCCTCCTCGTGGAGAAGCTCCGCAGGGGGGGCGTCATCGTCCCCCCTCGCCGCCGCGGCTTCCTCGGCCGGCGCCTCCCGCTGATGCTCGTCGGGGGCGCTCTGGGCAGCGCCGGCCCCCCTCGGGATCTTTCGGAGGGGGGCCTTCCCGCCCTCCTCATCGGAGGGGGGAGTTTGAGCCCGCAACCGGCGGGCTTTGCGCTTGCCCCCGACGAGCGTCCAGCCCTCCGAGGTGGAAGTGGAGGGCCGGTCAGCGAGGGCAAGGCCGGGGGGCACTTCTGGGGTTCAGGGACGGCGTTGTGGCAAGGGTGGGAAGGAAGGGGATACCTCCACCCGGGGAGGGCCCTCTCCCTCGCCCTGCGGCGACCGCGCCACCCTCTCCTCCTCGGGCCCCGCGGTGACTGACCGAATAGAGGTGGGGCCCGCCTGCCCGCTCGGGCACGCCAGGGGGGACGCCTCTGGCTCCCGAGCAGGGCCGTCAGTTGGAGGAGGGGCGGCCGCGGATCCCGGACTACCAGGGGGGCCGGCGGTGGTGGGGCCGGCACCCTTACGGGCCCCGGGGGGCCCAGACGCCTCCTCCGACCGGGCCAAGGGACAGTCCCTCCGGACGTGCCCCATCGCCCGGCAGAGGAAGCACCGGGTCTCCCCCGAGGAGTAATGAATCCGATAATGGGCCCCCTGGTAGGGCACCAGGAAGGACCCCTCGAGCGCCTCCCCGCCACGCGCCGCCGGAGGCAGCTGCAGCTGTACCTGCCGGCGGAAGGATAGAACGTGGCGGAGGGCGGGGTCCTTACAGCCCAACGGGAGAGGGCTGATTGTTGATATAGGTTTCCCCAGAGTGGAGAGGGAAGGTAACAGGGCGGCATTAGGGAGGAAGGGCGGGACGGAGGTGAGCACCACCCGTACGCCCAGGTCCTCCAGAGGTTCGAGGGGCACGTGCACGCCCCCCACCGCCAGGCCCCTCTCCACCGCCTCCTGGGCGGCGGCCTCCGAGGCAAGGAAGAAGACCGCCTTGCCGTACATCTTGGAGGCCGCCACCACGGCCGAGGCCCCCACCACCCTCGCCATCGCCCGCACGTAGGTTTCCATGTGGGGCGAGGCGGCAACCAGGAGGCAGCGGACGCCGTGCCTCCTGGTCATGGTGGGAAAGGGGCCGCGGCCGCCAGGGATGGAGCTGGAAGCGGCAGTCGGGGCCGATGACGGGGCAGGTGAGGGGGTAGCAGCGGCCACCTGGGCGTACGCTCTGGGGGCCTTGGTTGTGTCACCCCCAGAGCTGGTGGAGGGGATAGCAGGGGAAGGAGGGGCTGCGGAGGGCGGGGCGGCTTTGGCCGTGATGGATTTGGCCTTCGGGGCCGGGCTTTTGCCCTTTTTCTTCCCCCCGCCCTTTTTTCCGGCCGAGGTGGTGGTTGCTCCCGTGTCTGAGGGAGCGGCGGCCGTGGCGGCGGCGGAGCTCGGGCCTGGGGTCGGGAGGTCAGCCGCAGCAGTTGTCGGGCCTGGTGGTAGCGAGGGGGGCGTGGTAGGGACTGCCTCCATCATGGAAGGGGGGGGGGGGGGTAGGAAGGAGGCACAGATAACAGGAAGGGGAGCAAGGGTTCACCGCTCCTCCCCACCAGACAGCAGGCGAGGGAGGAGGGTGATTGAAATGGAGGGGGTGGGGGAGAGGGAGGGTGCTGGTTTTGGGGAGGGCAACTGAAGATATGGGGGGGGGGGGGGGAGAGGAGTTAGCAGCCTCACCTCCCTGCTGAGACTGTAGCAGAGGAGGAGGGCGCTAATACAGGGGCAGGGGCACGCAAGGGAAGGGGAGGGTGGGGGGGGCGTATAATTGGGAGGGAAGGGGAGAAGGGGAAAAAGGGGGGGCAACTACTCCCTCCCGCCGACTGGTTGCTGGGAGGGAGAAAACCAAAAAGGGCGGATAGAGCAGGGGAACCGAGGGGCCAGCAACCACTCCTCCCCGCAAGGCTGGAAGCGGAGGAGGAGGGTGCCGGCAGGGCAGACAGGGGGCAAGGTAACGGGTACAGGGCGGGGGCCGGCTCCTCCGGCTGCACTGGGATACAAGGGGGGGGGTTATGGGGCCGTTGGGGAGGTGCAGTGAACAAGGGGGCTAACTAAAGGGGGGGGCACAAGCGCTCAGGGCAGGGAGGGGGCAAGGCAAGTCGGGTGGTGCTCAAGGGCTGGGGGGGTGGGGAGGGATAAAATAGAGGCAAACAACAGCTGGGTGGGGCGGGACACACACTCTTGGACTGGCTGGGGCAGGGGCGTGGCAGATGACTTTGGGAGCAGGTGTGGTGGGTAAGTGACTTTGGGAAGGGAGGGAAGGAACCAAACTAAGCTAACAGGGAGGGGCAGGCAGTGGGGGGAAAAACCAAGCTGCTGGGGTAGGGTGGGTGACCGGGGGTAAGGGTGGCCCCCCAGCCAGATGTAGCTGAGGGAGGGGGGCCAAGTCCAGAAGAGGGGGGAGGGAGCACACCCACGAGCGCTGTGTGGGGCTCAACCTCGCCCACCGCTGCGGCAGAGTTCCAGGTGGCAGGCAGGGCAGCAAACCCCGCCAGGGGGAGAAGAGACAGTCCAGATGGTAAGGGGTGGTGGAGGGGGCCTTGGGGGTGGTGGCAGCAGGTGGGGTGGGGGGGGCAACTGGACTGGGGGGAGGGCTCTGAGCCTCTCCCCCAGCCCCCCTTTTAACAGTTCAACTCACCACCACCCCGGAGCAGATTGAAAAGCTCAGTCTGTAAACGAACCCCCTCCACAGTTCTCAGTGGTTTCCTCTTCTCCCCCTCAGCGGGGTGCAGCAGCAGCAGCAGGCAGGCGGCAGTGGAAGGCTTCCGGGTGGTGGGTGCTGGTGGGGTGGTCCTCCTCCTCTGGAGCAGTGGTGGAGGGGAGAGGGAGGGCAGCTGGCAGGCCCCCCCTCTCCCCCCAGACAGCAACAGCAGCAGGTGGTGGTAGCGGTGGTGATGGTGGGGTGCAGTGACGTCCGGGGAGCAGGTCTCAGCAGACGGACAGGCAGGGAGGCAGCTGGGTGGGGAGGGCTCCGGCTGGTGCAGGACCAGGAACCAGTGGGGTGGGGGGAGAAGGAAGAGGGCAGCCCCTGCACCCTACTGCCTCTCCTTCTTCTCACTAGCATTGAATGGGCACCTACTGAGCCAGAGGCAGAGAAACCCCTCAGGGAGCCATTTTGGGCCCAGCCTAGGCCCGCCCCCTCACCTGACCGGAAGTCAAAGGGCGGGGCTAGGAGTATAAGAAGGCTGCCAGGGAGCTCAGTCAGGGCCCAGCCTCTGAAGGAGATGGAGGCGTGTCCAGAGCTTTTGTGGGGGAGGCTAAGACCGGGCCTAGACCATCCTCAGTGGCCTCCCTGGAGGCCAGCCAAGGCTTCCCTGCCAGGGCTACGGTGGCCTGGCCAAGCCAGCCAGCTGAACTTCCTGTGGACCCAGAGGACTGGCCTGAGCCACTGGACCAGCTGGAACCCCGATGGGTACTGGAACACCGGGGCCAGGCGAGCCCGCGGGACACTGCAGAGCTCCAACCCTTTGACCCCCTGGATTGAGCCGACCAGATGCTGCTGGGACGACAGCGCTTCGACTCCCTGACAGACCGGCGCTTCGACTCCCTACAGGTACCAGAGAAGGGTGAGACAAGAAGCGGCCCAGGGGGTAGCATGGGTGGAGAACAGCCCTAGGCCAGCAAGTTGCGGGCTGGAGCCCCTGCTGAGCCCGTAACAGCTGAACTTCTGCATCCAGGGCCCCTGGGCCAGGGCGCAGTGGAGTGGGTGGGCCTGCGTCCCCCCTGTCACCCACTAACTGGGTGGTAGTCTCCCCCTTGCCACTGCTGCAGGTGCGCCACCTGCCCCGCTCTTGAACTAGGAGCTTCTACAAACCGGTGTGTTTGTTTGCGGCCACGCCTTGTGTCAGGGCCTGGCCGCCATTTGCTGCCCTGCCCTGAGTTAGGGCCGGCTCAGCTTACTGTGTTTTGCCGCCCCGCCCTGCTTGAGGGCCTGGGCTTGCACCCGGTGCTCTGCTGCCCTGCCCTGCTCGAGGGCCTGGGCTTCGGTATGGTGGTTTTGGTACCTGGCCAGGATCCGGACCGGACCTTTTAAAGGGCCAGGACTAGGACTGTTGCCCTGCCCCTAACGGCATTAAGAGACTTGAATATATGGAGAATTTCTTCCCCCGTGGCCCGGGCCTGAAGCAAGGCCGGGCCCCTGAACTATTGTCTCTCACCCCGACCTGAAATAAGGCCGGAGATAGACTCATAGACTCGGACTATTTTAAGGCACGGTAGGGCCATAGGGCGGACTAGCCACCCATTGTACCGGGGCGGAGGAACCGCCTCCTAAAGGCCTGCCGACCTACAACTAACCGTCCCCCGGAAGGGGGGGAAAAGCTCAGGCTATTGTGGATATTGCCGGAGGGCAGTGTCCTGAAAGACCGTGCCACCTGCCGGCAGATCTAATTCCCCGAACAGACGGCAGGGGGCGCTGTGGTGGAGCGGGAAGCCCACTACAATACGGTGGAGAATGTGGGTACCTCGACCCCGCCCCTGATGTAAGGGGCTGAGTGTGTGCCTCAGTGGTTCAAAAAAAAAAAACTTTTCAGGGTTTTTTTCGGTTGTTGGGGTTTGTTGGGTGTGGGGAATTTCCTTGTTCTGTTCCCCAAAGCCAGGATGGAACTGGACAGCGTGGTGAGAGCGGTGGCAGAGCGCCAGAACCAACAGCTGCAACAACTGGTGGCCCGACACTGGCAGATGGCTCAGCAATTGGTCACCCAACACGGGCAGTTGGTACAGCAGCTAGGGCTTCAGTTCCAGCACCTCCAGGCACTTCAACACCAGCACCTCCAGCAATTGCTCAGCTCCTGGCCCCAGCCCCAGAGGTCAGTGCCGGGACCGGCCCCTGGGCCTGCCTACCTGGCTGGAGGGATTCAGGCCCCGAGGGGTGAGACTGAAAGTCCACCCGAAACTTGCACGGGGCAAATGGACGAGCTTGGGCCTAGGGACACTACTAGGCTAAGGGCTTGTTCCCCAACAACTCCACCCAGGATACTCAGTCACGCACCTACTCCCCTGCCGCGAGCCCAGGCAGCTCCCTATATGGAACTGTTACCCACGAAAGGCTGGGACCAGGGGATGACGGAACCTCCCAAGGGGTGGCAAGGGAGCTGTCTGGAAGTGGGGTGCGACTACGGTCCGATGGGACCCGAGCAGATCTACATCCTGCCGGTCAACCAGGTGGAATTTGTGCTCCAAGCACCGACGGATGCGGACAAGGTAGCCGTCCTTCTGGACTCAGGCTGTGCGCAGACTCTTGTTCGACAGGACATTCTTCCTGAGGGCCTGAAGCCAGAGGGGGAGCTGTACCTGCGGTGTGTACATGGCGACATGAAGGCCTATCCCCGCGCAAAGGTCAGACTCACCATCCAAGGGAGGTCAGCAGAAATGGTCATCGGGGTAGCCGCAACACTCCCCTACCAGATTGTCCTAGGATGAGACTGGCCTGGATTTGCAGATCTGATGCGCGAAGTCACTCACAGGGCTCCGGACGGTCACGGAAAAGTGGAGGGAACCCTTCTGGGGGAAACGCTGCCCGAGGACCAGCCCGAGGAGTCAGATGAGGAGGAGGAGCACCAGGGGGCAAAGGCAGGTGAATTGCCCGACAATGCCCAGGCACCGGCGGAGGCCAGTGCCCAGGTCCAGGCCCTGACAGACTTTCCCCGGGACCAGAGGGAGGACCCCACCCTGAGGGCAGCATATGAGCAGGTAGCCGCGATCAATGGCACTGTGGTAGACCCCCAGAGGGCATCCCAGTGGCCCCACTTTGAAATGAAAGGCGACCGCCTCTATCGGGTGGTACAAGACCCCCAGACTCAAGAGGTCAAGACCCAGATCCTTGTTCCCCGGGTTCATCGCTGGGCAGTACTGCAATTGGCCCACCATATTCCGGCCGCTGGCCACCTGGGGACTGAGAAAATGTTGGCGAGAGTACTGTCCCGGTTCTTTTGGCCCGGGGTGCACAGGGAAGTACGAGACTATTGCCAATCTTGCCCAAACTGCCAGCTAGCCTCAGACCCGGGAGTGCCACGGGCCCCGTTAGTCCCCCTGCCGGTAGTGGGGACTCCTTTTGAAAGGGTGGCAATCGACCTGGTGGGCCCACTGCCAAAAAGTAAAGCAGGGTTCTGCCACATTAAGGATTTTTATGTATGATGATTTACTGTTTAATGCTGTGAGAAGGCCCTACAGATCTCTGGTTTTCACTGAAACAGAAAAAAAAATGTATATTAAACTAAAAACGGGGAAAACCTCAAAGCAGTCCAGTTATGCATACAACTCCCCCGCCTTCAGAAAAAAGCAGGACACTTGGGGAGGGATGCTTAAATTCTTTAAACTGTCTAGTAATTCAGAGTTGTGGTGATTTAATCAGACTTCCTAAGTGCAGACTTTGAAGTTTGTTTGGAACAAATAATTAGGATGGTATTAAAAACCTCAGGTTTTTGGAGCCTCTCCTCTTTTCAACAAAAACTATCTTGAACTGAACTGGTGTTGGACCTTAAGATCAGGTATGTAAATCATAGAACCATAGAGCTGGAAGAGACCTCAGAAGGCCATCAAGTCCAGCCCCCTGCCCAAGGCAGGACCAATCCCAACTAAATCAACCCAGCCAGGGCTTTGTCAAGCCGAGACTTAAACACCTCTAGGGATGGAGACTCCACTACTTCCCTAGGTAACCCATCCCAGTGCTTCACCACCCGCCTAGGGTATGTCTACACTACCCCACTAGTTCGAACTAGCGGGGTAATGTAGGCATACCGCACTTGCAAATGAAGCCTGGGATTTGAATTTCCCGGGCTTCATTTGCATAAGCTGGGCGCCGCCATTTTAAAATCCCGGCTGGTTCGAACCCCGTGCAGCGCGGCTACACGCGGCACGAACTAGGTAGTTCGAACTAGGCTTCGTAGTTCGAACTACCGTTACTCCTCGTGGAATGAGTAACGGTATTTCGAACTAGGAAGCCTAGTTCGAACTACCTAGTTCGTGCCGCACGGCACGGGGTTCGAACCAGCCGGGATTTAAAAATGGCGGCGCCCGGCTTATGCAAATGAAGCCCGGGAAATTCAAATCCCGGGCTTCATTTGCAAGTGCAGTATGCCTACATTACCCCGCTAGTTCGAACTAGTGGGGTAGTGTAGACATACCCCTAGTGAAATAGTTTTTCCTAATATCCAACCTAGACCTCTCCCCCCACAACTTGAGACCATTGCTCCTTGTTCTGCCATCTGTCACCATTGAGAACAGCCTTTCTCCAGCCTCTTTGGAACCTCCCTTCAGGAAGTTGAAGGCTGCTATCAAATCCCCCCCCTCACTCTCCTCTTCTGTAGACTAAACAGACCCAACTCCCTCGACCTCTCCTCATAGGTCATGTGCTCCAGCCCCCTAATCATTTTGGTTGCCCTCAGCTGGACCCTCTCCAATGTGCTCACATCCTTTTTGTAGTGGGGGGGCTCAGAACTGGACACAATACTCCAGATGTGGCCTCACCAGAGCCGAATAAAGGGGGAATAATGACATCTCTGGATCTGCTGGCAATGGTCCTCTTAATGCAACCTAATATGCCATTAGCCTTCTTGGCTACAAGGGCACACTGTTGACTCGTATCCAGCTTCTCATCCACTGTAACCCCCAGTCCTTTTCTGCAGAACTACTATTTAGCTGTAACAATGCTTGGCATTCTTCCGTCCCAAGTGCAGGACTCCACACTTGTCCTCGTTGAACCTCATCAGATTTCTTGTGGCCCAATCCTCCAATTTGTCTAAGTCACTCTGGACCCTATCTCTGCCCTCAAGTGTATCTACTTCTCCCCCTAGCTTAGTGTCATCTGCAAACTTGCAGAGGGTGCAATCCATCCCCTCATCCAGATCATTAATAAAGATATTGAACAAAACCGGTCCTAGAACCGAACCTTGGGGCACTCTGCTAGAAACCAACCGCCATCCTGACATCGAACCGTTGATCACTACCCGCTGGGCCCGGCCTTCTAGCCATCTTTCTATCCATCTTACCGTCCATTTATCCAATCCACATTCCCTTACCTTGCTGGCAAGAATATTGTGGGAGACTCTATCAAAAGCCTCGCTAAACTCAAAGTATAGCACATCCACTGACTTCCCCATATCCACAGAGCAAGTTACCTCATCATAGAAGCTAATCAGATTGGTCAGGCACGACTTGCCCTTTGTGAATCCATGCTGACTATTCCTAATCACTTTCCTCTCTTCCAAGTGCCTCAAAATGGATTCCTTAAGGATCCCTTCCATGATTTTTCCAGGAACCGAGGTAAGACTGACCGGCCTATAGTTCCCTGGGTCATCCTTCTTCCCTTTTTTGAAGATGGGCACTACATTTGCCTTTTTCCAATCATCCGGGATTTCTCCCGACCTCCACGACTTTTCAAAGATAATGGCACTTGTACCAAGAAGTTATCCCCAACATTCTCCAAAAAACTTCCTAGATTGCCTGTGTACTGCCATATTGGTCTCCCAACAGATGTCAGGGTGATTAAAGTCCCCCATGAGAACCAGGGCCTGCGATCTGGAAGCTTCTCTCAGTTGTCCGAAGAAAGCCTCATCTACCTCATCCACCTGATTCGGTGGCCTGTAGTAGACACCAACCACAACATCACTGCTGTTGTTTGCACCTCTAAACTTAACCCATAGACTCTCAACAGGTTTTTCTCCCTCTATATACTGGAGTTCTGAGCAATCATAGTGCTCTCTTACATATAGTGCAACTCCTCCTCCTTTTCTCCCCTGCCTGTTCTTCCTGAACAGTCTATACCCTTCCATGACAGCGCTCCAGTCATGCGAGTCATCCCACCAAGTCTCTGTTATCCCAGTTAAATCGTATTTCTTGGACTGGGCCAGGGTCTCCAGTTCTTCCTGTTTGTTGCCCAGGCTTCTCGCATTAGTGTACAAACACCTCAGATAACCAGTTGATCGCCCTATCTTCTCCATTCGAATCAGGGGTCCTCCTTTCTTGCTCGTTCCTCTTTGCATTTCTTTCCGGTATCCGACTTTCCCACTCCCCTCAGGGTTTTGGTCACCGTCCCCCGACGAACCTAGTGTAAAGCCCTCCTCACTAGGTTTGGAAGCCTGCCCGCGAAGATGCTCCTTCCTCTTTGTTAGGTGGATCCCATCTCTTCCTAACAATCCTTGTGCCCGGAACAGAGTCCCATAGTCGAAGAAACCAAAGCCCTCTCTGCGACACCACCTGCGCAACCACGCATTTACGTCCTCAATTCGACGATCCCTGCCCAGTCCTTTCCCTTCAACAGGGAGGATGGACGAGAACACCACTTGCGCTCCAAATTCTTGGATCCTTCTTCCCAGCGCTACATAACCCGCAGTAACCCGCTCAAGGCCATTCTTGGACGTATCATTAGTTCCCACGTGGAGAAGCAGTAAGGGGTAGCGATCCGAAGGTTTGATCAATTTTGTAAACCTCTCAGTCACATCCTGAATTCGAGCTCCCTGTAAGCAGCACACTTCTCGAGATTCCAGGTCCGGATGGCAAATGGATGGCTCAGTCCCTCTTAGGAGGGAGTCCCCGACCACCACCACCCGTCGTCTTCTTTTGGGGGTGGTGGTTGTGGAACCCCCATCCCTAGGACTAAGCATCCCATGCTTTCCAGTAGATGGTGTTCCCTTCTGGTTTCTTCCTTGTGAGGTCCCTTCCAAAGCATTCACAACCGTAGAGCCTGTGGAGAGAGCCTGAAAGCGATTACTTACCTCTATAGCATTGGGGGATTCCTGTGCTGGCCTTTTTCCCCTTCTAGAAGTTACATGCTGCCAGTTCTCTTCCTGGTCCTGTACTGCCCTCTCTGGCTCTTCCGCCTGCCGTGCTTGCAGGATTAAATGCTGTCTTCTATCGAGGAAGTCTTCATCCTCTCTGATCGAGTGTAGGGTCGACACTTGGGCCTCCAGTCTTCTAATTTTTTCTTCCAAAATGGCAACCAGCTTGCACTTGGTGCAGATGAAATCCGTTCTTTCTTCCGGGAGGATGAGAAACATGGCACACGCTGTGCAGGTAACAGCAGCAGACCTATCACCATCCATATCTGCTGTCCTGGAGAAAGGATTTAAAAGAAAGGCAAGAGAACCTCACGCCCTTCCCTCTCCCCTTCCTAACTCCCACTCTAAACTCCCTGTTAGCACTCACATGTTCACAAGCTCCTTGGTCGCTTGCTCACTGCTTTATAAAGGCCTGGACTGCCTGAAAGTCCCTCCCCCTACCAAGGCTCAGCCAATCAGCAGAGGCTTTAATTAGAAGCCAACAGTTTCCAGCTGCCAGTTACAGCACATACTCTGTGAAGGGGAGGGGGGAAGGGGAAGGGGAGGAAGAAGGGAAAAAAAAAACCCCTCACTCACAAACACAAGTTCAGCACACAGCAAGAAAGCCCCAAACACAATACACACTGCAGACAGCCACTTCCCTCAAGAGTCCTGTATCTGCTTCTCCTTTACTTGGAGAACTCCCTCTCTAAACTCCCTGTTAGCACTCACTTGTGGTTTGTTTTAAAATCTGAATATATATATTCTATATTGTCATTCTTTGTCCTTACTAAATAATGGTACCTATTTTTTTTGCGATGTGATCTGTTCAGCATGCTAACAGCAACTTCATGCTGCATTTCACCATCAGACCAAGGTAAGACCATTTTAAGTATAGTTGGGCTTAATACTGTTACATTTTTTTTAAAAAGGCATTACATAGTTAGCAAAGAGATTTGATGCATTTTAGGGAATAATACTAACTCGATTTTTTTGCTTGTTCTTTATTCCATAGGCCCAAATATACATAGGGGAAAACAGAACAGCCCTGTGCCAGCATGCCTTTACCCTCTGGTGGAAGGTAACTGTCTAGAACTGTTTTTTAAAGCAACGTGTTATAATTTTTTCTTTTAATTAAGTGTAATGTTTAAATTGTGAGTCAGGGGCTTTTCAAGACTTAATTGTGGGGAAGCATATTGGTGTGTTTTAAAAATATATAATGGAAAACTGCTGGTTTAGAGTATTTGGTGGGTTTCTTTTTCTGTGCAAAAAATGGTTTTCAAAACAGATGTTCAGTTTCGAGTTGGAGGGCCTATGCTAGAAGTGTTTTTGTTTCAAAGCAGTTTGGTTTGCATTTTACAAAAATGTGATGTGTTTTTACATGGGTTGTTTATCTTAAAAGAGCTGGCTTTAGTGTTTAAGTTGTTGGTGATTCAGGGGCTTATGCTAGAGATAAGTGTGTGGGGTTTTTTAAAAAGCTTTTTTGTTGCAAAACTGTTGGTTTGGTGAGGGTTTTTTTCCCCCAAACTCTTTAAAATATTATGTGGTTTTTTCCATGGGTGTCTTGCCTTTTAAAAACATAGTAGCAATAAAAACCTTTGTTTGTTGTATAGCCTGAAATGGATTGTTTTGTTTAAAGCTATGACTTTTTCTTTAAAAAACACCCTAATGAGTATTTTAAGTTGACAAAACTGTTTCATGTGTTTTAAAATAACATTGTTTGTTTCACAATAAGGTCACAAAACGAGAGACCCTAGGATGAGAAGGCAAACTAGCTCAAAAGGAGAGAGACCTCTGAAAAGGAAAATTCACCTGGATCAAGGACTGATGGCTGGATGAAGCCCAGTAAATGTATATATTTTGCTTATTGGTTTGGTTATTTTAGGAGGGTTTGCTTTTTTAAAGTAAAGACATAGGTGTGGGTGAGAAATGGCAAAGTTAAGTTTTGTGACATCTTTTATTTTTAAACTAGCCAATTAGCCCGTCATAACACGGGATTTTCAGGTCTCTCCTCCACGTCGGTCTTCTCTCCTGAGCCTCCGGTCTCTCACTCCGTCTCTCTTTCTCTCTCCTCCTCCTCCTACTGCCCCCCCTCTCTCTCAGCTCTCCTCCACCTTCTGCCTCTCTCTCTCTCTGTCTCTCTCTTTCTCTTCTCCCCCTCTTGCCTCTCACTGTCTCTCCGCTCTCCTCTGTCTCCGTCGGGGATGCACGCTCGTCCGGGCCCCGCCCCCTAGGCGTGTACATCACGCCCCGCCACTCTTCGCCTCCTGCCGTGGCGCTCGGCAAGGAGGGCTGGGGCGGTGATGTTCACAGCCAGGGGGTGGGGCCTGGAGCCACTGTCACGCCGCATGTCACCGCCCCGCCCCCCCTTCGCTTCTCGCTGTGGTGCTTGGCTGCCGCGGGGGAGTCCAAACAGCCACTCGTGGAATGAGGAGTAACGATAGTTTGAATTAGGATCTTTAATTCGAACTACCTACTCTGTGCCGCGTGTAGCCACGGGCACGGAGTTCGGACTAAGGGGGATTTAAAAATGGCGGCGCCCGGGAACATGCAAATGAAGCCTGGGATATTTAAATCCCGGGCTTCATTTGCAACTCCGCTTGCCCTCATTGCCCGTCCAAATCAGGCTACCCTTGCTGCAGCTCGTAAATTAAACTGTCTCTGACTACTTGTTGCTACCAAATGCAAAGTGAAGGCTTGTTTTCTTCCACACGGGGTTCTGGATGTGAAAAAGTGGTTTAGTGCAAAAAATTGAGAGTTTTGCCACGCGGTGTATAGTCACGACCACTCTTGCCGGTATCGTTGCTGCCTCTGTTTGAGTGTAAGGTGCTCTGACAGCGTGGGCGTGCAGCTGAGGTGTCCTAGCTGTAGGCTATATTGTTGGTCCAAAGAGTGCTTAGACAGACACATAGACTGTGCATCGAAAAAACAAGTTGAATGCCTGTCTAAAACTTTGTGATAAGTGTCAGTCTTACGTGGACAAGCAGCACAGGTGTAAGGGGCAGTGCTGTAAGCAGTGTCAGGGCTTGATCACTGGTGATGTAGACAGCCACCTGTGTTTAAGGACTGCATTAAAAAGCCTGAATCTTCAGAAAAGTATATTTTTTTATGATTTTGAGTGCATGCAGGAGACTGGGTTGCACATATCCAATTATATTTTTGCTATGTCCCTAAAGCCGGAAAAATCCTGGGAATTTAAGGGCAATGAGTGTCTTTCTAACTTTAAGACCTTTATTAGCAAAGAGTTCTGGGACTACACATTTGTAGCACACAGTTCCAAAGGTTATGATGCGTACTTGGTTGTGAGACAGTTACTGAAGGAAAAGATGGGTGTAGAACTGATCACTCAGGGTAGTAAACTAATGTGTGTGGAAGTTAAGGCCCTGGGCATTCGTTTTATAGATTCTTTAAACTTCTTCCCCATGAAGCTTAGCAAGCTCCCACAGGTGATGAAGTTTGAAGGGTACTGAAGGTTATGCATGTGTTCATTTTAAACAAAATGTGGTTTGGAAAGTAGGTATGCATAAAGAAGCATGCTGTGGCTCACCACCCTAGGAACAGTCTAGAAAAGGCCAAGGGGAGGGGGGTGAACTCAACATGTGGAGTGGAGAAGTACAAGCATGTGACTGACAGAAAGCCATATATGGAAAGGTTGAATCTGATTGGTTTAGAGGTTTGTGGTCTATAACTTGTTATGTAACCTGTTATGTAACTGCCATGTTACATAACAGGGAGGGGCTTATTGCTCGAGGGGCTCTCCCTTTGTGCACATTGAATAAAGTCTTGTTGAACTGAATTGCATTGAATTGAAGTATCGAAAACCCTTGATTCTGCCTAGGATCTGACTCTCTGGGAACCACAAAATCCCAACAGTACAAAGGGTATTTCCCATATTTTTTTTAACACTTTAGACAATCAGAATTATGTGGGATCTATGCCCAGTGTGGAGCACTATGGCGTAGACAGCATGATGCCTGGGGAGAAAGCAGAGTTTCTCGACTGGTATCGATCAGTGGGTCCAGAGAAATGAGGCTTTTGACTTGCAGAAAGAGCTTGCATATTACTGTCAGCATGATGTTAAAATGTTGAGACAGGCTTGTATGGTGTACAGAGAAGATATATAGATATAGATAGCACAGAGAGGCCCTGGTAAATTCACCGAGATAAAACCGTATAGCGATCCTTTCTAGTACATAATGCTGGCATCCATCTGCATGGCAATGTACAGACAATTATCACAGGCAGAAAGAGATTTGACTTCCACTATTCCAGCAGTGGGCAAAAGCCTCTCAGCGGGCTGGATCCAGCCTGCCTAGGGCTTTGATCCAGCCTGCGAGGCAGTTTCAGGCCTCGCCCCCTAGCTCATTGCCTCAGAGCAGGAGATGGGTGGGAGACTTTCAAACTGCTTCTATTTAAAGGGTTCATGTCTTCCCCACACCTTGCCTAGCAGCTGCAGGGAAGGCCCTTTCCTGTTCCCCCGGCTGCTAGGCAACGTGTTACCTAACAGCCCTGGGGAAAGGCACCAGCCCTTTAAATAAAAACAGCTGAAAGGGCTCGCAGCTCCCCGTGCCTCTAGCGCATTGCCGGACTGTGAGCCCTCTCAGTTGTGTCTATTTAAAGGGCTCTTGTGTTCCCCGGCTGCTAGGCAATGGGGGTATGTCTACACTACCACCCTAGTTTGAACTAGCGGGGTAATGTAGGCAACCGGAGTTGCAAATGAAGCCCGGGATTTGAATTTCCCCGGCTTCATTTGTATCTTGCCGGACGCCGCCATTTTTAAATGCCCCTTCCACCGAGGCCCCGCCCCTTCCGGGTCGGCCCATGGACACTTCTGAAATTTGCAAAGTGGCCTCCCTTCAAAAATTATTGCCCACCCCGATCTATTCAGTGGCTGTTGTATATCTCTCTCAAAGAAAATACACAGATACGGCAGGCTTTACAGGGTGAGAAACTACAGGTAGGCTCCTACTTTTTAGATGGTTACGCTGATGTTGACAGGGTATGCACAGCCCTCCGCTGCCGCCTCCTCGCCTCCGCCCAAGCCCGTTCCCTGCCTTCTGCCTTCCACATTGCGGGGCCAAAGGCCGCCGGAGCCAGCGTGGCCCCACCACGTGCCTCTGAAGACTTTTAAAATCCCAGGCCGTGACGTCTCGTCACGCCCAGGAGTCCTCCCTGCCCACGTGCAACACCGCACATGGGCAGCAGCAGGCGGTGAGGAGGAGCCACGCACGGCAGGGACGCTCTGGGGGCGGGGTGGGAGGACGCGCGAGGGGGCCGGCGCGGGGGCCCGGGCCCGCTGCAGGCAGAGCCGGGGGAGACCCAGCTCCACATATCAGTGGAGCAGGGCTCCCGGCTCTGTAACTTGCCGGCACTTCCGGGTTCAGGGGCATGGGGCCCGAATTGGTCTAAGGCCGGCCCTGCCGGCAGCCACCAGCCATGCTGAGGCCCGGTATTTTTTTCCCGCAGCCCGGTATTGGGCCATGGCCCATAGTTTGGGAAACACTGTCGTAGATGATCTGATGAACTCTGCTTGTGAAAGCAATGAAATTGAGAGAGCCTTTACCAAGTACATGCATCACAGGAACCTTAGCATTATGTATATCGTTCAGAATGTATTTTGTAGGGGGAAAAAAAGAGCCGTACGATTAACCTAAATGCTAAGTACATGGTTCTGTTAAAAAAACCCAGGGATAAACTACAAATCGCTACACTTGCTCGGCAAATGTACCCTGGCAAGGCTCAATTCTTTCTAGAAGCTTTTGCGGATGCTACCAAAAGACCTTATGACTCCCTGGTGGTGGATTTAAATGCCTCCACGCCAGAAGCTTATAGACTAAGAACCAGTCTTTTCCCTCCAGACTGGCTGGTGGTTTATACTTTGAAAAGAACAACAGACGGGTATAGAAAGAGATGATTTATCAACCGACCCTTTTAACAGCCGGGGTTGCCAACTGAAAACATGTCTAGCTGCGTGAAGAGAAACCTGGCCCTTTTAAAATTACTTAGCAAATCATCCCCGCAGCAAAGGAAGGCTATACCGTGTTCAGCCTCTGACGATTTAGTAGCAGCCATCTCAGAAATAGCACTCAATACCTTAAAAGGAAACGTGCCTTTGATGCAGAATCAAGTGAGCGTGCCGAAAAAAACGCATGCTTATAAAAATGTTGCCTAATAAAAGGGTCTTGCTTAAAAGAAAGAGACATCTGGTGAAGGAGTCTGGGGGGTTTATCGGTCCTCTGTTAAGTTTTGCTGTCTCTCTGATAACGGGGCTTTGAATAACTGACAATGGAGTATGCAGAAAAAATGTACCTGGTGCCAAGCCACCAGTTGGAGCAATTAAGGGCTCTCCCTCCAGAGGAGGAAAATGTCAGAACAACTGCAACTCAATTACTGGATACTGAAATGAAGTCTGTTCTTCAAAGGACTGACTTAGCAAAATACAAAAAGGCTAAACTTTACAGTGCCATGCTTCAAAGGTACCTCACATACACGAGGCAGAGCCACGTGAATAAAGGGAAAATAAGTCTGTTTCTACTGGAACAGGAACAGAGTGTGACTGCCAAGCCTCCAGAAACAGCAAAAGCCTCAGACTCTGTGGTTCAGGAGGTGTTGGATAACGTGAATAAGCGTTATAAGAAAAACGCCTCAGTGTTGCTAAATAAGCTGGGCCAGGGTAAAACTCTCGCTTCCTGGAACGATAAAGGAGCATTTGTGTACAAAGGCTCGGTGGTTAATGGTTCTAACGTGCTTAACTTAGGAACAGAATGTGTCTGGGTGGTGGCCCTGACTAACACGTACCTAAAGGATGGGATGTGTTTATGAATGCCACGGTGGAAGTAAACGTACCATCTTCCATCATGGGCAACGCAGCCAACAGAGATCTTGTGGAATGTCTGAAGGCCTCAACCGCTGATACTGGGGTGGATCAAGAAACACCGACCCCTTTTTTTGCCTTCTAAAAAACAAAAATTGACTAAAGTATCTGAATGGCTCAGTGTGTGAAGTTTTTCATGTTCTAAAAATAATTTTTGAAACTGCTCATGTTTTGCTTTAAATAGAACACTTCTATACTTTAAAAAAAAATGTCTGTGTATTTTTTTTCTGAATTGGTCATTATTTTTAACAACAAAAATGAAAACAATCATCATTTGTTTTTAAATCCCTCACTCGGGTGCTTCATTGAGCAACACCGCCATGAAAGTCATTGCAAGATACACACGTATGGATTTGTTCAAACATGTTTTGAGCAAGGTTAGGCATGCCCAAGAATTTAAATTTATTTTTTACACATTTTATTGCCATTCAGTCATTTTGCATTGTCATTAGAACACAATTTTAAGATCTGATCAAAAGATAAACCGTAATACAAGAAACATAAAGTGATAGCCACAGGCAACAGAGCAGGGGTCTTGCAATTGTGTAGTATGAAACACGATGTCGGTAGCATTTTTGTTTAAAAATGTTATACTTTTAGGAATGAACACACTCTTCAGAGATATCCACCTGAATCAAATGCCTTTCCATGGCTATGCACCACCAGATACAATGCGAGCCAGTGTTCACCCAGTTGGTTGTGCAGATACATGTTGACCACCAAACTTAAGGGTCTCTGAGACAGCCTGCCACCAGGGAGCCAATCGCAAGGAAACACATCTAAGAAATTAAAAACAGGACTATGTAGCACTTTAAAGACTAACAAGATGGTTTATTAGATGATGAGCTTTCGTGGGCCAGACCCACTTCCTCAGATCAAAAAAAAGTGAGGAAGTGGGTCTGGCCCACGAAAGCTCATCACCTATTAAACCATCTTGATAGTCTTTAAAGTGATGCATAGTCCTGTATTTTGTTTCAGCTACACCAGACTAACACAGCTACATTTCTATCACTAATCTAAGAAATTGTCTTTCGTGTATGGTGTTAGGGAAGACGTAGCCTAGGTGTGTGGGTTACACTACGAGCCTCTTGCGGAAGAGCAAATGAAAATGGAGCGCTCATTTGCACATGTTGCTCTCTCATTTGCATTTCCTCTTCCTCAAGAACGGCTCTTGCACAAAAAGGGTTTTTTGCGCAAAAAGGCAGTCTACACAGCGCTCTTTTGTGCAAAAACCTCTTACGCAAAAGGGAAAGGAAGAGGAAATGCAAATGAGAGCAGGACATATACAAATGAATGCTCCATTTGCATTTGCTCTTCTGCAAGAGGCTTGTAGTATAGATGCAGCCCTAGTGTGGTTCACTGTCCTGTGCAGTGGCACTTAGACCACAGCAACAGATAAGAACAAGAGACCTCAACAGCACAGGCTGAGAGTTAGCTGGCTTTATAGCTCAAGCTGTAGCACCTCCTCTACTAAGCTTCAGAGGCTAGGCTACATCTACAATGCAGAGTTTTTGTGCAAAAACTCATGGAGCATCCACACTACAAGCATGTTTTTGCGCAAGAAAAAGTACAGTAGATAGAAGAGAGGGCTTTTTGTGCAAGACTTTCCTCTTTCTACAAGGAATAAGCCTTTTTGGGCAAGAGCTCTTGCGCAAAAAGGCGTATGTGGACGGACAACAGGGATTTCTTGTGCAAGAAACCCCTATTGGAAAAAGCACAGGTGTTCTGATGGCAATTCTGTGAATGGCCATCAGAGCTTTCTTGCGCAAGAGCATCCATGGCAGTGTGGACGTTCTCTTGTGCAAAAGCACATGGCAGTGTGCATATGCTCTTGCACAAGAACTTTTTGCGGAAGTTCTTGTACAAGAAGCCAGCAGTATAGATGTAGCCCTAGTGTGGTTCACTGTCCCATGCAGTGGCTCCTAGACCACAGCAACAGATAAGAACAAGCCCACTTGTGTACCTGCTACTAGGTGGTTTTGAACATGGGACCTCTGGAGCTTAGTATAAGAGCCTCTATCCTTTGAGCTAAAAGCCAGCTGGCTTTGGAACGCAAACTGTAGAGGGTCCTCTACTAAGCTTCAGCAGTCCCAGATTCAAATCTGCCCAGTGGCACTTACATTAGCAGACCCTTATATGAGCGCTGCACAGTGTCCATAGTAGCATGTAACCAAACAGAACATTTCTCCTCTGGTTTATCTCTGTGACATTGTGTAGTGGGGCTATTCGAAGCCCGCCCACTTTCTAAAAGCCCCTCCCCCAGCCTTGCAGGAGGGACGACTGGACCCGTGTTCAATTAATTACTGGGGACAAATAATGACGAAAGGGGCAAGGAGTGCAGGCTAAAGGTTTATAACTAGGGAACTGGATGGGGACACCGAGCAGAGAACCCCGGACAGCGCCCACTGCTCCTCAAAGCTGTCGAAGGAGCCAGTGGACACCGCCCAGAGGAACTCTGCCCGGATACGTGACACAAGGGAGGAATGGAAATAGGCCCCACAGTCGCAGGGAACCCCCTAGTCCAACATCTTACTCCTGCTGTTGTAAATGGCAGCCTTTGCTAGGGCCAGGAGAAGGTTGACGAGGAGGTCTCGCGACTTTGTGGGGCCACGGATAGGGTGTGCGTACAGGAAAAGGTGAGGGGAAAAGTGCAGCCAGAACCTCAATAAGAGGTTCTGGAGGAGCCGGAATAGGGGCTGCAACCTGGCGCATTCGAGGTAGGCGTGCGCCAGGTTCTCCCTCACGCCGCAGAAGGGGCAGGTGTCTGGGATGGGGGTAAACCGTGCCAAGTACACGCCCGTGCTCACGGCTCCGTGAAGGAGCCGCCAACTGATGTCCCCGATGGGCCGTGGAATTAGATCGGAATAGACGCTGGCCCATCGGGGTTCCCCACCCTCTACAGGTCTTAGATAGTCCCGCCACTTTGTATCAGGGCGGGACACGAGGGTGGGGAAATGCAGAGTGTGGAGCACGAGCGTGTACAGATGTTGTCTTGGCGCGGTTTGGAAACAGACAGGCTGCAGATTTTGCAGCCGGCTGCGAGTCCAAGGATGGGGAGGCCGGGGGGGCCCACGGAACAGGGGCCCGATAATAAGGGATGGAGAGTTTGCAGGAGGGGAGAGGAGGGGCGGGGCGTACCCTCTCGCAGGGACCACTGCAGGAACTTGAGAGCGGGCCAAGGCAAGGCCACCTTCACCTCCTGGAGTAGGCGCAGGAGGGTTCGGGGGGTGGAGAGCCCCATGCGCCGAGCGAGCGCCCGGGGGTCCACCCAGTCCCCCCCGTCGTAGTCCAGGAGGTCTCCGACCATGGTGGTTTCTGCCAGGATCAGCCTCCGGCGCACCGAGGGAGACTCCGCCACCTGCACGCACAAGGCTGGATTGTGGAGCAGGGGCTCCGCGAGGAGGTCTGCTCCCTCGGAGGTCACAACGAACCTGGTCGCTGAAAACAGCTTCCAGGTCTGGAGGAGGTCCTGGTAGAATTCCGGCAGCTCTGAGAGGTCTCGCGGAAGACCCCTCGGGTGAATAAAAAAGAGCTGCTGGTCGTATCGGAGCCCTCGGAGACGGCGGAGGAAGGCGAGCGCCAAGGTGCCCCATGCCGGACTACCTGCACTGAAGAGGAGTCTCTGCAGGGCCTGGAGGCGGAAGGTCCGGACCTGGCTGCGCACGCAGACCAGGCCCTGGCCCCCCTCCTCCAGGGGGAGAGACAGGACCCCTGCAGAGACCCAGTGCAGTCCTGGCCAAAGGAACTCCAAAGCTGCTCTCTGGAGCTTGGCCAGGACCTCCGGGGCCGGGCGCAGGGTGTTGAGCCGGTGCCAGGGCATGGACAGGACCAGCTGATTTAGCACCAGCGCCCTCCCGCAAAGGGAGAGACACCGGAGCAGTCCTGTCCATCTCCGCAGCCGCTCACCCACCCTGGCCTCCAAACCTTGCCAGTTTTCCGGCGGTGAAGGATGCGTGGCGGATAAATAGGCACCCAGATAGAGCAGCGGACCCGCGCTCCACCTGAAGCGCAGGTGGGAGGGAGCCGGCCCGCCACCCGTCCCCGACCAGCAGGCCAGAGCTCTTGACCCAGTTGACCCGGGCGGAGGAGGCTGCCAAGTAAACGGCTTGGCAAGCCTCCACCCACGCCAGGTCGCCTGGGTCCTGGACCACGAGGAGCACGTCATCGGCATACACCAACAGGACCAGCCGCAGCTCCGGCTCCCGAAGCACCAACCCCGTCAACCTCCTACGGAGGAGACAGAGGAAGGGCTCGATCGCCAGAGCGTACAGCTGTCCCGACAGCGGACACCCCTGACGTACCCCCCGCCCGATGCTGACCAGCTCGGTCAGGGTCCAGTTGAGCCTGACCAAACACTCCGCGTACAGCACCCGGAGAAAACCCACAAACCGGGGCCCGAAGCCGAAGGCCTGCAGGGTGCCCAGGAGATACCCGTGGTCCATCCTGTCGAATGCCTTCTCCTGGTCCCTACACCCGAGCTCTAAGAGATCCCGGACCAAATACAAGTTATCAAATATACTACGGCCCGGGACGGTGTAGGTCTGGTCGGGATGGATCACGTCCGCCAGCACGGACCGCAGTCACAGCGAGATGGCTTTTGCTACGACCTTGTAGTCCGTGCTCAGGAGCGAGACGGGACGCAAGTTCCGTAGGTTGCGGAGGTCCCCCTTCTTTGGCAGGAAAGCGAGCACCGCTCACCTGCACGACAGAGGGAGGACCCCGCTCTCCAGGGACTCGGCCCAGACGGTGACAAGGTCTGGGCCGAGGATGTCCCAGAACACGTGGTAGAACTCCACGGTCAGCCCATCCATGCCCCGGGTTTTATTGTTGGGCATGAGACGGAGGGTTTCCGAGAACTCTGCCAGAGTGAGAGGCAGCTCCAGCCGTTCTCGGTCGCCCGCGCTGACCGACGGGAGCTTGGTCCAGAGCGCTTTGCAGGCGTCAGCTTCGGTCCGATCCAGGGAGAACAAACTCCTAGACTCATAGACTTTAAGGTCAGAAGGGACCATTATGATCATCTAGTCTGACCCCCTGCACAGTGCAGGCCACAGAATCTCACCCACCCCTCCCAGAATAATCCTCTCACTTATATCTTAGGGTATGTCTACACTACCCTCCTAGTTCGAACTAGGAGGGTAATGTAGGCATACCGCACTTGCAAATGAAGCCCGGGATTTGAATTTCCCAGGCTTCATTTGCATAAGCGGGGAGCCGCCATTTTTAAAACCCCGCTGGTTCGAACCCCGTGCAGCGCGGCTACACGGGGCACGAAGTAGGTAGTTCGAACTAGGCTTCCTAGTTCGAACTACCGTTACTTCTCATTTCACGAGGAGTACAGCTAGTTCGGATTAGAAGTACAACTAGTTCGGATTTGTACATCAAGAAAAGGGGCTAAGGAAGGGTAAGTGGAAGGAGGTGAGGGAGGAATGGGGTACGCGCCCCCGATGGGGAGGACTGGGCTGGCTCTGCGGGCTTTTGGGATGGAACCTCTCCTGCAGCCCCCCGATTGCCCCCTCTCCCCAGATGGCAGCCTGCGGCAAGTGCAGCCGGTCTGATGGCCGATTGCTGTGATGTGCCCAGTGTGGGTACTCCGGGCACTCCAAGCCAGGACTGCTTTGCAAGCAGGGCACCCCTGAGAACTGTCTGTCCGGGGTGGGGGTCGGGACCCTTTAAGCGCACTTTAGGGGACGTCGTCGTCACCCCTCGCCGCCACGGCTTCCTCGGCCCGCCTTTCCCTCAGCGCGGCGATGGTGGGACGTGGGGAAGGTGCGCGCCCGGCTCTTCTGCCGCGATTACTCCCGGGGCGCCAGCCGGCGGAGGGATGCGGCGATAGAGCAGTTGGAATGGGAGGTTTTGAAGCTTGAGAGGTGCCTGGTGTCCGCCCCTGAGGATCCACCCCTCCATGAGGCGTACAGGGGAAGCAGGAGGAGCTCCGGGCCCTGGAAGATCACAGGGCCCGGGGTGCTTTTGTTCGATCTAGCATCCATCTCCTTCGGGAGATGGATCGCGGCTCCCGCTTCTTCTATGCCCTGGAGAAAAGGAGGGGGGCTAAAAAGCACGTCACCTGCCTTCTGACGGAGGACGGCACCCCCCTCACGGATCCGGTGGAGATGCGTGGAAGGGCCAGGGCCTTCTACACCAGTTTGTTCTCCCCGGATCCGACCGAAGCCGACGCCTGCAGGGCGCTCTGGACCTAGCTCCCGATGGTCAGCGCAGGCGACCAAGACCGGCTGGAGCTGCCTCTCACTCTGGCCGAGTTCTCGGAAGCCCTCCGTCTCATGCCCAACAATAAAACCCCGGGGCATGGACGGGCTGACCGTGGAGTTCTACCGCGTGTTCTGGGACGTCCTCGGCCCAGACCTTCTCACCGTCTGGGCCGAGTCCTTGGAGAGCGGGGTCCTCCCTCTGTCGTGCACGCGAGCGGTGCTCGCCTTACTGCCGAAGACGGGGGACCTCCGTGACCTACGGAACTAGCGTCCCGTCTCGCTCCTCAGCACGGACTACAAGATCGTAGCGAAAACCATCTCGCTGCGACTGCGGTCCGTGCTGGCGGACGTGATCCATCCCAACCAGACCTACACCGTCCCGGGCCGCAGTATCTTTGATAACTTGTATTTGGTCCGGGATCTCCTAGAGCTCGGGTGTAGGGATGGCTTGTCGTTCGCCCTCCTGTCCCTGGACCAGGAGAAGACGTTCGACAGGATGGGCCACGGATATCTCTCGGGCACCCTGCAGGCCTTCGGCTTCGGGCCCCGTTTTGTGGGTTTTCTCCGGGTGCTGTACTCCCTCACGGAGTGTTTGGTCAGGCTCAACTGGACCCTGACCGAGCCGGTCAGCTTCGGGCGGGGGGTATGTCAGGGGTGTCCGCTGTCAGGCCAGCTGTACGCTCTGGCGATCGAGCCCTTCCTCTATGTCCTCCGTAGGAGGTTGACGGGGTTGGTGCTTCGGGAGCTGGAGCTGTGGCTGGTCCTGTCGGCGTACGCCAATGACGTGCTCCTCGTGGTCCAGGACCCGGGCGACCTGGCACGGGTGGAGGCTTGCCAAGTCGTCTACTCGGCAGCCTCCTCCGCCCAGGTCAACTGGGTCAAGAGCTCTGGCCTGGTGTTCGGGGACGGGTGGCGGGCCGGCTCCCCCCCACCCGCGCTTCAGGCCATCAGGTGGAGCGCGGGTCCGCTGCTCTATCTGGGCGTCTATTTATCTGCCACGCATCCTTCGCCGCCGGAAAACTGGCAGGGTTTGGAGGCCAGGGTGGGTGAGCGGTTGCGGAGATGGGCAGGACTGCTCCGGTGCCTCGCCCTTCGCGGGAGGGCACTGGTGTTAAATCAGCTGGTCCTGTCCATGCTCTGGCACCAGCTCAACCTCGCCCGGCCCCGGAGGTCCTGGCCAAGCTCCAGAGGGCAGCTTTGGAGTTCTTTTGGCCAGGACTGCACTGGGTCTCTACGGGGTCCTGTCTCTTCCCCTGGAGGAGGGGGGCCAGGGCCTGATCTTCGTGCGCAGCCAGGTCCAGACCTTCCGCCTTCAGGCCCTGCAGAGACTCCTCTTCAGTGCAGGTAGTCTGGCATGGGGCACCTTGGGGCGCGCCTTCCTCCGCCACCTCTGAGTGCTCCGATAGGAGCGGCAGCTCTTTTTTATCCACCCGAGGGGTCTTCCGCGAGACCTCTCAGAGCTGCCGGAATTCTACCAGGACCTCCTCCGGACCTGGAAGCTGTTCTCGGCAACCAGGTCCGTTGTGGCTACCGAGGGAGCAGACCTCCTCGCGGAGCCCCTGCTGCACAATCCAGCCTTGTGCATGCAGGTGGCGGAGTCTCCCTCGGTGCGCTGGAGGCTGATCCTGGCAGAAACCACCATGGTCGGAGACCTCCTGGACCACGACAGGGGGACTGGGTGGATCCCCGAGTGCTTGCTCAGCGCATGGGGCTCTCCACCCCCCGAACCCCCCTGTGTCTACTCCAGGAGGTGAAGGTGGCCTTGCCGCAGCCCGCTCTCGATTTCCTGCAGCGGTCTGTGCGAGAGGGTACACCCTGCCCTCCCTTCCGGCAAACCCTCCGTCCCTTATTATCGGGCCCCTGTTCCGCGGGCCCCCCCGGCCTTCCCATCCCTGGACCCCCAGCCGGCTCCACACTTTACACTTCCCCACCCTCGTGTCCTGCCCTGATACCAAGTGGCGGGAATACCTGAGGGTATGTCTACACTACCCTCCTAGTTCGAACTAGGAGGGTAATGTAGGCATACCGCACTTGCAAATGAAGCCCGGGATTTGAATTTCCCGGGCTTCATTTGCATAAGCGGGGAGCCGCCATTTTTAAATCCCCGCTGCTTCGAACCCCGTGCAGCGCGGCTACACGGGGCTCGAACTAGGTAGTTCGGACTAGGTTCCTATTCCGAACTACCGTTACTCCTCGTGAAATGAGGTGTACCGGTAGTTCGGAATAGGCACCCTAGTCCGAACTATCTAGTTCGAGCCCCGTGTAGCCGCGCTGCACGGGGTTCGAAGCAGCGGGGATTTAAAAATGGCGGCTCCCCGCTTATGCAAATGAAGCCCGGGAAATTCAAATCCCGGGCTTCATTTGCAAGTGCGGTATGCCTACATTACCCTGCTAGTTCGAACTAGCGGGGTAGTGTAGACATACCCTAAGATCCATTGAGGGTGGGGAACCCCGATGGGCCAGAGTATATTCCACCTTAATCCCGCGGACCATCGGGGACATTAGTTGGCGGCTCCGTCTTGGAGCCGTGAGCACGGGTGTTTACTTGGCGCGGTTCACCCCTATCCCGGACACCTGCCCTTTCTGTGTCGTGAGGGAAAACCTGGCGCTTGGCTACCTCGAATGCGCCAGGTTGCAGTCCCTATTCCGGCTCCTCCAGAACCTCTTATTTAGTTCTGGCTGCACTTTTCCCCACATCTCTTTATATACGCACACCCTATCCATGTCCCCACAAAGTCGCGAAACCTCCTCATCAACCTACTCCTGGCCCTAGCAAAGGTCACCATATACAACACCAGGGAGAGGATGTTGGGCGAGGGGGTTCTCTGCGACTGTGGGGCCTATTTCCGCTCCTCCCTTGTGTCACGTATCCGGGCAGAGTTCCTCTGGGCGGCATCCACTGGCTCCATCGACAGCTTTGAGGAGCAGTGGGCGCTGTCCGGGGTTCTCTGCTCGGTGTCCCTATTTGGTTGCCTTAGTTTGAACCTGTGACCCGCACTCCTTGATCCTTTTGTCATTATTTGTGCCCCGGAATCTGTTGGACATGGGTCCAGTTGTCCCTCCCGTAAGGCTGGGGGAGGGGCTTTTAGAACGTGGGCAGGCTTTGCCCGCCCACCTTCCCATGGTTTCAAATAGATCTGCCTCACTATGCTCCTGAGAAGGAGGAGAGGCAGCAGGGTGCCGGGGCTGCTCTCTTCCTTCTCCCCGCCTTGCTCCTGCTCCTGCACCAGCCGGGGCTCTCCCTGCTCCACCCCGCCACCACCTGAAGCCTCTGAGCTGCTGGACCTGCTCCCCCCGGACACCGGCGCCTTCCACCACCACTGGTGGCTGCTGCCGCTGCCTAAAGGGAGTGGGGGGGCTTGCCGGCTGCCCCCCCTCTCCCCTCCATTCTGAAGGAAAAGGACCCCACCAGCACCCACCATCCAGAGGCCTGCCCCACCTGGCTGCTGTCTACCCACTGCTGCTGCGGCTGCTTCACCATCTGTATCCCGCTGAAGGAGACGAAGACCGCTAGTTGGCCTGTGGAGGGGATTTGTTTGTTGGGACTGAGCCTTTCATCTGCTCTTGGGGTGGTGGTGGTCTGCGATACCAAGAGGTGGCTGGGGGGGAGGTGTAGAGCCCTCCCCCCCGGTCCGGCTGCCCCCCCATACCACCACCCCCACAACCCACTCCACCAACCTTTTATCACCTAGACCCGCCCTTCGGTGGGGCACGCTACCAACCCCCTGCTTTTTGCCAGCTGGGACTGCTCTGCTGCAGCTGCGGGCGAGGACTGAGCCTCCCACAAGCGCTCGTGGGTGTGCTCCCCACCCTCCCTTGGACTTGGCCCCCCTCCCTCAGCAGTGTTTCACACCCCCCTTTTTTCCCCACCCTGCCTCCAATGCAGAAGTCTTGCCCATTCTGCCCCGCTAGCCAGTCCTGTTCCCCGCTCCCTCTTGCCCTCCCTCCCTGAGTTTGTTGACTAGCCCCGCTCAGCCTCAGTTTGTTTCACCTGCCCCGCCTGCCTCTAGCTTACCACAGTTTGTGCCTTACTTCCCGGCCCTAGCTTTGCCCTGTCCCGCCTTGCTTACCCAGTACCTGACCCCAGCCTCCCAGTAGTCCTCTGGCCCCACCCAGAACTCAGGCCCCGCCCCGAGCGCTTGTACCCCTTAATTAATTGGACATGGGTCCAGTCGTCCCTCCCGCAAGGCTGGGGGAGGGGCTTTTAGAAAGTGGGCAGGCTTTGCCCGCCCACTCTCCCGTGTTTCAAATAGAGCCCCACTACAGTCCATAAAGGTAAAGAGATATTTTCAAATCTTTTTAACTGGAATTGTGTGTCTGTTATGTCTGCTTTTTGTTGGTGGTGCAGAAGGCATCAGATCAAAGTAGGGTTATCTTGCCTTTATCCTTACCTCTATGGAGTTTTCGAAGAGTCCTGTTGAAGCAAAAAAAACGCTCCTCTCTGTTTAGGCAGCTAACAAACAGCTTTATTAATTAATAAAGCACAGCATGAGCCAAACGTGGTCCCAGCAAAGCCGGGCCCAGTAAAGCTGCTAATACAATCAATCCTAGTATCTTTATACCCTTAGCCAAACAGTCTGACGTCAGGGCATCCAATTACAGAAATCCTCAATTAAACTTGGAAAAACAAAGCCTTATCAACAAGATGGCGGACAGGTGCGAGGGAGTACATCTCCTGTCCCAACCAGCCCAATTAACACATACCAATAGCCCATCCTGTAGGCCTCTTCTCACGGGGTGACAGAAAGTTCACTTTGGTCTACGTGCTTGAGAGAAAAGCTGAAATGGTTTCTGATATACAAGATGGCTTCTAGCTAAATATGAAAATGGTTTCTACAGCTTCTACAGTCCTCTTGGAATGGTCATTGTTTTTCTTTCCCTTTCTGTAACATAGACATAGCTGTTACAGAAGATAAAGCTGTATATTCACCTCTTCTGCAAACAGTATTAAAGTTCTTGGGTCACAGGATCTCTATCTTTGTAGCCTTTGAAAAAGTTCCTTCTGGTCTTCTAGATAGTAATTGTGTCTTCTCTACATACCTTTCAAGCTCTTACAGACCATATTTATATATTCTCTGTAGATTAATATTTTGAAGCACCAAAGCCCATGTCTTCATGGCAAAGCTCCTACTTCAGCTTGGTGGGTCCTGCACTTCCTGGAAGATTTGCTTGCCTCAGAGGCTCACAGCAGCCCCCAGTTTTAGGCACCACGCCCAGGGCTTTAGTTTGCTGTTGGTTGAGCTCTTTTCATCATTGGCCAGCATATGGTAAACCGGAGAATAAACTCCACAGTCCCTTCCTCCGAGTGGAAATGGGGAGGTTGTGTTGGGGGGAACCCAGGCCCACCCTCTACTCTGGGTTCCAGCCCAGGGCCCTGTGATGGAACTGTATTCTAACAGGTGTTGGGGATTCACACAGGCAGCTACTGAGACCCCTGGGCTACTTGCCCACACCTTCCCCAGCACCTTCCCCCTCTCTGGTTCATCCTCCTACCCTCCATTTGCTGTCTGTTTTCCTCTTACTCCCAGCAATGCTTTCCACTGTCCTCTCAACTACACACACCCACCACCAACTGTAGGCAAGTTCCTTCTATAGCCAATCTCAACTGGTTTTCCTTAATTCAAGAAGGTGGTATTCTTCCTGGTGTCCAAGGCTGCTGCCCAGGAGGCAATGAAGAGAGGTTTGTTAGTGGGGGGAGTCCACGTCCCACTCGAGACTCTGGAGGATCTGGGCGTACAGGTGCTATTTTCCTCCCTTCCTCCCCAACGCCACCCTACTGCCTTTCCTCTCCACCCTGGGGCAGCCCTTGTCAGTCCTAAGTCCCCTTCCTTTGGGCTGCAAGGACCCTACCCTCCACCACGTCCTCTCCTTCCGCCGGCAGGTAAAAGTCCAACTGCTGCTGGCAGGACATGGCAGAAAAGGCCTAGCAGGGTCATTTGTGGTGCCCCATCTACACTATAATCAAAACTTCCTGATTTAAATAAAACCCCTACCAATAACCTAGGTAGCTGTAGGAGAGAATGCAGGCAGAAGCCCAGCAGCAGAGTGGGGGCTATCCAGTTTGTTGCGCTCAGTGTAGCATGTATACACCTGCTGTGTAGGTGGGTGGCGTATGTGTGCATTCGGTGCAAGGCGCTTCTGGCCCTCAGAGACTGCATACAGGCTTTGGAGGCCAGGGTGGCTGAACTGGAGGAGCTGAGGGAGGCAGAGAGGTATGTTAATGAGGCTTGCCGGGACACTGTAGAATTGTCCCACCTCCGGTCAGACAGCCCCTGTGCTGTTAAGGAGGATGAAAGGCTCAGGGAAGGAGAGCAGTCAGTGGGAGCCAAGGGAAACCTTCCCATAATTGGGACCCTCCTTCCAGATGATGTTGGGGTATCCTCTCGCACTGAGGTTACCTCTCTGGGGGAGGGAACTCCAGTCATTAGGAAAAGGCAGGTCTGAGTAATGGGAGATTCAATCATTAGAAACGTAGATAGCCAGGTTTGCGATGACCAGGAGAACCGTATTGTGACTTGCCTGCCTGGTGCAAAGGTTGCAGATCTCTCAAAGCATCTAGATAGAATTATGTGTAGTGTTGAGGAGGAGCCGGTGGTCGTGGTACATGTAAGTACCAATGACACAGGGAAGAGTAGGACAGATGTCCTGGAGGCCAAATTTAGGCTGCTAGGAAAGAGACTGCCACCATAGAGGTCCTGGATTTCATTCTCAGAAATGCTTCCAGTTCCACGCACAGGGCCAGGTAGGCAGGCAGAGCTTCAGAGTCTCAATGCGTGGATGAGACGATGGTATAGGTAGGAGGGGTTTAGATTTATAAGGAACTGCAGAAACTTTTGGGATAGGGGGAACCTATACAGGAAGGATGGACTCCACCTAAACGAAAATGGAACCAGACTGCTGGCACTTAGCTTTCCCCCATCTCTTAACATTAAAAAGGTCACAGAGCAATTTTTAAACTGATTGGTGCAGAGGAGCATGTGGATCGGACAGAGACATCTCTTAGAGGAGAGTCTATTGATAGAGATTCTCTAGGTTTTAGTCAGGAGGAGAGGATGGAAGAGGATAAAGTATGGGCCAGAGCAGATGAGAAACATTCACATAAAGAATCTGACACATGAGAAAAGGGCAGACAAATAAACAGTGACAAGTTTTTAAAGTGCTTGTACACAAAGTCTAAATAATAAGATGGGTGAACTAGAGTGCCTCATGTTAAAGGAGGATATTGATATAATAGGCATCACAGAAACCTGGTGGAGTGAGGACAATCAGTGGGACACAATCATACTGAGGTACAAAATATATCAGAAGGACAGAACAGGTTGTGTGGGGGCGGGGAGTGGCACTATATGTGAAAGAAAATGTAGAATCAAATGAAGTAAAAATCTTAAATGAATTAACATGTTCCATTGAATCTCTATGGATAGTAACTCTATGCTCTAATAAGACTATAACAGTAGGGATCTATTATTGACCACCTGACCAGGACAGTAATTGTGATTATGAAAATTCTAAGGGAGATTAGAGAGTCTATAAAATACTCAGTAATAGTGGGGGATTTCAATTATCCCCATATTGACTGGGTACATGGTACCTCAGGACGAAATGCAGAGACAAAATTTCTCGATACCTGAAATGACTGCTTCTTGGAGCAGCTAGTGCAGGAACCCACAAGGGGAGAGGCAATTCTCGATTTAGTCCTGAGTGGAGCGTAGGATCTGGTTCAAGAGGTGACTATAACAGGACCGCATGGAAATAGTGACCATAATATAATAACATGTAACATTCCTGTGGTGGGAAGAACATCTCAGCAGCCCAACACTATGGCATTTAATTTCAGAAAGGGGAACTACACAAAAACGAGGAGGATAATTAGAAATTAAAAGGTACAGCGAGTAAAGTAAAATCCCTGCAAGCTGCATGGACACTTTTCAAAAGACACCATAACAGAGGCCCAACTTAAATGTATACCCCACATTAAAAAACACAGTAGAAGAACTAAAAAAGAGTCATCGTGGCTTAACAACCATGTAAAAGAAGCAGTGAGAGACAAAAAAGCATCTTTTAAAAAGTGGAAGTCAAATCCTAGTGAGGTAAATAGAAAGGAGCATAAACACTGCCAAATTAAGTGTAAAAATATAATAAGAAAAGCCAAAAAGGAGTTTGAAGAACAGCTAGCCAAAACCTCAAAAGGTAATAAAATGTTTTTTTAAGTACATCAGAAGCAGGAAGCCTGCTAAACAACCAGTGGGGCCCCTGGACGATCGAGATACAAAAGGAGCACTTAAAGACGATAAAGTCATTGCGGAGAAACTAAATGAATTCTTTGCTTCAGTCTTCACGGCTGAGGATGTTGGGGAGATTCCCAAATCTGACCCGTCCTTTGTAGGTGACAAATCTGAGGACTTGTCACAGATTGAAGTGTCATTAGAGGAGGTTTTGGAATTAATTGATAAACTTAACAGTTACAAGTCACCGAGACCAGATGGCACCCACCCAAGAGTTCTGAAAGAAATCAAATGTTAAATTGCGGAACTATTAACTATGGTTTGTAACCTATCCTTTAAATCAGCTTCTGTACCCAATGACTGGAAGATAGCTAATGTACCGCCAATATTTAAAAAGTGCTCTAGAGGTGATCCTGGCAATTACAGACTGGTAAGTCTAATGTCAGTACCGGGCAAATTAGTCAAAACAATAATAAAGAATAAAATTGTCAGACACATAGAAGAACATAATTTGTTGGGCAAAAGTCAACATGGTTTCTGTAAAGGGCAACAGAAATATAGACACCGTGTAGATTCAAGCAGGAGGGTTTATTACGCACAGCGCTGGTGGAGTGTCACCTTGCCACTTAGGCTTAGTGAACACTGCTAAGCAAATAATTACAATAGATTATATACGGACCTGATGGGCGGAGAGAGGCGACAGGGTGGGAGTTCCTGAGCCCCTGGATAGGGTCTAGCAGCAAGGCATATGAGCACAATAAGACAATAGTTTAAGAGATTGCATAGTAGATCCGCCCATAGCTCAGGTTAACATATTTGTTAAAACACAAGTATTTGCCCACCCGTCCCCGTCCCCGAAAATTGCCTTGCAATGCATAAGCTACATTCCGATTAGGATCCGTATGAGTGATGACGACGCTTTCCCGACAGGTGCAGTTCATAGGTGCTTTTCAGGGGGTATAAAACAAAGGACACAGCAAAGCAATTTACTTTAGAGAACTTTCTGGGTGTCTGGCTGGTGAGTCTTGCCCACATGCTCAGGGTTTAGCTGATCGCCATATTTGGGGTCGGGAAGGAATTTTCCTCCAGGGTAGATTGGCAGAGGCCCTGGAGGTTTTTTGCCTTCCTCTGTAGCGTGGGGCACAGATCACAGCTGGAGGATTCTCTGCATCTTGGGGTCTTCAAACTATTGGAAGGTTTCAATATCTGAGATATAAGTGAGAGGATTATTCCAGGAGGGGGTGGGTGAGATTCTATGGCCTGCACTGTGCAGGGGGTCAGACTAGATGATCAAAATGGTCCCTTCTGACCTTAAAGTCTATGAGTCTATGTTGGGGGGGGGGGCGAATTTGGGATTTGGGAGGGAGGGTGTCTCATAGTGATGTGCTAGACCTTTTCCTGAATCCGTGGTCGGCCTTGGGAAGGCAGCTGTTGTCTTTTTCTCATACCGGATGGCAGACCATGAGCCCCTTTCAGGGCCTTGGCCTTGTATGTGTGTGTGAAACTCATGATAAGGGTGTCCAATTATTACTCCCCACCTAGTGTTATGCTACTTTAGCTCATTCCATTTGTGATAAACAGGCAGGGTTGTTTTCCCCGTGTTACCCTGCTTCCCTAGAGCCATCTAGGCCTCATGCCTCTGCCCAGGCTGGACAGCGTGGGCCTATGTGGAAAAGCTTAACCAGAGACCGTGGTTCAGAATCTTACCTACATATCAATGGGCTATTTTATCCCTTCATCTTACTAATCTATTAAAGTTCTTTGAAGGGGTCAACAAACGTGGACAAGGGGATCCAGTAGATATAGTATACTTAGATTTCCAGAAAGCCTTTGACAAGGTCCCTCACCAAAGGCTCTTATGTAAATTAAGTTGTTATGGGATAAGAGGGAAGGTCCTTTCATGGACTGTGAACTGGTTAAAAGACAGGAAACAAAGGGTAGGAATAAATGGTAAGTTATCAGATTGGAGAGGGGTAACTAGTGGTGTCCCCCAAGGGTCAGTCCTGGGACCAATCCTGTTCAACTTGTTCATAACTGATCTGGAGAAAGGGGTAAACAGTGAGGTGTCAAAGTTTGCAGACAATACTAAACTACTCAAGGTAGTTAAGACCAAAGCAGACAGTTTGGTGAGATCTTTTTTAAGTTCTCCACAAAGTGATTGGGCAACAAAATGGCAAATGAAATTTCATGTGGATAAATGTGAATTAATGCACATTGGAAAAAATAACCCCAACTATACGTACAATATGATGGGGGCTAATTTAGCTACAACTAATCAGGAAAGAGATCCTGGAGTCATCATGGATAGTTCTCTGAAGACGTCCACACAGTGTGCAGCAGCAGTCAAAAGAGCAAACAGGATGGTTAGGAATCATTAAAAAAGGGATAGAAAATAAGACAGAGAATATCTTATTGCCCTTATATAAATCCATGGTACGCCCACATCCTGAATACTGTGTACAGATGTGGTCGCCTCATCTCAAAAAAGATATATTGGCATTGGAAAAGGTTCAGAGAAGGGCAACTAAAATGATCAGGGGTTTGGAACAGGTCCCATATGAAGAGAGATTAAAGAGACTGGGACTTTTCAGCTTGGAAAAGAGGAAACTGAGGGGGGATAAGATAGAGGTCTATAAAATCATGAGTGGTGTGGAGAAAGTGAATAAGGAAAAGTTATTTACTTGTTCCCATAATATAAGAACTAGGGGCCACAAAATGAACTTAATGGGCAGCAGGTTTAAAACCAATAAAAGGAAGTTCTTCTTCACACAACGCATTGTCAATCTGTGGTAATCCTTGCCTGAGGAGGTTGTGAAGGCTAGGACTGTTACAGGGTTTAAAAGAGAACTAGATACATTCATGGAGGTTAAGTCCATTCATGGCTATTAGCCAGTATGGGTAAGGAATGGTGTCCCTAGCCTCTGTTTGTCAGAGGGTGGAGATGGATGGCAGGAGAGAGATCGCCTGTTCGGTTCACTCCCTCTGGGACACCTGGCGCTGGCCACTGTTGGCAGACAGGATACTGGGCTAGATGGACCTTTGGTCTCACCCAGTATGGCTGTTCTTATGTTCTTTCTGCTCCACCATTGCTTTTATCATCTGTTGAGTTGCACCCCTATCAAATGCTTGGTTTTCTTTTTCTGTCCTGCCTTTCAGCTTCCCACCACTGCTTTCATTCCTTTTTTTGTGCAGTGTCTTGGCCTCTTTCTTATCTGCCAGAGAAGTTGGAAGTTCACAACATGCACCCCAGCCAAAGTCTCAGCTGCTATGGACAATGCACAGAAAAGGGATTGTTAAATTCCAGCACAACATTGAAACTTTTCACAAGCACCTTTTGCAACATACCAATCACTTTCTTCCTGACCCTTGCCAGGCACACATTTCTCTAAGCACCCAAAGCATAGTTAGTGTTGGGGTTGGGAGGTGGGTTGGAGGGGTTACATATGGGTCAAAAGAAAATACAATCTTTGCAGGGCTTGAGGTGCAGCTTTGCAAGGAACTCATTCTAAAATTAGCCCATGCTTTTCCACAGGTGGGGATCATTCTAACAGACAGCTCACTGCTGAGAGTAAGTAGGGAAGCCAGGGTACCACTAATGCATGCTTGTGGCTTTCACACTAGTTCATATGTAGCTCACCTATGTGCCACTTTAGTCCCTGCACAAGTGATTGTAGAATGGCATGAGACAGTGTCCTACAATGGGGGAAAGAACACAGCCACACTGCCATGGAACCTGTGGCAGAGGATAAAGAAGTACCTCCAGGAAACCTTCCAGAACATTTCTGTGGAGGATTTCATTGAGATCTCAGTTTCATCAACACCTTGCTTGGCCATACGGATTAGCTACAGAGAGCACTGTCCAGCTCAGAGAAACATAGCTAGCCTCCCACTTTTCTATACTCTACACCCACCTCTGTACTCCACAACCCACAAACACTTGCCTTGCATCTTCTTTCTCCTACTCCCCAGAGTGCAGCTGATGAGACTGGCTGTGGATCTCTGGAGAGGAGAATAGTTCCTGGCTGCCTGCCCCACTGGATGACCCCGCTGAGAGCGCCACATCCTTGTGTAGCTCAACCTCTTCATTAATAATTTCATCCTCTGGGTTTGGTCCCCTGCTTCCATGCTCTCTAAAGTATCCACAGTGGTGGAGGTGGAGTCATCACCGAGGATAGTGTCTAGCTCCTTACAGAAATGGCAGGTCTAAGGTGCACCACCGGTTTGCCTCCCTTGCTTCAGCTCCTTTATCTTCACCCTGCACTGCACGGTGTCCTGATTATAGCCCTGGCAGGGCTGTTCCCCACTCTGGCACTCCGAGTGCAGAAGGAAGGGGCCCACAAAAGACCTTAAATACCTTGTGTCTATAGGCTCTCCTTAAAAAAAAAATCCCCAGAGTCACAGATGCACTGACTCTGGAAGATAGGCTGCCACCATCAAGTGATTTTTGAGAACCCTGAAAAACCAGGAAGGAACACTTGAATTCTTTCCACAGGGGTACCCCTTCCACAGGGGTACCCCAAGGTCTTCTGCCATAAGAGAGCTTGAAAAAAGAAATAGAAAACAAACTGTGTCTCTGATAGCTGACCTCTCAGGCTAGACAGGCACACACAGACCTGGTACCGTCCAGGACACAAGAATCAAATCATTGCCTTAGAAAAGGCGATTTTATTAACAAAAAAAAAAAGATATACTTACGTTGGGATTTTTTGTGGTACCCAATGGCTACCATATGAGTCGGGTGTTTGGCAGAATCAAGAGTCTTCGATGTGCTGTTCAATTTAAAGCTTTATTCGATGTGCACAAAGGGAGAACACCCTGGTACAAAACCAGCCAGGCTCTCTCGGAGGGGCAAGTCCCCTCCTCGGTATGTTATAGCATAGAGTGGTTGCTCCACACGAACCTGACGGAGAATTTAATCCAAGGGTTCGGCTGGGGGCCCAAAACCCCTACCAAATCAATTCCAGACACCCTTCTTAAGCAACCAGCTTTATTCAGGAATGCATTCCAGGGCAAAAATCTCCAGGATACTCAGGAAAAAGTTTCTGCAACTGCCCAAACAAAAGGCAAGGTCTTTTGTACTATCTTAGGGTATGTCTACACTACAGCACTAATTTGAACTAACTTAATTCGAATTAGTTAATTCAAACTAAGCTAATGCGAACTAGTGCATCTAGACCTAAAAACTAGTTCGAATTAGCGTTTTGCTAATTCGAACTAGCATGTCCACATTGAGTGGACCCTGAACCGGGCTTAAGGATGGCCGGAAGCAGTGCCTGCAGGGCATCAGATGAGGACTTAGAGCGTGGAGATGCTGTCTCAGGCTAGCCGAGGGCTGTGCTTAAAGGGTCCCGACCCCCACCCCGGACAGACAGTTCTCAGGGTTCCCCGCTTGCAAAGCAGTCCTGGCTTGGAGTGCCCTGAGTGCCCACACTCGGCACATCACAGCACTCGGCCATCAGCCCGGCTGCACTTGCCGCAGGCTGCCATCCGGGGGGGGGGTGTCAATCGAGGGGCTGCAGGAGAACTTCCACCCCGAGGAGCCCGCAGAGCCAGCCCAGTCCTCCCCATCGGGGGCTCATACCCCATTCCTCCCTCACCTCCTTCCACTTACCCCTCCCTAGCCCCCCTTCCTGATGTACAAAATAAAGGACACGTGTGTTCAAACATGGAAACTCTCTTTATTTAACAAAACTGGGGGGGGGGGGGAATAAAACTGTGGGGAGACGGGGGAAAGGAGGCGGGAAAGGGCAGGAGAGAGTGTGGGAGAGGGGAGGGGGAAAACTGGGAGGAGGGAGCTGGAAGGGGGAAGCAAGGGAAAGGAGGGGGAGGGGAAACTCAGGGATTGGGGTGGGGGTCTCACCGGGCCAACCGCCTCTGAGCACGGCGAGGGAGGGGGCCTCGGCGTCCCCGGGGGGATGGGGTGGAGGGTGCGGAGGTTGAGGTGGGGGGTGTGGACATTGAGGAAGAGGGTGTGGGGGTTGAGGAGGAAGAGGTGGGAGGGGGGGCAGGAGTGGGAGGAGGGACAGTAGTTGGGGGGGCAGCAGGCGCAGGACCAGCACGGGGCACCATGCTCTGCAGCAGGGCCTGCAGGTTTGAGTTCAGCCCTCGGACCTCAGCCAGCTGCTCCTGGCGGAGCTGGAGGTCTGCCCGCATCCAGGCCTCCACTGTGCGGTGCAGGGCTCACAAGGACCCCAGGTGCTGGTCCCAGTATTCCTGCTCCGTGCTGGCGGTCCGGAGCAGGCCACGGGTGCGGGAGTATGTCCCGGGCGGGGTGGTGCGCCCTGCACGAGCAGCTGGTGCAGCTGTAGAGAAAGAAGAGAAGTGGTCAGTTCTCCCTGGGGACGCAGCGGATGATGCCCAGCCCCGCCCCCCCCACAACGTGAGGGCGACCGTGCCCTGCACCATCACAGCCGCTGTGCTTGTACAGAGGCCATGGTCAGGATGTCTGGCTCTCCCCAGGACAGGGAGCTGCCCCAAGACCGCACCCATGTCCCTGTGCCATGTATAGTGTGGCGGGGGGGGGGGGGGGCGGGGGAGATGTCCCCTGCCTCCATGTAGAGGGGACACGTGAAGGGAAAGCATCCTGCTGGGTCCCACCCCGGGGTCGGGAGCATGTCAGGTCTCTTCACACATGCATGTGCCTATTGCGCCATGGCCCCTGGGTGTCACACAGCTGGAGCCACCTGCCCAAGGGTGGCATGGGACGTGCTCGCACGTGCACAGGTGTCTGCGTGATCCGTGGAAGGCATGGCCCATGCGCACGGTCTCTGGTCTCCCTCCCATCTCCCCCCCCGAACTACTTAATTTGAACTACTTACCCGGTACGGTCTCCCTGGATGACCCTGCTGGAACAGCTGGTGGTGGCCCCTCCGGTGCACCCGGATCAGGGCCCTCCGGTCCCGGCTTCCTGTCCCCCCAAGAGTCAGTTGAGGGCAGGGAAGTAGGGGCAGGTGGCAGCCCCTGCTGTGGCGCCGCCCCTGGTGGCCCTGGCTTTACTTTTAGGCGCACCTGCTCCTGGGTGCGCCTGTGTCCCTTTTGGGCCATGGCAGCTGCTATGCGGCCATAGACAGCCGCGTTCCTCCACCTAGTGCGGAGATCATGGAGGTTGGGGGCCTGCCCCCAAACCTCGATGAGGTCCATGACCTCCGCACTAGACCAGGAGGGTGCGCACCGTCTACGGCCCCTGGCTGGCCCCTGGGTGCTGGGGGACTGGGCAGGGGACAGCTCGCTGGCACTGGCTCCCTGGCTCATCGTGGGGCCACTGGGTCGGGACAGAGACCGCTGGCAGGGCTGGCTGTGTGAAGTGCCGTCTGGCCAGAGTCTACCCCTTTAAGGGCCCGGGGCTGGGGGAGAGGAGAGGAGTTTTCCTGGTTGTGCCCAGAGTGGCCACCAGGGAAAGCTGGGGAGGGCTAGCCTCCCACTAGTTTGAATTAAGTGGCTACACAGCCCTTAATTCGAACTAGTTAATTCGAACTAGGCGTTAGTCCTCATAGAATGAGGTTTACCTAGTTCGAACTAAGCGCTCCGCTAGTTCGAATTAAGTTCCAACTAGCAGATCGCTAGTGTAGCGCCTATCAAAGTTAATTTGAACTAACGGCTGTTAGTTCAAATTAACTTTGTAGTGTAGACATACCCTCACATGGTAATTACCCCTCTTTCACTGACCACTTACAATTGCATGCATATACAGGTCATGCCCCTTTGCACCAAATTCCCTCCAATCATTATTTGTCCCCTCACAGTCCCTTTGCAGGCCTTACAACAGGTTCAAACCAGTTTCACCGATCCCCTCCTTCTGTATACCTGTGTTCAAGCACGTACCTCTTTACAAAGACCAGACTTAACATCCAGGTCACAGCAGAGGTCATACTGACAACAAATTAAGTTTATCCTTCATTCCCCCCTTTGATCACTTGTGGATCACAATTAATCTTAAGCATCCTTTCCCATTCGTCCTCAAACGTGCAAGTGTCTTTGTAGTCTTTCTCGGGAGGGTTCTGTACATTTAGCAGAAGCATCTGTTGTACCTTGCTTTCTGCTACATTCTCTATCTTTTGTAAGCACCTTTTAATACAGCATAAGGCTAGCTGGATCATTATGTATATAGAGCATATTAAGACAAGGAACATCAATATTCCTCCCACCACTTTCTTCATGAGTTCGCTTAACTCTATTCCCAACCAATTCAAAGGATTCCGGTCTTGCAACTGCTCTCTAAATGTTTTTGTCTGGACAGACAATGTTTGGATTTCCTTTATCCTTGTGGTTAGGTTTGAACTCACGTCAGAAACTTTAACACAGCACTCTGGGCCTATTAATCCACATACCCCTCCTTGAGCTGCTAGTAGATAGTCAAGAGCCAGTCTGTTTTGCTGGGTAAAGATTTGCAATTCATTTAAATTTTCCTGTACCACACCTAATGCCCCCTCTGTGGTATTCATGAATTTCTCCATAAGCAGGGACATTGTTTTTAAATCACGATTTGTTTTTGCCTGCCCTACCCATGGGATGGTAGTTTCAGCTACTGCAAGTGCAGTTTGTTCTATCCAGTTCCATGCTTTCTCCCAAGACCCGTCCCGTTTGTTCCTGATATGCCCTGGTGGCAAAGTGTCAACAATCCTCATAGCTGGTGTCACGAGACCGAGGTAACAAAACCCTGAGGCATTCTGCGGAAGCCTTTTATAGGCAAATTTACCGCATATCATGTTCCATGAGTCAGACTGATATATCATCATGGCTCGGTTTGCAAAGGTGGTGTTACCTTCCTTGCAAAGGTCTGTACTAGTGGTCCCTCCCCATATGGTTGTTATTTCTGGTTTGAATAGGGTGCACCAAAGGTTTGCGGTAGACATAGTGGAACCATTATGCCATACATGTGTCCCATCCACCTTTGTTATAATGTGTGTGCAGCTTGATTTCCCGACAAAGGTGGTACCTGTAAGATTCCTACATAGGGGGCTTGTACCACTGAATGATAATTGGATGCACCCAGTCTGGTTGAACCACACAGTTTGGTCATTTTGTTCCAGTAATGCATCACTTACTAGTCCACTTACAACAAACCCCGTTGCCAGCTTTGTCCACATATTCATTCTGCTGATACCATTATTGGACCTAACCAAGTGAGTTATAAGATCAAGAACACATATTCCTGCGCATCCAGAAATATAATCTATGCTATCATGTGCCGAAAGTGTCCGTCTGCTATGTACATTGGACAAACGTCTCAGACACTTCGCCAAAGGATTAATGCCCACAAAACAGATATCAGACAAGATCACAAAGAGAAAACAGTTTCTTGCCATTTTAACCAGAAAGGACACTCTCTAAATGACTTAGCCACCTGCATTCTGCTACAAAGACCTTTTACATCTGCACTTGAAAGGGAATCCTCTGAACTGTCATTCATGTTAAAATTCGACACTTTCCAAAAAGGACTCAACAAACATTTGAACTATCTCACCCATTACCAAGATAGTTTCCCCAATTATCACCTCTAATACCATTAACTCACAAACATCCCACTCTCCCTACCTCTAATATCATCAATTCACAGACACTTACCTTCCTTCCCCCTCCCCCTCCTGTTCTGCAATATGATTTGTCCTTTTCATATTTGTTCATTTTTTTTAATTGTATCCTTTGGTATATATGGTTGTGACAATTTTCTTCCACTATTTGATCTGAGGAAGTGGGTCTGGCCCACAAAAGCTCATCATCTAATAAACCATCTTGTTAGTCTTTAAAGTGCTACATTGTCCTGCATTTTACTAGTCCAGTTTTGTTTAACAGAAGGGCACCTATTGGGTATCCACTATGCGCGCTTTGTGGTGGCCAGGCACACACCCAACAGTTAGTTTTGTTTGCGGCTCGTGCCATACCTTCTGCCAGCTGCAGAAAGGTGTTAGTCCCAATACCATTCCCCCCTTGGAGCCAAATAAGGCCTATACAAAGGAGGACCAAGAGTTTAGCCATTGTGCAGGGATTGTAATCCTTTCAGCGCTTGTGCGGACGGAGGTTATAAGTAAATCTAGAGGAAGGAAAACAGCTTTCAGAAAACCCATCGTCCTCTGACAAAGTGCCGGTAGGGTCAATGGCAAGGTCGGGTGTAGCTTCTTGTGAAATGTCAACGTGACTAGTAGGACCAGAAGGGATCTGGCCTGTAGTGAGAGCGTAGTGAACGAGGTCCAGGTCTTTGATTTCCGATGATGTATATCCCTCGTTCAGGAGAAGTGATTTAATTTCTCTCTCAGAAAGCGGTAGAAAGTCGTTCTCTTCTGGCTCTGGGCTGACAGGTTCAGTAGGAGGCAATATGTCGGGAGAGGCAAATTCACACAACTTATGAGGGTCAACGGTGCGGTGCACGTGGCTTGAGTGTATCCAAGAATCTCGCTTGGCTACCTTCACAGCCGTGTTGGTAGTCAGCAGGACCTGGAAGGGACCATTCCACCTTGGAGATAAAAGAATTCCGGAGGAAAAACTGCCTATCAGGACCCAGTTTCCTGGTTGCACATCATGGCAAGGCACATCAGTTGGGACAGGTAAGGCTTCTGCAACCTGAGAGGAGAGACTAAAAGCAATTTTAGACAGATGTATACAGTATTGAAGTAGTTCGTCATAACATTCAGACAAGTGGGAAGGATTAATTTTTTCAGGAGGCTCAAATCCAAGTAAAATTGGCCTCCCAAATAGGATTTCATGAGGGGTGAGACCATGTTTGCGGTTCGGGGTATTTCGGATATGCATGAGGCAAGGGGCAATGCCTGCGGCCAGTTGAGTCCAGTATCAGAGATAATCTTGCTTAACTTCCGTTGGATATCGAGGTTTTTCCTTTCAACATGCCCTGAACTTTGGGGATGATATGGGGGGTGGAATCGTTGTTCTATGTGGAGGGCTCTACACAGATCTTGCAGGATTTTGGCCGTGAAATGGGTTCCCTTATCCGAGTCAATTTTTAAAGGGATTCCAAATCTGGGAACCACCTCAGTAGCTAATTTCTTCACCACAGTAGTGGCATCCGCTTGGCGGCAAGGGAAAGCTTCCACCCAACCACTGAACACACATACAATAACCAGACAATACTTGAACCCACAGGAAAGGGTTAACTCTATAAAATCAATCTGCAAATATTGGAAGGGTCCATAGGCCCAAGTATGAGCACTCAGAGTAGTCTTTTCTCCACCCTGGGTAGAGAACTTTTGGCAAATAGCGCAATTGCTGGTGATTTTAGCAGCAGCTTGGTGAATCCCGGGCGCATACCAATGCTTCAGAATCTGGTCCGCTACCCCCCTTTTGTTCATATGTCCTATTCCATGGGTAATGGTAGCCAAGTGGGACACCAATGTAGAAGGAGCCACAGGTCGTCCATCTGGTGAAAGCCAAATGTTGTTATCTTGAATACGACACCCAGCTTTGTACCAGTTGTGTTGTTCCTTCTCAGGTGCTCTAGATTGCAACAGGGATAAATCATTTAGAGTCAGGGGAACAGAAACAGCAACCAGGATTTGAAATGGAGCTGGAGGTCCACAGGCAGCTGCATTCTTGGCTGCAAAATCTGCCCGTCTGTTTCCTACTGATACAGTATCAGTGTTATCAGTATGAGCACTGCAATGCATAATAGAAATAGCAAAAGGTAATTGAATAGCAAGCAAGAGGTCATTAACACGCGATCCATTAGAAATAGCGCTTCCCAAGGATGTTAAGAATCCTTGATGTTTCCAAATCTGACCTACAGAATGACAAATATTAAAAGCATACATTGAGTCAGTATAAATGTTAACAGATTGATCAGTAGCTAGAATACAGGCACGAGTGAGAGCAATTAGTTCAGCGGCTTGTGCACTTTTTATCCCTGGAAGAGAATGAGCTTCAATTATTGCATGATCAGAAACAACAGCATTCCCGCTTATAAGGTTTCCCCTTTCATCCCTTTTACATGACCCATCAGTGTAATACACTAAATCAGGATTGGACAAAGGAATGTCCCTTAGATCGGATCGCGGGGTACAAGTGAGGTCCACCAATGCTAAACAATCGTGGGGTTCCATCTCATGGGGCTCTCCATCAGTAGGGTTAGGAAAAAGGGTGGCAGGATTTAACGTAGAACAGCGTACTAGAGAGACATTCTGGGCTCCTAAAAGGGCTTTCTCATAGTTAGTCAGTCTTTGCATTGACAAATGCTGGGTCTTAGTCTTATTCAACAAAGCTTGCACTGCATGGGGTACAGCAAGTGTTAGGTGGTGACCCAATACCAGGCATTGACTTTTTTCTAATAGCACAGCAGCTGCGGCCACAGCTCTAAGACATGGGGGGAAACCCTTTGCTACTGGGTCAAGCTGAGCACTAAAATAAGCTACAGGACGAAGGCGATTTCCAAATGGCTGGCATAATACTCCCGAAGCGACCTGATCCTGTTCGTGGCAAAAAAGAGTAAAGGGTTTATCATAATCAGGGAGCCCAAGAGAGGGTGGAGAGACCAAAGCAGCTTTCACTTTTTGAAAGGATTTTTCTTCCTCCTCTGTCCACGGGACGGGATCCTTCACCTTGTCACATGTCAGAGATACAAGGGGTTTTACAAGACCAGAGAAATTAGGAATCCATTGTCTGCAATAGCCAGCAGCACCTAAGAGAGACCGAACCTGTTTCTTAGTTACTGGGCGAGGGAGAGAAAGAACAGAGGTTATGCGTTTATCAGTAAGCTTTCGCCCTTCTTGGGATATGAGGTGACCCAAATATTCAACCTCTGCTTTACAGAACTGGAGCTTTGCCTTGGAGGCTTTGTGACCTCTCTCTGCTAATTCACACAGCAAATGTACAGTATCCGTTTTACATGCTTCATGATTAGGTGAGGCTATCAATAAATCATCAACATACTGAACAAGGGTAGACTCTTTTGGCAAAGAGATTGAATCAAGGTCCCTTTTTAACAGTTGTGAGAAAAGGGTGGGACTTTCAGTATATCCTTGAGGAAGTCTGGTCCAGGTCAGCTGCTCCCCTTTATAGGAAAAAGCAAACAAACTGTGAACCCTTATCAATGGGAATGGAGAAGAAGGCTGAATATAAATCTATGACAGAGAAACATTTAGCACCTGCAGGCTACGTCTACACTGGCCCCTTTTCCGGAAGGGGCATGTTAATTTCAGAGATCGCAATAGGGAAATCCGCGGGGGATTTAAATATCCCCCGCGGCATTTAAATAAAAATGTCCGCCGCTTTTTTCCGGCTTTTCGAAAAGCCGGAAAAAAGCGGCGGACATTTTTATTTAAATGCCGCGGGGGATATTTAAATCCCCCGCGGATTTCCCCATTACGATCGCTGAAATTAACATGCCCCTTCCGGAAAAGGGGCCAATGTAGACGTAGCCGCAGGGATAGAGGACAATATTGTTGCTGGATTAGGAACCACAGGAAATCTGGGGATAACAAACTGATTTACAGCTCTTAGGTCCTGCACAAATCTATATATGTCTCCCTTGATCATTCCTTTTTGACAGGAAGTATTGGGGTATTACACACAGACTGCATTCTTATGAGCACTCCTTGTTCCAACAGGGAGGAGATTACAGGCGCTATGCCCTCCTCCGCTTCCTGGGACAAGGGGTACTGAGACACTCGAGGGTAAGGCCGGCCGTGTTTATACCTGATCCGTACAGGCTCTGCTGTTAACAGTTTCCCAACTTCATTGGAGTGAGAAGCCCACAAAGACGTTGGTACCTGGTCCAGCTCCACACTCTCCAGTTTGGAGTCTGGGTCTATACCTTGTCTGTCTGTTGTTAACATCATGAGGAAATTTGGTGCCTGATTATGGGGTATATCAACAAAGACCCCTTCAGGGGAACAATAAATTGTAGCATTCAATTTACACAGCAGATCTCTACCCATCAAGTTTACAGGTGTACTGGGAGATAACAGAAAGGCATGTTCCTCTGTCAAAGGCCCAATGGTTAAGGAACACGGTTCACTCATTGCATGGGGTATAGTTACTCCCCCCACCTGTGACGGACCGGGCCGTGTCTGGGCACAGCTGAGGGCGTCCACTCAGGGCGAATTGCTCAAATCCGGGGCTTCTCACAGCCCCCTTGACTGGTGACCTCTCCAATCAGGCCACAACCCAGTCCCACAGAGCGCTTCAGCTGCCTGCCTGAAGCCTCACGAGCAAAACCCCTCCGACGCCCCAGCAATATCCATGCCCCAGATGGCCCCGGGCCTATACACAGGTGGGGGGTCCTAGCACCCAATCCCACCTACCCCGAACAAGTCCTGTCCGGTTCCAAGAAACCAGCCACAGATCCCTGGTCAATTTACCCTCTGGACCTTACCCACAAATCACGCTGGGCCAATCCTTTAGAATCTATATCTAAAGGTTTATTATCACAAGAAAGAAAAGCCTGAGAGTAAGGTTATTAAAGTACAGTACGTTACATGCACCGAATCTCCCAGTTCTCGATGCAGGCTCTAGCAGAGATGTTGCAGCTGCTGGTTTAAAAGTTCTTATTGCACATCCTACAATCAGGATGGGTTCACAGGTCTTCCGGGCTCTTCAATCCCTGCAGTGCTGCCTGTGGGATGAAGTGCTGAGCTGAGAACAAAATGGCATCGACCGCATGGCCTCTTTATACCTCCTTCCTGGCCTCTTCTGGTCTCAGCCGGTCACCTGGTCCTCAGCCTCTCTCTGCTGGCAGCTCTTGGGTCTCTGCCCTCCTGCTTTAGGTGTGTCCTTGGGCCATCAAGGGCCATTGTTCCACAGGGCTTCGCTACTCAGCCTGTCCATAGCAATGCTCAACCACATTCACAGAAATATTCAGCTTCCACACAGATTACAGATTCCTACCTACACACATAGACATTATCCACTCACATAAATAGCATACCTAAGATCAACAAACAATAATCTCCCATTCAATACCCCACATGGCTCCCCCCACACCAATTTCTGGGGCCAACACCCCCACCTAGGGGTGCAGCAGCGATCTGGATGCTTCCCTCCAATTCAGCAACGTGACACCACCCCACAGCATTTACTATTTCTCCAGTTCTGGCCAGACTGGGAGCTTCATCCTCTCGTATTGTGGAAAGAGAGGCACCAGTATCAATTAGAAATTCATGTTTGTTTCCATTAACGGAAAATGAAACTAAGGCATCAGGTGTAGCAGAAAGAGAGACAGAAGGTAACAGAGAGCATTGCAATGTCTCTGTGGGTAGGCTGATAAACTTCAAAAATCTGGCACGACTCCCTTTGCAAGCCCACAGGATCCTCTCTTATTTTTGGGAGAGTAAGTCTAAAATTCATGATGTCATTAGTAGGTGTTCAGGGGATGTGGACAAAGGCTGGGGCGCCCCCTGCTGGAGTAGGAAATTGTCTTAGTGGGAAAAGTGTAATATTCTCTTTAAACAGTCCAGGAAAACTTTTAGGTCCAACTTCAATAATCACATCCTTGCTTATTTCATTACTTATAGTCACTGAGTTATTTTTGGGATCTATTTTAGTTATAACAAACCCCAGGTCCTTTAAGTCTTTTGCCAATGTTCGCTGCAGCATTTTTAGGAGACTTCTGACCGCTTTAGAATTACTGGACTCTGAGTATGCTCACAATCCGAAGTTTTATTGGCCAGGTTGACATTCCCCACCGCCCCTGCAGAGGTGTGAGTATGTGCGGGGGGTTCAAATTGGGATGGTGCAGCTGAATGATCAGTAAGCAATATTTGCTGATGCTGGGGCAGGTTGGTGGGAAGGGGAGCCGGGAAATTGGGGACCCACAGGTCCAATAGATCTTCAGGTGGGTCTGGCAGCGGAGCTGGTGGTTTCGAGATGGATGGGTAGATTCCGCTGGGCGTGCTTGGTGTAGGAACGTACGGAGGTGGACAAACTTTAGAGGAGTCAGATTTCTCCTTTATTTCTGCCAATTGTTTTTTCGGTTTTTCATTTGAGTCCTTTAGGCTAGCCATTATGGATTTATCTCTTAATTTAGAGGCCTGATCATCCCAGAGGTGCCAATAATTCATCTGGGAGGGGTGACTGGACTCTAAGACACCCTTTAAATAATTTAATTTCTCTAATTGAAAGGTACCTTGAACTGGGAATTGTAATTCTGATTCTACAGAAGTATACAGGCAGTCCCCGGGTTACGTACAAGATAGGGACTATAGGTTTGTTCTTAAGTTGAATTTGTACGTAACTCGGAACTGGCTCCAGATTCAGCCGCTGCTGCTGAAACTGACCAGGGGCTGACTACAGGAAGCGGGAGGCAGAGTTGCTCTGCCCCCAACTTCCTGGAATCAGCCACTGATCAGTTTCAACAGCGGCTGAATCTGGAGCCTGGGACAGAACAGCTGGGGCACTGCCAGGTAGGTCCCCCCAGGACCAACCCGGCAGCACCCCAGCTGCTCTACCCCAGGCATCCACAACAAAAGCTTGGTCTGCTGGGGGGGGCGCACTCCAAGGCTTTGCTCCGGGTGTCCCTGGTCCGCTGGGGGCGGGTCCCCAGCAGACCAGGGACACCCGGAGCAAAGCCGCAGAGGCGCGGGACCCTGCCGCCTCCAAGGCTTTGCTCCGGGTGTCCCTGGTCTGCTTGGGGTGTCCCTGGTATGCTGGGAGGGGTCCCCAGCAGACCAGGGACACCCCGAGCAAAGCCGCAGAAGCGGCAGGGTCCCGCGCCTCCAAGGCTTTGCTCCAGGTGTCCCTGGTCTGCTGGGAGGTGTCCCCAGCATACCGGGGACACCCCGAGCAAAGCCGCAGAGGCGGCGGGGTCCCGCGCCTCCGCGGCTTTGCTCCGGAGCAAAGCCTTGGAGGCAGGGACCCTGCCACCTCCGCGGCTTTGCTCCAGGTGTCCCTGGTCTGCTTGGGGTGTCCCTGGTCTGCTGGGAGGGGTCTCCAGCAGACCAGGGACACCCCAAGCAAAGCTGCAGAGGCGGCGGGGTCCCGCGCCTCTGCGGCTTTGCTCCGGAGCAAAGCCTTGGAGGCGCGGGACCCCGCCGCCTCTGCAGCTTTGCTCGGGGTGTCCCTGGTCTGCTGGGGACCCCCCAGCAGACCAGGGACACCCGAAGAAGCTTTTCTCGCCCCGGAGGACGCGGTGGCGGGACCACTGTGCGTCTGGGCGGTCCCGCCGCCCGTGAGTTCTGGGGCGAGAAAAGCCCCGTTCGTAAGTGCGGATCCGACATAAGTCAGATCCGCGTAAGTCGGGGACTGCCTGTATTCATTCCATGTGTGTGTGAGCTTTGCCAGCCTCCTGAGCTTAAGACCTGCTGGCAATTTCCCTGCCTGACTATAAATCTGCAGCATTTTACCCAATGGGGTTTTTTGGATCTATCTTAGATCCTTTATTCCCCATAATCCCTGTCCTATTACCTATAAGACAGTTCCAATCCGGCACTAACTTGCCTTCCTCTCAGCTTCAAGCCTGAGCTGACCCTGTTTCAGTGTCTTCCCACTGTCCCCTTTTTAAACAAACTTATTCAAAATATAAAGAAAAAGAAAAGAGAAAGACTTACAGTTGCTTGGGAAGGATGTTCTTAACGTAGGGTGGACGCTTACCGCCAGTGAAAGCAGCTGTTCAGGACATGGAGAGAGGAACAGAACAGTGAGATTTTTTAACACGGATCTCTTACAGATTTGTATGGCGCCTTTCTGTTCAGTCTCTCCGGTCCAGCTTGTCACAATCACCTCGTGTCCTGATCCATCCCGCTTCTGACACCATAAATGACGGAGAATTTAATCCGAGGGTTCGGATGGGGGCCCAAAACCCCTACCAAATCAATTCCAGACACCCTTCTTAAGCAACCAACTTTATTCAGGAATGCATTCCAGGGCAAAAACCTCCAGGATACTCAGGAAAAAGTTTCTGCAAAGTTTCTGCAACTGCCCAAACAAAAGGCAAGGTCTTTTGGACTATCTTACATGGTAATTACCCCTCTTTCACTGACCACTTACAGTTGCATGCATATACAGGTCATGCCCCTTTGCACCAAATTCCCTCCAATCATTATTTGTCCCCTCACAGTCCCTTTGCAGGCCTTACAACAGGTTCAAACCAGTTTCACCGATCCCCTCCTTCTGTATACCTGTGTCCAAGCACGTACCTCATTACAAAGACCAGACTTAACCTCCAGGTCACAGCAGAGGTCATACTGACAACAATTAATTTTATCCTTCAAACCTTTGTCCAGTCTCGTCACATTCTTTACACTCAGCATAACCGATCATGTTGAACATTCCCATAGATACCAGAAGCAACCTGGTACTAGTACATCCCATTTTTGATAAGGGAAAAATTCCAGAGACAGCCAAAAAACTAATTAACTGCTTTTGCAATATTTTGGCATAGCAAAATGTATCATAGATATTGGCATAATAGGGATCTTACACAAAATGTAGATTGGTAGATATTACTAGAACAACCAAGTTGAGTATAAATATAGGGGTAGAAAATCTAATCCGTGGGAGGTATTGAGTAAGGTGTCCCCACTACATTACTCACTGCAACAAGAAGGTGAACCAGTTCCTACTGCCTAATGCATTGTGCACACCTCTGCGCGTGGGGAAAGAAAGAGGCCACAACATCCCATCTGACAATCGTAAGGGTAATAGTATTGGAACTGTGTGTGTGTGATTCATAGAAATAAGTACATGTATATTCATATTCTTAAAATTGAGTAGCTTGTGTATTGTTCTAGGTGTAGGTGTTATTCTATTGTCTGTGCTAACCATCCTGTGTATTGGAATAGATCTGGGTAACCTTACACTGCTTTCCTTTACTATCCTGTGCACAATAAAGATAAAAAGAGTTTATCTGAGGTGTTTTACTGGCTCCTCTCGTATCTAAAAACCGAACCACATGACCAGGGCTAAGAGCACTTCTTAGACCCCACTAGTGCTGCTCCCTCGTATGTTTTAGGAGCAATAATTGACATAATCAATGCTTGATAAATCTGCCATCAAAGCTGCGATTAAAGTAATGCATTCAGCTTTTGATACATAATGATAACATCAATACAAGCAATAATACTAAGTCCCCATACACATTGACAAAACATAACTCAAATCCAACCCCACAGAATCCCTGTTCCCAAAATAGCAGACCCTTTTATCCACTGAATCACTGTAGTTGCTTTACCACTTCCATCATGATATTTTTTGTCGGCTTGGGGAGTTTCATTCTCTGCCTGTTTTGTAGTAATATAAACATATGGAATTTTAGCCCCTGATTCTAATACCATTTGCTCGATCCTTTCCCTAATTGCTCTTAGAGCATTTTCAAATTAATAGTGTCGATCCATCTCCCAATCTGGGAGAGGAGGAAGAGAAGTATTAATTGTGATGGTGGGAGCGATCAGGATAGACCCAATAGCGATAGCAGTATCATTAGGCATAACACAGTAGGAAGAACGAGGTGTTAAGCAATGCTTGCCTGCAAGAGTTAATGGCCCGAACCCACACCAGGTGGTGGAGTTCTCCCTCACTGCTATAGCACCCGTCAATGTAGACATTACATGTACTGTTAGGTCAGGTCCCAGCATTTGAGAGGGCTTGCCCTGACTCCAGGTCTCCTGTACACCAAACCCATCCTCCCAGGATGGAACATTAGTCCCATGAGAAAGCTGTGTAGCTATCTCCGGCCTTTATCACATACCTGACGTTCTGGATGCTGAACAGGTGTCCTTGACATGGGAATGGGAGCAGGCAGACAGGCTGAGCCTCCAATTCAGGAGCCCGACCTACAGGAATCAACACCCCTCCAAGGATGGAATGACCATCCCAGCACGCCCCTATTATCGATAGGGACCCCTCCCCAGCCATCATCCAAGGTGCAGACACTCGGTCTTTGAGAACTGCAGCTCTCACTCAACCAGGCACCCGTGATACAAGCAAGTCTACTATCGGGGCTGCAACTTCCGTGTTGAACGCCATGCCAGCATGATAATACATTTCTTCCACATGCCTAGACTCGGTGACCAATGCCTGCTCATACATTTTAGTGGTTTCTAAAAGATGGGTGAGTACAACAGTGAGGGCTTGACCAGTTAGCTGCGTTGCCGAAGCAAGATGGCATGTAGCTTGATTAGACGTGAGCCCTCCTTTTGCCACAGAAACTGTCCCTGCTGCTAACAAATTTTCAGCCCAATCCCTATTATTAGATTTGACAGGGTGAGTAACGGCATTTACAGCTGATCCAGTGGCCCCTCCCCAGGCAGCTATATTACTAAAAACATCACACTTCCTTCTACCTTTGATAGAATTATGCTTGATGTGACACTTAGGAAGCCGCTGCAACATTGTTAAGATGAGACCTTTGAGAGAGCTCTCAAGTCTTGGAAACCGCTCAGAACAATTAGCTGGCCACAGAAGATTTTCTGCATCAATTTTAAGCTGGGAATGTTGGACAGAGATGCTTAACAATGCTGGGAGCAGCTCCCCTTCAGGGGCTAATCCAAATTTTGATCCTTCAGAGATCTCAGGACAATATTTACCCTTTTCCTGTTTTGTAGTGTTCCCACATTGAGTGGACGGGGTTCCTGTGTTAATATATAACATTGCTAGCTCCCAAGGAGGACCATCCTCTCTCTGTGACAATGCCCTTTCCACCACTATCTTTCCTGCCTCCTGAGATATATTAGTTAAGATAGTCGTCTTCTGCTTCAGGGGGTTGTAGTCCCTTTCATAATCTTTATGCCATTTCCCAGCACATTGGCCTTTACAACTTGATGCAAAGAAAACATCACCATTCATACATTGGAAGGAGAGCCATCCTGTCGGTCATCCAGCGAGGTTACTAAAATGACCCCATTTCCAATCCCATGGAGTTGGGTCACATTGGTCGAATCCTAGTATCTCCATTGGTGTTAGTTGTGTGGCATTGATTACTCCAACAAAGAGGAGACTGTGACGGGGTGTATCATCCCCGCACTGTGAAGGCTGAGCCTTATCAGGCCCACCTGGCCTGTGACGGGGTCTATCAGCCCTGCACTGCAAAGGCTGAGGCTAATCAGGCCCACCTGGCTGAAGAAGCCCTGCCCCCACGACTCTGCTGCACATGCTCAGACTGCAGCCCAGGTATAAAAGCCTGGAGGGAGGCTCAGTCTGAGCTGACTGCCAGAGAGGAAGGATCTCAGAGGGGAGCTCCGGACCAGCACCAGCCAACTGAGTGGAGGGAAGACAGCAAAGACCCGAGGGCCTATTTGGACATCTCCCCAGGTGTCGATGAGGGAGAAGCAGCCCCCAGGGACGTAGTGGACCCAGTGAGCACCTGGGACTCCATCCCACTGGACCAGGTAGGAAGTGGCCCAGGGAGGGGACAGAAGCAGCCTCTCTCTCCCCGGAATCCTCGGTGCATTTCGAATGGATTTCCCACCAAGTGAGTGGTGAGTCCTCCTGCCACTCACAGGGCCCTGGGCTGGGACCCGGTGGAGTAGGGTGGGCCTGGGTCCCCCTACCAGGGGTGTAGCCCCTTCCCCTGACTTTGTGTATTGACTCTGGCCAGTGGGCCAGCGAGCCCTGCCTTAAGGGACCAGCTACTGACTGTGGGTATTGACTCCGTGTAGCCAGACAGGAACCCCCCTGTAACATCCATCTCTGCTTGCCTGGAGCATGCAGGGCACACAGAGCAGTAACCCTTGAACAGAAGGCTCAGGACCATGCCAGCTGTGACCGTGAATGGCTGTAAACAGAGATACGCCAATTGCTGACCAAGAGGCTGCCGAGGAGTGCCCTTGACTGAAACCCATATTGATACGAACACACACTGTCCGGGGGGAGGAATCTCTCGCCCAGTAAAAAAAAAATGTCCAGTACTCACAATTTAGTTCTCTCTCTTGCAAGTGTAAATTAAGTTGAAACTCCCTTGTAAGAACTGGCGCCACAAAACGGACCAGTACAATTTGGCATCTTAGATAAGAAAGAGGATATGGGCCCCTATGGGTATAAAGATGGGTCCAGCAGCGCACTTACTCTGAGCATCAATCTACCATCTATCTGCTGGTCGGGTTAGGTGTTTGACCTCCCGAGGTTCTATGGGGACGCCCACCTCGTATTTGTCTTTCCTAGGAATTGAGGGACCGGCCCTGGCTTGACCCGCTGGAGTTGAGAGGCACAGAAGGGGGTTAAAAATTGTACCTGGATGTGTCCTTTGTCTTAAGTGTACACATAGACTTAGAAATAATGGTACCAAGTGACAGCTTAATCTTTAAAGAGCTCTATTTTCTATCTTTATTTTCTTTGTAACCATTTTTAAGATCTATATTTGCTAGCAGTTAAGAAATAGAGCACTAGCCATTGTAACCATATGATTTATAAGCTTCCTTAATAAACCTGTAACTGTTTAAGCTTTAACCTGACTCCTTCAGTTGCTGTAACAGAACCAAGCACAATTTAAAAGAACTTCAGCCGGTCATAAGGGACAGGTATAGGAGAGCTTGGGCGTTTTGGATTGTGTCACTCCCAGGTGACAGATCTGTTGGGGCATCTCTCAGTCTTCCCTAGACTGCCCGCTGCGAAGGGATCCTGTATCCTAGCAACTGAAATCTGAGATGTAATAAGCTCTTCCTATAAACTTCTGGGGCGTCTGTCAGCCTGTTGCCTGCCCTCCGTGACGGGACCCCAGTCCTAGCGGTAAAGGCACGGACGTTAAACCTTTTCTCGGTAACACACACACACACACACACACACACACACACACACACACACACACACACTGCCCTGACACTCCGGCCGGTGGGCCAGTGAGCCCTGCTTTAAAGGGCCCTCGAGCCTGTCTATTGGACCAGTTCTAGTTGTGCAGCCCATCAGGCCCTAGGGTTGGGGCCAGGCTACGGCCCGGGGTAGAGCGCGCTGGACAGACGGTAGACCCGAGAGGGAGAAAGAAGAAGCCACCCCACGACAGGGACCCACAACATCAACCCCTATCCTTTTGAAGGGTGTACCTACAAGAGGCAAGGGTATCAGGGGAGCCTGCCCTGAATCCTTCGGTGCTACTAGCTGACAGTCTGGACATAATGCGCAGAAATCGACAGCCTCCTTATAGATGCCAGGCCAGAAAAATTGAGCCAATAAGCGGTCTAAGGTTTTCTCCCTCTTCAGATGGCCAGCAGATGGAATTGAATGGGCCAAACACAGAACCGCTCTTCGGGCCTCCCGTGGCACCAAGAGCTGATAGCTGATTTCTCCTGTGTTTGGGTCCTTGTTGGCTCGATAGAGCAGGTCTTTCCTGAGCTCAAAGTCGGGGAATTGGGAGGCTGAAGCTTCCTGGGCAACTACACCCTCTATGACCGAGATCTGGGAATATGCTTCCCTCAAGGTTTCATCTTTTTGTCCTCTGACAAAATCATATGAGCTAGTTAAATGTTCCAAATCTACCTCAGGGAGGGGAACCTCATGCGAAGGTTGCCCTGAGTCAGAGGGTGTGTCTCCTCCTTTGGATGGGGTATTATCTCCTTGCTGAGACAACTCCTCCTCTGGCTCAGTTTCTCCCACCAGATGAGTTTGGAGCCATGCTTTACCCTCTTGCCAATGCTGCCGGTGGGATTTCCTCACCTTCTTAGGGAAAGCAGGTCCTTCCCATAGGTCCGAGTTCACTATGGGAAATAGCTCCTCTAATGTCTGGGGTTCTGGTTCCTCTGGAGTAGAGGGTCTGGTTGGAGGAAGTAGCAACAAGGGGAACTGTTGCCAATATCTACCAATTATAACCTTCCAGGGAAGGCGTTTGGCGATGCCAACCCAAATCTTTGCCTCATAGTCCTTCACTTTCAATTAGACCCATGCTATGGGGCAGGGGTGCACATCTCCATGTACACAAGTCACCTTTAGGGGGCAGTCATATTGGAGGGTGCTAGGGTCCAGCACTGACTCCTGAATCAGGGTTTAGGAGCACCCAGAGTCTACCATCCCAGGCATCATGAGCCCTCCCACAGTGACCTGCACCACATAGGCCTTGTGCCACCAGTCAGGTTCCACATCAAACCCACTACACGTTTCAGCAACCCCACAATCTAAAATGCCATACTCCATAATGGGGCAGGAGCGACTGAAATGTCCAGGCTTCCCACAGTGGAAGCATACCAAGGGTCCCCTTGGGTCTTTTGGGCTGCGACTCAGCGATGGCCTTGGGGAAGGAGGCCCCCGTGGGGCATGATGTTCATGGGTGACCTCTCAGGGGACTTCATTTCATGTCAGTTTGGGTCGCTTAGTCCCCTCTTTCCTTGCCCAGGCTGGATCTTCAGCACCTGGGGCGCTCCAGTTCTCAGGCGAAGGCCGGGTAGGAGTACCAGGCCCAGTTGCCAGAAGAAAATCTTCGGTAGTCTGGACTGCGGCAGCCAGCGAGTCCAGGTTATGCCGTGGCACCCAGGTCTGAATTGTCATAGGCAAGATCACCAGGTATTGCTCTAGGACTATGGAGTCCATAATCTCATAGACAATGCGGCTCTCAGGCCATAGCCAATAGGAGGACCAGTCCTTGAGGCATTGGGCCACCACTCAGGGCTGGGCACCAGCAGGAAAAGGTTCAGTACGGAACTGGTGTCGATATGTCTCGGGGCATACACCCAGGTGATCCAGTATGGCCGCTTTTAATGTCCCATAGTTGGCCGCAGCCCCGTCATCCAATGCTCGATAAGCTGCCTGAGCTTCCCCAGAGAGGAAGGGAGCCAGGCAAGTGGCCCAGGTGGTTCGGTCCCAACCAGCGGTCGTGGCTACACGCTTAAAGGTTACTAGGTAAGCTTCTGGATCATCGTGTGGCCCAAGCTTGGCTAGCGGTATCCCAAGTCCTGAGTTTATTGGATTAGCAGGAACTGGCGTCACCAGTTGTTGAAGTACTGCCTCCTGAAACTGGTGTTCTTGTTGTTGCCTCTGATGCTGGCGCTGGAGCACCTCCAGGAGTATATTCTGTTGCTGTTGGGCTGCTTGCTGAGTCTCTTGCTGGGCTTCCTGCAGGGTCCTCTGTGCCTCTGAGGCGCTATGCTGCTGCTGGGCCAGCAGCCTCACCAGCTCATCCATAACCCCTTGGATACAGGGGTGGCTCGACACCCCACTCCTAGTACCACTGTAACGGGGTCCACCTGCTTCTGAGCACCCCACTGCAGCTAAGGGGTGCCGTGCAAGGTTTTTGTCTGGTCATCTTCAAGGCTCTGATTCTAGGGTCTGACTAGACCTATCCGCGGTGATATTGGTTCTTTTTTATTAGGCTTGTGGCCAGTCTTCAGCCACTGGACCTGGGCCTTACCCACATCTAAGTTCAGCTCTCACTGGGCGTCTGTAGCATTGTTGATCTTCCAGTCAGTATATAAACCTGGCTGGGTCGAGCTCCTGAAAGCAACTGCCAAGCCCTAGCCCCGTAGCTTCTTTTATACCCATCTGCTGGGTCCTGACTGGCTGCCACAGAGACAGCCACTCTATCGTGCCTGGAGGATCTCTTCTCTGCTCCTCTCGCTGGGATGGGGTGCGGTAAGGCTGCCGGCCTCCTGTAGGGGGCGTCAGGGCCTAGTCCAGCCCATCACACTGGGTGTTGGTGAAAGCCTATAAAAAACAGACCTTCGAACCAGACTGGAGCGGACTTCACACGGTTCTCTTGGTAACTCCCTCTGTGGCCTGGGTCACTGGAATTCCCGTTTGGGTGCACCTGTCACAGGTAAAAGTATACAAGGGTGAGACTCAACATGGGGCACAATAATCCCCATCTACCCTATGGACTCCTGGAGAGCCTTCTGATAATCTCCGGGTATGTCTACACTACAATGTTAGTTCGAACTAACGGACGTTAGTTCGAACTAACTTTCATAGGCGCTACACTAGCGCTCCGCTAGTTCGAATTTGAATCAAACTAGCGGAGTGCTTAGTTCGAACTAGGTAAACCTCATTTTACGAGGATTAAGCCTAGTTCGAACTTACTAGTTCGAATTAAGGGGTGTATAGCCCCTTAATTCGAACTAGTGGGAGGCTAGCCCTCCCCAGGTTTCCCTGGTGGCCACTCTGGCCAACACCAGGGAAACTCTATGCCCCCCTCCCGGCCCCGGACCCCTTAAAGGGGCACGGGCTGGCTACGGTGCCCGTGCCAGGTGCAAGCCTGCCAGCACCCAGCCAGCAGACCCTGCACCTGGCACGGCACAGAGCCACCCACCCGATGTCCCCCAGCCCACCCCCTCTTCCCGGGACCAGGCTGGCGGCTCCCGGGAGCTTGCCCGGGACCGCAAGAGGCGGGCACCTTCCTGGGCTAGTGCGGACATCGTGGACCTCGTCCACGATCTCCGCACTAGGCACAGGAAAGTGGCCGTCTAGGGCAGGAGAGCTGCCAGCCTGGCCACCCAGGAGCAGGTGTGCATGAAAATCAAGGGGGTCCACTGAGACCCCCGACCCTGAGCCCTGAGCTTACAATGGCCGTACTGGGTCAGACCAAAGGTCCATCTAGCCCAGTAGCCTGTCTGCCGACAGCGGCCAACCCTAGGGACCCTGGAGGGGATGGACCGAAGACAGTGACCAAGCCATTTGTCTCGTGCCATCCCTCTCCAGCCTTCCACAAACCTTGGGCAGGGACACCACTCCTACCCCCTGGCTAATAGCACTCCATGGACCCAACCTCCATGACTTGATCTCACTTCCCTTTAAACTCTGTTCTAGTTGTAGCCTTCACAGCCTCCTGCAGCAAGGAGTTCCACAGGTTAACTATTTGCTTTGTGCAGAAAAACTTTCTCTTACTAGTTTGAAGCCTGCTACCCATTCCTTTCCTTTGGTGTCCTCTAGTCCTTCTTTATGGGAACTCATGAAGAACTTTTCTGAATGCACCCTCTCCACCCAACTCTTGCTTTTAGAGACCTCTATTCTGTCCCCGCTCCATCTCCTCTTTTCTAAGCTGAACAGTCCCAGTCTCTGTAGCCTCTCTTCATCTGGGACCTGTTCCCAACCCCTGATCATGTTAGTTGCCCTCCCATCTCCCAACCTTTCTCTTCCCCTCTCCCACCTCCTTTTCCCAGTCTCCCCCAGTTTTATTCAATAAAGACAGAGTCAATGTTGGAAGAAACGTTATCTTTATTTTGTACATCAAGAAAAGGGGCTAGGGAAGGGTAAGTGGAAGGAGGTGAGGGAGGAATGGGGTATGCGCCCCCGATGGGGAGGACTGGGCTGGCTCTGCGGGCTTCTGGGGGTGGAAGCTCTCCTGCAGCCCCCCGATTGCCCCCTCTCCCCAGATGGCAGCCTGCGGCAAGTGCAGCCGGTCTGATGGCCGATTGCTGTGATGTGCCCAGTGTGGGTACTCCAGGCAATCCAAGCCAGGACTGCTTTGCAAGCGGGGCACCCCTGAGAACTGTCTGTCCGGGGTGGGGGTCGGGTCCCTTTAAGCACAGCCCTCGGCTAGCCTGAGACAGCACCTCCACGCTCTAAGTCCTCCTCTGATGCCCTGCTGGCACTGCTTCCGGCCATCCTTAAGCCCTGTTCAGGGTCCACTCAATGTGGACATGCTAGTTCGAATTAGCAAAACGCTAATTCGAACTAGTTTTTAGTTCTAGACGCGTTAGTTCGAATTAGCTTAGTTTGAATTAACTAATTCGAACTAAGTTAGTTCGAACTAACTCTGTAGTGTAGACATACCCCACGAGAAGAGTGCCCAGGGCCACCAGCACATATTGGTCATTGTGGACTACGCTACGCGCTACCCAGAAGCAATCCCCTTGTGCTCAATAAGGGCACGAACTTGTGGCCGCTGAGCTGGTACACCTCTTCTCTCGGGTGGGACTTCCTGCCGAAATCCTGACAGACCAGGGGACAAATTTTATGTCGCGACTGCTAAGAGTTCTGGACCCTCCTTAAAGTGAAACCTCTTCGTACCTCCGTTTACCATCCTCAAACGGATGGTCTGGTAAAGAGGTTTAATAGGACTCTAAAGAATATGTTAAAAAAATTGTGAATACTCACCCTCGTAATTGGGACCAACTGCTGCCTTACTTCATGTTTGCAGTGCAGGAGGTACCCCAGGCCTCGACAGCCTTTTTGCCCTTTGAGTTGTCATATGGCCGACGGCCCCAAGGGATACTGGACCTGATTAAAGAGACCTGGGAAGAGCAAGCCTCCCAATCCCAAAATGTAATCCAATACGTAGTACAGATGTGCGAGCAGCTGAGCCAGGTGGCCAGGTTTGCCTGAGAAAACTTAGAGAAAGCCCAGCGAACCCAGGCCTGGTACTATAATAAAGGAGCCCAGGAAAGGGTCTATCAACCTGGAGACCAAGTCTTGCTGCTGTTGCCCAGCTCCGAGAGTAAACTCTTGGTCAAATGGCAGGGCCCTTACGAAGTTATACGACAGGTAGGAGAGGTGGACTATGAAATCCGTTGTCCTGATAAGAAAAAGGAGAAACAAATTTTTCATGTCAATCATCTACTAAAACCCTGGAAAGCACAAAATGCCCTGTTCATAGACCCCCCAGGAAGTACCAGAGGACTTAGGCCCCAAGGTGCAACCCCCAGCAGGCCTGGCAGATGTACCAATTGCCAACTGTCTACCTCCACGATCGCAATGGCAAGCCAGGAACCTGTTGGAGCATTTCAATTATTTATTTTCCTCACGACCAGGTTGAACCCACCTGGTGGCACACCAGATCCGAACCTCCCAGGCAGCTAAGCACCAACACAGGATGTACAGAGTCTCCGAAAAGCTCTGGGGGGCCCTATAGCAAGGGTATGTCTTGTTACCAGATTTGCCCAATACTCTGGGGTATGCTCATTTATTAGGGTTACCCTTATGGGACTGGGGGAAGGTTAACAGTTCTATCAGTGTGCTGTTGGTGCTTACTTGTGCTCTCATATGGAGCTGAATTCTCCCTGCTGCCAATTCCCCCTCCCACTGGAGCTCTCCTGCAGGAACTAGGTTCTCAGGATGGGGCTCTTCCCACCTTAGCAACACACACAGACACTCACCCCCACTAATCAGAGCACGTCTGAGAGGACTGGGTACTCAGCGCTCACAAGCTGACCCCCTCATATGTCCCTGGACTCAGCAGGCTGGGTTAAACAGCAATGCCACACTGCACCCTCATGTGCCTTTGGACTCCGTGGGCTGGATTAAACAGCACTTTAAGCTGCCATCCTCATAAGCCCCCAGGTTCAGCACTTCCCATCCCCACTTGCACACCACAATCATTCACTAGTACCCCACAGGATTTTGGGCACTACAGGGATCTTTAGCTTGGGTACAAGAAGCGTTGTTGCAGAGCGAATGGGGAAGCCAAAACAACACCCCTTGAGGAAGAGTGAGCAAAAGAGAAAGAAAGAGAGAGAGAAGCAACCAGCTTAACAATGAAAGTTACAAAACAGTTACAATATTAAATCTAAATTGAAACTGATTACAAATGTTTAGGGCTAGCTAACCATATAACACTTTACATAGGGCAGAGTCAATAGGATCCATTACTAGAATTGGTCTGATAATGACTAATTTGGGTGTGAGCAGGCTTAGGTTCATTAGCATCTGGAGCAGGGATTTCCCATCAGGCACTGCTTCTCTGCTTTTGGTATCCCATAGTTCAGTGCAGTTCCTGCTTTGGAAGAGCTGGTCTCCATTCTGTATGCTAATGGAGATGTGTCTCCGTTCTGTCTTCAATGCAGATGAAGCTGGGGTGTTTCCTCAATTTAGGTGTGTCTTCCCCCGCGTTTTCATTGCTTTGTCTTTGATTCTAGCAGAAGCCTGGGGTAGGGGATGGTTTTCCATGAGTGTCACTCCCTGGCTCCCCAAGAGCACAGGGCTGGTATGTAACAGTCTACACAGCAGGGCTAAACCTGAAATGAGCTACGCAACTTGAGCTACATCAATTGCATAGCTCAAGTCGAAATAGCTTACAGGCAGTCCCCGACTTACGCGGATCCGACTTATGTCAGATCCGCACTTACGAACGGGGCTTTTCTCGCCCCAGAGCTCACGGGCAGCGGGTCACCACCCGTGTCCTCCGGGGCGAGAAAAGCTTCTCCCGGTCTCCCTGGTCTGCTGGGGGGGTCCATGTGGCGGACCGGGCCGTGTCTGGGCACAGCTGAGGGCATCCGCTCAGGGCGAACTGCTCGAATTCGGGGCTACTTACAGCCCCCGACTGGTGACCTCTCCACACGGGCCACAAACCAGTCCCACAGAGCGCTTCAGCTGCCTGCCTGAAGCCTCCCGAGCAAAACCCCTCCGACGCCCCAGCAATATCCGTGCCCCAGATGGCCCCGGGCCTCATACACCGGTGGGGGGTCCTAGCACCCAATCCCACCTACCCCGAACAAGTTCTGTCCGGTTCCAAGAAACCAGCCACAGATCCCTGGTCAATTTACCCTCTGGATCTTACCCACAAATCACGCTGGGCCAATCCTTTAGAATCTATATCTAAAGGTTTATTACAATAAAGAAAAGCATGAGAGTAAGGTTATTAAAGTACAGTACGTTACATGCACCGAATCTCCCAGTCCTCGATGCAGGCTCTAGCAGAGATGTTACAGCTGCTGGTTTAAAAGTTCTTATTGCACATCCTACGATCAGGATGGGTTCACAGGTCTTCCGGGCTCTTCAATCCCTGCAGTGCTGCCTCTGGGATGAAGTGCTGAGCTGAGAACAAAATGGCATCGACCACATGGCCTCTTTATACTCCTTCCTGGCCTCTTCTTGTATGCAGCAAGTCACGTGGTCAGAGGCCAATCTCTATGTTCCCTGCTGGCTGCCCTCAGGTGACAAATCCCATTCTTTGGTGTGTCCATAGCCCATTGAGAGTCATTGTTCCACAGGGCTTCACTACTCAGCCTGTCCATAGCCATGCTTAACCACATTCACAGAAATATTCAGCTTCCACACAGATTACAGATTCCTACCTACACACACAGACATTATATACTCACATAAACAGTGTACATAAGATTAACAAATAATAAGCTCCCATTCAATACCCCACATGGCTCCCTTTCATACCAATTTCTGGGGCCAACACCCCCACCTAGGGGTGCAGCAGCGATCTGGCTGCTTCTCTCCAATTCGGTAATGTGACACCCCCAACGCAAAATTGATGCAGGAAGTGATGCCAGTAACATCACTGAGGGCATCACAGGCCTCCCCCAACAAAATGGTGGTGTGCCTCAGTTTCCCTTCTTACACAGGACCTTCTGGCTGGAACCCTTTTTGTCCTGTAAGAAGTTCCAAGACCAGTTACAAGTGTTAACCACGAAATAGCAACATCACAATGTCCCCTTACATACCGTCTGTCGTTTGGTACATCTCCAGACAGATTACATGGTATTTTCATAAGCTCATGCACACTGTATACTGTTACAATTCTCTGCCACAATAATACATTGGTTACAGGAATTAACACCAGTAACAAGAACAATCCTATCTCAGGTGTATATTAACATTCTCCGTCAGGCCCCTTCTCTGGCCCCACACCATTGCAGTTTTGGCCCTTCAGGATTAAACTGCAAATCTTCTTGGCCAAAGCAAGTCCTGCCCCTCCCCCTTGTCCTCTGGGCTCCAGGCCTGAAACCTCTGGCCTGACCAAGACAAAGGGCTGGCTGGGTGTGACTCCCTGGCTCACAATGGCCCTGGAATTCTCCCCCTTCCCCCACTCAGTGGGGTAACAGCAGTAAGCTGTAGTCTCCCAAGTCTCTCCTCTGTCCCTCTCTAACCTCTGTTTCCACATGGAACCAGATATCAACCTCCCTGATTGAGTATGAGTGTCCACCGTGTCCAGAGATGGGAGCATAACTGCCATCTCCTGCATCCTAGGGAGAGTGACCACACAGCTGTTCTGCTCTGCATACTTAGCTACCCAGCCCTTCTCCTGAATCTGAGACACTAACTTCCCACTCTCCTCATTCACCTGGGAACAATCCTGTCCCACACACACTGACTTCCCAGCAAGCTGGTCACACACAGTCACTGGGTTAGCAGCCTGCTCCAGTTCTCTGGATGTTCCTGCCTCATCTGGAACAACCCTCAGTCCCTCCGAGACCTCTCCACCACCATCCACACTGGGTTTCCCTAAACCCAAGTCAGTGGAGTCACTGCTAACAGACAAGTTCTGTCTGTCAGGCACCAAAACAAGTGCCTCACACAAGAAGCTGCTGCCGTTTACAGGCAGAGCTTTCCCCTGAATGCCTTCTCCCAGCAAGGCCCTGTCACCTCCCTCAGTCACAGCAAACTGCTTGCTACAAGCACTGCCAGGACTCTCCTCCCTATGAGCTTCCTTAAGCAGCAGTTCACCCTTCCCTGGCTCTGCAGCAGCCTTGCCCTGCTGAGCCACAACCAATTCCTCCTGCGATTCCCTAACTCCCTGAGTTATCTCTGGCCCCTCAGGTGGATTCACAGACAATCCTCTCTCAGGCACACAGACAGACTCACAAGAGACAGGGTCAGAAGCACCTTCACTCCCTGTGCAACTCTCTAGATGGCTGTAAATGTCCACACCATCATTAGGCACCAGAGTTAACAGTCCCTCATTCTCTCCTTGTGCCCGGGCTAAGGGGTCTCCCTGCTCCCACAGAGTCGCTCCCCCCTCTGCCAGCAACACAGCAGCATCAGGCACAATATCAGGGTCACCACTGTCTGGTCTCTGGGGTTCTGGTAAAACACTGACTGACTCTACCTGAGTCACCTCATCCCTCTCCCCAGCAGACACAAACCTTGGGCCACCCCCTTCCTGGGCCTTAGCCATATCCAGACCCAACTCTGGGACAACAACACTGCTCTCAGCCTTCACAGGCTGTGGGGCACCTTCCGCAGACACAGGAAGAAACTCTTCCCCACACACAGCCAGACAACCAGAGACAGCTTCTCCCTTGTCCCAACACCCCTGGCTAATCTCAGGCATACAGCTAGCCACTGGGACAGCTTCCTTTACTGCCCCACTGCTACTTCCACCAGCCAAATTGCCAGCTTGCACACACTGTGCTTCACACGACTCAATTTCAGCTTGTGCAGGTTCAATTCCACAAACCTCACCAGCCACCAACTCCTCAACTAAAACTTCACTCTGGCCAGCCACTCCAGGCTGCCCCAGAGAAACATTTCCCTGACTTCTGGGCTCTTCCTGCCCTGGTTCTGATTCCAGCCTCACCTCTGAGGCCTCAGACGGGCCCTCACCCACAGGCACACATGTAGAGACACTTTCCCCTTGGTTACACGGAGACTGACCAGCTCCAGGAAACTTTCCATACCCACATGCACCCCCTTCCCAAACCTCCCTGTTAGCTACAGGTAACACAAAAGGTTTGCATTCATACATGCTTTGGGGTTGGGTCATCACATCAGCTGGGCAAAATACGTCTGTCATATCATAAGCACACCGCATACCCACAGAGTTATACATTGAACCTTCAGGAGGATACAGTCTCTCTTGTTCTTTTAGTCTCTTAAGCTGGAGGTCAAGTCTAGCATTTTCCTCCTTGGCTAGGGCCATCTTCTCTGCATGCTCTGCCCTTCTCTCTGCATGTTCTGCTTTTCTCATCTCAAGTTCCCGATCCATCTCCTGCTTTCTCTTAGCAATTTCTTCATCTGCCTTCCGCCTTCTTTCAGCAGCCTCCTTGGCTCGCTTCTGCGCCTTTTCATCCACATCTCTGGTTAATAACAGCACTACCAGATCTAGTTTAGAGGCCCTTTTCCTAAAGGCAATGCCTCTCCCCAAGCACAAATCCTTCAGAGCACTTTTGCTCAGACTCTCATATAATCCCGGGATCATCGCAGCGGCTCTTTAACCAACCAAACTCTCAACACCAAAAATCAAATTTAGACAGCGTGGGGTCCTGATCCCAAAGCTCAATTGACCAAGATCTGTGGATCCTGCCGACTACGCCACTGTGACGGACCTGGCCGTGTCTGGGCACAGCTGAGGGCGTCCGCTCAGGGCGAACTGCTCGAATCCGGGGCTACTTACAGCCCCCGACTGGTGACCTCTCCACACGGGCCACAAACCAGTCCCACAGAGCGCTTCAGCAACCTGCCTGAAGCCTCATGAGCAAAACCCCTCTGACACCCCAGAAATATCCGTGCCCCAGATGGCCCCGGGCCTCATACACAGGTGGGGGGTCCTAGCACCCAATCCCACCTACCCCGAACAAGTTCTGTCTGGTTCCAAGAAACCAGCCACAGATCCCTGGTCAATTTATCCTCTGGATCTTACCCACAAATCACGCTGGGCCAATCCTTTAGAATCTATATCTAAAGGTTTATTATTACAAGAAAGAAAAGCCTGAGAGTAAGGTTATTAAAGTACAGTACGTTACATGCACCGAATCTCCCAGTCCTCGATGCAGGCTCTAGCAGAGATGTTACAGCTGCTGGTTTAAAAGTTCTTATTGCACATCCTACGATCAGGATGGGTTCACAGGTCTTCCGGGCTCTTCAATCCCTGCAGTGCTGCCTCTGGGATGAAGTGCTGAGCTGAGAACAAAATGGCATCGACCACATGGCCTCTTTATACCCCCTTCCTGGCCTCTTCTTGTATGCAGCAAGTCACCTGGTCAGAGGCCAATCTTCAAAGTAGGAATAAGAGCCTCCAGAAAAGGGCACTTTTTCCGGAAGATCGGGGCCAGTGTTGACGCTCTTTTCCGGAAAAAAGCCGGAAAAAAGCGGCGGACATTCTTATTTAAATGCCGCGGGGGATATTTAAATCCCCCGCGGATTTCCCTACTACGACTCATGAAATTTACATGCCCCTTCCGGAAAAGGGGCCAGTGTAGACGTAGCCTAGATTTATATACATGGATTTTCTAAAGCTACACCAAACTGTAAGGTCTAAGGTTTTAAACTGTAACTTATTATGATCCTTGTCAATCTTTGCAGTCTGTGTAACTCTCAAACTTACTGTAAACTGCAACTTTGTAATCTTTGTAACATGCAGCCACCTTGTTTCTAACTTTCCCTAAGCTGCATTCTCCCCTGAGTGAAGTGAGAGTGTGTTTGAAGAAGACTTGGATTACGTTACGCACCTCCTCACATAATCATGCACCTTCGCATTAAGCTTAGGGTGCCACCAGGTGTCCGACATCCGGTGGGCCACCCTCCGTGCCCCATCATGTCCCGTCATGTCCCGACATGAGATACACCTTCGGGTCCCCTCACTATGGGGGCCTTTTCCTTTTGTGTGGGCCTTCACTTTCATCACCGCTACTTCGGTAGGTTTCTGTATGGCTGTGTGGAGTTTCTCCACTATCCCCCCATTTTGTATTGGGGATCCTGCACTTGTCAGGAAGCCCCGATTTGCCCACAAGTTAATGTAATTGCGTACAACTCTGAATGCATATCTAGAATCCGTATCTATATTTACGGCATGCTCTTCCGCAGCTTCACATGCCACGACTAACACCTGTAACTCTGCTACTTGTGCAGATGCCCTGAGTACACTGCCGTGCACCACCAACCGCCCATCTTGGGTATAAACGGCCCATCCTGTGTGTCGCTTGCCGTCCCCGCAGAAGGAGGAACCATCCACATATAGGCAAGGGGCACCAGGTATCTCAGTTTCTTTTACCAATGGAGGGTCTGTGGGCTCCTCCTCAACGCAACAGTGATGTGGGTGCCCCTCATCCGGGGTAGGCATGAGGGTGGCAGGGTTTAGTGATGACACTTGCTGCAAATGTACTGAAGGCATCAGCAAGCCCGTTTCCCATCGGGTCCCTCTCACCACATGGACTGCTAAGGATTTCTTCCCTGACAAAATAGCAAGAACAGCATGAGGTACAACATTTACATCCTGCATGCCAGTAAGTGGTGATGCCGGACTTAGGGCCATAGAGACTCCTTCCACTGCCTGGAAGCTATGCTATGCTATGGTTAAACAAAGCACATGAGATCTTTTATAGGGGAAAAGACAGTACGCCTCATTTATTGAGGATACAACAGTAGCATATGCTTTTCAGTCTCTCACACACACACACACACACAGAGTCCTGCCAGTCGATGTTATAGTTACCAGCCCAACGTTTGAATCAATCTAGTGGCCAACCAGATCGATCACAGGGGGGAGCCAGGCTCTGTCAGTCACACGATCCGATGCTCCTGGAGTTGGTGGCAAGACGAACCCAAAGTCCCATAGCAAAGCACCCTGCTTTTTATAATGCTTTTCTCTGATGAAGTCTATGGATTTCGTTGTGTCAGTCTGTGTCCGGTGTGTTATCTTTTTGATGTTAATCATTCCAAAACATCTCTGAGAGGCTCATCCTGTAATCAATTGTCTTTTAGGGGTGCTAGCTTCACTTTAGAGTCATCAATCTGCCAATCTTTGACTATGGGTATGCACTGATGGTTCTTCTGATGCCGGTCAGTCTGTCTTCACCCTCATTACCCCTCCTTTCTTGGCCATCTGGCTCTGAGGATGATCTTCACACCTTATCTTGACACATACATAACACTTTCACACAAAAAATCTTTACAGGGACTGTGATGGGGTAGGCCCCGGTCCCAGAGTAGATTCCCCCTTGGCTCTGGGAACACACAATCTCTTTGGCCTCGCCCCAATGTTCAATGCCCCTCCCTCTGGGGTAATACAGCTTTCCAGCCTAGTCTCTAAAGTTCAGTGCCCTTCAGTCAGGGGAAATCCGGCCTTCCGGCCTAGTCTCTAAAGGCAAGCCTTTTTCCCAGTCCTGGAGGCTAGATTACGGGGGGGGGGGGGGGGGGGTTGGGGAGGTAGGGGGACCTGGGCCCTCCCACTCCACTGGGTCCCAGCCCAGGGCCCTATTGGCAGTGAAAGTATCTACTGCCTGGTTGGCGAGGATGTCTGCCGGAACATGCCAACCTCCCGGAGGTCCTTCCTCTGCCCTGGGCTGCTTCCTACCTCTTCCCCGACTGAGGCTATGTCCTGGGGCCGGTGGTTAGTGTTGCAGCTACTAGGCGGCTGTATCAGCAGGCCTAGCTCCTGAGGTGGCGGTGCTGGCAGGCCTGGCTCCGGGGATGGCTGAGACAGCCCAGGATCTCTTCCCTGCACTGCGGCCCCTTCGGCTACCTCCCCTAACTGCCTGCTTTCCCTGGATTTTATCTCCAGCCTCACTCTTGAGCATGCCCAGCAGGGCTGCAGGGGTGGGGTCCGCTCCGCCCCCAGGGCCAGGTGAACTCCTTTAGTTTCAGTGCGGGGCAGTGCCGCCCCGTCACAGGGACCTTCAAAGAAAAGCATAAACAGCAGCATTTTATATTGAGCAAAGCAAAAGACATTGTAAATTAAGCCTTAATCAAAACAATTCACATTAAGACTCTGGCCTTGAGCATTCCTCTAATCTCATTGACATAGACACAATACGAGATTCTGTCTCTCACTTACTAAACCTTAAAACAAAGAAATATATATTTAACTAAAGGGCTTAATTAGTAAAAATGTTAAATGTGTCACATTACATTACTACATTATATTAAACCTAAAATACAAATATAAAAAGATATAAAATTCTTACTCCAACATATCCCCCCTTGAGAACAATTCTTGAGTGGGTCATATCTTATATAATTGTTTCATGGCTACATATTGGGAGGCAATTTGAGCTTGTGGTTGCAGTTTAACAAACATTCTTTTTGTCCAGCAACACATACATATCATTCCAATTAGGCAAATGCAGGATAATACCAATACAATTATCAATGGGTGAAGCATAATTGACAATATACTTTTGGACTAGCCTGTAAAAACATCATACCAATGATAAGCAGTAAGTTCTTTTTCAGCACCAGCAATTTTAATTATATCCCCATTTGCATGTGTTATTTGGAGAACTCGCTTCAACCACATCCTTTTGAGTTTCTTGTAAGAACTGTGTGACCTTTGCTTCTAGAAGCACATGATCAGCTTATTCCCCCAATCCAAACCAAGGGAAACAGAGAAGTTAACCAAGGGGGCAATCACAGTGCTCTGGGCTTTTTCTAGCTTAGGAAGGTAATAAGTGTGATTCTTAGGCTGTGTCTACACTGGGCCACTTATTCCGGAAAATCAGCCGCTTTTCCGGAATAAGCTGGGAGCTGTCTACACTGGCCCTTGAATTTCCGGAAAAGCAACGACGCTCTACTCTACAAAATCAGCCGCTATTCCGGAAAAACTATTCTGCTCCCGCTCGGGCATAAGTCCTTATTGTGGAACACTGTTCCGGAAAAGGGCCAGTGTAGACAGCCCAGTAGTCTTTTCTGGAAAAAAGCCCCGATCGGGAAAATGGCGATCAGGGCTCTTTTCTGGAAAAGCAGCCTGCCAATGTAGACACTCTTTTTCCGGAAATACTTATAATGAAAACTATTCTGTTTTAAGCATTTCCGGAAATTCATGCCAGTGTAGACACAGTCACCCAACCACCACAGCGGCGGCTCCGCCACTGGGACCAGCTCCTTCGGCGCCACGTGCAGGCCGTTGAGCGCGTCGAGGCAGCCATCACTCGGAGCATGGAGGGGGACCTGCAGTGGCGCCAGGAGGCCTGGGGCGCCTTCCAGGCCCAGTGCATCCGCATGGCGGATTCAATCGCCACCCTCACTGCACACATTGGCCATGCCATCCACTATGGCATGGCCTTGCCCCATGCCCCCGCCATCCCTCCCCTAGCACTGCCCCTTCCCCCTCCTGCAATGGCCCCTCTTGCTCCTGCCCCTCCTGCAATGGCCCCTCTTGCTCCTGCCCCTGCCCCTCCTGCCCACCTCCCCGTGCAGCCTGCCCTGACGCAGCATGACCCTCATGTGCAGGTCCGCCCCTGCAGGAGCGGTCGCAGGGGCCACCCCTCCCAGGAGTATCTCCTCCCTCTCCCAGTTGAAGGTCTCCTCCCCCTCCCAGTTCAAGGTCTCCCCTCTCCCCATTGTAAATAAAACAAAGACAAGTTTTTGTGTTCAAGAAAAACTGTGTTTGGTGTTTATTGGGAGGGGGAAGGGAGGGAGTTGTAAAGGGAGACCGAGGTGACCCTACTATGGAGCCTGGGAGAACATGCCCGTCAGGGCCTCTCGGATGCGCACCCCATCCTGGTGTGCCTGGCGGATGGCAGCTGTGCGGGGCTGTTCATAGGCCTGGCCCTCGGCTGCCATCCATGCGGGGAGGAAGGCCTCCCCACTCCGCTCCACAATGTTGTGGAGCACGCAGCATGCGGCCAGTACCTCCGGGACATTCTGCTCACCCATCTCGAGACAGGTGAGCAAACAACAGAAGTGGGCTTTCAAGCGTCCGAAGGCGCACTCCACCTGGTTGCGGGCCTGGTTGAGGCGGTCGTTGAACCAGGCCCGGTTCTGGTCCGGCCGCCCCGTGTAGGGCCGCATTAGCCAGGGCAGCAGGGGGTAGGCTGTGTCCCCGATGACGCAGATGGGCATAGGCACATCCCTGACAGTCAACTCCCACCGGGGGAAGTAGGTGCCCACCTCCAGCCTGCAAAACAGGCCAGAGTTCCGTAGTATGTGGAAGTCATGTGCCCTGCCGGACCAGCCCGTATAAACATCCAGGAACCGGCCACGGTGGTCCACGAGGGCCTGGAGTACGATCGAGCAGTACCCTTTCCTGTTCATAAAATGGGCCGCTCGATGCTCCGGGGCCCAGACGGGGATGTGGGTTGCATCCAGGGCTCCCCTGCAGTTGGGGAACCCCAGGGCAGCAAAGCCGGCCACTGTAGCGTCCACGTCCCGCAGGTGGATGACTCTCGGGAGCAGGACGTCGTTGATAGCATGGACAACCTGCAGAAGGGTGCAGAGAAACACAGGGGAACACATCACATAAGGCAGGGTGAGTGTGCGCTCCCTTGGCCCCCCCCCCCGTGATGCCCTCTGTGCTCACGCACACGCACTCACACACACCAGGGCCCCCTCGCCCCATGCCCCCCCCCCCCACCAGCAGGCCTGTGCAAGGGAGGGACAGCCCAAACCTCTGGGTGACCCAGCCTGGAGTTTTGGCTGCCCCGGGCATGGAGTGCAGCACCCTCCCCGCACCCCACTCCCCACTCCCCCTAGGACTTACCTCCATCACGATGACACCGATGGTGGATCTGCCCACCCCAAATTGCTGTGCCACCGATCGGTAGCTGTCCGAGGTGGCCAGCTTCCAGACCCTCTTGTTCACGGGGATGGGTGCCCGCAGCCGGGGGGTGGCTCTCTAGAGCACAGGGGTGAGCCAGGCGCACAGCTCCATGAACGTCCGCTTTCGCATGCGGAAGTTCCGGAGCCATTGCTGGTCGTCCCATTGCCCCAGGACCAGCCGGTCCCACCAGTCGGTGCTGGTGTCCAGTCTCCACAAGGGCCTCTCCACGGTGGGGTGGGGATGCCACAGGGACGCCATGGCCTCACTGGTGAGGGAGTCCAAGGCGATCTGCGCCTCCTGGTCCTGGAACACGAGGGCAGCAGCCTGGAGCAGCAGCTGCAGGCACTCCAAAATGGCCGACAGGGGCCAGAGCAGGCACATGGCCACCCCTGGCTCCATGGCACAAGAAACAAGGCAGATGAAAAAAACAGGCAAAGGCACTAAGTGGCAAAAGGCAGTGGTGTCCAAAAAGGCAGAGGGCAACCACCAAAACTGCTATGGCTGTCAGTCCCTGAAAGAGATCCTAACGCACGCAGCAGGAGAGAAAGGGCTGTCCAGGGAGATCCCTTTAAGCACATGTCTCAAAGGAGCTCCAGCCCCCGCCCCCGGAAAGAGCTGGTGGCCTTTTGCCCTTCTTCAAAACGGTTCCGGGCTTCTGCTTTTGCGCAAAAACGCATCGTTATAACAATAACTCCAGGACCAATCTAGATGCGCTTTTGCAGAAATACTTTTATGGAAAAACTTTTCCGTTAAAAGTATTTCCGGAAAATCATGCCAGTCTAGACGCAGCCAATAGGTGTGCCCTGCACTCATGGCAATGAGGATCCCTTGTCTTCAGGCATTAGCCTCAAGATTCAGGTACATAACAGCTGTGTCTAGATTGGCAAGTTGTGCGCAGTTGCTTTTGCGCAAGAACTTGCCAGCTGTCTACACTGGCTGCTTGAATTTGCGCAAGAGCACTGACTTCGTAATGTACAAAATCAGTGCTTCTTGCGCAAATACTATGCTGCTCCCATTTGGGCAAAAGTCCTTTTGCGCAAAGCTTTTGCACAAAAGGGCCAGTGTAGACAGCTCAGATTTGTTTTGCACAAAAAAGCCCTGATCGCGAAAATGGCAATCGGGACTTTTTTGTGGAAAAGCGCGTCTAGATTGGCACGGACGCTTTTCCGCAAAAAGTGCTTTTGTGGAAAAGCGTCCATGCCAATCTAGACGCGCTTTTCCGAAAATGCTTTTAACAGAAAAGTTTTCTGTTAAAAGCATTTGCGGAAAATCATGCCAGTCTAGACGCACCCAACCTGTTTACCAGCCCCTCCTGGGGTTACAGCAGAGAGAGGCATGTGTTGTTTTCCATTATTGCCCCTGCATGTGCTTCAGGAAGGGAACCCCCACCCCTTTTTACTTACTACAGTCTCTTTTGTATTCTTAAAACAATACACAAAATGCTAGCATTGAGCAAATGACACAAAACATCAAACATATAACATGAGATACAACACATAAGACATGAAACCATTTTTGTTGCAACAATAAATCCATATTATTTTTGATTGCTTTTCAGCTGTTACCAGCTCTTTCTGATGTTCTGAAAGACAAAAAGAAAAATGTTCTACTCCCGTCGGGGTGGCACATCATATTTTAAAATGCTTCTTTCTGTTACAAGTATTCTTGCTGATTTCTTTATCAGCCTGCTGCTACCCAATAATTACTTATGCTTTTGTTTTGTAAACCAGCCAAGCCTCAGTAACCTTCGCTTTCTGTGGGTTTCGGGTACATTATTTCACTACTTAATTATTAAGTTAATGAGGTGTCATGCCTCAGTTTTCCTCTTATACAGCAGATCAGGTTTTTAATAGTCTGTCTGTGGTGAAGCTTCAAATTTATATACAGATAGTAAGCTGAGAAGCTTCACTGCTATAGTGATTTTCCTTTACTTAGCACTTTACTTAGTATTTGCCAATTACCATTTCAGCAAGCCTAAAAGGTTTTCTTTTCCTGAAAGAGAATCATATCAATAATGTTGCAGGGTTACTTATTAACACTAAATTTATTCCCATATTAAACAGTAACATTGACATCAAATCTCTTACAAGTGGGTGCTCATAAATATCTCGCTATATCCCATGCCTTGTATTTGGACAATTTACTACAAAGGACAGTGCATGTTATATCCTCTTGAAATTTTGAATAGCAGGCCCTTTTTATTCCTCTACTGTTACTTACAGAAGATTCGAACTGTTCATTAACAGCCTGGCATTCACACACACACTTTCTGGCTTGCTTTCAGATCCAAAGTTATCAGCAAGCCAAAGACTCAGCCTTGAAAAGGGACACAGTAAAATTCCAGAGCTTTGATTTTTTTCACTTTTAAGTTCTGCTTTTAAAGCACACAGCAAAAACACAACCCCATTGTGGCTTTTCTCTAGAGTGCATGAGGTGTCTTACAGATTTTATGTAGCTTATCAAAGTCTGTGTCTACTACTGGCATAATCTTGCACAAAAGCAGCCACTTTTGCACCAAAACTTGCTGCCTGTCTACACTGGCGGGGAGTTCTTGCGCAAGAACACTGACGTTCTAATGTGTGAAATCAGGGCTTCTTGCACAAGAACTATGATGCTCACGCTCAGGAAAAAGCCCTCTTGCGCAACTGTTCTTGTGCAAGAGGCCAGTGCAGACAGGCAGCCAAGAGATTTTGCACAAGAGCCGTCCAAACGGAAAAAAGCCCTAGTGGCCACTTGGATGCTCCATACGCGCAGGCAGCTCCGGACTTCCTGGTATCCTGAGCCCCCTTAAAGGCAGACGCAGCCTGCAGAGGCCACGAGGCAGAAGCACCTTTGCTACCTCTGCCAGCCAGCTCTGCCACGTGGCTCTGCTCCCTCCAAACAGCCACCAGACCACCCAGGATGGCCACTCCGGGAGGGGAACAACAACCCGCACCCCCAGCGCAGGAGGCCCCAAGGGGCACAAAGCAGCGCGTCCCTTCCTGGTCCCCAGGGGAGATCGAGGCCCTCCTGGACCTCTGGGCCGACGAAGAGGCCCTCCACAACGTCCGTGCCCATCAGCGGAACGCGGACATCTTCCGCCGCATGGCCCAGGAGCTCTCCGACCAGGGCCATCCAGCCCGGACCCTCGAGCAGGTCCGGGCTAAGGTCAAGGAGCTGTGCCTGGGCTATGTCCAGGACAGCGAGGGCCAGGAGGCAGGAGCTGACAGCTGCCCCCATTACCAGCGGTTCCACGCCATCCTGGGAGAGGCAGCACCCCAGGGACCGTTGGTGCCGGTGACCAGCAGCAGGCGCCCCCCCCCCCCCCCCGTCACCAGGCCCAGCAAGGCGGGTGACGACCCAGAGCTACCCAGTGGGTCGAAGGAGGAGGAGGACCAGGGCAGCACCGTGACCCTGCAGCTCGAGGTCCTCTCAGGCAGCCTGGACATCTCCCATGCGTCCTTGGAGGCCGGGGAAGTGTTGCACTGGTGAGTGTTGCACTTTGCACTCACAAAGGTGGGGGGGATCCAGGTGCCCGATGGGGAGGGGGAGGGAGCGTCACTCAGGCCGTGTGAGCTGCACGTTGTGTAGCATACCAGTATGCAGCACGTGCAACCATGTGCAGCCTGGTGACCGAGTGGCACGTGGCCGCGGCAGGCAGCTGCAGGGCACGCCTGGGACCGTGCTGCTCACACACATCCGGCGGGACCAGGGGGAAGGGTGGATGCCGGCTGGAACCAGCCAGGGCCCCAGGGACTCAGCCCAGAGCCCGCACCTCCGCAAGGGTGCAGCACGCAGAATGGCACACTGCCCCATGCCTGGCTGTGAGGCACAGCCAGCTGCTCCTGGGAAAACCGCAGCATCACAGCCCTGTGAGCGTGGGCCCCACCGAGCCCCTCGCCTGCTCAGAGGCAGAGGGCATGGGGTGTGGGGACGGTGGCTGGGCTGCCTGACTGACCCATCCTTTCCTCTGTTCCCTGCAGCAGGACCAAGCAGGAGCCGCTGCCAGAAACTGGCACCCTAGGCGAACCATGCAATCGGCACCCCCCCCCACCCCACCCCAAGGGCAGATATCGACTGAAGGTTTTGGTTCTGTGCTGGGGAGATGGGGGCTGGGGCCGGGGGCCGGGGGGCTGGGGATGGAGTTCGGGGGCTGGGGGCCAGGGGGCTGGGGAGAGGGAACAGGGTGCCAGTCAGGGCAGAGAGTCCCCTGCACCCGCCTCCTCCCAAGATCCCACCCCCCCAGAGAGAAGCCGGCATGTGCCTCTCCCGGGGTGACCCCCCCTCCCGCGGGACAGGGGAGACCCCCACATTCCTCCTCCCCCGAGACCGACCCCTCCCCTCCCGTGGGGCAGGGGAAACCCCTGCATTCCTCCTCCCCTGGGGCTGACCCCCCCGCGCGCTGCCTCTCCCAGGACTTACCCCCCTCCTGGCCGCAGGGAAGCCGTGCTCCAGGTAAGGCATGGGAAATGGAAGGGGCAGGGTTTGGAATTTGGTGCCCCATGCAACTTGGCGCCCTAGGCAGCTGTCTAGTTTGCCTATAGGCACGGGCCGCCCCTGCCGGCAGCACCCCCAAACGCCCAGGCACCAAGCCGGCAGGTCCGGCAGCGGGACCAGCTCCTCCGGCGCCATGTCCAGGCCGTCGAACGCATTGACGCAACCATCACACGCCGGGTGGATGCTGACCTGGAGTGGAGCCAGCAGGCCCAGTGTGAGCGCATCGGTGATGCTATCACCGCCCTCACAGCACACATTGGGCATGTGGTGCATTACGGCACGGCAGTGCCTCATGCACCCGCCATCGCTCCCATGGCAATGCCTGTGCCCCCTCCTCCTGCTGCCCCTCCTGCTCCCGCAATGCCCCCTCCTGCTGCTGCCCTTCCTCCCCACCTCCCCGGGCTGCCTGCCCCGATGTGGCCTGCCCCGATGTGGCCTGCCCCCCATGTCCAGGTCCGCCCCCGCAGAGGCAGTCACAGGGGCCACCCCTCCCAGCAGTAGCTCCCCCCCTCCCAGTTCAGATCCTCCTCCCCCTCCCACCCTACGCCCCCCCATTGTAAATAAAAAGCTCCAAACGTTGTTTGTTTTCCACAAAAACCTGTGTTGGTTGTTTATTGGGAGGTAAAGGGAGGGGAGGAGAGGAGGGAAGGGTTGGGGATGGGAGGGAGATGTCAAGGGAGACAGAGGCGACCCTACTGTGGGGCCTGGGAGAACATCTCTGGCAGGGCCTCCCGGATGCACACCCCATCATGGTGCGCCTGGCGGATGGCAGATGTGCGGGGCTTTTCGAAGGCCTGGCCCTCGGCTGCCATCCATGCAGGGAGGAAGGCCTCCCCCTTCTGCTTCACAATGTTGTGGAGCACGCAGCACGCAGCCACTACCTCGGGGACATTCCTCTCACCCATCTCCAGACGGGTGAGCAAACAGCGAAACCGGGCTTTCAGGCAGCTGAAGGCGCACTCCACCTGGTTGCGGGCCCGGTTGAGGCGGTCATTGACCCGTGCCCGGTTGTGGTCTGTCCACCCCGTGTAGGGCTGCATTAACCAGGGCAGCAGGGGTAGGCCATGTCCCCAACAGTAAATTCCTGCTGGGGGAAGAAAGTGCCCATCTCCAGCCTGACAAACAAACCGGAGTTTAGGAGAATGTGGGCATCGTGTGCCCGGCCGGACCAGCCCCTGTAGATGTCCAGAAAGAGGCCACGGTGGTCCATGAGGGCCTGCAGAACAATGGAGAAGTACCCCTTTCAGTTTATAAAATGAGCCGCTCGATGCTCTGGGGCACGGATGGGGATGTGGGTTGCATCCAGGGCTCCCCCCCAGTTGGGGAACCCGAGGGCAACATAGCCTCCACGTCCCGCAGGCGGATGACTCGCTGGAGCAGGACATTGTTGCTGGCGTGGACGACCTGCAGAAGGGTGCACAGAAACACAGGGGAACACATCACATAAGGCAGGGTGAGTGCGTGCTCCCTTGGGGGGTGCCCATCCCCCCCCATGATGCCCTCTGTTCTCACACTCACACACACCAGGGCCCCCTCGCCCCACAGGCCTGTGCAAGGGAGGGACGGCCCAAACCCTTGGGTGACGGGGAATTCCCCATCGCCCCAGCCTGGAGTCTTGCCTGCCCCTGGGCATGGAGTGCAGCACCCTCCCCCCCCAGGACTTACCTGCATGATGACGGCACCGACGGTGGATCTTCCCACCCCGAATTGCTGTGCCACTGATTGGTAGCTGTCCGGGGTGGCTAGCTTCCACAGCGCGAGGGCGACCCTCTTGTTCACAGGGATGGGTGCCCGCAGCCGGGTGGTGGCTCTCTGGAGCGCAGGGGTGAGCCAGGCGCACAGCTCCATGAACGTCTGCTTTCACATGCGGAAGTTCCGGAGCCATTGCTGGTCGCCCCATTGCCCCAGAACCAGCTGGCCCCACCAGTCGGTGCTGGTGTCCAGTCTCCACAAGGGCCTCTCCACGGTGGGGTGGGGATGACACAGGGAGGGAGTCCAGAGTGATCTGCGCCTCAAGGTCCTGAAGGAGCAGTGCAGCAGCCTGGAGCAGCAGCTGCAGGCACTCCAAAATGGCCGGCAGGGGCCAGAGCAGGCACAAGGCCACCCCTGGTTCCATGGCAGAAAAAGAGAGCTGAGGTAAAAAAATCAGCTAATGGCACTAAGGCACAAAGCTGTGGTGTCCAACAAGGTAGAGGGCAACCACAAGTAGAACTGCTATGGCTGTCAGTCCCTGCGTTAAAGAGTATTTGCGTAAGATCATGCCAATGTAGACATAGCCCAATTGTTTAGCTGTGCAAGTTAATTAACTGTCAACTGTTGATATGTAAATACAGCTCATGCCAGGAGGGGGAGGGAATCCGAGGCGTGGCTATGTAAATCCAACTCAGCCAGGGCTGATGGAGGATCAGTGTTGGAATGGAATGTGGTGTATTGTAAATAATTTGGGGCTGTTGTGGGGGTCACTAATCATGCTACCCCTAAATGTGGGAACTGTAAAACATGCCACCAGTGCTTGCAGGAGAGACACCACCATGATTGTAACAACCCTCCCCCCTTCCAGAGTTGAGTGAACTGAGCTGGGGCGGAGGGGGGGGAGGAGGCAATTAAAGGGCTTGAGCTAGCCTGCTTCATGCTTGCCAGGTATGAGCTATAAGACTGGCCTAACCTGCTTCTTTTCCCCGGCTGCGTCTAAACTAGCAAGATTTTATGCAAACACTTTTAATGGAAAAGTTTTTCCATTAAAAGTATTTGTGCAAGAGAGTGTCTATACTAGTATGTGCCTTTGTGCAAGAGATTTGCTTTTGTGCAAAAGCATTAGTGCCAGTGTAGATGCTCTCTTATGCAAGAAAGCTCTGATAGCCATTTTAGCCATCAGGTTTTCTAGTGCAAGAAATTAACATGGCTGTCTACACTGGCTCTCTTGTGCAAGAGAGCTTATCCCTGAGTGGGAGCATCAGAGTATTTGTGCAAGAAACACTGATTTCATACATTAGAATATCAGTGTTCTTGCGCAAATACTCACCGCGAGTGTAAACAGGCGGCAAGATTTTGCGCCAAATCTTGCCAATGTAGACACAGCGGCTGCATCTGTTAAAAGTATTTCCGCAAAAGCGCGTCTAGATTGGCACGGATGCTTTTGCGCAAAAAGTGCTTTTGTGCAAAAGCATCCATGGCCAGTCTAGACACGCTTTTGCGCAAAAAAGCTCCGATCGCCATTTTAGCCATTGGGGCTTTTTTGCGCAAAACAATTCTTCCCTGTCTACACTGGCCCTCTTGAGCAAGTATTCTTGCGCAAGAGGGCTTTTTCCCGAGCGGGAGCATGAAAGTATTTGTGCAAGAAGCGCTGATTTTGTACATTAGAATGTCAATGCTCTTGCGCAAAATTAAGCAGCCAATGTAGACAGCTGGCAAGTTTTTGTGCAAAAGCACTTGCTTTTGCGCAAAATCTTGCCAGTCTAGACACACCCCCTCCGTTTGTTTTAAGGACAGCTCTAAAGCAGACTCCATGAGGAGTCTTTTTGCTAGTCCAGTGGAAGCTGGAATCCTTTGCCAGTCCAGGTGGTGGCTAAAGAGTTGAAATCACTAAGGCTGCATCTAGACTGGCATGATTTTGCGCAAAAGCATCCATGCCAGTATAGTCGCTCTCTTGCACAAATACTTTTAACAGAAAAACTTTTCCATTAAAAATATTTGCGCAAAATCATGCCAGTCTAGACGCAGCCTAAGAGCTGAAATCACTGGTTTGGCTTGGAGCCAGACCCATTACAGCTGGCAAGGAACAGGGACCAGCTGCGTGGCATGGCGCGGCGGCAGGTGAGGAGCGGCGACCAGCGGCGTGGCGTGGAGCAGCGGCAGGCGAGGAGCGACCAGCAGAGCGTCCGGAGGCGTGGAACGAGACAGCTGGTGGAGCGTGGTGGAGTGACTCATAAGGCGCCTCCTATCTATCCCCCCACCCTCATTTCTACCCAGGTTGGGAGGTGAAACCCTGTGGGTGAACTTTTGGACTCTGGGTGGCACTGACCAGGGAGAAGGACTTTTGGGGTGTCGGACTTTGGGACTTCGGGTGATTCTTGGCTGGGGTGGGGGCTTGGCTCATGTTTGGGTTACGAACTCTGTTTGGTGTTTTCCCCAAGTTAATGCCGCATGACTTCTCTCTCTGTTTCATTAAATGTTTCTTTCCTACACTCAGACTCAGTGCTTGCGAGTGGGGAAGCATTGCCTCTCAGAGGTGCCCAGGGGTGTGTGAATTTCCCAGTTTACGGGGTGGGGGCTCGATCCGGTTCTGTGTGAGATGGACCCCAAGATATTGAATCCGGCCCTGGTTGCTGCCAGGCCTACCCAGCAGAAGGGTTACAAAAGCAACCATCTCATTACTTAGAACCATTTTAAGACTCGCAGTTCTTGATATTGCATTCCTTATTAAAATAACAGTCTGATTTGTCCCCCCCCCGCCCCCAAAAGAAATCCAGAACCCATCCTCCTTTTGGGGGTTTTGGCTGTCCCAAATATCAGCTACAACTTTCCTCACTCCCCTGACTGTGGTCAGTCATGGGCAGGCATTAATAGCTTTAGTGCAATCAACAATTAGACACTTGTGCCCTTTAGATATTAGATACCCCAGATATGATACTTCCTCTTTTGCGATCTGGGCCTTTTTAGCATAACATTTTACCCTGCCAAGTGTTGCAGGATCACTTCTAAATCTTTCATATGTGTTTGGCAATCTGGTGAGGAGATAAGAAGATCATCAGCATACTGTAGAACACAGGAAGCCATGTCTGGCAGCTTTGCCAGCACATCAGCTAACGCTCTATGGCTGCTGGCATGATTTTGCGGAAATACTTTTAACGGAAAAGTTTTTCTGTTAAAAGTATTTCCGCAAAAGAGCATCTAGATTGGCAAGGATGCTTTTGTGCAAAAGCATCCATGGCCAGTCTAGACGCGGTTTTGCGCAAGAAATCCCCGATCGCCATTTTAGCCATCGGGGCTTTTTTGTGCAAAACAGTTCTTCCCTGTCTACACTGGCCCTCTTGAGCAAGTATTCTTGCGCAAGAGGGCTTTTTCCTGAGCGGGAGCGGGAAAGTATTTGCACAAGAAGCACTGATTTTGTACATTACAAAGTCAATGCTCTTGCGCAAATTCAAGCAGCCAGTGTGGACAGCTGGCATGTTTTTGCGCAAAAGCACTTGCTTTTGCGCAAAATCTTGCCAGTCTAGATGCACCCTTATGGGTATTTCTACACTAGTCCCCTAGTTTGAACTAAGGAGGCTAATGTAGGCATTCAAAGTTGCAAATGAAGCCCAGGATTTAAATATCCCGGGCTTTATTTGCATCTTCCCATCAGGGCGCCATTTTTAAATCCCCTTAGTCCGAACTAACTGCTACACGCGGCAGTCAAACGTTAACTCAAACTAAGTCCTTAGTTCGAGTTAACTGTTACACCTCGTGGACTAAGGCAGTTAGTTCGGACTAAGGGGATTTTAAAATGGCGCCCGGACAGGAAGATGCAAATCAAGCCCGGGATATTTAAATCCTGGGCTTCATTTGCAACTTTGAATGCCTACATTAGCCTCCTTAGTTCAAACTAGGGGACTAGTGTAGACATACCCTATGAAACAAAGTAGGTGAGTTATGAAAACCCTGGCTCAGGAGAGTAAAGGTGTATTGCTTCCTTCACCCTGCCCCGGCCCTGCAAGGAGCACGCGGCAGGGCGCAGCACAAGGAAGCAGTGTGGGTGCCTAGTGGGAAGAGGGGGCAAAGGGGCTCCACCACCCCCAGACCAATCATGGTCTGTGGGTGGGGTAGCCCAGAAGCATCCTGGCCCCGGCCCTTCCAGTTTAGTCCCCCACCCCTTCCGGGCATATCACGCACCGGATGTGTGTGCTATGGGTTCTCTGCTGGGTGGCATTTGAATCTCTCCTGGGCAGCTGCCTAAGCACTCTGCTTACAGGGAACACTGCTTTGCTGAGGTTTCAGTAGGGAGAAAAAGATGAGGTAGCCTGATCATGTGACATACACCCATTATTTTCTCATCTCTCTCAGTTGTTGCTTAAAGCACTATTAAAGGAATTTATTTTTTATTCCTTTTCTCCAGTTGGAGTCATTCTTTTGGAAATGTTGAAGTATTTTTACTTGTTTTTAGACAAATCACAAACGGTTTTGGGTTCCTCTTGGAACAGCTCTGCATCTTCCTCTCACAGAAATTTTCCATCACTCATGTCCCATGGTGGGCATGCAGTCCATTGGGGTTCTGTGTGTGGCCCATGAGACATTTTGTTTACCGTTGTCCACACACAGGGTTGCCAGATTCTGCTGGTTTCTGTCTGCTTAGTTTTTTTCCTACCGGTATTACTAAAGTAACATGCATGTAAAGCATGTGAAGTGAGGTGCATGCTGATTGCACACAACATTGTGAGAGCCATGTGTTCCCTCTGCATCCAATTAAAGTGTTGCTACAGATCAATTGGGATACCCTGCAAATTCTAGGTATGCAAGTGCAGTGAGCAAAATTGCCCTATCCTGAGTGACTGTCTTGGTTATGACAATCCTGTGGCCCACTGAGATGAAGGAGGGACACTCAGGCAGCCCACTCATTGGCTCAGGTTGCTCCTCACTGCTCTAGTCTGCTATGCTTGGTAGGACTCTATAAGGAAGCTGAGAAACTAGCTACAAAACAGCAAAAAGTGACTTACTATCCTGCTCAGTCCGGGTATTAATACTGGCAGCCAGGGAAATCCCTAAGTTAACCAGCATGATGGAGAATTTTGAGTCTGCCTCACTAAATTCTTATTGTTGGCACATTGTGTTAACCTACTCCAGTTTCTAACCTCATTGAGGCTCCTGATTTAAAAGCCTGTTTCTATAGCCCTTTATCATACTGAATGTTGCTTCCTTAGAGTAGCAGTCTCATTGTGCTCAATTGGACTCCTCCCATAAGTAAGCAGCACCCAGCATAAGTGAGAGTTGCAGAATCAAGTCCTATGCAAATTCTGGTCATATGTTTTGTTAGTTTTTTGAGGGCTCAAAAACTTGTCATCTGAAAGCATCTGCCATTTAATATACATACAATTAATTTTGCCCATAACAGAACTCATTTAAATGCCTAACTACCTGATGCAGCTGCAGTAAATAGGCATATATGAATCATGATTAGAATGGTAGGCATAATAATTTTCTATCCTCAGTGCTGGAGGCCAGTTCAGAAAATCTGACCCTCTGAGTTTCTGGGGAACCTCACAATTATAAATGCCTGTTATTCCCCCAAATCACAGGAAGCCATCTGATGTTGCAGGGTGGGATTGAGGATGCATGTCACAGCTAGACAACAAACAGGTTCAGGGCAGAATGAGTAGGGAAGGGTTTAAATGTATGGTTTGTGGAGCAGATCCCACCCCATGGGTGTAGAGGCCACTCTGGCAGTAGAATAACTAAGGTGCCTGTAGGGTTTCCGTCCGCCCCCACAGCGTTGCCCGTCATCAACTGCGGGGAATTGGCTCTGCTGACGGCGATACTACCCAATTCAGGCCACTGTCCTCCGACAGTGCCCACACAGCCTGGGCTTCACCCCTTCCGGGGGGGCATTCGTTCCTTCTCAGTTATGCCACGGAGGCCGGGGGAGGGGTGTCGGGTAGGGGGGAGAGAGGGGGGCCTGGGCCCACCCTCACTCCCGGGCCCCAGCCCAGGGCACCAAAGGACACGGACCAGCTCCGGTCCGGGGCTAGTATGGCAGGGGCGTCCTCCCGAAACCTGTCCACGTGAGGAGGCTCCGGTAGGGCCCTCCCCTGGGCTACTTCCTCTCTGTTCTGCCCCCCCCCCCTTTTACTGCTGCTGGCCTGCTCGTCCCTCCGTGGGTCAGCCGCTCGTCTCTGCGGACAATCTTCCGGACCCCGTTGCTCCACGGCGGTCCGCGAAGTCCTGCTTTCCGCAGCCAAGAGTGGGGGGTTTGCCCTCGCCCCGCCTCCTTGGGCGAAGGCCCCTTCCCTCATGCCTGAGGAGGCATTTAAACCTCCCGCCACACCCGGCGCCGGAGGGTGACGTGCTCCTGACGTCACCAGCTGACTCCACCCCTCCCGCTGCGTCTGTGCCACCGCCGCCGCCAAGGCGGTCAGCTGGTCCGCGGCGCGGGTGCAGCCGGCACAATGCCAGTGCGCACTCCCCTGCCACCCAAGTAGGGCTTTTGCCGCGGGGGTTTTAGTGCGGGGTTGCGGGGCCCCGTCACAGTGCCCAAGAGCAGGAATTAGGGAAATCACACATAGGACATGTCTACACAGCAGGGCTAAAGCCAAACTAAGGGTACGTCTAGACTGCAGAGCTTTTCCGGGATACCTCTCGTATCCCGGAAAAACTCTGCTGTATCGAAGGAACGCATCCGCTTTTCCGAAAAAAATGTTGAAAAAGCAGATGCATTTTGTCAGCATCCCTATAAACCTCATGTCGGGGGGCCGCCTCTCCCTCGGGGCGGGCCGCCCGCCTCCGGGGCATAGTTCGGACTTCTCCAGTCTAGTTTCAAAGTACGCTGCCCCTGTATTAGGGGAACTACGGCCTACTGGCCTAGTCTGAAAGTGCGCAGGCCCTGAGGCCTAGTCCTTTAGGCAAACCCCTTCTCTCCAGGGTTCAGGGAAGGAGGGGTAGGGGGGCCCAAGCCCTCCCTCTCCACCAGGCCCCGACCCAGGGCCCTATCAGTGGCGGGCGGCTCCCACCACTGGCTTGGCACCCTTCCCACAACGCGCCAAGCCCTCCAGGGCCTTTCCAACTCCCTGCCCTGGGTCACTTCCTACCCCCTTCCCCTGGTTGGCAGCGGTCCCACCTGTTGGCGTTAGCCAGATGTCTGTAGCAGCACCTTCCGACTTGGCATCTGGGGTCGCAGTGGCAGGTCTGGCGCCTGGGACCCATGTGGCTGGCTGGTGGCTCCGATGTTGGGGCCGAGCCCGGCTGGGCCTTGCGGTGGCAGGCCTGGCAACCCCGTCTCTGGCTGACGGGTCGGCGGCTCTGGAGGTTGGGCACTAGCTCCTGCTCTGTCGGCTGTCCGCCCCAACTGAATAGGACTGCAGTCCTTTATACCTGGGGCCTCCTGGGAGCATGCCCAGTAGGGCTGCGTGGGCGCGGCCCTCTCCGCCCCCTGAGCCAAGTGGTTTCCTGGGGCTGGAGTGCAGGGCAGGGCCACCCCGTCACACCTCGTTTTACAAGTGTAACCCCCTTTTTCCTCCCCGGGTTACTCGGGAGCAGGTCACACTCACAGGTGTGCCTGGGCACCTGATGGTTCTAACATAAAAGGAGATCCTGAGTGCCCCAGCGGTGATGTTGTTTAGTTGGGGATTCCCTATCCAGTCCCTTGCTCCTAAAGAATATACAATGGCGGTGCCTCCACCTGGCTGGCCCTGTACACACTTCATGGTGTGCCTTGGGAGCCTCCAGGAATAAAATTATTCCAGCAATAATCTGGATCTAACTCCAGAACAACAACTACAAATCATATACATCTAGGGGTATGTCTACACTACCCCGCTAGTTCGAACTACCTAGTTCGTGCCACGTGTAGCCGCGCTGCACGGGGTTCGAACGAGCGGGGATTTAAAAATGGCGGCGCCCCGCTTATGCAAATGAAGTTCGGGAAATTCAAATCCCGGGATTCATTTGCAATTGCGGTATGCCTACATTACCCCTGTCACATTACCGAAATGGAGGGAAGCAGCCAGATCGCTGCTGCACCCCTAGGTGGGGGTGTTGGCCCCCGAAATTGGTATGAAATTGGTATGTGGGGTATTGAATGGGAGCTTGTTGTTTTCTGATCCTGTGTACACTGTTTATGTGAGTGTATAATGTCTATGTGTGTAGGTAGGAATCTGTAATCTGTGTGGAAGCTGAATATTTCTCTGAATGTGGTTAAGCATTGCTATGGACAGGCTGAGTAGCGAAGCCCTGTGGGACAATGGCACTTGATGGCCCAAAGACACACCTAAAGCATGAGGGCGGACACCTAAGAGCGGCCAGCAGAGAGAGGCTGAGGACCAGGTGACCTGCTGCATACCAGAAGAGGCCAGGAAGGGGATAAAAGAGGCCATGTGGTCGATGCCATTTTGTTCTCAGCTCAGCACTTCATCCCAGAGGCAGCACTGCAGGGATTGAAGAGCCCGGAAGACCTGTGAACCCATCCTGATCGTAGGATGTGCAATAAGAACTTTTAAACCAGCAGCTGCAACATCTCTGCTAGAGCCTGCATCGAGGACTGGGAGATTCGGTGCATGTAACGTACTGTACTTTAATAACCTTACTCTCAGGCTTTTCTTTCTTGTAATAATAAACCTTTAGATATAGATTCTAAAGGATTGGCCCAGCGTGATTTGTGGGTAAGGTCCAGAGGGTAAATTGACCAGGGATCTGTGGCTGGTTTCTTGGAACCGGACAGGACTTGTTCGGGGTAGGTGGGATTGGGTGCTAGGACCCCCCACCTGTGTATAGGCCCGGGGCCATTTGGGGCATGGATATTGCTGGGGTGTCGGAGGGGTTTTGCTCGGGAGGCTTCAGGCAGGCAGCTGAAGCGCTCTGTGAGACTGGTTTGTGGCCTGTGTGGAGAGGTCACCAGTCAAGGGGGCTGTAAGAAGCCCCGGATTTGAGCAATTCGCCCTGAGCGGACGCCCTCAGCTGTGCCCAGACACGGCCCGGTCCGTCACAACCCCGTTAGTTCGAACTAGCGGGGTAGTGTAGACATACCCTAATTGATTACATTAGAATGAACACACCTTTACTTAACAACTTAAAGAAACAGGGTTTAACAGATTAACAGTGAATAACATTAACAAAGTACACAGCAGTAATAGGAAACTTATCTATCTGGCACGTACACTGCCACCATTTATCCCACTCCAGAGTGTGCCCTCCTCAGGACTCAGAGTACCATACACTTGCTTGAGTGGGCGCGCTTGAAGGGTGTGTCTAGACTGGCAAGATTTTGCGCAAAAGCGGCCACTTTTGTGCAAAAACTTGCCAGCTGTCTACACTGGCCGCTTGAATTTGTGCAAGAACACTGACTTTCTAATGTAAGAATTCAGTGCTTCTTGCGCAAATACTTTGACGCTCCCACTCAGGGATAAGCCCTCTTGTGTAAGAATACTTGCACAAGAGGGCCACTGTAGACAGGCACCTTAATTTTTTGCGCAAGAAAGCCCGATGGCTAAAATGGCCATCGGAGCTTTCTTGCGCAAAAGCGCGTCTATACTGGGCACGGATGCTTTTGTGCAAAAGCACAAGTCGCGTAGGGCTATGTCAATTGTGTAGCTGAAGTCGAAATAGCTTATTTCCGCTTTTGGCACTGTCTACACAGCAGGAAGTCTGAGAAAGAGCACTCTTCCTCCAACTTCCCTTACTCCTCGTACAACGAGGGTTACAGGAGTCAGAGTAAGAAGTCCTCCAGCTTGACATTATGTCAAAATAACTGCTTGTAGTGTCAGTTATTCTGAAATAACACTGCTGTGTAGATGTACCCTGAGAGTGCAGACTCCCTTTGTGGCATGGAGCTCAGTTCTTCTGCTCCCCCAACTTGGTGATGAGGCAAAAGAAGAAGATGCTTTCTGCCTTGCCTCCTCCCAGCTCCCAAGTGCCTAGCCAAATTCCTCCAGCTGAGATTATTTCAGACCATGCTTGCTAATGCAAACACTTAATAAAATAATAATAATAATGATGATGATGATGATGATGAAGCACAGTCATCCAAAACAGAAGCAGTTTCATAGAACTGTGTCAATGCCACACAGGAGAATGCGTCGCTCAGAAAAACCACACAACACAGGGTGGTTGAAGTTCTTGAAAGAATGCTGCGGACATCTCATAAGAATACTGCAGAAGGGGTTGCTAAGGCTGGCATTCAAGAAAGTTCACAAGATTACAGTTTTATGTTTATTACAAGAATGAGCCATTTATTCTATTTGCCTTTCACATTAAAAATCCCATCACTGTTGGGTTTTATTTTTCTGCCTGAGCAATATGTTACCCCAAACATTTCCCACTGGAGACCACCCAGGGTTACACTAGCATGGGCTTATTAATAAACTGAAGAAGATAGAGCTGCCACCAAAGGTTTAAACTAAAGAGGGAACCAGATCTCTCTCTCTCTCTCTCTCTCTCTCTCTCACACACACACACACACACACACACACAAACATTCACACACATTCATTCCTGCCCTCAGGCACTCACACACTTACAAAGACATACGGGTTGCAGAAGGAGCCAAGGCATGTAGATCGTGGAGGGTGGGTCTGCTCATCATGGCTGGGGAGCTGGTCAGGAAAGAAACTGGCTGTAGAAAGAGGAACTTCTCAGGAAGAGGAAAAAGAAAGAAAGAGGGCCTTCTGCCATGTGCTCTCTCCTTTTATTGTCTCTGTACAACCCCTGTGACTCATCCACCTTTGTCACCAGAGAGCATGCCCAGACTTCCCTTGGTCCAGCAGAGCAGCAGGCTGACAACTCATCACCATGTGCCCAGCCTTGCAACTTCAAAAACACACACCTCTCTTCATTCACTCAGGGGAGAATGCAGTTTAGAGCAAGTTACAAAGTGGCTGAGAGTTACAAAGATTACAAAGTTGCAACTTACAGTAAGTTTCTGAACTTATAAAGCAAAGTTGCTGAGAGTTACAAAGTTGCAAGGTTTTACAAAGATTACAGCAACTTTCAAGGTTTAACAAAGATTACAATGAGTTGCAGAGTCCAAAAGGCAATGCAGACAAACCATCAGCAATGAAGTGACTTAGAAGACAATTCCCCCCACCCACAGCAATGCAGTCAGCAGGAGGTTTTTGTCAGTCTCTGAGGGTATGTCTACACTTGCACCCTAGTTCGGACTAGGGATGCAAATGCAGGCATTTGAAATTGCTAATGAAGCGGGGATTTAAATATCCCACGCTTCATTAGCAAGATCTTGCCGGCACGCTAGTTCGAATCACAGCTGATTCGAAAGTGAAAGTGCACGCCGGGACACGTTAGTTTAAACCAAACCCCTTGGTTCGAACTAACCTTACTCCTCATTTTTTGAGGAGTCTGAACTAGGGTGCAAGTATAGACATACCCTAAGTCATGTGTTGGCAGGACCTTACAGTTTAGTGTATTTCCAGAAAATCCATGTGTAAAATCAAGTAATAGTTCACGCAGAGGCTTTTTATGCAACACAATAGTCCAGAGATTTTGCATCCCTCGGCTACGTCTACACTGGCATGATCTTGTGCAAAAACTCTTCCAGAAGAGAGCGTCTACACTGGCATGTGCTTTTGTGCAAGAGCATCCATGCCAGTGTAGACGCTCTCTTGCGCAAGAAAGCTCTGATGACCATTTTAACCATCGGGCTTTCTTGCGCAAGAAATTCATGTTGCCTGTCTACACTGGCCTCTTGCGCAAGAACAGTTGTGCAAAAGGGCTTATTCCTGAGCGGGAGCATCATAGTTCTTGCGCAAGAAGCACTGATTTCATACATTAGAATGTCAGTGTTCTTGTGCAAGAACTCCCCGCCAGTGTTGACAGGCCTCATGTTTTTTGGTGTCCATAAGGCATGCGGCGCAGCTCCCTCCATTCCTTCTCTACCCTTGCCAGTAGAGCATGTGGCTCCAAAGAAGGAGAAGGAGGGAGGGTATTGGAGCAACCATGGGGACACACATCTCAAAGAACTCCCGTTACTGCAGAAGGTGAGTAACTTTCCTTTCTTTTTCAAGTGATGTCCCCATGGGTGCTCCACTCTGGGTGACTACAAAGCAGTAGTCGTATCGTGGAGGTGGGTTTGGAGCCCTGCTACTGTCACTGAGGATAGCACCGCTTGTCCAACAGCCATAGATGATACAATGGATGATGTGAGAGCATAATGCTTTGCAAATGTGTGGTCTGATTACCAAGTGGCTGCTTTGCAGATGTCCTGCAGGGGTACGTTTTAAAGAAAGGCAGTTGTAGAGGCCATGGCCCTAGTCGAGTGGGCAGTGATGGTGCCTGGTGGTTCTTTGTTGTGGATGATGTAGCATGTGTGGATACATGATGAAATCCACTTTGAAATCCTCTGGGAGGAAACAGCTTGTCCCTTGGAATTCTCAGCAAAAGATAGGAAGAGTCTGGGAGATATTCTCCATGGTTTTGTTCAATCTATGTAGAATGCCAGTGCTCTGCAGACATCGAGGATATGCCACGCAGCCTGGGATGGATCAGCGTGCAGCTTGGGGAAGAACACGGGTAAGTGTATGGGTTGGTTAATGTGGAAGGGAGAAGGGACCTTCGGGAGGAATTTAGGGTGGGGCCGAAGGGTCACTCTGTCCTTAGTGAAAATTGTATAAGGGGGGTCAGCCATTAGTGCAGCAAGCTCCCCCACTCTCCTGCTGGAGATTATGGCCATGAGAAACGTGACCTTCATGGATAGGTATGACCATGAGCAAGTTGCTAGAGGCTCAAAGGGTGGCCTCGTCAAGCTCTTAAGGACGTAATTAAGGTCCCAGATGGGAACTGGCGGGCAAACCGATGGGAAAGTGTTTTGTAGGCCAGTGAGGAATCTCTTGGGGTGTGTCTAGACTACAGGGTTTCTTTCGAAAAAACTTCCCCTGCGTCTAGACTGCTGCCGCGTTCTTTCAAAAGTAAATCAAAAGAACGTGGCAGTTTTTTCGACCACAGAAAATCTCATTTTACAAGGAATAATGCCTTTTTTTGTTATAAATCTCAACTACCCACCCAGAGAAACAAAAAAGCAAATTGAAAGAGCCAGACGAATACCTAGAAACCATCTACTTCAAGACAGACCCAAGAAAACCAACAATAGAACACCACTTGTCATCACCTACAACCCCCAACTTAAACCTGTCCAACACATTATCAATAAACTACAGCCTATATTGGAACAGGATACCATACTCAAAGAGGCTCTGGGAGACAGACCCATAGTCTCCTATAGACAACCACCTAACCTCAAGATGATTCTTACCAACCACCACAGGACATACCACACTAATACCAACCCTGGTACCTTCCCTTGCAACAAACCCCGTTGCCAGCTTTGTCCACATATTCATTCTGCTGATACCATTATTGGACCTAACCAAGTGAGTTATAAGATCAAGAACACATATTCCTGCGCATCCAGAAATATAATCTATGCTATCATGTGCCGAAAGTGTCCGTCTGCTATGTACATTGGACAAACATCTCAGACACTTCGCCAAAGGATTAATGCCCACAAAACAGATATCAGACAAGATCACAAAGAGAAAACAGTTTCTTGCCACTTTAACCAGAAAGGACACTCTCTAAATGACTTAGCCACCTGCATTCTGCTACAAAGACCTTTTACATCTGCACTTGAAAGGGAATCCTCTGAACTGTCATTCATGTTAAAATTCGACACTTACCAACAAGGACTTAACAAGTCTTTGAACTTTCTCACCCATTACCAAGACAGTTTCCCCAATTATCACCTGTAATACCATTAACTCACAAACATCCCACTCTCCCTACCTTTAATATCAGCAATTCACAGACACTTACCTTCCTTCCTCCCCCTTCCCACCCCCCCGCATCCCCCTTCTGTTCTGCAATGTGATTTGTCCTTTTCATATTTGTTCATTTTTTTTAAATTGTATCCTTTGGTATATATGGTTGTGACTACTTTCTTCCACTATTTGATCTGAGGAAGTGGGTCTGGCCCACGAAAGCTCATCATCTAATAAACCATCTTGTTAGTCTTTAAAGTGCTACATTGTCCTGCATTTTGCTTCACTTTCGAAAAAAGGCGCTATGTAATGCAAACTGTGCTTTTTCAAAAGAGAGCATCCAGACTGCCTGGGTGCTCACTTTCGAAAAAGCGGCTTGCTTTTTCGAAAGTACTGGTTGTAGTCTAGACGCTCTTTTTCGAAAGAGGCTTTTTCAAAAGTATCTCTAGAAAAAGCCTCTTTCGAAAGAGGCTTGCAGTCTAGACGTAGCCTTGGTGATTGGGTTAGAGAGGAAAGCGTTACCGTCGGTGGTGCGATGAAAGGCCACTATCGCTGCTGCGTGTACCTTTATCATATTAAAAGATAGGATGGACTCTCTTAGGCGCAATAGGTAGTCTAATATGAGGGGAATAGGGGCGGTTTTAGGAGGCGTGGGGTGGCTACGTTTGAGCCACTCAGAGAATCTAGTCCATTTGTGAAGGTAGGTTTTTCTGGTGGACTCTCTTCTGCTGTTGATGAATATTTGTTTTACTCGTTCTGAGCAGGTGTTCTCAGCATTCTGGAGCCATGAAGGAGCCATGTGTGGAGGTGGAGTTTGTGTGGTTTGGGATGGAGACCTCTGCTGTGATGTTGAGTGAGAAGATTGCGTTGCGGGGGAAAGGTGTTCTAAAAGATTGATGTGGAGCATTTGTTTGCTGAAGGACCATTTGCCTTGGACAGTAAGGGGTCCAAGATGGGCTCCCCATCCCATGAGTTGTAATGGTTGTAATGGTGACTGTCAGGGTTGGTTGATGGAATGGTATGCCACGTAGTATGTTGTGTGGATGCGTCCACCAGTCCAATGAGCTAAGAACACATGACAAGATGGTAACCGTCTTGGAAAGAGGGTCTCTGGATGGGGTGTAAATTGTGGCGAGCCAAGATTGAAGGCACCTCATATGGAGCCTGGCCAATCGGACGACATAGGTAGTGGCAGCCATATGGCCTAGGATTTTGAGGCATTCTTGGACCATTGTGGTAGAGGTTGCGTGTGCAACCAGTATGAGGTTGTGAAGAGCCTCGAATCTTTGCATGGGCAGGGTTGCCCTTGCTGCGACGTTGTCGATACGCACTCCTATAAATTCTAGGGTTTGGGTAGGGTGGCGTGTGGACTTCTGATAGTTTATGTGGAAACCAAGCTGGAGTAGAAGGTCCGTGGTGGTCTTGACCATGTCCTGTATTTCTCAGAAGGATTTGCCTTTTATGAGACAATCGTCCAAGTATGGGAATATTATGAGTCCCTGATGATGCAGGGATGCCACCACAACGGCTATTGTCTTGGAAAAAACTCTGGGAGCTGTTGAAAGCCCGAAAGGGAGCATTAGGTATTGATAGTGTTGAATCCCAACTGTGAATCGTAGAAAACGCCTGTGGGCAGGATGAATTGTTATAAGAAAATAGGCGTCTTGGAGGTTGAGAACCGAAATCCAATCTCCTTGATCTAGTGCTGGAATTATTGTTGCTAGGGTCACCATTTTGAATCGTCAGTAAGTGACATATTTGTTGAGCCTTGTGATGGATCCTCCAGTCCCGTGCCTCTTCTGACGGGTGACACCCCGAAAACTGACCCCTCACCAGTAGTCCCTGGCAGCTTAGTCTGCCATCCAGTCCCAGCCTCAGGGGCAGTCCGGCCCAGGCAATATCCCCCTCTCTCAGGGCAGTCGGGCCCCAGCAGCCTAGTCACTCCGGGTCATGCCTCAGTGGCCTAGTAATTCACAGTCAGGCCCAGTGGCCTAGTCCATATAACAATTGGTGCTCCCCCTTCCTTGGGGTCACGGGGGGTGGGGGGGGAGGGGGGCCTGGGACCACCCTCTCCACCAAGCTCCAGCCCAGGGCTCTGTTGTTGGTGGGTACGTTCCCAACCACCAGCTCAGTGGGGAATTCCTCCAAAACACACCAAGCTCACCAGGTTCCCTTCTGGCTCCCTGCCCTTGGGCTACTTCCTACCCCTGTCTGGCTGCGTGTGGTTTAGCGCCAGGCTGCCCTCAGGCTGCTGCTCCCTCTGGCTCGTGCGGCTCCTCCGGCTGCGGCTCCCTCTGGCTCAGGCTGCTCCTAAGGTGACTGCTCTGCAGGCTGCTGCTCTTGGGTTAGGGCAGGAGCGCCTTTCCCCCTGGTGGCCAGCCCCAACTGACCAGCTTCTCTGGCCTTTATACTGGGGCTGCAGTGCGAGCATGCCCAGAAGGGCCGTGGGGGAGGGGCCTGCTCAACCCAGTAAGCCTGTCCTCCACCCCCCTGGCCAATGCGGGGTTGGTACACCCTGTCACAAGCCTCCTCAAATCCAGAATGGGTCTCCATCCTTTTTCTGCGTTAGGAAATAAGTTGAGTAAAACCCTCTCCCTTGGAACGCAGTTGGTACTGGTTCTATGGCACCTATATGTAGAAGATGAAGCACCTCTTTCTGGAGGAGGGTCTTGTGAGAGGGGTCCCTGAAGAGGGCCGGGGTGGGGGGATGGGTAGGAGGAAGGGTGGTGAAGGGGATGGAGTAGCCAGCTTCGATAAGCTCCAATACCCATTGGTCCAATGTTATTTGTGCCCATTGGTATAAAAGGGCTGGAGGCGGTGGTTGAACTGTAACTGATTGGTTGATGGTGTGACCGCGGGGAGAATGTCTTTCTGGCTCTCGACCAAACCTTCAAATCTGCTGTTTTGATGTAGAAGGTTGGGATGTTGAGGATTGATGCTGTTGTTGACGCTGAGGTCTACGCCGTTGGGGCCTGTGTTTTTGACGAAAGTCATACTTGGATTGTGGTTGGTATGGCTCTCTGGGTCTTTGATAGGTATTGTATCTGGCTCTCATGAAAGGGGGCGTGTACATGCCCAGAGTCCAGAGGGTTGTGCAGGAGTCCTTCATGGAATGAAGCACTTCATCCATTTTTGCAGCAAACAGGTTGGTCTTGTCAAAAGGCAGATCCTCGACTTTTTGCTTCAGGTCCCTCGATACTCCCGATGCTTGAAGCCATGATCATACAATCCTAGGGCTGGAAGAGACCTCAGGAGATCATCAAGTCCAGCCCCCTGCCCAAAGCAGGACCAATCCCATCTAAATCAACCCAGCCAGGGCTTTGTCAAGCTGAGACTTAAAATCCTCTAGGGATGGAGATTCCACCCCCTCCCTAGGGAACCCATCCCAGTGCTTCCCCACCCTCCTAGGTAAATAGTTTTTCCTAATATCCAACCTAGACCTCCCCCACTGTAACTTGAGACCATTGCTCCTTGTTCTGCCATCTGTCACTACTGAAAACAGCCTCTCTCCATCCTCTTTGGAACCTCCCTTCAGGAAGCTGAAGGCTGCTCTCAAATCCCCCCTCACTTTGCTCTTCTGCAGACTAAATAAGCCCAAATCCCTCAGCCTCTCCTCATAGGTCATGTGCTCCAGCCCCCTAATCATTTTGGTTGCCCTCCACTGGACCCTCTCCAATGCGTCCACATCCTTTCTATAGTGGGGGGCCCAGAACTGGACACAATACTCCAGATAAGTATAAGATGATATCCTGCGCATCACAATAGCTGAGGCTGTGACGCGGGCAGGAGTGTCGGCCACATCCATTGTGGACTGTAATGCCGTATGGGAGATGGTATGCCCTTCCTGCATGACATTGAGCAGGATTGGCTTCTTATGCTTAGGCAGAAATTGTATGAGCTCCTGGATCTTGGAATAATTGGAGTAATCGTAGTCTGCCAGCATCACAGTGTAATTTGCTGCTCTAAGGATCAAGGTGGCTGAAGAGTACATCCCATGATGTCCATTCATTTATTATCCTTGTCCTGTGGCATAGACCTCATGTTAGTAGTCAACTCGGTCAGACAGAAAACGAGACAGCCTAAGGAATTTGGAGGGGGATGGGTAAAGAGAAAGTCCATGCCCTTCGGTGTAATAAAATATTTGCTGTCAGCCCTCTTATTGGTGGGGGTAATGGATGCTGGGGTTTGCAAGATGTTATCGGTGGGGTCCATAACAGCCTCATCCATAGGGAAGGTGATCCTGGAGGATGTGGGGGGCTGTAAGGTTCGAAAGAGGCGGTATTGTTTCTCCTGGACCTCCTGCAGGTCCTGTTCCTGCGCTAGAGTGACCCTTTAAAAAAGTTCTTGAAACTTTTTAGAATCGTTGGGTGGAGGCAGAGTGGTAGAGATAACAGCCTCCTCCGGTGAGGAGGAATAATTGTGCAGGGGGGACCTGTTTTCTCCTTTGGACAGGGAGTCATCAATATTGGTTTGGATAGGCTCGGGGGACTTCAGTGTTATAGCGGATGGTGTGGGTTGGGGAGACTGGGGTGGTCTTCTAGATGTTGTTGAGGGAGCCGTGTGGTGGCCCTTGCAAGAAGATCCTGAGTCCCATGGATGCCATTATAAGGGGGCTGGGGGTATGGGTAGTGGTGTGTATACCATGCTGGCAGTGGAGGTGGGTGTAGGGAATAATTCTGGACACTCTGGATGCAGGTGAAAACAAGTCAGAGAATTTATTACACACTCAGTGCTGGTGGAGTGACACCCAGGGGTTAACCTGGTGAACACTGGTTAATCAAAACATTACAATAGATTATATAGGCAGCAGGTGGAGGAAGTGGGACCACTAATCACTGAGGATGGAGTGGAGGTTAAGGATAATCTAGGAATGGCCCAATATCTAAACAAATACTTTGCTTCAGTCTTTAATGAGGCTAATGAAGAGCTTAGGGATAATGGCAACACAACAAATGGGAATAAGGCTATGGAGGTAGATATTACCTAATCCGAGGCAGAAGCCAAACTCGAACATCTTAATGGGAGTAAATCAGGGGACCCAGATAATCTTCATCCAAGAATAGTAAAGGAACTGGCACATGAAATCCATTAGCAAAAATTCTTAATGAATCTCTAAACTCAGGGGCTACGTCTAGACTTACATGATTTTCCGGAAATGCTTTTAACGGAAAAGTTTTTCGTTAAAAGCATTTTCGGAAAAGATTGTCTAGATTGGCATGGACGCTTTTCCGCAAAAGCACTTTTTGCAGAAAAGCGTCCGTGGCCAATCTAGACGCGCTTTTGCGCAAAACAAATCTGAGCTGTCTACACTGGCTCTTTTGGGCAAAAGTTTTGCGCAAAAGGGACTTTTGCCCGAATGGGAGCAGCATAGTATTTCCGCAAAAAGCACTGATTTCTTACAGTGCTTTTGCAGAAATTCAAGCGGCCAGTGTAGACAGCTGGGAAGTTTTTCCGGAAAAGCGGCTGATTTTCCGGAAAAACTGGCCAGTCTAGACACAGCCTGGGGTTGTACCATTTGACTGGAGAATTGCTAATATAGTTCCTATTTTTAAGAAAGGGAAAAAAAGTGACCCGGGTAACTACAGGCCTGTTAGTTTGACATCTGTAGTATGCAAGGTCTTGGGAAAAAATGTTGAAGGAGAAAGTAGTTAGAGACATTGAGGTTAATGGCAATTGGGACAAATTACAACATGGTTTTACAAAAGGTAGATCGTGCCAAACCAACCTGATCTCCTTCCTTGAGAAAGTAACGGATTTTTTAGATAAAGGAAATGCAGTGGATCTAATCTACCTCGATTTCAGTAAGACATTTGATACAGTACCACATGGGGAATTATTGGTTAAATTGGAAAAGATAGGGATTAATATGAAAATTGAGAGGTGGATAAGGAACTGGTTAAAGGGGAGACAACAGCGGGTCATACTGAAAGGTGAACTGTCAGGTTGGAGAGAGGTTACTAGCAGAGTTCCTCAGGGATCAGTTCTGGGACCATTATTATTTAATCTTTTTATTACTGACCTCGGCACTAAAAGTGGGAGTGTGCTAATAAAGTTTGCAGATGACACAAAGTTGGGAGCTATTGCCAATTCAGTAAAGGATCGGGATATCATACAGGAAGATCCGGATGATCTTGTAAATTGGAGTAATATTAATAGGATGAAATTTAATAGTGAGAAGTGTAAGGTTATGCAGTTAGGGATTAATAACAAGAATTTTAATTATAAGCTGGGGACACATCAGTTGGAAGTAACGGAGGAGGAGAAGGACCTCGGAGTCCTGGTTGATTATAGGATGACTATGAGCCGCCATTGTGACATGGCCCTGAAAAAGGCTAATATGGTCTTGGGATGCATTAGGCGAGGTATTTCCAGTAGAGATAAGGAGGTGTTAGTGCCATTATACAAGACATTGGTGAGACCCCATTTGGAATACTGTGTGCAGTTCTGGTCTCCCATGTTTAAGAAGGATGAATTCAAACTGGAACAGGTACAAAGAAGGGCCACTAGGATGATCCGAGGAATGGAAAACCTGTCTTATGAAAGGAGACTCAAGGAGCTTGGCTTGTTTACCTTAGCCAAAAGAAGGCTGAGAGGGGACATGATTGCACTCTTTAAATATATTAGAGGGATAAATACCAGGGAGGGAGAGGAATTATTTAAGCTCAATACCAATGTGGACACAAGAACAAATGGATATAAGCTGGCTAGTAGGAAGTTTAGACTTGAAATTAGGGAAGTCTTGCTCACATGCTCAGGGTTCAGCTGATTGCCAATCTACCCTGGAGGAAACTTCCTTCCCAACCCCAAATATGGCGGAGGCCCTGGAGGTTTTTCGCCTTCCTCTGAAGCATGGGGCACGGATCACTTGCTAGAGGATTCTCTGCATCTTGGGGTCTTCAAAGTATTTGAAGGCTTCAATATCTGAGATATAGGTGAGAGGATTATTCTAGGAGGGGGTGGGTGAGATTCTGTGGTCTGCACTGTGCAAGGGGTCGGACTAGATGATCAAAATGGTCCCTTCTGACCTTAAAGTCTATGAGTCTATGAGTCTATGAAGTGGACGGAGGGGAAGTGATTTGATAGGTCTAGCAGCAAGATGGAATGAGCACGTAAGCCAATAAATACAAGAGATTACATAGCATCTCTGCCCATCGCCAATTAACAGCTTATCAATAATACAGGTAGTTGTCCCTAACAAGCTAAATAAGCCAACATAAACATAAGGGGCTCGTCTACATTGGCCCCTTTTCCGAAAGGGGCATGTTAATTTCAGAGATCGTAATAGGGAAATCCGCGGGGGATTTAAATATCCCCCGCGGCATTTAAATAAAAATGTCCGCCGCTTTTTTCCGGCTTTTAGAAAAGCCGGAAAAGAGCGTCTACACTGGCCCCGATCCTCCGAAAAAAGCGCCCTTTTCCGGAGGATCTTATTCCTACTTTGAAGTAGGAATAAGATCCTCCGGAAAAGGGCGCTTTTTCCGGAGGATCGGGGCCAGTGTAGACGCTCTTTTCCGGCTTTTCTAAAAGCCGGAAAAAAGCGGCGGACATTTTTATTTAAATGCCACGGGGGATATTTAAATCCCCCGCGGATTTCCCTATTACAATCTCTGAAATTAACATGCCCCTTTCGGAAAAGGGGCCAATGTAGACGTAGCCAAGATGTTTAATGGTATCTTTGACAATTAAAATTATGCTGTGTCTACTACGGGGTGATACCGCCTCGCGTTGGCGTGGTCCCATAGAATCATAGAATACTAGGACTGGAAGGGACCTCGAGAGGCCATCAAGTCCAGTCCCCTGCCCTCATGGCAGGACCAAATACTGTCTAGACCATCCCTGATGGACATTTATCTAACCTACACTTAAATATCTCCAGAGATGGGGATTCCACAACCTCCCTGGGCAATTTATTCCAGTGTTTGACCACCCTGACAGTTAGGAACTTTTTCCTAATGTCCAACCTAAACCTCCCTTGCTGCAGTTTAAGCCCATTGCTTCTTGTTCTATCCTCAGAGGCCAAGATGGCCAAGAGACATTTAATCATTCTTGTTGCTCTTCTCTGGACCCTCTCCAATTTCTCCACATCTTTCTTGAAACACGGTGCCCAGAACTGGACACAATACTCCAAGGCTATGTCTATACTTGTGGCTTCTTGCGCAAGTAATATGCAAATGAGGCCGTTACACCTTTTCAGGAAGAGCGACATTGCGCAAGAGGGTTTTTCTTGCACAAGAAGGGGCAGTGTAGACGCTCCTTCTTGCGCAAGAGCCTCTTCTGAAAAAATGGTGGCTCATTAGGTATGCAAATGAAGCTCGGTGATATTACACGCTTAGCCTCATTTGCATATTACTCGCGCAAGACGCTGCGAGTGTAGACATAGCCCAACTGAGGCCTAACCAGCGCAGAGTAGAGCGGAAGAATGACTTCTCGTGTCTTACTCACAACACACCTGTTAATGCATCCCAGAATCACATTTGCTTTTTTTGCAACAGGATCACGCTGTTGACTCATATTTAGCTTGTGAGCCACTATAACCCCTAGATCCCTTTCTGCCGTACTCCTTCCTAGACAGTCACTTCCCATTCTGTATGGCTGTGTCTACATTGGCACCCTTTTCCAGAAAAGGGATGCTAATGAGACAAGTCGGAATTGCATTTGCATGAACATGGCTGCCGCCTTTTTCCGGCTCGGGGCTTTGCCGGAGAAAAGCGCCAGTCTAGACGGGATCTTTCAGAAAATAAAGCCTTTTCCGGAAGATCCCTTATTCCTCTTAAAATCAGGAATAAGGGCTCTTCCGGAAAAGGCTTTATTTTCCGAAAGAGCCCGTCTAGACTGGTGCTTTTCTCCAGCAAAGCCCTGAGCCGGAAAAAAGCGGCAGCCATGTTCATGCAAATGCTGCAGGGGATATTTAAATCCCCCACGGCATTTGCAATTCCGACTTGTCTCTTTAGCATCCCTTTTCCGGAAAAGGGTGCCAATGTAGACACAGCCTATGTGTGGAACTGATTGTTCCTTCCTAAGTGGAGCACTTTGCATTTGTCTTTATTAAACTTCATCCTGTTTACCTCAGACCATTTCTCCAATTTGTCCAGATCATTTTGAATTATGACCCTATCCTCCAGAGCAGTCACAACCCCTCCCAGCTTGGTATCATCTGAAAACTTAACAAGCGTACTTTCTATGCCAATAATTAAATCGTTGATGAAGATATTGAACAGAGCCGGTCCCAAAACAGACCCCTGCGGAACCCCACTTGTTATGCCTTCCAGCAGGATTGTGAACCATTAATAATTAGTCTCTGAGTACGGTTATCCAGCCAGTTATGCACCCACCTTATAGTAGCCCCATCTAAGTTGTATTTGCCTAGTTTATTGATAAGAATATCATGTGAGACCGTATCAAATGCCTTACTAAAGTCTAGGTATACCACATCCACCGCTTCTCCCTTAGCCACAAGACTCGTTATCCTATCAAAGAAAGCTATCGGATTGGTTTGACATGATTTGTTCTTTACAAATCCATGCTGGCTGTTCCCTATCACCTTGCCACCTTCCAAGTGTTTACAGATAAATTCCTTAATTACTTGCTCCATTATCTTCCCTGGCACAGACGTTAAACTGACTGGTCTGTAGTTTCCTGGGTTTTTCTTATTTCCCTTTTTATAGATGGGCACTAGATTTGCCCTTTTCCAGTCTTCTGGAATCTCTCCTGTCTCCCATGATTTTCCAAAGCTGATAGCTAGAGGCTCAGATACCTCCTCTATCAGCTCCTTGAGTATTCTAGGATGCATTTCATCAGGCCCTGGTGACTTTCAGGCATCTAACTTTTCTAGGTGATTTCTAACTTGTTCTTTTTTTATTTTATCTTCTAAACCACCCCCTTCCCACTAGCATTCACTATGTTAGGCATTCCTTCAGACTTCTCGGTGAAGACCAAAACAAAGAAGTCATTAAGCATCTCTGCCATTTCCAAATTTCCTGTTACTGTTTCTCCCTCCTCACTGACCAGTGGGCCTACCCTCTCCTTGGTAGGGTCCATCTGGGGTCCCAGGCTCATTATCTAGGATTAAAGGAAGACAGTAAGTACAACTTACACTCATTAACTTAAACAAAGTTTATTGTGATACCAGCCAATGCCTTATCTGAAAGCAGTCCCTTGGAATGTGGTTGCCAGGGTAACCAGGGTCATGTTAACAGCCTGTGCTGTGTTGCTCCCAAGCCTGTCTCAAATTTAGGATCAAATAGATTGAATAGGGGTTCTTAGCAAAATACCATGGACTGCCTTAGTTTCCCCTACAGTGGGTAAGCATATGTGGCAGGACCAGACTCCCAGGGTGGATATCTCTGAGTAGGGCTGGAGTGCTGAGATGAGGAGCAGCTGTGTGGTCCGGTGCCGGCTTTGCTAGGGCAGATTGGTGGAACCAGTGATCTGTGAGTGCATGGATTGTACTGAAGAGTATGGAGATGACGGTGCTGAAGAACGTCGGCTACTTGAAGTAGAACGGTGCTGCGGGCACTCTTGTGTCGGCACCGAGCTTTGGTGCATAGTGGTCAGTGCCGCTGGCACCATCAGTAACGGGTGCTTCGGAGCAGGCATCTCGGTGCGAGGTCTCTTGGGTGCTGCGACCGGTGCTGCCTGTGGTGCCGACTTTGGTGCCAGTCTGTGCCTCAGGAGTGTGGCAGGTTTGGCCGGTACGGTCGGTGCCGATGGTGCCAATTGTTTTTGTTTGGGCTCCGAGTGTGCCTTCTTGTGTGGTGCCAGCGCCTTGGATGGTGCCATGTCTGAAGTGCCGGGCCTGTCTCCAACACTTACCCTCGTCGAGCTCGGCGCTGAGGGTAGCCATCTGGCCGGGGAAACGGGTTTTCGACCTTGGCTTGCCGGAAGAGGTAGATACCTTTCAGCTCACTTGGTGGTTTTGAGATGGATGATGAATCTTCACAAGGTGGCTGGAGCGATTTTTCATACAGAAAAATTTTCAGTCTATTGGTGCGGTCGCGGCATGCTCTGGCTGTAAGGTTTGAGCAATGAGCACACTTTTGTGTCTGATGGGCTTCTCCCAGACACTTTATGCACGAGGAATGACTGTTAGAGAGGGGCATAGCATCTTAATCAGTACGGCTGTGTCTACACTGGCAAGTTATTCCGGAAAATCAGCCGCTTTTCTGGAAAAACTTGCCAGCTGTCTACACTGGCCGCTTGAATTTCCAGAAAAGCACTGACGATCTCATGTAAAATCATCAGTGCTTTTACGGAAAAACTATGCTGCTCCCGTTCGGACAAAAGTCTTTTTCCGGAAAACTGTTCCGGAAAAGGGCCAGTGTAGACAGGACAGTACTGTTTTCTGCAAAAAAGCCCCAATCGCGAAAATGACCATCGAGGCTTTTTTGTGGAAAAGTGCGTCTACATTGGCACGGACGCTTTTCCGGAAAAAGTGCTTTTCCGGAAAAGCATCCTGCCAATGTAGACGCTCCTTTTCCGGAAATACTTATAACAGAAAACTGTTCCGTTTTAAGCATTTCTGGAAAAGGGTGCCAGTGTAGACATAGCCTACATGTTTACTGATGGGCTACGTCTACACTGGCACCCTTTTCTGGAAATGCTTAAAACGGAACAGTTTTCTGTTATAAGTATTTCCGGAAAAGGAGCGTCTACATTGGCAGGATGCTTTTCCGGAAAAGCCCTTTTTCCGGAAAAGCGTCCGTGGCCAATGTAGACGCACTTTTCCGGAAAAAAGCCCCAATCGTCATTTTCGCGATCGGGGCTTTTTTGCGGAAAAGACTACTGTGCTGTCTACACTGGCCTTTTTCTGGAACAGTTTTTCCAGAACAGGACTTTTGCCCGAACGGGAGCAGCATAGTTTTTCCGGAAAAACACTGACAATTTTACAGTAGATCGTCATTGCTTTTCTGGAAAAGCAAGCGGCCAGTGTAGACAGCTGGCAAGTTATTCCGGAAAAGTGGCTGCTTTTCCAGAATAAGTGGCCCAGTGTAGACACAGCCATGATGTTTTGAACAATGTTGCTCCCTTGAATTGGTGGAAATCATTAGCCAAGCACCTTAAAACAGAGTTCCTTCAGTTGCTAAGCCAACTTTTCACGGCAGCAGCTTCCTCTGCAGTTACAGAGAGAGTATTTTCATCATTCAGTATTATTCACTCAGAGATAAGAAATCTACTTGGAGTTGAAAATGCAGGGAAACTCATTTCTGTTTCATTCCATGAATCAGAAGGACAGAGGGAGTGGGGAAGATGAGAGCCAATTGTACAAGTTTTAAACATACCATACAGTTAGGGTGTGTCTAAACTACCTCTCTCTATCGGCAGAGAGATGTAAATTAGACACGTCGAAATTGCTAATGAAGCGGGGATTTAAATATCCTGCACTTCATTAGCATAAAAATGGCCACCGCTTTTTTCTGGCATGGAGCTTTGCCGAGAAAAAGCAGCAGTCTAGAGGCTGATCTTTTGAAAAATATAGCCTTTTTCGAAAGATCCTGTAAACCTCATTGTAAATAAGCACTTGAAGCTGGAGGATCCAGCCATGAGGCAAGAACGAAGATCGGAAGGCCGATGAAGACATTTTGGGGGGGGGTTATAGGGTGGGGGGGGGGACTCAAAACTTGGAATGATGAGGAAAACTGAGGGAATCTAACACTTTTTTGTGTTTTTTTTTGTTGAAACGGGCAAGACAAGGAGCTCCATCTGCCACCGAGGACAGTAGAGAAGGAACTGAGGGAGCCATGCCGTGCACATGCCTAAATGACACCAATGGCACGAGGAGGTGCCAGGGCACAGGCGTGGCAGGACACTGCTAGAAAAATCTCCGGTCGCCGGTGTGAGGATGTACCAGCACCCAGAGTGGAGCACCCGCGGGGGCATCACTCGAAGAAGAATTAACCAGTTACTCTGGCAGTGAGCTCACTGGGCAGATAATCAAACATCTTTCATCTGTCTAGAGCAGGGATGGGCAAATGGCTGTCAGCAAGCAGCATCCAGCCCGCCAAGCACTTTGATCCAGCCCACAGCAGCTCCTGGCTCTGGGGCAGCCCGCAACCACTTGAGAAATTCCCAAAGTGGCCCCCCTTCAAAAATTATTGCCCACCCCGGTCTAGAAGCAGCTCTTGATCAGTAAAGTGGCTGTGGCAAAAAAAAACAGGTAATGAAGAATTAGCACAATGCAAACTTTTCTAACTTTCACTGGTGAAGACAAAGCTGCTCATTGTGGAGACAGAAAAATGTGTAAGGTGATTGAATTGGTATGTCTACTATGTGCTTACTTCAAAATAATCTATTTTGCAATAATAACTCCCAAAATAACTATTTTGAAATATCGTATCCACACTACAAATGCCCATTGAAATAGCACTGAGCTATTTTGAAATAGCGTGTCCTCACTCATTGGATTCCAAATTGCATTTAAAGCCCCCAGAAGCACTCTGGGCAGGGCATCAGGAGAGCAGTCACATCCTGGAGCTGCTGCCTGAGGCTAGCTGAGACGCATTCTTAAAGGGATCCCCCTGTACAGTCACGTCTCACCTTTCCCTACCTCCTTGAGTTTCCCTACCTTCAGCAAACTCATCTCACTGTGCGCTCTGGTTGCCCTTGTGGACACCTCAGCACTCCAGCCATGGAGCCGGAGCTGCTGGAAAGCACTTGCTGGCTCTTAGACCTGCTGCCGCACCTCCTGGTACAGTTACTGCAGGCTGCTCTCATGGCTCTGCAGGAACAGGACCTGCAGCTCTCTCTGGGGCACCTCCTCACCCCACTCCACATGCAGCACAGCCCCTCCTGCCCTCCCTTGTGCACCGTGCACTGCCGCTTCTGACGCTGGGACACCAGTTCTGACTGGTGGGACCGCATCATCATGAAGCAGTGGGACAACCAGCAGTGGCTCCAGACCTTCCACATGCAGAAGGACACCTTCCTGGAGCTCTGCGAGTGGCTTGCTCCTGCTCTCCAGTGATGGGACACCCACATGTAAACCACCATCCCCCTCCAAAAGCGGGTCACCATCACAGTTTGTCATGGGGAGTTTGACAGTTGGGGCCGTGCTCATGCATGTTTGACTCTCTTGCAATTGTCCTACGAGGGTGGTGAAGCACTGGAATGGAGTTCCCTAGGGAAGTGTGTGTGTGTGGGGGGGGAACACTCCCGCCCTGGAGGCTTTGCAGTTCTGCCTTCACAAAGCTCTGATGGAAATGGGGTACCTGGGGTTGCTCCTGCTGTGAGAAGGGGCTTGGGCACGGGGAATTCCTGAGGGCTCTGGCAACCCTGTGATTGTATGTTTGTCTCCTTCTACAGGTGCTGAGGGCCATCAACACCATCCTGCTGTGCAGGGTTGTCATCCTGGGCAACATGGACACCATCATCATTGGCTTTGCTGCCATGGGCTTCCCCAACTGTGGGGGGGGGGGGGCATTGACGGCACCCACATACCCATCTGAGCCCCTGACTACGGGGCCTCCGATTACATCAACCAGAAGGTGTACTTTTCAATGGTGCTGCAGGCCCTCGTGGACCACCGAGGCCGGTTCACCAACATCAACATCAGGTGGTCGGGGAAGGCACACAACACCCACGTCTTTAGGATCTCCATCCTCTTCCAGAAGATGCACACCGGCACTTTTTTCCCCAACGGCACCATCAGGATCAGGGACATGAACATGCCGACGTGCATCGTGGGTGGTGCAGCCTCCCCCTTGTTCCCCTGGCTCATGAAGCCCTGAAGCCCTACATGAGACACCTGGACCCCACCAAGGAACAGGTTCATGGTGGAGTGTGCCTTCGGCCATTTAAAGGGGAGGCTCCGGTATCTCCTCACCTGCCTGGACCTTGATGCAGCAGGGCCTGCTGTGTCCTGCACAACCTGTGTGAGAATAAGGGGGACACATTCCTGCCAGGGTGGGGGGCAAAGGCCTAGCGGCTCGCAAGGGCCTTTGAGCAGCCGCACACCACTGCCATCCGGCAGGCCCATCAGGGGACTGTGCACATCTGGGAGGCCCTGAGGGAGAGTTTCAGACAAGGCCAGCTGTGACGCTTTCCCCAGGGCCTCCTCACAAGGGGCCTCTGCATTGCCCCTCTGTGCCTTTTCTCCCCCACCCCTCCATTCCTTTGTGCTCCCTTCCCCTGCAGATACAATAAACCAGACTTTTTGGTCTGAAACGAGAAACTGTCTGGTTTTTTTTATTTGGAGTATATATAACTGGGGAAAGAACCTGGGAGGAGGGGCTCGGGGAGGGGGCTGGGACTGGCACCTGCCTCGGGTGATCCCACCATCTCATGTGTGGGGCCATCAGTGGCCATGGGGGGGGGGGCTAGGGGGAAAAACCAGAGGGGCATGGGAGGGGACAGGGGCAGGGGCAGGAGCAGGAGCGGGGGGCACTTGGGAAGGAGCGGGATCTGGGGGCAGCTGCTGGACTGCTCCATTGTGGTGAGCAGGCGATCGATGGCGGTGGTGTATGCCGCACACTGGTTCTGCTGGCACAGCTCCCAGGAAGAACAGTGCTCCTCCAAGTCGGCATCCCACCTCTGCTCCTACTACTTAAGACACCACTGTAGGGCACGCAGGCAGGCAATGTGTTCCCGATCCAGGCCATCACAGGGTTGTCTGCGCTGATGGCTCTTGTGGGGTCGGGAGGTGGTGTACGCACCATGTTCACAGCTGGTCCACCTGTGAAGAACAGAGAGAAGGCCAGTCATCCCAGGAGACAGGGTGCATGAAGCCTAGCCCTAATGTGTGGGAGCACTGGGGTCAGCCATTGCAGCAGAAATGGGTCCTGCTGTGTGGCACCAGGCTGTCAGGGCCTGTGTTGTGCTCCAAGCAGTTTCCCCTCTGGCTGCAGCTTTAAAGGCTGCAGGGGAAGGGAAACTATAGAGTTTTGAGGGGTGTGGACAGAGTGGCTACCAGGGCAGCTGTGAGAAGCCTTGGAGGCCAATTATTTCAAAATAACCACAGCTGCGCCATCCACACTCACCCTATTTCAAAATAGGCATTATTCCTCATGAAAAGAGGGTTTATTATTCCGGAATAAGAAGCCTGTTAATTTGAAATTATTTTGAAACAGGCTAGCTGTGTGGATGCGCACCTTGTTATTTCAAAATAATGTGAGCTATTTCGAAACAATGCTGTAGTGTAGACATGCCCTAAAGGACTGCTGGATAAGTCCAGTAAGTTCTTGGACCGCTTTGGAGACATATTTTTATTTCAGAAGGTTGAGAAAGCTACCGGTGGGGAAACTGTTCTAGATTTGATCTTAACAAATAGGGAGGAACTGGTTGAGAATTTGAAAGTGGAAGGCAGCTTGGGTGAAAGTGATCATGAAATCAGCCCAAGATCACTTTTTGAATTTACCCAAGATCTACCCTAAGATAATGTTGTAGATAAAGTCTATTTTTAATGTATGCTATGTAAATCTTAAATCAAGTATTTATAATTATACATTTTGTCCTCTATTCACCATGTCTCGGTGTGACACCTGTGACTGAACATTATGCCAGTGCCTTGAAGTCTGGGTTGTAGTTTGAGATTGCTAGTTGTATGCAGTACATCAGATGGGCATCTGTGAGGCGGGTGCGATACTTGGACTTGATTATCTTCATTTGGGAGAACGCTGTCTCACAGAGGTATGTGAAGCCAAAGGAAGCCTTCACGTTGAAAGCACAGGATGATAGAAGCAGGTACTTTTCTCTGTTTACAAGTCCCCAAAAATCACTGTCCCTTGCTCTGACTTTCTGCTCAATATCATTTTGCAAGTAATTATCTCCATATCAACTCCATTGCTTTGTAAATCAAACACCTGATGGAATTTGGTAGCCAATGTCTTCTACTTGAAGGAATGGATTTGAGACAAACATGACAATTTATTCCATCACATCTAATTCCTGAAATCGCCTGTTGAATTCTTCTGCTAATTTCCTCAGGTGTGCACAGAAGTTTTCTGGGTGGAACCATTTTTCTTTCTCTTTGATTTCTTCTAGTATTCGCTCCAGACTTGGGAAGTGAAGCAGTGTTTTATTCTTTAATTGGGAGGACCACAGGCCCAGTTTCAAATTGAATGCATTCACAGCATTGATCATATTGTGCTAAGTCTCTGTCCTTTCCCTGCAGTTCACAGTTCAACTCGTTCAGTTTTTATGTTATATCTGTAAGGAACCCAAAGTCTAGCAACCATGCACTGTCTGACAGCTCACTGTACACTTCATTCCTTGATTTAAGAAAAGTGTTGATTTCACGCATCAGCTCTAAAAATCTTTGCAGGACCTTCCCTCGACTTAACCACCTCACATCAGCACGGAGGATTAGTTCACCATAGGCAGCATCGAGTTCGTCGAGTAAGGATTTAAACAGGGGGTGTTGCTCAAATCGAGTTTACAATCTTAACAACAACTTTCATTACATGAGAGAAGTCCATAACTTTACTCGCTAATACTTGCTGGTGGATTATACGGTGATAATTGACAAAAGGAGGGAAATCAGGCTCATTCCTGCAAAATGCAACAAAGTCCACATTTGCACCAAGCGTGGCTGGTGCACCATCCGTTGTGATGGGAACCAGTTTCTTGATTGGAATGTTTTTCTCAAGCACATACCTTTTGAATTCATTGTACATATCCTCACCTCTTGTTCTCTCTTTATGGGGCAAAAGGGTGAGAAGATCCTCTTTAATTGTCATATCCTTAAAATCCTTAAAAACCATATGCACAAAAACAATCAGCTGGGCTGTGTTGTCAACAGATTCATCAAATTGCAGTGAGAAGCATTTGCAGTCCTTCTGGTCCTGCTGTAGTTGCTGAAAGATGTCTTCAGACAAAGATTCCACTTGTCTTGCTACTGTGGAAGCACCAAGTGACATGTTCTGGATCGCTGTCATTATTTCTTCTTTGTTTTTAAAATCTTTGAATAAAGAGTCAGTGGCCACAATCATTGCTTCTTTAATTACTTCGCCATCTGTGAATGATTTCTTGTGTTTTGCCAGCAGATGGCAAATGCGAAATGATGCTTCAGTGCAGACCTTGCCTTTTGCTGCTCGTTTAAAAAATAATGACTGTCGAGCTTTCAAAATGACCTTCAGTTCGATAACTTTCTTTGTACAAAGCATGCTGTTCAAGGGAAAACTGTCCTTGAATTGACTATATACTGTTGTGTGGTGTCATTCCAAATTACCCCTTTTACTCAGTGATAAACTTTGACATACAAGGCATACGCTCTTATCTTCTACATTTGTGAACAGAAATTCATTTTCCTGTTCCACGTGGAAGTTGTACATTTTCGGTTTCTTAGGTGGCCCAGGTTCGCCACTCATGATTATTGCCAGCCAGGGATGTATAGCTAAAATAAAAAGCAAGATAGCACTAACTACCAAATGTGTGATATTTGTGTTTTTGTACAGTGTGGTGGTAGTATTGTCAGGGTCAGACTGAAGACAGCTTTTACAGCTGTTTGGATTTAGAATTTAACATGTTTATGATTTATTTGTGCACGCTAGTCAGTATGGTCTGCTGGAGCTAGAACCCAGCAGGGACAGCTTCACCAGGCTCCGGCTCCAGCCGGAGCAAAGAGGGGCAGCGACCCGCTGCCATGTGGCCCAGCCAGCTGGCCATGGTGTTCATCCTGCCAAGGCTGCCCCAGCAGGGACAGCTTTACTGTGCCATGATCCAGCTGGGCTGGAGCAAAGAGGGGCAATTGAAACTTGACTCCAGCCCATCTACTTTGGGTCATCAGGTTCCAAAATTAACAATCTCCCCTGCAATCAGAGCAGCACAGCCTGCCAGCTGTTCCCACCGCTTGCCTTCCAGCTGCCCCTGCCGACTGCCTCTCAGCTACCACTACTCCCACCAGACACCGGCTCCCTGCCAATTGCTCCCGCCGCCCACTGCTGCTGCTCTTGCTGACCATCTGCCATCTGCTGCTGCTGCTCCCACCGGCCGCTGCCACTGTTCCTGCCAGCCCCCTGCCTGCCAGCTGCTACCGTCGACCACCTGCAATCCGCTCCCGCCGGCCACCTGCCAGATGCTCTGTCCGACTGCTGCTGCTCCTGCCGGCCAGCTGCTACCGTCGACCACCTGCAATCCGCTCCCGCCGGCCACCTGCCAGATGCTCTGTCCGACTGCTGCTGCTCCTGCCGGCCAGCTGCTCCCGCCAGCTGCCTGCCACCTCCCAGCTGCTCCTGCTGGTCGGCCTTCTGTCTGCCAGATGCTCATGCCGGCCGCCTGCCGGCCGCTCCTGCCAACCATTGCTGCTCTTCCCGCTAGCTGCCTTCCAGCTGCTTCCGCCAGTCGCTGTCACTCCTCCCGCCAGCCACCTGCCAGCTGCTCCTGTGGGCCACCCACCAGCTTCTCCTGCTGGCTGCTGCCACTGCTCCTGCTGGCTGCCTGCCAGGTACTCCTGCTGGCAACTTGCCAGCTGTTCCCGCCAGCCACCTGTAAGCTACCACTGCTCCTGCCAGCTGCCTACCAGCTGCCGCTGCTCCCGCCACCCGCCTGCAATCCGCTCCTGCCGCCCAGCTTCTGCTGCTGCTCCTGCCAACCATTGCTGCTTTTCCCGCTGCTTGCCTGCCAGCTTCTCCCGCCAGCCACTGGCGCTGCTCCTGCTGGACTCATGTTAGCTACTGCTGTTCCCGCCAACAGCTGCCACTGGTCCTGCCAGCAACCTGCCAGCTGCTCCCGCCGGCCGCTGCTCTCACTAGCCGTCTGCCAGCTGCTGCTGCTGCTCCTGCTGGCTGTCTGCCAGATGCTCCTGCAGGCCTACCGCCAGCAGCTCCTGCCAGCCACTGCCTCTGCTACCATCGACCACAGCTTCTGTTCCCGCTGGCCGCTGGCCACTGCTGGATATCTGACAGCTGCTGGTGCTTCTCCTGCCAGCAACAGCAAGCTGCTTCCGCCAGAGGCCTGCCAACTGCTCCCACCGACCACCTGCCAGCTGCTCCTGCCGACCGCTACTGCTGCTCCTGCCAGCCACTGCTGTTGTTCCTGCTGGCCTCCTGGCAGCTGCACCCATCGGCTGCTGCTGCTGCTGCTCCTGTCTGCCACAGACAACTGTTCCCACCACCTGTCTGCGAGCTGTTCCCACCTGCCACTGCTCCTGCAGGCCATTGCCACTGCTCCCGCTGGCCACCTTCCAGCTTCCCTGCCAGCTGCTCCCGCCGGCTGTTGCCGTCACTCCCACTGGACGCCTGCCAGGCACCCTGCTGGCCACTTCTTCCTCCTGCCAGCCACCATGCTGGCCCTGTGATGGATTTGTCTCTAGGCAAAACCAAGTGATTTCAGCTCTCTGTCATTTTCTTATTGATTTCAGCTCTTGGCCTACAACACAGTCCAGCCAAAAGATTGCAGCATCTACTGGAATAACATCTCTTAGAACTAAAACAGACTCCATAAGGAGTCTCTTTATTATTTTATCATTAGAAAGGCGGGAGGGGTGGGGAGAAACAGATTGAACTCGTCTTACAGCTCATGCCCGGAGGGCATGTAGCCTGTGTGACGGACCGGGCCGTGTCTGGGCACAGCTGAGGGCGTCCGCTCAGGGCGAATTGCTCAAATCCGGGGCTCCTTACAGCCCCCAGACTGGTGACCTCTCCAAACAGGCCACAAACCAGTCCCACAGAGCGCTTCAGCAACCTGCCTGAAGCCTCCCGAGCAAAACCCCTCTGACACCCCAGCAATATCCGTGCCCCAGATGGCCCCGGGCCTCATACACCAGTGGGGGGTCCTAGCACCCAATCCCACCTACCCCGAACAAGTTCTGTCCGGTTCCAAGAAACCAGCCACAGATCCCTGGTCAATTTACCCTCTGGATCTTACCCACAAATCACGCTGGGCCAATCCTTTAGAATCTATATCTAAAGGTTTATTATTACAAGAAAGAAAAGCCTGAGAGTAAGGTTATTAAAGTACAGTACGTTACATGCACCGAATCTCCCAGTCCTCGATGCAGGCTCTAGCAGAGATGTACAGCTGCTGGTTTAAAAGTTCTTATTGCACATCCTACGATCAGGATGGGTTCACAGGTCTTCCGGGCTCTTCAATCCCTGCAATGCTGCCTCTGGGATGAAGTGCTGAGCTGAGAACAAAATGGCATCGACCACATGGCCTCTTTATACCTCCTTCCTGGCCTCTTCTGGTATGCAGCAGGTCACCTGGTCCTCAGCCTCTCTGTGTTCCCTGCTGGCTGCTCTCAGGTGACAGCCCCCATTCTTTGGGTGTGTCCTTGGCCCATTGAGAACCATTGTTCCACAGGCTCGGCCCTGCCCAATGCTTAACCACATGCAGGGAAATCTTCAGTGTGCATACAAGTACATGCTAATAATTGCACACACAGACATTATACAAACACATGAACAGCGTACATAGGATTATCAGATAATAAGCTTCTATTCAATACCTCACATGGCCCCCTTCTATACCATTTTTGGGGCCAACACCCCCATCTATGGGTGCATCAGTGATCGGGCTGCTCCCCTCAATATCCAGCAATATGACAGCCTGCTGGTTCAGAGCTCTGCCCTTCACCCCCAATTGACTTCACAGAGTCTGGAAGAGAAAGCCTTGTCCATCCGAGATTCTTTACAATCACAGTCTCTCTCCTTTGAATGAGTTAAACACAGTCTGCTTTTCTGCATTCCCAATAACCTCAAGCACTGGTGGCCATATTTTACAATTCCTACATTTAGGGTTAACGTGGTTTGTGACCCCCACAACAGCCAAATTAATTATAAAAGGCAAAATACCATTCTAACAACTGAATATCTATCAGGCCTATAGCAACCTGCCTGAACTGTATTTACATAACCACACCCAGGATTTCTTTCCCATTCCAGCTAGCTGTAATGGAAGCATTGATTCAGACCCTGCTTACATCTGCTTTTCTGGATAGGTCTGGATCGTCACACTGTCTCATTTGTAGTGAGAGACTGTTCTCAAACAAAAACCCCAAATTTCATGACAAAAATTGAAGAATTTGTTACAAAATACCCCGAAGGTGATGCACAAAAAATGAACATTGGACAAAATAGCCTGCTGGCATGGTCAAAAAAAGGTGGGATTTTAAACTCTGCAAGTTTTGCAGGCTCATACAGCAGTATTCGAGAGGGGAAGCCTTTCACTGACGGGGATTACGTGAAGAGATGCATGCTAAAAATTAGTCATGAATGTTACCCCAAAAATATTCTCACTGGAGACCACCCAGGGTTACACTAGTATGGATTTATTGCTTGAGGAATTAGCACTCCACTATTTGCACTACAAGGTTAAACCAAAAAACACAGAGCTGCCACTAAAGGTATAAACTACAGAAGATACAGAGCTCTCTCTCTCTTTCACATACACACAAACAAACAAGCACACACGCCCCTCCATTCATTCATTCATTCATTCATTCATTCATTCATTCATTCCTGCCCTCAAACACTCATATAGGCATATGGGTTGCAAAAGGAGCCAAGGCATGTGGATCTTGGAGGGTCTGTCTGCTCATCATGGCTCGGGAGCTGGTCAGGAGGAGAGACACTGGCTGTAGAGATGAATGTCTCAGGAGCAGGGGAAGAAAGAGAGAGAATCTCACATGTGCTCCCTCTCCTTATATTGTGTCTGAATGGCCCCTGTGACTCATTCACCTTGTCATCAGGGAGCATGCCCAGACTTCCCTTTATCCAGCAAAAGCAGCAGTCTGTGATAACTCATCACCATGTGCTCCATTGTTCCCAGTCTTCTTTAAACACAAAGGCTACGTCTACATTTGCCCCTAGTCCGTAATACGGATGCTAAAGTAGCACTTTGGAATAAGCAAATCCGCGGGGGATTTAAATATCCCCCGCGGGATTTGCATTTTCATGGCTGCCGCTTTTTTCCGGCTTGTAGATAAGCCGGAGAAAAGCGCCAGTCTGGACGTGATCCTCCGGAAAAGAGCTTATTTTCCGGAGGATGGCGTCCAGACTGGCGCTTTTCTCCGGCTTATCTACAAGCCGGAAAAAAGCGGCAGCTATGAAAATGCAAATCCTGCGGGGGATATTTAAATGCCCCGCGGATTTGCCTATTCCAAAGTGCTACATTAGCATCCCTATTATGGAATAGGGGCCAATGTAGACACAGCCAAACACTCTCACACTCACACTCAGGGGAGAATGCAGATTAGAGCAAGTTACAAGCAAGGTAGCTGAGAGTTGCATTTTACAGTAAGTTTCTGAGAGTTACAAAGATTACAAAGTTTGACAAAGATCACAATGAGTTGCAGTTTAAAACCTTAGGCCTTACAGTTTAGTGTAGTTTCAGAAAATGCATGTGTAAAATCAAGTAAGCTCAGATGGAGGCTTTTTTTAATGCAGCAATGAACTATTTGATGAGTTTCACAACAGGGACAAAAATCTTACAGAAAATTCGAGACATGCCATTATCAGCAAAAACGGTCCATGACAGAGCTGTGAAAATGGCCCATCATATCAACAAGGAATAAATGCAAAATTTGAGTACAGGTACTTTTTTTTTTTTTGCTTCGGACAAGACAACCAATACATGTGACATTAATTAATTGTGTATTCTGGGATGATATATTTATGGAAATGCTGTACATGAAGAAATTGAGATATTACCAATGACAAATCAAACAAGGGATAAACACATCCTTAAAACTCTGATGCACTTTATAAACGAGAAAAAAAATACAGTCGGATAATCTTGTGTCTGTGTGTATAGTCGGTGCACCCAGCAAATACTGGGGATTCTTTACTTTTCTCAGAACAGCTGCATTGCCTGCTTTTGAACTTTCATTGCATCAGGAGGCATTTTGTGCTCAATCTTGTGGAACTGAACTCAGAAATGTAATGGGACTGGTTGTTCCCATTGTCAATTGGATTCTTGCCCAAGCCCTTAATTACTGTCAATTTCAGTCACTGCTTGAGGAAGTAGATTCTGAATACCTCGCTCTACTAATGCACAATGTTTGCTGGTTATCTCGTGGCAAATTTTTGTCTCGTTTTGCCGCCTACATTAATGAGAGTAATCAATGTTTGGATACGAAGGGTGTCAAACACACTGAGCTTTCAGACTGACTGGTTGCTCAAGTTTTACTATCTTGTCAACATTACCGGTCATTTGAATGAGTTGAACCTTAAGCTACAAGGGCAAGGAAATAAATCCAAACACTGCCTGCTGCAGAGTCAGGACTGTGCATCAAAATTGACTGTCTTAATGAAAGATATTGAGGTGGGCAGACTGGCACATTTTGAAAAATTACAAATGTTTTGTGATTTGTATTAGAGAGAGACTCCACACAACAGCCTTGATTTGCAGCATCTTGCCGGAGTTGTTTGAGCTCCTGATGACAGTCAAGTCTCGTTTTTGTTGACTTTTGCAAACACAGTGCTTTGTGTAAGTTTATGATTCATCCACATAAATTGTCTGTTGAAGAACTGGATTTGACAGTTATTCCAAGCATCTCAGTCAGCGATTTGGAAATGGAAATAGGAGATTTCAAGGAGTCGAATATCTGGGTGGAAAAATTCATCAAGCTGAATTCTGATTTAGAATGCCTTGATCAACAATGTGCAGAATTGGCAAAACTGCACAAATGGGCTGACGTGTTGCATAAAAAAGCCTCCACCTGAGCTTACTTGATTTTACACATTCATTTTCTGAAACTACACTAACTGTAAGGTCTAAGGTTTTAAACTGCAACTCATTGTGATCTTTGTCAAACCTTGCAACTTGCTGTAATCTTTGCAAAACTTTGTAACTCTCAAACTTACTGTGAGCTGCAACTTTGTAACCTTTGTAACTCTCAGCCCTCTCAGCCACTTTGTAACTTGCTCTAAACTGCATTCTCCTGTGTGTGTGTGTGTGTGTGTGTGTGTGTGTGTGTGTGTGTGTTTTGTTTAGGTTGCAATGCTAAGACTGGAGCACATGGTGAGTCATCAGAGACTGCTGCTTTGCTGATAAAGGGAAGTCTGGGCATGCTCCCTGGTAACGAGGTGGATGAGTCACAGGAGCCATTCAGACACAATATAAGGAGAGGGAGCACATGTGAGACCCTCTTTTTTCTTCCCCTGCTCCTGAGACATCCGTCTCTACAGCCAGTGTCTCTCCTCCTGACCAGCTTCCCCAGCCATGATGAGCAGACAGACCCTCCAGGATCCACATGCCTTGGCTCCTTCTGCAACCCATATGTCTGTGTAAGTGTGTGAGTGCCTGAGGGCAGGAATGAATGGGTGTGAATGAGTGAGTGAGTGAGTGAGTGAGTGAGTGAATGAATAAATGGAGGGGTGTGTGTGTGCTTTGGAGTGCTAATTCCTCAAACAATAAACCCATTGCTAGTGTAACCTTGGGTGGTCTCCAGTGAGATTATTTTTGGGGTAACAACATGAAGAAATTGGAGCACGATGATAATCTGATTCTGCAAACTTGGAAAGAACTTCCTGTCACATAGAACACCGTGCAGAATGTCAGCTTGGCCTTACTTTCAATGTTTGGCTCCACCTATATGTGTGAGCAGGCTTTCTCTCATTTGAATCACATCAAGATTGAAGTTTGCATCATAACTGGTCAAATCCAGCTTCATGCATGCATTCAGGCTGTCTTCTGCTACTGCATCTTTTTGCACATTTCTTTGACAGAAGTCCCATTAAAGTCCTTGAGTACAATGTTTCATTTATGCTATTATTAATCATTATGTCGATTATCAATAATATTAAGTTGTAGATTTTCAGTCATACAAATGAGCATTCTTATACAGCTCTTTGTTGACCACTTGTTCTGAATTTTGATGTAGTTTGCCTCTTTGGTTTGAAAAGGTTGCTGACCCATGTACTAGGGGATGTCCCCAGTCTTGGAAGAGGGATGCAGTCACCTTGGGGTAGAGTGCCCGCTCATGGTGAGAGGAGAACTCTCTGCTGAGATGATCTGCGATTGCGTTTTGGACCCCTGGGAGGTGGCAGGCTTCCAGTGTGATGCCATGCACAATGCAAAACTCCCAGAGCCACATTGCCTCTATGCAGAGCTTGGGAGCTCAGGGCCTCCCCTTGTCTGTTTATGTAATACATTGTGGCCGTGTTTTCTGTGAGTACACGCACCACCCTGCCTTTTAAGTGCAGTAGGAACACCTCACACACATTCCATATCGCCTGTAGCTCTTTCACATTTATGTGGAGTACCCTTCCCTGACCCGCTTAGCCTCAACTATGTGTTTTGGAACCGTTCAGAGGAGTTTTACCAACTTAGCTGTAGTTCTTCTAAACTGAATGTTGCACGGGTGCTAAATACAATTATAGCTGAAGGCTACAAATGGAAAAAACTTAACATGACCACTGAAACTGTATCTGAAGTTGCCAAAATGATCAGAGGTGTAGTGGAGACCTCAGACCTGATAAAACAGTCAGACAAGGTGTCAGCGAAAATTGGTTGTTCAGTGTGTAGCAGGGTTTGTAAAATCAGTCACAAAACTTTGTACATGTCAGAACCTCAACCTAAGGGGTCAAAAAACTTTAAGCTGAATATCAATTAAAATACATTGTTTATATTATGCTGGTTTTGCCTCAGAAAAAATGGCTGTTTTTTAAAAACTAAGATGTGTTGGGATATGTAAAATGAATACTGGTCTGGGATGGTGGCAAGGATTGCAGGCATTATCCTTGGACATGCTCTTTCCCTTCATTTTGTAGCCTAGAAAAATAGAGAAGCATGCAGCTGTTCTACTTTGTTGTGTCTCTTGCTTATCTTCATTGGTTCTGCACAACATCATCAGGGTCAGATTCCTTGTAATCTCTGTAACCTGTTAGTTTGTAGCATAGAAATGTGTTGATTTAATTAGAAAATCTGTAAATAGTAATTAGGGGCGGGTATAATTGTATTCATTATTTGCTTATTAATATTCATTTTATGGGAGTTAACATTACTAAATAAGGCTTTAGGAAAAGTAGTGATAGACATGTGAATTAACATACTAAAACAGATAAAAGGGTGTGATCGTCACCAGATTGTTGCCACTTGGACACTGTGTTAATGTCTGAGGTAAACGTGTGTAGGCAATAAAGTGATTCTGTTTACCCCATCCGCTCCTGGGTTGCCTGTTTCTTCTTTAACAAGATGTTTATACCCAATTCTGTATTCAATAAAGCAAAAGGGAGAGTTGTATTTGTGTTTTAAAGTAAGACGGGTTAGACATGGCCAACTTGCTTAAAGACAATTTATTATTCTCCCGGAGCAGTTGTAAGTTTTGGGGGAGTAATGCCCTTATTCCAGGCTGCTAAAAGGCACCACAAAAATTTGAGTAAAAAGCAGGTTGCTGCCTGGCTAGCGGATCAAGATGCTTACACTTTACATAAACCGGCAAGAATTAAATTTAAAAGAAATAAAACAGTTGTGTCTGATGTGGACATGCAATGGCAGGTGGATTTGGTTCACATGGCTCCCTATTCTGATCACAACGATGACCGTAAATATATTTTAACAATGATAGACATTCTGTCTAAATATGCCTGGGCAGTATCCCTAAAGAATAAAACCGAGACAGAAGTGGCTAAGGTGTTTAAAGCTGTTTAAAGGTCACGTGCCTCAAAAATTACAGACATATAGAGGGAAAGAGTTTTTAAACCAGGCTTTAAAGACTTTACTCACGCACCACGGCGCAAACCATTTTGTTACCAATAATGAAGTTAAGGCCGGCGTTGTGGAGAGGTTTAACAGAACTTTAAAAATCAAAGATGTGGAGGTATAACCTTTCGATATATTGATGTGTTGCAGGCCTTCATAGACAGGTACAACAGAAGTTATCACAGAACTATTAGAGGACGCCCGGTTGACGTAACACACGCTAACGGGCTGAGCACGTGGAAAACAGTCTATGGAGATAGTTTTAAAATAAAGGGCCTGTGAGTGATTGTTTTAGAGACCCTCACGTGGTCTCCTTTCTTTAAAAAGGGGGCTTTTGAAAAGGGATATCAGCAGACCTTTACTGTTGAAATATTTATTGTGACTGGTTTTATTACGAGGACAAAGGCCAGTGTACACATTAAAAGATTACGGAGAAGAGGAAGTAGCGAGGTCTAATTACAAAGACTAAACCCTAACCAGGACCTGGTTTATAGGATAGAAAAAAATTCTAGCGAAAAAATGACGGGACAGGAATGAGTATTTTTTGGTGAAATGGAAAGGCTGGCTTGAAAAATTCAACAGCTGGGTTAAAGTGGCTTATATATAAGACCTTTGTCACGTTACTGGATGTTAAGGGGATCAGACAGGTCACTGCTGCACCCAAGGGGGGGCGTGTTTGCCCCAAAGTATGTACAAAGGGGGCCATGTGAGGTGTCAAGTGAAAGCTTGTGTTCTACTGATGCTATATATTCTACTCATGTACTTGTGTGATATCTGTATGTGGAGTTATAAATATGTACTCTGTGTTGATGCTGAAAGATTCTCTGTCGGAGACAGAGCAATGGAGCAAGAATGTTCAGCCAATGGCTATGCTAATTATCAAGGCTCTCAGAGAGGCGAATACACACCAGAGGAATGTGTCTGGGACCTGCAAACCAGACAGTATCATGATTGCTGACTTGGGACACAAGGATAGGTCACTGAGTCATGTGACCTGCTCCAGCTTGGAAGATACCAGGGATGGATATAAAATGCCACGAGGCGAACTCCATCTTGCCTTCAATTCTGCTACTGATTCCAGATGCAGTCTTGCAAGGAACAGCGAGCCAGGGAGAATTGTTGGCCCATCCTGACATAGGATGTACACCAGAGACTTTTAAAATAGCAGTTTGTAACATCTCTGCTAAGAGCCTGCATCGAGGACTGGGAGATTCGATGCATGTAATGTATTCTCCTTAACAACACGACTCTCAACCTTTTCTTTCTTTTATTAATAAACTTTTAGAGTCTAAAGGATTGGCTCAGCGTGGTCCTGTGGGTAAGATCCAAAGTGTAAATTGACCGGGTGTTTGTGGCTGGTTCTTTGGGACCGGAAAGACCCGTTCAGGGTAGGTGGGATTGGGTTCTATAACCCCTCACCTGTGTGTAGGCCCAGGGCTGATTGTGGCACAGGGAGAGCTGGGGTGTCTGAGGGGTTTTGCTTGGTGTGACTGGTTTGTGGCCTATTTGGGAAAGGTCTTCAGTCAGGGGCTGTAAGGAGCCCTGAGTTTGAGCAATTCGCCCTGAGCAGATGCACTCAGCGGTGCCCAGACCCAGCCCGGTCCGTCACAACCTTTAATAAAGGAAAAATGGCTGAAGGGGTGTCGAGGTTGTTCCCCGCTCTGGCACAATGAATGCAGAAGTGGGGGGGGGGCACAAAAGCACCGCAAAACCTGGTCTCTACAGGCTTTTGTACAAAAACTTCCCCCAAAATCCTAATACCCAGACTTTGGGAAATAAAAACTGCTGCCACCACCCAAGTATTACAAGAAAAACCAGGGAAGAGATCACTTGGGAAACCTCAGCTATAAAGTAAAACCAGGACACAAAAATTAACCAATACGAGGTTAAATAAAAAAGAAAGAACTTTTATTATCAAAACAATACCCCAGTTACAAGCATAGTTGGAATGGCTAGATGGTACTGGGAGATGAGGCGAATGGGAGCAGATGCACCAACTTCACCAACTAACCACCCTGATCCCATGAATGCTGCAGTCACTGTTCAATACCCCAGGAAACGCCAGACCCAGAGAGTGGAAGAACAACAGAGACTGTATCCTCCCAGGAGTTCAGTGTACAACTGTGTGGGTATGGGGTGTGATTATGACATGGCAAATCTGTAATTGGGCTGGTACCTTAACCCAGCCCCAGAACACGTATGGCTACATCTAGACTGGCATGATTTTGCGGAAATACTTTTAACGGAAAAGTTTTTCTGCAAAACTGCGTCTAGATTGGCAAGGATGCTTTTGCGCAAAAAGTGCTTTTGCGCAAAAGCATGCGTGGCCAGTCTAGACGCGATTTTGCGCAAGAAGGCCATTTTAGCCATCGGGGCTTTTTTGCGCAAAGCAATTCTTCTTGCGCAAGAGGGCTTTTTCCTGAGTGGGAGCATGAAAGTATTTGCGCAAGAAGCACTGATTTTGTACATTACGAAGTCAATGCTCTTGCGCAAATTCAAGCGGCCAGTGTAGACAGCTGGCAAGTTTTTGCGCAAAAGCGGCTGCTTTCACACAAAATCTTGCCAGTCTAGACGCACCCTATGAGTATAAATCTTCTGTGCTGTCTGTAGATAACAGGAAGGTTTGTGAAAGGGGTGAGTGTGATTCTGAGTTGTCTGTGGCTAGTCAGTCCTACTGGGAACAAGGTAAAAGTTTCTCTCAATATTTGCCTGAGGGAGAGTGTTGTGTGTGTCTGTGAGTAAGATTCCTGCATGTCTGTCTGATGCCTCAGAGGTGAGGCTGGAATCTAAAACAGGGCAGGGAGAGCCCAGTAATCAGGGAAGTGTTTATCTTTTTCCTCAGCTAAAACTTCACTCTGGCCAGCCACTCCAGACTGCTCCAGAGAAAGTTCTGGAGAGTGATGAGTTGTTGGATGGTGAAGCTTGTGAATCTGGACTTGCACAAGCTAACCGTAATTTGTGTAGGGGTGCTCAGTGGGAGCAACCTCTATGTGTGGAGATTGGCAGTTTGGATGCTGGGAGGGGTGGTATGCCTGTGCAGGGCCGGCCTTAGGCCGATTCGACCGATTCCCCCAAATCGGGCCCCGTGCCTAAGGGGTCCCTGTGCCCTGAACCCAGAAGTGTGCCGGGGGCCATGGGCGGCGAGTGAATATTCAGAGCCAGGGGGGCCTTGCTCCAGCAATATGTGGAGCTGGGTCTCTCCCCCAGCTCTGCCTGGAGCAGGCCCTGGACGCCCCCTGCCGGCACCCCCCCCCCCCCCCCGCTGCGTGTCCTCTCACCCCAGCCCCAGAGTGTCCCCGTCAGCCCTGGACCGTCCCTGCCGTGCACGGCTCTCAGCGCAGCTCCCCCTTGCGCTGCCATGCGCGGCGTTGCAGGTGGGCGGGGAGGACATCCGGGCGTGACGTGATGTCACGGCCCGGGATTTTAAAACTCCTCGGAGCCACGTTGTGGGGGGTGTGGCTGGCTCCGGGTTCAAACTCCAGGTCCTGAGTGCAGACTCTGGCCCTGCAAAGTGTAAGGCAGAAGGTAGGGAAGGGGCTTGTGCGGTTGGGGAGGGGTGGGAGAGGAAGGGGCTTGTGCAGAGGGGGAGGGGGAAGAAAGGGGAAGGCACCAAGGGACAGGGTGGAGGAGAGACAAATGGCAGGGGGCCAAGTGCAGACAATGAGGGAAAGGGCAGGAGGGGAGGTGTCAGTGGGATGGGGGACAGGGTGATGCTGGGAGAGGAGAGGAGAGGAGAGGGTAAGGGCATTGGGGGCTAGAGGGGGAGGTGCTGGGAGAAGGCTTGAAAGAAGGGGTAGGCATGAGAAAGGTGGGGATGGAGCAAGGCATGTGTGAGGGCACAGAGGGGCAGGAGTGGAACGAGGCAGAGAGTGGTGAGGGGGTGGGCATCAGGGAAAGAGGGCAAAGGGGGCAGGGGCAGTGAGGGAAGGGGGAGGCACCAGGAGGGTGCAGGGCTAAGGGAAGGTGCAGGTGCCAGGGGATTCTGGGGTGAAGCAGAAGGGCAGACACCTGCAGGGGAGGGACCAGCACCAGAGGAGAGAGGCAGGGCAGGTGTGTAGAGGGAGGTGTTGAGAGGGGATGAGGAGGGGTAGCTCACATGATCAGAGTGGGGCTACTGGAGGAGTGGGCACAGCCTGGTGGAGGGGGGCAGGTCGCAGGAGGGCTGAGGGCGGTGAGAAGGGCAGGAGTCAGGACAGCAGAGGAGGGTGAGGGGTTGGGGGGCAGCAGGCACCAGGGGAGATGATGGAGCAAGGAGAGGAGACATGGCAGCAGAGAGAAAAGGGGAAGGTTTATAAAATATTTATTAATAACTTGGTCTGCTGCCCACGGCCAGTTTGTTTGCGCCCCGCGGTGCAGTTTGGGTTTGTGTGGGGATCAACACGTGGCTGGCGAGTGGGAGCCAAACCAAAAGTAGTCAGTGTAATGATCTTCTGTTGATGTGTTTTAGTAGTTAAATTCTTGGACTGTCATTGCTCATGAAAAGTGCTGTCACATGGGTAGAAATCGGGGAAATGTTGCATTTTATTAATATCAGCAGAACTGACTTAAATAGGGCCAGTGTGTTGTGTAGTCTTGCCTTCATCTTTGTATTCATTCCCGTCAGTGTGAGAGAAGCTATTTGTATATATTTGCTTGCATAAGCAACCACACTTAAGTTGAGGCCTCAGCATGTTCTGTAAGTATCAGTGTGGCCCCGGGGCTTCCAAAGTTGAGTTGCCCTAGCGCATCCCTGACAGGTGTCTGTCCAACCTGCTCTTAAATATCTCCAGTGATGGAGATTCCACAGTCTCCCTGGGCAATTTATTCCAGTGTTTAACCAACCTGAGAGGCAGGAAGTTTTTCCTAATGTCCAACCTAAACCTCCCTTGCTGCAATTTAAGCCCATTGCTTCTCATCCTAACCTCAGAGGCCAAGCAGAACAATTTTTCTTCCTCCTCCTTATGATACTCTTTGAGGGTATGTCTACACTACCCCGCTAGTTTGAACTAGGGGGGGTAATGTAGTCATACGGAGTTGCAAATGAAGCCCGGGATTTGAATTTCCCGGGCTTCATTTGCATAAAGCCGGCGCCGCCATTTTTAAATGCCGGCTAGGTCAGACCCCGTGCCGCGCGGCTACACGCGGCACGGACTAGCTAGTTCGGATTAGGCTTCCTATCTGAACTAGCTGTACTCCTCGTGGAACTCGTGGAGCTGTACACCTCATTTGCAACTCTATATGACTACATTGCCCCCCCTAGTTCGACCTAGGGGGGTAGTGTAGACATACCCTGAGATACTTGAAAGCTGCTCTCATGTCCCTTTTCGGTCTTCTCTTTTCCAAGGTAAACAAGGCCAATTCCTTCAGCCTTGCCTCATACCTCATGTTCTCTAGACCTTTCATCATTTGTGTCGATCTTCTCTGGACTTCCTCCAGTCTCTCCACATTTCCTGAAATGTGGCGCCCAGAAGTGGACATGATACTCCAGCTGGGGCCTAATGTAGATGGCTCATTCCCTGCCTAGGGGACGTGAGACTGGGCGGGTTAATTTCCAATCCCCCTGTTTATTCTTTTCCTAAGCCAGGAGGGCACAGTAGTTCTGATGAGGGCCCTGCAGGAAGGCAGCCCGCACTGCCCCCTGCCTGAAACCTTGTGCAGGTGTTAAACAGCTGTCCAGCCCACCCCAGAGGTGACTGCATTTCAGCATGCCTGAAGCAACACAGCACCAGCAATGGACAGGAGAATGGCTCCCGGGCATGGCTTGCGCATGACTGCTTCAGTCCTGTTGGATGGGCCTCAGCCTCTTTCCTTCCCCTCCCCCGCTTTGCAATGGGGCTGTAGACTCTGGGGGAGAGGGGTGGAGGCAGGCAGAGGTGTCTCCCTGTGGCAGATGTAGACACGTCTCTGTTTTAATCATTCTCTCATTGAAGTTTTTAGCTTTGTATTGAGTGCTTTTACATGGAAACTTTGTATTACGTCTTGGTAGAATAGTCCCTAGGACAAGTGAGGCAGAGACTGTCCCTGTGGGCGAATGAGGTGGGAATGGAGAAGGCGGAAGGTGACACCTCTGGGCAGTTGCAAAGTTTGGAGAGGGGATGGAAGCCAGATCCAAGATCAATGAGCCCTGGGCAGTGGGCCCATTGAAAGGAGACTGGACCTGTGGATGCCTTGGGGGTCTGCAGCAAGGGCCTGCTTTGGGAAGCCCCCTCTTTGGAGGTGAATGTGGCAGCATTGAGACACCACCCAGAAGCAGGCGCCACAGACACTAACTGCAGATTCATGGGACAGCTCTCACAGATCTTGCACATGCATAAGAGGATAGATCTGCGGGGGGGGGGGGGGGGGGCAGAGGGGTCAGTTGCCCTGGGCACCATGCTAGGGAGGCTCCAATTTAATCCCATTCTATTCCCCCTGCTATCCCTCAGCTCACGTGCTCCTACTTCGCCTGCCACTGGCAGCTGGAGCCTCCTCTCTGCTCCAAGCCCGACCCTCCTCCATCTCCACTGGAGGGTGAGTGCATGTGGGAGGAGTAACATTAGTTCGGACTAAGGGCTTTAGTCCGAACTAACGCGTCCCGGTGCGCACTTCCTGGTTCGAATCAGCTGTGATTCGAACTAGCGCGCTGGCGAGATCATGTTAATGGAGCGCGGGATATTGAAATCTCCGCTTCATTAACTACTTCGGTTGTCTCCATTTGCATCCCTAGTTCGAACTAGGGATGCAGTGTAGACGTACCCCAAGTGAGTTATAAGATCAAGAACACATATTCCTGCGCATCGAGGCTGGCGGCTCCTGGGAGCCTGCCCGGGGCCGCAAGAGGCGGGCGCCTGCCTGGTCTAGTGCGGAGATCGTGGACCTCATCGAGGTTTGGGGGGAAGCCTCCAATGTCCACAACCTCCGCACTAGGCACAGGAAAGTGGCCGTCTAGGGCAGGAGAGCTGCCAGCCTGGCCACCCAGAAGCAGGTTTGCATGAAAATCAAGGGGGTCCACTGAGACCCCCGACCCTGAGCCCTGAGCTTACAATGGCCGTACTGGGTCAGACCAAAGGTCCATCTAGCCCAGTAGCCTGTCTGCCGACAGCGGCCAACCCTAGGGACCCTGGAGGGGATGGACCGAAGACAGTGACCAAGCCATTTGTCTCGTGCCATCCCTCTCCAGCCTTCCACAAACCTTGGGCAGGGACACCACTCCTACCCCCTGGCTAATACCACTCCATGGACCCAACCTCCATGACTTGATCTCACTTCCCTTTAAACTCTGTTCCAGTTGTAGCCTTCACAGCCTCCTGCAGCAAGGAGTTCCACAGGTTGACTCTTTGCTTTGTGAAGAAGAACTTTCTGTTACTAGTTTGAAGCCTGCTACCCATTCATTTCATTTGGTGTCCTCTAGTCCTTCTATTATGGGAACTAATGAAGAACTGTTCTTTATGCACCCTCTCCACCCCACTCATGCTTTTATAGACCTCTATCATATCCCCCCCGTCTCCTCTTTTCTAAGCTGAAAAGTCCCAGTCTCTTTAGCCTCTCTTCATATGGGACCTGTTCCAAACCTCTGATCATTTTAGTTGCCCTCCCCTCTCCCAGCCTCTCTCTTCCCCTCTCCCACCTCCTTTTCCCAGTCTCCCCGAGTTTTGTTCAATAAAGAGAGTTTCTATTTTTGAACACACGTGTCCTTTATTTTGTACATCAGGAAGGGGGGCTAGGGAGGGGTAAGTGGAAGGAGGTGAGGGAGGAATGGGGTACGAGCCCCCAATGGGGAGGACTGGGGTGGCTCTGCGGGCTCCTTGGGGTGGAAGCTCTCCTGCAGCCCCCCAATTGACCCCCCCGGATGGCAGCCTGCGGCAAGTGCAGCCGGGCTGATGGCTGAGTGCTGTGATGTGCCGAGTGTGGGCATTGAGGGCACTCCAAGCCAGGACTGCTTTGCAGGTAGGGAACCCCTGAGAACTGTCTGTCCGGGGTGGGGGTTGGGTCCCTTTAAGCACAGCCCTCGGCTAGCCTGAGACAGCAGCTCCACGCTCTAAGTCCTAACCTGATGCCCTGCCGGCACTGCTTCCGGCCAGCCTTAACCTCGGTTCAGGGTCCACTTAACGTGGACATGCTAGTTCGAATTAGCAAAATGCTAATTCGAACTAGTTTTTAGGTCTAGATGCACTAGTTCGAATTAACTAATTAACGAATTAAGTTCGAACTAGCGGTTTGTATGTGTAGCGCCTATCAAAGTTAATTCGAACTAACATCCGTTAGTTCGAATTAACTTTGTAGTGTAGACATACCCTAAGGTGCCACTTTACTAGGAGTTGAGAGAGACAGAATGATTTAAACCCAGGCAGGACCACCATGGAATTCAGGGCATGGGAGCGGACTGAACAAAGAAAGTGAGTACCAGGGAAATGAGAGTCCAGTCACGTTCAGGGTAATTTTTCTTTATTTTGTGGTTTGGTTTGAACTTCTCTGTGTGATTCAATACCTCCCCTCCCCCCTTACCATCTAAGCGTTGTGCCAGTTTTTTTCCATTGTTTTAATTTGATTTCCTCAGTTGCTTTGTACATCTAGCAACCACGTCTGCTTTCTCAAGTATAGCTTTTGTTTTGTAATAAAAATCACTTATCTTAAGGTGAGGATTTGATTCTTGTGTCCTGGAAGGTCTGTCTGTGTCTGCAGGCCTCTGACTGAGGGGTCAGCTACCAGAGACTGCAGCTTGTTTTTCTCTTTTCTGTTTCAAGCTCTTTTAGGGCAAAAGAGCTTGGGGTACCCCTGGGGGTGGTTTCAAGTGTTCACCCCTGGTTTTTTTAGGGATCAAAAGCACTTGATGGTGGCAGCAATTCCCCAAAACCTGTGTGTTAGGATTTTGGGGGGAAGTTTTTGTAACCAGTGCCTGTAGAGGCAAGGTTTTGAAGCTCTCTTGCGGACCGCCACCTTCTGCACTTGGCATGTCAGAGTGGGGAACAGCTTTGATAAGGGGTCAGAGGTTAAAGGGTCTGTGACCGTTCACGTAATAACCCACGTGACCCTCCACACAGTTTTTGGCAATTACACGTTTATTCACACCCACTTGGCGCAGCATGGGGAACCACCCCCTGATCTCTTTGCACTTCAGTGTAAAAGACGGCCAGCTCAGCTCCCTGGCTGCGGGAGGGGGACCTGGGCCAGCCCTCTCTCCAGGTCCCGACCCAGGGCCCTAAGGACGGAGAATCCTCCCTGTCTCGGTTGGTGGGGTGTGTAGCCAGACAGGACCCCCCCCCCCCCCCGCAACATCCATCTTGCTTGCCCGTTTTAGGTGCCTCAGAGCGCACAGGGCACAGAGAGCAATAAAATCAGCAGTCTTTGAAGCCTTGACAGAAGGCCCAGATATGCTGACTGCTGTGACCCTGGATGGCTGTAAACAGAGATACGCCAAGTGCTGACCTGCAAGGGCAGCAGAAAGTGCCCTTGGCTAGCACTGATATTGATACGATCACACAACCATCCTCGTGGGGGGGAACCTCTCGCTGAGCAAAGAATGTCCAGTACTCCCAATTTAGTTCTCTCTCTTACAAGTGTAATTTAAGTTCACAACTCCCTTGTAAGAACTGGCGTCACAAAGACAGACCAGCACAATTTGGCATCTTAGATAAGAAAGAGGATACGTGCCCCCATGGGTATAAAGATGGGGCCCAGCAGCACACTTATTTGAGCTTCGATCCACCAACTACCTGCTGGTCGGGGTTACGTGATTGAACTCCCGAGGTCCACATGGGGATGCCCTGCCTCGTATTCGTCTTTCCTAGGGATTGAGTGACCAATCCTGGCCTGACACATTGGAATCGAGAGACGCAGAAGGGGGTAAAAATTGTACCCGTATGTGTCCTTTTGTTTTAGTGCATGCATAGAATAGAGCTCTTTAAAGATTAAGCTGTCACTTGGTACCATTATTTTTGTTTTGTTTTCTTTGTTTTTTTTATTTTTCCTTTTCTTTTCCTTTTCCTTTGTAACCATTTAAAGATTTGTATTTGCTAGCAGTTAAGAAATAGAGCAATAGCCACTGTAACCACATGCTTTAGAAACCTCTTTAATAAATCTATAAGGGTAAGTCTACACTACAACGTTAATTCGAACTAACTTAGTTCGAATTAGTTAATTCGAACTAAGCTAATTTGAACTAACGGATCCAGACTAAAAAACTAGTTTGAATTAGTGTTTTGCTAATTCGAACTAGCATGTCCACATTAAGTGGACCCTGAAGCGGGGTTAAGGATGGCCGGAAGCAGTGCCGGCAGGGCATCAGAGGAGGACTTAGAGCGTGGAGATGCTGTGTCAGGCTAGCCGAGGGCTGTGCCTAAAGGGTCCCAAACCCCACCCCGGACAGACAGTTCTCAGGGTGCCCCACTTGCAAAGCAGTCCTGGCTTGACGTGCCCTGAGTGCCCACACTGGGCACATCACACCACTCGACCATCAGCCCGGCTGCACTTGCCGCAGGCTGACATCTGGGGAGAGGGGGCAATTGGGGGGCTGCAGGAGAGCTTCCACCCCCAGAAGCCCGCAGAGCCAGCCCAGTCCTCCCCATCGGGGGCTCATGCCCCATTCCTCCCTCACCTCCTTCCACTTACCCTTCCCTAGCCCCTCTTCTTGATGTACAAAATAAAGGACAATTGTGTTCAAAAATGGAATCTGTCTTTATTGAACAAAACTGGGGGAGACTGGGAAAAGGAGGTGGGAGAGGGGAAGAGAGAGGCTGGGAGAGGGGAGGGCAACTAAAATGATCAGAGGTTTGGAACAGGTCCCATATGAAGAGAGGCTACAGAGACTGGGACTTCTCAGCTTAGAAAAGAGGAGACGGAGGGGGGACAGGATAGAGGTCTCTAAAAGCAGGGGTTGGGTGGAGAGGGTGCACACAGAAAAGTTCTTCATTAGTTCCCATAAAGAAGGACTAGAGGACACCAAAGGAAAGGAATGGGTAGCAGGCTTCAAACTAGTAACAGAAAGTTGTTCTTCACAAAGCAAAGAGTCAACCTGTGGAACTCCTTGCTGCAGGAGGCTGTGAAGGCTACAACTGGAACAGAGTTTAAAGGGAAGTGAGATCAAGTCATGGAGGTTGGGTCCATGGAGTGCTATTAGCCAGGGGGTAGGAGTGGTGTCCCTGCCCAAAGTTTGTGGAAGGCTGGAGAGGGATGGCACGAGACAAATGGCTTGGTCACTGTCTTCGGTCCATCCCCTCCAGGGTCCCTAGGGTTGGCCACTGTCGGCAGACAGGCTACTGGGCTAGATGGACCTTTGGTCTGACCCAGGACGGCCATTGTAAGCTCAGGGCTCAGGGTCGGGGGTCTCAGTGGACCCCCTTGATTCTCTTGCACACCTGCTCCTGGGTGGCCAGGCTGGCAGCTCTCCTGCCCTAGACGGCCACTTTCCTGTGCCTAGTGCGGAGATAGTGGACGAGGTCCACGATGTCCGCACTAGCCCAGGCGGGTGCCCGCCTCTTGCGGTCCCGGGCAAGCTCCCGGGAGCCGCCAGCCTGGTCCCGGGAAGAGGGGGAGGGCTGGGGGACATCGGGTGGGTGGCTCTGTGCCGTGCCAGGTGCAGGGTCTGCTGTCTGGGTGCTGGCAGGCTTGCACCTGGCACGGGCACCGTAGCCAGCCCGTGCCCCTTTAAGGGCTCCGGGGCTGGGAGGGGGGCATAGAGTTTCCCTGGTGTTGGCCAGAGTGGCCACCAGGGAAAGCTGGGGAGGGCTAGCCTCCCACTAGTTCGAATTAAGGGGCTACACACCCCTTAATTCGAACTAGCTAGTTCGAACTAGGCTTAATCCTCGTAGAATGAGGTTTACCTACTTCGAACTAAGTGCTCCGTTAGCTCAAATTAAATTCGAAGTAGCGGAGCGCTAGTGTAGCGCCTATCAAAGTTAGTTCGAACTAACATCTGTTAGTTTGAACTAACTTTGTAGTGTAGACATACCCTCCCTGTTTAAGCTTTAACTTGACTCCTCCTGTTGCTGTAACAGAACCAGACATAATTAAAAGAACTCCAGCCAGTCAAAGGGGTAGATGCAGGCAGAGCTGAGCGTTTCGATTGTGTCGCCTCCACGGGACAGATCCTTAGGGCACCCGTCAGCCATTTCCCGGCTGCCCGCTGCGAAGGAACCTTGTGTCCTAGCAGTTAGAGTCTCTGGTGTATAATAGAACTCACATACACACCACTCACTACCCCAACAGTCAGCTGACAGGGTGTTACCCCCTAAATGCACCAACCCTCGGGTATCCACTCAACCCTACCCTGGGTCACTTCCTCCTGGCTGGCCTCCTGCCAGCCCTGGCTCACCTGTCCACCTGACAGGTCTCTTCTTCACCCCTTCTCCTTTCCGTCCCCCTCCTTTATCTTCAGCCCCTTATCAACTCCACCCTCCACGGCAGCTTCCCTCCCTCCCCCTGCATGACTTGTCGGAGCGTCTGCCAGTGTGGGCACCGTTGCCTCCCCTCCCGGCCTTCTCCTCCCCCCGAGCCATCCTCCTCTCCTGGGGAGGTGTGGTCACGCCCTCGCCCCATCGCCAGCCGCTGACGTCACCCCCAGGCCTCAGCTCGGTTCCCGGTGCACGCGCCGTGTTTGCAGCTCTGCAACTTGCGCTCCACGTCCCCAGCCGCACCACCATCTCCCTTTTCCGGGCGGGAGTGCGGGGCAGCCCTGCTCCATCGCAGGGTCAAAGAGCACGGGGTGGGGGGTGTCTAAGGGTGTTAGGCACTGGGGAGCAAGGGGCTGGGTGGACTAGTAACATTTGCATATTTGTTATTTGCAAACATGGGATAAGGGCTACTCTTCAATCCTAAGAACAGCTTTGTATTCTGCACTGTAGCTGCCTTAATCACCTCTCCGTTGTCTCCCATTGCAGACACAAATCCTGCCTCCCCTTCCAGCTCTACCCAAATGCAGCTAGAATTTCTACAGCTAGCCCTGGATCTGCAATACTGAGCAATATGCCTGAGCACAAAAGGGCACTCAGACCAAGTTTACATTTCAGAACAGGTTGCACAGAGAGCATTGTAGGTTGTGTTCACAACTACATTTCATTCTGAACAACACTTTTGGACCCCTCAGCCCAGGGGTGGAGTTCATTCATTTTAACATTAACGTATTTTTTAAAAATTTCTAGATGAAGCATCTGCTTCCAGCAGTCATAGAGTAAGTCACTGCAAGGATTCTAAGGCTGATGAATTTGGGCTGGAAATGCAGACTTCTAGGAATTAACTGAAGATATTAAAACAGCACTGTTCCCATCCACAAGGTTTCAGGGACTAAGATGCGTCATGAGGCCCTATTTCTCCCAGTAGCTGTTATTAAGGAAGCAGCTTCAGTCCTTAGCAAACAGAGGCTTGGAGCACATAGAAGCATTATTACTCATTAATTTAATTGAGAAAAGTATCTTCTGGGGCAATTTAATTACAGAGGACAGGTAGCTTCCGGCCCTGAGGAGACAGAGGAGCAAATGGTTTCACAGAACAATGGTAAATCATTTCACTTAATCAAGTTATAGTTTCTTTTGCTCTCCCAAGCACTGGCTCATGCAGCCAGTAGGTGTCAGAACCCTTAAGTAAGAATATGATGCTGTTATGGAATCTGTGACTTTCCAGGACTTCTTCCACTTCAGCCAGGAGGAACAGCAACAGAAGCAGAGCAGAGGCCAGGGCTAGCAGTCAGTCTCTACTGCCAGGGCAGTGAACCCAGGGTAGGGTCATCTCCAACCTGGAGCAGTAGCAGTCAGCCCCCACCACAGGAACAGTGTCAGGGCTGGAGCAGCTGCCAAGGTCATCCCGTCAGGGCTCTGTTAGTCCCTCCAAAAGTATTTTTAGTAAAAATCACTGACAGGTCATAGACTTCCATGAATCTGTTTATTGCCCCCAACCTCTCAGACTTCCATGGCAAGATCTGAACCCTACCTTTAAATAGTCTATATTTGTAGTGGACCAACATAGTAGCAGACTTACAGTTAGGCTACCTTCACTCACTACACCAGCCTTCAAGCACCTGCCCCAACCTCATGCACTTCCCATTCTTCCTCTGCATGTTTATTAAGTAAGCTGTATGGGACAGAGACAAGACTTTCTACATCTCAGTAAAGCCTGCAACATACCTCCTGAATGTGAATAATAGTGATCCAAGCCAACAGTTGGTACTGTTTCAAAGAGAAAGCCATAAACTCCATGCTTTTCTACCCCAAAAGAGCAAATGCCTGTACTGCAGTTGGGAGAAGCTGACAAGTCTCCATGCCTTCTCCCTTTTCAGAACCCCAGTAGCTTCCCTTCCCCCAAACTTACCATCAATTACTACAACCTATTCATAGCAGTGGTTGACTCAGGACACTGCAGTTAGACAATCCTATCCAGTCATTTCATAGAATCCTAGAACTGGAAGGGGCCTGGAGAGGTCATCAAGTCCAGTCCCCTGCCCTCACGGCAGGACCAAGCACCATCTAGACCATCCCTGATAGCTATCCAACCTGCTCTTAAGTATCTCCAGAGATGGAGATTCCACAACCCCCACTAGGCAATTTATTCATGTTTAACCACCCTGACAGTTAAGAACTTTTTCCTAATGTCCAATCGAAACCTCCCTTGCTGCAGTTTAAGCCCATTGCTTTTTGTCCTCAGAGGCCAAGGGGAACAATTTTTCCTCCCTCCTCCTTGTGACACCCTTTTAGGTACTTGAAAACCCCTCTCAGTCTTCTCCTTTCCAAACTAAACAAACCCAATTCTTTCAGTCTTCCCTCATAGGTCATGTTCTCTAGACCTTTCATCATTCTTGCTGCTCTTCTCTGGACCCTCTCCAATTTCTCCACATCTTTCTTGAAATGCGGTGCCCAGAACTGGACACAATACTCCGAGGCCTAATCAGCGCAGAGTAGAGCGGAAGAATGACTTCTCGTGTCTTGCTCACAACACTCCTGTTAATGCATCCCAGAATCATGTTTGCTTTCTTTGCAACAGCATCACACTGCTGACTCACATTCAGTTTGTGGTCCACTATGACCCTGTCATGGTGTGGCCACACCCCACACTCAAGCTCAAGGAGTCCACCTGGCCCAGGTGGCTGAGGGGGCCCCACCCCTGCAGCCCTGCTGGGCATGCTCCCAGAGCAGCCCAGGTACAAAAGGCTGCAGAGCTGCTCAGTTGGGGGCAGATCTCTGAAGGAGAAGGAGCTGCTGCCTGACATCCAGAGCAGCAACTGCTGCCACCAGAGTGAGAGGTGCTGGACCAGCTAACCATGCCACTATCCGCCTCAGGCTGAGCCCAACCACAATGCAGACTACACTGTCCAACCCCCCTAGACATGGGCACTGCACCTGCTGCAGCTGCATGAGATGCCAGGGCTGGGAATGCCACTACTACCACCAGTCTTGCACCAACAGGTGGGACTGCTGTGGGCTGGGGAAGGGGGTAGGAAGCGACTCGGGGGGGGAGCAGGAAAAGGCTTGGCAAGTTTCAGGGAGAACTCCCTGCCGAGCTAGTGATGGGAACCTCCCACCACTGATAGGGCCCTGGGTTGGGGCCCGGTGGAGAGGGTGGACCTGGGCCCCTCTTACCCCCAAAGCCTGGAAGGGGACTGGACCATTTAAAGGGCTAGGCCCAAGGGCCATATTTTCCCTAAGTCAGGGGCACTGCACCTTAGGACTAAGGGGAAATACAGCCTTCTGGCTAAGCCTGGGGCACTGTATTCTGGGGCTGGGCCAGGGAGGCCTGAAGAATGCCCCAGGCCCGGGTGACACCCCAACATGGGGGTTGCCCTTAGACAGACCCCCTAGATCCCTTTCTGCAGGACTCCTTCCTAGACGGTTGCTTCCCATTCTGTGTGTGTGAAACTGAGGGTATGTCTACACTGCTTTCCTCTTTCGAGAGAAGAATGCAAATGCAGCCAAGCGAAATTGCAAATGAAGCGTGGATTTGAATTTCCCATGCTTCATTTGCATAATGGTGTCTGGGTGCTTTTTCAAAATACCCTGTTTCGAAAGAAAAAATGCTGTCTAGATGGGGTTATTTAGAAAAAAAACCTTCTTTCAAAATAACCCTTAAACCTCATTTTTTAAGGAAAGAGAAATGAGGAAAAAGAAAGAAGAATGCAGTGTAGACATACCCTGATTATTCCTTCCTAAGTAGAGTACTTTATATTTGTCCTTATTAAACTTCATCCTGTTTACCTCAGACCATTTCTCCAATTTGTCCAGATCATTTTGAATTATGTCCCTATCCTCCAAAGCAGTCACAACCCCTCCCAGCTTGGTATCATCTGCAAACTTAATAAGCGTACTCTCTATCCCAATATCTAAATTGTTGATGAAGATATTGAACAGAACTGGTCCCAAAACAGACCCCTGCGGAACCCCACTTGTTATGCCCTTCTAGCATGACTGTGACCCATTAATAACTACTCTCTGGCTGTGTCTACACTGGGCCACTTATTCAGGAAAAGCGCCTGCTTTTCCGGAATAACTTGCCAGCTGTCTACACTGGCCGCTTGCTTTTCCAGAAAAGCAATGACAATCTACTGTAAAGTTGTCAGTGTTTTTCTGGAAAAACTATGCTGCTCCAGTTCGGGCAAAAGTCCTTTTCCAGAAAAACTGTTCCGGAAAAGGGCCAGTGTAGACAGCACAGTAGTCTTTTCCGCAAAAAAGGGCTTTTCTTCCGGAAAAGCATCCTGCCAATGTAGACGCGCTTTTCCTGGAAATACTTATAACAGAAAACTGTTCCGTTTTAAGCATTTCCGGAAAAGGGTGCCAGTGTAGATGTAGCCTCTGAGAACGGTTATCCACCCAGTTATGCACCCATCTTATAGTAGCCCCATCTAAGTTGTATTTGCCTAGTTTATTGATAAGAAGGTCATACAAGACTGTATCAAATGCCTTACTAAAGTCTAGGTATACCACATCCACCGCTTCTCCCTTAGCCACAAGACTCGTTATCTTATCAAAGAAAGCTATCGGATTGGTTTGACATGATTTATTCTTTACAAATCCATGCTGGCTGTTCCCTATCACCTTATTATCTTCCAGATGTTTGCAGATGAATTCTTTAATTACTTGCTCCATTATCTTCCCTGGCACAGAAATTAAACTGACCGGTCTATAGTTTCCTGGGTTGTTCTTATTTCCCTTTTTATAGATGGGCACTAGATTTGCCCTTTTCCAGTCTTCTGGAATCGCTCCTGACTTCCAGGGATTTTTCAAAGATGATAGCTAAAGGCTCAGCTACCTCCTCTATCAGCTCCTTGAGTATTCTAGGATGCATTTCATCAGGCCCTGATGACTTGCAGACATCTAACTTTTCTAAATTTAATGTGGCAGCTGCTACAGCTTCATGTGGGGCTGTGCCATTTTTACCATCAGGCACAGCAGAAACATCCTAATGCAAAGGAATCCAACACAGATTGTTCCTCTTAGCTTTTGATAATGCTCATATGTAGGTGGGATGAGTGTGTGCAGTTGACATTGGTGAGGGGGTGGGGGACACAGGAGGGGCAAACTGTATACAGGTTGTACCTTCCTAAACTGTGACTCTCTCTGGTACAGCAACATCTGCTCCTGGACCACAGACTCCAGGAACAGGGAGATCTGGTGGTGGGACAGGAGTGCAGTAGGGGGCAGGGGACAGCAACTCAGCCAGGAGCCCTATGGGCAGGGGGCACTAGCAGCCAGGAGCTCCTACTTTGAAGTAGGAATAAGAGCCTCCGGAAAAGGGCACTTTTTCCGGAGGATCGGGGCCAGTGTAGACGCTCTTTTCCGGCTTTTTTAAAAGCCGGAAAAAAGCGGCGGACATTTTTATTTAAATGCCGCAGGGGATATTTAAATCCCCCGCGGATTTCCCTACGACGACTGGTGAAATTTACATGCCCCTTCCGGAAAGGGGGCCAGTGTAGACGTAGCCTACCAGTTAATAGCAGTTGCCATGCCACAAGTGCTGCTCTGTAGCACAGGGGAAGGTAGCAACACCTGATAAGTGAGTAACCCTGATAGCCTCTTGGCTCAGGGCTGGGTCCCCTTTTCCTCCCTGTTTCCAACTAAGATTGACGTAGATCAAATGATACCCATGAGGCAGAATCTGCCTCCATCGTGCCTGATCCGAGCCAAGAGCCTCTTCTACGGCTGGAACAAATGGAAACAGCTAGGCCCACCTCAGCACTTCAGGGAATCTTGTGCAGTATAAAAACAAGTTGCAGTTGTAGCCTATAGGGCTAATCTGCTCACTGGCCTATATATGTATTATTTCCTTATGGTTTTGATTATGTTTATTATAATAAGTTACAGTAGGTTTATTTTGGCTGTAACACAAGCCTGGGACCTTTCAGCCAGATAGCACAGTTAGCTCACATATATTCGGGACCTTTCACCTAGACAGATGGTGGTAAGATTGATGGACTCTTTATGGTACAGGCACTTTCAAGAATACCCTCAAACTTAGCAGGTACATCATATATATATATATATATATATATAGTAGCCCAATGTCTGAGACTCTATAACGCTGCAATGGTGGCTGTTCCCTCTGGGCGGCGCTGTTGCCTGAGTCACGTCCTTCGCCTCCCGCCGTGGCGCTCAGCTGACTTCCGCGCCGCTCAGTGAGTGAGAGGCAGGAGGGGGAGGAGAGCTGAGAGGGGGAGGGGGGGAGGAGGAGGAGGAGGACAGAGAGAGAGAGAGAGATGGGGCGAGAGATCGGAGGCTCAGGAGAGAAGACCGATGTGGAGGAGAGACCTGAAAATCCCATCTTATGATGGGCTAATTGGCTAGTTACGTAGAAAAGCCCGAAATAACAAGTTGAGACCAGACTGAATAACCGAGTAGGACAGAAATAACAAATGTGATAGACAACCACAAAAGGCCCATGGTAATGAATTAACACACATGATAATAAGTTCAGATCAATGATATACTGACCTACTGGAAAAAGACACTTCACCATTAGTAAGGTGTGGAAATACAAATAAGGAGAAAAGGAAACATCCCCTACTGAATATGCATCAAACATAACATCAGCATAACATATGATAAACGTGGCATCCCAGCCTAGGGGTGGGAGGAGAAGGAGATGTAGTCCTTGGGAGGTGCCAGAATGATGGCCACTGGTGATGATGGGGAAAGTGCAGGTGAGGAGGAAGATGATGGATAACACCTTGGGTTGTTCTAGAAGGAATGGTGTGTGTGTATATGGTATGGAAATGTAGATGTACATTCCCTATTTATCTTATTAAATTGGGGTGTTTGTGACTGTGCTTAATTAATAAACTATATTTGCAAATATGCAGGAGTTCCTATAGCATGAGTGTTGCATCTGTGCACATCAGGGTTTCCAAGCATAGAATAATTGAATACTGGGTCTGATCCTGGGACAAAGAACCTGTCAACCCTAAACGTGGTAACCAGAAATTTATAAGCAATATTAGATCGGACAACACAGTTCTCCCCTATCTAATAAAGATGAGGGGAAATAACCCAGCCGTGACAGAGCTGAACACTAGCAAGGAGGAACAAAAGAGAAGCAGAGTCATTGCTGCCCAGGGGCTCAAGGATTCAAGTTGCAGTAGTGGTGGGATTTAAAATTGGATCTCTCCAATCCACTCTCCAGTGAAGTCAGGGCTCCAGCCCCAACACAGTAACAAGATGTCAAACGCCCCTTCTCTCAAAGCAAAGAGGGATTTCCTAATTTTTTAAAGCACTAGATCATCCAAGTGACAATATAATTTTGTTTATTTTCCTTAAATACACTGCTGGTTAAAGCTGCCAGGCAGTAGATTTCAGAATATTCCCTCAACCAACCATCCTGAGAAAATTAAAAAGTAACAGCTACATGTACCAAAAATAAAATAACCCATCCAGCTCTTCTCTCCAAAAGAACAAGTCTTTGCAAAGCCAGTCTACTAAGACACAGATATCTATGCTTTTAACCCAGGGCCCAAGATTGATACAGTCACTGCAAGTTGTTATAACTCAAAGCAATGGACAGTAAAAAAAATAAAAAAATCTTCTTCAGAACCCTTTAGTACTGATTACTAACACAAAGAATCGCCCCAAAATAAATGGATTTTTCCCCATATCGTTATATCCTTCATTGTCACTCAAGTCTTGCAACCTTGAGTAACTTGCAACTGTGCGGCCCTTAGTGCTCAAAAATCAGCTGAGTACAGAAGTCAGTGTTCCCTTGGCAAGAAAGGACATGCAAGCAGCTCATTCAGGCCTTGTCTAAACAACCATATCCAAGTCATGGCACCCACTTTCAACAGAGTTAAGAGCTGCTGTGCAGATGGGACCCAAACACTGTCACTACAAGCAGCAAGAGCTTGAGTGGAAGAAGTCCCCAGGAGCAGCCTGGATCCAAGTTTACCAACAAACCTCTAGTCTAGTGGCTGTTTTACTAACTCCAAAATCCCCAAATGAACATGTTTGGATTGAAACTGAACCACTATGACAGAACAAATAAGCACATCCCTAACAGATGAATAAGAAATAACTATGGCTCAAATATTTTGCATTTCCTAGATCCAGACACACACTAAGAAGAATTTTTGGTTAAACAAAACTTGTTAAAAACAGCTTGACACCTGTCTGAGCTATTTCCCCATCCCTGCTATAAATCTCTACCACACAGCCTCCTGAGTCCTTGCTGTTTGCTATGGATTATTCACATTTCCTGAGCTGACAACAACTGTCTCTGGGAGGAAAGAAAGCACTTTGCCGCCACCCCCCCCCCCCATGAAACACTTAAGGAGGAAACAAATAATATCAGCCACGAGAGTCGTGCTGGCTAGACCAGGTGCAGTGCACCCCATGGCATTTCCCTGATCTCTTCAGAAAGTGCTTTAATATATAGCTATAAACTCTGAGTACTCCAGAGTCCAGGAATAGGGTTGCCAGATGGTTTAACTAAAAATACCCAATCCCAACACCCCCCCCCCCCCCCCAAAAAAAAAAAACCCCACCGGGGAAAAAATTCTGTTGAGGAAAAAAAAAGGGGGAGAGACCAAAGTTGTTGGGGAAAAAAAAACCCCTGACCCCGAGAGGAGTTAAGCAAAAAACACACACAACAAAGCAACATGGCCCCTTTAAGAAATGCTTTTGAGGCTTTTTTCCAAAAAAAACCCCTTTCAATTATGTCCACACTGCAATTGCATTCTTCTGAAAGAAAATTGAAAGAACAGAGGGGTTTTTCTGACATTGGTAAACCTCTTTCTATGAGGAAGAAGCCTTTTTCTGAAAGAGCTCTTTCGGAAAAAGGTGTGAGTGACAGGGAAGAGGGAGTTCTTTCGCAAGAAGCGGAAAGAGGAAAAAGCACAGGTGCCCTGGTGACCACTCCGTCCATAGTAATCACAGCTGAAATGTGAGTTGTGGATGCTATCTTTCAAAAAAGCAGATCGCTTTCTCTATGCACTTTTGCAGTCTAGACGTCGCCACAGTGAAATTCCAGACCCTGCGAGTCCCACTAAGCAGAACTCTCTCCTGCTCTAATGGGCACAAGGAGTGGACAGATGCCTTAGAGGTTCTGCTACTGGCAGGAGTTTAAGTCCCAAACTACTTAGACTCTCTCAGGATCTGTTACAGATGCAAGTTGCAGCAGTTTTCTATCCCTTTACAAAGGGACTGATCAGGCTACAGCTGACACTGGACTATGTTTCCATGGTTGCTGTTAATCCCGTTTTAAGTACAGCAAGGCCAGGGATCAAGTATTGTATTTTGCTCCTGGTTTAGAACTCTGCCGCGATGGCCAGTCTGAAAGGAGCCCACCAGTTCCCCTAGCACATCCATTACTATTCATCCAGCTCTGTATTTCAGCTAGGACATTCCAAGATGGTAAATAATGCCCTCTGCTTTTAGAGGGGGAAGTGCCTGAAGTAGGGACCATTTCCTCCAGGAGATAGATTTAAAGAAGAAACAAGTTCCTTAAAACAGAAGCTTCTTCAAAGAGCCTTGTGATCAAACCACAACAAAAAGGCACCAAAAATGAACATGAGAATTTGCTTTGGCATTCCACTTGCAATCCCACAGGGAAAGGTTAGCTATCATTCCATTTGCGCAAACACTACGGTACAAAGGTCCAGGGCTGGCTTAAAGCTACCTAAGCCCACTGGATTCAGAGTTAAGGATGAAACAGATCCTCACTCTCCCAACCGCACTGCGGAAGACACACACACCGGAGCCCTGTAAGGATGCCTGCCATTCTGAGATCCCACATCCTAGGCACAAGCAGGTGGGGAGGAAAAAAATAAAAGAATCTCCACCTGCAATTTGAATACCCTGGGCTGGGAAGGTTCAAGTCAAGCCATATCATCATCACGTTGCTTCTGTTAGGTTTTTAGAATCAACATTGTTTAGAAAAAAAGTCTCGTCAATCTGTCTATAGAACTCAACTGCCTGTCCTCAGGCTTCTCAAGGGACACTGAGCCATAGCCTCCACATACTCACTTCACCCTGCCCACTGTTGCAAGGATGCACACACACGGACCAGGGTCCATATTTGTCTGCTGCTCTTTGTTTGCACGTGATACAGAGTTTTTACACTTCCTTGTTTCTAACTGGTCTCCTAACCTTCCCAAGCACTAGCCTGTATTATAGACTAACAGAGTGTAAAGCTGTGGAAAAGCTTCTTGCTTAGGGAAGCAAAATAGCAGTCCAGCATTTCCAAAAGTGAACAGCCTGCCAGGATTTGAAGCAAGTCATGGAAGCAAATCACTGCATCTCCCCTCATTTCCACCAGGCTACAATGTCACAAGTAGCACTGCACTAATAGTTACAGGCCTGGAAATGCAGCATTGTTCACACTGTTGTACTTGCTCAGCCATCCATCCCTAAAAACAAATGGAAATCAATTCAATGAAAGGCAATGTCTGAATGCTAACCCAACATATCAACAACAGAAAAATAAAGTAGCCCTAAACCCATCTCTACCCCAAACCCCCAAATCATGTATCTCTTGTCACTCTTAGCCAGCTGCAGCTATGAAGAGATCGAGGCAAAAGTGAGCCATAATCAGAACTCAACATCCATTCATATGTTGGATGGATCACTCTGGCCACTGCAATCCACCCTACCTTACCCTTCTATAGTCCTTATTCAAAAGATAAAAATTAAGTACTTGCTTCATTTGTCCCAAAAGGATCATTCAAGTGAAGCCTGAAGCTGCCAGAAAAGGAAGAGTTGGAAAAGGAAAGCAAAAAGGAAAACTGTTTCATTATAGCACCATAATGGTGCCAGTAGACCCGGCAAGCAGCTAAGGCAGGGGTGGGCAAGATGGGGTCCATGGGCCAGATCCAGCCTGCCAAACCACTGGATCCAGCCAGCAGCTGCCCTGCCACTTCCCCGCCCCCAGGCCAATCAAGACCTGGGAACGGGGGAGCTCGCAAAGTCTCCTACCCCCACTAGGGACATGCAGCATCAGAGGAAACCACCAGCTGTTCAAAACGGCTGGCATTTCCCTCTAGGCTCCGCATGCCCCTGGCAGGGCGGGGCCAGGGCGCAAAGAATTCACATGCTCTCCCACCCCCAGGCCAATCAGGGTCTGGAGGTGGGGGGGAGCACGCAAAGTCTCCTCCTCCCCCCACGCCAGGAGTGGGTCGCACCTAGAGGGAACAGCCCCTTCCACCCAAGGCCCCGCCCCTTCTGGGGCAGCTCACAACCACTTCCAAAATTCATTAAGTGCCCCCCCCCCTGCAAAAATTATTGCTCACCCCTGAGTTCAGGGGTGGGGGCTCAAACCCATGTGAGCACCTCACCTCTAGTGCACAGGATAAGGCCCGATAACTAAGCTAAGGGTAAATAGAGCAAAGCATATACCACTTTTAAAAAAGAATCAAACTGAATTCATTTCCATGTAAGAACCATAGGCTGCAACACACAACAGAAGCATAATGCTGTGCAGGCTACCCCTAAAGACATGTTGCTTAATCCTCAGGTGAGAGTCCAGCACAGAATCAGTGCATTGCCACTATCATAAGAAACAGGGATCCACTTCCCTGTCCTTGCAGAGGAGCGGACTAATAAATCAGACCTCTTCCATCTCTAACTCCTATGATCCTACATGTCACCCCTTGAGCTCAAGTTGCAGGAACTCAGAGGTGCTGAAGGAGACCTGTGTCTAAGAAATACTGGCATCTCAGGGGAAGAGAAGAGCACACTCCTCAACTGAAAGGGGGGCTGTTTTCAAGGCCAAGTTCTTGGTTTGTGTAATGAATCGGGGCAGTATATGATGAACCCAAGAAGCTCTTGCTATTTGATTAAGGCTCCAAACCTCGTGTTGTTCTAGTGTGTTAGAGTGACCACATGATCGGCAAAGAGATCCAGGTAAATCATAAGATCAGACAAAATGTTACAGGCATTGCCACTCAGAACAAAAAAAGTCCCCAAAATACACCTTTAATTGTCTCATACATTAAAAAATAAGCATTTAGGAGTGATAAAGGTCCAGGAAGAGACAGCGGAATGAAGCTGCTAGTTCCAGGCCTCCCAGTGTTTCAGAACTTGGCTTGCTCTGGAGAGCTACTGTGGACTCTCTCCTCCCAGTAGGGAGCCAAGCATTCTCTGACTGTTTTACCAACTCAACTGCTTGTGTACACATTTAGTGGCTAACAGTAGCAATGGGAGAAAGATCAGCTGGATCTTATATTCTGCACTGGTCTTGCAGAATCAGAATTGTGGTTAAATATAAAGCAGCAATGCACATGCTCGGAAAGATGGCTGCTTTGGGGAACTAATGCTCTAATAGTGCTCCTCACTCCTGTCTTAGCCTTCATGGCTGAGTAACACTTTCCACAGCTTGAAAATAGGAAGAAAGTAAAGGCCTTGGCAGCTGTAAACAGATTATTCATAGAGCTCCACTGACCCTTCACGAAGAGGGTCTGTCTAGCTTATCAAAAGGCCAGGTGTGAGTAGAGCAGGTGTGCTCAAAAAGCAATGGATAGGAAAAGCCAGAATCCAGGGAGCAGCAGCAGGGGGATTACCACTCAGTCAAGTGGCACAGTATGAAGCAGATGAGATGTTTGCCAGAAGAGAGAGATTTAGCCTAAGGCAAAGAAATTCTGCACTGAGGATCTAGAGGATGCATGTTATTAGAATAAAAGTGGACAAGGCTTGTGCACCTCAAGACTTAAGCACCAAAAAGAGCACCTTTTATCCTGACTGTGCAAGTTGCTGGGCACTTCCTGTGAAGAAGGGAGCACGGACACCTCCCGTAAGTCAATGGGAACTGAAGCTGCTCAGCACCTTGCAGATTCAGATCTTAAGCCAGGGGTGGGGAACCTCAGGCCCAGAGATCAGACGCAGCCCCCAGCTTGCCTGGATCTGGCCCCTGAGGCTTGGGGCTCTCCCTCCCAGCATTGGGGAGCCCACGCTGGCACTCCATGCCTCCCCATGGGGCTGAACCACACAAAATCTACTAGCCTGGGCCCCCCTAGGCTCTGGTGGTGCGTGAAGGGAATGTGGAGAGTGTCTTTCTCCTCAGTCGGAGGCCACGTCAGTGAGGGGTTTTTTTTTTTTGCTTCTTACATGTGTGCAGCCCCCAACTGATTTTTCTGTGGGTCAGCGGCCCCCAACCTAAAAACGGTTCCCCACCCCTGTCTTAAGTGACACCAGCTGTCCAAGGTCCTCCAGACTCAGATCCAGAGCCAAGCAGCCCTTCATGCCACCCCACCTAGAGAACACATGATCTTCAAGCAGGAGCAGAGTCCACTTGCTAAGCTATCAATAGTGGAAAGTAAACAGGTAGCTCAGACCCTGTCACGTTGCTGAATTGGAGGGAAGCAGCCAGATCGCTGGTGCACCCCTAGGTGGGGGTGTTGGCCCCAGAAATTGGTGTGGGGGGAGCCATGTGGGGTGTTGAATGGGAGATTGTTGTTTGTTGATCTTATGTACGCTATTTATGTGAGTGTTTAATGTCTATGTGTGTAGGTAGGAATCTGTAATCTGTGTGGAAGCTGAATATTTCTGTGAATGTGGTTAAGCATTGCTATGGACAGGCTGAGTAGCAAAGCCCTGTGGAACAATGACTCTCAATAGGCTATGGACACACCCAAAGAATGGGATTTGTCACCTGAGGGCAGCCAGCAGGAAATATAGAGATTGGCCTCTGACCAGGTGACTTGCTGCGTACAAGAAGAGGCCAGGAAGGAGTATAAAGAGGCCATGTGGCCGATGCCATTTGGTTCTCAGCTCAGCACTTCATCCCAGAGGCAGCACTGCAGGGATTGAAGAGCCCGGAAGACCTGTGAACCCATCCTGATCGTAGGATGTGCAATAAGAACTTTTAAACCAGCAGCTGCAACATCTCTGCTAGAGCCTGCATCGAGGACTGGGAGATTCGGTGCATGTAACGTACTGTACTTTAATAACCTTACTCTCAGGCTTTTCTTTCTTGTAATAATAAACCTTTAGATATAGATTCTAAAGGATTGGCCCAGCGTGATTTGTGGGTAAGGTCCAGAGGGTAAATTGACCAGGGATCTGTGGCTGGTTTCTTGGAACCGGACAGAACTTGTTCGGGGTAGGTGGGATTGGGTGCTAGGACCCCCCACCTGTGTATGAGGCCCGGGGCCATCTGGGGCACGGATATTGCTGGGGTGTCGGAGGGGTTTTGCTCAGGAGGCTTCAGGCAGATTGCTGAAGCGCTCTGTGAGACTGGTTTTTGGCCTGTGTGGAGAGGTCGCCAGTCAGGGGGACTGTAAAGAGCCCCGGATTTGAGCAATTCGCCCTGAGCGGACGCCCTAAGCTGTGCCCAGACACGGCCCGGTCCGTCACAGACCCATCACCAGTTGACCATGGAAGCTGATCAAATTGATCTACAGCAGTTTCCATCTATTTCAGATTCTCCACATTGGATTACGGATGTGAACGACTAGTCGCTTCCCCCTCCCCTTGCTGCCTCGATCAGAAATAGGTTGGGATGGGGGGGTGGGGAGCAGGGGGGTGCTTCAAAGAGGCAGCACCACATGGAGCCTGGGGTCAGCTGGATCCCCAGCTGACTCCAGGCTCCATGCGGCGCTGCCGCTTTGAAACACTGCGGGGAACATGGGGCCAGTGGGGGACTGCTTGAGTCCCCTGCTAGCCCCGTGCTCCTTGCAACGCTTTCCCCTTTGAAGTGTAGCAACAGCCCCAGGGAGGCACCCTTATCGACTCATCGAATAGTCAATGCAAATTGCATCAGCTATTCCATTTGCCAATTAATCTAAATTTAACATCCCTACATTGGATGGACATACACATACATTCATTCCAAAAGGCTAAGCTCCTTGGCACTTGCCAGCCTCCAACTCTTAGGCACATCCTAATATTCCAAAGCTTGCGTAAGATAGTTACCAGTAATGGTAGGTACAGACTGCAATCTCACATTACTGCAGATGATCAGGTCAACACAGCTGATGCAGAAAGATTAGAGGGTCACTGGCAAGTACTTGAAGGGTTGCACTGCTCTGTCTTATGGTTGCCAGATGACTGATCATAGCAGACATGCCCAAGCATTGGGGACTCACAGCCTCCATTTTTTGGTCACCTGGTTCTCAGATCCTCCAGGGAAGGCATTGTGCACTAGAGGTGAGCTTGAAATGAGCCATTGTGAAGAAAAGTATTAAAATGGAAATAAAAGCCACAACTGATACAGCAACCGAGCGCCACTAGTGCAGAGACACTGCAGCAAGAAGCCAGGATATTGCAGGCCACGGTAGAACTCCCTCAGCAACGATCTAACATTGCAATTCTCAGACTAGGAAAGTCTCTCCCCACTGGTGAAGAAAATCAGGCCGAATAATTCCCTCAGCTCTTTTTGCAACTCTCATTCTGAAGTTAGAACCTTTTCCTGGAGATCCATCAGTAAGTCTGAGCCTGTGGATCTTTAGGACAGAGAAGTACCATGCATTTAGTTACAAACATTAAGGTAGCTGTTGAAAAGCCAGTCTCTTTCCCCTGTAACTGTTAGTCACCCAAAGGCACCAGAACATCTGTGCACACTTCTGACCGAAACAGACACCTGGCCTCATTTCAAAGGCTGTTTTTCCAGGCAACATTCAGAGTGTGCTACCCTGCTTAGCTTCTTACACTGGGATCGATTATCCCCCTGAACGAGGGCCCAGTGCTTAGGTCATGCAGCTTCCTCTCCATGTGGGATATGGATCAAAGTTCACCAGCATCAACTTCTTACAACCCAGACAAACAGCAAGGATCCAGTTTAATCTCAAGTGCCCTGGAAAGGAAGGGATGCTGCTTATAGTGCAACAGGAGATGCCAAGGCCTCACTGCTCAGTGGCTGGGGGAAGGCAAGTGCCCCCCTTTACCTGTACCTGGCGTTCATTCCAAATGAACTTTTTTCCCTTTAAATGATGAAAAATATGGAGAAACTGAAAGCAACTGTATTTGGTCTGACTCCTTTCTTCCTGGCCTGTGGCCCCAGCTACTGTAATCTCTGCATGGGGCTTGCCCTCACAACCGGCAAAGGCAGAAGAGGGTAGGAATGAAGACACCAAAGGCCACCAATATAGGGAACATGAGGCTGCTGTTGTCCGAGGCGTAGGGGTTTGGTGTCCGGGGGCCTGACTGAACCCGGTTCTTATTGGCCTGTTTTTTAACGCTGGAGCCTTCATCATATTCTTCATCTTCCTCATCCTCCTTTCTCTCCAAGCCAGGATGAGGCTGCAGCTTTGGAACATCTGTTGGAAGAGAAAGAAATTCAGTGGTGAACTTTGCAAGGAGTTGTCAGGACTGCAACAGGCAACTGATTCCAACTGTCCCTTTGTGATCTGCCCCATCCCACACCCTACCAGCTCAAACAGGGCTTCAGGGACACCCTGCAGATGGGTACACAGTCCCACACTGCCAAGGTGCTCACTCCAATGCAAGCACCCTAATCCATGGAGATACTTGGACAGCTCCACTCAATATGTGAAGCAAATATTAGTATATGATGAAGATGCCTATGAGGACAGAGCAGCATCACCACTCTCCAACCTCTTATTCAGGAAGAGCTACATCACACAAGCACATCTGCCCTAACCCAATCTCTAATGCTTCTGAAGCTTCAGGGGGTAGCCGAGTTAGTCTGTACAGGATAAACTTAAAAAACAGCAAATGGTCTGGTAGCACTTCAAAGACTAACAAAACATGTAGATGGGATCATGAGCTTTCGTGAGCACAGTCCACTTCTTCAGATGACGGGAGTTATGAGTTTAGGGGTTGTGCAGACCCAAAATAAATAGGGGAGAAGGGAAGGAAAAAAAATGGAAGGGGGTGGGAAATAAGGAGCAGAGGGTAAGAAAATATCAAAGGGAAAACCAAATAGGGGAAAACCAAACAGGCAGAACTGGTAATCACTAAGCACCTAGGCTGTGTCTACATTGGCACCACATGATAAGCCTCCAGGAACCCAGCCCTAAAATCAACCACAGTGACAACTGTCCACATATCTATACAAGCAAATTCATCACTGGAGCCAACAACATAAGTTACCAAATCAAAAGGTCATTTGACTGCACATCAGGGCTCCCCACCCCCTACCAGTCTAAGGGTATGTCTATACTACAGCACTATTTTGAATTAACTTAATTTGAAATAGTTAATTCGAATTAAGCTAATTTGAAATAATGCATCTATACACAAAAACTATTTTGAAATAGCATTTTGCTGTTTCGAAATAGCGTGTCAACACTGAGTGGACCGTGAACTGAAGTTAAGGCTGGCTGGAACCAGTGCCGGCAGGGCATCAGGTTGGGACTTAGTGGCTACATCTAGACTGGCATGATTTTCCGCAAATGCTTTTAACGGAAAAGCACTTTTTGCGGAAAAGCGTCCGTGCCAATCTAGACGCGCTTTTGCGCAAAAAAGCCCTGATCACCATTTTTGCAATCGGGGCTTTTTTGCGCAAAACAAATCTGAGCTGTCTACACTGGCCCTTTTGCGCAAAAGGGACTTTTGCCCGAACGGGGGCAGCATAGTATTTCCGCAAAAAGCACTGATTTCTTACAGTAGGAAGTCAGTGCTTTTGCGGAAATTCAAGCGGTCAGTGTAGACAGCTGGCAAGTTTTTCCGGAAAAGCAGCTGATTTTCCGGAAAAACTGGCCAGTCTAGACACAGCGGCTACGTCTACACTGGCACCCTTTTCCGGAAATGCTTAAAACGGAACAGTTTTCTGTTATAAGTATTTCCAGGAAAAGCGCGTCTACATTGGCAGGCTGCTTTTCCGGAAGAAAAGCACTTTTTCCAGAAAAGCGTCCATGGCCAATGTAGACACGCTTTTCCGGAAAAAAGCCCCGATCGTCATTTTCACGATCGGGGCTTTTTTGCGGAAAAGACTACTGTGCTGTCTACACTGGCCCTTTTCCGGAACAGTTTTTCCAGAAAAGGACTTTTGCCCGAACTGGAGCAGCATCGTTTTTCCTGGAAAAACACTGATAATTTTACAGTAGATCGTCATTGCTTTTCTGGAAAAGCAAGCGGCCAGTGTAGACAGCTGGCAAGTTATTCCGGAAAAGCGGCTGCTTTTCCGGAATAAGTGGCCCAGTGTAGACACAGCCAGCCAGTGTGTGGGGCTGCTGCCTGAGGCTAACTGAGCTCCATGCTTAAAGGGACCCTACCCCCACCCCAGACAGACAGTTCTCAGGGTTCCCCGCTTGCTTGTCTACCTCGATGAGGGACAGCAAAGCAGTCCTGTCTTGGAGTGCCCTGAGTGCCCGCAGTCGGGACACCACAGCACTAAGCCACATGGAGCCAAAGCTGCCCCGGGCACGCTGGTGTGTCTCGTGGGGTCGTTGCCATCAGACCGGCTGCACTTGCTGCAGGCTGCCATCCGGGGGTCCATCGGGTGGCTGTCAGGATCCAGGAAGCCCTAAGGGAGAGCATCCACCCCAAGGAGCCCTCAGAGCCTCCCTGGTCCTCCCCACCGGGGGCTCATGCCCCATTCCTCCCTCACGTCCTTCCACTTACCCATCCCTAGCCCCTCTTCCTGATGTCAAATAAAAGACACGTATGTTCAAAAATAGAAACTGGGTTTATTGAACCAAACTGGGGGGTGGGTGTGGACCTCTGGGGAGACTGGGAAAAGGAGGTGGGAGAGGGGAGGGGCAACCTGGGAGGAGGGAGCTAGAAGGGGGAAGCAAGGGGGAGGGGAAGCTCAGGCTTGGGGGGTCTCACCGGACCAACCTGACTTTCATGCAAACCTGCCCCTGGGTTCGCATGTGGCCTTTGGTGGCCAGGCTGGCAGCTATCCTGCCATAGACGGCCGTGTTCCTCCATCTAGGGCTGAGATCATGGAAGTTGGGGGCATCCCCCCCAAACCTGAATAAGGTCCATGATCTCCACCCTGGACCAGGAAGGCGCCCGCCTTCTCCAGCCCCTGTCAGGCTCCTGGGAGCTGGCAAACTGCTCCTGGGGAGCGGTGGAGGGCTGGCTGCCAGTGGCTTGCTGGCTCATGTTTTGGGGTCACTGGGTCAGGGGCCCCAGTGGTCACTGCTGGCAGGCTTGGAGCTGGCACTGGCACTGTGGCCAGGGTCTACCCCTTTAATGGCTCTGGGGCTGGGGGAGAGGAGAGTAAGCTTTTCTGGTTGTGCCCAGAGTGGCCACCAGGGCTCTCTGGGGGTATGTCTACACTACCCCGCTAGTTCGAACTAGCGGGGTAATGTAGGCATACCGCACTTGCAAATGAAGCCTGGGATTTGAATTTCCCGGGCTTCATTTGCATAAGCCGGGCACCCCCATTTTTAAAACCCCACTGGTTCGAACCCCGTGCAGCGCGGCTACACGGGGCACGAACTAGGTAGTTCGAACTAGGCATCCTACTTCAAACTACCGTTACTACTCGTGGAATGAGGAGTAACGGTAGTTCGAACTAGGAAGCCTAGTTCGAACTACCTAGTTCGTGCCGCGTGTAGCCGCGTGGCACGGGGTTCGAACCAGCCGGGATTTAAAAATGGCGGCGCCCGGCTTATGCAAACGAAGCCCGGGAAATTCAAATCCCGGGCTTCATTTGCAAGTGCGGTATGCCTACATTACCCCGCTAGTTCGAACTAGGAGGGTAGTGTAGACATACCCTGGGAAGGGCTGGAGGCCCCCTATTTCGAATTAAGTGGCTACACAGCAGTTAATTCAAAATAGCTATTTCGAATTTGGCATTACTCCTTGTAGAATGAAGTTTACCAAATTTGAAATAAGGGCTCCACTATTTCGAATTTATTTCGAAATAGCGGTTTGCCTGTGTAGATGCTATTAAAGTTAATTCGAAATAACTGACCATGGGTTCTGTGCTTCCCCCGGACAAGCGTCCAGTCCTCCAAGGTGGAGGACTGGTCAGCAGGGGCGAAGCCAGGGGGTGCAGTTGTTGTTTGGGAGGGGATGTTGAGGCAAGGGAGGGAGAGAGGGGGGTAGGGAAGCCTCCACCTGGGGAGAGCCCTCTCCCTCACCCAACAGCGAGCGCACCACCCTCTCCTCCTCAGGCCCCACAGAGACAGGTGGAACGGAGGCAGGGCTCGCCCAGGCACGCCAGAGGGGGTGCCTCCAGCTCCCGAGAAAAGCTGTCAGTTGAAAGAGGGGCGGCTGCAGAGACCGGACTACCAGGGGGGGCCGGTAGTGTTAGGGCCAGCGCCCTCCCGGGCACTGGACACCTCCTCCGCCCGGGCCAAGGGACAGTCCCTCCGGACATATCCAATCGCCTGGCAGAGGAAGCAGCAGGTCTCCCCCGTCTAATAATCGACCTGGTAGAGGGCCCCCTGTTAGGGCACCATGAAGGACCCCTCTAACATCAACCCGCCATGTGCCGCCGGCAGCAGCTGCAGGTGTACCTGCTGGCAGAAGGACAGAATATGGCGGTGTGGCGGGGTCCTTACAGCCCAGTGGGAGAGGACTGATAGTGAATACTGGCCTCCCCAGGGTGGAGAGGGCAGGCAACAGCAGCATTGGGGAGGAAGGGTGGGATAGAGGCGAGAACCACCCGTACGCCCAGGTCCTTCAGCGGTTCGAGGGGTACGTGCACGGCCCCCACGTCTAGGCCCCTCTCCACCGCCTCCTGGGTGGTGGCCTCCGAGGCAAGGAAGAACACCGCCTTGCCGTACATTTTAAAGGCCCCCCCACCACCTTCGTCAACACCCGCACGTAAGTTTCGCCATGGGGCAAGGCGGTGACCAGGAGGCAACAGATGCCGTGCCTCTTGGTCAGAGTGGGGAAGGGGCCCCAGCCACCTGGGACAGAGCTTGAGGCGGTGGGCAGGGCAGATGACACGGTGGGGGACAGCAGCGGCCCCCTGGGCATACACCCTGGGGGCTACAGGTGGATCGCCCTCAGAGCTGATGGGGGGAAACCAATAGGGGAACTGGGGAGAGCAAGACAACCACTCCTCCCACCTAAGATAGAGGCAGGGGAGGGGGGTCAAAAGGAAGTGCTAGCCACTCCTCCGTGCTAGAGAAGGAATACAAGCGATCGGGGTAGGGACCAGGTACTCTGGGTAAAACAGGACTACTGGGAGGCTGGGGGAAGGGATAGCACTGGGGGAACAATGTGGGGCAAGGCAAAGCAAGAGCTGGGAGGCAGGACAGGCACTACAGCAGACAGCCAACAAACTGGGGCTGGGTGGGGCAGGTCAGCAAACTCTGGGGTGAGGGGGGACAGAGCTGGTTGGCGGGGTGGGTGAACTACTGTAGTGGGGGGCAAGGTGGGGAAAACAAGGGTGAAGGGGCCCCCCAGCCAAACACTGCTGAGGGAAGGGGCCAAGTCCAAAGGGAAAAGATAGGGGGAGTATGCCCATGAGCACCTGTGGGGGCTCAATCCTCGCCTGCTGCTGCAGTGAAACAGTCCTAGATAGTAAAGGGATGGGGGGAAATGGCTAACCCCGCTGAGGGGCAAGTCCAGATGGTGCAAGGGAGTTGGTGGAGGGGGTTGTGGTATGTGGGGCAGGGGGGGCTCTGCGCCTCTCCCCCAGCCCCCCTTTTAGGAACTCAGTCCACCACCACCCCAGGAGCAGGTGAAAAAGCTCAGTCCCAACAAACCAACCCCCTCCACACTCCAACTGGTGGTCCTCTTCTTTTCTCCCTCGGCGGGGTGCAGGTGGTGCAGGAGCAGCAGCGGGCAGGTAGCAGCCAGGGGGGGAAGGCCTCTGGATGGTGGGTGCTGGTGGGGTCCTCTTCCTCTGGAGTGGGGGAGGGGCAGGCCCTCCCTCTCCCCTCAGGCAGCAGTAGCAGCTGGTGGTGGGGAGCAGGAGCACTGTCCAGGAGGAGCAAGTCCAGCAGCTGAGGCCTCAGCAGGCTGGGTGGGACAGGGCAGCAGAAACAGGAGGAGAGCAGCAGCTGCACCCTGCTTCCTCTCCTCCTTCTCTAGATTGGTTAGGAGTGGCCACTCACTGACCCCAGGGGGAAATGCCTCTCCCTGAGTCTTGGTGGGCTCACCTTGATGACTCACCTGGAAGGAAACCAGGGTGCAGGGCTGGGGATATAAAAAGGTCTGCCTGTAAGGCTAGTTGGGGTCTAGAATTATTCTATCCCCAACCTGTAAGGGAGCCAGAAACCTTCTCAGCCCAACCCAGTGAGTAATCAGACCTGGGGGAAGCTGACCACTGGGTGGGCCTGCTCCTGGAGGATTACCTGGTGGGCCTGTGTATCTGGCCTGGGGACTTCAACCTATGCTGCCCTGAAGACTTGCCCTGAACAAAGGTACAATCTGTGGAGGGGAGAAATGGCACCAGCCCAGGGATAGCCAACCTTGGTCTAGCCAAAGGTCAGTGGGCTGCAGCATGGAGCCCTGCTGACCAAACAACAGGTCAGTGTGTTCTGGACCAGGATCCCTGCTGACCCAGCAGCTGACTGCTCTGCTGCTGTTAGGGCCCTGGGCTGGGACGCAGTGGTGTAGGGAGGGCCTGCGTTCCCCTTCCACTACCCCTTAATTGGGTGGCAGTCTCCCCTCTCACTCTCTCTGACCACAGGCAAGGTGCCTGAACCCCTCCTGAACAAGAAGCTAGACTATCTACCTGTGCATACCTGCTGTGAATTGGTTTGCTTATTTGCTGCAGCCCCACCCTGCACCAGGGCTGAGCTTCTAAGAACTGCCACCCTGCCCTGTGCTAGGTCTGGGCTATAAACTGCTAATTGCAGTGGCCTCCCCCTGCATAAGGCTGGGGCTACAAGCTGCTTATTGCTGCTGCCCTACCCTGTGGTAGAACTGGGTTAGAAACTGCTTATAGCTGCAGCCCACCCTGTACTAGGGCTGGGCCACAAACAGCTTGGCTCCTGCTTCAGCCGGGTGGCCCATAGACTGCCAGTGCTGTAGCCTGCTCTGAACTGAGGCTCCAACTTAAACTGTGTGTAGTGGGTTTGAGTGGCCACCCATGGACCCTGAAGGGGGATACCCCTCATTCTCTGGGTGTGCCCCACTGGGCTACACCTTCCTATCTAACTGCTAGCCTTTGATCCTTATCTGGTTCTTTTAACTATCCAATCTTTGGGTGCTTACTGATTACCAGTTCTGCCTATTTGGTTTTCCCTTTGATATTTTCTTACCCTCTGCTCCTTATTTCCTGCCCCCCCCCTTCCATATTTTCCTTCCCTTCTCCCCTATTTATTTTGGGTCTGCACACCCTAAACTCAAAACTCTGGTCATCTGAAGTGGGCTGTGCCCACAAAAGTTCATGATCCCATCGACATGTTTTGTTAGTCTATAAAGTGCTACCAGACCATTTGTTGGTTTTTAAGTTTATCTAATGCTTCTGGTAGCCTTGAAAGATCCCAGGCAGGATGGAGATTTACTGCTTTGATAACCAGGTGCCTCCCAACCAGTAAAGGGAGACCTATCTTCCAGCACCTTCCCCATAACCTGCCATTGCCACTCCACATATCTATCAAAACAATGTGTCCTAACTCACCCCAGTCTTTGCTGGCATGAGACCTGAATTCAAACTCCCCACACAGCAAGTTACAATGCTGCCACCAGACCACCTGGCCAATTCTTTGCCTGCAGGGTAGCAATCTCTTATCTCTAGAACAGCAAGCGGACCCACCATAGGACAAAGGTCTTAGCTAAGTGCTCTGACTCCAGCAGGTCCTATGACTCAGAACACTGAGTAGGACCCTACCAATTTCACATGAAATTAACCGTGCCCAGTGAAATCTCATCTCTCAGAAATCAGCCATGCTGGAGGACAGGACTTCTCCTTCCACTGCTCAGGTGTTATTGGAGGGAGATCAAACCGTACCTCCACAGGCAGCACAGGAGTGAAGTCACTTCTACCTCTGGGGCTGCTGCAGCACAGGCTTCAGGCTCTGCACCAGCTCAGGGAGCCCAGACTAGGGGCTGCTGCTAGAGTTTGCAGCTTCTGTGATGACTCCAAGCTGCTACTTCCCTCACTGCCACAGCAGGTTCTGGGCTCAGGGCTACCATCACACCGCAGCGCCAGCCCCTGATGTTTCTGCCTAGCTTGGGGCTCCCCTCCCACCATGGCTCCTGGGCTCAGGACTCCAGCTCTGAGATTGCTGCCACCGTCCCCCCACTCCTTCCCCTGCAGTTCCTGCTGGGGCTCTGGGCACTCAAGCTCCAGGGCTTGTTGCCTTCCTCCTGCTCTGGCTCAGGGCACCTGGGCTCTGGGAATGCTGTTGCCCTCCCCTCCCCTGCGGTTCCTGCCCAGACTCTGGGCAGCTGTCCCTTCCTAGCAGCTGCTACCCAGGCTCCAGCTAGGACTCAGGGCTTCCATCTCATGTAGCTCCTTCCTGGGTTCATGGGGCTACCAATGCTTTAGCCCCCACAGTGCCTGCTGGGGATCAGGGCTTTTACCTCATGGCTCCTGCCACGGCTGAGAGGCCCATTTTTAAGTTGTCCTGGGCCCATGTGTTAATATACCACTCACCTCTGGGAGCCTCCTCCAGCTGCAGGGAACTGCACACCTGCTGCCTTCAGAGCTGGGGTCTGCAGGCTGCACAGAAATTAGTATGGCAGGGGTGGGCAAGAGGCAGTCAACAGGCCGGATTTGGCCTGCCAAACCACCAGATCCAGCCCACAGCCGCCTCCCCACAACCCTTAGGTGGAAAGCAGCTCTGCTCTGGATGCTGGGGAGGGAGGCTTTATGTGCTGCCCTGCCCCCCAGCAAAATCTCTCAGCTCTCATTAACCAGTTTCCAGCCACAAGGAGCTGAGAAATTTTGCTGGGGGGCAGGGGCAGCGAACAAAGCCTCCCTCCCTGCCCCCTCCCTGGAGCAGAGCCACATGGTCCCACAACCCTGGGACTGCAGCAGACAGCCTGCCTCAGGTTCCTGCCGGGCTGCTGACTGGGAGCCACCTCTGGGAGCCAGAGCCTGCTTCTAGCACCCATCCCTTCTCTCCCCTCTACCTGCCCCAGGTCACCATCCAAACCCCTTTCCACTATCTTGAGCACCCAGCGGTCCAAAGTAACAGACCACCAGGCTGGGGTAAAGTGGGATCTGGTATGGACGAGGTGGACTATGGTGCTGTGAACAGGAGCAATGCCGTGACTGAGACTAGGAGCCCTGAGAAGACCAGGTGGATTCCGCCTCAGTCAGACGTGTACTCCGAGGTGGACCAGGGAGGAGCAGATGCAGACACCTATGGAGCAGGTGGACGTGGTGGCATTGCGGTACGCATGTCCAGTGCAGAGGTAGGTGCTGGAACAGTGTGACCCAGTGTCGGGGAATGGTACCGCATCCTGATGTGGCACCGTGGGTAGGGGTGCGCTGCTGGTCGGTGCTGTGAGCGGTGCCAGTCGAGCTGGGAGGGAGGGGCGGTGGGCCTGGGCCTCCGGTGCTGTGGTCTTGGGTTGTTTCAACAGCCAGTGCCAGGACATCCTGTTTTGCCTGGAGGGTGCTGGAGTGGGGGGGCGGTGAGGGGGAAGAGTCTATGAGCATCCTTGCCGTTTCTAAGGCCTCTGGTGTGGAGGGCTCAGGGAAGTCCTCCAATGGGCTCAACTCCCTATGCTGGGAGGAAGGTCTGCCCAACCTGGAAGGTCCAGGCTCCGGACTTGCCAACACCACGTGCCCCACTGGAGGGCACGTGTCTAGCAGAAGACTGTCCCCTGTTGGGCTGCCTCTTCTACAGTGCCAGAGACTGAGACTGGTGTCGAGGTCTCTGTGGTGCCGGTGAGGCACAGTGCAGGGGGGAGTCCTGCACCAACACCGGTGCACTTCGAGGACCTGGTGCCGACTCCAATGCTGGTACTGGCTGGAGAGCCGCCTCCATAAGGATGATCTTAAGACGTGACTCTCTCGGGCGTTTTGTGCACGGCTTAAACATTTTGCAGGCTTCCGTGAGGTGCGTCTCCCCCAAGCACTTTAAACACGAGGAATGAGGGTTGCCATGGGGCATAGGCTTGTGGTACTTTTTGCAGGACTTAAAGCCTCGCGGTCCGAGCATGCCCTGCTGCGGGCGCATGGCAGCAAACAGCAACGAAAACAACAAAGGAGTCTTTAACTTAACTGCAGGTACTTAAACTAACTGAAGAAACAAAGCAATACTGAAGACAACTATCGCTAGATGAGCTGAGTGTTGTTCCAACGACCATCACAGCGGTAAGAAGGAACTGAGTGGGTGAGGGGGGCAACAGGGGTATATATGGGCCAATATACCGGTGCCACTCCAGGGAGCTCCCCGCTGACCCTAAGGGTACTGCTGAGGGAAAAACTTCCAACAACATGTGCACGCTACATGCACACACCTAATTGGAATGGACATGTGTAATCACTCGAAGACGACAACACTTGTATTGTGCAGAGCAACTTACATCTGCGAGCAGACATTTTCTGTCATGAAATTCAGTAAATCAAAGACCAGCTCTTGGATCACCGATGACCACCTTGCAGTAGTGCTCCGCATTGTAACATCAGAAGTGACACCTGACTTCATGTCCCTTGTTAATGCCCAACACAGACTTGCTTCTTCACACTGAGTTGCATTTTTTTTTCTTTTATGCTTACATTTAATGCACATAAGTTGCATTAAACTCAGGTGGGCAATATATGAGACGTGGCTTCTGCCAGTGTTTATTACCCTGTGCCTCTGCAGATGTGGCCATTTAAAGCAGTGTTTCTCAACCAGTGGTACGAGTACCCTTAGGGGAGTGGTCTCCAACCTTTTAACACCCAAGATCACTTTTTAAATCTCAGAACAGGTGAAGATCTACCGCCCCGCCCCTTCCTTGAAGCCCCGCCCCTTCCTTGAAGCCTCTCTATTCTCCTCCTGTCCATCACTTGCTATCCCCAGCCCTTACTTACACTCTCTGATAAACAGTTTATTTTTAAATTATGCGATACATACAATTAAAATAACGTGTTTATAATTATGAAATAAATGGTCTGTTTTTTATTCATGCTATTTAAATCTAAAATGAAGCATTTATAATTATACATTTTGTGGGGACAGAGTTCTGCGGCTGGGGGCAGGGGAGAGGGAACAGGGTGCTGGGAGGGCAGAGGACAGGGTTCTGCAGCAGGGGACAGTTTGGGGAGTGGGGACGCAAATGGGGACAGAATTCAGGGAGTGGGGACAGTTCTGTAGCTGGGGACAGCATTCTGTAGTTGAGGACAGGGGAGTAGGAACAAGGGGCAGGGTGCCAGTGGAGGCAGAGTCCGTCGCCCCTGTCCCCCCCCCCCCCCTGGAAACCAGCGCATGCCTGCCCCAGGGCCAACCCCCCCCCCCCGTGCAGCAAAGCCTACCCAGAGGGCGCGTGCCTGCCCAGAGGGCGGACCCCCCCACCCGCACAGGGAAGCCCCGCGCGCGTGCCTGCCCCAGGGCCAAACCCCCCCATGCAGGAAAGCCTCATGCGTGCCTGCCCAGGGGGCCGACCCCCGCAAGGAAGCCCTGTGCGTGCCTGCCCCGGGGCCAACTCCCCCTCCACGCAGGGAAGCCCCGTGCGCGCTCACCTACCCTGGGGCCAACCGCCCTCCCGTGCAGGAAAGCCTCACGCGTGCACACCTGCCCAGGGAGCTGACACCCCCCTACCCGCGCTGGGAAGCCCCGGGGCCAAACCCCAGCGCGCCGGAAGCTGACACTACCTCTGTCTTCTCTGGAGGTAAGTAGTGGGGCTTCTGGGGGGGTGGGAGGGAAATGGGGGCAGGGCTTACAGGATGCCTCGCGAGCGACTGGTCGAGGCCTTGAGATTGACCAGTAGCTCGTGAGCGACCGGTTGGTGACCACGGCCTTAGGGGGACTCGAGAGAAGCTTGGGGGGGGGGGGTCAACACAACTGAAGTTTGGAGAGAACTGAATTTTTGTTTGTTTTTACAGCACTTTATTTTTGTACTTTTTACACCCAAAAATGTCATCGCCCACCCAGCTATGATTAAGTTGTTTAAACAAATGTGTTGCGACTGTAGAAAACAATTGTGTGCATCTGAAAACTGTAGGTAGTGGGGGCACTTTATTTAAAAAAAAAAAAAAAGTTGAGAAACACTGATTTAAAGCTCCTGTTGGCTGTGGATCACCATTCCCAGCCCACGTGAGCTGTAGGAGGTGGCATCCCAATTCAAGCAGTGCCCATTGGCTGGAGATGGTGCTTCACGGTGAAGGGGAGGTCCAAGCAGCTGTACCAGTGGAGGTGCATGTAAATAAAGTATTGGTGGCCTGCCAGGGCTAACCCTGGTGAACCCTGTCCACTCCGCGGGTCGGATACTGCCCACCACTGATGGAACTAAAAGTTTAGCATTAGTGTTGTTGTTACAAGTGTTCTCAATGTTAGTGTAAAATTTGTAATAACAAGTGTTCCCTTCTATGATAACCTTTGGATAATGTTGTATGCAGTTAATTATTACACTTTAATTACTTTGTGTAAAAATACATATGGGTATCTTTTTACACCACATGGACCAAGGCCGTGCCCCTTACGGGTCAGCCCTTGGAAACTTCTGAAATTTGTGAAGTAGCCCCTCCCCCCTTCAAAAATTATTACCCACCCCTGGTCCAGAGTGATCTAGACAGAGGATTGGGCCGAAAGAAATCTGATGAGGTTCAACAAGGACAAGTGCAGAGTCCTGCACTTGGGACGGAAGAATCCCAAGCATTGGTACAGGCTGGGGACCAACCAGCTGTGAAAGTAGAAAGAATTATACTGTAGGAGAAAGATGAATTGTACTGTAATAATTGAATAAGTTGAAGGAATTCTGTTTGTCTTTTAAGAGGAAGAAGAAAAGTATGTTAATGTTGATTGTAGGTATGCAGATCAAGGTGCTAGCCAATTTGGGCCTGAGTTTAACAGGAAGAGAAACATTAGGTGTTAGACAGAAAGCAATTCTAGATAATCAGGGAGATATAGCCAGGAGATTGCTGTGTGCTTGATATTGAAATGAAGATACTTAACCACACTAATAATGTGAAGTTTTGCCACACCCTTTGATCTTGTTAACTTGGCCTTTTGACTGTATAAAATCAAGGGGTTTGAACCTTGTATGGTACTCACATTTTCTGAATGCATTTTAGCAAAGCTTTGCTGAAATAAACAGAGCAGTCTGCCAAATCTGTGAGTCCTGTCTGACTTTGACAATTTGGAGGTTCCACCGAGATGGCAACCGTCTTCGCTGAGGCTGTGTGATCCCTGACTGTTTTGCAGGATGACCGTGGTAGCCGGCACCTGGGCATTTGGCCCGAGCGGTCCTCCACCAGAACGGAAAGGTGCACAACCACAGCGAAGTCTACGCCATCGAACCTGTTGGTTCCTGCTCTGTTCTGGTAGGGATCCCGGGATCTAACATCAGGACTCTGGTCAGGTAATTATTTTGTCCGGACTGAGGACTGTCTTGTCTCTGTGTCTATCCGTCTTCCCTGTGGTGTGAGTGAGTCTGGGAGCCATCCCTGTCCAGGGACTGGCCGACCAAGGGGCTCCTGTCCCCGCGGTCTGTGTGACTGGAATCTGCACAATCGCAGCCGCACCGCACCTTGGATAAAATCCTTGGAGTGAACGCAAGGGCGATTGAGGCAGTAGCCTATGGGCTTCTTTTGTGTGTTGCACTGGGCACCGCTCTGACGAACCCGAATTTCCTCCTTGTGTGATTGGTGTATGAAGTCCTCCTGTATGGGTAACTAGACGTCTAAGCAGGGATAGTTCCCTAAAGGGACCCTGGCTCAGTTTATATATTTTAGAAAGGGTCTGGACTCCTGTAAATTTCTGGAAAAATGATCTAGATTGACTCTGGGGGGATCCCAAAACTCAGTGGCCACTGTTAGGATCTTGGAACAAAGACCAAGTGGACGTCTTAAAAGACAAACTTGGCCTTCCCAAAACTAAATTGGCTAGAGGAGAGGTAGATAGCTTCATGCAGTGGTGGGACGAGGCAAATCTTAAATGAACTGAATCGAAGCTCGCCTCCCTTAAAAATTCTAATTATAAGAAAAAGCTTTATTGGAAACCTCCTCTCCCACCACCAGATCGAGCGCTTCCCTTTACCCCGTCCTCCAAGAAGACTCAGACCGGTCCTACTTGAAGCTATAAACCCTTGGCCCACACGGAGCTCCACTCGATTTTAAAAGGTTTTCCAAAGCCCCAGGAAAACCCTACCAAATTTGCAGAGAAATTTTGCTAGTGTGCAATGCCTATGAACCCTCTGAAGCAGACCTCCTGCAACTGTGTAAGCTACTTATAACCCCGTAAACAGCAACAAAGAAAAAAAAAAAAACCCGGGCAACTATCACACAGACTGACTGGTGGTTTTTTTTGTTTGTTTGGGTTTTTTTGGGGGTTTTTGGGGTACAGCAACCAGGTAAAAATGGACAGGGCGCCCTGGCGCATGCGTTTGTTAATAGCCTCTTATCTGCTATTAGCAGTATGTTAAAGCAAATAAGTGTTGGATGGGAGGCCAAGACCATGGACAAATTGCAAGCAGTGGCAGAGCATTGCCACTGCACTCTAAAAGAAAAGAGAAGCAGTCCTCACAAAAGTTGATAGCTCTGCAAATACAGCATTATTCAGGGCAGGGCAGACAGTACTGGGAACGGGGAGGGTACCAAGAATGGGGATAAGGTCGGAGAAGGGGTTGTGGCACCGGGTTTTGGGGATTTAGAGGTTTCAGCTCCGGTCATATCCACCCTGTGGGAACAAGGCATTATTGTCCCCTGTTCCAGCCCCTGTAACACCCCTATCCTCCCAGTTCGAAAAGCTGATGGTAAATCATGGCGGTTTGTTCAGGATCTTCAAGCTATTAACTGCATTGTTGTACCCACCTTTCCTGTAATCCCTAACCCAGCAACTAATCTGGCTTCTATCCTGCCAGATGCAACTCATTTTACTGATGTTGATCTGTGTTCTGCTTTCTTTTCTGTCCCGGTTCACCCTAAGTTCCAGTATCTTTTTGCCTTTTCTTACAAGGAGCAGCAGTATGCTTCCCAAGGGGTACACAGAAAGCCCGTCTTACTTTTCCCAAGCATTAGCCAAAGACCTTGTTAACCTGGTCTTCCCCTCTGGGTCCACATTGGTCCAATGTGTAAATGATCTACTCCTCTGTTCCCCTTCATTATCTGCCTCAGAAACTGACTCTTTAGTGCTTCTCACTGCCCCCCCCCCCCCCACCTTAGGGTTACCTGACTACTGTAAGCCTTTACCCTTTTATGCCACGAGCAATCTGGTTGTGCACTTGGGGTTCTTACTCAGGAGCATGGTGGCAAAAATCGTCCAGTAGCTTATTTCTCTGCCACCTTGGATCCTGTTGCCCAAGGTCTACCCCCCTGTCTGCGTGCTGTGGCTGCCGCGGCATGCCTAATTGAAATGTCTGAGTCCCTTGTCCTCCGCTCTCCTGTTTCTCTCATGGTCCCTCACTCTATAGATACTCTCCTGCTACAATGTAATACAGCTCACCTTTCCTCCGCCCGCCTCACTTTTACTGCTTTCGGCTTCGCATATCACCATTAAGTGCTGTTCTCAGTTGAACCCTGCCACTCTCCTTCCTCTGTCTAATGACGGTGAACCCCACGACTGCCTTGCAAGTGTCTCTGCTGTCACCGTCTCATGCCCCGACCTTTCTGATGTCCCTCTCTCTAACTCCGACCTTGTGTTATTCACTGAAGGTTCCTGCTTTAGAGATAGCCAAGGTCGTCTCCTCGCAGGATACGCTGTGGTATCACTCTCTGAAACCCTAGGAGCTGCGCCTTTACCTTCTGTGACCTCAGCACAAGTCGCTGAACTAGTTGCCCTAACCCGCGCTTGCTTTCTGGCTGAGGGACGCTCCGCCACCATTTACACTGATTCTCGATATGCTTTTGGGGTTGTACATGACTTTGGCACCCTCTGGCAAGCTCGGGGTTTCCTTACCTCTGCTGGTACCCCTATCAAGAATGGCCCCTACATTGCTGCTCTCTTGTATGCACTCCCATCTGCATTAGCTATTGTTAAGTGCCCTGGTCACTCCACAGCAGATACTGATGTTGCTAAGGGTAATGCTGCCATAGAACCTTCCCCAGGTGCGTTTCTCGGTTCCCTTTCTGTTTCTGTACCACCGCAGTCCCTTTCTAAAGTCACCCTGCTCCAAGACTCTGCCTCAGAAACAGAAAAAGACTCCTGGGTCGCCCGGGGTTGCTCTCTACACCCTGATTCCCTTTGGCGCCCCCTTATTGGTGCCTTTGTGGCCCCCTTTTCGCTCTACCCAGCTCTGGCCGCCCTGCTACACGGCATTTCGCATGTCGGAAAGGAGGGTATGATCTCTGCTGTAACTAAGGCAGAATGGTGGGCCCCCCATTTCAGCTCTTTTGCAGCTCACCACTGTGCCGCCTGTACCACTTGCCAAAGCTACAATGTTGGCAAACCTGTAAAGGTAGCTCAAGGGTTCTGGGGCCTGCCCCAAGCACTGTTCTTGCATTGGCAGCTTGATTTTGTACAAATGCCTGTGTGTCAACTATATGAATTTATTTGGGTTATGGTATGCTTATTTTCGGGTTGGATTGAAGTCTTTCCTTGTCGCAAAGCTGATTTGCTGTCTGTTGCCAAATGTTTGTTAAATCATATTATGCCTGCCAAAGAAACTCCTGCCACTCTGTCCAGTGACCGGGGTACACGTTTTACTGAACAACTTGTTCAGCACTGGATCGTGTGTTACATGTCACACACCTGCTGCACTGTCCCTACCATCCCAAAGACATAAATTAAGTCCTTTTGAAATTGTTTACGTGAACAATGGCTACCATTACTCCAGTCTCAGACTTGAACTTGACTCACAGTACACTCCTTCAGTACTGCAAGGGACTAATGCAAGCTGTAAGTCACTTCCATTCACAGGTTCGAGCCGCCTGGCCGACGGAACCCACCTCGGATGCCTGCCACACTCTCGAGACAGGTGATTGGGTCTACGTACGACACCACCAACGAAAACACGCCATGGAACCCCGGTGGAAGGGCCTGCATCAGGTGCTGCTCACTGCCCAGACGGCTGTTAAGTTATCCGGCATCGCAGCATGGATACAGGCTTCGCAGTGTAAGAAGGCACCATCCCCAGCGGACCAATCATCACCTCAGGACCATGCAGAGTCAATTCTGACTCCAGAAGAAGACGGTAGAGGAACAGCCTGCAATACCTTACAACCTACGTTCGCGTAAGGATTGCCTGAAGCAGATGAGGACCAAAAGCAAGGCCCAAGAAGAAGCAGTAGTGAGCCTAGCGCCTGCTGCCTGGTGGACATAAAACCGTAACTGCGGGTCCCTCAGTGGAGGTTGTCAGAACCAAAAGGGTCTTGCCTCCAACATGTGCCTCTGGTGGGGCCTGTTCCTCGGCCACTGGTGTCTTAAGATCTGGGGAATCCACAATGACAATGACAATTCTTTTATCCACCAGCAAGTATGGATCACTCAGACCCTTAATATCTCTAATTGCTGGGTCTGCAGCCACATTCCATCCCACTCACAAGCTGGTTCCTGTCTTGGCAATCCCACTTAATTCCCCAGGCCTCACCCGTTTAACAAGACATGGAACAGTAATGACACTTGGGAAGCAGTGGGAATAATTGTGGGAATAAATGTATCTAAACGGATAAGTGTGGAGGAGAAAAAAGGTCACTGGTGTTTGGTGTGTAATGGGACGGGGCTGAATCTGGGGAGGAGCAGTTGTCTCCAGCATATTGTAACATCAGTACAATCTTTAATGCCATGCAAATAACACCACTCCCCGTAAGGAGAATCACCGTGTGCCCTTCGGGGGATATTACTCCTCCTTTGTAGACACCTATATGGCAAAGGGGTGCAACCGACCCTTCCCGGCTTTGATAGGGCATCATTGGGTCTGTGGGACAAAGGCCTATACCACATTACCAGTTAACTGGTCAGGTATCTGTTATCCCGCCCAACTCTTCCCACAATTCCGAGTGTTAGAGTCCTTCCCATGAGAACGCCTCCGTAATTTTAGGCGAAAAAGAAGGGACTTGTCGGATGCCCAATGGTATGTGAATCACATAAGCCCTTTAACTTGGGAAGAGGCTATTGGTGGTTCCTTTGACCCACTTGGGGGAGTAATACATCATGCAAAAAGGCTTCTGAGGTTACAAACAGTAGTTAAAATCATGGAAAATGAAACTGGAAAAAGTTTAAGGGCCCTGGCCAAAGAAACAGGAGCGATCAGACAAGTGGTCCTCCAAAACCGTCAGGCATTGGATATAGTGCTGGCAGCAAAAGGAGGGACCTGTGCTCTCATTGGCAAAGAATGTTGTGTATATATACCAGACAACACCAATGATAGAATAGATCGCGCTAGCTACTTAAAAAAGATTGCATACCTTTCCAACGAAGAGCCAAGTTCCCTGTGAAAATGGCTAAGTAACTTGTCCAATTTCTCTGGCATAGGAAACTGGTTGTTTCAGGAAGCCCTGACTATCCTATTTGGAATCTTAATAATGTTTGTATGTTTTCAGTTAATCTCCTGTTGTATCCAAAACTGTGCAAGACATGTCACAGACATGTCCCCTCACCAGAGTGCTAATCTGATGCTTTTAAATATCACTAATGAACAAAAAGACAAAGAACGGTTAATGCAAGGAACCCAGTAATTGTTGGTCATAGGCGAGGCTTGACCAAAAGGAGGGATTGTGAAAGTAGAAAGAATTATACTGTAGGAGAAAGATGAATTGTACTGTAATAATTGAATAAGTTGAAGGAATTCTGTTTGTCTTTTAAGAGGAAGAAGAAAAGTATGTTAATGTTGATTGTAGGTATGCAGATCAAGGTGCTAGCCAATTTGGGCCTGAGTTTAACAGGAAGAGAAACATTAGGTGTTAGACAGAAAGCAATTCTAGATAATCAGGGAGATATAGCCAGGAGATTGCTGTGTGCTTGATATTGAAATGAAGATACTTAACCACACTAATAATGTGAAGTTTTGCCACACCCTTTGATCTTGTTAACTTGGCCTTTTGACTGTATAAAATCAAGGGGTTTGAACCTTGTATGGTACTCACATTTTCTGAATGCATTTTAGCAAAGCTTTGCTGAAATAAACAGAGCAGTCTGCCAAATCTGTGAGTCCTGTCTGACTTTGACAACCAGCTAAGTAGCAGTTCTGCAGAAAAGGACCTGGGGGTTACAGTGGATGAGAAGCTGGATCTGAGTCAACAGGGGCCCTTGTAGCCAAGAAGGCGAATGGCATATTGGGGTGCATTAAGAGGAGCATTGCCAGCAGATCTAAAGATGTGATGATTCCCCTTTATTCCTCACTGGTGAGGCCACATCTGGGCTACGTCTACACTGGCCCCTTTTCCGGAAGGGGCATGTAAATTTCACCAGTCGTCGTAGGGAAATCCGCGGGGGATTTAAATATCCCCCACGGCATTTAAATAAAAATGTCCGCCGCTTTTTTCCGGCTTTTAAAAAAGCCGGAAAAGAGCGTCTACACTGGCCCCGATCCTCCGGAAAAAGTGCCCTTTTCCGGAGGCTCTTATTCCTACTTTGAAGTAGGAATAAGAGCCTCCGGAAAAGGGCACTTTTTCCGGAGGATCGGGGCCAGTGTAGGCGCTCTTTTCCGGCTTTTTTAAAAGCCGGAAAAAAGCGGCGGACATTTTTATTTAAATGCCGTGGGGGATATTTAAATCCCCCGCGGATTTCCCTACGACGACTGGTGAAATTTACATGCCCCTTCCGGAAAAGGGGCCAGTGTAGACGAGCCCCTGGAGTATTGTGTCCAGTTCTGGACCCCCTGCTACAAAAAGGATGTGGACGCATTGGAGAGGGTCCAGCGGAGGGCAACCAAAATGATTAGGGGGCTGGAGCACATGACCTACGAGGAGAGACTGAGGGATTTGGGCTTGTTTAGTCTACAGAAGCGAAGAGTGAGGGGGAGATTTGATAGCAGCCTTCAGCTTCCTGAAGGGAGGTTCCAAAGAGGATGGAGAGAGGCTGTTCTCAGTAGTGACAGATGGCAGAACAAGGAGCAATGGTCTCAAGTTGTGGTGGGAGAGGTCCAGGTTGGATATTAGGAAAAACTATTTCCCTAGGCGGGTGGTGAAGCACTGGAATGGGTTACCTAGGGAGGGGGTGGAATCTCCATCCCTAGAGGTTTTCATATCTCAGCTTAAATCAACCCAGCCAGGGCTTTGTCAAGTTGGGATTGGTCCTGCTTTCGGCAGGGCAGGGGGCTGGACTCTGACGCCTGAGGTCTCTTCCAGCCCTAGGATTCTATAGGTTTCCTCCCAGAGGCTGAGGCTGGCACCCTGCTCTAGTCAATTCCCCTCTCTGACCAGCTAATTCCAGCCCAGCTGGCAGAGATCAGAGAACCACTGCATTCCTCCCAGAAGCTGTTCTCCTCCTGTCTCCACCCAATGCACAGCCAGGTTAGTGAGCCCAGGCCGGGAGGAGAAGTGAGCCCAAAGGCCAGAGTGAAGTCGACCTTCACCACCCCAATAGGGCTCTGAGTTCCTGGTCCTGCCTTTTGGCCTCAAAGGGGCCTATCAGGGGGCAGACTCAGTACCATGGTACCTCTAGCCAGAAGTCTGGGAACTAACTTGCCAGCTCACTGGATGCCTACCTCTAGCTGGTGTCTCCCCTTGTTCTTCCCTCTAGTCCAGACCCATGTCACTCTTTGACCACAGCATCCTCTTCAGGCCACTGCCCTCTGGCTGTGCCCACTCCAGTCTCCGTGTCCCCTTCGGGGGGGGGGGAGGGTTACCCAACTATGCACTCCAGGGTCCTCCCCTCCCAAGGGGCACCCACTTCTTCTCCCAGGTAACACCTAGTTCCTCTGCACCCACCTTGCCTCAGTGACCCACTTCCAGTCTTCATCTAGACCCTGCCTCAGGGGCCAACTGCAGTCTGTAATGGCCACTCATCACTAGCAAAGGGGTGTGGACCTGCTGCCCCTGCCTGCCTCCCGCAGCCCCAGTAGCTTCCAGCCTTGCAGTCTGGGGGCTTGCTTGGCCAGAGTCTCCCCAGCACCGCTCTACCTCCAGGAAGCCTCCTGATTCCCTGGCAGTCAGGTCCCTACTGATCCCTAGCTAGAGCAAGAGTGAGCTTCCCCTTCTCCCTCAAAGAGCGCTTCTTTATATAGCCCCCAGCTGGGCCCTCATTAGCCAGAACTGCCTCAGCTGGGGCTTCACCCACAGCTCTCACTCAGGGCTCGGTTTTTGTCCTTAAAGGGCCAGTGCAGGGCAAGCACCCTGTCACAGGGCCTCTGCCACCTTCCAGCACCTGGTGGATCAGTTACTGAGAGGGATGGAGAACTTTGCTTTGGCTTATACTGACAATCTGTCTCTTTAGCTGGACCTGGGAAGCCCATACAATCCAGGTGAAGAAGATGGCAGGCTGACCGTAAAAGCCAGGAAGTGTAGTGGGGGGATGGCGGAAGTGATGTATCTAGACCACAAGGTGGGGAGTGGCCAGCTGAAGCTGCAGCCAGCTAAGGTGGAAGCCATCCGGGACTGGCCCACTCCCCAGACTAAGAAGCAGGTCCAGGCTTTTGTTGGGATGGCCAAGTACTACTGGAGGTTTGTGCTCCATTTTAGTGCCCTGGCCACGCCCCTGACAGAGCTGTGTAGGAAGGGCCAGCCTGACAAGGTGGTCTGGACTGAGCAGTGTGAGGGGGCTCTCTGCGCACTGAAAGAGGCCCTCATCCAGGGCCTGGTGGTGGTCAACCTGGACTTTAGCAAACCCTTCCTTCTGTTCACTGCTGCCTCCGACACTAGGCTAGGCGCGGTGCTGATGCAAACTGACTCCAAGGGGGGGACCCCATCATGCACCTCAGCAAGGAGCTGCTGCCCGGGAGCAGCACTACAGGGCCATAGAGAAGAATGCCTGGAGCTAGGGTGGGCCCTTAAAAACTGCAGCCGTATCTATTTGGGCCACATTTCACCATGTACACCAACCACTCCCCTCTGACCTGGCTGCACCAGATGAAGGGGGCCAACGCCGAGCTGCTGCGATGGAGCCTGCTCCTGCAGGACTACGCCATGGATGTGGTCCATGTTAAGAGGAGCGCTAATGTCATAGCTGATGCTTCATCCCATAGTGGGAGGTCTGAACTTCCCCAGGTCACTGGGGGTATGTCTACACTGCCACCCTAGTTCAAACTAGGGTGGCTAATGTAGGCAATCGAAGTTGCAAATGAAGCCCGGGATTTGAATTTCCTGGGCTTCATTTGCATCTTGCCAGGTGCCGCCATTTTTAAACGTCCGCTAGTTCGGACTCTGTGCCCGCGGCTACACGCGGCACCGAGTAGGTAGTTCAAATTAGGCTTTCATATTTAAATCCCGGGCTTCATTTGCAACTTCGATTGCCTACATTAGCCACCCTAGTTTGAACTAGGGTGGCAGTGTAAACATACCCTGAGTGACCCTGCTCAATTTGGTCGGGGGGGGGGGGGGGAGAGATGTGAGGAAGTAGGGAGTTTTGGGGGCTCAAGAGGAGGGGGGTTGCATGTAGAGTGGGGCACTTAGTGCCCCGGGATGTTACTGGTTAAATGTGACAAGGGGAGAGGGAGTTTTTTGTTGCAGGGAACAGCACAGAACTGGAGCCCTGGCATCTGGTGCCCTGGTCACGGGAAGACCCTGCTCAGAGGACACAGCCGGTTCTGGGCAGATGAAAGACAATGGGCTGCAGAGAGGAGACCCCTGCGACCAACCCAGCTGGTTCCAGCCAGGGGAGAACAATGGATGGAGGAGAGGGGAGGCGGAGAAGAGAGGGGCCCAGGCAACCCTGTCTATCTGGAGGGAAGACAATGGACAGGGGAGGGGCTGTTGCTGAGGATATTGGAGGCTCTGAGGGAAGTTGGGGGAGGGGGTGGTGGTCGGGACAGAATGGGAGCAGACAGAGCCCACCTGGCTGCAGGGGGGACTCAGACATGCCTGGCTGAGGGAGGCCAGGCCTACAGGCCTGAGAGATCCTTTGCTGCATTCAAAGCTCAATAAACCCTCCTGTTTGGTGCTCGCTGAGAGTCGCTCTGGGCTGGAGAACAGGGCTGCACTATTCCCTCTGGGAGTGAAGGCTCCAGGGGTACAGAGGGAGTGGACCCCCGAAGGGGCTCATGGCAGAGGCAGGCGGCTGAAGGCCCTGCGAGGCGCCATCCCGGAGGCAGAGGGGCAGACCCCCCAGGTGAGAGTAGGCACCCCACGAGAGGGTCGCCGCACTGGAGTAGACCCCCTGAGAAAGGGCTGTATCACTGCCGCTGGAGTGGAGTGGGCTCCCCGAGAAGTGTAGTGGAATTTGCCCCTTGCCCGAAAAAGATAAGGAACTAGCCTAACAGCAATTAGGGGCCCACTAGCCTGTGAGCAAGAATGAAGCTGTATTTCACATTTTCTAACTTGTGACAGGCACAAGCAGGCAGAGTAAAACCGCACATAGGCATAAGATAAGAGTACCCCTCCCCAGTTACTGGAATGTCAATCGTGAACGTTAGAAATAATGTATTGCTGTGCTTTAACCAATGAAATGTAAAAGCCAATCAAGCTGTTATTCATGTATCCGATAAAAGGCTATGCACAGAGCGGCACGGGGTCGCTCCTTGCCATTTTTGCTGTAAAGCTCGAGGGGACGACCATCAGCGCTGATTAATAAAGGTCTGGTAAATCCTCCTTCGGGCATCCGTGTCATTCTGTTACACCGGTTTGAGTCCGGTACGGTTACAGAAGGGGCTGCTGCACTGCAGGGGGGGGGGGGGGGGATGACGACCTGAGCCATGACAGACACTCAGCCAAATGGACGAGCTTGAGAAGGGGGACTATGAATGGGTCAAACAAGCCCTGCTGCACACGTTGGGCCGAGCCCTGAGGCATACAGGAAAAAATTCTGGAGTGTGCAGAAGGGCCCTGGGGAGACCTACATGGAGCTGGTCTCCTGGATGGTGTGATACATTCACAAACGGGTATTTGGGGCTGGGGTCCAGACCCCAGAGGACCTGGTTAAGCTGATGGTCCTGGAACAGCTCTATGAACTCTGCCCCGCCCCCGTCCCCTGGGCCCTGAGACTGTGACTGAAGGACAGGAAGCCAGAGGACCAGCACAGTACAGGGAAGCTGGCTGATGAGCTTACAAACAGCCGGTCCACCTGTGAAAGGGAATCCCAGAAAGATCAGCTCACAACAGTGGAGTGAGGAGAGGCACCCACTAGTGCCCCCCAGAAGGGAGGATCCAGCAACCTCCTCCCTATGGGGACAGCCAATACCCAGGCAAACCAGCCGGTCCCAAGGGAACCAATGGAACCTGACCTGTCATCACTGTGGGCTCAGTGTCCCAAACTCTAAGACAGGCTGAGCAAACCGAGACCTCACAGGGTTAACTGGGTAGGGCTGGAGGAGGGGCAGGCTGCCCTCAGCTCAGGAGTGGTGAGTCCCTTGGACTAGCTCCTTTGGGGGGCCTGACACTCCAGAGGCAGGTTTCTCAGTGTACCAGGTAGGGGCAGGGCTGCCCCTGTCATGATTATGAGCAGTGGTCCCCAACCTGGGCCAGCCTGCCCCCGGCGCACGGGAGGCGCCGGTCCCGGGTGCGCGACACGCACCGGTGCCGGGCGCACGGCCCTCGGACAGCCTCAGCCCCGGGGCACATGCTGGCACCGAGTGCAAGGGCATCCCCGTCCCCTGGCATGCCCCCGGATGCGCGGCCCCACCCCCCGGGAGGCCTCTAAAGGTTGGGGACCACTGATTATGAGGGTTAGCCAGCAGCCTGGGGATTAAGGGGTTAACTACACCTAGCCAGGTGGAGTGACCAGTAGGAATGTAGGTGGGACTTTTCAAACTGGGACAAAGGAATTTGGTTTTTTTTCCCCTCTCCTTTTGTCTCTCGGGGTGTGTTCTCTGCAGCTACAGGCAGGGACAAGCATGTCTCTCTCTCTCTCCAAGACACCATTCTTCACTTTCTGTAAGCAGGGTAAAGTTTAGGTAGTTTCTTTAGGCTTTATTGTTTTAAGGGTTGGGTATGGGACCTGCTCTCTGGCACTGCTTAAAAGATGTTTTGGCTTTTCTTTGTAACTAAGTTCTAGGCCCATGGAGTTTCTCCATGAGTATATTTTGTTACCTTCCCATATAGTCATTATGGTTGCACAGGAATATTGTTGTAATAATAAAAGTTCTTTCTTTTCGTTTTATTAACCTGGCAGTGGTTACTTGTGTGTCTTGATTTTTATTTTAGGGGTGAGATTTCCCAAATGATCTTTCCCCTGATTTCTTTATCAGTATTTGGGTTGTGGCAGTGGAAGTTTTATTCCCAAGATCTAGGTTTTTAAGATCTTGGGGGAAGTTTTATACCAAAGCCTGGTAGATAAGGCTTTGGGGTACACTTGCTGGCCCCCACTTCTGCATTTATCATGCCAGAGTGGGGAAGGAGCCGTGGCATAGCAGTGGGATTATTTTGAGAACCCAGGATTTTTAAAAGGACACAGGTTTTTCTTTGAGTTGCAAGCTTTGCAGTTTTTTCTCTTTTTCTTTTGTTTTCTGGGCTGCTTGAGAGGGGCAGACAGAAGGTTAAGCTTAAGCCAGACACAGACCATCCCAACCAGTTTGTTTGTTTGTTTTTAATAGCTTTCGTGACAACTGGATAGCTAGGCTAGAATAGGGCAGGGAAGGAGCCCAGTACATGCTCTTGCGATCAGGCAAGGTAACCCTAGAGAACCCAACCCTTCCTAAGCAACACCCTGAGGCAGAAACAGCCTCAGAGCCAGGCATGATGTTAAGTACCTGGAAAGATTCCAACCCCAGAGAAGGGAAACAAGAGCTTACCTCTGTGAGCCCTGGGGGAAGGGATCTTGAGGAGGCAGGAGCAGCCGGCTGCCGCTCTCCCTCCCCCACACCTGCGCCTTCTGTGTGCGATTATGCCATGAGGACCAGCAGGCCTCTAAGGGTACGTCTAAACTACATGGCTCCATCGACAGAGCCATGTAGATTTGTTGTTTTGGCAAAGGCCAATGAAGCTGCGATTTAAATGATCGCAGCTTCATTTACATGGCTGCCGCACTGAGCCGACAAACAGCTGATCAGCTGTTTGTTGGCTCAGCGCGGCAGCCATGTAAATGTAAATGAAGCCGCGATCATTTAAATCGCGGCTTCATTTGCCTTTGCCCATAATCCTAATCTACATGGCTCCATCGACGGAGCCATGTAGTCTAGACACAGCCTAACTGACAAGGAGATGGAGTTTTTCCTACAGCTGGAGGACAGGCGTGCACAACGAGAGACCGAGGCCGAAGACAGGCATATACAACAGGAGGTGAAACTGGCAGAGATAGCAGCAGGGACGAGGCGAGCAGAACTAGAGGCCCAAGTTGCGCTGGGGAAAGCCAACCAGCCGGACACCGCAAGTACCCCACCTAACACTCCCACCTCCATCATCAACCAACCCCCCAGAAAGTTCCCCATGTACCAAAAGTAGGGGATAATGTTGAGGACTTTTTCCTCAACTTTGAGAGGGCCTGCCAGGGGTACAACATTCCTCCTGATCAGTACATGAGAGAGTTAAGATCCCAAATCGCTGGTCCCTTACTGGGGGTAGCCACGGACCTGCCAGGTGACCTGGCAAATCATTATGAACTGTTTAAGCAGGAGGCCAGACTCAGGATGGGCCTCACCCCTGAACAGGCCCGGTGTCGCTTCAGGGCCTCTAAGTGGACCCCAACCACACCATTCCCCGAACATGCTAGTCGTGTCCTCAAAAACTGGGAAACGTGGCTCTCTGGAGAGCAGGCCCACACTCGGGAAGAAATCTCTCTCCTGATGCAGATGGAACAGTTCCTCGAGGGTGTGCCAGGACAGATTAGAGGGTACATCCTGGACAGAAAACCAAAAAGCCTCAGAGAGGCAGCAGTGCTTGGGGCCAGATGGATGGAACTGAGGGGCCACAGCAGCCTGGAAAGCAGTCTGAGGGGGCCCATCAACACCTGGGGATCCCCCCGACCCCCACCCCACAGAGACGGGCCCTACATACACCCAGGAAGACCCCAGATCTCTCCCCGTTCCTCCATACCATCTGCTGGGAGCCCCCCCCCCCGTTCCCATGATACCGCTGTGAGGCGATGCTTTAAATGTAATGAGCCGGGGCATGTAAAGGCCGACTGTCCCCAGAGCACCAACCGGCTACAACTCATCACTCCGGGGTTGCCACAAGGAGCCTCAGGCCCAGATGCCTCACGGATCCCCCCCAGAGCGGAGGGAGACTGTGAGAGTGGGGGGACGGGAAGTTATCGCATGGAGAGACACCGGGGCACAGGTATCAGTGATTCACCACGCTCTGGTGGACCCCAAGGCCATTGACCCAGAGACTCTAGTCACCATTCAACCCTTCAAGGCCGACCCCTTCGACCTGCCTACGGCCAAGCTACCAGTTCAGTACAAGGGCTGGTCTGGAACTTGGACTTTCGCAGTCTATGATGACTACCCCATTCCTATGCTGGTCGGGGAGGATGTGGCCAAGCATGTGCAACAAGCTAAGAGGGTGGGAGTGATCACACGTAGCAAGGCTATGTAGACTGTACACCCAGACACCCTGAACCCTGCAGTCATGGCACCCAAGCCCCGACCAGCAGCTGCAACCACAACCTGTGATCCAATTCCTGAAACCCAGGTAGGGCTAGCCCAAGAACTGGAAGGACAGGGGCTGCCGATACTAGGATCTAAGTCAGCCACTAGGGGCACCATGGAGTCAACAGCCACAGATGAATCTGCACCAGCAGACAGTGATTCCCCACCTGTAGAGGTACTACCTGCTCCCGCAGTGCCTCTTGTGGGCCCTGGTTGGACGTCTCCGGCTGTAAGAGAGCAGTTCCAGGCCGAACAAAAAGCAGATGAGAGCCTCCAAGGTGCTTGGACAGCAGCCAAAAGCGAACCACTGCCCCTCAGCTCTTCGAACAAAACCAGGTTTGTGGTAGAAAGAGGACTTTTATACTGAGAGTCCCTTTCTAGTGGACACCAAGGGGACTGGCATCCTCAGAGACAGTTGGTGGTTCCTACTAAGTACCAGGACAGGCTCCTAAGCTTAGCCCATGATCACCCTAGTGGCCATGCTGGGATGAGCTGAACCAAAGACCAGTTGAGAAGGTCATTCTACTGGGAGGGGATGAGCCAGGGGGTTACTATGTCCGTACATGTACGGTGTGCCAGCGGGTGGGGAAGCCCCAAGACCATGCCAAGGCACCCCTCCAACCCTTCCCCATCATAGAGGTCCCATTTCAGCGTGTAGCTGTGGATATTATGGGTCCTTTCCCTAAGACGACCCCCAGGGGGAAGCAGTTCATATTGACCCTCGTGGATTTTGCCACCAGATGGCCTGAAGCCGTGGCTCTAGGAAGCACTACGGCTAGGACCATGTCCCAGTCCCTAACAGATCTTTGCCAGGGTAGGTTGGCCCTCAGAGATCCTCACAGATGCAGGGGCCAATTTCCTGGCAGAGGTTATGAGACACCTCTGGGAAGCCCATGAGGTAGAGCACCTAGTTGCTACTCCCTACCACCATCAAACAAATGGCCTGGTGGAAAGATTTAATGGGACTTTGCGAGCCATGATACGCAAGTGAATGAACGTTGCAATGACTGGGACCTGGCTTTACAACAATTACTGTTTGCTTATCGAGATGTCCCACATCCCAGTTTGGGACTTTCGCCTTTTGAACTGGTGTATGGCCGCAAAGTTAAGGGTCCCTTACAGCTGGTAAAGCAGCAATGGGAGGGGACTAACCCTTCACCAGGAACTAACGTTTTGGATTTTGTTTACAACCCCCAAAATACCATTCGAGACACTCTAACTCCCGCACAAGAGAGCTTGCAAAATGCTCAGCAAGAGCAAAAGGCCTGGTATGATAAACATGCCAGGGACCGGTCCTTCAAAGTAGGGGAGCAAGTCATGGTTCTGAAGGCACTCCAGGCAAACAAAATGGAAACATCCTGGGATGGGCCCTTCACGGTCCAGGAGCATCTAGGGGCAGTTAATTATCTTATAGCGTTTCCTGATCCTGACCTTAAGCCTAAGGTCTATCACATCAACTCTCTAAAGCCCTTTTATTCCCGAGAACTCAAGGTTCTTCAATTCACCGCCCAGGAGAAGGAAGAGGTGGGGTGGCCTGAGGGAGCCTACTACGACGGGAAGAGCCAGGGTAGAGTAGAAGAGGTAAGCCTCTCCCTGAGCCTCAGCCGTGAGCAACGCCTACAGATCATGCAGCTGTGCACCCAGTTCACCCCAATGTTCTCAGCCACCCCGGGACAGACCGCACAGGCATCTCATTCCATTGATACTGGTGACGCTCGCCCAGTCAGGGCCCAACCCTACCGAATGGCTCCTCCAGCCAAATTGGCTATAGAGAGGGAAATCAAGGACATGTTAGAGATGGGCATAATTCACCCTTCGGGGAGTGCGTGGGCTTCTCCAGTGGTCCTAGTTCCCAAGCCAGCTGGGGAAATCCAGTTTTGCGTGGACTACCGGAAGCTAAATGCTGTAACTCGCCCAGGCAACTACCCCATGCCACGCACAGATGAGCTATTGGGAGAAACTGGGGTGTGCTCAGTTCATCTCCACCCTAGACTTAACCAAGGGGTACTGGCAGGTACCTCTGGAGGAAGAAGCGAAGGAAAAAAATCAGCCTTCATTACACACACTGGCCTATTTGAGTTTAATGTTCTTCCTTTTGGGCTGCGCAACGCACCTGCCACCTTCCAAAGGCTCGTGGATACCCTATTAGCTGGTTTTGGAGAATTTGCGGTGGCGTATCTAGATGATATAGCTGTATTCTCTGATTTATGGGGAGAGCACCTAGGACACCTCCAAGCTGTCTTCCAACGCGTAAGGGAGGCAGGGCTAACAGTTAAAGCAAAAAAAAGTCACATTGGCTTGAACAACAGGGTGACCTACCTTGGACACCAGGTGGGTCAAGGAACTATCAACCCTCTACAGGCTAAGGTAGAGGCTATAAACAACTGGCCGGTCCCCAAATAAAAAAAAAAAAAAAAAAAACAGGTCCAATCCTTCTTGGGCTTGGCCGGGTATTACAGGCGATTTGTACCACACTACAGTGAGGTCGCTGCCCCTCTAACTGATCTTACTAGAAAAACGCAACCTAATGGGGTCAAGTGGACTGACCAGTGCCAGGGAGCTTTTACCCAGCTCAAGACAGCCCTTATGTCTGACCCTGTACTGAGGGCCCCAGACTATGACAAGCCTTTCGTGGTCACCACAGACGCATCCGAGAGGGGTGTGGGGGCAGTTCTGATGCAGGAAGGACCAGATCAACAACTTCACCCTATCGTGTTTCTCAGCAAAAAATTGTCTGAAAGAGAAAGTCACTGGTCTGTCTCCGAGAAGGAGTGCTATGCGATTGTGTACGCTCTGGAGAAGTTAAGACCGTATGCGTGGGGGCGACGCTTCCATCTACAGACTGACCACGCTGCTCTCCAGTGGCTTCATTCGGTCAAAGCAACCAACAAGAAGCTCCTTCGGTGGAGTTTGGCACTACAAGACTTTGAGGTACAGCACATTTCAGGAGCCTCTAACAAGGTGGCCGATGCCCTCTCCAGAGAGGCATTTCTGGACTCAACTAAATATACTCTCTGTATATCTGTTATGGTACTCCATGGATGTGGAAGCATTTTGTTTACTTTTCATGTGTTCAACCATCTAGTCAAGTGTGCATAAATGTATTTACTATGTTTTATCTCAGACCTCCAGGAAGAAATCACAGGCAACGTGGCCAGAGGCTGTCCAGCACCGTCTGTGATTTGGGGGGTATGTCATGATGATGAGGGTTAGCTAGCAGCCTGGGGATTAAGGAGTTAACTACACCTAGCCAGGTGGAGTGACCAGTAGGAATGTAAGTGGGACTTTCAAACTGGGACAAAGGAATTTGGTTTTTTTTCCCCTCTCCTTTTGTCTCTCGGAGAGTTCTCTGCAGCTACAGAGAGGGACAAGCATGTCTCTCTCTCTCTCCAAGACACCATTCTTCACTTTCTGTAAGTAGGGTAAAGTTTAGGCAGTTTCGTTAGGCTTTATTGTTTTAAGGGTTGGGTATGGGATCTGGTATCTGGCACTGCTTAAAAGATGTTTTGGCTTTTCTTTGTAACTAAGTTCTAGGCCCATGGAGTTTCTCCATGAGTATATTTTGTTACCTTCCCATATAGTCATTATGGTTGCACAGGAATATTGTTGTAATAATAAAAGTTCTTTCTTTTCTTTTTATTAACCTGGCAGTGGTTACTTGTGTGTCCTGATTTTTATTTTAGGGGTGAGATTTCCCAAATGATCTTTCCCCTGATTTCTTTATCAGTATTTGGGTGGTGGCAGCAGAAGTTTTATTCCCAAGATCTAGGTTTTTAAGATTTTGGGGGAAGTTTTATACCAAAGCCTGGTAGATAAGGCTTTGGGGTACACTTGCTGGCCCCCACTTCTGCATTTATCATGCCAGAGTGGGGAAGGAGCCATGACAGCCCTCACAGAGCGAGTGCCTCGTGCCCCTGGAGGTGGATGGGAGGAAGGTGATGGGCTACTGGGACACAGGCGCACAGGTGACACTGGCCCAGCCCAAGCTAGTGGCCCCAGACTGCATGGTGCCCAACTCCCACCCGACCCCGATGGGCATAGGTGGGACCCTGTTCAAGGTACCTGTGGCCCGAGTGCATATGAAACGGGGGGGGGGGGCCTAAAGAAGTGGGGGTGCACCAGCCCTTACCAGCTGGGGAGCTGATGGGCAGTGACCTAGAGGATTGGCTGGAAGACCCCATAGCCAGTTACCTGTAGTTACCCGTAGCCAGAGCGGGGCACTCTGCCTGACCCTGGGGAGGGCAACCTGCAGGGGGCACAGGGCCCCATCCCAGCACACAAGGGACCCCAAGGGGTTGGGCACAGCAGGGCTGGGACTCCAGACCCAGGTAGCGAGGGGGGAACAGGTCCCCATTCCTTCCCTGGCTGCTGAATTCCAGGCCGAGGTGCAGCTCAGCCCCTGAGGAAAGGCTGCCAGGAGAGGTTCCTGTGGGAGAGGGGATTCCTGTACCGGGAATGGCTCCCTCCAGGGCAAGTGGAGCTGGGGGGGGGGGGGGGGGGTCCAGCGATAGCTGGTGGTTCCCCAAAAGTATTGCTGCAAGCTGCTGTACCTGGCCTATGACGTCCTGTTCTCAGGGCACCAGGGGATTCAGCGCACCAGGCAGAGGCTGCTGCAGAACTTTTACTGGCCTGGGGTCTTTGTTGCTGTCCAGCAGTACTGCCGGTCCTGTGAGCCCCGCCGGTGGGTGGGGAAAGCTTGAGACAAGGAGAAAGCTGCCTTGAGACCCCTGCCCATCATAAAGGAGCCTTTCCAGAGGGATATCGTGGGACCCGTCAGCAAGATGACCCGGTCGGAAGAAATACATCCTGGTAGTGGTGGATTACATTAGTTGCTAGCTCGAGACTGTGCCTCTGTCCTCTATCAAGGCAGACACCGTGATGGCCATTTTCAGCAGGGTGGGGTTCCCCAAGGAGGTCTTCATGGACCAGGGGTCCAACTTCATGTCAGTCCTGCTCCGGTGCTTGTGGGAGAAGTGTGGGGTCCAGCACACCTGGGCCTCAGTGTATCACCCACAGTCCAGCTGGTGGAGGATGCACGGGGGAGCCCAGGGTGCTGGCTCTAGGCCCTCCCCCTCCCCAAGTTGGATTGTACTAACTGCATCTGGTGCCTATGCTCACAAGTCTGTTCTCCATGGTGTCCCTGTGAACTAATAAATATTCTGTTCTACCTGCTGGCTGAGTGTCTCATCTGGCTGCGGATGGGGGTGCAGGGCCCGGTGGCTCCCCACACCCTGGTGACACTGAGAAGGCCCCCAGATTTTCAATTAGACACACAACCTACTTTACAAATGAAGCAGCCTCGTACTCTTGGGCTACGTCTAGACTGGCATGATTTTCCGCAAATGCTTTTAACGGAAAACTTTTCCGTTAAAAGCATTTGCGGAAAAGCGCGTCTAGATTGGCAGGGACGATTTTCCGCAAAATCTAGACGCGCTTTTCCACAAAAAAGCCCCTATCACCATTTTCGCGATCGGGGCTTTTTTGCGCAAAACAAATCTGAGCTGTCTACACTGGCCCTTTTGCGCAAAAGGACTTTTGCCCGAACGGAAGCAGCACAGTATTTCTGCAAGAAGCACTGATTTCTTACGAGATCGTCAGTGTTCTTACGGAAATTCAAGCGGCCAGTGTAGACAGCTGGCAAGTTTTTCCTCAAAAGCAACTGATTTTGCAGAAAAACTTGCCAGTCTAGAGACAGCCTTGGAGTCAAGGAGTGGGGAGACAATACACCTGTGGATGTGCTAGGATAAGTCTTTACAGGTGACAGCTGAGGGTGATGGGCCTGGCTGAGACAGGTCAGTGAAAGCTGCCACTATACATATGCTTTAAAAGGTAATGGGTTGCTCTCCAAGCTAGAGTCTTGAAGGATTCGAAGTTAAAAACTTACCATCCACTGTTCCTTGCAGAATGTATAGTGCACAGATTTTCGGATTGTCATAGTATCCCTAGAGAAAGGGAAGGCAGAGGTCAGTGCTGCAGGGTCAAAGAAAGGAATACCCTCACCTATCAGAGTCACCTCCTGTCACATTATTGGATTTTAATATGAGCAAGCAGGTCACTGCTGTACCCACTAATGGGTGTTTGGCCCCAAACTCTATACAAAGTGGGCCATATGAGGTGTCAAATGGAAGCATGTACTCTGCTGATTCTATGTATGATACAAATATCATACAAATATAGGAGTATGTGAAGTTATGAATATGGGCTCTGTGCTTGTATTGAAAATATTCTGTCTGGGAGAGAGCAATGGGCCTGGACTGCCTATTGTGAAGGATTGTTCAGTGAACGGCTGTGCTAACTAGCACTGCTGCATGGACAATGGCTCTCAGAGTGGCCAATACACACCTGAGGAATGCGTCTGGAAACCTGCAGACCAGCCAGTGCCTCATGGCTACTTGCATGTGAAACACAGACAGGTCACTTGATCATGTGACCAGCTCCAGTTTGGGAGACACCAGGAATATACAAGTGCCATGAGGCCGACTCCATCTTTGTCCTCAGTACTGCTGCTGATTCCAGATGCATCCTTGCTAGGGACTAGGGATGCTAAGGACTAGTCGATTCCTCCCCCCCCCGGCTGCCTCTATCAGATAGAGGCAGCAAAGGGGGGGGGGGGTACTTCAAAGTGGCAGCACTGCACAGCTGAGCCCGGGATCAGTTGTGCGGCACTGCCACGCGTGGAGCCTGGAGTCAGCTAGGGACTCCCCAGCTGATCCCGTGTTCTGGGGAAATGCTGCGTGGAACCCGTGGTCAGCTGGGGAGTCCCCAGCTCATACTGGGTTCCGCTGAAATGCTGCACAGAGCCTGGGATCAACTGGGGAGTCCCCCACTGACCCCGGGCTCCATGGTGTGCATTTCAAAGCAGCAGCGCAAGAGCCCCCACTGGGGACTCTTGTACATTTCAAAGCTGGCCCGTGTGCAGCCCGGAGTCAGCAGGACTTCCCACTGGCCCTGGGCTGTACGCGGTGTTCCACATTCTTCCTTTGAAATGTACAAGAGCCCCAGCAGGGGCTCTTGTACATTTCAAAGGAAGAATGCATAAGTACCTATCGACTAGTCGATAGAAATTTCATCAACTACTCGACCAGCAAATTAACCGTTACTTAACATCCTTACTCGGGACAGAGAGCCAGGAAGGATTTGCTGACCCGTCCTGATACAGAATGTACACCAGAGACTTTTAAGCTGGCAGTTTGTAACATCTCCACTAAGGGCCTGCATCAAGCACTTGGTGTTTGATGTATGTAATGTATTCTCTTTAACACTCTCAACCTTTTCTTTCTTTTATTAATACACCTTTAGATTCTAAAGGATTGGCCCAGCATGCTCTTTGGGTAAGATCTGAGGCATAAATTGGCCTGGGACTGTGGCTGGTCCTTCGGGACCAGGAGGATCTGTTCATAGTAGGTGAGACTGGGTTTTATAACCTCTCTCCTGTGTAAGGTCTGAGTCTGGTTCTGGCATGGAGAAAGCTGGGGCGTCTGAAAGTCTGGGGCATTTTGCTGGCCAGATTGGCAGCTGATGTTCTCTGCGTGACTCGTTTGTTGCCTGTATAGGAAAGGAGTCCAGTTGTGGGCTGTAAGTAACCCAAGTTTTGAGCAATTCGCCCTGAGAAGACCCTCTCAGAGGTTCCCAGACTTGACCAGGTATATTACACCTCCCCTCCCTCTCCTTATACACGACTGCACCACGCGGCACGGTGTGAGGGATTGGATAGGGTTTCCACTAGCCAGGATTTGTTACCTTGACAAACTCAATGTGGAGCTTCCCTGTGAACGTGGAAACCTCTCCCTGGACACTGAGCTTCCCTTTTCTGATGCTGATGGGAATCATCTCATCATGAGCTGTGCTATGTCCAACTCGGTCAAAAATGTCCAAGTCCTTCACCACCACGTGACCGTTCAAGCGCACATCAAACACCTTTGGGATGGAAGAGATTGCTTAAGGAACGCAACTCGGCTTAAGGTAAGCCACCGCAGCAGGCGGCCAACAGGGGCAAATGCTCCCATTGGCTTCCCTTACTCCTCACAACTGCAAGGAGTACAAGCTGCCGGCCGGCGCAGCCCATAGCATTCGATTTATGGGTCCATACCAGACCTGCTAAATCAAACGCCAGAAGGTCGATCTCCGGCATGAGTGAAGATGTGCCCCGGAGGCAGAGAGGCAGACCCCCCAGGTGAGAGTGGGCACCTCAAGAGAGGGTCGCTGCACTGGAGTGGACTCCCTGACAAAGAGCTGTCTCACTGCCACTATACTTGAAGTGGAATCCCCGAGAAGGGGCTACCTCTCTGGAGAGGGGGGTTCCGCCCGGGACTGACTGGCCAAGTGCAGGCACGACCTGTAAGCCGTGATACCTTGCAACCCAAGTTTGAAAAATACTGCTGTAGAGAAACACTCCACAAGGTATTTTGGAGAGTGATGTTTACCTGCAAGGCAGAGTAAAGGCCTGCAAAGCTTTCAAGGAGGTTGTTTGGGTGGTTAGCAGACCAGAGTACAGGGAACTGATACAGTGTAGCTCCCACGAGATCCTCACCCTCAGTGTGGGCAAACAAGGTAATTGTCAGTCCTGAATTACATCACAGGAACTTGGCATACACAGCCCTAGACAGAAAGTATCATCACCAGAAAATAACCAAGAAAGGCTCCTGGGTCAGGGGGAGACTTGGCTTACCTTCTGCTGGGACTGTGCAAAATAGACTTCAGCAAACTTCAACACCACAACGTAGTCACCCTCCTCCTTGATGGGGACTTCATACCCAAATGTCTCCTCATTGTAACGCTCAGTCTGGTACAGAATCTGATCCTCGGTGTTGGACCGCAAGATTGGCAGCTTCACACCATAGTCAGAGGCTGGGTTCCAAATACAAAAATCAACAAGAATGCAAGAGTTAACTTTTGAGGCATCAGCAGAAGACAGCTCTAAACAACCTCCGGGCATCCGCAAGAGGACCAATTCTCGAGGCCCCATATTACCTCCTAATTCTGACCAATGGGGGCACTACTTTAAAAATCCCCATTCCCACTTTACCAACAGCCACACTTTTTTTTTAAATCCAGTAGAGGAGGAGACAGGATGAGCAGTGGCTGGAGGAAACCCAGAACCCAACAGAATCCTACAGAAACACATTTCTTAACACATTGCTAATAGCATAGCAACCAGCCCCAAGCCAGTTAGCAGAAAAGAGGTCCTATTTCATGGACTGAGTACACTGGTGTTCCCACAGACCTTTTCCACTCAGTTCCCCACAATCTGAGTTCAGCTCCAGTCTCATTCCTCAGCTTCCTTTATTTGACATATGGTAAAGCTAGATTAAGTTGATCACACCCAGGGGCTACGTCTACACTGGCCCCTTTTCCGGAAGGGGCATGTAAATTTCACCAGTCGTCGTAGGGAAATCCGCGGGGGATTTAAATATCCCCCGCGGCATTTAAATAAAAATGTCCGCCACTTTTTTCCGGCTTTTAAAAAAGCCAGAAAAGAGCGTCTAGACTGGCCCCGATCCTCCGGAAAAAGTGCCCTTTTCCGGAGGCTCTTATTCTTACTTCAAAGTAAGAATAAGAGCCTCCGGAAAAGGGCACTTTTTCCGGAGGATCGGGGCCAGTCTAGACGCTCTTTTCTGGCTTTTTTAAAAGCCGGAAAAAAGCGGCGGACATTTTTATTTAAATGCCGCGGGGGATATTTAAATCCCCCGCGGATTTCCCTACGACGACTGGTGAAATTTACATGCCCCTTCCGGAAAAGGGGCCAGTGTAGACGAGCCCAAGGGGTGTGGTGTATGGAGCATACTACACAGAGGGTTACACAGCAAATCCCTTCCTTTATATAAGTGTACAAATTACACTGCATCACACATCTTGGAATTGGCTTAAATTGCTTTGTAGAAACCAAACCCTGTACAGCACGCACGACTTACACTTTACCTCAGCTTACCTTCCAGGTTGATCTTATCCATTGTTACCCTGTCCATCGCAAGTGTTTCCCTGGGCGTTCCCCTTATTTTAGCTAGTATAGACATTCTGTTTCCAGCCTGCTGATCCACTTACCTCCCTAACCCTCTCTCCAAATAAATAAGACCTGGCTGGACATGGGTGAGGCCTATAGCATCAGAGGACTTGACCACAAAAATCAGACTTTGCTAGAGAAAGAGCATGCAGAACTTCTAATGTTTTAATCATGATGCGGTACACAAATGAAATGAAATCAATTTAGGACCAAGTCACCTCAGATAATATAATCCTGTCCCCTGCAACTGACTTGAAATTAAAAACAGATTACATTTTCTCCTAAAAACATTAAAAGCCATGCTCCATCAAAAACATGCAGGCTGGGTGCATGTATTAGAGGGATATTAATAAAACTCCTTTCTTCTTGCTAATAGTTATCCAAACATCATGCAAGGAACCTGAATCAATAAGGATGTGCATACATGAGGGCTGTGATGACCATGCAATCTACCCCAGCTATGATTCTGTGGGTTATACATCAGAGCCACGTGTGCAGTGAGCCTTTACTTCTGTTAGCTGTACACCACACAATGAAGACTCTTTGAAGAATATTTCCAGCTGTGCCAGAATCTGAAGCCATCATGGAGGTTAAATACTTGTTTGCCCTTCCTTGTTTAATATCTGTACTATAATGGAACTTTGGGACCTTAATCAGCATTGGCACCTTATTGTACTGGACACTTCACAAAAACACAAGACGGCATGAGCCCCTAAGACAGGGGTGGGGAACCTCAGCCCCAGGGGCCAGATGCAGCCCCCAGCTTGTCTGGATTTGGCCCCCAAGACTCATCAATGGGGAGTCTGCGCTGGTGCTCCAGCCCCCCCCAGCCTCAGAGCTGGAGCACACAAGGTTTACTTGCCTGGGCCCCCCTAGGCTTTGGTGTGCAAGGGGAATGTCTTTCTCCTTCTCAGTCAGGGGCTTCTCTCAATACTTCTCACTTGTGTGCAGCCCCCAACTGATTTTTTTGTGGATCAGCAGTCCCCGACCCAAAAAAGGTTCCCCAACCCTGCCCCCAAGAGCTTACTAGCTAAAATGCTATTTCCATCTGATGGAGTAGGGGAGATGCTGGATGACATCTGCACAACTGGCACTTCCAGGCAGCAGTGAAAGCAGATCCAAGCTTTTAGTGGTCAGCCAACAGTTGCCATGTCCACAGAAACAGGCATTAGTTTGGTTTGGCCAGTACAGAGTAATCCAAAAGTTTTACCCAGTTGCACAGTACCAACGTCCAAGACAATGGAAGTGACAGAAAGGAAACCAACACTAGTTCTAAATCTTCAGTGACATATCTACCATGCTACAGAGATTACAGCTATATAGTTACACTGAGAGAACCTTGGGGTAAAACTGCTATTGTTCTGTAATCACCAGCGAAGGTCATGGAGCTTTGATAATCAGAACCACAGGAGGTTAAAAGCTCCCACTGTTCTCACATCCTGCTGTAAATACATCCCTTTTCCCAAGTTACATGTTAACTAATTATAGTAGTTCAAATAGCCCATAAACACTAGATCAATTCTTATTTAACCCTGCAGGTTAGAGACAGGTGTACAGAGAAACTAAGTTCATTGTCAGGCTGGGATAATGACTATGATGGGTTGGATCACAGAGACCCCCTTGAGACTGTCACTTGATGGGATGATCATACCATTGAGCATAGTCATTTGTGTGAGTTCACACTGACGGTTGCTGTGACACTTCTGTGCCCCATATTTTTATGGAAATGTGTTTTTAAATATGAATGTACATAGCAAAATGGGACAAGTAACCAAAATGGGGCAAGTAACCAATAATTCATACCCACCCTCTGGGGCTCCCCACCACCCTATGCTGCTGAACCAGAAACTCTCATTTACCACAGCCAAGGTACAGAATTGGGGTAATAGTCTCTGTTAACATCCTTAGCCCCTCAGCAGAGTAAGGACTAGTTGACTATCTGATAAGCAAATCCTTATTGGATAGTCGAGTTGACTCGTCAATTCCCCCCCCCCCCCAACTGCCTCTATCAGATAGAGGCAGCAAAGGGGGGGGGCAGTATTTCAAAGCAGCAGCGCCGCACAGCTGATCCCAGGCTCTGTGCAGTGCTACCCTTTTGAAACGCTGCCATGGAGTTTCAAAGCGGCAGCACCGCATGGAGCCCAGGGTCAGCTGGGGACTCCCCAGCTGATCCCGGGCTCCATGCAGTGCTGCCACTTTGAAATGCTGAGCGGAGCCCGGGATCAGCTGGAGAGTCCTCAGCTGACCCCGGGTTCCATGGAAATGCTGCACGGAGCCCGGGATCAGTCCCCAGCTGACCCCAGGTTCTACAGGCATTTCAAAGCGGCAGTGCAGCATGGAACCCAGGGTCAGTGGGGGACTCTGAGTCCCCCACTGACCCAAGGCTCCATGAGGGTGCTTCCACTTTGAAATGCACAAGAGCCCCTGCTGGGGACTCCTGTACATTTCCAAGCTGGCCCATGTGCAGCCCAGAATCAGCAGGAAGTCCTGCTGACGCCGGGGCCCACACAGATGCTTCCGCTTTCAAATGCACAAGAGCCCCTGGGACTCTTGTGCATTTCACAGGGTAAGCGCCCTTGTGGAGCCTAGTCAGCGGGACTTCCCGCTGGCCCGGGCTGTATGTGGTGTTCCGCATTCCTCCTTTGAAATGTACTAGTCAATTAACATCCTTAACAGAGAGACAGACAACAGCTCAGCTCTAGGAGCTCAATTACAGGGACTTGACAGCCCTCATGGGACCAAAACTCCAAATAATCCATCTTACTCTGTATAAAAATTTGAGAAAGAGAAAGCTCATAAGTTTGCTCTATCAATGAAAGATATACACAGCTGTTGTCCACCACAGTAACTATTTACCCTGGGTTTTATAATCATAACATCATTTTAAGTATAAAAAAGTAGGATTTAAGTGGGTGCAAGTGATAAGCAGATCAAAGCAAGTTATTAAGCTAATATAATCAAAACATGCTAGCTAAGCCTAATTAAGAGAGATTGTTGCAAGTCATACATTTCTCACCCTAGTCCTTATTTCAGGTAAAGAACTTCAGGCCAGAGCTGATCTTTCTCTCTGACCTGGGCCTAACAGCTCCTCCCCAATCAGTTATTTTCTTTCCAGGTCCTTTCATATGTCCCCCTTGAGGTGGGAAGCAGTCTTTGAAGCCAGCTAAAGATTAATTACCATTTGCTTCCCATTCCTTAAATACAATTTCCCCAGGGAGGGAAGTCTTTGTCCCACTCCCCTCATCTCTCTGGAAAAATACCAAATTCAAGATGGAGTCCACAAGCAGGTGGTATGGTCACGTTTTTGTAGGACCAACCACAGTTTAGGCTTACAGGAAAAACAAGACTATTCTCAGATGCTTCTCGTGAGCACTGGTTCCTTGAGTACCAGTAATGGCTTTCACTAGAAGACCTAGAGCAGTGGTCTCCAACCTTTTTAACCACAAGATCACTTTTTGAATTTAAGTGCAATGTAAGCTCTACCTCAAATCCAAATACCCTTTGCCCCACTTCCTTCCTGCCCCTTTAAGGTACCACCCCTGCTTCACCCCCTCTCTAAAGCTTCAGCCTGCTCACTCCATCCCCCTTCCTCCCCAAACCTCACTCACTTTCACCAGGCTGGGTTAGGGATGCAGGCTCTGGTCTTGGGCCAAGGGGTTTGGAGTGTGGGAGGGGCTCCAGGCTTAGGGCAGGGGATGGGATTGGGGTCGGGGTCCAGGAGGGTTTCAGGGTTCAAGCTCTAGGAAGGAGTTAGGGTGCAGGGGGACTCATGCCTGGGGCAGGAGGTTGGGTGCAGGAGGAGGTCCAGGGCTGGGACAGGGGTTCAGGAAGCAGGCTCTGGCTGGGCACTGTTTAACTGAGACAGCTTCCAGGTGGTGGAACAGTAGGATTAAGGCAGGCTTGCTCCTGACCCGGCCCTGCACCACCCCTGAAAGCAGCTGGCATGTACAGCAAAGGCTCCATGGCGTCATGTGCTGCCCCTCATCTACAGGCACTGAGCCCACAGCTTCTACTGGCCACAGTTCCCTGTTACTGATCAGTGGGAGCTGCAGGAGCGGTGTCTGCAGGCAAGGACAGCGTGTGGAGACCCCCTGCTCTGCCTCTCTCAGGCTGCAGGGACATGCCAGCCACTTCCAGGAGCAGCAATTACCACAGGGATGACAACTCCAGCCACAACAGGTTAGCGTAAGTGAGAAATGAAAGTGATGAAATGCACAGACCACTCAAACCCCCAAAATAACCCACTTTGCAAGCAGTAAAAGTAGTAACCACCACCACCCCCCACATGTGTGTTGGGTCAGGAGATGAGAGGGAAGGACACTGAGTGTGAGAGAATGACAGACACACACGGTGTGTGAGAGTGACAGATTTTCATTGCCAAGCTCCCTCCCCTTCTCTGTGTGGAGATAGGGTACAGGAGCAGGGGGACACCATGACATCAGCACCCCCCTTCTCCCTCCCACACCCTGCCCAGCAAGCAGGAGGCTCCCAGGTGGGGCAGCTCCAAGGCAGAGGGCAGGAGCAGCATGACAGTGGGTGGAGAGGCAACTGAAGTGCCAGTGCTTGGTAGCTTCCTGGCCAAACCAGTCAGGATCACCTGTCAGAGGCTCCAAGATCTGCTGGTAGATCCCAATCTACTGATTGGTGACTGCTGACCTAGATTAACAAACAGGTGTACACTTTATATTTCTAACTTCACCTACAAGAATAATACATGCACACAAATGAAATTTACATGTCCAGGGGTTACAAGCTCTTGAATGATAGGTTACTTGCCCCATTTTGCTATGCATATTCATATTTAAAAAACACATTTCTATAAAAATATGGGGGTATAGTGTCAGAGTGAACTCACCCACTCACACAAATGACTAATTCATTTGAATGCTACAGTATGCTGTATGATGCAATGGAAATGGATCTGACTTAGCAGCATTTTAGTGATGGTGAAGAATGAGTGATGCACCAAGACAGAAACAAACCATTACACATTAAAAGTAACCAAAGTAGCCACAATCTTCATTTATTTGGCATCTGGATATGCTAGAAATCCCTTAGCTATACTTTCTTCCTTAAGTCCCAGGATCAGAATTTGAGTCTTGAGGGAAACCCTAAGGCACCATCCCAGGACTCCTAAGCTATCAGTAGCAGGATTTCTGCTGCAGCCATTATCTGCTCATCTACACAAGTGGGAGCAGAATGAGTAATTCCAGGAACCAAAAAGATGGTGTAACAAAAGCCACTGATGGAGAGATCCGGAGAGCCAGGAGCAGGCAGGGTGCACCCTCTCACAGGACCCAGTCAAGATAAACCTGAGCAGTGAGCAGTCAAGCATCCCTCACCTCCCAAAGCATACACCAGGGAGTATGTAGGGTGGAGAGCCCCATGTGCTGGACAAGCGCCAGAGGATCCACCCAGTCTTCCCACTCGCAGTCCAGGAGGTCTCTGATCCTGGTGACTTCTGCCAGGACCAACCTCTGGAGCACCAAGGGGGACTACGATGCCTGCAGATGGAGATACAGACTGCATAGCAGAGGCTCTGTGAGATGGTCTGCCTCCACAGTGGTCCTCAAGGACATGGCCGCTGAAAGCAGCTTCCAGCTCTGGAGGTCCTGGTAGAAGGCCAGCAGTTTGGAGAGGTCTCTCAGAAACCCACTCAGATGGAGATAAAGGAGCTGCCTGTCATACTGGAGCAAGCTGTTACATGTCACTAGCCTGACCACTCAACATCAAGTTCCACTTCAGTCCATGAGGACAGACTTCTCCTCAGATGACATGCCTGCAGTCTAAAGCAGGGATCTTGAAGTTTTACAAAGCTAAATGCTCCAAGTCTCATCCAGTTGCAGGGAGTGACCATACTTCTGGTGAGACACACGGCATGCTCAATAAAGTTGGGCTTTTTTGGGGCAAGCTAGTTTTGCAGGCAATAGCCAACATAGCAGTTTATCAGCTCCTGTAGGCAAACCCCCCGCCCCCACCCCCCAAAGGCCTTGTTTAATAGAAGCTGAATAACTTTTTAGAGTTTTTGTTGCTGATAAGTATCACTGATATTTACAGCTGGAGATGGACAACACAGATCTCAGGCTCTCTGCTCCTGTGAAATCTGATGCAGGGTGCCTAAAGTGCTCATTTCTTTTTTTTCCTATCTCCCACTGGAGGCTACCCTCTCAAGTTAGATCTAGACTATTCTCAGTGAGATGCTAGTACCCTAGCAGTTTCAATAAAAGTGCAACCTTTCAGAGAGATGAACAAATAAGCAACTTTTGCTCAGTTAGGATCACATGCTAGAGCAGCTAGGCTGACAATCGGAGAGATGACACCAACCTCTCAACTCTTCTGCCCTGCCTGCTGAAACAGAACACACAGACTGCATCTAGACTGGCAAGTTTTTCCAGCCGCTCTTGCACAAAAACTTGCCAGCTGTCTACACTGGCCGCTTGAATTTGCGCAAGAACACTGATGTTCTACTGTCCGAAATCAGTACTTCTTGCGCAAATGCTTTGACCTTCCCGTTCAGGCAAAAGCCCTTTTCCGGAAATGCTTTTGCGCAAGAGGGCCAGTGTAGACAGCTAAAAACTGTTTTGCGCAAAAAAGCCCCGATGGCGAAAATGGCGACCGGGGCTTTCTTGTGCAAAACTGCGTCTAGATTGGCACGGACGCTCTTTTCCACAAATGCTTTTAACGGAAAAACTTTTCCATTAAAAGCATTTACGGAAAATCATGCCAGTCTAGACACAGCCATGCTGTAAAGTCAGACTGCATCTCTGCAAACAGCTGCTCTCATGTAAGCACCTGACCAGAGAGGGCAACACAATGGCAGAAAAAACCTCTGAGCATTCTACAAGTTCACATGTGTTGCCAACATTTAAGACTTAGAGTTCAGTACTATCACCTTGTCCCTTTCCTCACCTGGAGAGCAGTAAGGGAACAGCCCTGAGGGCAGCCTTCCATTGCCACATGGCTCAATGTGCAACAAGGTACTAAATTGCATCCATTCCCTTTCCTGTCTCTCTACTCCCCCTAACAAAAATCCTCTTTGGCAACTGGAAGTTACAGAACACCAAGAGAAGGCACAGAATGGGTACTCAGCAAGGCAAGTGTGTAAGTTATCAGCAGGAAATGGCAGCCAAGACAGAGAGGAGTCTAGGGGCAGAGAATCAGTTATCACTTTAACAGATAAGGAGGAGGGTTCAATACTTCCTGGGTGACTGGTACAGAGAACTGCTGATCCAGGGAACTCCTCCAGAAGAGCCTGGTTCCCCCCACAGCCACGGGGTTCAAACAGGGAAAGGAAGAGTTGAGGAGAGAAGCAATAGGAGAGAAACAGGCTGAAGGGGGTGAGAGGCTAACGTAGCACACTGAGAACATGCTGTGCCCAGGAGTTCGGCCCCTTCACAGATTGCTTGGGTTCTCCCACCATCCAACGCTCAAGGCAGCAGGGCTCTGAAGTTCTGGAAGCAGTCATCCCCTTTATTCCCCCCTTCAAAGACACTGGCTAGGAGCCATTCCTCCGGTAGGATTAGGCGGGCAGCAAGCCCTATGCCAGGCCGCACCTGGCCCCAATCGGCCCCTTAGCCAGAGGTCCCCAAATATCCCCGGCTAGGGCACCAAAAAAGCGTGTAGCCTGGCTCCAGGCGGCTTCATTAGCCAGTGCTCCAGGCACTCACCGAGCCTGCCCAAGGGCGAGACACGCTGGGGCAGCCGGCTAGGCCCCTAGGGGGAGTTATGGGGAAATGGTTAAGTGCCCTTCAAATGCGCGCCTTCGCTACCTCACACCGCCCGCTGCACGGCGAGAAGCCCGCCCGTCCCGGGAAAAGGTAGCGGCGAGCCTGGGTTGATCCGGGGGGCGGGGAGAGAAGAGAGAAAGCAGGAAAAGGGAGAGGTCGGAAAGGCTCCCGGCGGGAGGGCAGCCTGGGGACAGACGAGGTGATGAGAACAAGCTGGAGGAAGACGGGACGTGGCCAAGCCTCCAGTTCTTTCCCTCCCCCCGAGGCCTCACCTCGGCCCACCCGGCCCTCGAGCGGGTCCCTGCGGAAGTGGATGCCGTTCACGTCCACATGGGCCTCACCGCCCGCGTTCACGGCCCAGATCACGTTGTCGGCCAGGCCGGCTCTCGAGGCCCCCAGCAGGGCCGCGAGTACCAGAGCCACCCCAGACACCCCCATCTCCGGCTCCTGTTCACAGCTTAGCCCCGCCCATCCGAGCCACATCTATCACCCTCCTCTTCCTGCCGCGACAAGGGGTATCCGAACGCACTAGTCAAATGGCTGGAAACCAGCCATTCAGTCACCGCCTATGGTCTTGAACGTTAACTACCTACTCTTCTCTTATTGGCTCTCGTAGTTCCCATATTTGTATAGTAATAAAACGGCGAGCCAATAGGAATGAGCAGGTTTGGCTGAGAGCTAATCAGGTATAAGGCGGCTAATGCTGTTGGGTTGGCAAAGACTGGGGGCAGCGGGGACTAGAGCACGCTATGTGCAGCCCCTCCCAGGGCAGACCGCTGCAGCGTCACAAGCAGCTGCCCCATAGAATGTCATACCTAGTCGCTGTTCCCTGCTCTTTACAATAATTAACAAGGGGCTCAGGGGTAAATCGCAGCGGGTAGAAATTAACCGGGGGGGTTAACTAACTTTCTTGATGGTAGGGCAGAACGGGGGCTGGAAGGGAAAAATCAGGTGGGGGGATTGGAGCTAGGGGAGACACTGCCAGTCCCTGTGACGGAGTTTTGACCCCACACGGGGAGGGGCAAACGGAGTAGCAATTACTCAAAGGGATGAGCTCCTTGCCAAGTGTGCAAATCTGGGGGGCGGGGCAGAGAGGGGTTTTTATTTCTCTCAGGGAGAGACGTACCTGAACACAGGATAGCTTCCTGTTTGCTCTTAAATGTACAGCTACCCTAGTGCCTCCCTGCTAGCCCCACAGCCCCTACATCTCTGCACTGCTACAGTACGTGGGGCAAAACACTGTAAGCACCCCACATGCAGCTGTGAGGGAGCATGTAACACATTCTGAGGCCTTAAAAGTCTCTAATCAGTTAATACATGAAGTCTCATAACAGTTCAGATATGTCTTATCTCTTGCAGTGATTCCCTGAATTACATTCCCAACCCTCTAACCCATTTTATTGGTAGCTTTGCTCCTTTACAAATGTTATTTCTATTACTCTTATTAGAGGGCCATGCTCCCTGCTTGCTACGCTCATCAACCAGACACCCCTCTAGTGTGGGGGTTTGAATGAGCGGGGTGGGAGTGCGGGGTCTCGGCTTGTGGGGTGGGGGCCACTTGCTTTCGTGCAGCTCCCAGCACCATAGCTCAGGCCCTAATGCTGCTTTTTAAAATCTAGCTAATTTATTTTGCATTAATTGCTTGAGTCAACTACAATTAATTGAGAACCTTAATTTTCATGCCATTCTACAAGTTGAGAGTTTGCCCTCACCTGCACTGCTGGCTGTGTTCACTTTTGGTCACCCTACTCCAAAAAGATGGAGAGATTTCCAAGCCAGGCAGTGAAAATGATTAGAGCCCCTGAAAGGTTGTGTGCGAAGAGACTGAACAGATTGGGACTGCATCTTGCTGCCAGCAGACAGCTCCCTATGGCATACCAATGTTACACATACCAATGAATAAGCGGTTACACATTGGGGGCTTGGATGGCATAGGGGACTGAGCCCCAACAGCTCTTCCCCAGTGATGCAGCCCCCCGGGCTGTGAAGTGGGAGCCAGAGATGGAGCAGCCCATGGCTGGAGGGGACAGCACCAAGACTAGCTGCAGAAGCAGCGGGTACAGGAGTTTGGGTTGGGGTACATGAGGGGCTCAGTGTTACCAGATTTGCCCAATACTCTGGGGTATGCTCATTTATTAGGGTTACCCTTATGGGACTGGGGGAAGGTTAACAGTTCTATCAGTGTGCTGTTGGTGCTTACTTGTGCTCTCATATGGAGCTGAATTCTCCCTGCTGCCAATTCCCCCTCCCACTGGAGCTCTCCTGCAGGAACTAGGTTCTCAGGATGGGGCTCTTCCCACCTTAGCAACACACACAGACACTCACCCCCACTAATCAGAGCACGTCTGAGAGGACTGGGTACTCAGCGCTCACAAGCTGACCCCCTCATATGTCCCTGGACTCAGCAGGCTGGGTTTCACAGCAATGCCACACTGCACCCTCATGTGCCTTTGGACTCCGTGGGCTGGATTAAACAGCACTTTAAGCTGCCATCCTCATAAGCCCCCAGGTTCAGCACCCCCATCCCCACTTTCACAGCACAGTCATTCACTGGTGTTGGGGACTCGAACCCGGACGGCCTCTGTTCGTTGTCTGACCGCAAAGAGACAGGCAACACCAGCAAGATCCAATCACAAGCTCTTTATTGAATAGTGCGCACTTACAATAGAGAGCGGCCCGTCTCCAAAGTGAACCAGCCACGATTTCATTAACAGGTAGGCTTATATAGACAGTTCTGTCGTGTCATAGACTATTCGCCCAAGCAACCAACCCCCCTTTATCAGTTAGAAACCTCTAATACCTATGCATACCTGGCCAACTATACATCATGGCCTTAAGCAATTCAGAATGCATCAGCAATTTCTTATCGGCCCAAAAGACAGGTACTGGGCAATAAGGAGACAGTTTGTTATGGCCAAAGGAGAACAGAAACAGGGAGTTTGGAACAAACGGGGAGAGCAGAAACAGGGAGTCTCCTTATCAGTTCTCAAAACAAACTGTTCCTCATCACAGCAGGTACAAAAATGCAGCTTTTTGCTTATCTCATTTTGCCAACTTGAGCAAGCGTGTAGGGTGCGTCCCTGCTTGAACCTATCTCCAGTTCTGTCCAGGGACTACCCAGAAACCTTTGTTACATTTGCTTTAGCATAACTGCACTAGGCCTATTTTTTCTAGGGCCTAACACTGGTAACCCACATGATGAGCAAACCCCACAGGATTTTGGGCACTACAGGGATCTTTTGCTTGGATACAAGAAGCGTTGTTGCAAAGCGAATGGGGAAGCCAAAACAACACCCCTTGAGGAAGAGTGAGCAAAAGAGAAAGAAAGAGAGAGAGAAGCAACCAGCTTAACAATGAAAGTGATTTATTTCTGAGTAGTGAATAGATATCAAACAGTTACAATATTAAATCTAACAATTACAATATTAAATCTAAATTGAAACTGATTACAAACGTTAGGTAACCATATAACAGTTTACACAGGGCAGGGTCAGGAGGCTATGCTTAGAGAGATAGTTGATGAGAGAGAGAGAGAGAGAGAGAGCGAGCACGAGAGAGAGACCTCACCACTCCACGGAGCTTGCACTGATCGGGATTCCCAGATGGTGATGGGAGCCGGGGGGTCCAGAGGGCAGGAGAAAAAGCAGGACAGAGCCCCCCCAGCACGATCAGACAGGAGATGAAGAAGTCTCAATGGAACTGATGCAGTTTAAGTCCAGGTATCAGAACAGTTTTCTTGGGGCAAGGATAGGAGTTTTATAGGGATAGTTCAAAGAGAAAGAGGAGAGACAATAGAGACTGATCACCCCCTGGTTATGGGGGATGTTCCTTGAACGAGCTCACAATGCAACTAGGCAGTGTCAGTATTTTGGATGTCAATAGGATCGTTACTAGAATTGGTCTGATAATGACTAATTTGGGTGTGAGCATCTGGAGCAGGGATTTCCCATCAGGCAGTGCTTCTCTGCTTTTGGTGTCCCATAGTTCACTGCGGTTCCTGCCTTGGAAGAGCTGCTCTCCATTCTGTATGCTAATGAGATGTCCCTCTGTTCCATCTTTAATGCAAATGAGGCTGGGGTGTTTCCTTAATTGTATCACCCTTGTCTGAAGCAGTTTAGGTGTGTCTTCCCCGGCCTTTTCATTGCTTTGTCTTTGATTCTAGCAGAGGCCTGAGGGAGGGGGATGGTTTTCCATGAATGTCACTCCCTGGCTCCCCAAGAGCACAAGGCTGACAGGTGACCATGTTCTGGTTCCCCAAGAATCACAGAGCTGGTAGGTAACAATTCTCCCTGCCCCCCCAGAGGGAAGCCGGCGCGTGTCTCCTCCAGGGCCGGCGTGTGCCTCCTGTGGCGCAGCCAAACCCCCGTGCAGGCCAGCCCCGAGGCCAACCCCCCCCCCCCCCCCCCTGCGGCGCAGCCTAACCCCCGCGCATGCCTGCCCCGGGGCCAAACCCCCCTCCCACAGTACAGGGAAACCCCTGCGCTGGACTCACCCCTCCGGCGGCGCAGGGAAGCCAACACACTCCTCCTCCAGGGCCGTCGCCCCCTCCTGCAGCGCACCCAGCACGCCACAGAGCTGTCAGAGGGGAGCAGCCACCGCACTTCCGGAACCCCCGGAAGTGGCGTGAAGCTGCAGGCAGGAATTCTGTCCACCCCGCAGGAAGCCAGCACTATGCTGGAGGTAGGTGGGGGGAAAATGGGGGGTGGGGGCCCAAACGCCTCGCAGTCAACTGGTCGAGCCCTCGTGATCGATCGACCGGTTGGTGACCACGGCCTTATACACTCTCACTGGGTTGAGAGAGGAGGTGCAGGCTCTGGGGTGGGAATGAGGGATTTGGGTGTGGGAAGGGGTGAGAAGTACAAGCTCTGGGAGGGAATTTGGATGCAGGAGAAGGGGCTGTTGACTCAGGGAGGGGGCTCTAGGCTGGGGAGTGTTGGGTTCAGGTGGAAGGCTGGGGTGCTGAGCAAGCCAGGGCTTGTGGCTGTGAGGGTGCAGGAGTTTGGGCTGGGGTGCGTGAGGGGCTCAGGGCAGGGAGTATGATGGGCTCAGGACACAGATTTGTGGTGTGTGGATGGTGCAGGAGTGTTGTGGCAGAAGACTGAGGATGTGGGGATGCAGGAGTGTGGGGATGTGAGGGGCTCAGGACGGGGGTTCCAGTGTATGATAGGCTCAGATTTGGGGTCAGGTGGTGCAGGAGTGTTATGATGCTGCAGTGAAATGGGGATTTGGCTCCAATTGGGGGCTTGTTGGCCTGACTTAATTTTTAAATAAAATATTATGTCAAACTCAAAAGGTTTTAGCATTGTCTTTATTTATGAGAGCAGTGAGGAACCATTTTGAGTCAAAGGTCACTGACCCACAGAAAAGTCAGTTGGGGCCACACAAGTGAGATGCAAAAAACCCCCCCAAAGCCTCACTAATGTGGTCCCAACTCTGCTGGTGTGGGCAGGGGACAGGGTGCTAGTGGGTGCTGGGGCCAAGGAGAGGGTGCTTCTGGGTGGCAGGATGCTGGCACAGGTGGCGGGGTGATGGGGCAGGATGCTGGGGTCAGGGACATGATCCTGCTGGGCACTGGGGTGGGTGGCAGGCTGCTGGGACAAGAAACAGGGTGCTGCTGGGTGCTAGGGTGGGTAGCAGGGTGCTGGGGCCGGAGACAGGGTGGTGCTGGGTGCTGCGGTGGGTGGCAGGGTGTTGGGGCCAGGGCCAGGGTCCTGGGGTGGGCGGCAGGGTGCTGGGACTGGGAACAGGGTGCTGCTGGGAGCGGGGACTGGGTGCTGGGGACAGTGCTGGCGATGTCAGGGGACAGGGTACTCGTGGGGGGTCAGGGCAGGGGACAGGGGCAGCTGGGAGCAGTACCTGGCAATCCTGCAGCACCTCTGGGTTCCGGGAAGTGTGCGACTGCACTTCCCCTCCCCAAACAGCTGGCGTGCGAGCTGCCTGAGCAGCAGGGGCTCTTGCACTCCAGCAACTTACTTCCACGATGCCGTCCTGCAGGGGGGGAGGGCGCAGTGAGTTCCAGGGCAGAGCGTGCTGCCTGCACAGTCGGAGCTGCTCAGACCCGGGTCTCCTGACTTCTCCCCTCCCCTGCACCCGCACCGTGCAGAAAGGCGGCGGAACTAAGTTGCCGGGTGCCACAGCCCCAGCTGTTCAGGCAGAGCGCGCTGTGACGGACTGGGCCGTGTCTGGGCACAGCTGAGGGCGTCCGCTCAGGGCGAACTGCTCAAATCCGGGGCTACTTACAGCCCCCGACTGGTGACCTCTCCAAACCGGCCACAAACCAGTCTCACAGAGCGCTTCAGCTGCCTGCCTGAAGCCTCACAAGCAAAACCCCTCCGACACCCCAGCAGTATCCGTGCCCCAGATGGCCCCAGGCCTCATACACAGGTGGGGGGTCCTAGCACCCAATCCCACCTACCCTGAACAAGTTCTGTCCGGTTCCAGGAAACCAGCCACAGATCCCTGGTCAATTTATCCTCTGGATCTTACCCACAAATCACGCTGGGCCAATCCTTTAGAATCTATATCTAAAGGTTTATTATTACAAGAAAGAAAAGCCTGAGAGTAAGGTTATTAAAGTACAGTACGTTACATGCACCGAATCTCCCAGTCCTCGATGCAGGCTCTAGCAGAGATGTTACAGCTGCTGGTTTAAAAGTTCTTATTGCACATTCTACGATCAGGATGGGTTCACAGGTCTTCCGGGCTCTTCAATCCCTGCAGTGCTGCCTCTGGGATGAAGTGCTGAGCTAAGAACCAAATGGCATCGACCACATGGCCTCTTTATACCCCCTTCCTGGCCTCTTCTGGTCTCAGCAGGTCACCTGGTCCTCAGCCTCTCTCTGCTGGCAGCTCTTGGGTCTCCGCCCTCCTGCTTTAGGTGTGTCCTTGGGCCATCAAGGGCCATTGTTCCACAGGGCTTCACTACTCAGCCTGTCCATAGCCATGCTCAACCACATTCACAGAAATATTCAGCTTCCACACAGATTACAGATTCCTACCTACACACATAGACATTATACACTCACATAAACAGTGTACACAGGATCAGAAAACAACAAGCTCCCATTCAATACCCCACATGGCTCCCTTTTATACCAATTTCTGGGCCCAACACCCCCACCTAGGGGTGCAGCAGCGATCTGGCTGCTTCCCTCCAATTCGGTAACGTGACATGTGCTGGCTCCTTTGGGGAAGGGAAGTGCTTCTCTCCCTGCTGTGGGTCACATGAGGTCATCCCTGTCTGGCACCCACCTAGTGTGCCCTCCGGGAGCAACTGTTCCCTCTGCCCCCGCCTCCCTATGCCTCTGCGTCGCCAGGGAGGAATGGGAAACAAGTGTGCTGCTTCTTTAAGGAGCTGGCTAGCCGTCGCTCTCTCTCTTTCAGAGGGGGCGGGGGAGTGCTGGCTCTTCGCAGAACCCCTACTTTCACTTCACAGAACCCCAGGGTTCCACGGAGCATGAATTGGGAAACACTGCTGTAGAGGCAAGGTTTTGGAGTGCTCTTGTGGGTCCCCAACTCCTGCATTCGTCGTGCCAGAGTGGGGAACAGCCTTGACAGATGCCCTCCTCCCCTGCCTGCTGTTTGGTGGGGAGGAGTAGTCGACCCTTGTCCCCCTTCCCCCTCTGTCTGTGCCTCCTCCAATCCCCTCTGTCATGATGGAGGAGACCCCTTGCCCCCACCCCTGATCCTGTCAACCCCATGTTTCCCCCCCATTGCCACTGGCCCCAAAGACCACTGTGGCTGACCTCCTGACCCCTGGTTCAGGCTCCGCTGCTGGCATGGCCGATGCCCCCCCCCCCCCCCCCCCGATTCTGGAGGGGCTTCCACCTCTGCTGGGAAGAAGGGCAAAGGCCTGGCCCGGAAGGGACCTCCCGAGGCCAGCCATGCCCGCTGCAGCACCAACATCTGTCACAACTCCTTCTTCCCCTGCTGCTCCCCACACCAACTTTGGGGGCATTCCATCCGTGGCCCCCAGAGCGTACGCCCAGGTGGCCACTGCCACCCTCTGCATGCCACTGCATCTTCTGCCCCAACTGCCGCCTCCAGCTCCATTCTTGGTGGCCGGGGCCCCTTCCCCACCCTGACTAGGAAGCACGGCATCCGCTGCCTCCTGGTTCCTGCCTTGCCCCACGTCGAAACATACATGCGGGCATTGGCAAGGGTGGTGGGGTCCTCGGCCGTGGTGGCGGCCTCCAAAATGTACGGGGAGGTGCTGTTCTTCCTTGCCTTGGAGGCCGCTGTCCAGGAGGTGGTGGAGAGGGGCCTGGCAGAGGTGGCATGCACGTGATCCTAGAACCATTAGAGGACCTGGGCGTACAGGTGGTGTTAACCTCCGTTCCACCCTTCCTCCCCAATGCTGCCCTGTTACCTGCCCTCTCCTCCCTGGGGAAACCAATATCCACCATCATCCCTCTCCCATTGGGCTGCAAGGACCCCACCCTCCATCACGTTCTGTCATTCTGCTGGCAGATGCAGTGACAAATGCTGCTGGCAGCATGTGATGGGGTGGCGCTGGAGGGGGTCCTTTCTGGTGTGCTACCAGGGGGCCCTTTACTGGGTCCATTACTCCTCGGGGGAGACCTGATGCTTCCTCTGCCGGGTGACGGGGCATGTCCGGAGGGACCGTCCCTTGACCCGGTCTGAGGTGGCATCCAGCCCCCTGGGGCCCAAGAGAGCACTGACCCTAACACTGCCGGCACCCCTGGTGGTCAGGCCTTCACAGCTGCCCCTCCTCCTACCAACAGCTCCGCCTAGGCACCAAGAGTGCCACGCCCAGGTAAGCAGGCTGGCCTCGAATTTGTACAACCAGATCCAGCGGGGTCCGAGGAGGAGAGAGTGGTGTACTCGCTGCCAGATGAGGGAGAGGGCTCACCCCAGGGAGAGATTTCCCTGCCCCCCATTGTTCCTCCCTTTCCTCCCAGACACCCCCGAATATCACCTGCGCCCCCTGGCTCTGCCCCTGCCGACCACCCCTTCGATTCCTTCTGAGGTGGCTGGACACTCATTTGGGGGAAGCACAGAGCCTGCGGTCCGTGAGCTCGATCCCCCACCCTCAGATGAGGAGGGTGGGAAAGCCCCATGCAAAATATTGAGGGGGGGGGCCACAGCAGCTGATACGGCCCTTGACAAGCATCAGCAGGAGGCGAGGGTCAAGGTTGCCATGGCAGCAGAGGTGGACGGTACCGTCCTCCTTGTGGAGCCTATCCCCGAGGAGGCCTCAAATGGAGCTCCCCCGGCCTCTTTACCATCCGTGCCCCCTGTCGTCACCACCAAGGCAATTACTGCCTCGGCAGCCGGCGGGGAGGACTATGGGGCAGTGGGGATGGACTTCAGCTCCATCTTCGAGGAGATCGAGGCCCTGGGTCTGACCCTGCTTGCCCAGTGGGAGGACAACCCATTGCCAACAGGCCTCGGTCTGGGTGGCGACTCAGTGGTGCCGCCGCCGCCGCCACCTCCTCCTCCCTCCCCCATGCCCCAGACAACCACCCCTGTTCTCATCCTCAGGGTGTCCCTAATACTCCCCATTGGCGTGGCCACCCCCCCTCGAATGAGGAAGGCGGGAAGGCCTCCGCAAAATAATGAGGGGAGCCACCACTGTCAGCATCACCCCCGATGAGCGTCAGCACAAGAATGCCATGGCAGCGGAGGGAGACGGAACCGTCCCCCTCGCGGAGCCTATCTCCGAGGAGGCCTCGGATAGAGCTCCCCCGGCCCCTTTCCCATCCACGCTCCCGTCATCACTGCCGAGGCAACTGGTGCCTCGGCGGCTGGTGGGGAGGACTCTGGGGCCGTGGAGATGGATTTCTGCTCCATCTTTGAGGAGATCGAGACCCTGGGTCTGACCCAGTTAGCCCAGGAGGAGGACGACCCCCTGCCAACGGGCCTCGGACCCCTCCTCCTCCTCCCTCCCGCATGCCGCAGGTGGCCATCTCCGCTCTCGCAGTCAGGGCGCCCCTAATGCTCCTTGTCGGCCCAGCCACCACAGGTACCTCGTCTGAGGCCGCCAAGCCATTAGGGGCGATGGCCGGCACCGAGCAGCCGGGTCCCGGGCTTGTGGGTGCCCCCTCCACCTTCGAAGCGGAGCGGTCGCTGTCTCTTCCTGCTGGAGGCCCAACAATTGGTATAATTGTAACCGATGCCATGGCCTAGGACACGAGCTCCACCCAGCCATCCGAGCCCGGCCTCGGCGCGGGCCCCCTCCCCACCTCAATCCCCGACCCCATTCAGGAGGCGCCGCAGCCCGGTGGCCCAGACCTGGAGCACTGTCCCCTTGCCCCTATTGCAAGCTCTGGCCCCTCTCCCTGTCTCGATCCTTCCCCCATTCCTGTCCATAGCCCCGGTCCTGATCCCACCCCTATTTAGGGTCCCAGTCCAGCTCCCATTCCTAGTCCTGCTCCCACCACCACCACCATCCCCCTCATTCCACACTCTTGTTCAGGCCTGGTGTCTGTTCCTGACCCTACTCTCCCTTCCTTCCCCACCGCGATGCCCGTTCCCCCTCCACTGCCCCCCCCATCCCACTGTTATTGCCACTCCCATGGGGGCCTTCTCTTTCCCACTAGCTGTGAGCAGCCCTCAGGGGATGGTTTTCATGTCCCCCATTCCTAGTTCTCTAGGGGCTGTTCTGCTCCCTCCGCCACCCCATCCCTCGCTGGGGATGGAGAAGGGCATTGCAGCACCACCGCATCTGGCACTGCACCAGATATCGGATCCCTGTTTGCCTGTCTCCGTGGCCCGTGGGGCCCATACAGGGGCCCAGATGGAGGAAAACCCTGCTACGCCAACCCTCTCAGCGCTGAGGTCCAAGCTCTGCCAGTTCCTCGCGGATACCCGCGGGGCCAAGGACAAGGTGCAGCTCGCCCTTCTGCACTGGGAGTTCTTCAACCATATCCTCAGGGCCACAAGGGCACTTTTGCAGGAGAGGAGAGGGACCAAGAGGCAGGACATCGCGGCCTACTGCTGGTCCTGCAAGTTCCATGACACTCTCCTGGCCTTCGGGTCAGGGAGCGGCCTGTTGCTGGACCTGCGGGGGGACCGATTATCCTGCCCATGAGGATTCACCCCAGCCCTCATCATGAAATACACCATGGTGACATTAAATTCCTAGGGCTGTAGGGCGGGTCTCCACAGGAGCCGGGTGCTCGCCTTTGTTCGGGAGGGGGGGTACTCAGTGGTTTTCCTGCAGGAGACCCACACGACTCAAGCCGTTGAGGCTGGAGTGGGGGGACGGGGTATTTTTTAGCCACCTCAGCACTCGCTTGTCTGGGGTGGTCACCCTGTTCTCCCCTGCCCTACGGCCCGAGGTACTGGGGGTCGCCAAGGTCATTCTGGGCTCACATGGAGGAGCTGGTGTTGAATTTGGCGGACCTTCCGCCTCCAGGCCCTGCAGAGACTCCTCTATACTGTAGGTAGTCCAGTGTGGAGCACTTTGGCGCGCGCCTTCCTCCGCCACCTCTGAGGGCTCCGATACGACCGGCAGCTCTTTTTTATCCACCTGAGGGGTCTTCCACGAGACCTCTCAGAACTGCCGGAATTCTACCAGGACCTCCTCCAGACCTGGAAGCTCTTCTCGGCGACCAGGTCCGTTGTGGCCTCTGAGGGAGCAGACCTCCTCGCGGAGCCCCTGCTCCACAATCCAGCCCTGTGCGTGCAGGTGGCGGAGTCTCCCTCGGTGTGCTGGAGGTTGATCCTGGCAGAAGCCACAAAGGTCGGAGACCTCCTGGACTACGACAGGGGGGACTGGGTGGATCCCCGAGCACTCGCTCGGCACATGGGGCTTTCCACCCTCCCAACACCCCTGTACCTACTCCAGGAGGTGAAGGCGGCTTTGTCACAGCTCACTCTCGATTTCCTGCAGCGAGCCCTGCCAAGAGGGTACACCCCCCCCAAATGACTGCTCAGACACTGAAGCCTCTCTTGATGACTTTCATTCACACACTTAAAACCCATAGGCTACGTCTAGACTGGCATGATTTTCCATAAATGCTTTTAATGGAAAAAAGTTTTTCCGTGAAAAGCATTTGTGGAAAAGCGCGTCTAGATTGGCACGGACACTTTTCTGCAAAAGCACTTTTTGCGCAAAAGCATCCGTGGCCAATCTAGACACAGTTTTGCGCAAGAAAGCCCCGATCACCATTTTAGCCATCGGGGCTTTTTTTGCACAAAATGGTTCTCAGCTGTCTACACCAGTCCTCTTGTGCAAAAGCATTTGCGCAAGAGGGCTTTTTCCCCGAACGGGAGAGTCATAGTATTTGCGCAAGAACACTGACAATCTTACATGAGATCGTCAGTGTTCTTGCACAAATTCAAAGCAGCCAGTGTAGACAGCTGGCAAGTTTTTCCACAAAAGTAGATGCTTTTGTGGAAAAACTTGCCAGTCTAGATGCAGCCATATAGTATTCCCTACTCCACATGTCTAATTTTACACACAAAAATAATACATACACAAAGAAACAAATTGTCATAGGGCAGACTCAGCACCAAGTGCACCTCCTGCTGGTCACTCAGGCAATTAGCATTTTTGGTGCTAGAATGCCCCTTCTGGCTGGTGTCTCACCCACTCTTACTTCTTATTCACCACCACTGTCAGGGCCCATCTCTCTCCCAGACCGTGGTGCCCTACCCAGGATATTGCCCCCACACTCTGGAGTCCTCCCTCTCAGGGAGCTCCCCAACTCCCTATGCTCACCTTGCCTTAGTGACCCACTGCCAGTCTTCAGCTAGCCCCTACCACAGGGGCAAACTGCAGTCTGAAATGACCACTCATCATTGGCAAGGGGTGTGAACCTGCTGCCTTCGCCTGTCTTGGCTGCCTCCCCAGAGCCCTAGTACCCTGAGGCCTTGCTTCAGGCCCTGGGAGCTGGACCTTGCCTGGCCCTTGGCTTAGGAAGCCTCCCTAGCACCTAGATCCCTCCTGCTCCCCAATGCCCCTGGAGCCCTTATTTATACAGCCCACAGCTGGGCCCTAATTGGCATCTATCTGTTGCAGCTACTTGCTCCATGTCTTCAGCCCTCCAAGCCCTCACCCAGGGCTGGGTTTTAATCCCTTAAAGGGCCAGTGCAGGGTAGACACCCCATCCCACAGATCCAGTGGATTATGACATGAAGGTTACATGAAGTAATTTGCTCAAAGCACCTTTGAGTTATGGACATAAATGTCCATAAGTCCATTTCATAAAGCTTGGGGGGGGGGTGTGTGAACCGTCACAGCTGGCACTCAAGGGGTCCTTCCTAGTGCCCTACTAGGAGGCCCTTTATCGGGTACACTACTCCTTGGGGGAGACCCGATGCTTCCTCTGCCAGGCGATGGAGCACATCTGGAGGGACTGCCCCCACCCCAGTCCGAGGAGGCGACCAGGCCCTGGCCCCAACACCGCCGGCCCCCTGATAGTCCAGCCTCCACAGCTGCCTCTCCTCCTTCTGACAACGGCTCTGCTCAGGGGGCAACTCTCTGGCGAGCAGGCAGGCTCCACCTTTGTCCAACCTGATTCGGTGGGGCCTGAGGTGGAGAGGGTGGTGTGGTTGCCCCTGGCAAAGCAGAGGGATCACCCCAGGGGGAGGTTTCTCTGCCCCCCGTTGTTCCTCCCTTGCGTCCTAGACCGCCCCCCTCCCCCCGAGTACCACCTGTGCCCCCTGCCGGCCAGACCTCTGTCTCCACCTCAGAGGGCTTGACACTCGTTCAGGGGAAGTGCAGGGACCGCGGTCTGCAGGTCCAATCTCCCCCCTCCCCCGCTGAAGCCCTCTTTAGTGTTTGGTTTCCCATAGCAGTGCCCTGCTTTTTCCTCTACAGTGTGAGCTTCCCAACAGCAATGCCCTGCCCCTGCCCTCTGCAGTGTCAGCTTCCTCACAGCAGTGCCCTGCTCTGTGCACTGTGAGCTTCCCCAGAGCAATGCCCTGCCCTCTGCAGTGTGATCTTTCCCACAGCAGTGTCCTACCCTGTACAGTGTAAGCTTCCACACAGCAATGCGCTGCACCATGTAGTGTGAACTTTCCCACAGCACTGTCTTGCTCTGCACCCTGCAGTGTGAGCTTTCCCCAGCAGTGCCTTGCCCCACCACTCCGCAGTGTGGGTATGTCTACACTACAGCGTTATTTCGAAATATCTTATTTTGAAATAGTTAATTCGAAATAAGTTATTTTGAAATAACACGTCTACACAAAATGCATTTCGAAATATCGCATCCACACTGACTGGACGCTGAATCACATTTAAGGCCGACCGGAACCAGGTCCGGCAGGCCATCAGGTCAGGAGTTAGCCTCAGGCAGCAGCCACACAATGTATCTGAGGCCTGTACTTAAAGGGACCCCCCCTTGACAGCCGATTCTCAGCTTTCCCTGCTTGCTTGCCTACCTCGATGAGGGACAGCAAAGCATTTTGTCTCTGCGTGCTCTGGTTGCCCTCATTCAGGCCACCACAGCACTCTGCAACATGGAGCCAGAGCTGCCCCGGGCACTCTGGTGCTTCTCGTGGCTGCGTTGCTGCGAGCCTGGCTGCACTTTCTGCAGGCTGCCAGCCTGGAGGTCCATTGGGGGGCTGTCAGTATCCAGGAGGCCCTACGGGAGAGCTTCCACCCTGAGGAGCACTAAGAGCCTCCCTGGTCTGCCCCACTGGGGGCTTGTGCCTCATTCCTCCCTCATGTCCTTCCACTTACCCCTCCCTTACCCCCCTTCCTGATGTCAAATAAAATACATGTATTTTCATGAACACAAACTCTCTTTAGTTAACAAAACGGGGGCGGGGGGGGGTGGGCGATGAAACGCTGGTGAGACTTGGGAAAGGAGGCGAGACAGGGGAGAAGAGAGGGGAGGGAGAAACCTGGGAGAAGGGAGCTGGAAGGGAGGGGAAGAAGGGGGAGGGGAAGCTCAGGGTCTCACCGGACCAACTTGATTTTCATGCAAACCTGCCCCTGGGTTCGCATGTGGCCTTTGGTGGCCAGGCTGGCAGCTATCCTACCATAGACGGCCGTGTTCCTCCGTCTAGGGCTGAGATCATGGATGTTGGGGGTATCCCCCCCAAACCTGAATAAGGTCCATGATCTCCACCCTGAACCAGGAAGGCGCCCGCCTTCTCCAGCCCCTTTTAGGCTCCTGGGAGCTGGCAGACTGCTCCTGGGGAGCGGTGGAGGGCTGGCTGCCAGTGGCTTGCTGTCTCATATTTTGGGGCCACTGGGTCAGGGGCTGTCATGGCTCCTTCCCCACTCTGGCATGATAAATGCAGAAGTGGGGACCAGCAAGTGTACCCCAAAGCCTTATCTACCAGGCTTTGGTATAAAACTTCCTCCCAAAATCTTCAAAAACCTAGATTTTGGGAATAAAACTTCCGCTGCCACCACCCAAATATTAACAACGAAATTAGGGGAAAGATCATTTGGGAAATCTCACCCCTATTATGAAAATCAGGACACACAAGTAACCACTGCCAGGTTAATAAAAAGAAAGGAGAAAACTTTTATTGTTACAACAATATTCCTGTTGCAAGCATAAGGATCAGAAGGAAAGGTAACAAAATATACTCATGGAGGAATTACACCATAGGCTAGAATTTAGTTAAAAAGAAAAGCCAAACATCCCTTAAGCAGTGCCAGAGAGCAGGTCCCATACCCAACCCTTAAAACAATAAAGCCTAACAAAACTACCTAAACTTTACCCTACTCACAGAAAATGAAGAATTGTTTCTTGGAGAGAGAGAGACATGCTTGTCCCTCCCTGTAGCTGCAGAGGACTCACCCAGACAGACAAAAGGACTCAGACTCATAGACTTTAAGGTCAGAAGGGACCATTATGATCATCTAGTCTGACCCCCTGCACAGTGCAGGCCACAGAATCTCACCCACCCCCTCCTAGAATAATCCTCTCACCTATATCTCAGATATTGAAGCCTTCAAATACTTTGAAGACCCCAAGATGCAGAGAATCCTCCAGCTGTGATCTGTACCCCATGCTACAGAGGAAGGCGAAAAACCTCCAGGGCCTCTGCCAATCTACCCTGGAGGAAAATTCCTTCCCGACCCCAAATATGGCGATCAGCTAAACCCTGAGCATGTGGGCAAGACTCATCAGCCAGACACCCAGAAAGTTCTCTGTAGTAACTCCTATCATCCCTCCATTGACCTATTTCCCACGGATAATGAATGGTCAATTAGTTACCAAGATCATGTTATCTCATCAAACCATCCCCTTCATAAACCCATCGGCTACGTCTACATTGGCCCCTTCTCCGGAAGAGGCATGTTAGTTTCCTACTTTGAAGTAGGAATAAGAGATCCTCCGGAAAAGGGCTTTATTCCGGAGGATCGTGCCAGTCTAGATGCTCTTTTCCGGCTTTTCCCCAAGCCGGAAAAAAAGCGGCGGCCATGTTTATTTAAATCCCGCGGGGGATATTTAAATCCCCCGCGGATTTCCCTATTCTGCAGTTGGAAATTAACATGCCTCTTCCGGAGAAGGGGCCAATGTAGACATAGCCATCTAGTTTAATCTTGAAGCCAGATAGATCTTTTGCCCCCACTACTTCCCTTGGAAGGCCGTTCCAGAACCTCACTCCTCTAATGGTTAGAAACCTTCGTCTAATCTCAAGTCTAAACTTCCTACTAGCCAGCTTATATCCATTTGTTCTTGTGTCCACATTGGTATTGAGCTTAAATAATTCCTCTCCCTCCCTGGCATTTATCCCTCTAATATATTTAAAGAGTGCAATCATGTCCCCCTTCAGCCTTCTTTTGGTTAAGGTAAACAAGCCAAGCTCCTTGAGTCTCCTTTCATAAGACAGGTTTTCCATTTCTCGGATCATCCTAGTGGCCCTTCTTTGTACCTGTTCCAGTTTGAATTCATCCTTCTTAAACATGGGAGACCAGAACTGCACACAGTATTCCAAATGGGGTCTCACCAATGCCTTGTATAACGGCACTAACACCTCCTTATCCCCACTGGAAACACCTCGCCTAATACATCCCAAGACCGTATTAGCCTTTTTCACGGCCATGTCACAATGGCGGCTCATAGTCATCCTATAATCAACCAGGACTCCGAGGTCCTTCTCCTCCTCCGTTACTTCCAACTGATGTGTCCCCAGCTTATAACTAAAATTCCTGTTATTAATCCCTAAATGCATAACCTTACACTTCTCACTATTAAATTTCATCCTATTGCTATCACTCCAATTTACAAGATCATCCAGATCTTCCTGTATGATATCCCGATCCTTTTCTGAATTGGCAATAGCTCCCAACTTTGTGTCATCCGCAAATTTTATCAGGACACTTCCACTTTTGGTGCCAAGGTCAGCGATAAAAAGATTAAATAAAATTGGCCCCAAAACTGATCCCTGAGGAACTCCGCTAGTAACTTTCCTCCAACCTGACAGTTCACCTTTCAATATGACCCGCTGTAGTCTCCCCTTTAACCAGTTGCTTATCCACCTCTCAACTTTCATATTAATCCCTATCTTTTCCAATTTAACCAATAATTCCTCATGTGGTACTGTATCAAATGCCTTACTAAAGTCGAGGTAGATTAGATCCACTGCATTTCCTTTATCTAACATCTGTTACTTTCTCAAAAAAGGAGATCAGGTTGGTTTGGCACGATCTACCTTTTGTAAAACCATGTTGTAATTTGTCCCAATTGCCATTAGCCTCAATGTCTCTAACTTCTTTCTCCTTCAACATTTTTTTCCAAGATCTTGTGTACTACAGATGTCAAACTAACAGGCCTATAGTTACCCGGGTCACTTTTTTTCCCCCTTTCTTAAAAATCGGAACTATATTAGCAATTCTCCAGTCAAATGGTACAACCCCTGAGTTTAGAGATTTATTAAAAATTTTTGCTAATGGACTTGCAAGTTCATGTGCCAGTTCCTTTAATATTCTTGGATGAAGATTATCTGGGCCCCCTGATTTACTCCCATTAAGCTGTTCAAGTTTGGCTTTTACCTCGGATATGGTAATATCTACCTCCATAGCCTTAGTCCCATTTGTTAACTTACCATTATCCCTAAGCTCTTCATTAGCCTCATTAAAAACTGAAGCAAAGTATTTGTCATTGAACTACTGTATCAAGATCTACTCCTTAGTACAGCTAACACTAAAGGCAGATGTTTAGTCCAGGATCCCCCCTTTTCTGACAAGACTTTAGATAAGGCTGCTTCAATGGTACGATTCATACGTTCCACCTGCCCAGAACTATGAGGGTGCCTGGGGATATACAGCCTCCGTTGTATCCCTAGAGCATCCAACAATGCCTTCCAGATTGCTGGCAGAAATTGGGGACCCCTATCTGAGTCAATCACCTCAGGAGATCCATATCTACAAATGATCTCTTTAAATAAAACCTTGGCTGTTTTTTCAGCACTGTGGGTTTTCATGGGAAATGCCTCTACCCATCCCAAAAATGCATCTACTACTACCAAAAGTGAGGTACACCCTCTTTCCCCAGGGGGTAACCCTTCAACAAAATCTACCTGGAGGCGGGCCCACAGGCCTCCTGGCTCCCGCTGATGACCTAAGGGCAGGTGATCCTCAGATTCCCCTGGCCGGCATGGGTTAAAAGCAACACATGTAAGACAGTTCTGTACCCAGTTACGTCCTGTCGCTGTCCTGGCCAGCAGGCTGTGTCTAGCTCATTGCAAAGTCCCTTCCACCCCCTCATGAGCAAGTGCATGGGCCCAACATACAATTTCTTGTCAGTCCCACCGTGCTGGTACCACTACCGGGTGCTCAGTTTGCTTCAGCTGTTGGCGCAGGGCCCCACGTGTGGTGACTGCAGCCACACAGGGGTCCTTGCTAGCCCATCCACCTTATTGTTAAAAAGAGCTTCTACTGACTAGTCTGCATTTTGGTGGCCTTTAACATATCCTAATGTCCTCTCCGCCCACGTGCAACACTGCGCATGGGCAGCAGCAGCCAACGAGGAGGAGCCGCACACGGCAGGGACGGGTCAGGGTGCGCTCCACGCAGAGCTGGGGGAGAGACCCAGCCCCACATATTGGTGGAGCAGGGCCCCCGGCTCTGTAACTCGCCAGCACTTCCGGGTTCAGGGGCACAGGGCCCGATTCAACCGAATCGGCCTAAGGCCGGCCCTGCCGGAAGCCACCAGGCATACTGAGGCCCGGTATTTTTTTCCCCACGGCCCGGTACTGGGCCGCGGCCCATAGTTTGGGAAACGCTGACCTAGTCAATTAGTCAATAAGCGGGGGAGCCACACCGGGGTTAGCTCCCACCCTGGGAGCTAACCCCGCTGCAGCTCTGCCTTTTAAATGTATTAAGAGAGCTTGCTGGCTCTTAATGCATTTGAAAGGCTGGTGAGCAGCGGGGTGGGGAACACAGCATGAGCCAGGCCAGCTGATTCCTGGCTTGTGCCAGGTCTGCCAGCTGCGCTTTAGCCTTTTAAATACATTAAGGCTATGTCTAGACTGGCATGATTTTCCGCAAATGTTTTTAATGGAAAAGTTTTTCCGTTAAAAGCATTTGCGGAAAAGAGCATCTAGATTGGCACAGACGCTTTTGCATAAAAGCACTTTTTGCAGAAAAGCGTTCGTGCCAATCTAGACGCGGTTTTGCGCAAGAAAGCCCCGATCGCCATTTTCGCCATCGGGGCTTTTTTGGACAAAACAGTTTTTAGCTGTCTACACTGGCCCTCTTGCGCAAAAGCATTTGCGCAAAAGGACTTTTGCCTGAACGGGAGCAGCATAGTATTTGCGCAAGAAGCACTGATTTCTTACATGAGATCGTCCGTATTCTTGCGGAAATTCAAGCGGCCAGTGTAGACAGCTGGCAAGTTTTTCCACAAAAGCAGCTGCTTTTGTGGAAAAACTTGCCAGTCTAGACGCAGCCTAAGAGCCTCATCAGCTTGGTTATGTCTACACTACAGAGAAAGATCGAAGCTGCCATATACTAAAACTCTTAAAACTTTTCTTTGTAAAACATGATTTCACTATGGAACAAAAAATGGAAAATTAAATAAAAACTAAAAAGAGGTGGGAGTTGGAGAATGGGTTAGTGAATAGTGTCTGAAATAGAATATTCCTCTGGCTAAAGTGCATAAGCAGCTCCAAAATTATATAAAAACTGGAGGTACAGATGGAATTTTTTAAAGTTTCCTTGAGGAGATTTACTACTTCTGTCCCAGTGCATTCTGGGAGAATGGAAGTTCAATCTGGGACAAGGAAGACACAAGATGAGGATGTCATTCCTGTGAGTTCCTCAGGGGATAAAAAAAAAAAATCAAGACCCATCAATGAGAGAGGCAGCAAAGATGCAAAAAAAAAAAAATACACACACACACACACACACATGGAAAATCAGAGCAAAGAGCTGTGCTGTGAATGAGCATGATCCAGAGAGAGTTTGAGTACCAATAATTCCCAATGATGTCAGTTGGAATTGCTGGTACTCAGCACCACCCAGAATAAGGTGCTCTGTGACCCACAACAACAAAGTAAGGCTTCTGCACCACAATGGCACAATCTCTTTTCATGAAGTTTTTATGGTCCATTGAATCTACCGTCTGGGTAGCAACTAGAGCTGTGAGCAACTTGGCCCTTTTGGTGGGCAAAGGTCTGTGGCTGGTTTCAAGTCATCAGAACATGGGGATTACCAGTTGGGTTAGACGGGTGATCTATCTATCTGTGTCCTGTCCCTGGCAGGGACTGCAGAAGAAGGTGCAAGAAACCTCCAGTAGGCAGTTAACCAGGGAAAGGTCCTACCTAACCCATTAATTAGAGCTGGCTTTGTCCTGAAACATCATTTGCTGCATGGGGTTGTCCGTGCCAGGAGACTCACTAGGAGTTTCAAGTTCTAGTGCATCCAAAACTCATAGCTGAGCTGCCACATTATGTCAAGTTATGCATGTTATAACTCACACTTAGGTCAGGCATTGGAGCCTTATGGCGTCAAATCCTTTGGGTCCCAGTACAGTCTATAAAACCATGACAGGTATGGAGAAAGTAAATATGGGAGCAAGTAAATAACTTTTCCATAACATAAGAACTAGGGGCCACCAAATGAAATGAATAGGTAGCAGGTTTAAAACAAACAAAAGGAAATTTTTCTTCACACAGCACAGTGTCAGCCTGTGGAACTCCTTGCCAGAGGATGTGGTGAAAACCAGGACTAACAGGGTTCAAAAAAAAAAAAGAGCTAGATACATTCAAGGAAGTTAGGTCTATCAATGGCTATTAGCCAGGAGGGGTAGGAATGGTGCCCCTAGCTTCTGTTTGTCAGAGGCTGGAAATGGATGACGAGAGGTATCACTTGATGATTTCCTGTTCTGTTCATTCCCTCTGGGGTGCCCGGCATTGGCCACAGTTAGACGACAGGATATTGGGCTAGATGGACCTTTGGTCTGACCCAGTACGGCCGTTCTAATGTTCAGTCTCTACTTCTGACGACTTGTACAGGACCATGGTCTAACACTGACAATCATAAACTGGTCCTCATCCAGCAGAAATTTCAGGCTCAGATTCTTCCCAGTCTCAGAGCACTGAGTGCCATGGAAGGGAAAACAATGGCTACGTCTAGATTGCATCCCTTTTTTGTAAAAGGGATGCAAATTAGACGTATTGCAATTGCAAATGAAGCGGGGATTTAAATCTCCCCCGCTTCATTAGCATAAAAGTGGCTGCTGCTTCCTCCCCCCCCCCCCCCACAGAGCTTTGCCAGAAAAAAGCACCAGTCTAGACGCGGATCTTTCGGAAAATAAAGCCTTTTCTGAAAGATCCCTTATCCCTCTTAAAAGAAGGAATAAGGGATCTTTCGGAACAGGTTTTATTTTCCAAAAGAGCCGCATCTAGACTGGTGCTTTTTTCCAGCAAAGCTCCGTGCCGGAAAAAAGCGGCAGCCATTTTTATGCTAATGAAGCAGGGGAGATTTAAATCCCCGCTTCATTTGCAATTGCGATACGTCTAATTTGCATCCCTTTTACGGAAAAGGGATGTAGTCTAGACGTAGCCAATGTGTGTTACACCATGCTTAAAGGTTCAGGAGCTCAGCAATCTTAGTTCATTGAGTATACACCAAGTTTTTGGTTTATTACACAACCCAAAGCCAGCCAAATGGGGCCTCATTTCAGGCTTTGTTAGTCATGTTTTCTAGACTTTGCTGGGGGTGGGGGAGTTAAGTACCCAGCTCCCTGCTTTTCAGAAAGGGCCGAGCACCCATCCTGTGAGAAACCAGGCCCCTCTAAGACATTTCAAGTTGAACAACAAATTATTGACTCCCTAAATAACTAACAACAATAATAATAAATAACAGTTTTGAAAAAATCTTGGCCAGGCCCAAGGAAATTTCTAGGCCAGGTGTTTTATGCTCATTTGTGTGGCCAACAAGGAGATACCCCCTTAGAGAGAGGCTAGACATTTTATTTTGCTGTTAGCCCCTATTTCCCCTTCTTTGAAATGTTAATGGAAGTCCCTGTCTAATGTCCAATGTGAAACCCTGCTCTCTTGCAATCCTCCATTGACGTTAAAATCTCTTTAAATTTAAAATCTCTGAGGCTGTTGCCCTCACCCATGCCAATATGAGATAAGCCACTTGATTGTATTTATCCTGACCACTTCCATTTAACTCTACTGTTCTGTCTCCAAGGTCCATCTCTTTGGCAACGGGGCAGGGAAATATCAGAGACACCCATGTGATTTTTACTGCCTCAGAAGGTAGGGATTGGCTGTGGGAGAAACACCCTATTATTTAGCAGCTGTCATGGTTAAGCTAAATAACCCTAGGATGGGGCAGGTTGAGCCGTGTGTGAGAGAGCAATCTCCCTAATGCCAAATGAGGAAGAGAGCGACATATGAATTAAATATATTGCACAACACCAACTAGATGGATGCCTGGTTTTTGAAAAATGAATAAAAACTGGGAATGTCCTTCCAGACGCAGGAGCAATGGGCTCTGAGCAGACAAGCCATGCCAATTCATCAGAGGATGTCAAGCTCTCAGAGCCGGCCATGGGATAAATCAAACTGCAAGAGGGGATGGAAAAAAAAATGTGTTGGAAGGGGAGTGAAAGCAGGAAGAGGGACAGAAAGGCAGCTAGAGGGAGGAAGAAAAAAAAACACTAGATCAAAGGCAGAAATTAATCAGAGAACAGAATTATTTATTTGTTCCTGCTGCTAGTGGGGATTTTCCCCCTTTGAGGCCCCCCAGATCATCTGGGTTCCTAGGTCTCCATCCAGTCTGTTATTCTCAGGCATCCCCCCCCTTCCACAAAGCAACATGTTCATTTCATCACACTGCTCTGCACAGCCAAACATTTTGATCTTTGTCTTTTCCAGTGTTTATGTGGGACAGTGTAAGAAATGTATTTACAGTACACGAGGCTCTGGTTGATGCTGTCTGATCTCATTTACACATTAATATTGGGAGCAGGGAGGAGGAAAGCGTGCTCCTTTAATTCAACCTTCATTTGTTAAAATGTTTATAAATCCACAGGGCCATTTGTCTGGTTATTACTCAGGGCCTGATCAAGTAATTCAGATTCTCTGGGTCACAGAAGACAAACCAAATATATGGTAGAGGGAGGTCTTTATATAGCTTGTAGGTCCATCCTCTTGCCTTGCATTTTGTGTTTCAGGGACACGGGTGGGCTCAGGGGACCTGTACTGACACAGAGCTCTTTACCTCCAGTTGTATCAGTCCAACTCTAGCCTAGGGCCATAGCAACTGAAAGTTGTTGCCATTAGAAATTCGACCTAAGGGGGTTATTTCAAAATAAAGCCCTAGTGTAGACCAGGGCCAGGAGAGCTTGTCCTGGGCTTGCTGCTGGCTTTAGGCTAGTTTCAGTGGCCAGGTTACAGGAAACCACTAACTAGCCCCCTGCTTGGGCATTTCAAGTATTGAATGGACATGTTTGGACTCCACCATTGCCATCTAGCCCCTTCAATTTGGGAGACACACTGGAGGTTGGGTAGAACGTGAAACTTGCAGTGAAGCTAAATACATATACTGTGACAGGGTCCGTCTCACTCCTGGGTCCCAGACCCGTGTTCAGCCCACAATCTGCAGTCTGGGTACTATAGCACAGGTTACACTTGCCCCTTTCAGCATTTTGTGGGGGCTGTCCCTTGGCAAAACTGGCTATCAGGACAGATGCTCCTGGTCAGCTGTAGGGGAGCCTGGATGGCTCTCCCTTGACCAGAACAACAATGTCTGCATTGCTAGGCCTTGTCCTGGCCCTATCCAAAGTATGGATCTCTAACAAAGCAAACCCGAGGCCTGTCTCAAGTCTAGTGCACACACACACAAAGCCAAAAAGGGTGGGGGAGAGTCAGGAGTGCTTGCCCAATCATGCATAACTTGTAAAGGACTGCAAGACCAGGCCAAGATGACCAGAAGCAACCTGGTACTAGTACATCCCATTTTTGATAAGGGAAAAATTCCAGAGACAGCCAAAAAACTAATTAACTGCTTTTGCAATATTTTGGCATAGCAAAATGTATCATAGATATTGGCATAATAGGGATCTTACACAAAATGTAGATTGGTAGATATTACTAGAACAACCAAGTTGAGTATAAATATAGGGGTAGAAAATCTAATCCATGGGAGGTATTGAGTAAGGTGTCCCCACTACATTACTCACTGCAACAAGAAGGTGAACCAGTTCCTACTGCCTAATGCATTGTGCACACCTCTGCGCGTGGGGAAAGAAAGAGGCCACAACATCCCATCTGACAATCGTAAGGGTAATAGTATTGGAACTGTGTGTGTGTGTGTGTGTGTGTCGGGGGGGGGGGGGGAGTTTGTAAGGGACCCTCCTTCCATCTGGGTCCCTAGGTGGCAGCTGGTACAGCTCTTCTGCGGTGCTCCCTCCACCCCCGGTTCCCCTGCATCTCTGCTGCTGCTGCTCCCTCCCCAGCCTCAGGTGCTGCAGGGGCCATCTCCTTCCTTGGCCCCACTGCTTGCCTCCCCGCCCCTCCCTTGCTCTGGTGGGTCCTGCAGCTGGTGCTGCAACCCTGCCACTCAGGTGCCCATAAGCACACTAGTTTCTCCCCTGCCCCCCCAGCAGTGTCTTGCTGCCCTCTTGCATCTTGAGCAGGCCTCTCCTCACAGCTTGCCTCCCCTCTCCACCATTCCCCTCTCATGTACCCAGGCCCCCCTCTGTCATCTTGTTTGGTGTCTGAGCCTCCCTTTCTTCTTTAGTTACCCCCCCCCCATGTCTGTCAAAAAATGTACCCTTTCACCTTCCCAGTGCAGCTGGAGGAGCCTCTCTTACCATCCTGTGCTGGGAGCTGTACCCCTTATTCCTTTACCCCCCCCTCCTCCTATGTGCATTGCTGCCCTCTCACCCCGCTTCCAGGTGGGGGGGGGGGGGAAGCAGTGAACCTTCTTCCCTTCCCCGGCACTATTGACCTCTCCCAATTGTCTGTTCCTGTCCTTCCACCCACCCATGAATACAATGGAGGGGCAGTCATGTGACACCACTGCTGCCCCTTGCCCACCCCTCCTCACTGCCTCTGCAAATGCCAACCCCTCTGAGGCTGCCAGGCTGCCCACTCATGCAGTGAGAGTGGTGGACATGGACGGGGATTCTGGGACCCCGACCACTCCTGCCACGGCACCTTCTGCCCCCAGTGTCACCACTAAGAAGGCCTCCCTGAAGGGCAGGAAGGGCCAGGGGACCAAGAAGGGCAAGAGCCCCGCCCAGAAGGCAAAACCTCCGGTGGGGAAGGCTCACCCCCCTGCTGTGGCCACAACCATGGCCACAGCTTCCCCTCTTTCCTGTCCCCCTGTTCCTTCCACCAGCTCTGGGGGTGATGGTGTCCCGGCTCCCAGGGCGTACGCCCACATAGCCACTACCCCCCTACCTGCTGCCTCCACTCGAGCTGCCTCCCGGAATTCCATCTCCAATGGGTGCGGCCCCTTCCCCACCCTGACCAGGAGGCACGGGGTCCGTTGTCTCTTGGTGTCAGCCTCGCCCCATGTGGAAACCTACGTGAGGGCGGTGGCACATGTGGTAGAGCTCACAGCCGTGGTGGTGGCCTCTAAGATGTTCGGGAAGGTGGTATTCTTCCTGGCGTCCGAGTCTGCCGCGCAGGAGGCAGTGGAGAAAGGTTTGATGGTGGGGGGAGTCCATGTCCCACTCAAGCCTCTGGAGGACTTGGGCGTACGGGTGGTATTTTCCTCCATTCCTCCCTTACTCCCCAATGCCACCCTATTGCCTTTCCTCTCCACCCTGGGGAGGCCTCTGTCAGTCCTGAGTCCCCTTCCTTTGGGCTGTAAAGATCCTACCCTCTGCCACGTCCCCTCCTTTCGCCGGCAGGTACAAATCCAACTACTGCAGGCGGGAAGTGGTGGAGAAGCCCTAGAAGGGTCACTTCTGGTGCCCCATCAAGGGACCCAGTACCGGGTATATTACTCCTTGGGGGATGCCTGGTGTTTTCTCTGTTGGGTGGCAGGGCACGTTTGAAGGGACTGCCCTCTGGCCCGGCTCGGAGATGCACTCGGGACCCCCGATGCCCAGGAGGGTACCGGCCCTACCATCACCGGTGGCCCTGATGGTCTGGACTCTGGGGTCTCCCCTCCTCCAACTATGACCATCATCAGTCCCGCCCAGGCTCCGCAGGGCCCAGACGAGTGAGTGGGTGCTGCTGCTACCGCTAAAAGTGGCAAGGCCGGGCCCGCGGAGGAAAGGGCGGCGGGGTCAGGGACAGGACTCGGACAGGGCCTACCTCAGGGGGAGGTTCCCCTTCCCCAGCTGCCCAGCCCCTGTCCTCCCTTGCCCTCCCACTGCTGCCCTTGTCCCCTGGTTCTTCCCCCATTCAGGCCCAGCCCTCCTCCTCCGAGGGCTGGGAGGTGCTGCAAGTGAGCCCGGCATTCCACCTCACCAACTGAAGGGGAGGATACCCCCCTCGTTCCTCTGAGGGTGGATATAGGAGCCATCCCTCCCTCTGAGCCCCGGGACGCTTCACAGCGCCATGGGGCAGCTGAGGTGACCGCAGCAGTTGCAGAATGGGTAAAGGCCTCCCTTCCGGAGTTCCTGCAAGAGGAAGTGTCCATGGAGGATGCTCCCACCCTCCCCACCTCCACTGTGAGGGCAACCGCTGACCCTGCTGTCGACAAGGGCGACCATGTGGCAGCGGGCAGCAGACTCGTCTTCCTCTCTGTTGGGGGGGGGGGGGTTACGACCCTGACGTGGGGTGCGTCCCCCTTCTAAGGGCCCGTGTCCTGGTCCCAGCCCCTCTAACAGGGCTTATACAGCATTAGCTGTCCCACTACAAAGTCCGGGCCACTCTGCCAGGGCATATACGGTACTTGAGGCCTAACTCTGGGAAAAGGCCTCTCGCAGCCAGGGTGATTGCCCAGGGTGCAGGAAGGGGTGGTAGGGGGACCTGGGCCCTCCCTCTCCACTGGGTCCCAGCCCAGGGCCCTGTAGGCAGGGACTCTTGCTCCTGCCTCCTTGTAGCCAGACAGGAACCCCCCTGTAACATCCATCTTTGCTTGCCTGGAGCATGCAGGGCACACAGAGCAGTAAAAGCCTTGAGCAGGAGGCCCGGATATGGCAGGCTGCTGTGACCGTGAGTGGCTGTAAACAGAGATATGCCAACTGCTGACCAAGAGGCTGCCGAGGAGTGCCCTTGACTAAAATCCCATATTGATACGAACACACATCCATCCGCGGGGGGAGGAATCTCTCACCCACTAAGGAATGTCCAGTACTCACAATTTAGTTCTCTCTCTTGCAAGTGTAAATTAAGTTGAAACTCCCTTGTAAGAACTGGCGCCACAAAACGGACCAGTACAATTTGGCATCTTCGATAAGAAAGAGGATACGGGCCCCTATGGGTATAAAGATGGGTCCAGCAGCACATTTACTCTGAGCATCAATCTACCATCATCTGCTGGTTGGGTTAGGTGATTGACCTCCCGAGGTTCCACGGGGATGCCCACCTCGTATTCGTCTTTCCTAGGAATTGAGGGACCAGCCCTGGCTTGACCCGCTGGAGTCGAGAGGCACAGAAGGGGGTAAAAATTGTACCTGGATGTGTCCTTTGTCTTAAGTGTACACATAGACTTAGAGCTCTTTAAAGATGAAGCTGTCACTTGGTACCATTATTTCTATTTTCTATCTTTATTTTCTTTGTAACCATTTTTAAGATCTATATTTGCTAGCAGTTAAGAAATAGAGCACTAGCCATTGTAACCATATGATTTATAAGCTTCTTTAATAAACCTGTAACTGTTTAAGTTTTAACCTGACTCCTTCAGTTGCTGTAACAGAACCAAGCACGATTTAAAAGAACTTCAGCCGGTCATAAAGGGACAGGTATAGGGAGAGCTTGGGCGTTTGGATCTGTGTCACTCCCAGGTGACAGATCCGTTGGGGCATCTCTAGACTGCCCGCTGCAAAGGGATCCTGTATTCTAGCAGCTAAAATCTGAGATGTAACAGGCTCTTCCTATAGGCCCAGGGCGTCTGTCAGCCTGTTGGCTGCCTTCTGCAACGGGACCCCAGTCCTAGCAGTAAAGTCACAAACGTTAAACCTCTTCTCAGTGCACACACACACACACACTGCCCTGACCATCGGCTGACACTGCTCAGTGGGGAATCCAGCCGATAGCAATCCCTTGCCCTGGGCTGCTTCCTACCACCCTGGCACCCCTGTGGTCTGTCCACCTCAGCAGCAGTCCTTGCCGGGGCCGGGGCCGGGGCCAGGGCTGGCGGCATAGGTGGTCTGGTCCCTCAGATGGGGTTGGCTACCGGTTTCACTCCCGGAGTCCAATGCTGGCCCTTGCTCTGGTTGCAGCCTAGGCCCTTCTACCCTCCAGCTGCCTCCCCTCTTGCCGGCCTCCCTCTGTCTTTATATGCTGGCTCTGCTGGGAGCATGCCCAGCAGGGCCAGAAGGGCGGGGCTCTTTCAGCCAGCTGGGCCTGGGCTACTCCCAGCCCTTCAGTGCGGGTCCTGTTCACCCCATCACACTCTCCCAAGAGGTGGAGGCTTTAGGGTTGTCCCCAGCTGCCTCAGAGGGGGATCAACATGCCCTGGAGCATAGGTTCCCAAACTGGGGGGGCGTGAAGACATTCGGGGTGGGGGCACGAGGTGACCCAACCCCCTCCCAAGAAAGAGCCTGCACTGGCGTTACCTCACCCAAAGTTCATCTTTAACTGTTTGTTTTGCACTGTGGCTTCCCCAGGTCTGTCTCCCTCCCTCCTCCTGGGGCTACAGACAAGCCCCAGAGCTGCTTTGAAAAGGTGCTAATTTGGAGCTGACTTTGAAAAGGTGCTAATTTTCTCCCCCCCAATAGGGGCCTTGGAGCTCCGCTCCTTGAATAATCACTGATTAAAAAGGCTCGAATGCCAGCAGAGTTGCAAACAGCTGCTAGCTCAGACTCAGGAAGCAGCCCAGGGAACAAGTGGCACACATGCTTTCTGAGCCCCCGGACTTGGTTGCGCAACCCCTAGGTACCAGCTTAGCTGTCCTCTCCCCACATCCAGACCCCCACGAGTGCCCTGGCCCCCCTGCCCAGACCCCCTGAGTGCCATGCCCCCCCTGCCCAGAACCCAAGCACCATGCCCCCCTGCCCAAAACCTCTACTGGTACCTGCCCCCCCCCCCCGCCCAGACCCCACAAATGCCCTGCCCCCCTGCCCAGACCCCCACAAGTACCCTGTCCCCCCTGCCCAGACCTCCACGAGTGCCCTGCCCAGGACCTCACCTGCCCCCTGCTCAGGGTGCCCCCTGCTTAGGGCCCCACCAGGACTCTGCTCCTGCCCCCTACCTCCTGGCCAGACACCTACCCCCAGCTTGCTCCTGTAGCCTATTTTCTTCACAAATTCTGCACCCCCATCCCTATCCCACTCACTGGCAGCCCTGTCCCGAACACTGGGTCCCTCATTTTGGCCCCACCTCAGAGTGTAGAGGGACCCACAAATTCCACTAACCCTCAAACCCCAGAAGAATTAATCTGGCCTGATGCCTTGAGCCTCAGTCTTACCTACCCCCCATGGGACTGGGGTGCCAGGGGAGGGAGGTGACTCAGTTGGGGCCACATCAGTGGAATATTGGGGGGGGGGGGTAGGAGTGTTTGGGTTTGGGTTTGGGTTTTTTTGCATCTCACTTGTGTGTTCCCTGACTTATTTTTCTGTGGGTCAGTGACCCCTGACCCATAACAGGTTCCCCGCTCCTCCTATAAATAAAGACAATGCTGAAACATTTGTGCTGGCCCCAATTGGCCCCCATCTGGCCGCAGCATCATAACACTCCTGCATCCGCACACACACACCTCAATCCTGAGCCTATCACACACTGGAACCCCCTGTCCTGAGTGTCTCACATCCTCAGTCTTCTGTCACAACACTACTGCCCAATCCACACACTGCAAATCTGTGTCCTGAGCCCATCATACTCCCAACCCCCCTGCCCCGAGCCCCTCATACACCCCAACCTGAACTCCTGCACTCTCATAGCCACAAGCCTGTGGATTGCTCAGCACAACAACCCTCCGCCTGACCCCAACACTCTCCAGCCTGGAGCCCCCCCTTCTCCACCTCTTCCCACACCCAAATCCCTCATTCCCACTCCAGAGTCCGCACATTCTGTCTCAACCCAGTGAGCGTTAGGTAAGGGCTGGGGGCAGCAAATGATGGAGAGGAGGGAAATGGAGGGGGCAGGGCCTCTAGAAAGGGGTGGGATCTTGAGGCTTGCCCTGACATTTAAAAAGTGATCTTGGGTGTAAAAAGATTGGAGACAGTAAGGTAAACAATTTTTAATTTTCACATTTTATACCAGGAAAATATTTGCCTTTTGACGTGTAGGGGTACCAGTTTGGTTTGTGGGGAGGCCAAAGAATGATGTAGAAGGCAATGAAACTTTTTTTGAACTTTCTAGCACGCTTGTGGGAGTGTTTGGGACTGTTCTGTCGTGGGAGTAGGTAACCAGTCTTGCACGGTTACTGGTGCTGGGGTATATATAATTCAGCACGCATCCGTACGTAATAGTAGTAGTAAATAAATGTTTGCAATAACTTATCAAAGTAACTTGTGTCCATTAAATTTATTCTAATTGGGAAAATTAGTTTTATAGATTTTTTTTAATTAATATATTATGGCTGCGATTAAGAAAAGGAAGACTACATTAGGTATGGCTTCACTGTCATAGAAAAAAACGGGATCGATCATCCTCAATGCATAGTATACCACACAGTTCTTAGCAATGACGCCTTGAGACCTACTCGTCTTGAGTGACACTGGACAAAGAACTACAGTGCTTTGACAGAGAAACCAAAAGAGAGCTTTTTGCTGCTAAACTTCAAAATTTGTAACACATGAAGCTGGACACTACTGGAGCTTTTCATCAAGTATCGGCCACAGTGGAAGAAGCATCTTATGAACTGTCATTGCTCATCACTAAAGCCAAGAAAGCGCACACAATCAGAGAAACTCTTGTGCAGCCTTGCTTGTTAAAAGCAGCTGATATTGTGCTTGGTGTGGAAAGCAAGAAATTTCACTTTCTGACAATTCCATGAAATGTCCCATCAATGAGTTGGCAAAACATCTTAAATTTCAAGTTGTGGAGGCAGTTTTGGCTTCTCCTTTTTTTTTTTTTTTGCAATTCAGTGTGACGATACCACTGATGTAGCACAGTGCTGTCAGTTGCTTGTCTACTTTCGATTAATTAACAATGGAACTGTGAAAGAAGAACTGCTTTTTTTCAAAGGACTTGACAACCACATCAAAGGCTTCTGATATTTAGAAAACGATTTCAGATTTTTTGAAGAAAATAGACTTTCATGGGGAATACTGGTTGGTGTATGCACAGACTCGAGCAATGCTTGGCTTTCGCTTTGGATTTGTGACATTGGTGAAAGAAAAAAAAATCCAGCTGTAACCACAACTCACTGTGTCATACACAGACAAGCGTTGGCTGCTAAAACCCTTCCAGATGACCTACGTGACTCATTGAATTTGGCCATCAAAATTGTCAATTTTGTGAAGAACAGTGCTTTAAATATGAGGCTTTTTTGATGCTCTTTGCATAGATTTGGGAGCGGATCATAACTCTTTTGTTTCTCGTGGAGGTACGATGGCTTTCCAAAGGTAACATGCTTTCAAGATTATTCAAACTGAAAGACGAAGTGGAAATTTTCCTCAAGCAACAGAAGAAAACAGAGTTATATCATGCATTTACAGACCAAACATTTCAACTTTCACTAGCATACCTCGTGGACACTTTTTGAACCTTTGAACAACCTCAGTTTGAAGCTGCAAGCATTATAGTCACTCCTCGTGGAATGAGGAGTAACGGTAGTTCGAACTAGGAAGCCTAGTTCGAACTACCTAGTTCGTGCCCCGTGTAGCCGCGCTGCACGGGGTTCGACCGAGCGGGGTTTTAAAAATGGCGGCGCCCCGCTTATGCAAATGAAGCCCGGGAAATTCAAATCCCGGGCTTCATTTGCAAGTGCAGTATGCCTACATTACCCCGCTAGTTCGAACTAGCGGGGTAGTGTAGACATACCCTAAGGTGCCACAGGACTCCTTGTTGCTTTCGCAGATCCAGACTAACATGGCTACCCCTCTCATAATAGATCTACTATATACAATGATAAAGCCTAATTCACTTCCACTTCACCCGTATGCTACCTACAGTGCCAGGCAGGAAGTCATGGTTCCGTCTTTTCCCACCCATAGGAATGCCACCACTGACATAGCTGGTGTGGAGGGCCTAATCACTTCTAGTTACCTGGAGCAGGACTTGTGGATCAATCCTGCCCATTCCCTCCCAACGATTGTTCTTACTAAACCCAAAGTGAGACTTGGTTGTTCTAATAATATTTACCAATTGATTACGTATTGTGTAGGATACGTCAAATGCCCACTGCCCCTATTTGGGATACAGCCTGCTACTCAGGATGTTGCTGCTATGTGCGTAGTTGATAGTTCTATGGCTTCATCTGTACTTTTTGCTTGTCAGAAACGAGTACCAGTACAAGCCCGCTTGTCCTGTGTTCTTGACGTGGTCTCGTGTACCAGGCTTAATCTACATTGTTATGCAAAACAGTTCCTGACTCTCAGGCCCTGCCTGCGTGCTTTGTTGCACCAGACTTGAGACAGGCCAGAAATCCACACTTTGGACAAGGCAGACATCACGGCTGCGTCTACACTGGCATGATTTTCTGGAAATGCTTTTAACGGAAAAGTTTTCCGTTAAAAACATTTTTGGAAAAGCGCGTCTAGATTGGCAGGACGCTTTTCCACAAAAGCACTTTTTGTGGAAAAGTGTCCGTGCCAATCTAGACGTGCTTTTTTGCGGAAAAGAAATCTCTGCTGTCTACACTGGCCCTTTTGCGCAAAAGTCTTTCGGAAAAAGACTTTTGCCTGAACGGGAGCAGCATAGTTTTTCTGCAAAAGCAGTGACAATCTTACATGAGATCGTCAGTGGTTTTGCGGATATTCAAGCGGCCAGTGTAGACAGCTGGCAAGTTTTTCCACAAAAGCAGATGATTTTGCGGAAAAATTTGCCAGTCTAGACAAAGCCTGCCAGTTTTTGCCAAGGCAGGGTTGTGCATGCTCCCCTACAGTGCCGAGGTGGCGATCTGCCCCTTGCTGCCCTCTTCTTCTCAATCTCCAGCACCGGAGACCCCCAGCCAGGAGGTAGGAGTGAGTAGTGTCTGGGTCACTGTTGCTAGGCAGATTTAGCAGTGCACACCCAGAAGCTTCTGGCATTGGGTGTGGTAGTTTGGGGTCTGCTCCAATAGTGTCTGTCTCTGTTGCTGGGGTCAGACCCCATGGTCAAGCAGGAAGGGCAGCTGCTTTTCTAAGGACCTCATGCCCTGTATTAGCTCGGAGAGGCTGAGCCAGGAGCAGAAAGCAGACTGCTGTCCCTCACTCTGAAGCACTTTGCAAGCAGGTAGGGCACGTCTAGACGACAGACTTCTGTCGACAAAGAGCGTCTAGACTGCATTGAGTTCTGTTGACAAAGCAAGCTGCTCTGTCGACATGGTAGTGTAGACGCAAAGGACAGTTTACATGCAAACTCTGTCGACAAAAGGCGTTATGCCTCGTAAAATGAGGTTTACCAGCGTCGACAAAACTGCTGAGTTCTGTTGACGTTATGTCGACAGAACTCAGCAGTAGTGTGGACGCAGGTATAGTTTTGTCGACAAAAGTCCACTTTTGTCGACAAAACCCTGTAGTCTAGACACACCCGTAGTGAGGATGTTAACCCTCTACCAGAGACCATGGGCATGTTAATTCTAGCAAGGGGAAACTGGGAGGGAAAAATAAATTCTTCTGTGTTAATTGTATGATTTGAATGCTGTTTTGATTGTAGCCTATAAACGGATTCGACCCTCAGAGTCCACTACGAGCTAATTGTGGTACATAGAGTTCAGCCTGAGCAGTCACCATTAAGGCCGGTGGCCCTTTTATTACGCACATTCGCGTTTACACCCGAGTCGGATCGGCCTGCTGGCGGAGTAGGGGGGTTCGGGCCCGCCCCCTCTCCGAACCCCGGCCCAGGGCCCTAAAGGCAGGGACCCACGGTCCCTTCCTAGCGGATGGGGGAATGCCCCAAAACACACCCGCTCACGGGCTCCACGACCCCGCCCTGGGCCGCTTCCTACTCCACCAGGCCTCCCGGCCCGTCTCCCTTGACCCCGCTTGCCTCACCTCTCCTTCCTTCTCCCCTCCTCCAGCTCCGTCTGCCGCGCTCCCCTGCACCGTGCCGACCCCGGGTTTAAATCCCCCGCTGGCTCCGTTCCCCCTCCGCGTCACTTCCCCTGCGACGCCTCCCAGCCACCCTTCCCCCGTGACATCATCCCCCTGCGCCTCGCCGGCCCCTCCCTCTTGGGCCCTGCCGGCCGGCGCCCGCTGCCTCCCGATGCTCCCTGTGCCGGCTGCCGGAGTGTTCCTGCAGCCCGCCGCGGCGGGCTGGGCCGTGTTCCCCGCCCCCCGGTGTGGCTGCCCGGCGCTTCCCGGCGCGCTCTCCGTGCGGGGCGCGAGTGCCCCGTCACACCGCCCGGCGCCTCCCGGCGCGCTCTCCGTGCGGGGCGCGAGTGCCCCGTCACATAGCCAAACTGTTTTAGTTCACTTTCTCAGTCCGTGTGATTCTTCAGCTCCTCTGTAATGTAGTAATGGGGAAAGTCATTTTTAATTTTTTGTTCTCAGTTTTTGTATTTTCTTGTAACCGGGTTTTCTTTAAATCTGTTCACTTGTGACTTAACTCAGTGGTTCCCAACCCTTTTTTATACCACGGACCAGCAAACCCATTCACAAACTTTTGGCAGACTGGTAACATTTTATTTGCATATTCATTCTGCAAATATGCAACTGTTACAAGTCCACCTAGCCCCAACACAGTATCTTGCTCCCCAGTGCCTAAGACCCTTTGACCCTTTAACTTCTGACCCCTACAGCCCATGCCAACATCCTCCTGCCCCATGACCCCACCACACCCTCACCCAACACCCCTTTGATCCCACCCTTGTACTCTCCAGAGCAAGGCTGCCCCCACTAGGGAGTGTAGTTGTGACTGCCATGCGGGCAGGGAGAGCGGTTGCTGGCAGCGCATGTGCTCCCTCATCCTTTGTACCCCCTTCCTCCCCAAGTGTGTCTCGTGCCCCCATAAGTAGAGGCCGGGGGGGGGGGGGAGTGCAGAGCCCTGGCCAGGTGGTCATCTTATTTGGGTGGGAGGTAGGGAGGGAGGTTTCTACTGCTGCTGCCTCAGACCCATCATGGCCACTGAGCAAAATATGTCACCATGGCTGCCAAAGTTGAGCCACATTGAACAGCTGGCTTCAGCTCTGGCAGCCGCTGTGGCTCAGCAGCCAGCAGTTCAGGGACCAGTGATTGGGAAAGGCTGACTTCACTGACTGGTTAATAAGTGAGCTGGCTGTCTAGCAGGGGAAGAGGCTGCCTGGACTCCAACTGATGATCCCTACAAGCAAGTGGAGAGATCAGTGTTTCTTAAACATTTTAAGACTGAGGAACACCGAACAATAACTTTTTTATAGGGGAACACCAAGGATTTTTTTGTCGAGCAAAAAAACAAAACAGAACAGCCTCCAGGAAAAATTTGTTGAGTAAAAAAAACTAACCAACCAATGGGCCTGGGGGTTGAAATGCACCATGACGCCCCCCGCCCCCTCCAGGAAGACTGCCCTAATAACAGTCTGGTACGTGGAGCTGAAAATGTAGACCAAAAAAAAGTAAGGCTAATAATAAACAAATGCTAAATAAGGTCATGTGTCTGGCCAGGAGGGAGAGTGCAGGAGGGGACTTGGGGCAGGGTGTCAGAGCAAGCTGGGAGTGTGGGGTCTTGGCAGGGCTGAGAGGAGTGAGGGGGTTTGGGTGGGGGGTCTGGGCATGAGGGGGGGACGCTTACCTGGCTTGGCACCCTGCTGTAGCAGGGAAAGCCTCCAGGGAGCATGCTCTTGTTCCTTGGGGGGGGGCCGGGGGGGCTGGAGAGCTCAGTTCCCCCCCGCCGCCCATGCAGCGGGGAACCCAGCACAGCTGCAGCACCAGGCAAGGCTTCCCACTGGCAGGGCGGGGAGTAGAAACCCCGACCGTCCCCGCCAGATTAAACTCTTCCACTTCCCCAGCAGGCTGGGAAGGGGCGCAGGGGAGAGAGAGCAGCAGCGCATGGGGGGCAGCAGAGCCCGAGCACGCCCCGAGGTGGTGGGGGCAGGGGACAGAGCCTGAGCCGGGTTCCCTGCAGACGGCAGTTTTAAATCGCCGAGGTCCGGGAGCTGCTCCTCAGCTCCAGCCACCCCTCCCCCTCCCAGCAGCAACGGCTGCTGTAAAAGCAGCCGCCTGCACACGTGGAGGAGGAGGAGGCTGCGCAGCAACATAGTCCCCGTGGGAGAGGGGCTGTCCTGCAGGCTGGGGAGTGGGAAGCTGCAGCGGGAGCTGCCTATGGGCTCTGCAGGGGGCGGGGGAGCAGAATTTTTGGGGGGAACCCTGAGTTCCACATCTCACTGTTCGGGAAACACAGCCCCAGGGAAAAGTTGTTGAGCAAAAAAAGAGGCTTGCCCCTTTAAGGGTGGTCCTTTTGAATTCTGTTCTCTCTGCAGCACACCTCCGACTGCCTCGCAGCACACCAGTGTGCCACGGAACACACTAAGAAACACTGCCCTATGCTCATAGGGCCTTGGGTCGGGACCCAGTGCAGCAGGGTGGGCATGGGTACCCCTACCAGGGTAAAAACTCCCCACTCATTGACTCTGCTTATTAGGCCCTACTGCCCTGAAGTAAGGGGCATGAGGTGACCAATGAGGCGGCGACCGCTCTCCAGAATAACCCTATTCCTGTGACAGGGTGGGCATACACTACCACACAGCAGTTAGGATGATATCAAAAACTGTCAATCTTTCTGCTTCAGATCTAACCTCAATCATTCAAAAATCAAGTCAAACCCCAAAAACCATGAGATTGGTTTAAATAACTTGAGATTTTTCTTTTCATAATTTGTTTTAAAATTTGCTTTCCGATTTTTAAGCCTTTAGTGGGGATCCCATTGTGTTCCCCAGCTTCTAGCCCGCATGTTTGGTTTTTTTTTGTTACATGAAAGATGTGGTTGTCCTGCAATCTGAGTCCATCAGCTGGGGCTCTAAGAAAAAACCCAGATAATGTGGCCATGAGGCTGCCATTTTGGATCACTCTTGGGCTATGTCTACACTGGCATGATTTTGCGCAAATACTTTTAACGCAAGAGTTTTTGCATTAGAGTATTTGCGCAAGAGAGCATCTATATTGGTCTGGGACTCATCATAAGAACGATGCACTTTTGAGCAAAAGCGTCTACATTGGCGGGATGCTTTTGTGCAAAAGCGCGTCTACATTGGTGGGATGCTTTTGTGCAAAAGTGCGTCTACATTGGCGGGATGCTTTTGTGCAAAAGCGCGTCTACATTGGCGGGATGCTTTTGTGCAAAAGTGCGTCTACATTGGTGGGATGCTTTTGTGCAAAAGCGCGTCTACATTGGCGGGATGCTTTTGTGCAAAAGTGCGTCTACATTGGCGGGATGCTTTTGTGCAAAAGTGCGTCTACATTGGCGGGATGCTTTTGTGCAAAAGTGCGTCTACATTGGTGGGATGCTTTTGTGCAAAAGTGCGTCTACATTGGTGGGATGCTTTTGTGCAAAAGCAGAAGCCTGGAACCATTTTGCAGAGGGCAAAAGGCCACCAGCCCTTTCCGGGGGCGGGGCTGGAGCTCCGTTCAGACACGTGCTTAAAGGGATCTCTCTGGAGAGCCATTTGTCTCCTGCTGCGTGCGTTAGGACCTCTTGTAGGGACTGACAGCTGTAGCAGTTCTATTTGTGGTTGCTCTATGCCTTATTGGACACCACAGCCTTGTGCCTTTAGTGCCTTTGGCTGATTTTTCTATCTCAGCTTGTTTCTTGTGCCATGGAGCCAGGGGTGGCCATGTGCCTGCTCTGGCCCCTCTCGGCCATTTTCGAGTGCCTGCAGCTGCTGCTCCAGGCTGGTGCCCTCGTGTTCAGGACCTTGAGGCGCAGGTTGCTTTGGACTCCCTCACCAGGGAGGCCATGGCGTCCCTGTGGCATCCCCACCCCAGCGTGGAGAGGCCACTGTGGAGACTGGACACCAGCACCGACTGGTGGGACCGGCTGGTCCTGGGGCAATGGGACGACCAGCAATGGCTCCGGAATTTCCTCATGCGAAAGCGGACGTTCCTGGAGCTGTGTGCCTGGCTCACCCCTGCGCTCCAGAGAGCCACCCCCCGGCTGCGGGCACCCATCCCCCTCGACAAGAGGGTCGCCATCGCAGTCTGGAAGCTGGCCACCCCGGACAGCTACCGATCGGTGGCACAACAGTTCGGGGTGGGCAGATCCACCGTCGGTGCTGTCGTCATGCAGGTAAGTCCTGGGGGGAGTGGGGGGGGGGGGCGGGGGGGAGGGTGCTGCACTCCATGCCCAGGGGCAGGCAAGACTCCAGGCTGGGTCACCCGGGGTTTGGGCCGTCCCTCCCTTGCACAGGCCTGCTGGTGGGGGGGGGGGGGGGGGCGAGGGGGCCCTGGTGTGTGTGTGCGCATGTGTGTGTGCGCGTGAGGACAGAGGGAATCACGGGGGGGGGGGGCAAGGGAGCGCACACTCACCCTGCCGTATGTGATGTGTTCCCCAGTGTTTCTCTGCACCCTTCTGCAGGTCGTCCACGCCAGCAACGACGTCCTGCTACCGAGAGTCATCCACCTGTGAGATGTGGACACTACGCTGGCCGGCTTTGCTGCCCTCGGGTTCCCCAACTGCGGGGGAGCCCTGGATGCAACCCACATCCCCGTTCGGGCCCCGGAGCATCGAGCGGCCCATTTCACAAACAGGAAGGGGTACTGCTCTATTGTTCTCCAGGCTCTCGTGGACCACCGGGGCCGCTTCCTGGACGTCTATGTGGGCTGGTCCGGCAGGGCACACGACGCCCGCATCCTCCACAACTCCAGACTGTTTCGCAGGCTGGAGGCGGGCACCTACTTCCCCCGGCGGGAGTTGACTGTCGGGGACGTGCCCATGCCCACGTGTATTGTGGGGGACGCGGCCTACCCCCTGCTGCCCTGGCTAATGCAGCCCTACATGGGGCGGCCAGACCACAACCGGGCCCGGTTCAACGATCGCCTCAACCGGGCCCACAACCAAGTGGAGTGCGCCTTCGGGCACCTGAAAGCCTGGTTCCGTTGTTTGCTCACCCGTCTGGAGATGGGTGAGCGGAATGTCCCGGAGGTACTGGCCGTGTGCTGCGTGCTCCACAATCTTGTGGAGCGGAGGAGGGAGGCCTTCCTCCCCGCATGGATGGCAGGCGAGGGCCAGGCCTTCGAACAGCCTCGCACAGCTGCCGTCCGCCAGGCGCGCCAGGATGGGGTGTGCATCCGGCAGGCCCTGATGGAGATGTTCTCCCAGGCCCCATAGTAGGGTTGCCTCTGTCGCCCTTGACATCTCCCTCCCATCCCCTCCCCTTCCCTCCTTACCTCCCAATAAACAACTGTGGCGGGGCGGCCCCTCCCCGCCTCCTGAGCCCGGCCGCACAGGCGCTGTTCGGCACCTGGGGGGGGCCGGCCCGAGAGTGCGCGGCGTGTACCCAGGCCGCGCCGGGGCTGGAAACGCCGGCGGACCCGGCGGCGCACGGCCGCGGCGCAGCAGCAGGGGAGGGGTCAGTGCGGAGGAGTTCCCCCGCCCTGACAGACCCCGCCGGCAGCCAACCAGCGGCCGGAGTGGGCAGCTACGGCCCCGCCCCAACCTGTGACGTCCCCAGGGGTGTCTTCGGCGGGACGCTTGAAAAGGAGAGCGTCGCCGCCAGGAAAGGGGAGAGGAACGGCAGGCTAGGAGGCGTGGCGGCCAGGGCTGGCGCTCGGCGGGGATCGGGCGACATCCTTGGGGTGGCGGCACGGCTCATAGCCCTCCCCCATTCGCACAGCCCTCCCGGGGCGGGGGTGGCGATAGGGTCAGCAGTCTGTCGGCCAGGACTAAGGTAAACTCCCCGAGCGGGGAACGCCGGGGCGGGGGAAGGAAGCAGCCCAGGACAGAGCCTACGTGGGCTGGTGGGCTGACGAGTTACAGCAGGAGCCCCGTCAGCCGGAACGGAGCAAGCCAGTTCCATGTCCTTAGGGTCCTGGGCTGGGGCCCGTGATTGAGGGCGGGCCCAGGCCCCCCTTCCCCCACCCCGCGGTCGAGGGGACTATTACGCAGCAAAGGAAGAAAGTACACAGCCTGCAAGGTCAGTAGAGGACCGGAGGTACCGGCCAGGGACTGGGGTACCCCGGGGTACACTGGGGTGTGACGGGGTACACATGGTGGAGAATGTGGGCACCTTGAAGAGGGATCCACACCCCTGGTAAGGAGGGGAAACGCTCCCAAAAGGGAGTAGACTTACGAATATTTTTTTCGGTAGAAGCCGAAAGCAAGGGAACGCTGAGAGTCTCAGCGTCTCCAGGAAAGGACCCATGAGATGGATCCTGCTCAGGTGTTGGAGTGGATGAAGGAAGCCTAAAGGGAGAGTCAGCAGCAGCAGAACGTGCTGATCCAGCAGTTGTCCATACAACACCAAGAGCAACAAAGACAATTGATAAAGGAGCTGGCGGAGCAATTTTGGGAGCAAGTCCACCTGTCAGTACCTCTGAGGCTGGGAGCGACCACCCAGGAGGAAGACATAGAAGAGGACGTGGGGGCCGTACCACGCCCGAGTATCCGATTGACGAAAATGGGGGCCGCCGACGATCCAGAGGCGTATTTAACAACGTTCGAGCGGGTGGCCACAGCCGCTAGGTGGCCGGAGACTCACTGGGCCACCATTTTGGCTCCTTATCCGACGGGGCAGGCCCAGTTAGCGTACCGGAGTTTGAGCGACAGAGATGCGCTACGCTACTACAAACTGAAGGAAGCTATTTTGGACCAGATGGGCATTACCCCCGAAACGTATCAGCAAAAGTTTAGGGGTGAGCATTACACCCCAGGGACCCGGCCCAGGGTCATAGCCCAGCGGCTAAGAGAGGCCGGGTAGAGATGGCTGGACCCCGACCAACGCACCGGGCAGCAAGTGGCCGAGCTGGTGGTCCTGGAACAATTCGTCAATATATGGCCTAGCGGGGGCGCCCGCTGGGTACGATGGCACCACCCCTCAACGTTAAGCGAAGCGGTCGAATTAATGAACGACTACGAAGCCGCCGAGGGGTGGGAGAGAGGCCACAGGATGGAACGGCCACTGCCACCCCGCAGAGCGGAATCGGGGAGAGGTCCCCACACCAAGGAGAGCCCCGAGAGGAGCGACAGGTGGGGGGCTGGAAGAGGTATAGCTCGTCGGCCATTGGCGCCAGCGGGGTCTCTCCCGTCCAAGGAAGGTCTCCGAGAGACGGACGGCCGTTCTCCCGAGGCCGGGGCAAACCCCCCGAAACCCGTCGCGCCCAGGGGGCCATGCTTTCGGTACGGGCAGGACGGACACCTCATAAAAGACTGTCCCTTTATGGACTGCTCTTACGCCCAGGCATTGGCGGGGGATGGGGCACCCGCCGAGGAAGGTAAGCTAATGCGCGTGGTCATGATCGGGGACGAACGGGTGACCGCCCTCTTGGACTCGGGTTGTAGCCAAACCATGGTGCGGGCTGACCTAGTCCACCCGAGAGGTCCACGGGGCCCCCCCGTACAGGTGCAGTGTGTGCACGGGGACGTACACCAATATGACACCACGTGGGTGCAGATCCGCGACGGGAACCAAGACAACTGGTGTTACGTGGTCTTGGCACCCCAGCTAGCCTATCTGGCCTTGCTGGGCCGCGACTGGACCGGCTTCCGCAGGGCAGTGAGAGAATGGCAGGCTAGCGGGTCCCCGGCGGCGGCGGGGGACCAACTGGGAGCCCTCGGGGAACCCCCGGGGGGCGAAACCCCTAGCACCCCGCGAGCGGAAGGCCCAAACCCAGAGACCGAGATCTCCCTTGAACTCGACGACGGTGACTTCCTCCAGGAACAACGGGAGGACCCCACGTTGCGCCATGCTTGGGCCACGGCACGAGAGGAGACCGAGGAGGAAGGGGCAATGGCGGAAGGACCGGGGGGACCGCGCTTTCAGGTACATGCTGACCGCTTATATAGGGTAGACGGAGGGGGGGAGGAGCAGACACCCCGGCGGCAACTCCTCGTACCCCGCCGGTACCGGCACCGCCTTCTGGAGGTGGCCCACGCCAACCCTTGGTCGGGGCACCTGGGACAGGAAAAAACAGTAAAGCGACTATTACAACGCTTCTACTGGCCCGGGGTGTATCGTGAGGTGCGAGACTTTTGCGAGTCCTGCCCTGAATGCCAGAAGGCGGGACCCCGGAATGTACCAAAGGCCCCCCTGGTGCCCCTCCCGATAATAGACGTGCCCTTTGAAAGGATAGCGATGGACATCGTAGGGCCCCTAGACAAGTCAAGGGCGGGCCATCAGTACATATTGGTCGTCTTGGACTATGCCACGAGGTATCCTGAGGCCGTACCCCTCCGAAACACGAACGCCTCCACCCTGGCAACAGAACTGGTGAAGCTGTTCGCCCGCGTCGGGCTGCCCAAAGAAATACTGACCGACCAAGGTACCAATTTTACATCCCGACTAATGGCGGAATTATGCTGCCTGCTCCAAATTAAAAGCATACGGACTTCAGTGTACCATCCCCAGACTGACGGGCTGGTTGAACGTTTTAATCGGACACTGAAGGGCATGTTAAGGAGATTTACTGAACAGGATCCTAGGGTATGTCTACACTACAATGTTAGTTCGAACTAACGGATGTTAGTTCGAACTAACTTTGATAGGCGCTACACTAGTGCTCCGCTAGTTCGAACTTAATTCGAACTAACGGAGCGCTTAGTTCGAACTAGGTAAACCTCATTCCACGAGGACTAAGCCTAGTTCAAACTTACTAGTTCGAATTAAGGGCTGTGTAGCCCCTTAATTCGAACTAGTGGGAGGCTAGCCCTCCCCAGCTTTCCCTGGTGGCCGCTCTGGCCAACACCAGGGAAACTCTACTGCCCCCCTCCCGGCCCCGGACCCCTTAAAGGGGCACGGGCTGGCTACGGTGCCCATGCCAGGTGCAAGCCTGCCAGCACCCAGCCAGCAGACCCTGCACCTGGCACGGATCGAGCCACCCACCCGATGCCCCCCAGCCCTCCCCCTCTTCCCGGGACCAGGCTGGCGGCTCCCGGGAGCTTGCCTGGGATCACAAGAGGCGGGCACCCGCCTGGGCTAGTGCGGACATCGTGGACTTCGTCCACGACCTCCGCACTAGGCACAGGAACGTGGCCGGATAGGGCAGGAGAGCTGCCAGCCTAGCCACCCAGGAGCAGGAGTGCATGAAAATCAAGGTGGTCCACTAAGAACCCCGACCCTGAGCCCTGAGCTTACAATGGCCGTCCTGGGTCAGACCAAAGGTCCATCTAGCCCAGTAGCCTGTCTGCCGACAGCGGCCAACACTAGGGACCCTGGAGGGGATGGACCGAAGACAATGACCAAGCCATTTGTCTCGTGCCATCCCTCTCCAGCCTTCCACAAACCTTGGGCAGGGACACCACTCCTACCCCCTGGCTAATAGCACTCCATGGACCCAACCTCCATGACTTGATCTCACTTCCCTTTAAACTCTGTTCTAGTTGTAGCCTTCACAGCCTCCTGCAGCAAGGAGTTCCACAGGTTGACTCTTTGCTTTGTGAAGAACAACTTTCTGTTACTAGTTTGAAGCCTGTTACCCATTCCTTTCCTTTGGTGTCCTCTAGTCCTTCTTTATGGGAACTAATGAAGAACTTTTCTGTATGCACCGTCTCCACCCAACTCCTGCTTTTAGAGACCTCTATCCTGTCCCCCCTCCGTCTCCTCTTTTCTAAGCTGAGAAGTCCCAGTCTCTTTAGCCTCTCTTCATATGGAACCTGTTCCCAACCCCTGATCATTTTATTTGCCCTCCCCTCTCCCAGCCTCTCTCTTCCCCTCTCCCACCTCCTTTTCCCAGTCTCCCCCAGTTTTGTTCAATAAAGACAGATTCCATTTTTGAACACAATTGTCCTTTATTTTGTACATCAAGAAAAGGGGCTAGGGAAGGGTAAGTGGAAGGAGGTGAGGGAGGAATGGGGTACGAGCCCCCGATGGGGAGGACTGGGCTGGCTCTGCAGGCTTTTGGGGTGGAACCTCTCCTGCAGCCCCCCGATTGCCCCCTCTCCCCAAATGGCAGCCTGCGGCAAGTGCAGCTGGTCTGATGGCCGAGTGCTGTGATGTGCCCAGTGTGGGTACTCCGGGCACTCCGAGCCAGGACTGCTTTGCAAGCGGGGCACCCCTGAGAACTGTCTGTCCGGGGTGGGGGTCGGGACCCTTTAAGCGCAGCCCTCGGCTAGCCTGACACAGCATCTCCACGCTCTAAGTCCTCCTCTGATGCCCTGCCGGCACTGCTTCCGGCCATCCTTAAGCCCGGTTCAGGGTCCACTTAATGTGGACATGCTAGTTCGAGTTAGCAAAACGCTAATTCGAACTAGTTTTTAGTTCTAGATGCGTTAGTTCGAATTAGCTTAGTTCGAATTAACTAATTCGAACTAAGTTAGTTCGAATTAACGTTGTAGTGTAGACATACCCCTAGAGACTGGGACACTCTGTTACCCGCGTTATTGTTTGCGGTAAGGGAAGCCCCCCAAGTGTCCACAGGGTTCTCGCCCTTCGAATTATTGTATGGGCGACAACCGAGAGGCATTCTCGATGTAATCAAGGAAAGGTGGGAGGACCAAGGGACCCGGGTACGAGGGTCGGTGCAATATATTCTAAACTTGCGGCAAAAGTTGCGGACCCTGGCAGAGGTGGCTAGAAACAACTTAGAAAGTTCTCAGGAAACCCAAGCCCTGTATTACAACCGGGGAGCGCGCCTCAGAGTTTTCGAGCCAGGGCAGTGGATCCTGTTATTACTCCCGATCCCGGGTTCGAAGCTGGTGGCTAAGTGGCAGGGGCCCTTTGAAGTGGTGAGGCGCGTCGGGGAGGTCGACTACGAGGTCAAGTTAACAGGGAAGTCGGGGGGTACCAAGGTGTACCATGTGAACTTATTGAAAGCCTGGAAAGAACAGGAGGCATTGTTTATAAACCCCCTCCCCCCAGACCCAGAGCTGGGCCCAGGAGAGGGGGGCCAGGCCACCCCAGGTCTCTTGCAGATGGAAGTCGACCTCACCCCCGAGCAACAGGCGGACCTAGAGAACGTGGTGGGACACTTCCCAGATGTGATGACGGAGAAGCCAGGCCACACCGATCTGGCCCACCACCACATCGAAACCGAAGCACGAAAGAAGGTACGAGACCCGGTTCGGCCCCTGCCCCGAAGGATGTGGGAGCTGGTGAAGGAGGAACTACAAAAGATGATCCAATGGGGTGTGGTGGAAGAGTCGTATAGTGAGTGGCGTAGCCCTATAGTTCTAGTGCCGAAACCGGACGGGTCGATGAGGTTCTGCATAGATTTCCGCAAAGTGAACGCTCTGTCCCGATTTGACGCTTACTCCATGCCGCGGGTGGACGAGCTGCTAGACCGGCTGGGAGGAGCACACTACCTCTCCACCCTCGATTTAACCCGCGGCTACTGGCAGATCCCCTTATCACCAACGTCCCGGGAAAAGACGGCCTTCTCAACCCCCTTCAGGCTGTACCATTTTATTCGGATGCCCTTCGGACTTCATGGAGCGGCCGCCACCTTTCAGCAGCTTATGGACAGGGTGCTAAAAACCCACGACCAATACGCCGCTGCCTACATTGATGACATAGTCATCTACAGTAAGTCCTGGACCGAGCACTTGCACCACGTGAAGGCGGTATTGCAAGAACTCCGGCAAGCCGGTCTAACAGCAAACCCCAGGAAGTGCCACTTTGGCGAGAAGTAAGTCTCCTATTTAGGCTACACCGTCGGCCGCGGCCAGTTATGACCCTTGGTAGAGAAAGTGGAGGCGCTATGCAAGTATCAGCCCCCCCGAACCAAGAAGCAGGTTCGTCAGTTTTTGGGGCTGGCCAGCTATTACCGCCGTTTCGTCCCCAATTTTGCGGCAATTGCGGCACCCCTGACAGATCTTACATGGGCCGCCCTTCCCCAAAAAGTACGATGGACCCCGGAGTGCAAAGAGGCCTTCCAGAGATTGAAGGACTGCCTAACCTGAGCACCCGTGTTAGCACAACCCAACTTCGATCATCCCTTCACCCTGTATACGGACGCCTTGGAAACCGGAATAGGGGCGGTCCTGTCGCAAGGGGAGGGAGCAAACGAACACCCCGTCATATACGTCAGCCGTAAGCTGTTTACGCGGGAGCGTAAGTATGCGACGATCGAAAAGGAGGCCTTGGCGGTAAAATGGGCGATTGACCTATTGAGGTACTATCTTTTAGGTAACCATTTCCGGGTGGTGACGGACCACGCACCCCTACAGTGGCTACAAACTATGACGGACACGAATGCTCGCGTGATGCGTTGGTACCTGGCCTTGCAACCCTACTCATTCGAGGTAGCACACAGGGCCGGCAATCTACATCAAAACGCAGACTTATATTGTCTTGAAAAGGAGGACGAGGACGACATGGAACCAGGAGTGGTGACTAATTTGGAACGGGGGGTGTGTGGCGGGGCGGCCCCTCCCCGCCTCCTGAGCCCGGCCGCACAGGCGCTGTTCGGCACCCGGGGGGGGCCGGCCCGAGAGTGCGCGGCGTGTACCCAGGCCGCGCCGGGGCTGGAAACGCCGGCGGACCCGGCGGCGCGCGGCCGCGGCGCAGCAGCAGGGGAGGGGTCAGTGCGGAGGAGTTCCCCCGCCCTGACAGACCCCGCCGGCAGCCAACCAGCGGCCGGAGTGGGCAGCTACGGCCCCGCCCCAACCTGTGACGTCCCCAGGGGTGTCTTCGGCGGGACGCTTGAAAAGGAGAGCGTCGCCGCCAGGAAAGGGGAGAGGAACGGCAGGCTAGGAGGCGTGGCGGCCAGGGCTGGCGCTCGGCGGGGATCGGGCGACATCCTTGGGGTGGCGGCACGGCTCATAGCCCTCCCCCATTCGCACAGCCCTCCCGGGGCGGGGGTGGCGATAGGGTCAGCAGTCTGTCGGCCAGGACTAAGGTAAACTCCCCGAGCGGGGAACGCCGGGGCGGGGGAAGGAAGCAGCCCAGGACAGAGCCTACGTGGGCTGACGAGTTACAGCAGGAGCCCCGTCAGCCGGAACGGAGCAAGCCAGTTCCATGTCCTTAGGGTCCTGGGCTGGGGCCCGTGATTGAGGGCGGGCCCAGGCCCCCCTTCCCCCACCCCGCGGTCGAGGGGACTATTACGCAGCAAAGGAAGAAAGTACACAGCCTGCAAGGTCAGTAGAGGACCGGAGGTACCGGCCAGGGACTGGGGTACCCCGGGGTACACTGGGGTGTGACGGGGTACAACAACCAACACAGGTTTTTTTGGAACACAACATTTGAACTTTTTATTTACAATGGGGAGGGGGGAGATGTAGGGGGGGGGAGGCTCTTAACTGGGAGGGAGGAGCTACTGCTGGGAGGGGTGCCCCTGCGACTGCTTCTGCGGGGGCGGACCTGCACATGGGGGTCAGGCCGTGTCGGGGCAGGCAGCACGGGGAGGTGGGCAGGAGAGGCAGGAGCAGGAGGGGGCATTGCGGGAGGAGGAGGGGCAGGAGCAGGAGGGGGCATTGCGGGAGGAGGAGGGGCAGGAGCAGGAGGGGGCACGGGCATTGCAATGGGAGGGATGGCGGGTGCATGGGGCAATGCCATGCCATAATGAATGGCATGGCCAATGTGTGCGGTGAGGGTGGTGATGGCATCTGCCATGCACACACACTGGGCCTGGAAGGAGCCCCAGGCCTCCTGGCGCCACTGCAGATCCGCCTCCACCCGTTCGACGGCCTGCACGTGGCGCTGAAGCAGCTGGTCCCACTGCCGGACCCGCCAGCTTGGTGCTTGGGCGGCTGGGGGTGCCGCTGCTGCCGGACTGGTGGGTCCCCCGCTCCTGCTTGGTCCCGCTGCAGGGAAGAGAAGAAAGGGTGGGTCAGTCAGGCAGGCCGGCCACTGTCCCCACACCTCATGCCCTCCACCCCTGAGCCCAGGTGACACCACAGTAGTGTGGCTTGGGCCCACTCAGTGCCCCCCGTGTTGTATGTTTGCAAGGAGGACCGCCCCTGGAGTAGGTTCCTCCTCCATGTATTGTAACCACCGGTCTGTGTCCTGGCCCCATGGAGGGCGGGATGGCGCATGTGTTGCGTTAACCTGTGGAACTCCCTGCCGGTGGAGGCTGTGAGGCTTTGGGCTAATCACTGGTGTTTGACAGGGAGCGAGATGCATCCCCACACAGTGCCTGGGAGCACATCTGGCAGAGGTGGTCTGGGCTCTCAGATCCCCATCGCGTGGGATATCTCCTGGACGGAACCAGGAGAGTGACTGGGGGGGGTCCCATCCTTGCAGCCCGAGCGCTTCCCCCCTCCCTCTCCCGCTAGCCCTCACACACGTAGCCCAGGGACATGTGTGGCCGCAGTGGGGACTTCCCTCGGGGGGCCAGCCAAGGCACCGGGAGCAGGCGAGGGGCTCAGTGGGGCCCACGCTCACAGGGCTGTGATGCTGCGGTTTTCCCAGGAGCAGCTGGCTGTGCCTCACAGCCAGGCATGGGGCAGTGTGCCATTCTGCGTGCTGCACCCTTGCGGAGGTGCGGGCTCTGGGCTGAGTCCCTGGGGCCCTGGCTGGTTCCAGCCGGCATCCACCCTTCCCCCTGGTCCCGCCGGATGTGTGTGAGCAGCACGGTCCCAGGCGTGCCCTGCAGCTGCCTGCCGCAGCCACATGCCACTTGGTCACGAGGAGTAATGGTAGTTCAGAATAGGAAGCCTAGTCCGAACTACCTAGTCCGTGCCGCGTGTAGCCGCGGGGCACGGAGTCCACACTAGCAGACATTTAAAAATGGCGGCGCCCGGCTTTATGCAAATGAAGCCCAGGAAATTCAAATCCCGGGCTTCATTTGCAACTCCGGTTGCCTACATTACCACTCTAGTTCGAACTAGGGTGGTAGTGTAGACATACCCTAAGAGTGGCCGTACTGGGTCAGACCAAAGGTCCATCCAGCCCAGTATCCTGTCTGCTGACAGTGGCCAATACCAGGTGCCCCAGAGGGAGTGAACCGAACAGGGAATGATCAGGTGATCTCTCCCCTGCCATCCATCTCCACCCTCTGACAAACAGAGTCTCGGGACACCATTCCTTACCCATACTGGCTAAAAGCCATTTATGGACTTAACCTCCATGAATTTATCTAGTTCTCTTTGAAACCCTGTTATAGTCCTAGCCTTCACAGCCTCCTCCGGCGAGGAGTTCCACAGATTGCGTATGCGCTGTGTGAAGAAGAACGTCCTTTTATTTGTTTTAAACCTGCTGCCCATTAGTTGCATTTGGTGGCCCCTAGTTCTTATATTATGGGAACAAGTAAATCACTTTTCCTTATTCACTTTCTCCACACCACTCATGATTGTCTAGACCTCTATCATATCCCCCTTAGTCGCCTCTTTTCCAAGCGGAAAAGTCCTAGTCTCTTTAATCTCTCCTTGTATGGGACCCGTTCCAAACCCTGAATCATTTTAGTTGCCCTTCTCTGAACCTTTTCTAATGCCAGTAGATCTTTTTTGAGATGAGACCACATCTGTATGCACTATTCCAGATGTGGGCGTACCATGGATTTATAGAAGGGCAATAAGATATTCTCCGTCTTATTCTCCATCCCTTTTTCAACGATTCCTAACATCCTGTTTGTTTTGACTGCCGCTGCACACAGCGTGGACGTCTTCAGAGAACTATCCACGATGACTCTGGAGGGCGGGGGGCTGGACTCGATGACCTCTCGAGGTCCCTTCCAGTTCTACGATTCTATGACTCCAAGATCTCTTTCCTGATTAGTTGTAGCTAAATTAGCCCCCCCCCCCCATCATACTGTACGTATAGTTGGGGTTATTTTTCCCGATGTGCATTACTTTACATGTATCCACAGTAAATTTCATTTGCCATTTTGTTGCCCAATCACTTAGTTTGGTGAGATCTTTTTGAAGTGCTGCACAGTCTGCTTTGGTCTTAACTACCTTGTGCAGTTTAGTGTCGTCTGCAAACTTTGCCACCTCACGGTTTACCCCTTTCTCCAGATCATTTATGAATAAGTTGAATAGGATTGGTCCTAGGACTGACCCTTGGGGAACAGCACTAGTTACCCCTCTCCAATCTGATAACTTACCATTTATTCCTACCCTTTGTGTCCTGTCTTTTAACCAGTTCAGTCCATGAAAGGACCTTCCCTCTTATCCCACGACAACTTGATTTACATAAGAGCCTTTGGTGAGGGACCTTGTCAAAGGCTTTCTGAAAATCCAAGTATACTATATCCACTGGATCCCCCTTGGCAACATGTTTATTAACCCCTTCTGTGACAGGGCGCATGCCCTGCACTGGCCCTTTAAGGGCAAAACCCAGGCCTGGAGCAGGGGCTGAAAGAAAAGACCCAGCTGAGGCCATTAGGGCTAATGAGGGCCCAGCTGGGGGCTATCATATATATATATATATATATATATATATATATATATATATATATATATATATATAGTAGCCCAATCTCTGAGAGTCTGTAACGCTGAAATGCTGGCTGTTCCCTCTGGGCAGCCCGTGCTGCATGGGGAGTGCGGGGCCCAAACGGCCGCTTGCACCACTTGCTCCCCTGCAGCGGCCCAGCTGAGCAGCACAGAAGTCAGCCGAGCGCCACGGTGGGAGGCGAAGAGGGGCTGGGCGGTGACATGTGGTGTGATAGCGGCTCCAGGCCCTGCCCCCTGGCCATGAACGTCACCGCCCCACCCCCCTTTGCCTCCCGCTGTGGTGCTCGGCTGACTTCTGTGTCACTCAGCCTGGCCGCCGCGGGGGAGCAAGTGATGCAAGCGGCCATTTGGGCTCCACACCCAAGAGGGTGAGGAGAAGAGAAAGAGAGAGACAGAGAGAGAGGCAGGAGGTGGAGGAGAGCTGAGGGGGGGGGGGGGGACGCAGTAGGAGGAGGAGGAGAGAGACCGACATGGAGGAGAGACCTGAAAATCCCGTCTTATGATGGGCTAATTGGCTAGTATAAAGAAGAACAGTTTGCTACTGAGGGGAGAGAGCAGTAGGGAGCTGGTAGCTGAGGAAGCAGGAGGCTCCCAGGAGCAAGCACAGGACTGGGGCAGCAAGGCCCGGGGCTTGGAGGGCGGCAGCGAGGCAGCCCTGGTAAGTGGGGTAGGAAATCTACACCCTGTGCTGGTGATGAGCGGCCCGTACAGAGCGCAGCTTGCCCGGAGATGGGCTAGATGAAGACTGGCAGTGGGTCACTGAGGCATGGTGGGGAGTATGCACCCCTACACCTTCAAAGAACTCTAATAGATTAGTAAGACAGGATTTCCCTTTACAGAAACCATGTTGACTTTTGTCCAACAAATTATGTTCCTTTATGTGTCTGACCATTTTATTCTTTACTATTGTTTCGACTGATTTGCCCAGTACTGACGTTTGACTTACTGGTCTGTAATTGCCAGGATCACATCTAGAGCCCTTTTTAAATATTGGCATCACATTAGCTATTTTCCAGTCATTGGGTACAGAAGCTGATTTAAAGGATAGGTTACAAACCAAAGTTAATAGTTCCGCAATTTCACATTTGAGTTCTTTCATAACTCTTGGGTGAATGCCATCCAGTCCCGGTGACTTGTTACTGTTAAGTTTATCAATTAATTCCAAAACCTCCTCTGATGACACTTCAATCTGTGATAAGTCCTCAGATTTGTCACCTACAAAGGACGGGTCAGGTTTGGGAAATTCCCTAACATCCTCAGCTGTGAAGACTGAAGCAAAGAATTCATTTAATTTCCCCGCAATGACTTTATCATCTTTAAGTGCTCCTTTTGTGTCTCGATCATCCAGGGGCCCCACTGGCTGCTTAGTAGGCTTCTTGCTTCTGATGTACTTAAAAAACATTTTGTTATTACCTTTTGGCTGTGTCTAGACTGGCATGATTTTGCGCAAAAGCCTGTCTACACTGGCCACGAGTATTTGCGCAAGAGCACTGACTTTGTAATGTACAAAATCAGTGCTTCTTGCGCAAATACTCCGATGCTCCCGCTCAGGGATAAGCCCTCTTGTGCAAGTTTTCTTGCGCAAGAGGGCCAGTGTAGACAGTCAACGTTAATTTCTTGCACAAGAAACCCCTATGGCTAAAATGGCCAGCAGAGCTTTCTTGCGCAAGAGAGCGTCTACACTAGGCCTTACCTCTGCCCAAGGTTGTGAAGGCTGCTAATACTAACACAGCAGCACTCAACTCCTTCAGGGAGGGCTTTGCCATTAACCCACCTGGGTACAGGCCCATGCCCTTTCCTAGCTGGGTCCGAGACCTGTTGATATGAATCTAGCAAGAGCCCAAAACTGTCGACAGAACTGGCTGTAGTCTAGATGCTCTTTGTCGACAGAAGCTTTGTCGACAGTATCTGTCAACAAAAGCCTGTAGTCTAGATGTACCCCAAGATAGCAACTGACGAGCGATTCCTTTAGCCTACTCTGCCATTTAAGGGGGAGGCAACAAGCTCAATATGTTCACTCTTCGGGGGTAAGAGCGACCACTGGCTCACCTGTTGGGGGACTTGCAACTGCCGGATTTTGCGCCATGTCCAGCATGTCATTGGGCTGGTAACAAGAACCACTACTATCTGGAATCCTAAGATGACTACAATTGGATGTAAGGCCACATTCAGGATCCCTGTACCAGTGGGGGACCATCCCAACAATACTTTCCACCAGTGATGTGCAAGATCCTGTCCAATTCTTGCAAACACCCGTTTAATTTAATCTGCATTATGATACACGGTAATCATGACTCTGCGCCATTCCTGTCTAGCAGTGTGCAACTGGTTCTGTAAATCAGGGTGTACAACCAATGTCTGTAAAGCAGTTAGATTCATTCCTAGGGGCACAGGTTTCACAGTGGAATACAAAGCATAGGACACTTTTAACTGGCTATATTTAAATTCAGGTACCTTCAACTCAAAAGTGCATCCCCTAATGGCTACAATATTACAAAAGCATGGATTTTCATAAGGGTTATGATGTATTTCATGCACAAAATTAACAAGAAGCGTAGTACACCAACTTCGATGACATACACAGTGATCTCCTACATAAACAAGCATAGAATGGTTCCTTGCAAAAGGGTTATTAGCATAATGCCATTTTCCTTCAGTTGTTTCTAAACACACATCCTGGAGTTGCAGGGCATCTTTGTTACATTCATATCCAATTCCAGTTTCCTTTAAACAAGCTCCCAATTCCACTGTTTTCCATTTTTGGCCATCTTTTACCACCCATACCCTGTGATCAGTCGGTTCCATTACAGTCTGATTAACAGTCAGGCCTAATGCCACGATGGGGGAGACCCATCTCATTTCTGCTTGGGACATTAGCAAAACAAAAACTGTGATTTCTTCTGACTCCCAATCATAGGTGAAATTGACCATTCTCCACTAGGCCTGTAGCTCTCTTTTCTGGTTGGGTGGCATTTTTCCAAATGATAGTTCGAAGTTCTACCATGAGCACCCCATTCGTACCACCCCTAATTCTATCTTTGACTACATCAGTTATCCATACTTGCATTTGCATACATGCCACAGCTAAGGAAGTGTTAGCCTGCAGAGTGCCACTAGCCTGTAAGAGGCAACGGTGATCTCCCTCTTGGGTCCCCATCCCTCTAGGGCAGGGGTCTCCAAACTACGGCCCTCTCATCCGGCCCGTGGAGACCTTTTTGTCTGGCCCCGCCTTCCGCGTGCCGGTGTGACGAGGCGACCCCCGCCCGTCCCTGGGGTGCCGCCGAACGGGCCCTTCTTGCCGCGGGGGGGGGGGCCCTGTCAGGGGTGTGCGGCGTGTACTCACGCCGCGCCGGGGCAGGAGAAGCGGGCCGCTCCGCTGACAAGCGGCCGCGCGGCGGCAAACGGCGCAGGGGGCGGGGGTTAGCACGGGCGGCGTTCCCCCGCCCAGACTGACAGGGCAGCCGGCCAATCAGGGGGCAGGATGGGCGGTGGTGGTAACGCCCGCCCGGCGACGTGCGGGGGAACGTGAACCCCGGCGGGAACTTTAAAAAGGTGACCCCTTCCGCCCGGGGGGGGGGGGGGGGAAGGAGTGAGCGGTGGCAAGCAGGAGGGGAGGACAGCGTGCAGAGGAAGGGGAGAGCAGGGGGAAAAGCCCCCCCCCCTTGTCAGGAGTCCAGACCCGACGGCCACCCAGACGGCAGGACCAGCCCCGGCGGGAGGGGTGGGCATCTGGATATACGACCGTCAGCCTGACGGACGAATCAAAGGTGACCGCCCCACGGTGGGGGGAGGTAGAGGGTCACACGAGGAGGGAAAGGAAGCAGCCCAGGGCAGAACTCGTTAGAGTTGGCGGGCTGACGAGTTACGGCAGGAGCCCCGTCAGCCGGACCGGAGCCAGCTGGTTCCGTGTCCTTAGGGCCCTGGGCTGGGGCCCGTGAGTGAGGGTGGGCCCGGGCCCCCCTTTCCCTCCCCTTCAGCACTGGAGGGAGTGCATGGTCAGAGTACCGGCCGCGCTGCGACAGAGGGCGCAATAGGCAACTGAAATTCCCCGTCGTGAAAGCGGCCCCCGAACTTCTGTTTGATAGTTAATGCGGCCCTCGGGCTGAAAAGTTTGGAGACCCCTGCTCTAGGGTATGGACTACTTGGTATTGTAGAGAGCTTAACTGATCGAATGATACCTTAAGGGGTGTGGAACGAGGTGTACAGCTAGTTCGGATAGGAAGCCTAGTCCGAACTACCTACTCTGTGCCGCGTGTAGCCGTGGGCACGGAGCCTGCACTAGCCGGCATTTAAAAATGGCGGCGCCCGGCAACATGCAAATGAAGCCCGGGAAATTCAAATCCCAGGCTTCATTTGCAACTCCGGATGCCTACATTAACCACCCTAGTTCGAACTAGGGTAGTAGTGTAGACATACCCCAATTCCTCCCACTAATAAATCTGCTCTTCCCCAAGGAGGAAATAGCATGTTATGCATAAGAATAGTGATGTTCCCGCCAATCAGTCGGGGGTTCTCTAGCCACCAGAGTGGACTACCATTTACAGTCCAAACCATTATACAGATTGATTCTTCCCTCATCCCTACAGTGATGTTTATCCTACTTAATTAAACCTTTTAACCTTAAAGAAGTGGGGTGATATCCATCGAAGGGAGCTAGAAGCTTTTCTCCTGAAACATAAACAGGATCCAAAATATCGAGAGTATTGTTTACTTCACACTCCAGCGTCTTCCATGCATGGTTCTCCCATGTTTTGATTACGATGGCTTGAGGCATGCCAACACCAGAGGCATAAACCTGCAAATGCCAGAATCCAGATAGCCACATACACAGCCAGGACCACCCAAGGGACCACATCACCGACAAAGCTGTTGAACATCTACTGACAGGAGATCCCGCAAGACAAAACAAACATAGACTCTTTGCAGGGGTGGGGAAAGGGAGTGATAACACATTTTAAAGCTAGCAGCATTTATTCAGACTCACTGATGTCTGGGTCATATTTTTCCCAAGCTGGGAATGCCTGGGTTTTACTCTGAGCCCTGAGCTCTTGCTCATGACTGTTAGGATAGTTTATTGCCTGTATTTCATTCTCTGCCATTCCAATTTCAATGACTATGTGGGTTACACTCAAAGTTTCATCTGGGACTACTTGATCTTCCCCTATTACCTCCAGTTCTGAACTTAATTTCTCTTCTTCTGATTCCGAGGGATCGGTTGTCAGGTTGCTATCTGTTTCTACTTCACACTCCCATTCCTCCAGAGTGATTATGCTCTCCTCCTTGAGGAACCAAAAATAGGCATCCATCGTGTCTAAGACTGACTGGGACTGTCTCCTTTCCATTGTTTGAGCTTTGAAGAGTGAAACCACTTCAATATGCTTTTCTTTCCTGACCAAATTTCTAACTGGTAGACAGTGGGACTAGCTCTGTTACAGATTCTGACAGGTCCTGCCCAAATTGGACTGAAACTGTGTGTTCTTTCCTTTACCTGTCGATACATGACCATATTCCCTACCTGCCACTCCTGGGGGTTTAGGACCGGATCCATTCTCTTGTCCATTCTCCTAATGTTGGTTCCCAAGGCTATAGCCACCTGCCTGTGGGTGTCAGCAACAACTTTTAGCAGCTGCTGCATCCATTGGTCCGTGAGGATGCGGGGTTGTAGGTTGTCAGGAGGTGTTCCATCCACCCGCCACTGCTCTGGGGTCAGCATTATTGGCTGCACATGGTATACAAATATTTACAAACTGCTCCACATTAGTGCTCATGTGTGGCCACCAGCCAGCTGCCTGTAATCGGGTTAAGGTTTTTTCTACTCCTAGATGTCCCCCTTCATGAGCAAGGGAAATCATTTCTGTCCTTAATGATGTGGGAACCACCCAGACTGCTTCTGATTCCCCTTCTCTGGCCGCTAGGATTACGTTTGAGTCATTCTGCTGCCACACCTTCCACTCCTGGTGTTTTCCCTTTTTTACTAACTCTGCCAGGCTGGGAGTCTGGCTTTGTAGGGTTATTAAATCAATTTGTTCTGAATCTCCCTTTCTGGCTGCTGCTATAGGAGCTATGTCTTTTCCATTTCCTGGTTGCCACAGTTTTCCCTCTCTGGCCCCCCTCTTGGGATCCTCCTCATCTGCCCAATTATTCCATTTTGACTCCTCAGTCCCCTTCTTGTGTGCCCTGACTTTTCCCAAGTGTACCACAGTGTCCCGGGACTCTGCCAATGTCCAGACATATGTCAGTTTGTCTGCATAGGCTATGGGCTTGCCATCTGCAGACCTCATCCCTCTCTTCTTCCATTCAGGGACCTAATCCACCAGGGACCAGAGGACCCAGTCTGAGTCAGTGAAAATGGCTACCTTCTGTGTGGGGAGGATGTTTTCAAGGGCTACTGCTATGACCACAATTTCAGCTGCCTGGGCAGAATGTGGGGTATACCGTCCACTCAGTACCTCGCCCGTAGGCACTTTTACAGCAGCAAAACCTGCCTGCGGATGGCCAGTCTCATAAAAACAAGACCCGTCCACAAACCACACCACATCTGCTATTTCCTGCATTTCACTCGGCACAGCCCCTCCCTTGAAGAGCGGTGGCTCCTGAGGCAGTGGTTCAGGTAACGGGCATTCATGCGCTTCTCCCTCTATCAGGAGGCCATAAGGAACACGGGGGTTTTCTCCAGATCTACATTTTTGTTTAACAAAGGAAGGGTCCATTTTGCCAGTCGGGGGCTAGAGACATGGCCATTGTTGATTTTCCTGGTGAGTACATACTTCACTGGAGCGTGGGTTGGACAGGAGATATTCCCAATGCTGCAGTGCCCAGACAAGTGCTAGAACTTCCTTTTCACATGGAGTGAATCCCTTCTCTATCTCACTCAGGGTCTTGGAGGCATAGGCCACAGGTCAGAGAGCTGTCCTGTGGTTCTGGCTTAGTACAGCTCCCATCCCTCTGTCTGCGGTTGCCAACTGTAATACAAATGGTTCTCCCACCCGGGGGTAGGATAGAGCTGGGGCTTGGGCCAGAGCTTGTTTTAGCTGGGTCATGGCCTCCTGTTACTGAGGGCCCCAGTTCCACTCTGCTCCTTTCTTCAGTAGTTAATGCAGGGGAGCTGCTTTTTCTGAAAAGCCTTCAATAAAATCTCGGGAGAAGTTAACCATACCCAGGAAGGATCTAAGGGTATGTCTACACTACAGTGTTATTTCAAAATAAGCTATTTTGAATTAACTATTTCAAAATAAGATATTCAAAATAACACATCTACACACAAAATGCATTTCGAATTAGCTATTTCAAATTTGGCATTATTCCTCGTAGAATGAGGTTTACCGCTGTGTAGACGCTAGGAAAGTTAATTTGAAATAACAACTGTTATTTCGAATTAACTTTGATGTGTAGACATACCCTAAGAGCAGTTACATTTGTGGGGGCTGGGAGACACCCTTCTTGTCCTAGGGTGACTCCGAGATAGTTTACTTGCTGGGAGCACAGCTAGGCTTTCTTTGGGCTGATCTTAAACCCTGTTTCCTGAATCTTTTTCAGAACCTTATCCAGCACCCGCAAATTTTCCTCTTGGGTCTGTGTAGAGACCAAGATATCATCCACATAAGAAATCACATTGTCTCTTTTAGGCATTCCTTCCCACATTTTTGCTACATCGGCATAGCAGATGACAGGGGCATTATTCCAGCCCATGGGGACTCGGGAAAAGCATAGTTGTTTTTCCTGAAAAGTGAAGGTGAATTTATAGTAGCTGTCCCAGATCTAACACTGAAAACCACTGGGCCCCTCCTACAATGGAAGCCATCACCTCCTGATAGGTAGCCACTATGGGCGCCATAGGTGGGGTCACCTGATTAAGGGGCCGGAAATCCACCACAAGCCTCCAAGTTTTGCCATCACTCTTAAGGACGGGCCAGAGTGCAGTATTGTTAGGACTGGGCTGTTCCACTAAAACTCTCTGACTTAACAGTCCATCAGTTGTTTCCTTCAGACTAGGTTCTGCCTCCTTTGGATAGCAGTACTGTTTCTGGGGTGGAGGATCAGGGCCTGTAATTCAAATTTCTGCATCAATTTTACCACATTCTATTTTATTTTTGGCTCACACCGCCCAGTATTTTTCTGCAATTTCTAAGGCTTCTGGGGGCCAGGCAGACCACTCCAATTCCTCTGATGCCTTAAGTGCTGCGATATCCAAATGCCCCCTCCTGCAAACTTCACATAAACAGTGACTCTCCCCCACTCATCAGTATTTAATTGTGCCACAATTGGGGGTTTCTGGGGCGCCCGGCCTCCCTATAGGGATGAAATTGGTGGAGCACTAGGGCTTTTCCCCCCATGCTCAGCCAGCTCGTGTTCTGCCAGCTTTGCTAGGAGTTCAGGGGTAGGCAGTCTGTCTATTGCTTCCTTTGACTCATATTTCAAGAGCCGCTTCCAAATTTCCCCACGCCCTGGGTCAGGGGGTTCTGCCTCGACCCTTAGGGGGTCTGTCTCCCCTCTCCTTTCCCTGAGTGCTCTTTGGGGCGGGTATGGCAGCCACCTTATCCGGTTTCTTTTTAGGAGGGTGAAGGTCTTTTTGAACCTCATAAGCCTGCTTTGCTATCTCTGCAATATCTCTTATTCGAGTGGCTGCCAGATCTGTACCCACAAAGGCCATCTGAATCAAGGGGAGAAATCCTTGGGTTAAAGCTTGTTTGAAAGGAAGGGCTGAAAATTCTGGATTAACTGCGTCTGTTAGCCCAGAATGTGTCCGTGCTATTTTCCTTCTGGCTATATAACTTTCTGCTCTCTCCCCGGCTTGTTGTTTCTCCTGATGGAATATAACGGTGGGGCTCTCTCCAGGGAAGAGGGTATGTATTACTTCCCTCTGCGCATTTGTGTGCTTCTCTGTATCATCTGCTCCGGGGGGGGGGGGCTCCCATTTGGATATCATAAGGGAGCCCTGCAAAATCCTCAGAGGTCATACACTTCCTGCAAATAGCTGCCACATCAGCCAGAGTGAATCCAGCCCTGTCAGATACTTTTACCAACCACCCCAAGGCTGTGTTTCTATTCAGAAGGCCGACGGATTTCCCTACAGCCCTAATCTGGTCAGGGGTGAAGGGTCTAGTTTCTACCCATTCCTCTGTTCCTCCATCACCTCCCCTGGGTCCCTTCCTTGTGACAGAGCTATTGATTATAGGGGCTATTGGAGGAGGTCTTTGCAACTCTTCCAGCGACTTCCGTAGGGGACTATATGGAGACTGCCCGATAGGCAGGGCCGGCCTTAGGCCGATTCTCCCGATTCCCCTGAATGGGGCCCCATGCCTAAAGGGCCCCCACGCCCTGAACCCGGAAGTGTGCCAGGCGCTATGGGCGGCGAGTTAATATTAAGAGCCAGGGGCCCTGCTCCAGCAATATGTGGAGCTGGGTCTCCCCCCAGCTCTGCCTGGAGCAGGCCCCGGACGCCCCCCCTACCAGCCCCCCCACGCGTCCTCCCACCCCACCCACAGAGTGTCCCCCCGGCCCTGGACCGTCCCTGCCATGCGCTGCTCTCAGTGCGGCTCCCCCTCGCCAGCGCACGCTGCTGCTGCCCTGTGCGGCATTTGCAGGTGAGCTGGGAGGACGCCCGGGCGTGATGTGACATCACGGCCCGGGCCTTTAAAACACCTAGGAGGCACATTGCGTCGCGTGGCCTGGCTCCGGGTTTGGAGTCCGGGGCCTGAGCGGAGACTCGGGCTCCGCAAAGTGGAAGGCAGAAGGTAGGGGAAGGGGAAAACTAGGGGGAAGGGGCTTGTGCAGAGAGGGGAGGGCAGGAGAGGAAGGGCTTGTGCGGAGGGGGAGAGGAAGGGGCTTGTGCGGAGAGTGAGGGGCTTGTGCGGAGGGGGAGGGGAAGGGGCTTGTGCGGGGGGGAGGGGAAGGGGCTTGTGCGGGGGGGGAGGGGGAGGGGGAAGAAAGAGGAAGGCACCTAGAGACAGGGTGGAGGAGAGACAAATGCCAGGGGGCCAAGTGCAGACAATGAAGAAAAGGGCAGGAGGGGAGGTGTCAGTGGGAGGGGGGACAGGGTGATGCTGGGAGAGGAGAGGGGAAGGGCATTGGGGGCTAGAGGGGGAGGGGGAGGTGCTGGGAGAAGGCTTGAAAGAAGGGGTGGGCATGAGAAAGGTGGGGATGGAGCAAGTCATGTATGAGGGCACAGGGGCATGAGGGGAACGGGGGCAGAGGGTGGTGAGGGGGTGGGCATCAGGGAAAAAGAGGGCAAAGGGGGCAGGGGCAGTGAGGGAAGGGGGAGGCACCAGGAGGGTGCAGGGCTAAGGGAAGGTGCAGGTGCCAGGGGATTCTGGGGTGAAGCAGAAGGGCAGACACCTGCAGGGGAGGGACCAGCACCAGAGGAGAGAGGCAGGGCAGGTGTGTAGAGGGAGGTGTTAGAAGAGGGGCTGAGGAGGGGTAGCTCACATGATCAGAGTGGGGCTACTGGAGGAGTGGGCACAGGGGGGAGAGAAGGGCTGGTGGAGGGGGGGCAGGTCGCAGGAGGGCTGAGGGCAGTGAGAAGGGCAGGAGTCAGGACAGCAGAGGAGAGTGAGGGGTTGGGGGGCAGCAGGCACCAGGGGAGATGGAGCAAGGAGAGGAGACATGGCAGCAGAGAGAAAAGGTAAAGGTTTTAAAATATTTATTAATAACTTGAGTGCCCCAGTGGCACATCCAAACAAGCCACATGAACTCAGTACTGGTGCACAACACCAAATTCATTCTGCTCATGGGAGGAAACTCTTAGGCTATGTCTACACTGGCGGCTTCTTGTGCAAGAACATCTTGTGCAAGGGTTCTTGTGCAAGACGTCTTGTGCAAGAACACGTCCACACTGCCGTGTGTGAGCTGTGCTTTTGCGCAAGAGCGCCCATGGCAGTGTGGACGGTCTCTTGAGCAAGAAAGCTCCAATGGCCATTTTAGCCATAGGGGTTTATTGCGCAAGAAATCCCTGCCGAGCATCCACACTGCCCTCTTGTGCAAGAGAGCTTACATCTGTTAGAAAAGAGCGTAGCTCTTGTGCAAAACACCCTCTCTTACCATGCCGTACTGTAAATTTCCTTGCGCAAGAGCAGGCGGGCAGTGTGACTGCTCTGTGGGTTCTTGCACAAGAACGGCCGTACTTGAGTAAGAAGCCACGAGTGTAGACATAGCCTTAGAGGGAACACTTCCCCCGTCTCTCCGCCCCCGAGTTAATGTCACACACGTTGGGGTTAATGCAACTGCAGGATAGTTGCATGTGGGGGGTTTGGTGGGGGCCAAACTAATCCCTGTTGGTAGGAGGATGGTGGGAAAAGTCCTTCGAGAGGGGTGACATGACACCTTTTACTTCTGGTCATGTGTCCATCTTGCCCCGAGCGTGTTACCGCCAGAGGCCTGGTTAACAGGGGTCGGGGGTGTGGCTAATGGGGCACCACCAAAAATTATACAAATCTGCCGGCCCGGAGGAGGAGTGAGTCGGCTGCCTGCGTCACAGGAGGTTTTCCTGTGCTGCAGGAGGCAGGGTGTGTGTTGACGGGGGATTTTTTTGCTCAACCAAAATTGCTGTGGGGCCCTGTCAAAATTGTTCAAATTGGGCCCCGCACTTCCTAAAGCCGGCCCTGCAGATAGGATCCAGGGAGAACTCATCAGTGTCCTTCCCCTCATAATTGCAATAAGGGGGTATGGATCGGGATCCTCCTCTGCTTCTGTATCTTCCTCCCAGCTGCAATTCCCTCTGATCGCTGCCACGATCCCCCTTTGTTCTCCTAGCTGAGCCTTAAGGGCAAAATTTGTCTCCGGCATGCCCCGTGGCCTGTCTGAGTTCTGCCTTGAGAGCCTTCTAAAAGGGCTCTTACTGCCACTTCACTCTCGGTCCCCTGCTGTTTTAACACTGGTACTTCCTTCTGCAACTTGCTTCGGACCCTCTCACAGTCACACACCTCCCTCTGCATTCCAACAATGTGAGCAGCTTGAGTCAGACTTGAGAGTGTCAGATTCTGTCTTCAGATTAATCACTTCAGTTTCCTTTTCTGCTCTGATTCTCTCCAATTCCTGCACTCTCTGTTGTAGCTGATCTATCTCCTGATCCAGTGCTGTAGCAACCATCCACAACCCTTGCAAAGCAGCTCTCTTCTTTGCCCTAACATTCGGATTTCCCCACTTTCCTGCACCAACCCAGGTATCCCATCACTTGTGGAGCTGCAGGAAGGCTCCCGAGCCAGTAAATGCACCAGCCTTCCAGGGTCCATTACCGCCATGCTCCTGAACAAAATCTGCCAATCTGTTTCCCAACATGACTTGCAACTGTTCTTTCTTGCCAGATGTTTCCCTGTCTCTGGACATAATTCTTCACTCAAGCAGGCAATTAGCCTGAGTTCTGAGTCACAGTAACAGAATGTATCCGTAAATTAACTCGCAAACTGCGACACGGGCACTTGTAGGGAGCGACCCTACCGCGCCATCTTTTACCTCCTATTGCAGTGGACAAACTACCAACTGTTTGTACCAACCGTCTCCTTCCTCTCAACCATCCTCGCTGGGGCCTCCAAAATCTGTTGCCCGGGGTTCTTTCAACCAAAACCTCTTGGTAACTTTTACTCTCTGCGAGGTGGTGTCAGGAAATAATTCGGGGAGACATGGTCGTCCGACCCATAGATGGATGGTACAAACAGGACAACACAGGAGCGTTTTCACCTAAAGCTAAACTTTAGTCTCAAGCACTTACACACATCCACAACAGGTTAGTAAAACACCCCCACCCTCGCTAATTACCGAAGTTGAGTGTGGCTCTCGAGTGACACCGGACAGGCTTCCGATGGCCAGTCTTCCGGCTGCTGGTGGGGACGAAGATGTGTCCAGATGTGAAGAGTCCTCAAGGAGTCCTCGAGGCGTCCCTCCAAGTGTTCCCAAAATTGACCCCCTAACTCAAACTTTCCTTCCCTATTTATCCATTAGTATTACAACAACATGTCACTCAAAAACGTGTTAGGCAAGCACTTTTTAAACGTTAGGTAAGCGGTTTTCTTCTGATCATCACTTTCACCAGATGCATTTTTTCTTTTTCAGAGACTCCATGCTTGGGGGCCCTGACAGATATATGTCTTAGGGCAGTGGTCCTCGCCATGGTGCCCGCCGGGCCATTTATGTGCACCTGCTGAGTGATCGGGGCCATCCCCGCCCCCTGGCACGCGATGCATGGGCGACGCTGGCCCCGCCCCCAGGTGCGCAGCATGTGAGCGGCCCCGCCCCGCCCCCGGGCACCCAGCAGCCCCAAAAGGTTGGGGAACCACTGTCTTAGGGCATTTAGACAAACTTCCTGTTTCTCTTAGGCTGTGTCTACACTGGCATGATTTTCCGCAAATGCTTTTAATGGAAAAGTTTTCCGTTAAAAGCATTTTTGGAAAAGAGCGTCTAGATTGGCAGGACGCTTTTCCACAAAAGCACTTTTTGTGGAAAAGCGTCCGTGCCAATCTAGACTCGCTTTTCCGCAAAAAAGCCCCGATCGCCATTTTCGCCATCGGGGCTTTTTTGTGGAAAAGAAATCTCTGCTGTCTACACTGGCCCTTTTGTGCAAAAGTTTTTCGGAAAAAGACTTTTGCCCGAACGGGAGCAGTACGTTTTTCCGCAAAAGCAGTGACAATCTTACATGAGATCGTCAGTGCTTTTGTGGAAATTCAAGTGGCCAGTGTAGACAGCTGGCAAGTTTTTCCGGAAAAGCAGATGATTTTGCGGAAAAACTTGCCAGTCTAGACACAGCCTTAATGTATAGCTCAGCGATTTCACTAGAGATTGGGCCTCAGGAAGGACGCGGGGTCAAGCTGCCCTCTCTGTGGCACCCAAACTCCCCTTCTTCCCCCTCCCTGACTTGGTCATGCTGTCTAGGCCTATTTTGGGCCTGTTAGCTTGGCTGCTAAAGTTCAAGCAGTAAGCAATAGTGGTTCAGGCACATTACTGGATTTGCCAAAATCTCCCCGTACAGGTGCAGGCTCTGGTCTTGGGCTAAGGGATTTGAAGTGTGATGGGGCTCTGAGCTGAGCCTGGGGCAGGGAGTTGAGGTGCAGGAGGGGGTTCAGGGTGCAGGCTCTGTAAGGGAATTTGGGTCCAGGGGGCTCAGGGCTAGGGCAGGGGCTTGAGGTGCAAGAGGGGGTTCATGACTGGGGCAGGGGATCAGAGCTGGCTCCAGCTAGACACTGCTTACCCCAGGTGGCTCCTGGGTAATGGAGCAGTGGGGCTAAGGCAGGGTCACTCCTGCCCTGGCCCTGCACCACTCCCCAACGCAGCCAGTAGACCACTTCCACCCCAAGCCCTTTTGTGCCCTCCCCGATCCTGTTGGGACAGAATACAGGGTGGGAGGGGGCACCCTGACATCAGCACCTCCTCCTCTCCCTTCCCTGCCCTGCCCAGCAAGCAGGAGTTGGGGGGAGGGGGGGAGGAGAGGAGGCAGCTCTAAGGCAAAGGGCAGGAGGTATGCAGCAGTGAGGGGGGGAGGGGCAGCTGAAGTGCTGTGCTTGGTAGCCCCTTGGCCAAACCAGTCAGGGTCACCTGTCAGAGGCTCCAAGGTCTACCAGTAGATCCTGATCGACTGGTTGGTGACCACTGTCCTACTCCCAGCCTGCTTCTGCACCCTACCTCCCACCAAGACCTTGCAACCTCTCCCTCTTCTGCACCCCACTTCCCTCCCAGACCCTGCACCCCACTGCTGTCCCACTCGGCAGCCCTGTGCCACACAGTGGGCCCCTAATTTTTGTCCCTACCCCAGAACCTAAGGGGGCCTATAAAATCCACTAACTCTGGAACCCCAGAAAAGTAAATCTGGCCTATGGGCAACCCTGAACCTCAGTCCTCCCTGTCCCTTCCCCTCACCCCGTGGGGCTGGAGCACCAGAGGAGTGAGGTGTCTCAATTGGGGGCCACCTCAGTGAGGGTTGGGGGTTTGGGGAGGAGGTTTTTTTGTTTCTCACCTGTGATCCCCAACTGATTTTTCTGTGTCAGTGGGTCCTGACCCAAAAAAGATTGCCTACCCCTGCCATAAATAAAGAAAACATTGAAGCCTTTGTGTTGGACAGTATTTTACTTCATTTTAAATAAAGTTTGATAAACTAGCATGAGAAAGTTAAAATGCTTAATCTGTTTGGTTTAATTTAAATTAAACCATTCTCCCTAGCTGCAGCACTAGCAAAATGTCTCGAGCATAATTGTGTAATTAACAGGGAGTTTCCATTAGCAACTGGTGGTCAGTGGAAAGGTTTACATTGAGGCAGGTGGTCCACGGACCAAAAAGGCACGAGGCGTACAGATAGTTCGGACTAGGCTTCCTATTCCCAACTATCTAGTTCGTGCCGCGTGTAGCCGCAGGCACGGAGTCCGCACTAGCGGACATTTAAAAATGGCGGCGCCCGGCAACATGCAAATGAAGCCCAGGAAATTCAAATCCCAGGCTTCATTTGCAAGTTCGTATGACTACATTAACCACCCTAGCTCAAACTAGGGTGGTAGTGTAGACATACCCAGAGTGAGGGATCATTTTCCAAGATGGGTTGCAGATTGTGTAAAATGCATTGGAGGGGTTTGAGTTGTGGACTATAGGTAATAACAAGTGGAGTTCTGTTATTTTCTCTCTTGGGTCTGTCTTGAAGTAGTTCGTGTCTGGGTACTTTTTTGGCTCTGTCAGTCTGTTCTTTCACTTCTCGAGGTGGGTATTTCAGTTTTAGGAATGCTCTATATAGATCCTGTAGGTGTTTCTCTGTCTGTGGGATCGGAGCAAATCCGGTTGTATCTTAGGGCTTGGCTGTATACAGTAGATTGAGAAATGTGTCTGGGATGGAAGCTGGAGGCATGAAGGGAAGTGAAGCGGTCGGTGGGTTTCCAGTATAGGGTGGTGGAAATTTGTCATTTATTTAATTGTACTGTAGTGTCCAGAAAGTGGATTTCTCGTGTGGACTGGTCCAGGCTGAGGTTGATGGTGGGGTGGAAGTTGTTGAAATCCTTGTGAAATTCTTCAAGAGTCTCTTTTCTGTGGGTCCATATGATGAAGATGTCATTGATGTAGCATAAGTAAAATAAGGGTGTTGGGGGCAGGAGCTGAGGAAACGTTCAAGGTCAGACAAAGATGTATGACTAGCCCCAGCAGACACAATATCATCCAATGTTGAAATGAGAACACACACTGGAGTGTTTCAGGATTAACAACTGAAGTCTTTTCCAAACAGCCCCAGGGTATCAGAGGAAGCCAGGTTTCTTTCTTCATCTTGCTTGGTTCTCCAACATCAAGGTTTGAAATAGAAATGAAGTTTCTATATCAAACTCATAATTCCCACCTGTGTCAAGAATGAACAAAAGGAAGACTGTACGCAGCCATTTCATAGCTCCTCAGTTTGAAAGCACTGTTTGAGAAGCCAACTCCTGTGTGAGGAAGCAAAGTACCCTTGTTTTATAGATGGAGAAACTAAGGCACAGAAACAGGAAAGCACTTGCATTGTCGGAATATATGCAAAATAGGAAATAATCATAAAAAAGTTAACAACTTTTGGCAGCTAAATTGGTGCCCCCACCAGCATGGCGCCCAGGGGGCAACTGCACCCCCGATCCCTGCTTATTTTGGTTGTGCCTGGGAAAAGGGGGGGGGCTTGGGAGAGTCAGGTGATGTGTGTCACGAGAAGCGTCAGTAAAGATTGTCCAAGTAAAGATCCTACTTTCTAGTTACTGGTGTCTGGAAAAACATGTTAGGCTAGCAAAATGTTTCTAGATCTGGCAGATAATTTTAGTCATATCATTAGATTAAAGTCTAATCTAGGTATGTCAACGTGTAGACTGCACAATTAACTGATAAGCCCAGGCTGCCTCTATTAGAGGGTGAAGGGGGTACGTGAGAGCTGATAAGCGTGGGGAGCCAGCTTTCAAGCTTGACTGTGAAAAGGTTTCAGTAAAACCTTCGAAAAGTAAATAGGATGTGTGGCAGCCTGAGAGCCTAGTGGAAGGCAGATACACGGGGACTATTTGGTGTCCGGGAGGTGGGCGGGCTAATTAAAGGGCCTCTCCCCAGCCTGCGGGGAGGGTCCACAGAGCCCAGAAGAGCCAACTAATTACTTGGGACAAATAATGAGAAAACAGGGACAGGTGTGAGGGTCAAAGGGCTAAAATGAGGGAACCGGATGGGGATACCGAGCAGAGAACCCCAGACAGCGCCCACTGTCCCCCCAAAGGTCTCGAGAGAGCCAGCAGACGCCGCCCATTGCAACTCTGCCTGGATACATGAGTGGATACAGCAATGGAAATAGGCCCCACAGTCGCAAGCCCCTCCCCCGGCCAACCTCTTCTCCCTGGTTTTATAGATTGCCAATTTGGCCATAGCCAGGAGGAGGTTGACCAGGAGGTCCCGCGACTTTGTGGGGCCATGGATGGGATGTGCATAAATTAAAAAGTGGGGAGAAAAGTGCAGCCAGAACCGCAAGAGGAGGTTCTGGAGGAGCCGAAAGAGGGGTTGTAGCCTGGCGCACTCGAGGTACACGTGCGCCAGGGTCTCCCTCACATCACAGAAGAGGCAAGTGTCCGGAATGGGGGTGAACCGCGCCAACTACATGCCTGTGCTCACAGCTCCATGCAGGATTCTTCAGCAGATGTCCCCGGTGGGCCGTGGAACCAAGGTCGAATAGAGGCTGGCCCACCGGGGCTCCCCACCCTCCATTGGTGGTAGGAGGTCCCGCCACTTGGTGTCTGGGGGGGACACGAGGGTGGGGAAGTGGAGCATGTGAAGCACAAGCGTGTATAGGTGACTCTTTGGCACAGTTTGGAAGGGGACCGGCTGCAACACATGCAGCCAGCTCGGGTGACGAGGGGGAGGCAGTTAGGAAGGTAGGCAGGGATGGGGGCCGATGGAGAGATCGGGAGGGCTGGGGGTGAGGGGTGGGCAGGGTGCACCCTCTTGCAGGACTCTGTTTAGGTACACCCGAGCAGTGGGCAGCAAAGCGTCCTTCACCTCCTGAAGTACGCGCTGGGGAGTACGTAGGGTGGAGAGCCCCATGCGCTGAACGAGTGCCCAAGGATCCACCCAGTCTCCTCAGTCGTAGTCCAGGAGGTCTCCGACTCTGGTGACTTCTGCCAGGACCAACCTCTGGTGCACCGAGGGGGACTCCGCCGCCTGCACACGTAGATGGGGATTGTGTAGCAGGGGCTCCGCGAGGAGGTCTGCCCCCAAGGACCTGGTCGCTGCAAGCAGCTTCCAGGTCTGGAGGAGGTCCTGGTAGAAGGTCGGCAGCCCGGAGAGGTCTCGCGGAAGACCTCTCAAATAAAGGAGCTGCCGGTCATATCGGAGCCCTTGGAAGCAGCGAAAGAAAGCGTGCGCAAGCGTGCTCCACTCCAGACTACCTGCATCATATAGGAGCCTCTGCAGGGCCCGGAGGCGGAGGACACGAATCCATGTGTGCAAACATGTCAGGCCCTGTCCTCCCTCCTCCAGGGGGAGATGGAGAACCCCTGCAGAGACCCAATACAGTCCTGGCCAGAAGAACCGCAGCATGAGCTGCTGGATACGGGCCAGGAAACCTGGTGCCAGGACCAGGGTGTTGAGCCGGTGCCAGAGCATGGACAGGACTAATTGGTTAAGCACCAGTGCCCTCCCACGCAGGGAAAGGCACTGTAGCAGTCCTGTCCATCTCCATAACCACTCAGCCACCCTGGACTCTAAACCCTGCCAGTTCTCCGGTGGAGAGGGATGCGTGGCAGAGAGAAAAACGCTGAGATAGAGCAGTGGACCCGCGCTCCACTTGACAGCCTGAAGCGTGAGTGGAAGCAGGGCCAGATTAAGACTTTTAGAGGCCCTAAGCACTGAAAAGATTATGGTGCCCCCCGCATATGTAATTCAAAATAAAACAATACTATACCGTAAAATAAAATTGGATTTTTCGAAATGACACAAAACTGACATGTCTTCTGAAATTAAAATAGCTTTTCTAGATTTTCTGATTGCAAAATTCTGGATACGTTCATCGAAGCTGACTTGACGAAGCACATCCGCTTCCATACACAATAGGGAAAGTGAATCAAGTCTGTCCTGACACATTGTTGTTCTCTGAGGGTATGTCTACACTACCCCCTAGTTCGAACTAGGGGGGGTAATGTAGTCATACGGAGTTGCAAATGAAGCCCAGGATTTGAATTTCCCAGGCTTCATTTGCATAAAGACAGCCTGCGCCATTTTTAAATGCCGGCTAGGTCGGACCCCGTGCCGCGCGGCTACACGCAGCACGGACTAGCTAGTTCCACGAGGCGTACAGCTAGTTCAGATAGGAAGCCTAATCCGAACTAGCTAGTCCGTGCCGTGTGTAGCTGTGCGGCACAGGGTCCGACCTAGCCGGCATTTAAAAATGGCGCCGGCCGGCTTTCTGCAAATGAAGCCCGGGAAATTCAAATCCCGGGCTTCATTTGCAACTCCGTATGACTACATTACCCCCCCTAGTTCGAACTAGGGGGTAGTGTAGACATACCCTGAGGGTTTTATATTCTTTTCAGCTGAGAAAAAGAGCGTTCTGCGGAGTTCTGACTTTTCCCACGATGACAACTTCGATGCTTTTTTTGAAATATCAATTTTTTTCAAAAAAAATCTCATTTTTTTTAGTGCCCCTGCTTTGCTGGTGCCCTAAGCATGTGCTTAGTCTGCTTATTGGATAATCCAGCCCTGAGTGGGAGGAAGCCAGCCTGCCATCCGGCACCTACCACTGGGCCAGAGATCTTGACCCGGTTGACCCGGGTGGAGGAGGCCACTGAGTAGACAGTTTGGCAGGCCTCCACCCACGCCAGGTCGCCTGGGTCCTGGACCACGAGTAGCACGTTGGTGGCGTACGCCGACAGGACTAGCCTCATATCCGGCTCACAGAGCACCAACCCCGTCAACCTCTTGTGAAGGAGACGGAGGATGGGCTCTATGGCCAGAGCATACAGCTGGCCTGACAGCGGACAGCCTTGACGTACTCCCCGGTGCAGTCAGGGTCCAGTTGAGCTTGACCAAGCACTCTGCGGAGGCGTAGAGCACCTGGAGAAACCCCACAAAGTGGGGCTTGAAGCCGAAGGGCCGCAGGGTGCCTAGGAGGTACCCGTGGTGCATCCGGTCGAACGCCTTCTCCTGATCCAAGGACAGGAGGGCAAACGACAGACCGTCCCTACACCTAAGCTCTAAGGGTATGTCTAGACTACATGCCTCTGGCGACAGAGGCATGTAGATTAGGCTACCTGGCATAGGGAAATGAAGTGGCGATTTAAATAATCGGCACTTCATTTAAATTTAACTGGTTGCCGCGTTGTGCCGATCAGCTGTTTGTCGGCTCAGCGCGCTAGTCTGGACGTTCCACGGTCGATATCAAAGGCATTTGTCGACCTTCCCGGTAAACCTCATCCCACGAGGCATACCGGGGAGGACGACAAATGCCTTTGATGTCGACCGCGGAGCGTCCAGACTAGCGCGCTGAGCCGACAAACAGCTGATCGGCACAACGCGGCAACCAGTTAAATTTAAATGAAGCGGTGATTATTTAAATCGCGGCTTCATTTGGGTATGTCTAGTAAACTAATCTACATGGCTCTGACAACAGAGCCATGAAGTCTAGACATACCCTAAGAGATCCCGGACCAGAAAAAGGTTGTTGAAGATGGTTCGGCCTGGGACAGTGTAGGTCTGGTCTGGATGGACCACATCCGCCAGCACAGACTTCAGCCTTAGGGAGATGGCTTTGGCAACGATTTTATAGTCCGTGCTGAGGAGCGAGACGGGACGCCAATTCCTCAGATCGCGGACGTCCCCCTTCTTGGGCAGCAAGGCGAGCACAGCTTGCCTGCACAATAAAGGGAAGACCCTGCTCTCCAAGGATTCAGCCCAGATGCTAGCAAGGTCCGGGCCGAGGACGTCCCAGAACACGCGGTAGAACTCCACGGTCAGCCCGTCCATGCCCAAGGATTTATTGGTGGGCATGAGACAGGGCTTCCAAGAACTCGGCCAGAGAAAGAGAGGCAGCTCTAGCCGGCCCCAGTTGCCCACGCTGACCATTGGGAGTTCATTCCAGAGAACCCTGCGGGCGTCAGCGTCAGTCGGATTCAGGGAGAAAAGAGGTGTAGAAGGCACGAGCCCTCTCGCGTATCTCCACCGGATCCATGAGGGGGGTGCCATCCCTTGCCAGAAGGCAGACGATGTGCTTTTTTGCCCCCCTTTTTCTCCACGGTGTAGAAGAAGCAGGAGCCTCAATCTGTCTCCCGAAGGAGATGGATGAGAGCACGAATAAAGGCACCCCGGGCCCGAAGGGCCTCAAGGGCCCAGAGTTCCTCCCACTTTTCCCGGTATGCTCCGCAGAGGGATGGATCTCCGGGGCCAGTGGCAAGCCGCCTCTCTAGCGCTAAGACCTCCCATTCCAACTGCTCTATCACCGCAACCCTCTGCCGGCTGGCCCCCCGGGTGTAGTTGCAGCAGAAGAGCCGCGTGTGCACCTTCCCCACATCCCACCACTGCCGTGTCGAGGGAAAGGCGCACCGCCACCCGCGTCAGGCCAGACAGAACTCCTGGAAGGACGCTACAAAGCCCACATCCTCCAGCAGGCTGTTTTTGAAATGCCAGTAGGCTGGCCCCAGCCTTTCCGAGGAAAGAGAGGCCGTCACGGCCACCAAATGGTGGTCCTAGAATGGGGCCGGTGGAATGCTGAAGGAGTGGGCCTGGAAGAGATGACGACGAGAAAGATAAAATGCGGTCCAACCGGGAGTGGAAAGACCAATGATCCACCACCTGGACGTAGGTAAACACCGTGTCCACTACCCAAGTGGAGGTCTCGCCAGACATCCACCAAGGAGTGATGATCTATTATCTCCCTGAGGACGTCCGCGGCGGCTGGGCACTGCTCGGTCCCCGTACAGTCCCACTCCTCAAGGGTGCAGTTGAAGTCCCCACCCAGGACTAGGCACTCGCAAGGATCCAGAGAGCCGAGGAAGGCAGACGTCCGCTGATAGAAGCGGAGCCTCTCTGGGATGGACGTCGGGGCGTAGATGCTAATGAGATTTAATGTCAGCCCCTCCATCCAAACCCAGAGATGCAGCAGGTGACCCTGCACAACCTTGGCGGTCCCCAGCACCTCGGGCTGCAGGTTCCAGGAGTAGGGGGAGGAAGAGGTGGGGGATTAGGGAAAAGACAAGGATGGGGGGGAGCAGAAAGAGGGGTGGGAAGTTCAATTGGGAGAGGGGTTGAACAGGGAGCAGGAGTGGGGCAGGGGTTAGGAGTGAGAGCGGGCAAGAAGCCTCAGTGGAGGAGGCACCGGGATGCGGTGCCCCCTCACGGGGCAGGGAATCGGTGACTTGAACTATCACCATGAGTAGAATGAAGAGCTCCATCTGTGACCAAGGGCAGTGAGGAACTGAATTGGAGGGGGCAGGCCCTCTCCCCTGCCCACCAGCCCCTTCTTCCCTCCTCTCCCTCCCCCACACCAGCACCCCTTCTCTCCCCCAGCCCCTCCTCCCTCCTTTCCCTCCACAAATACAAGGTGGAGGTGGCAGGCACTGAGGGGCTAGGGTGTGATTGTTGCTCGGCCTGGCCCTCACACTGCAGTATGTGCATGTGGATGCACGTGTGGCGCCAGTCTGCGCCACGCAGCCCCAAGAGGCAGCCCCTGAACACCCCTGGGCTCCTGCTCACAGGCTCTGGGGAGGCCAGACACACTTCTGACCCCCGGGGGGTGGAGGGCCTCCCACCATGAGTCACTGTTGGAAGGAAGCTGGGGACAAAGGCACATGCCCACCTGCCCACACACAGGCTGTCTCTAGACTGCATCCCTTTTCCGTAAAAGGGATGCAAATTAGACACATCACAATTGCAAATGAAGCGGGGATTTAAATCTTCCCCGCTTCATTTGCATAAACATGGCTGCCGCTTTTTTCCGGCTCAGGGCTTTGCTGGCAAAAAGTGCCAGTCTAGATGGGGATCTTTCGGAAAATAAAGCCTTTTCCGGAAGATCCCTTATTCCTCTTAAAATCAGGGAGGGAGCACGTGTCTGTTCTCTGGGACATGCAGCAGATGCTGGCCCAGAAGGTCTGGGACAACACAGAATGACAGGCCCAGATGTGGACCAAGCTGCTGCAGCAGGGCTGCAACATATGTGCCACCATCCGGGAGATGATGGCCTACCTGGCACCATTCCCAGTCCCTGCTCAAGACCCCCCCCCATGCCTGACCCCGCTCCAGCCCCCACTCCTGCCTATGCCCCTGTTCTCCCCCCCCCCCCCCCCAAGGTCCCCGGACACAAGGTGGAACAAGCACCCAAACCACACCCCCATCTCAGCCCTAGCTCTGAGCCTCTCCTTCCCCCTCTAAGGTTCTCATGATCCCCTCCCCTCCTCCCCATATCCAGGTTCTTATGCCCCCTGCCCATTTCTGTGGTTTTTTATTTTGGATAAAATAAAAAAAAAAGTGTTATTTTTTTGAAAACTAAACATTTGCTTTTATAGGGTCTGCAAGGAAGGAGAGGTTGTTGTGGGAAAGGCAGAGAGGGACAAGGCACAGGCCCCTAGTAGGGAGGCTCTGGGGAGAGTTACTGAGGTCCTTCTGAGAAATTCTCCCTCAGTGCCTCCTAGATGCACACCCCCACCTGATAGGCCTGGCGAATGGCAGCTGTGTACAGCTGCTCGAAAGCCCTTCCCTGCCCACCAGCCTCTGCCCCCCACCCCAGAAGGAAGGCCTCCCCCTTCCTCTCCACAATTTTGAGGAGAACACAACAGGCTGAAACCACCTGGGGGGACGTCGTACACATCGAGGCCGGTCAGAAGGCACTTGAACTGTACCTTCAAGCCTGCAAAGGTGCATTTGGCCTGTATGTGAGCCCTGCCCAGGCAGGCATTGAAGCGGTCCCTGCTTGGGTCCAGGTGGCTGGTGTATGGCTTCATCATCCATGGCATGAGGGGGTAGGATGCGTCCCCCACGATGCACAGTGGCATCTCAACGTCCCCAACCATGATGTTGCGCTGGGGGAATAAAGTGCCAGACTCCAGCTTCTGGTACTGGCTGGAGTCGCAGAATAAATGGGCGTCGTGCGCCTTCCCCGACCAGCTGACGAAAATGTCCAAAAACTGTCCGCAGTGGTCGACCAGGGCTTGCAGGACCATTGAAAAATTGCCCTTTTGGTTGATATACTGGACGGCCCAGTGGTCCAGGGCATGGATGGGGATGTAGGTTCCATCTATAGCACTCCCCACAGTTGGGGAAGCCCAGGGTGGCAAATCCAGCCACGATAGGGTCCAGGTCTCCCAGGCGGATGACCCTGCACAGTAGGACGGTGTTTACGGCCCTCACCACCTGCAGAAGGAGACAAAGGCACAACACAGAGAATCAAAGGGGGTGCCTCAGCCTCCCCCCCCAACACCCCAGGAGCCACCCTCTATGAGGGCCACCCCCCACACACACACAGGGCTGTGTGAGAGCAGGACTGCAGAACCCCCCATGGACGGGACTTCCCCCACCCCCAACCTGCCCTTTCCAGTACTCCCCCTCCAGGGACTACAGCCCGACAGTGCCTTACCTCCATGAGGAGGGCCCTGACAGTCGACTTTCCCATGCCAAACTGGTTGCCCACAGACCAGTAACCACTGGGCACTGTGAGCTTCCAGACGGCGATGGCGGGTCGCATCTGGGTGTCCCGTCGGAGGGCAGGGGCGAGCCAGGCACACAGCTCCATGAATATCTCTGTAGCCAGACAGGAATACCCCCCCCCCCCGTAACATCCATCTTTGCTTGCCTGGAGCACACAGGGCACACAGAGCAGTAAAGTCAGCATAGTCTTTGATGCCCTGACAGAAGGCCCAGATATGCTGGCTGCTGTGACCCTGGATGGCTGTAAACAGAGATACACTAATTGCTGACCAAGAGGCTGCCAAGGAGTGCCCTTGACTGAAACCCATATTGATACGAACACACACCCATCCGCGGGGGAAGGAATCTCCCCCCCAGTAAAAAAATGTCCAGTACTCACAATTAAGTTCTCTCTTGCAAGTGTAAATTAAGTTGAAACTCCCTTGTAAGAACTGGTGTCACAAGACGGACCAACACAATTTGGCATCTTAGAAAAGAAAGAGGATACGGGCCCCTATGGGTATAAAGATGGGTCCAGCAGCACACTCACTCTGAGTGTCAATCTAGCATCTATCTATCAACACCTAGCATCGGTTAGGTGTTTGACCTCCCGAGGTTCCACGAGGACACCCACCTCGTATTCGTCTTTCCTAGGAATTGAGAGACCGGCCCTGGCCTGATACACTGGAGTCGAGAGGCACAGAAGGGGGTAAAAATTGTACCTGGATGTGTGCTTTGTCGTAAGTGTACACATAGACTTAGAGCTCTTTAAAGATGAAGCTGTCACTTGGTACCATTATTTCTATTTTCTATCTTTATTTTCTTTGTAACCATTTTTAAGATCTGTATTTGCTAGCAGTTAAGAAATAGAGCACTAGCCATTGTAACCATATGATTTATAAGCTTCCTTAATAAACCTGTAACTGTTTAAGCTTTAACCTGACTCCTTCAGTTGCTGTAACAGAACCAAGCACAATTTAAAAGAACTTCAGCCGGTCTTAAGGGACAGGTATAGGGAAAGCTTGGGCGTTTGGATTGTGTCACTTCCAGGGGACAGATCCATGGGGTATCTCTCAGCCTTCCCTAGGCTGCCCGCTGCGAAGGGATCATGTATCCTAGCAGTCAAAGTCTGAGATGTAATAAGCTCTCCCTGTAAATTCTGGGGCGTCTGTTGGCCTGTTGGCTGCCCACCATGAAGGGACCTGGCCCTAGCAGTCAAAGACATGGACGTTAAACTTCTCGGGGCACCCGTCAGCTTCCCTAGGCTGCCCGCTGCGATGGGACACGCACTGCCCTGACCATCGGCTGACAGTCTCCTTCCTCATTCGGAAGTCGTGGAGCCACTGCTGGTTGCCCCACTGCTCCAGCCAGTCAGAACTGGTGTCCAGCCTCCAAAAGTGTCTCTCCACCGTGGGGTGTGGTTGCAAGGGCATGGCTCCTGCACACAGGCAGAGGGTCTCAAAGATGAGCTCAGAGTCGAGCTCATGCAGGATCATGAAAGCAGCCTGCAGAAACTGCAGCATGGCAGTGTGGGGCCTTTGCATGCCTAGAGGCAGCTCTGGCTCCATGGCAAGGAGTGCTGCGGTGTCCAAAAATAGGGCAACCAAAGCGCACAGTGGAAATGCTTTGTTGTCCCTCAGAGAGGTAGGCAATCAAGAGAAACGGCTGTACGGGGGGTCCCTTTAAGCTCACATCTCAGGCAGCAGCACCTGGAAGCAACTGCTGACCTAATTCCCTGCCTCAACTGGTTCCGAATGGCCTTAAATGCGAGATAGCATCCAATGAGTGTGGACGCTATCTTTTGAAATAGCACATTGCTATTTTGTTGCGCTTTTTGTGTGTAGACGCTCTCTGTTGAAATAAGCTTTTGCGGAAGATCTCTTTCAGAAAAAGCTTATTCCAAAAGAAGCCTGCAGTGTAGACGTACTCTTAAGCATTTATTTCCTGACAATCCAAGAAAGGAAGTCCTATCATTGCAGCCACTTCAGCGTGCACCTCTTCAGCTTCTAAAGAGCAGCCAGCAAAATTAAACTTAAAATGTTACATTTTAAAACAAAAATTTGACTGGTTTAATACCTCTTTTGTTCCCATTACAGCTGAATTTCTCAGTCATCTTGAAAGGATAAAAGCAGTTTCTCAGAATAACAGTAGAAGGGAAGGGAGTAAAATCCCTTTTACATTAGCAGGTACACATCCCTTTTTACCAGCAGGTAGAGCTGCCTCTCAGTAAATCATCAAGGCAGTGAAAGTTTCGTAATGTGGCTAGTTGATGATAAAAATGCACTTAATTTCCAAAATATGCATTACAGATGTCAATTAGAAGGGACAAAGTTTCTGAAGTGTCTGCACTGTTCAAGCAGCATGAGATACTATACTCAGTGGATGACTCAGCCACATCTTGCATCACTGCAGACAGCTTTTCAAAATCCTGCTTGCTGAGGAGAGACTTTTGGGGCAGGGAAACAAAAAACTCCTACCTGCTTTCTGCTGCCCCCCCCCCCCCCCCCCCCGAATCATGCTACAGGTAGATGAACAGTTTGTGTCTAGGCAAGTAAGTTTCATTGCTACTGCTCATATTTGTTGTTCCCAGGCACTTCATACTTGTAGGGGAGAAAAAGCCTAGCTCCTGAAGCAAGTCAAGGAGTGTCTATATTTTGATTTCTTGTGTCAAGTATCATGATTTGTTGAGCAGGAAGTTACAAAATTCCTTTCTACAGAAAGGAAGTCTCAGACTATTAATGATCTGAGTCAAAGAAACAGTATCAAAATAAAAAACAAGAGAATCCTTTTTAAAGTGTCCAGTTAGAAAGAAGTCAAACAAACAGAGGTAAACAGTCCCTCATTTCAGGTACTGAGGATCCAGAAGATCACTCAGGGTGCATCTACACAACACCCTAAACTCAAAATAAGATATACAATTTGCCCATCTTATTTTGACTATTTCAAAATAGCTTATTTTGAAATATGGCACGTCTACGCAGTATCAAATTTCAAAAGAACGCGCTATTTTGAGCCATCCCTTAACCCTCGTGCAACGAGGTTTACCAGGATGGTGAAATAGTGCGCACGTTATTTATTTCAAAATAACAGACGGCTTGTGTAGATGCGGGGTAGTTATTTCGGGTTACCACCAGTATCCCGAAATAGCCGTGCAGTGTAAACATACCCTCAGAAACACTTTTTAAAGCTTTATACCCAACAGAATTTTGCTTTGAGTTGTGAGCACACGTGTATTTGTAACCTCCTGTCCTTTAAATTAATATCTTTGGCAAAACTGCAGCAGCTCATGCACTACAGCCATTCCTTATAGGCTGGAAGCAGTTGTGCACTACCACATAGACAGTGCTCTTACATTATTCCCTACAGTGGCACCTGCTAGGAAAGGTTAGATTTCATTTTTTTTTTGGCCAAAATAAATGCCTTTTTGGAAAATTAATCTCAAAACTTAAGAAATCTCCATTGTAGTGCCTCCCTGCAAACAAGATTCTCAGATCTGTAAAATGATTTTATTCAGAGTACAGGCCATCCTCTCTATAAGTCCAAGATACGTTCTAAAAAAAAACTTGGACTTGTAGCAAAACTTAAAGTGGGGAATTTCTCCCCCCCCCCACGGCTGACTTCCATTTGCGCAAATTGTTTTTTTTTTGTGCAACTTAAGAGTGGGGAACGGGAGGACTTCTAACACATCAGTTCCTACAAGTGTCAATGACTTTAGTGCGGAACGGATGTATACCGGGGTGACTTGTAGTGGGGACACACTGTACACAATAGTCCCGGGAGTCTCAGTTTTGGGTCAATGATTGCAGTTACAGCAATAAAATTGTGAAGGTACTATCCATGAGTAAAGCCAAAGAAAACAACACTGCTTTGTTACTGAGGAACAGCACTGCATACGGCTAGAGAGGTACTCTGCTGTCCAACAACTCTAGCCAACCCCACAAGGAGAGAATTTTGAAGTGTCTAGCTCCAGAAAATTGAGACTATTTTACGATTTTAGGCTGAAGTTTCTTAACCCACCCTGTTACAGCCATTCAAGTGCTATGGACTTTTCACAACTCTAAGTAACAGCACATATAGAACACTGGTCTCCAATGCAGATTCCATTTTTGGAGAGGTGCTCTACCCAAGAAGTCTCATTAGTGTTGCAGGATATTTCCTGTCAAGAACTGGACTTTATATCATGGATACTACTCAAGTGATGCTGATTAACAATGCAGTAGGTTCCTTTCCTCACCCACCCACACTCCTTCAGTACCTGTGCCTTCCACATAAACCCATTCTAGCTGATTTGCACAGGATTTCAAAAGCAACGCTCCCTTTGAGTGTGAAGCTCAAAGCTAGGTCCATGGTTGTATCTGGAGACCAGCGGTAGGAGACATGGCTGAGGTAAGACATACTTGTTAACAGTTATTTAATTCCGAGGTTCTGGTGCAATACGAGATATTCCTAAACGTGTTGTGGCACCAATGATTCCCAGAACCTGTGATTAGCTATGGAACCAGACACCAAGAGTTGAAAGTGGGATGGGGGAGCAGTTTTTAAACTCATTCAGACACCCTGATAACCATGAATATACAGGGTACAGAGCGGAGTTATGCAATCAACAGCCAGAACATGATCACCAGAGCCACAAAAAGGAAGAGCCGGGATAGGAACTGCTCATCCACATATTGGGGAGTCCCTGGAACAGCTGAAAAACAGGAAGTACAACAGTTCAGTTCTTTCCTCTTCAAGACATAGTACATTCACAAGAAAATGTATGGGGTTTTTTTATATAAAAGACACAGCAAAAAATGTTTCCCTTTGTTCACCCTTAAATGATTAGATCTATAGTGTGCCAACAGCATGCCCAAAATGTTGTTTCCCTATATGCTATTTCACCATGTACTTTGGCATACAGACAAGTTAATGATTAACAGGTTCTCTGCTTGAAAGTTACAAGTGAACCTATATGAAATTAATTCTTCTAGGGATTTTCCCAGTAGATAAGATGCCTAATACCTGGTGGAGGTCGCCCATCATTTATGTTGAATGCTGTGGCAAATATACCAAAGGGAAATGCCCCAATTCCAAATGACATTTGGAAGCCACCATCTCCAAACCCAAAGCCTTGGAATCCCTGCAGAAAAGATAAAACATGGAGGCGAAACACTGTCATTTAAACTGTAAGCCAGAGTAAAAGTCAAATATTCCCTATCACTGAGCTTCTTTAGGAAAAGTGAGGACCACACTGACAGCTTTCAGTTTGTGCCTGTATGGTCCCACACCTCACTACAGCTCATGTTTGAGGGTTACAGATTACCAAATGCTAAATGTTTTCGTAAGTCTCTCACCAGATGTCTGAGAGCATATAATAATTTATATCATTGGACATCATTTACTCTTTTTTAAAAAAACCTTCATTTATGAGTCAATATTTGCTATCCATTAATTTACAACAAAAGCAACATGAAAAATTACATTGCTCCTTCTGATACATGTAAAGTGCTATGACAGGCACTTGAAAATTTTGTTCCTATTGAACCACAGGAAGCTTTATGGAGGAGGAGGAAGAGTTCTTGCCCCAAGGAGCCTACAATATAGACCCGTGATCACCAACCAGTAGATCGTGATCTACCGGTCGATCGCAGGGGCTCTATGAGTCGATCTTTAGCTCCTTCTGGGCTGAGCACGGTGCAGCTGGGCTGGAGCAAAGAGGAGTGGCCGCCCAGTCAGCTGGCCGTGGTTTCCTGCCCAGGTGCACCACGCTCCATGTGAGCTGAAGCAGAGGGGAAGCCACCTGGTCAGCTGGCCACGGTGTTCAGCAGAGGCTGTGCTGTGCTGTGCTTCAGCTGACCGGGCAGCTTCTCCTCTGCTCCAGCCCAGGTGAAGCATGGTGCACCTGGGCTGGAAACCATGGCCAGCTGACTGGGCAGCCACTCCTCTTTGCTCCAGCCCAGCTGCACCAAGCTCAGCCCTGGGAGGCTGCGCCTCACTCCAGCTGGGCTGGAGCAAAGAGGAAGGGCTTCCAGATCAGCAGGAGCACGGCACAGCCTCCCCGGGCTGAGCCCAGGGCAGCTGGGCTGGAGCAGAGAGGAGGGCTGCCTGGCCAGCTGGTCATGGTGTTCAGCCCAAGTGCACCCTTCTCTGCAGGAGGGGGGAGTTGGCCCCAGAGGCGGCACCCGCTGGGGCTTCCCTGCTCCACGGGGGAGGCGGGTGCAGGGGACTCCCTGCTCCCACTGGCACCATGCCCCCTGCTGCAGAACCCTGCCTCCTGATGCCACCCCAGAATCCTGTCCGTTGCCCCCACTGCCACCCTGTCCCCTGCCCCAGCACCCACTAATACCCTTCCCCAGTACCACGTCTCCTGCTCCCACCAGCACAGTTGGGGCCACATTAGTGAGGCTTGTGGGGGGTTTGGAAGAGTTTTTATTTTGCATCTCCCTTGTGTGGCCCCAACTGACTTTTCTTGGGTCAGTGACCTCTGACTCAGAACAGGTTCCCTGCCCTTCTCAGAAATAAAGACAATGCAGAAACTTTTTGTGTTTGACATAGTCTTTTATTTAAAAATGAAGCCTGGCCAACAAACCCCCAATTGGGGCCAAGCCCCCATCTGGCCACAGCATCATAACACTCCTGTGCTCCCCCTTCCCCCAGACCTTCGATCTGAGCCTATCATACACTGGAACCCCCTGACCTGAGCCCCTCACATACCCCAACCCAAATTCCTGCACCTTCATATCCACAAGCCTGTGGCTTGCTTAGAACCCTAACTCTCCATCTGACCCCAACACTGCCCGGCCTGGAGCCCCCTCCCCAAGCCAGCATCCCCTTCTCCACCTCCTCCTGCATCCAGATTTCCTCCCAGAGCTTGCACCTCTCACCCCTTCCCACACCCAAATCCCTCAGTCCCACCCCAGAGCCCACACCTCCTGTCTCAACCCAGTGAGGCTATGGCTAGACTGCAGGAGTTTTTCAGGATTCCGGAGAGATCCCAGAAAAACTCTTCTGCATCCAGGGATGCATTTGTTCTTCCACTTCTTTTAGTGGAAGAGCAAACATGATCTTTCGATCACCCCTATATTCCTTGATCCCTGCCAAAACAAGGGGTTTTTCTGACATTTGGTCTAGTCTAGAAAGGCCAAATGTTGGAAAAATCTCTTCCCACAGAAGAATTGGGAAAAAAAGTGGTAGTGTAGAGTGTTGTTGTTGTTCGTCCATCGTATTCGAAGAGGACCTTGACATCTAACGGGTTGTGGACTGTCCACGGTGTGTCCGCAAATGGCTGATAAGGCCGATACGGGCACGGAATGTTCTGCCACATGTCGGGCAGACATGTGTGGGCACCACTGTTGCAGCTTTTGCAACTCTGGCTTTACAGAGTGCTCGCTTCTCTTGTGCTATGGTTGTCCTTCTGGCTTCAGATGTTTGACAGCCTTGGTAGATCAGCGTGTGCCATGTCGATCGGTCTTGTGCCAGGGTCTCCCAGGAGGTGGTGTCAATATCCAGGGACTTGAGAGAGGCTTTAAGCGTATCTTTGTATTGCTTCTTTTGTCCCCCGTGCGATCGCTTCCCTTGAAACAGCTCACCATAGAAGAGCTGTTTAGGGATGCGATGATCTGGCATCCTTGCAACATGGCCTGCCCAGCGTGTCTGAGCTTTCATCAGCAGGGTGTAAACTGACGGCAGACCTGCTCTAGAAAGGACTTCTGTGTCTGGCACCTTATCCTGCCACCGGATCCTCAGAAGTCTGCGGAGGCAAATCGTGTGGAAGTGGTTCAGTTGCCTAGCGTGCCTCCTGTATACAGTCCAAGTCTCACTGGCATACATCAGGGTAGTTAACACTACTGCTCGATAGACTTTAAGCTTTGTAGCAAGGCTTATTCCACGGTGGTCCCACACTTTGGTCAGCAGTCTGCCGAATGCAGAGCTTGCCTTGGCGACTCTGCAGTTGACCTCGATGTCAATTGTCACTGAGCGGGAGAGGGTGCTGCCAAGATATGTAAATTGGTCCACTGCTTGCAGCTTTTGTCCCTTCACTGTGATGGTGGGCACTTGATGTTGAGCTTTCGGAGCTGGCTGGTGCATCACTTCGGTTTTCTGTGTGTTGATGAGAAGGCCGAAGTTGTCGCATGCTGCTGCAAATTTGTCCATGCTGGCTTGCATTTCCTGCTCTGATCCAGCATTCAGGGCGCAGTCATCAGCAAAAAGGAGATCTCGTAACACAGTCTCCTTTATCTTGGTGACAGCCTGGAGTCTTCGCAGGTTAAACAGTTTCCCATCGGTCCTGTATCTCAGTCTGATTCCCAGGGAACTGTTCTGAAAGGCGTCTGACAGCATGGCTGAAAACATTATGCTGAACAGGGTCGGTGCCAGCACACACCCTTGCTTGACGCCGTTTGTGACGGGAAAGGCCTCTGAAGCTTCTCCATCATCCAAAACACGAGCCGTCATGCCATTGTGGAACTGACGTACCATCAAGATGAATCTGTCAGGGCACCCAAACTTCGACATGATGCGCCACAGACCTTCGCGACTGACAGTGTCAAAAGCCTTGGTGAGATCCACGAAGGTGGTGTACAGTTCACGATTCTGCTCTTGACACTTCTCTTGAAGCTGTCGGGCTGCAAAGATCATATCCACCGTGCCACGCTCTTTGCGGAAGCCGCACTGTGTCTCGGGTAATAAACCCTGTTCCAGGTGGTTAATCAGACGATTCAGCAACACTCGTGCAAGGATCTTACCTGCGATGGAAAGCAGTGATATTCCTCTATGATTATCGCAAACTTGTCGATTTCCTTTCCTCTTGTAGAGGTGTACGATAGACGCGTCTTTCAGTTCCTGAGGAATAGATCCTTGATTCCAGAAGGACTGGAACAGCTGAGTGAGTTTGTTGACAAGCACTGCACCACCACCCTTATAGACTTCCGCTGGAATCGCATCAGATCCTGGGGCCTTGCCACTGGACAGCTGGCTGATGGCCTGTAAGGTTTCAGTCTCTGATGGGGAGACATCCAGGCTGTGGTTGATATCCACCTGGGGCATTCTATCAATCGCCTCGTTATTGATGGAAGATGGGCGGTTCAGTACGGATTGGAAGTGCTCAGCCCAACGCTGTAAAATCAGAGCCTTCTCAGTAATGAGTTGCACCATCTGAGTCCAGTAGAGGGGAACTCCCTGAGGGCTGAGGGCCATACAAGGATCTAAGGGCTTCGTAGAACCGTTTGGCATCGTTTCTATCAGAAAACTTCTGGATTTCATCTGCTTTGGCACTCAACCAGGAGTCCTGCATCTTACGAAGCTTGTTCTGTACGATCCTGCGAATGTTGTTGAAGGCATTTTTCTTAGCTGTTGACGATGGGTCATTCTGGTGAGCACGGTGAAGGCGATGCTTTTCAGCAAGTATGGCCTTGATCTCTTCATCGTTTTCATCAAACCAGTCCTGCTGTTTCCTGTGTGAGGGTCCAAGAACCTTTAGTGCAGAAGAGTGCACAATATCCCGGAAGCGTTCCCAGTCCTTCTCAGCATTTTCCTCTAATTGCAGCTCTAAAAGTTGGTTGCCAAGATCTTCTGCTAGTAAAGTTGCTGTGTTGGGGTTCCTCAGTCTACTGACATTGATCTTTTTCATCACAGCTTTGTTTCCCTGCGGACGTCTCTTTGGCTTGATGTGAAAGCTTAATTTGGAGATGATAAGTCTGTGGTCAGTCCAACAGTCAGCACTCGGCATGGCCTTGGTCACCCTTACATCCTGTCTGTCTTTCCTCCGCACAATGACATAATCAATGAGATGCCAGTGCTTAGAGCGTGGGTGCATCCAGGACGTCTTTTTGCGAGTGGGCAGGCGGAAGATGGTATTGGTGATGATCAAATCATGAGCCGCACATGTCTTCAGTAATAGTAGGCCATTGCTGTTACATTTACCGATTCCATTTTTTCCAATGACGCCATCCCAGGCAGTGTGATCAGATCCTACTCTCGCGTTGAAATCGCCAAGTAGAATCAGCCTGTCAGTGCGCTTCACGGATGAGAGTAGGGCATCGAGATCTTCATAAAACTTGTCCTTTACTTCATCCAGATTCGTCATTGTGGGCGCGTAAGCGCTGATCAGTGTGGCTTGCTTTCCTCTCGGTAGTGGAAGATGCAGTGTCATGAGTCGGTCATTCACGCCCTTGGGAAGACTGGCAAGTTTGCGGACAAGATGATTCTTAACCGCAAAGCCAACTCCAGATTCACGACGTTCGTCACTGCTGCGTCCACGCCAGAAGAATGTGTAACCACCTCCTGTTTCCATGAGCTGACCTTCATTTGCTAGACGAGTTTCACACAGTGCCGCAATATCGATGTTAAATCTTGTGAGCTCTCTGGCGACCAGGGCTGTTCTTCTTTCTGGTCGGTCTGCTGAAGGGTTGTCCTGAAGCGTGCGTACGTTCCATGTGCCAATAGTGAGTGGTGTCACCTTGCATTTTGTTCGAAATTTTATTGTTCGACCGCATGAGATGGGATCCCCTCCAGCCGCGGTAAGCTGGCCAGGGTTCTATGAAGCAAACAATGTTTAGGGCACCTTTTCTAGCCCCTTCCTCTTACTACGGAGGTGAGCAGTGCAATCCTAAAGAGGGCTGCTCAGTCACTCAGGTAGACGCCGAATCCAGCTGTTGCTTCCACCAGCAAGAAGACGACCATTAGACCTGAGCCGCCTGTGTGCAGGTCCGCGGCTACAGCTCCCAGTGTATCCACACCTGCTGCTTCGTCGCTCGCCCGTCGCCACAGGACTTAGGAGATGTCAAGACTTGCGCGTGAATTGGATTAAAGTGAGGGAGAGGTGCGCATAGTCAGCCTCACTCTCTCTTCCCAGATTCCATCTTGCTCCAATGGCAGGACTAATGTCAAGACGGTTGGAGATGGGCTGGGCGCAGTGGTTGACCAGGGCATCTTTCATGTCTTGCCGTGCTCTTAGCGTACCACATCGCTTGCAGAAACCACCTTCATGACCGTTGGTCCTATTCTAGTAGGTCTCATCCGCTCGATCCGCCGGAGTCTGTCTTCACATGCTCGGGATAGACAAGTCCCTATCTCACCGAAGGTCGATGACCCGACGGCTACTCTCAACCTGGTTTAGCCAGCCTGTTGAAGCTGTTGCCCGGGGTGTGGCCGCTGCACATGCTACAGCTACTAGGAGCCACAGGTGAGAGTTGAGTGACAAGTGGGGACCAAAGATAGACAAGCTGCCCTAAAAGGACACGACATGCCTGTACATCAGAGGTGCTACCCCTCCCTGAACACCCCATACACCCCAGTGTAGAGTGTATAAGGGCTGGGGATAGCAAGTGATGGAGAGGAGGAGAATAGAGAGGGCAGGGCTTCAAGGAAGGGGTGGGGTCTTGGGGGGACGGGTGGGGCAGTAGATCTTGGCTTGTTCTGTCATTTAAAAAGTGATCTTGAGTGTAAAAAGGTTGGAGACCACTGATATAGGCTACATACAACGTGATTCAGAGAGACAAGACATCAGAGGAGGCAGTGGCAGAGGAGTAAGAGCTGCTTTATGATACACACTAAGTGGTGATGTGTCTACACTACATGGCTCCGTCAATGGAGCCATGTAGATGAGCTTTGTAGACATAGCAAAATGAAGCGGCAATTTAAATAATCGCTGCTTCATTTACATCAAAATGGCTGCCACGCTGTGCCGATCAGCTGTTTGGCGGCACAGTGCGGTAGTCTGGACGCTCGGTGGTCGACATCAAAAGCCTTTGTTGACCGCCCCGTTATGCCTCATGGGATGAGGTTTACCAGAGTAGTCGACAAAGGCTTTTGATGTCGACTGCTGAGCGTCCAGACTGCCCCTCTGTGCCGCCAAACAGCTGATTGGCACAGTGCGACAGCCATTTTGATGTAAATGAAACGGCGATTATTTAAATCACCACTTCATTTTCCTATGTCTACAAAGCTCATCTACATGGCTCTGTTGATGGAGCCATGTAGCGTAGACACACCCTAACTGTATAGGGTCCAAAGCAAAAAACTTCAGCCAAGCAGAAAGATGAAATTCCTGAATCAAGGAACATCAAAATCCTAAAAATGGGTGTAAATGTTAAAGAAACAGTTAGTATGAAACAATGATACTGTAAGGAATAGCTGTGGGAGAGCAATTAGTTACCCTAGTCTTAGGCTCCACCAGTCCACAGCCGATAACCTTGTTTAATCGCAGAACTATACTAATGGTATCAGTTCTGTAGAATACCCTAGTTTCTAACCATTCCGCTTTCAGAGTATACATAACTGATCCTATTGACATAATTGTTAGCCCTAAAGTTTCAGGACTGAACCCTTGATTTGATTTGTAAAATTTCTAACTCCTGCTTATGTTGCCAGTTGTCTTGTCATCAACACCCCTTACAAAAGGGGCCAGATGCAATGGCAATTCCCGCAGTTGGAGAAACTGGAGAAGCAGCACCACTGCTGCAATGTCTTTAGGCCAGGGTCCTCTGATTAATGGCAGCACCTACTAAGAGGTTCAACCAAGAAGGTAACTCCCCAAGGAGAGAGAGTTACTGAGCTCCCATTTATTCAATGCGGAGATGTTCCTCTGTCATACCCAGCAGGGCTGTTTGTTTGAAGCAATGAGATAGAGGAGTGCTCTCTGGGGACTTGAAGCAGAATTACATGGCAATAGGCAAGTGTTTCATCAGGCTATGCTCACTTCCCACCATGCTAGGTAACTGTTCTATACAGATAAATAGTAGGCTATATATGGGCAACAGTTATATTCACTGTACAGGTTGTACCTCGCTTAACTGGGACTCCCTGGTCTGGCAACAACCACAGATGTTCCTGGACCACAGAGCCCAGGAACAGGGAGGTTTGATGACAGGGAAGAAGCGCCATAGGAGGCGCTGGCGACTCAGCGGGGAGCCCCAGTGTGTGAGGGGGGAGAACAGGTGACACAGCTGGGAGTTCTGGCCCCAGCAGCTGTTGCGGAGCTGCATCCCCGGTGCTCCAGCCTTGGCAGCAGCAGGGTGGACAGCATCTAGAGAGCCCCAGGGGGCTGGGGCAGCAGCAGGGGCAGTCTAGGTAAGGAGAGCAGGGACCTCCCCAGTCCAGCAAATTCCCTCGTTCAGGACCAGTAAGGGTATGTCTACACTACCCCGCTAGTGCGAACTAGCGGGGTAATGTATGCATACCGAACGTGCAAATGAAGCCCGGGATTTGAATTTCCCGGGCTTTATTTGCATAAGCCGGCCGGCGCCATTTTTAAATGCCGGCTTGTTCGAACCCCGTGCCGCGCGGCTACACGCGGCACGGGCTAGATAGTTCGAACTAGCAAGCCATTCCGCACTATCTGTACTCCTCGTGGAACGTGGAACGAGGCGTACAGATAGTTCGGACTAGCAAGCCATTCCGCACTATCTAGCCCGTGCTGCGTGTAGCCGCGCGGCACGGGGTTCGAACAAGCCGGCATTTAAAAACGGCACCAGCCGGCTTATGCTAATGAAGCCCGGGAAATTCAAATCCCGGGCTTCATTAGCAAGTTCGGTATGCATACATTACCCCGCTAGTTCGCACTAGCGGGGTAGTGTAGACATACCCTAAGGTCCTGAGGGTGCTGGACCAGCGAGGTCAACCTGTATTTACACACCTGGGTTACTGCTTGCCTACACATACCCCCACATGGTAAAATAATGTTGTGCAGCAAAGTGGGTATCAGCATACAGCAGCAGTCCCCAAACTTGAGGATCAAGCTTCCCCTTGCCCATCTCAGAGCCAGGTATAGGACTGCAGCTCCGAGGGGGAGGGGTGTGTGTGAGGCTGCAGCTGGGGGTGGTTCTAGGTCTGGGTGGTTCTAGGTCTGGGAACAGGGCCATAGCCCACAGCTATGAGGTGGGGAGTGGGGTTGGAGCCACAGCCGGGCTGTGGGGGAGGCTAGTGGCTGGGCGCGGGGCCAAGTGCAGCTCAACTCTCAGCCTTGCTCCAAGCCTTGGCTGGTGTGGGGCTGTCAGTGGAACTGTGCATAGGCTGGGAATGGGGGCTGGGTGGCACTCCCTCCCTCCCCCCCCATGGAAGCTGACCTGGATCTCACTGAGCCCCCCCAGATGTTTCCTCCATGACCCTTAGGGGTGCATGCCCCACACTTTGGGGACCTCTGGCATACAGTGACCCAAGCATTCACAGTGTACATTTTAAGGATGTTAAAGAATAGTCAACTATCCTATATCCAATAAGCATTTGCGTAGTCAGTCATCTAGTCGATTCCCCCCGCCCCTTGCTGCCTCTATCAGATAGAGGCAGCAAAAAGTGGGGTAAGAGGGGGTATTTCAAAGGGGCAGCAATGCTGTCCCTTTGAAATGCCGAGGCGGCGTTTCAAAGCAGCAGCACCTCCTGGAGCCTGGGGTCAGCTGGGGACTCCCCAGCTGATCCTGGGTGCCGCAGAAATGCCACACAGAGCCCAGGATCATCTGGGGAGTCCCCCACTGACCCCGGGCTCCAGGAGGGTGCTGCCACTTTGAAATGCACAAGAGCCCTCGCTGGGGACTCTTGTACATTTCAAAGCTGGCACCCACGTGCAGCCCAGAGTCAGCGGGACTTCCCACTGGCCCCGGGCTGCACGCCATGTTCTGCATTCCTCCTTTGAAATGTACAAGAGCCCCAGCAGGGGCTCTTGTACATTTCAAAGGAGGAATGCGAAAGTGCCTATTGAGTAGTCGATGGAATTTCCATCGACTACTCAACTAGTAAATTAACCGCAATTTAATATCCTTAGTACATTTCCAAGACAGCTCCCATTTGACAAAAAGGAGAGATGTCCAGGGCCACTTTTCAAACCACTGCCTAGACAGCATTTTCTGATTATGAAAGTGAACATCCCCAGCAACACCATATTGTACACTTTAATTGTATGGTTTGATTAAAGTTAGTTCATGCTATAGAATGCTGAAGAACAGGTATCCACAACACAAGGTACCAAGAGACTGACAATAGACAACATAGAAGGATCTCTACAGTTGGTCTCCCTCCTCCCCAAACCCTAATCCAATCTTTCCACCTACATTTGTGTTTCACTTACCCCCCTGTTCTCTGGTTCAGGTCTCTGTCCCTGCGGTCGTGGTGGAGTTCTCTCTCTGGAAAAAAGACAGTAGAGTTAGCATAAATATAGAGAGATACCTGGTACAGGCAGTCCCCGGGTTACATCAATCCAACTTACGTTGGATCCCTAGTTACAAACGGGGGGGGTCGCATATAGTGCAGGGTGCCTCCCCCACTGTCCAGGGAGACGCGGAACTAGCACCCCCCCCCAGCAGACCAGGGAGACGCGGAGCGGCTTTTCTCGCCGTGGAGGACGCGGGTCTGCTGGGGGGAACAAGACACCAGCCAAAAGGGGGCACCCCAGAGCGGAAAAATTAATTTCCTAGGGAACAGCAGGAGCAGCAGGCAGTGAGAGACCCATTGTGTTACAGTCCCCACCTTGGGAGCAACAGCTCTTTCCCTCTTCAGCACTAGAGCTGCAAGTATCTTAGCGTCACGTGAAATTAACAAGTCCCTTCCAGCCTGGCAGAGGTGAAGCTGAAAAATTACCCAGTGGTGTGGGTGGCAAGAATGGGGAGGAGCAGGGCAGAAGGGAAGAGGGGATAAGCCCCAACCCCACACCCTGGCTGGAGCGGAGCAGGGTAAGCCCCGAGGGGATGGGTCTGGTTGCAAAGTGGGTGAGTGGACAATGAGGACCCACCTGTGGCTAAACTCCTGTTCCCAACACAGAATTTTTCTTTACAATTAATCCTGTGGATAAATTCTCACACACACACACACACACACACACACACACACACACACCCCCCCCCCCCCCCCACAGGAAGGGATTTCCATTTTCTGCTCAGCAGAATACAACAACAGCTTTGATTGTATCAATATTTCACTGTGCTCTCCAATGACTACTGATTACACTTAATACCCATTTCACTGAACCATCTGTAGCAAATTCTATTTGAAACAGTAATATGTATTGAATAAACTTTTTTAGTTATAAAAAACAAAGATTCTGACTATTAAATGAATAACTGGGATCTTTCAGGTACCCCAAAAGGAAGATTTGGATATAGCATGAAACACTGAAACTTATGATCAATTTTTAATTAAAATATCAACCAAAAAAACCTTCATATCAAAACAGTATGGCTGGGTCTACATTGGCACCCCTTTCTGGAAAAGGGATGCTAATGTAGACTTTGGAATAGCAAAATCCGCGGGGGATTTAAATATCCCCCGCGGCATTTGCATTTACATGGCTGCCGCTTTTTTCCGGCTTGGGGATAAGCCGGAGAAAAGCGCCAGTCTAGACGTGATTCTCCGGAAAATAAGCCCTTTTCCGGAGGATCTCTTATTCCTACTTGGATCTCTTATTCCTACTTTCAAGTAGGAATAAGAGATCCTCCGGAAAAGGGCTTATTTTCCGGAGAATCACGTCTAGACTGGCGCTTTTCTCCGGCTTATCCCCAAGCCGGAAAAAAGCGGCAGCCATGTAAATGCAAATGCCGCCGGGGATATTTAAATCCCCCGCGGATTTTGCTATTCCGATGTGTCTAATCTGCATCCCTTTTCCGGAAAAGGGGTGCAGTGTAGACACAGCCTATGTGTTTTTCTTAGAATAAGGAAGTTGTATGAGAATCAGGGTCTTTTACACCTAACTCCAGCTCTCCCCCCCCCCCCAAATATGTACCAGTTCCGACTTACATACAAATTCAACTTAAGAACAAACCTACAGTCCCTATCTTGTACGTAACCCGGGGACTGCCTGTATAACAGTTTCCTGCCATGGCCTGGCTAGTAAAATAGAACAATTAGTGTTTGTTGTATCACACATGTGCAGAGACTGCTGCATTATTGCAGCAGAGTTGCATGCAGTTAGCTTACTAAGCAGAACCAACAGGCCTACCAGTTAGTTGAAATTCCAGTTCCAAAATTCACAAATTGAGATTCTATATTTCTGTGCAGCAACATCCTTGTTACATTTCACAATCAAATGAGCTTGAAAACTGATCAGCCCCATGAGTGTTGTACAAGCTGCTCTAGTCAGATGTTGTTACGCAATGTGGGCGTCTTCAGTTAGTAGAATTCAATTCAAATTAAAATAGAGATTTCCACAGATAAGCAAGAAATAGGGCATGGGACTCCAGGATGCATTTGGTAGATACACCGCCTTCACTTAAGTGTGTCAGATAAGAGATGGTCAACATTGACTGTACGATAATTAAGTTTGTGGTTTCCACAAAGAAGTGGCTGCATTTTGGTTCCTTACCTGGGGTCCTGCTGCCCAGTACTACCCCTTCCATACAAAGGAATAACTTTATCTTGACTGATTCCTGCTTTACATACGGGACACACCTGCCTGTTTGGCCTGGTCTCTAACCACTAAAAAAGAGAAAATTAAAACAAAGTAATTAAAGCATCATGAGAACATCTGTCACACAAAAGCCAGCCAAATAGATTTCTACAGCTATTCAGAAAAAACAAGGTGGCAAACTGCCTACTATTGGGAAATGCTGAAGTGCCTCCAATTTAGGCAGTACTTGGTGTAGTTTAGCATAGTACACTGCTGTACCACATCTGCGGAAGTGTACATATGTAATTTGGCTGGTGAAAACTGTTAACTACACTGTAGAAACACCCTACACTGACCTGGGGAAGGATTATCCTCATCTCATCTCTAACTTCTATAATTTTAACACACACACAGTATGGGTGTAACAGGAAGGCTGTGTCTACACTGGGTCACTTATTCCTGAAAATCAACCGCTTTTCCGGAATAAGCTGCGAGCTGTCTACACTGGCCCTTGAATTTCCGGAAAAGCAACGATGCTCTACTGTACAAAATCAGCCGCTATTCCGGAAAAACTATTCTGCTCCCACTCGGGCATAAGTCCTTATTCCGGAACACTGTTCTGGAAAAGGGCCAGTGTAGACAGCCCAGTAGTCTTTTCCGGAAAAAAGCCCCGATCGCGGAAATGACGATCGGGGCTCTTTTCCGGAAAAGCGCGTCTACATTGGCCACAGATGCTTTTCCGGAAAAAGGGCTTTTCCAGAAAAGCAGCCTGCCAATGTAGATGCTCCTTTTCCGGAAATACTTATAACGAAAACTATTCTGTTTTAAGCATTTCTGGAAATTCATGCCAGTGTAGACACAGCCTGTGTGGCAAGAGAAGGGCTTCACGTTTTTAATCTACATACTAAGCCGTCTCAGCTATTGTATGTAACCTCCCTGGATCACTGAAGTATTTGAGTGGTTAAGACACTGAAAAAAGGGGACTTTTGGTCTATGCTTTTCTTTCTCTGGAAAAACGGATTGCAAATTATTGCATGTTAAGTTTCATTAGTACATTCTAGTTGCCCTGGAGAGAAGGAAGTGTGCTTAGCAAGATAAGGGGATATTGCAGCTTCTGACAGAATACCCCAGAGAGCTGAAGGGGTTATTGTCTTTCATCAGCTCCTATTACAAAGTAAGAAGAACACCATCTTACCTGGTGTAAACAAGGCCAACTGTTGGTATTCCCAGGGTGATTTGATCACAGGGCAGAAAGAGAAGGGGAAAAAGTAGTTACTAACTCACACTGAGATTTGGCAAATAGAGTATATTGGGGACAGCATGCTTAAGGGAAAGCAGAAGGTTAAAAAAAATCCAGCAATGTCAGTACCATAACTGCATTAAAGTCAGACCTCCTCTAGCCCTTCTAGTTAATAGCATCTGACACTGGGTTGCCCTGATGTGGTTACTGTACATCACAGGTGGGCAAGAGGCTGCCAGCAGGCTGGATGCACAGTGCAGCAGCAACAGCAGCAGCAGCTTTAAACATGGCTGCTCTATTCTGGGAGTGAGGAAGGAGGCTTTGTGCTCTGTCCCACCCCTCAGCAAAACCTCTCAGCTCCCACTGACCAGTTTCCAACCAATAGCAGCTGAGATATTTTGCTGGCAGCAGGGGCAGCCAATGAAGCCTCCCCCCCACCGCCCACCTTCACCCTGCCAGAGCAGAGCCACATGGACCAGCTTGTGAGTGCAGCCTTAGGTTCCTGCAGGGCTGTTGACTGGGAGCTGCCTAGGTAAGCGCCTCCCAGCCAGAGCCTGCCTCTGCCCCCCCCCCCCCCCCCAACTACCTGCCCCAGGCCACCACCCAGACTCTCTGTACCCCTTTCCCCCAGGTCACAACTCCCTCCCAGACCCTGCACCCTCTCCTAGAGCTCCTGCCTGAGGCCAGAATCCTCTCCTGCATCGCATACTCCCTCCTGGATTCTGCACTCCAAGCCTCCACCCCAGATCACAACCCCCTCCTTCACCCAAACTCCCTCTCAGACTCTACACACACCCTGTCCCAGACCCCAAACTCCCTCAGCAGAAATGTGGCCCTTGACCATTGCCAAAATCTTGGCGTGGCCACTGCATTAAAAATTATTGCTCACCCCTGCTGTACATTCAACTTCTGGTCCCTGTACTCTCACCATTTAGGAGTTCTACAATACTGTACATCTGCACACAAGGCATACACAAGGGCTGTGTCTACACTGGGCCACTTATTCCGGAAAATCAGCCGCTTTTCCGGAATAAGCTGCGAGCTGTCTACACTGGCCCTTGAATTTCCGGAAAAGCAACGATGCTCTACTGTACAAAATCAGCCGCTATTCCGGAAAAACTATTCTGCTCCCGCTCGGGCATAAGTCCTTATTCCGGAACACTGTTCTGGAAAAGGGCCAGTGTAGACAGCCCAGTAGTCTTTTCCGGAAAAAAACCCCGATCGCGAAAATGGCGATCGGGGCTCTTTTCCGGAAAAGCGCGTCTACATTGGCCACAGACGCTTTTCCGGAAAAAGGGCTTTTCCGGAAAAGCAGCCTGCCAATGTAGACGCTCCATTTCCGGAAAAACTGAAAACGGAATAGTATTCCGTTTTAAGCAGTTCCGGAAATTCATGCCAGTGTAGACACAGCCAAGGACTTAAATTCACCTTTCTGGACCTTCTTGCACAGATTCTGCTCTCTGATCCCATGAACTCATGTCCTAGGCAAACATCCAAATTAATAAGATGCCAGCTGTATGACATTAGGATTTTAAGAATTAAGGGAGGATCACATGGCTAAAATGCTGAGAGGGGTAGAGAGAAATATACATTATGAAGCATGCTGTTAATTCTAAAATGGGTATGAAGCATGTGGAACAGAGTAGGGTTATTCTAGCTTCTTTAAGACACATAACTTCAAATCGAAGTCCTTGCAGTAACTTTTTAAAAAATGTCAAAACTAAACAATAACAGGCCACAAGACAAGACTGCTTATCAAAGGACACTTGAAATCAACTGCTCTCTTGGGGTATGTCTACACTAGCCCCCAGTTTGAACTAGGGTGGCTAATGTAGGCATTTGAAGTTGCAAGTGAAGCCCGGGATTTAAATATCCCGGGCTTTATTTGCATGTTCCCGTCCGGTCGCCATTTTTAAATTCCACTAATCTGAAGTAACTGCCCACGGCTACAGGCGGCAGTGAAACGGTAATTCAAACTAAGTCCTTAGTTCAAATTAACTGTTACACCTCATTCCAGGAGGAGTAACAGTTAATTCAAACTAAGGACTTAGTTCAAATTGCCGTTTCACTGCCACGTGTAGCCGCGGGCAGTTACTTCAGATTAGTGGAATTTAAAAATGGCGACCGGACGGGAACATGCAAATAAAGCCCGGGATATTTAAATCCCGGGCTTCACTTGCAACTTCAAATGCCTACATTAGCCACCCTAGTTCAAACTGGGGGCTAGTGTAGACATACCCTTGGTGGTATAAACAATATGCAGATTATCCTCCCAAAGACAGAAACTTCAATCCTGGTGTAAAAGTCACCCCATTTAGGTGGTTTAATAAAAAAGCTGTAATCACAAGAAGGTTCCATTGTAAGAAAATCCTGGTAACAAGGACCTCCACCTGACATGTTGACACGAGAAACCACATTCTACTTGCTTACACTCATGCAACCACAAAGGTTAACCGAGACCAGAATTTAATCCATAGAGTGAAAAAACCCACACAATTAGCAATATCAACCCTTGATAAACTGTTACATTAAAAAATGAACACAGATTTATTTCCTGTTGTTGCATCTTTTGACTAGTAACATTTGAGGCAAAAGACACCCTTGCAGACCACTGATGTTTTGTGGAAAAGCAGGGCAATCTAGTTTAATGCTCAAACCTGGACAAGACACATAGGAAGCTTAACATTTTAATTGTGTTTGTGGGACATCTGCACAAATTGGACAGACTGTGGACCTGAAGAGCTAGGTGTCATTACCATGGTGGTATGGGGGGGAAAAATGTTACATCCTCAGCTCCTAGATGATAAAAGTTTATTTGCCACAGCTCACAAATTCTGTCCTACCTAAGGAAAACAGCATACTGACCAGAAGAGGTGCCCACACAGGCTGATAACTGCATCCTTGGCAGTGTCTAAACAGATGTTACATTCAAAAGTGCTGTCCTGATTAGTATTGTCCCCAGCACCATTACTGCTGCTGCCACTGGTCCCTCCAGTACTGGAGTTTTCAGTGGATGTAGATGCTGTGGGCCCTTTACTTGCCATCTTCAGGAAGTAATCAGATCCAAGGTCAGTAAAATCTTCCAACTGGAATCCTATGAGACAGAAATTCCACTTGCATTACACTGTTACATTCTTATCCTATTTGAAACTGAAAGATAAAAAAAAATATTAAGATTACGTGCCCAAGAGTCATTTGGATATCAGATTCCAACATCTCAATTTTATGGTCGTCAAGAGGACTTATTTTTTTTTTAAAGAAGTTAAGCTATCTTGAATGTCATATGGCTTAGCTGTTGACATCACTTACATGTTAAAATTTTGGGTGCACTGACTGAATAGCACACTCAACCCAAGGCTGAAAATTAAGACAGGTTTCCCTTCTCCATCTTGTAAATGTTACCAAACAGCAGTTATTCTGCAACATTCATTGTTCATGTATGTTCATTTAGTTATATGTGCGCTGCCCAAAATTCAGTATAGGGCACAAATGTCTGAACACAGCCTGGTAAAGTGTTTAACAAAGGAACAGGTCAGGAAAGCGAAGTCACCCCTTTCTTCTAGAAGTCAGTGAAGTTTACAAGAAAACTAGGGGCCTTTTTTATCCCCCCCCCCCCCCCCAGCTCAGATTGAACATACTGTACTGGTCATTCAGTGCACCTATGGGTTGTTTTTTTTTAAACATCCATTAGTTCAGGTTACCAGGAGTCTGGGAAAATAAGGTGGATGGAAGTGATCCTTGCACCAGGGTGGATTGATTTAAATAGTCAATTTTAGATTTATTTTGAACTGATTTTTTTTTTTTTAGTTAATACGCGTGGGCTGTGTCTACACTAGCATGAATTTCCGGAACTGCTTAGAACGGAATACTATTCCGTTTTCAGTTTTTCCGGAAAAAGAGCGTCTACATTGGCAGGCTGCTTTTCTGGAAAAGCCCTTTTTCCGGAAAAGTGTCTGTGGCCAATGTAGACGCGCTTTTCCGGAAAAGAGCCCCGATTGCCATTTTCGCGGTCGGGGCTTTTTTCCGGAAAAGACTACTGGGCTGTCTACACTGGCCCTTTTCTGGAACAGTGTTCTGGAATAAGGACTTATGCCCGAGCGGGAGCAGAATAGTTTTTCCGGAATAGCGGCTGATTTTGTACAGTAGAGCATCGTTGCTTTTCCGGAAATTCAAGGGCCAGTGTAGACAGCTCGCAGCTTATTCCGGAAAAGCGGCTGATTTTCCAGAATAAGTGGCCCAGTGTAGACACAGCCATTGATTCTTACTGGTTGGTAAAAATTAAAACATGTTAACTTGCAACTGAATATAGCTTTTGTACTAAAATGTCATACTACTTTTTGCTAACTATGGGATGCACTGTATCTACACATTTAAGCAATTATACAGCTTAATTTATCTTAATGGAGATTCTTAACGTAATCATTTGTCCATAAAAATGCGGTTTTTGTCTAGTGATAGAAATGTAGCCATGTTAGTCTGGTGTAGCTGAAGCAAAATACAGGACTATGTGTATCCTTTGGTATATATGGTTGTGACTATTTTCTTCCACTATTTGATCTGAGGAAGTGGGTCTGGCCCACGAAAAGCTCATCCCCTAATAAACCATCTTGTTAGTCTTTAAAGTGCTACATAATCCTGTATTTTGGTTTTTGTCTGTCATTTTTATCAAGCTCACATTTTAAATGAATTCCACAAACAAAAACAGCATTTTACATTTTAGCTATTAAATAGGACTACCTTAAATGTATCAAATACATAAGAAAAAAGTTTAATAATGCTTTGCATTTGAAACTAGCTGACTTATTAAAACAAGGAAATATTATCTGCAGTTAGTGAACAGATATGAATATTTCTGGTGACCATGTCCTTCAAGTTCTCAGGACCAGTAGATCTCATCTTCCCATACCCAATTTTAATTGCTACATTGGGAGAGGAAGACAAACGTTCCTGCTTTTTCCTTCTTAACTTTGATTGAACTATTTTAATAAACTAAAATTTGAACAGTTAGCCCCTCTTCTACAGGTGCAGAATCTCCTGTCAAAATCTGGCTTAGCACTTGAACAAGTTTTGGCTCCAGATGCTTAGTGACAAACTTACAGTTCAGAGGTCTGACTTTCTTTGGAACTCAGCAGCACCCAGGATACCGAGGACTGAACATCCTGGTTGTTTGTACAGCTCATGTTAACATTGTAACCCATGCAGCACATGTTGGGTATGTCTGCTCAATAGGATTCTCTCTCTACTAAAACATAACTGCCATAAACCTCAGTATGGGATTTCCATGACATGTGAATCCCAAAGCACTTATCAGAATGGAGACAGCATGGGCATAAAGCACATCCATCTCAGGGACTAGAGACATACATACTTTTACTGTCCAACAGAGATACCGAAATTCTACTCTGATTTTTAATGCAAAAATCAAGAACAAATCTATACCTGCTGAGTTAGTCACAATTAACCAAGACAGAACAATTTAAATGTTAGTCCATTGTACTTGAGGGCTGTGTCTAGACTGGCATGATTTTCCGGAAATGCTTTTAACGGAAAAGTTTTCCGTTAAAAGCATTTTTGGAACAGAGCGTCCAGATTGGCATGGACGCTTTTCCGCAAAAGCACTTTTTGCGGAAAAGCGTCTGTGGCCAATGTAGACGCGCTTTTCCGCAAAAAAGCCCCGATCGCCATTTTCGCCATCGGGGCTTTTTTGCGGAAAACAAATCTGAGCTGTCTACACTGGCCCTTTTGCGCAGAAGCTTTGCGCAAAAGGGACTTTTGCCCGGACGGGAGCAGCATAGTATTTCTGCAAAAAGCACTGATTTCTTACAGTAGGAAGTCAGTGCTTTTGCAGAAATTCAAGCGGCCAATGTAGACAGCTGGCAAGTTTTTCTGGAAAAGCGGCTGATTTTCCAGAAAAGCTGGCCAGTCTAGACACAGCCTACATGAAAAAGACAAGGAGCTCAGATACAAATATGCTGAAAATCTGTAGGTGTCTAGAAATCCACGAGACAGAGAGACGACTGTCCAAAACTGTCACAAATGCACAGAATGTAAGTAGTTTATGAAAGGTTCTAGTTGCCCCTTCCAAATGACTGAAAAACTTACCCCCCCCCCCAGTAATAAAAGTCAGCTTCCTGAGTGATGCTGAAGCACACAAGGGCTACGTCTACACTGGCCCCTTTTCCGGAAGGGGCATGGTAATTTTTGAGATCGTAATAGGGAAATCCGCGGGGGATTTAAATATCCCCCGCGGCATTTAAATAAAAATGTCCGCCGCTTTTTTCCGGCTTTTAGAAAAGCCGGAAAAGAGCGTCTACACTGTCCCCGATCCTCCGGAAAAAGCGCCCTTTTCCGGAGGATCTTATTCCTACTTTCTAAAAGCCAGAAAAAAGCAGCGGACATTTTTATTTAAATACCGCGGGGGATATTTAAATCCCCCGCGGATTTCCCTATTACGACCTGTGAAATTAATATGCCCCTTCCGGAAAAGGGGCCAGTGTAGACGAGCCCCATGGGTTTTAAAGCAGGGGTGGGGAACCTAAGGCCCAGGGGCCACTCGCCTGGATTTGGCCCCTGAGGCTCAGAGCTGCAATATTGCTGGCACTCCAGTCCCACCCCTTCCTAGGTCTGGAGCACACAATCTACTAGCCTAGGCCCTACTAGACTCTGGTGTGTGAGGGGGATGTGGGGAGTGTCTTTCTCCTCCTCAGTCTGAGGCCATGTCAATGAGGATTTGTTTCTTGGATTTTTTGCTTCTCACTTGTGTGCAACCCCCCCGCCCCAACTGATCTTTCTGTGGGTCAGCAGCCCCCAGACCCAAAAAAGTTTTCACCCCTGTTTTAAAGGTTTGTTAGATAGTTACTGAAGCCTACACTCTTACACTGTCTTATTTAACCTAGTTTGTAACAAAATCTTTGGAACACAGAATCTTATATTTGTCTGTAAAGCACCATGCACACTCCTATGGTCTTGTATAAATAATAATGCCTGTACACTTGAAATTAAAGAGACAGTCAGTATTAGGGATGTAAGCGACTAATCGACTACTCGACAATCCGATAAGCAAAAGCTTATTGGATAGTTGACATACTAGTCAACTAGTCGCTCCCCCCCCTTGCTGCCTCTATCACAAAGAGGCAGTGGGGGGGGGGGAAGAGGAGGATGTGATTGGGGGAGCTGGCTTAAAAGCCAGTTCTCCCCAGCCCCAGCCCCAGCCCCAGCTCCAGCTCCGTGGGAGGGGGCAGGGCACAGCGGCAGCGTTCCAACTTAAATGTACAAGAGCCCCAGTGGGGACTCTTGTAAATTTCAAAGGCGGAATGCTGTGCTAGTCCTTATTGACTAATCAAATAATCAATGGAAATCTCATCCACTATGCGATTAGTTAATCAAAATTTAACATCCCTAGTCAGTATGATATCCAGAGAGCAAGAAGCACATTTGATCATTCCATAATAACTGGATCACTTCTGCTCTAACTAGAACAGACTCAGAAGTTTGAGGTGTAAATTCTAAGATACCAGCTTCACTCAACCACCTGAATTTGTTAAAAAGAAATGCCAGGCAGAAAAGTAGACTTTAAAAGAAAAAAAAAAGGCAATGTTAACCAGCCAGACCAACCCCTTTTGGTATTTGATTCAGGGCTCAGATGGAGACACCCTAAGCACCTCACAATCCATTGTTTCTTTTGAGTTAAATAATAAAAACAAAGTGGGGAGAAATGATGATGTACGAAAGGTGCTAATATAGGTTTGCTAAATCTTTGCTCTTTAAGCCAGTTCAAGTCCCACTTCACAAATGCCAGAACCAAAGAAATTCAAGGGAAGAGAAGGTACAAAAGTTCATCTCGTGGAAAGTTTTCAAAGATTTTCCACTTGTCTTCCCTTGTTCTGTTATCAATACATTTGCATGAAAACAAAATATTTAAGTGTCCATCTGTTCCTGCTGTTGATTCCTGCATTTGAAGTCATCGTCATCCTCTGTGATGTAACGGACTGCTGTGAAAATGACTGATATCACAGCATTTCACATTACTACTTGAGGTAGAGAAGGAAGAGCAGGAACAGATGCTCTGTTAAGAAAACAAGAAAATTTTGTTTTCATGCAGATGTCCTTAAACAAGGGGGGGGGGGGGGGGGAAGAAGGTATATGGGAAGGGATATAACATGCCTCCCTTTAGGTTATCCAGGCTTCTCTGGAGTCAGTCGGGTTGAAAGAGCAGATGAATACTTAAGGAGAAAAGGGGTCTTAAAGAAGTAGATGGCACTTTGAGACTTGAAGGTTCCATGGCAGTTGAGAGCAACAGATGGTCTGAGAGACTGAGGAAGAAATAGCCTGGGAAACTGGTGAGTTTTATGTGCTCATCTCTGTGCCTGCCAGAAGCAACTGGAGAGAAGATACCTAGCATGCATTTCCAAAAATATTTTGTGAAGATAGAGTGGAGTAGAGAAGTGAGGGGAATGATGCACCAGGAAACACAGGGCTGGAGCACCACACAGTGAAAGAGACCAAGTGTCTGGGTCTAAGAGAAATGAGATATTTGCCAGAGATACAGTGATGTGCCTCTGAAAACTGAGGAACTTCACAGAAAAAAGTGGTCATGACATTTTTAATCAAGGCATCCAAAAATCTCAATGGCAAAGAGCACAGATGGACAACAATTCAGAACGTAAGATAGAAAGCACCAGAAGATAATGTCACCTAAGGGCACGTGTACACAGCAGGTCAAAAGTCAAATTAAGCTATGCAACTTGAGCTACAACAATTGCATAGCTGAAGTCAAAATAGCTTTATTCAGCTTTTGGTCCTGCTGCGTAGACAGCAAGTCCAATGAAGAACAATCTTCCTTCAACTTCCCTTACTCCTCGTGAAATGAGGGTTACAGGAAACGGACTAAGTCCTCCACCTCGACATTATTTTGAAATAATAGCTTGCGGTGTAGACATGCTCTTTGTTATTTTGGAATAACATCAGTTATACTGAAATAATGCTTCTGTGTAGACATAGCCTAAGTAATAAATCATTTGTAAATATAAAACATTTAGAAATTTTATATAAAAAAATATTAAGATAACTACTTTCCAATTGGGCTCTGAGTCATTTACTACAGCTTAACATTTTTAGTTATTTCACTTTGCTATATAGGTCTTAAATATGAGATTTAAAGAAACATTGTCCAGTTAAAAAACTTGTTTAGTAAAATGGGCAAAGAAACTTATTTTTCTAATGTATCATACTGTTATGTTTGAGATCACAAAAAATTGAACAAATTTTTCGAGCCTAGTTTGCTTTTCATGACACATTCTCTTTTATTCTGAGGTAAACAGGATGAAGTTGAATAAGGACAAATGCAAAGTGCTCCACTTAGGAAGGAACAATCAGTTTCACACATACAGAATGGGAAGCGACTGTCTGGGAAGGAGTACGGCAGAAAGGGACCTAGGGGTCATAATGGACAATAAGTTAAACATGAGTCAACAGTGTGACGCTGTTGCAAAAAAAAAAAAAGCAAACATAATTCTGGGATGCATTCACGGGAGTGTTGTGAGCAAGACACGAGAAGTCATTCTTCCGCTCTACTCTGCGCTGGTTAGGCCTCAGCTGGAGTCTTGTGTCCAGTTCTGGGCACCGCATTTCAAGAAAGATGTGGAGAGATTGGAGAAGGTCTAGAGAAGAGCAACAAAAATGATTAAGTCTCAGAGTGGTAGCCGTGTTAGTCTGGATCTGCAAAAGCGACGAGGAGTCCTGTGGCACCTTATAGACTAATATATGTATTAGAGCATACGCTTTCGTGGGCAAAGACCCACTGCGTTAGATGCATGTCAGACATGCATCTGACGAAGTGGGTCTTTACTCCAATAAATCTGTTAGTCTATAAGGTGCCACAAGACTCCCGGTCAAAAATGATTAAAGGTCCAGAAAACATGACCTATGAGGGAAGACTGAAAGAACTGGGCTTTAGTTTAGAAAAGAGAAGACTGAGAGGGGACATGATAGCAGTTTTCAGTATCAAAAAAGGGTGTCACAGGGAGGAGGGAGAAAACTTGTTCTTCCTGGTCTCTGAGGATAGGACAAGAAGCAATGGGCTTAAACTGCAGCAAGGGAGGTTGAGGTTGGACATTAGGAAAAAGTTCCTAATTGTCAGGGTGGTCAAACGCTGGGATAAATTGCTGGGGGCTGGGCTGTGGAATCTCAATCACTGGAGATATTTAAGAGCAGACTAGACACCTATCAGGTATGATGAGTAACTGCTCTTGGGAGCCGATTTTGAGAGCAGCTGCTTGTGACGCTACACCTGCCTGTCACCGGAGCTAGGCGGAGGATTCAGTCAGGTGACACTTTGTTGGGGAATCTGAACAAAGGAGGAGGCCTGGCACCCTGGAGGGCTGTGAGCAGTTGCTAGGTGTGTGGGTTAGTTTTCGGCTGACTTAGGGAGAAGGGAGCCTAGCTGGCTTGGGAGGCCGGGGCAAGGGCCCCCTATCCCCAAGACAGATTGTACTGAATGCTCCTGGTTCCTGTAACAAGTAGTCTGGGCTACACTGTGTCCCTGTCGACGAATAAACCTTGCTGGCTGAGTCTCACCTCTGACTGCAGATGGGGGTGCAGGGCCTGGTGACTCCCTCACACTTCGTGACAGTAGCATATTTGTGATAAATCATTGATTTTTATCCAGCCCGCTGATGAATTAAACTTAAGCACCTTAAATCAATAAAACAATTTGAACTATTTACTAGCAACCACCATACCATCACCTACTCCTATTTATTAATAAAGGCCAAGACAAAGTGCAAGCAAATGCATTTTGTAATGTGCCAAGTCTGGAGCAAACTTGAACAGTGTGGAGTCTACTGATGCAAGTTCTCTACTGAGAACACTATGTTGCTGGCTGTAGGAACTAGGGATGTAAGCAACTAGTTGCTAAGCATATGCTTATCAGAGAGTCGACTAGTGACTCGACTAGTTGCTTTCCCCCCCACCCCCCTTGCTGCCTCTATCAGAGAGAGGCAGCAAGGCGGAGGGGGGGGAGAGCTGGCTTAAAAGGCGGCTCCTCCCAGCATGGTCTCCATGCTGCTGCTTGCCCCCCCCCCCCCCCCCAGCACCACTGCCTCTATCAGAGGCAGCAGCATGGGGAGGGGGCAGGGGAGGCTGCCACAAAACAGCCTCTGCCTGCAGCGGGCCCAGGCTTGCCACGGACACATGCTCGAAGCAGCCCCTGTCCACAGTGGCCCAGGCTGGCCATGGGCAGAGGCTGCTCCAGCAGCAGCTGCTGTCCACAGGGGGTCCCAGCAGGGACAGGGGCTGCTGGACCCAGTGTGTGCTGGGACTAAGCAAGCCCAGCACAGTCCCGGCTCGTGCCAGGTCTGGGACCTACCCCTGCTGTGGCTCTGCAGTTTAAACATAGTAAGAGCCGGGCTGCCTGCGCGCCCGGCTGTTACTACATTTCAACTGCAGAGCCACAGCGGGGTCATCTCCTGGACCCGGCATGAGCCGGGACTGAGCAAGCCTTCCCTTATCGACTAATCATGCAGCTGATAAAAATTGTATCGATTATATGATTAGTGAATTACCCGCCTCTTAACATCCTTCGTTTGAAGTCACAGCAACAGAAGTAGCCTCAATTATCATTTATGCAGCGGTACTACATCCAAGAGACTCTCTCTGAGGATGTCATGGCTCCTTCCCCACTCTGGCATGATAAATGCAGAAGTGGGGGCCAGCAAGTGTACCCCAAAGCCTTATCTACCAGGCTTTGGTATAAAACTTCCCCCAAGATCTTAAAAACCTAGATCTTGGGAATAAAACTTCCGCTGCCACCACCCAAATGTTGCTAAAGAAACCAGGGGAAAGATCATTTGGGAAATCTTCCCCCTAAAACAAAAATCAGGGCACACAAGTAACCACTGCCAGGTTAATAAAAGAAAAGAAAGAACTTTTATTATTACAACAATATTCCTGTGCAACCATAATGACTATATGGGAAGGTAACAAAATATACTCATGGAGAAACTCCATGGGCCTAGAACTTAGTTACAAAGAAAAGCCAAAACATCTTTTAAGCAGTGCCAGATACCAGATCCCATACCCAACCCTTAAAACAATAAAGCCTAACGAAACTGCCTAAACTTTACCCTGCTTACAGAAAGTGAAGAATGGTGTCTTGGAGAGAGAGAGAGACATGCTTGTCCCTGCCTGTAGCTGCAGAGGACTCCCACAGAGAGACAAAGGGAGAAAGGAAAAAACCCAAATTCCTTTGTCCCAGTTTGAAAGTCCCACCTACATTCCTACTGGTCACTCCACCTGGCTAGGTGTAGTTAACCCCTTAATCCCCAGGCTGCTGGCTAACCATCATAATCATGACAGAGGAGATGGTCATTTGAACATTTTCATAGAAGTTTAATTTATCTAATTTTATTCTAATGGCAATAAGATGAAACTGCCAAACTGAAATTTCAGATGTGACACATGAACCCAATCTCAAAAAAAAAAAAAAAAAACCTCGGAAACACAGACTATGAACCGAGTATTTTAATACTACCTACTTTCCAATTTCCAGAATTTTAAATGTTTAAGTTAAGTGCCATTCCTTGTTATATAGAAATTATTTTTAAATTAAGATTTTGCTAAAAATTATACATTTACTTAATCTGTTATCCTAAGCTTCTTTTGAAGGTACTGATCCATTGGGGGGAAAAAAATCACTGACAGAAGACTGCTACAGACTGGAGTGCACAGACAGTAGAAAAGTTAATAGCATTACTCCAAGTGTCCTTGCAAATTGTCTCCGTGCAAGACAGGTGACTTCACAGAAGAAACTAAAAATGTAATGAACAAGGTTGCCAGATACTTTCACAAAAATAGTGAACATGGTGGGGAAAAAATTGGTTGAGCAAACAACAAAAATGCATGTCTGGTATTTTCTGTTGTTTTTAAACAGACACCTGGCAACCCTAGTAACGAATTCGCTCTGAGCACCCAAAAAGCATTCAAGGCCTAAGCAAAGCCACTCCCTGCCCTGAATAATTTAGAACCTAAATTCAGATATGGAACTCCATGAAAACTATAATAAATAAAATAGGATAGGAATAAGGGTTACAGGAATGAGTTCGGGTGGTTAAATTGTGAAGCATCTAAACATCTCGATAAAAATGTTAAGATTGCAATTACTTGCTTCCCACAAGCAACAAAGCAGAGATGAGAGTAGAACCCACACAACCAACTATTCATTTCAATATTGCTCTGAAACTGCAAAGGCCACCAAGTCGGTCGGGAAGGGACCTCAGGTAGCGCGCCCAAAGAGGAGGCTAGAAGGGAGCTCATAGGGAGAAAGCAGCGCAGGCAGACTCCTCCGGAGTGCGTTCATAGTGGGGAAGGGAAAGGGGGAAATGAGGGACCCCACCCCGGGAAGCCGCTGCAAGTGGAGAGGGGCAACGGCGTGATAGGCGGGCTCCGGTTAACTCGGGAGAGGGTGATCAATCCTGAAAACAAACAGTCGGGCTGGCAGGGAGAAAGGACGCGCCAGGCTCCACCAGACAAGGAGGCAGGCAGTGTCTGCTGACCAGGACTGAGGCGGTGGACCACGGCAAGAGAGAGGAACATCGGGACTGCCTAGCAGTTCTAGAGGCAGACGACTGCGGGGAGCAGGGCCCCCGCCCTGCGGGTGTCACGACTGCCCAGCCAGTCTCCCTGCACGGGGACGAGCAAGCCGAGGCAGAGAGCGTTTGCGGTTTAGGCTGCCCCGCTCTCACCTCCGCGTCCCCGCACTCACATTTGGTTGACCAGCTTCTGCCGGAAGTTTGCGCTGCGCCAGTTACTTTCCTGCCTGGACACATCCATCCCCGCCACAGCTCGTCCCAACCGCCGCGCTTCCCTCCGCCACTGACGACAATCCCCCAAAGGCTAATGCGAAAGTGACATCAACTTCCGACACAATAGGCGCGCTATTGCGCTGGAAAATGAAGCCTCCGTTGGTCTCGTTCTCGCCAATTGCTCTTACCCCCGTGATGCATGTTGAGAAACGTAGTCCAGCTGCTTCCATAGTCGCGGGGGGTACGACCCCGACGCAATGGTGGAAGAGGTAGTTCTGAACAGTCTCTGGGCTAGCTCGTCGTATGTAGAGAGCTGCTACCGATGACACTGTGCTACTTAGGGAGAATTTCGGGGCAGTGAGTATGATCAGTAGCTCTGTTGACGCCACTACCCTTCGCCCTGCCAACTCCTATGTGTAGGTCTTTGCTTACTCTTTTTTAAAAGGGGTTAAAGGGAGAAAAGGGGCTAAACAGAGGAGGGGGATGAAAACTGACTGGGCCTGGGGGCGAAGCGCCTGCAGGCAGGCTTCGAATCGGTGCTGGGACAAACTCAGGGCTGGTGGGGGAGGAGCGGCAGGAAAACTCCGCAACACGGAGGGCAAATCCCCAGCACAGGCAGGGCAGAAGGGGTAAAAACAGTTACCCCATGGGAATGAGGCACCAGTCAAAGGGTGGCTGTGGCAGAGGGGCTTTTTATTATTTGCTTAAACCTGCTTTTTTTATATATAATTTACTCAAATCAGAGGCACTGAGCATGCTCAGTAGGGCTGCAGATGCCCCTGCCTTTCTCCCTTCCCTTGCTATGAAGAAGTTTTTGCTCAGTGCATTTTAAAAGGGTTAACAATGGAAAAAGGGGCTAAAGAGAGGACATGAATTCTCATAACATTTCACACATTTGTGTTGTCTGCTGCCCATAAATCACTGAATTGCAGTCCCGTCGCTGTAACCCATGTTATGTGTAGCTTTGCTCCTTGCAAATGTTATTTCTGTTACTTGTATTACTCAGTGCAATGCATGGCATTGCACTAAGTGTTTTTGTTTTAATAGCTACTGCTCAAAAACGCTTAAGTCAATAGCTAATAGTCAAAGTAAGAATAAGAGCCTCCGGAAAAGGGCACTTTTTCCGGAGGATCGGGGCCAGTCTAGACGCTCTTTTCCGGCTTTTTAAAAAGCCGGAAAAAAGCGGCGGACATTTTTATTTAAATGCCGCGGGGGATATTTAAATCCCCCGCGGATTTCCCTACGACGACTAGTGAAATTTACATGCCCCTTCCAGAAAAGGGGCCAGTGTAGACGTAGCCAGTCTGATGAGAAAACCCTGCTCCAGATGCTAATGACCCCTCACATACCTACACCCAAATCACTAATTATCAGGCCAATTCTAGGAAAGAGTCCTCTATGGTTATGCTGACCACACATACTGATTTTTCCAGGACTGTCCCAATTTTAAGGACTCTGTCCTGGTGCCCCATCAAGCAGTGAAATGTTCCGGAAAACTGTGCCAGACATTTCACTACTTGATGGGGACTCAAACTTACAGGAAGAAGTGACTGAGAGTCCCTTGGTCCTGGCGCAGTGCAGCAGCAGTATCCTCCCCCCCCCCCAGAGCACATAGGCAGCTCCCATTGGAGCTTTGCTGCCTGGGGCAGGCTTCTGATGGCGCACGGTTCTGGCCACTCCACCACCCACTATCCCACCACCGTGTGGCCCCCTTCCTCCCCCACGGGACTGCCTCTGTCACACAGAGCCTCCAATGCAGCTGCCTCCTCCACATGTGCAGGCAGCGGCTGATTACAGCAGCTGCTGCTGCTGGGGGGGAGGTGGCCAGGTCTGAGGCAAAAGGTGCTGAGTAGTCACTCCCGGACTGTGACAGGGCGCCTGCCCTGCACTGGGCCTTTAAGCCCAAGACGCAGGCCTTGAGCCTTAGGGTGGCTGGAAGAACCCAGCTGAAATGGTTAGGCTAATGAGCCCCAGCTGTCAGAGATCTGGGACGCCCGGCTGGCTAGGCAAGCCCAGCCGTCAGCTATAAAGGGAGGAGCACAGTTTGCTAAGGGGGTTAGGGGAGGGCTGACAGGGGAGGAAGCAGGAGCTCCTTCGAGGGAGCCAAGCTGCAGGTGACCAGCAAAGGCTGGAGGAGGGCCAGCCAAGACTTCCCCTGGCTAGGGGCTGGAAACAAAGCCCCTGGCTTGCGGGCAGATCATTAGGCCGACTAGGTAAGCTGAGCCGTTGAGACAAATGCCTATGATGAGCAACCCATACAGACTGTAACTTGCCCTGAGAGGGGCTATATGAGGACAGTCAGGGGGCACTGAGGCACACTGGGGGTGTGCACCCCCTGACACGGACCTTGGCACTTTTGAATTGCTGCCTGAGCCCCAGCATGGGCTGCATGGAACCCAGGTGGGGTTTGGGCTAGGTGCCCCCCATGCGCTGCCACTCTCTCTCCCCCATGCCCCTCCCCACCCCATTGGAGGAATGGCAGTGAGCCTGGTCTGGCGGGGAAGGTTGGGGTTTCTTCACACACCCCGCACACCCTCCCAGTGGGAAGCCGGACCTGGTGCTGCAGCCCCGCAGCTTCGCTGGGATCCCTGCTGCATGGGGGGGGGGGGCGGGAACTGAGCTCCCTCTCCCTTCCCCCTGCTGAGGGAACGACAGCGTGCTGCCTGGAGGCTTTCCCTGCTACAGCAGGGTGCCAAGCCAGGTAAGCGTCCCCCCCTCATGCCCAGACCCCCCACCCAAACCCCCTCACTCCTCTCCCCCTGCCAAGACCCCACACTCCCAGGTTGCTCTGACACCCTCCCTTGCTCCTGCACTCTCCCTCCTGGCCAGACTCCCTACCCCAACCCCCCTCCTGTACCCTCCCTTCTGGCCAGAGACCCTACCCTCAGCCTGTCTCTGCACCCTACCTCCCACCCAGACCTCGCAACCTCTCCCCCTTCTGCACCCCACCTCCCACCCAGATCCTGCACCCCTTCCCTATCCCACACACTGGCAGCCCTTTCCCACACACTAAACCCCCCCTTTTTTTTCTCCTCAGGCCAGGGCCTAAGGCGGTCCATAAAATCCACTAATTCCAGAACCAAAGAAAAGTAAATCTGGCCTATGGGAATCCCTGAACTAGGGCTATTAGGGAGTAGTTGACTACCGGATAAGCAAAAGCTTATTGGGCAGTCAAGCAGAGCAGTGTTTCTCAACCTTTTTTTTTTATAAAGTACCCCCTTTAAAAAAAAAATTATAAGTACCCCCCAGTACCTACAGTCTTCAGAGACAATTTTTTTCTACCATTGCAACACATTTGTTTAAACAGCTTAATCGTAGCCAGGTGGGCAATGAAATTTTTGGGTGTTGTCACAGGCTCTGGTTGAGCCCAAGCCGTGCCCCAGAACCCCTCAAAAATAAACACTAATACCCTGCATCCAATCGTCCAAGAGAGGTCCTTTTATTAATGAAACCCAGCCCCTTAGTTAATAGAGGCACAGCCTTCACGGCTAGCATCTACGAGTAGGGTCCTTGATTAACAGAAGCCCAGCCCTCGCCCAGCTGGGGTCCCCCAGTGAGGGGCTCGGCTCAACAAACACAGCCTTCCAGGCTAAGGTCCCCCAATAAATGTCCTTAATTCACAGATGTACCGCCTTCCTGGCTCCAGCCCATCAACAGGGCACTCCTGGAGCAGGCCACTGGAAGGGTTGGCCCACGGGTTGGGGTAGGGGGACCCAGGCCCTCCGTCTCCACCAGGTCCTGACCCAGGGCCCTAAGGGCAGGGAAACGGTCCACTGCCTGGGTGTCAGCCAGTGGTCAGGGCAATGAGTGGTGTGTGTGTGTCATACACCCGAGACTTCAACTGCTGGGACCAGGGTTCCTTTGCAGCGGGCAACCTGGAGAAGGTTGATGGGCGCCCCAAGACGTTTACAGGGAGAGCTTATTACACCTCAAACTCTCACTGCTAGGACACGAGGTCCCGTCGCAGCAGGCAAGCCTAGGGAAGGCTGAGAGATGCCCCACGGGTCTGTCCCCTGGAGGCAACACGATCCAAATGCCCAGCTCTCCCTATATCTGTCCCTTATGACCGGCTGGAGTTCTTTGTTTGTGTTCGGGTACAGCAGCATGGGTTCAAGTCAGAAACTTGACAGCACTTCCTTATTTGTAGGAGAAAGAAAAGGAAAGAAAACTTGGTTCAATATATAAAGTGAATGAGGGCACCAACTTATATTTACTATAATTTAGGCAGTGGTCTGAAAGCAAACTGCGGCGATTTGATTGACAGGAAAATGATTTCTCAGGGCTTTAAAAATGGCCACCCAATTTATGAATGAAGCAAAATGGCTGCTGCACCTTTGATTGACAAGCTAATGATTTTTCTGCAGTCTGATTGGCTAATTGAAACAAAATGGCCACTCAGAGTGCTTCAATTAAGGAGAGAGGCTGTCAATCATACTTAAGAAAACTAACAAGATACCAGAGTTTACATAGAAGGGAACGGCCATTCTAATAGAAGTCAAGTGTTTATTGCAGTTTACAGGTAGATACAAAGACTCCCTGTGGTTTGATTGACAAGTTAATTGGGTTCAGCAGTTTATAGCTAAATCACCTTACCAAAGGCAGTTTTACAATAGAAATGAAACCGTTTGACTTGGTTACTTATAGTTTCTTAACTTACAACATAGTAACAATTAAAGTGTACACATAAAGAAACACATTGCAGGTACAATTCTCACCCCTGCGTTCCAGACTTGGCGTGGCCAGCGTCTTTCTCTCAATCCCTCGGGAAGAAGTAGGGTGTCCCACAGACCTCGGGAGACAATCAATACCTGCCAGCAGGTGTAGATGATTGGAGCACAAATGGGGTGGGCAGCTAAACCCCTCTTTATACTCCTTGGGTCACATGGGCTTCTTCCTGGTCTCAAGTGGCCAATTAGGAAAAATGGCTTTGAATGCCAAGTTTCCCACGAAGGGTGCAAAGCATAATTCACACCTGGGGAAATGCAGACAATGGGCACCTCTGGTATATGATGGGCGAAGATTCCTCTCCTGGGACAGTGCAGGCGTGTCAATTACTGGCCTAGCCATCACGGCGACGGGAGGCCCCCAGTCGTCAGCTAGCCTATTTACTGTCTGGTTTCTGTTTATGGTAGAGTCAGGGACAGGCAGCGCTCCTGCGTTCCCAGGGCATCAAAGGCTGACTGCCTTTCTCTTGCTCTCTGCGGGGGGGGGGGGGGGAGGGAGGGGGAGCAAAATGGGGTTCATGTCTGGCTACACTGGGTTGGTGGGGATGAGCTGAAACTCACCAACCCCCATGGGGTAATTCAAGTATTCCTACCCTGGGTCACTTCCTACTATGAAGTGGCTGCCTACCCGGAGTCACTCTCCATCGCTGGAGTTGGAGTCACCGCCAGGCACGCCGGTCGGGATGAACGTTTCAGCGACGGACGGAGTGAGGAATGTTCGGCTTAGTCTAGTGATCCCTGCTGCCTTGATCTCGACAGAACCCCTACCTGGCTGAGGATCTGTGGCCTGGGGGTAACTTAGCCCCTCTGGTGTCACGAGCACTCCCCCTGCCTCAGGCAGGTCTGAGAGTCCTGGTCTGCCCCAGACAGGGGCGTTGACTCCCCTGGCCCACTCGGCGTCTCTTGCCAGGCGATCCCCGCTTGGGGTCGGTGGACCGGCTCGCTCCCTCTCCGCCTCCACACCAAGTGTTCCTCCTCCTGATGCTCCCCCTCCGCCAGCAGTCCAGGAACACTTATCGTTCCCACTGGGGGAACACTGGCGTGACTAAACGCCCCCAGACGCGCACTTGCACTTTCTGCCGCTGCCCTCCCCCGGGTCCTAAAAAGAGATGGATTTGCGTGTGACGGGGGTCTAAGGGTTCAGGGAGTGTGGCTGAGGCTGGGGGGGAGTGGCTAATGTGTCCCCATTTTTGGTTCAGAAAATATGGTCACTGTACATATAAGCCTAAACTCTGCTAGTCTATAATGCTACCAGACCATTTGTTGTTTTCACTAAAGAAAAGTCAGTGGTCTCAGTCTGTTTTGATCTAATCTCAAAATGTTTTGGACAAGAAAAATCAAAGGCTGAACTTTAAGACAAATGGAAATGAATTCAGTACAGTGTTACTAAAGACAACAACTACAAGAAGAGACTATTTACTAAGTGACATTTTGCAAACACACTCCTTCGAATGTGTATGTGGTTATTTCCTTTCTGAGTCAAAACAGATACTGGGCCACCGTATACATTGTGTTTGTTGCAACGTATCTTGTCACCAACTAAGTGTGATTTCGAAGGCATTTTCTTATAAGACTTATGAGTTGCCCAGTTAATGGTCTCAGGTAATAACTAAATTTTAAAAAAAATAAGTTCAATGCATCAGGGAGGAGACATCCCCCCCCGCACACCTTGCATATTATCTATTCACCCTCCCCCACGGATGGATGGACGGAATGAGGGAAGGAGATGCCTGTCTGAGGAACCAGAGATTTCAACCTCTTTTGGCTTCCAGCCACCTACTGCTAACTTGACAGAGTACGCAACACACACCAGCTTCTCCCAGCCCACAGGCCCCATCCGCCGGATAGCTGAACCCCTCCCAAGCCCCCTAAAAATCACCACAGACTCTCTCCTCAGCCCAGTTCCCATCCACAGGCCTCAGGCCTGCTCAAGCCCCCAGCCGCAGACTCAGGCAGGGCCTCGAAGCCCCCTCCCCGCCATGCTTACCTGAGAAGCTGGTGACGCAGCCCTCAAACACTACAATAGCCTGAAACGCAGACTCCCAGCTAGCTCTAATCCGCACCCTAGCTCCTACTCCCTGGGCCGCCGCTATCTCCTGATCTCCCGGAAACCCAACCCCGCCCCTCCTGAATTGCAAGGGAACAACCTCTTGGCTGGAACATGAGGCCTCGGCACCGAGTTCCACCTGACAAAGAGACTGTGGGGTGGGGCGGGGCAAATGTTGTTCACCCCCTAAGGGATGGGGCATGTAGAGCCCATGCCCCATGGGGAGTGGGGCAAAAAGAGCCCAGTTTCCACACACTGGCTCCTAGGGCAGTGGAAGGGGGTTTAACTTAAGGTTAATAATGGTAATGTTTCTACTGAACTTAAGGAGACCAGGGCAACATACTTCAGAGACTTCACACACAAGAGCCTGAGGAGGATGTGGGAGAAGAATGCAGAAACTGCACTCATCTACGTAGAGACGGAGGAGGGGGTTTAAACCCCAAATAGTGGTAGTGTCCCTAGGCTACACACACACCTGGTCTTACTGTTTTTAACCAGAAAATGAACTACCTATGGCTTCAGTCTGGGAAGGCAGACTGGGAAAGCAGCATCCCTAAAAACCAAGAAGTCTGCACCAGTAGCAGATGTCTACTACAAGATCCACAGCAATGCTGCAAACAAGCAGCCATGCTGGAATTTCCACTTACATGCAAGTGTATCAACTAACAATACATAGTTATGGTGAAGACTTATGAAGTATCCAAATTGGGGAACCATACAGAAAACAAATTTTGGTCCCTCCCCCTCCACCCACATGGGGCAACACATAATGAGATTCAACTATCTATGCTAGTTGATTAGGTGTCTTTAGAAATTGGTCAGATAAGGCAAACTCGTCCATCACAGTTCTATGACAGAATGCAGCACATTGTGGTAACATAATGGTTTCACACAATGCTGCATCTACATTTCACTCTAATATCAAAAATTAAGATGTTACATGGAGCGTATTTGTGCAATTCTGAGATGGCCCTATTAAAGCTGGGATGGTACCAGAATTTTTGGACCAAGTAGCAACAGTCACCATTATATCTTTGGTTCCAGAAATTTCCTATAGGTTTTCATTAGAAGTAAGTTTATGTTTTCAAAAATGTTGTCTGATTCCTGAGTTGTAGAGTTATAAGGTAAGACACTTAGGCATCACTGTGACAGCTCAATGAAAGCATGTTCTTAATGCACAATGACAGTTAAACGGTAAATTAGATGTATTTAAATATAGCTAAAGAACAGGATAGAAAACAGTGTTAAAAATTTTGTAATACCATATAAATCCATAGTACCTCCTCACTTGACATGCTATTCACTTGTAACCATAAATTTCCTCCTTTAAAAGATCCAAAGATGGGCAATGAAGATTATCAGTGTGTGGAAACACTTCCATACAAGAAGAGGTTGAAAAAAGTTAAGATGGTTTCTTATTCACCTTCTCTCTAAACAAAGTTATTTAATGTATTGTCCATAGAACATGAACAGGGATACAACAAGGTGGTCTACCCTTAAGAGCCTGGGGGCCTAAAGCCAACCCTATTTGATTATTTACTCCAACTGGAAAAGTATTAAGTGAAAGGTGACTTCTAAAGGGCAGAGAGCTCAGCTGAAGAAGAGCTACTAAAAGCTGTGTAACTCCTGTGGCAGGCCCTAGAGCGGGTCTTCTAGACCCCTGCAGACAGCTTTGGGTAGGGAAATCACTGTTTTGGTGTTATTCTGTGCCTTTTTTGTTTGAAGAATAAACTATACCCTGAAGTAAGGGACTGAGCAGACTCTGGGCTTTGAAGTTTCAGAGGGGTAGCCGTGTTAGTCTGTAATTGGAAAAAACTTTAAAAAAAAAAGTCTTGCAGCACCTTAGAGACCAACAAAAAAAAAGTAGATGGTATCATGAGATTTCATGGGCACAACCCACTTCTTTAGATGACTGGAGTTTAAGGGCTCCAGTTTTCAAATAAATAGTACCGGGGGGCGGGGAGCGAGGATTGGTCTGTCCTCTTCCACCCCACCATCAACCTTAGCCTGGACCAGTGCACACAAGAGATTCACTTCCTTGACACTATAGTACAATTACACAGACACGTTTCCACCACCTTATACCGGAAACCTGCCGACCATTGCACTTACCTACATGCCTCCAGCGTCCATCCAAGACACGTTTTCTAATCTATTGTTTACAGCCAGGCCCTAAGACACAACCGGATTTGCTCCAATCCCACAGACACAAACAACTACAGCATTTATACAGAGCATTCTTAAAACTGAAATACCCACCCAGAGAAGTGAAAAGACAGATAGAGCCAGATGAGTACCCAAACATCAGCCACTTCAATATAGGCCCTGCAAAGAAAACAGGACACCACTTATCACCTACAGTCCCCAACTTAAACCCCTCCAACACTTCATCAGTGATCTACAACCTATCCTGGAAAATGACCCCTCACTCTCACAGGCCTTGTGGGGGCGGGGGGGGGGGGGAGGCCAACCCTCGCCTACGGACAACCCCCTAACTTCAAACATTCTTTCCAATAACCATGCAGCACACCTCCATCATAATCATCCAGGAACCCACCCCTGCAATCAACCGTGATGTAAACAAAACTCGTGAAGTCATTCTGCCGCTCTACTCTGCACTAGTTAGGCCTCAGCTGGAGTATTGTGTCCAGTTCTGGGCACCACATTTCAAGAAAGATGTGGAGAAATTGGAAAGGGTACAGAGAAGAGCGACAAGAATGATTAAAGGTCTAGAGAACATGAGCTATGAAGCCAGGCTTCATGAACTGGGCTTGTTTAGTTTGGAAAAAAGAAGATTAAGGGGGGACATGATAGCGGTTTTCAAATATCTAAAAGGGTGTCACAAGGAGGAAGGAGAAAATTTGTTCCTCTTGGTTTCTGAGGACAGGACAAGGAGTAATGGGCTTAAAGTGCAGCAAGGGAGGTTTAGATTGGACATTAGGAAAAAATTCCTAACTGTCAGGGTGGTCAAATATTGGAATAAATTGCCAAGGGAGGTGGTGGAATCTCCCTCTCTGGAGATATTTAAGAACAGGTTAGATAGACATCTGTCAGGGATGGTGTAGACGGAGCTTGGTCCTGCCTTGAGGGCGGGGGGCTGGACTTGATGACCTCTCGAGGTCCCTTCCAGTCCTATTATTCTATGATTCTATGATTCTATGCTGACTGTCCACACATCTATCAACACAGGACACCACGTAAGCCACCACAGAGGCTCGTACAACTGCACATCAACTAATGTGATCTATGCCATCAAGTGCCAGCAACGCCCCTCTGCCATGTGTATTAGCCAAACTGGACAGTCTCTATGGGAAAGAGTTAATGGACACAAATCGGATACCCGAAAAGGCAACACACAGAAACCTGTTGGGGAACATTTTAACTTGCCTGGGCACTCATTAATGGATCTCAAAGTCACCGTATTATTTCAGTCCAATTTAAATAGCCAGCTCGACAGGGAAGCTACAGAACTTCATTTCATTTACAAGTTTGATTCCTACAACAGAAGTTTAAACAAAGACATTGGCTGGATGGCCTGCTATATTCCACATCCTAATGACATAAAACTAAACAAAGGGTACTTAGAGTGGGTACTAAGTATTCTTACCAGCTTCACTTAGTATGGACACTAACTGACAATTTCATTCCCTTTTTTTCTCCCCGCGCCCCCCCCCATCCCCTCTATGCTATTTATTTGAAAACTGGACCCCTTAAACTCCATTCATCTGGAGAAGTGGGCTGTGCCCACAAAAGCTCATGATACCATCTACATTTTTTCTTAGTCTCTAAGGTGCTGCACAACTATTTGTTGTTTTGCTGGGCTTCGAGTTAGGCTGCTGACCTAAAGGAAGGACTATCTGTGGTGGAGAATGTGGAACTGAGGCAAAATTGAGGCAGCAGAAAAGAAAGAGAACAGCAAAACAAAAGTAGCTACAGAAGAGACCCAGGCAGAAGGGGCAGCTGAAGAGTTTGTTTGGTGGACAAACTTGGAATTTTTAGCATGGCGGGGAAAATGGAACACATGTCCCTCTACTGGCAGAACAGCAGTAACAGACTCAGTCATGCCACCTATAGCAGTGTTTCTTAAATGTTTTAAGACAGAGGAACAACAAACAATATATATATATATTTTTATGCAGCACACCAAGGATTTTTTGTTTTTTTTGGGGGGGGGGGGGTGGGGGGAAGGTCGTCTGCCCCTTTAAGGGCGGCCATTTTGAACTCTGTTCTCCGTGGCACACCGACTGCCTCGCGGTGCCGCGGAACACAGTTTAGGAAACACTGAGGGTATGTCTACACTACAAAGTTAGTTCGAACTAACGGACGTTAGTTCGAACTAACTTTGATACGCGCTACACTAGCGCTCCGTTAGTTCGAACTTAATTCGAACTAACGGAGCACTTAGTTCAAACTAGGTAAACCTCATTCTACGAGGATTAAGCCTAGTTCGAACTTACTAGTTCGAATTAAGGGCTGTGTAGACCCTTAATTCGAACTAGTGGGAGGCTAATGCTTCCCAGGTTTCCCTGGCGGCCACTCTGGCCAACACCAGGGAAACTCTATTGCCCCCCTCCCGGCCCCGAAGCCCTTAAAGGGCCACGGGCTGGCTACACAGTTTGTGCCAGTTGCAAGGCTGCCAGCACCCAGCCAGCAGACCCTGCACCTGCCACACCATGAGCCAGCCACCCGAGGACACCCAGCCCTCCACTGCTCCTCAGGACCAGCCTGGCGGCTCCCAGGAGCCTGCCCGGGGGCGCAAAACGCGGGCGCCCGCTTGGTCAAGTGCGGAGATCGTGGACCTCATTGAGGTTTGGGGGGAAGCCTCCAATGTCCACGATCTCCGCACTAGCCACAGGAACGCGGCCGTCTACAGCCGCATGGCTGCCAGCCTGGCCGCCAGGGGCCACCAGCGCAGCCGGGAGCAGGTGCGCTGCAAAATCAAAGACCTGCGGCAGTCCTACTCCCGGGCCTGCCAGCCAGGGGCCGACCCGGAGGGCTGCCCCCACTTCCACGCCCTGGACCGCCTCCTGGGGGCTCATGCCGTCCCTGCCCCCCGGGACGCGATAGACCCCGGGGCAGAGGGACCGCTCCAGGAGACGGAGGAGGAGGAGGAGGGCTCCGAGAGCCAGGAGCCTGCCGGCAGCCTGCCCAGGACCCGGGACGCCCGAGGCACCCCACAGAGCCGCTCGCCTGTGTCGTCCAAGGCCGGGGAGGCGTCCACATGTGAGTACCATCGTGTTCCCCTTATGTGTACGGGGGGCTGGGGCGAGAGGGAGCCCCGGGACCGTGCGCCTGGGCCTTGCCCACCAAGGAGCAGCAGCTGGGGATCCTGCAGGGGTCCTGGCCTTGCAGAGGGGAGCTGGGTTTCACACACCTGGGTACCTGGGGTAATTGACCGCTGGTCTTGTTGCACCACAGCCGCAGCACCTGGGCCTGCAGGGCGCACCACCCCGCCTGCAGCAGCTGCCCGTGCCCGGGCAAGCAGGACAGCCAGGAACCAGGAGGAGTACCAGAGGCGGCACCTCCGGTTCATGGACCACCAGCTCCGCACCCAGGACCACTGGGTCCAGGAGGACCTGAGGCTGCGCCGGAGGAGTCTGGAGGCCCTGGAGGAGCAGGGCCGTGCCCTGCGAGGCCACCTCCAGAGCCTGCTCGACCGCTTCCCATTTCCTCCTCCTGGTGCTCCCCCTGCTCCTCCTGCTCCCGCTCCTGCTTCCGCTCCTGCTTCCTCCACACCCCCCGTCCCTCCTGCCCCCCCTCCACAACCATTTCCCACCGACGCCCCCGGACCCGCAGTGTGGCAAGACGGGAGAGGCAGCCGGACTCCCACCCCTGAGCTTTCCTTTCCCTTCCTCCCTTCCCTCCCCTTCCAGCTCCCTCGTCCCAGGTTTCCCCCTCCCCTCTCCCACCCTCATTCTTCCTTCCCCCCACCCCAGTTATGTGAAATAAACAGACGTTTTTGTTTGAAAAACAGGTGTCTTTATTTTACAGTAGGGAGGGAGGGGAAAGGGGAAGGGGGGTAGGGTAGAAGAAGGCCCCAGTGGGGCATGCAGGGAGAGGTCAGTCCTCCTCCTCCACGTGGAAGCTCTCCCGCAGGGCTTCCCGGATCCGGACGGCCCCCCGCTGGGCTTCCCGGATGGCGGCGGTGCGGGGCTGACCGTAGTGTCCAGCCATGCGGTCAGCCTCAGCCATCCAGGCTGGCAGGAAAGCCTCCCCCTTTCGCTCACACAAATTGTGGAGCGCACAACATGCTGCCACCACGGGAGGAATGTTGTGCTCGGCCAGGTCCAGACGGGTGAGGAGGCATCAAAAGCGGGCTTTCAGTCGCCCGAAGGCCTCCACCACGATGCGGGCCCTGGTCAGCCTGGCATTGAAGGCCTGGCGGGAGGGATTGAGGTGCCCCGTGTAGGGTTTCATGAGCCAGGGCTGCAGTGGGTAGGCGGCATCCCCCACCAGGCAGACGGGCATGTCCACGTCCCCGACCCTGATGTGGTGGTCGGGGAAAAAGGTCCCGTCCTGCAGCCGCTGGCACACGGAGGAGTTGCGGTACACCCGGGCGTCGTGTGCTTTGCCGGACCAGCCCACATTAATGTCCGTGAACTGGCCCCGGTGGTCACACACGGCCTGCAGGATCACGGAGAAGTACCCCTTGCGGTTGACGTACCGGGACGCCTGGTGTTCCGGGGCACGGATGGGGATGTGCGTCCCGTCGATGGCCCCCCCGCAGTTGGGGAAGCCGAGGGCGCCGAATCCCCGGATGACGGCGTCCGGGTCGGCGAGGCGGACCACCCTGCGGAGCAGCACCCGGTTGATGGCCTTGACCACCTGCGGAGAGAGACACAGCAAAGCGCCAATCAGTGGGGCGCCCGGGTGGCTGGGAGCGTTCGTGCCCTGGCAGTGCCCCGCGCCCCACTCCCAGTACCAGCCCCCCTGGCGGCGTGTAGTACGGCCGGGACAGACCGACCCCTCCGGTGCGGGGTGCGTTCGCCTCTTCCCGCCCCCCCTTTGTCCCTGGGGCGGCCCATCCCCTCCTCGCAGCCCCCCTCCCCCCAGCTCGGTGGTCGACGAATGCCATACCTGCATGAGCACCGCTCCGACGGTGGATCTCCCCACGCCGAACTGGTTCCCGACGGATCGGTAGCTGTCCGGCATGGAGAGCTTCCAGAGGGCGATGGCCACCCGCTTCTGGAGGGGGATGGCGGGCCTCATGCGAGTGTCCCTTCTGCGCAGGGCAGGGGCGAGCCACTCGCAGAGCTCCAGGAAGGTGTCCCTCCTCATCCTGAAGTTCTGGGTCCACTGTCGGTCGTCCCAGCGCTCCAGGACGATGCGGTCCCACCAGTCGGTGCTGGTGTCCAGACGCCAGACGCGGCGGGGCACGCCGGTGCCGGGGCGCCGCCGCGGCTCCTCCACGGCCCCCAGGGCGGCCAGGCGGAGAGGCAGGGGGCTGACGTTCCCCAGGTGGTGCCAGGCAGCCTCGAGCCATTGGTGGCAGGCTTGCAGCAGCAAGTCCAGAAAGTGCACCAGAAGGTGCAGGGCGAGCTGTGGCTCCATGTTGCCACCTGCGGCGGCCCCCCCGAAGGGAAGCACCGACACAGACGGGCACAGAGACCAACGCTTTGCTGTCCCTCGGCGAGGTAGGCAAGCAAGCGGAAAAGCTGAGAACCGGCTATCCAGGGGGGTCCCTTTAAGCACGAGCCTCAGATAGCCTCAGACAGCAGCCACACAAAGCAACTACTGACCTGATGCCCTGCCAGAACCGGTTTCAGCTGCCCTTAAATGCCCCCCTGCGTCCAATCAGTGTGGACGCGCTAGTTCGAATTAGCAAAATGCTAATTCGAACTAGTTTTTAGTTCTAGACGCGCTAGTTCGAATTAGCGCTGTAGTGTAGACATACCCTGACCTATAATCACCCAAAGCAGTAAGAGGTGCAACTTGTCTCAATAGCAACAAGATGTCCGACGCCAACAGGAGCAGGTCTTAGAAAACCTGGAGAAATGGGTTCCAAGAAGTTTTACCAGATCTGGATAAGATAGCTCAGGTAGGCCTGGTCCTGGCTTGGCAAAGTTGAAGCTAGAAAATGACCCCAAGGCATTTTTCAGACCTTTGAGCAAGTGATCAGTGCTGCTGGCTGGGAGGAATCAACTTGGGAAGCTAGTGTAGCACCATCAGTATTGGTAGACTCAAGAGACCAAGAATCACAATGCTTGTTTTTTTTTAAATTTTGTATTATTATATTGTGGGATGTTTAGGCCGGTCTTCAGTTTTTTTAACTCCCTTGCCAATCCTCAGCATCGGCATGACAATTAGGCTACATCCACACTACGAGTCTTCTCAGCAAGAAATATGCAAATGAGAGACTCATTTGCATGAGTTGCAATCTCATTTGCATATTTTCTGCCGATCTGTTTTTGTGCTGGGGGAAAAAAACAAGCAGTGTGAACGTTTTCTTTTTGCGCAAAACCCCCTTTTTCCGCACGATCGGTAAACCTTTTTTGGGGCATAAGGATCTTGTGGAAAAAGGGGGCTTTGCACAAAAAGAAAACATCCACACTGCTTATTTTTGCGCAAAAACCCCAGTGCAAAAACGGATCAGCAGAAAATATGCAAATGAGATGACTCATGCAAATTAGTCCCTCATTTGCATATTTTTTGCCACGAAAACTCGTAGTGTAGACATAGCCTTAGTGTTGCCCACTCCCCCAAATCTACTGGATAAGTGATTTTGGCTTCCATGCAAGATCTCTCACCCCCACATCTACCCGTCCACTGCCCAGCAATTAATTTACCCCATCCTCCATTTTAATCCTGTCCCCCCATCAATTCTGTCCCCAGTGTCAGTTCAGTGCCCCTCACCTCTGTTCCTCCTGGGACATTTCACACACCCCAGACATGGGTAGCTGCACACACCCAATCCTTCCCCAGGCTGAGTGTTGCAGGGGCAGACCAGAAGAACCTTCCCCATTGCTCATGGGAGGGAGCAAAGCAGCTGGATATTTGCCACTTCCCTGGGAATTACTCTGAGGGCACTCATCCTAAAGCAGCTCTGATTGGTCCCAGGAGGAAGGCAATGGGTCAGACAGCCAATCAGAGGGATTTTTCCCTCAGGTAGAGCTCAAATTCACCTGAAAGGGGGGGGGGGGATTTCTTCTGTTATGGCCAGATGGTCTTTAGGCCAGGCAAAATCCTCCTCTCCCTTGTGGAAAACATGATAGAAATGTAGCCGTGTTAGTCTGGTGTAGCTGAAACAAAAAACAGGACTATGTAGCACTTTAAAGACTAACAAGATGGTTTATTAGATGATGAGCTTTTCTGGGCCAGACCCACTTCCTCAGATCAAATAGTGGAAGAAAATCAGCACAACCATCTATACCAAAGGGTACAATTAAAAAAATGAACAAATATGAAAAGGACAAATCACATTGCAGAACAGGAGGGGGATGGGGGGAGGTAAATGTCTGTGAGCTAATAATATTAGAGGTGATAATTGGGGAAGCTATCTTTGTAATGGGTAAGATAATTAGAGTCTTTATTCAAACTTAGGCATAAAGTGTCGAATTTAAGCATGAATGACAGTTCAGAGGATTCTCTTTCAAGTGTAGTCTTAAAAGGCCTTTGAAGCAGGATGCAGGTAATCAAGTGGTTGAGACAATGTCCTTTCTGGTTGAAATGGCAAGAAACTGTTTTCTCTTTGTGATCTTGTCTGATATCTGTTTTGTGGGCATTGATCCTTTGGCGAAGTGTCTGAGATGTTTGTCCAATGTACATAGCAGACGGACACTTTCGGCACATGATAGCATAGATTATATTTCTGGATGCGCAGGAATATGTGTTCTTAATCTTATAACTCACTTGGTTAGGTCCAATAATGGTGTCAGCAGAGTGAATATGTGGACAAAGCTGGCAACGGGGTTTGTTGCAAGGGAAGGTACCAGGGTTGGTATTAGTGTGGTATGTCTTGTGGCTGTTGGTAAGAATCATCCTGAGGTTAGGTGGTCGTCTATAGGAGACTATGGGTCTGTCTCCCAGAGCCTCTCGGAGTTTAGTATCCTGTCCAGTATAGGCTGTAGTTTATTGATAATGTGTTGGACAGGTTTAAGTTGGGGGCTATAGGTGATGACAAGTGGTGTTCTATTGTTGGTTTTCTTGGGACTGTCTTGAAGTAGATGGTTTCTAGGTATTTGTCTGGCTCTTTCAATTTGCTTTTTTATTTCTCCGGGTGGGTAGTTGAGGTTTATAAATGCTTGGTAGAGATCCTGAAGCTTCTGGTCTCTGTCTGTGGGATTAGAGCAGATGCGGTTGTATCGAAGGGCTTGGCTATAGACGATGGATCGTGTGGTGTGTTCTGGATGGGAGCTGGAAGCATGTAGGTAACTGTATGAGTCGGTGGGTTTTCTGTAGAGAGTGGTGTCTAATTTTCCATTGCTGATTTGTACGGTGGTGTCCAGGAAATGGAGCTCTCGTGTAGTGAGAGTTGGTAGTTCCACCCTATTCCTAATAGATGATATCTTGAGGCCAGAGTCATGAGCAGCCTGGCTCCTATCCTGAAGGTAAAACTGCATTTTAGATACCCTGGTATTGACTCTGGAAGCCTCATGTCACCACTTCCAGCTCAAAGCATTTCCAGCTGTAGCAGGAGTAACTGTATCCCATGATGAGCTTTGTGAAGAGAATCACAGACCTGGTGGTTCTGGGAATTTTCTTGCAGGTCTTGTCATAGGAGCCTAAAGCTAGGTAAGGTGGCTTTGGCTATTCATCATGGGTGAGGTGGTGGAGAGAGCAGTGGCTTACTTGGAGGCAGAGGGAGCTGAGTGGTGTACCAGACAGGGAATAGCCCACTGAGGAAGATGAGGTGCACCCCAACCAGGGGCAGCTGGCGGATTCTCAAGAGGAGATAATCCTGGGTAGCCCTCTAGATCAGGCATGTCAAACTCAAAGCCTACTGAGGGCCACACAAATGAAAACTGATAGCTTTCAGGGCCACCAATGTACTTCTATTGGAAAGTTGTAATTATTTATTATTATAGATTGTTTTAGGTATATTTTATAATATTTTTTCAGATCTTGTTTGAATATAATACAATCATTTGATGTGTAAAATTGTTATTTGTTCATATATAATAATTTTAAAATATAAATTGAAGGTACTTTTTAATTATTTTTTATATGATACATAACTTGTTTTGTTGAAATAAAAACAAAGTGTAGACCAAAACAATAAGGGAGAGACTCCTATCTCAGAATAATTGCTTCAGCCTGGCAAACAATAGCCTTTGCATTTTCTTTAAAGAAACACGATGTAAACCAGGTACATGCTGATTCTTTTTTTGCCCTGGAATTTAAATATGACATTTGTGTTGGCTGCCTTATTCTGCATCCATACCCTCCTACCCCACCTGTTCTAAGTGTCTATTTGTCCCCAGAAGGACTACCTTCCTCCGCCCTGGGCTGCTTCCTACCTCCTCCCCAACTGAGGCTATGTGCCGGGGCTGGTGGTCAGTGTCGCAGCTCCTAGGCAGCTGTATCAGCAGGCCTAGCTCCTGAGGTGGCGGTGCTGGCAGGCCTGGCTTCAGGGATGGCTGGGACAGCCCAGGATCTCCTCCCTGCGCCTTCGGCTACCTCCCCTGACTGCCTGCTTCCCCCAGCTTTTATCTCAGGCCTCACTCTTGAGCATGCCCAGCAGGGCTGCGGGGGCAGGATCCATTCTGCCCCCAGGGCCAGGTGAACTCCTTTAGCTTCAGTGCCTTCCCCTTAAGTGGGTGCTTAACCCCTCCTGACACTCAGTCCCTTCTCCTCCTACCCGGGGGGAAAATCTGCATTAATGTGAGCCCTCCCTGGTCGATGGGCTATGCTGAAATCATATGGCTGTAGTGATAGGTACTACCTCATTATCCGGGGATTAGTCTCTTTCATGCTGTTCAGCCATTTTAGTGGCACATGGTCCGTTACTAACTGAAAGGGGTTCCCCAGCAAATAATATCTTAAAGCTTCCACCGCCCACTTTACTGCCAGCGCTTCTTTTTCTATAGTTGAATATCTCTGCTCTCGGGGGGAGGGGGGGGGGAACAGCGTACAGTTCATATATATCACGGGGTGTTCCTCCCCCTCAGTCTGCTGGGACAGCACTGCCCCTAGGCCCCTCTCTGATGCATCCGTCTGCACTATGAAAGGCTTAAAAAAATCAGGGTGGAACAGGACAGGGGCTTTAATAAGCCGGTCTTTCAGGGCCCAAAAAGCCTTCTCACATTCAGCTGACCATTGCACCCCATTTGGCTGAGTGTTTTTAGTGAGGTCGGATAATGGGGCGGCCAAGGTCGCAAAATCCAGTATAAACCAGCGGTACTATCCCACTAACTCCAGGAACTGGCGCACCTGCTTTTTCGTGGTGGGTGTCTTACATTTCCCCAGGGCCTCCACCTTGTCAACCAGTGGCCGTAGGGTTCCCTGCCCTACCGTGTACCCCAAGTAGGTCACTTAGCGACAGCCCAAATGACATTTTCCCGGGTTGGCTGTCAGACCCGCCTCCCGCAGGGTTGCCAGTACCACTTCTAGGTGTTGTAAATGCATGTTCCAGGTTGGGCTATAGATCACTATGGGTATGTCTACACTACAGCGCTAATTCGAACTAAGCTAATTCAAATTAGCGCAGCTACACCTAAAAACTAGTTCGAATTAGCATTTTGCTAATTCGAACTAGCATGTCCACATTGAGTGGACCCTGAACAGAGGTTAAGGATGGCCGGAAGCAGTGCCGGCAGGGCATCAGAGGAGGACTTAGAGCGTGGAGATGCTGTCTCAGGCTAGCCGAGGGCTGTGCTTAAAGGGACCCGACCCCCACCCCGGACAGACAGTTCTCAGGGGTTCCCCGCTTGCAAAGCAGTCCTGGCTTGGAGTGCCCGGAGTACCCACACTGGGCACATCACAGCACTCGGCCATCAGCCCGGCTGCACTTGCCACAGGCTGCCATCTGGGGAGAGGGGGCAATTCGGGGGCTGCAGGAGAGCTTCCACCCCCAGAAGCCTGCAGAGCCAGCCCAGTCCTCCCCATCGGGGGCTCGTACCCCATTCCTCCCTCACCTCCTTCCACTTACCCTTCCCTAGCCCCCCTTCCTGATGTACAAAATAAAGTACACGTGTGTTCAAAAATAGAATCTCTCTTTATTGAACAAAACTCGGGGAGACTGGGAAAAGGATGTGGGAGAGGGGAAGAGAGAGGCTGGGAGAGGGGAGGGCAACTACAATGATGAGGGGTTTGGAACAGGTCCCATATGAAGAGAGGCTAAAGAGACTGGGACTTTTCAGCTTAGAAAAGAGGAGACTGAGGGGGGATATGATAGAGGTCTATAAAAGCACGAGTGGGGTGGAGAGGGTGCATACAGAAAAGTTCTTCAGTAGTTCCCATAAAGAAGGACTAGAGGACACCAAAGGAAAGGAATGGGTAGCAGGCTTCAAACTAATAACAGAAAGTTCTTCTTCACAAAGCAAATAGTCAACCTGTGGAACTCCTTGCTGCAGGAGGCTGTGAAGGCTACAACTAGAACAGAGTTTAAAGGGAAGTGAGATCAAGTCATGGAGGTTGGGTCCATGGAGTGGTATTAGCCAGGGGGTAGAAATGGTGTCCCTGCCCGAAGTTTGTGGAAGGCTGGAGAGGGATGGCACGAGACAAATGGCTTGGTCACTGTCTTCGGTCCATCCCCTCCAGGGTCCCTAGGGTTGGCCGCTGTCGGCAGACAGGCTACTGGGCTAGATGGACCTTTGGTCTGACCCTAACCCTAATTCACAGGACCACATGAATGATGTCCTGTGCCCTGTGTGGAATCCCCCGCCATGTCTGATCCCGGCCCCAGCTCCCGAGTCCCAGGAAGGGAATGAAATAAAGGGACAGGGAGTGACGACACGTTTAGCAGCCAAGAACCTCGTGCTAGCAAAAGGACAACAAACAAAGTCGAGTGCAGAGGAGATGGTTAGTAGCTCAACCAGTGCCACAGCTTATCCTTTACGGGAAGTCCCAAACCCACAAGGAGGGCGTATGCGGGTTTACCAACCCTGGACCAAGACCGAGTTACATGCCCTGGCCAAAGATTTTCCCTCAGTAGAAGAAGACCCGGTAAAATTTAAAGCAGAGTTGGCACTAATAATACGGTCTTATGATCCTAACTGGCAAGACCTCAATCTGCTTTTAAGGGTGATTCTGCCTGATGATAAGCGTAACAAGATTTTAGAGAAGGCAGGCTGGCCACCTGGACCTATTTCAGGAGACCCAGATTTAGCAGCTAATAAAGACGCTCTCACCCGAGCTAGAAACGGACTACTTGATAGTATCCTTCAAGTCTTTCCCAAATGTCCAAATTGGGTTAAACTTAACACCTGCAAGCAGGAAGAAAATGAGTCACCAGGTGCTTATTTGGAAAGGCTTACTAAAGTGTTTGAAAGGCACTCTGGCATTGAAAACCCAGATGACACTGCCAAGCAGGCGCTGGGTGCTGCTTTTGTTACTGGACTGGATCCGGCTATCCAGACCCGGTTAAAACACATGACCATCGGCTGGGAAACTAAATCCTTAGAAGAACTTCTGACAGTGGCAAACCACTGCAGACAGTGTATAAAGGCTAAACAGGACAAAGAACCTAAGCTTATGGTTCTGCAATCACTGCCTACTAAAACAGGCAGGAGTCAGGGGCGTCCCATAGAGCGACAGTCACGGGGCTCACCCTGGTCTGGAAATTCTGCCGGCCGTGGCAACCCCAGGATAAATGCAAACACTTGTCACTATTGCAAACAGCCCAGACACTGGAAGAGTCAGTGCCCGAACCGCCCCAGGCAGCCAGAGCCTGTAGCTTTCAGACCCCCGCAGGGTCAGTTTACTTTAGCAAGGGCTGAGAGTCAATAGGGGTGCCCTGAGGAGGATTGCAACTTCACCCTTTTATCTCCGCTTATTCCCCTGAACTCTGACGGCACCCTCACTTGCCAGGTTGCTGGACAAAACACCCAGGTTTTAGTGGACACAGGTGCTAGCAGGTCCACTCTCCAAGCGTCTTCTTTCTCTATTCCCGTTTCTAACCAGGCTGTTAATGCAGTTGGTATTTCTAATCAAGTCGTGCCTCACCCTGTTTCTAAACCTGTCCCTCTTGTACTAGGACCCATTTCAGCGCATCATTCCTTTCTCCTAAGTCCTACTTCCCCTGTGAATTTGTTAGGAAGGGATTTATTGTGTAGATTGCGTTGCACTATTTTCTGTACTCCTGATGGGGTTTATCTTGAAGTGCCTGCACAGACCCGACAGGAGGTGGAGGACCTACTGCAGGGTCCTAACACGGTCCTAGTCCCCTTAATTCCAGATGCTGATCTTTTGTCCCAGGTCCTGTTTGTGGGCCACCACCCCAAACGAAGTGGGCAGGATATCAGTGGATCCTGTTTACATTTCTGTTGATACAACTAAGCGCCTGCCCCGTATTACCCAATACCCACTGAATCCTGCAGCTGAGGCAGGGATTCAGCCTGTCATTTCTGATCTCTTGGCACAAGGTGTTCTTGTTCGCTGTACAAGTGAGTGTAACACCCCTATACTGCCTCTAAAGAAACCAGGAAGGGACACCTATCGTTTCGTCCAGGACCTTCGAGCTATCAACGCTATTGTCATTTCTCAATTTCCTGTTGTGCCTAACCCGACCACTATTCTCTCCTCTATCCCACCTGATTCCACCCATTTTACTGTCGTTGATCTTTCCTCTGCCTTTTTCAGTGTTCCCCTCCATCCTGATTGCCAATATCTTACTGCTTTTACTTACAAAGGACAGCAACATTGTTGGACTGTTCTGCCACAAGGGTTTAGAGATTCTCCCACCCACTTTTCACAAATTCTACGGCGGGATCTCTCTGACATTACATTCCCTTCTGGCTCTACTCTTATTTAATATGTAGATGATTTGCTTCTTTGTAGCGCTTCCCTTGAGGCCTGCAGATCAGACTCTGTTGTACTTCTCACGGCTCTAGCTAATAAGGGTCATAAAGTGTCTAAACAAAAACTTCAGCTCTGCAAGCCCACAGTTCGGTATTTGGGCCACGACCTCTCGGCGGGGAGCCGTAACCTCTCTGCTGACAGAATCCAGGCAATCCTTTCTGCCCCTAAGCCCACTACCCCTCCCAAGTCCGCTCTTTCCTCGGTGTGGCTGGCTACTGCAGACAATGGATTCCTAACTTTTCTCAGCTAGCCAAACCGCTCCAGGAGCTCACCCGTAATGCGACCCCTTCCCCTATACCGTGGGGATCTCAGCAAGACACTGCTTTCACGTCCCTAAAACAGGCGCTAGCTTCTGCTCCAGCTCTGGGCTTGCCCGATTACTCCCGTCATTTCACTTTGTTCTGTCATGAAAAAGAAGGATGTGCTTTGGGTGTACTGGTGCAGAAACATGGTGATAAATACCGCCCTCTTGCTTATTACAGCACCTATCTTGACCCTGTTGCGGCCTCATTCCCCCCCTGCCTCCGTGCTGTTGCTGCGGCAGTGCGGATTTTAGAGCAAGCAGAACCTTTGGTTTTACAATCGCCTTTAACACTGGCTGTTCCTCATTCTGTGTCAGCATTACTCTTAAAGGGAAAAACCCAGCACCTTTCTAATGCCCGTCTTGTTAAATATGAACGGCTTCTCTTTGCTTCTCCCAATGTCTCTGTAATTCGCTGTGACTCTTTAAATCCCGCTACACTGCTCCCTGCACCCCACGAGGGGGAGCCTCATGACTATTTGCAGGTTGTGCAAGCCGTCACCTCTCCCAGACCAGACCTGTTTGAAATGCCTTTGGATAACCCTGATTTTATACTGTATACAGATGGTTCTTGCTTTTATAATTCTAGTGGAGTTTTAGTAGCAGGCTATGCAGTTTGTACTGTCTGGGATGTAGTGGGATCTGCCCCTCTACCTGCTGTTTCTTCCGCACAGGTAGCGGAATTAATGGCTCTCACAAGGGCTTGTCACATTGCTGCAGGAGCGTCTGCTACTCTCTACACTGACTCCCGGTATGCTTTTGGCGTAGTTCATGATTTTGGTACGCTCTGGAAGCAGCGAGGTTTCCTTACCTCCTCTGGCCACTCTATAAAGAATGGGCCTTATGTAGCCGCTTTACTTGATGCAGTACTTTTACCTTCAGCTCTTGCTATTGTTAAGTGTGAAGCTCATTCCTCTTCCTCTAATGAAGTTGCATCAGGAAATGACATGGCCGATCGGGCTGCTAAGGCAGCCGCCCTATGTCCTCCTCGGGCTGAAGCATTGTCCCCTTCTCTCCCACCACCGCCAGCTCCTTTGCCATCTCTGTCAGAACTGGCCCTCCTGCAGGACCAAGCCCCAGAATCGGAAAAGCAGGAGTGGAGACTGGCAGGGTGCACCTTGCACCCAGACCACTTGTGGTGCAGCTCTGATGGCCACATTGTTGCCCCAGTGGTCTTGCTACCTCACCTTGCCTCCGTGCTCCATGGATTGTCGCACGTTGGCAAAGGGGGGATGGTAGCAATCCTAAAACAAAATTGGTTTGCTCCCAAATTCTCCCAAGCAGCCAAAGATTACTGTCTGGCTTGCCCTGTCTGCCAAGCCCACAACGTGGGTAAACCTGTAAAGACAGTTCCGGCAACCAGACCTCCGCCTTTGGGACCATTCCTGAATTTACAAATGGACTTTATTCAATTGCCTAAATGTCAATCCTTTGAATATGTGCTGGTTATTGATTGTTTGTTTTCGGGATGGGTAGAAGCTTATCCCTGCAGGAAAGCTGATGCCATCACAGTAGCTAAGAAACTTCTAAATCATTACATCCCATCATGGGGAATACCCCTGGTGATCTCCAGTGATAGAGGTACCCACTTTACTGGACAGATTGTTCAAAAACTGGCAAAGTACGACTCTATCAGACAAGCACTGCACTGCCCGCGACACCCGGAGAGCACAGGAGCAGTAGAGAGATGTAACGGGATTTTAAAGAACAAACTTGCTAAGATATGTGAGGACTCTGGCATAACATGGGTAGAAGCACTCCCGATTGCCCTAATGAGCATGAGAGCCACTCCAAATCGGAAAACTGGACTCAGTCCACATGAGATTGCATGTGGCCGACCTATGAGACTGTTAAGCAGCCCAGACATTAACCTGGCTGATGCCACACTCGTTAAAGGAAGCATAGTCAAGTATTGTCAGGAACTTATGAGGTGTGTACAGTCCTATCATTCACAGGTTAAGCACGCCTTCCAGGAGGCCCCGACTGAGCCGTGCCTTAAACTACAACCAGGAGACTGGGTTTGCGTGAAAGTTCACCAGCGGAAGACTGCCCTGGAACCCAGGCGGAAGGGTCCCTACCAGGTCCTTCTGACCACCCGTACTGCTGTAAAGTGCGAAGGATTGCCCGCCTGGATCCACGCATCCCACTGCAAACCGGTTCCGGCCCCTACAGAAGTTGGCCTCAACAAGGAGCACCGCAGACCTGGTACCGGAGACCCAGGTCCAGAAGCAGACGGGGGATCACCGCAGACCTGGTACCGGAGACCCAGGTCCAGAAGCAGACGGGGGATCACCGCAGACCTGGTACCGGAGACCCAGGTCCAGAAGCAGACGGGGATCACCGCAGACCTGCTACCGGAGACCCAGGTCCAGAAGCAGACGGGGATCACCGCAGACCTGGTACCGGAGACCCAGGTCCAGAAGCAGACGGGGATCACCGCAGACCTGGTACCGGAGACCCAGGTCCAGAAGTAGACGAAGATAGGATACACAAAGAACAAGTTAAAAATCACTTAGGAAAGTTAGATGTCAGCAAGTCACCAGGTCCTGATGAAATGCATCCCAGGATACTCAAGGAGCTGATAGAGGAGGTATCTGAGCCTTTAGCTATGATCTTTGAAAAATCATGGCAGACAGGGGAGATTCCAGAAGACTGGAAAAGGGCAAATATTGTACCCATCTATAAAAAGGGGAATAAGAACAACCCAGGAAACTACAGACCGGTCAGTTTAACGTCTGTCCCAGGGAAGATAATGGAGCAGGTAATTAAGGAAATCATATGCAAACACTTGGAAGGTAATAAAGTGATAGGGAATAGCCAGCATGGGTTTGTGAAGAACAAGTCATGCCAAACTAATCTGATAGCTTTCTTTGATAGGATAACGAGCCTTGTGGATAAGGGAGAAGCGGTGGATGTCATATACCTAGACTTTAGTAAGGCATTTGATACGGTCTCGCATGATATTCTTATTGATAAACTAGGCAAATATAACTTAGATAGGGCCACGATAAGGTGGGTGCATAATTGGCTGGATAACCGTAGTCAGAGAGTTGTTGTTAACGGTTCTAAATCCTGCTGGAAAGGGATAACAAGTGGAGTTCCTCAAGGGTCTGTTTTGGGACCCGTACTGTTCAATATCTTCATCAATGATGTAGATATTGGGATAGAGAGTACGCTTATTAAGTTTGCAGATGATACCAAACTGGGTGGGGTTGCAACTTCTTTGGAGGATAGGGACATAATTCAAAATGACCTTAGCAAGTTAGAGAAATGGTCAGAGGTAAACAGGATGAGGTTTAATAAAGAGAAATGCAAAGTGCTCCACTTAGGAAGGAACAATCAGTTCCATACATACAAGATGGGAAGCGACTGTCTAGGAAGGAGCATGGCGGAAAGGGATCTAGGGGTCATAGTGGACCACAAGTTGAATATGAGTCAACAGTGTGATGCTGTTGCAAAAAAAGCAAATATGATTTTAGGTTGTATCAACAGGTGTGTTGTAAGCAAAACTTGTGAAGTCATTCTGCCGCTCTGCTCTGCACTAGTTAGGCCTCAGCTGGAGTACTGTGTCCAGTTCTGGGCGCCACATTTCAAGAAAGATGTGGAGAAATTGGAAAGGGTACAGAGAAGAGCGACAAGAATGATTAAAGGTTTAGAGAACATGACCTATGAAGCCAGGCTTCATGAACTGGGCTTGTTTAGTTTGGAAAAAAGAAGATTAAGGGGGGACATGATAGCGGTTTTCAAATATCTAAAAGGGTGTCACAAGGAGGAAGGAGAAAATTTGTTCCTCTTGGTTTCTGAGGACAGGACAAGGAGTAATGGGCTTAAAGTGCAGCAAGGGAGGTTTAGATTGGACATTAGGAAAAAATTCCTAACTGTCAGGGTGGTCAAATATTGGAATAAATTGCCAAGGGAGGTGGTGGAATCTCCCTCTCTGGAGATATTTAAGAACAGGTTAGATAGACACCTGTCAGGGATGGTGTAGACGGAGCGTGGTCCTGCCTTGAGGGCGGGGGGCTGGACTCGATGACCTCTCGAGGTCCCTTCCAGTCCTATTATTCTATGATTCTATGATCAGCGCAGGCCTGGTACCAGAAATCCAGGTCCAGAAGTAGACGAGGATCAGCGCAGGCTTGGTACCGGCAATCCAGGCCCAGAAGCAGGCGATCCTGAAAGACCGAGGCCAAGGTACCAGCTGTGGCCCAGAAGGACCTGCCAGCGATAGGTGAAGCAATCTACGAAGTCCTGAAGAACAGCCAGCATGAGGCTGGACAAACAATTCATGTTGAGCTTATGCTTAATTTTGTTTTTAATACCTAGTAGTTATAACCTATATGGTTCAAATGTGTTTATGCTTTTAATGAACCAAGTTTCCCAAGAATTTAATTCCACAGGTTGCTGGATATGTGCTCACAGTCCTGTACATTCAGAAGGAGGCATCCCAATGATTCCAGTCCCACTGAACAACACTCAAATGAATGGCCCATTGTTTAGTGATCTAAAGCCAAATGATACCTGGCAGGATAAAGGGTTTACTAGCCCAGGGTACATCCGCCTAGCTCTGACACCAGTTGGAGAATACTGCTGGACATGTAATGGTTCAGGGGCCCGAGTGGGGAAAAAGCAGGTGTGAGAGAAACATTGTCCTGAATGGGGTATGGAACAGAAACAACACCTGGTACAATAACAAAGGCCCTTATGATTTCGGAATCGATGGGTACTATTTGCAATGGATGATGAAGCCCCAGTGCCAAAGAATCTTAACAGCAAAGGTTGGCCATTACTTTATATGTGGCCGCTGGGCATACAAAACACTGCCTAAGGATTGGAGTGGGACCTGCTACATTGGAGCAGCCTTCCCAGCCATTTGAATCACTAACCATCTCCCTGGTAGTAGAATCCGAAACTACCGAGAGGTAACAGAAACACAGCGGTTTTGGGGAATTATGTTCCCAGGATTGGGTGTGGCCTATGCAGTAAGAGAAATTCGGAGGCTGGAAGTAGCTTTCGAGCAAGTAGCTAATGCCACAACCAAAGCTCTCCGAGCCATTAATAAGGAGTTAGGAGAAGTGAGACAAATGGTTCTCCAGAACCGGATGGCCCTAGACTACGTCCTGGCTAGTAAGGGTGGGGTTTGTGCCTTACTGGGAAGAGAATGCTGTGTGTATATTACGGACACCAGCAAGGAAGTGGAGGAAGATGCCTCAGAGACTGAGGGTATGTCTACACGAGGAGTAACGGTAGTTCGGACTAGGAAGCCTAGTCCGAACTACGTAGTCCGTGCCGCATGTAGCCGCGCGGCACGGAGTCCGCACTAGCGGACATTTAAAAATGGCGGCGCCCGGCTTTATGCAAATGAAGCCCGGGAAATTCAAATCCCGGGCTTCATTTGCAACTCCGGTTGCCTACATTACCACTCTAGTTCGAACTAGGGTGGTAGTGTAGACATACCCTGAAAGAACTGTGGTGAGCCTAAGACAGGAGGAAGACTGGACCCTCTGGGGTTGGTTGGGAGGCTGGTTTGGACATGTGGGAACTTGGATTTTGCAAGGTGTAGTTTTAGTATTAGCTATATTCTTTTGTGCTTATTTTTGTTTCTTGTTAATCAAATGCTGTATTTCTTGTATTCTGGAGAACAAGAGACAGACCCTTACTAAAGGGAACGTGGAACTCATGATGTTAAAATATGATGAGCAGAGAAAGGAACAAGAAATGTACATAAATACTTTAATGGAAATGGAGATGTAAAATGGTTTCATGGTTAGCCTTTAAAAGGCTAAAAGGGGGGAGTTGTAGAAGCTGCAGAAACCATTTTATGTTTAGTTAGAAGCCATCTTGTATAACAGAAACCATTTCAGCTTTTAGCCTTTGCACGTAGACCAGAGTGAACTTTCTATCACCCCGTGAGAAGAGGCCTACAGGATGGGCTATTGGAATGTGTTAATTGGGCTGGTTGGGACAGGAGATGTACTCCCTCGCACCTGTCCGCCATCTTGCTGAGAAGGCTTTGTTTTTCCTAGTTTAACTGAGGATTTCTCTAATTGGATGCCCTGACGTCGGACTGTTTGGTAAAGGGTATAAAGATACTAGGATTGATTGTATTGGCAGCCTTACTGGGCCCGGCTTTGCTGGGACCACGTTTGGCTCACTTTGCTTTTATTGGCCAATAAAACTGTCTGTTTAGCCGCGTAAACTGAGTGAAGTCTTTGCTTCTACACTTAGTTACCTGACACAGACAGGGTGGTGGTGGTGAGCAGCGGGGGTTGGGGCACGATCCTTGCACAGCCTTCTCAGCCTGTGGATCATGCTGCAGTCCCTGCATGTGGATGCACGTGCAGCGCCAGTCTGGACCACACAGCCCCAGGAAGCTGCACCAGAGCACCCCTGGGCTCCTGCTCACAGTGTCTGGGGAGGCCGGCCACACTTCTGACACCCTCCCACCACAAGCCACTACAAGAAGGGGCTGGGGACCTGGCCACACACACTCAGGAGTGTCGCACACGGCAGCTGGACATGCCTGCACACTTAAAGCAGCACCCACTCCCTGGGACAGCTCTGCCAGGCGCAGGAGCATCTGCCACTCTCACACACCTGCCCCCCTCTCCTCCAGAAACCAGGGACAATTCCTCTCCCCTTGAGACACCACCACTGCTGGACCTGGTGCGTGCACATCACTGAGGCAAGCCCAGCCAGCCTGAGGCCCCACCTGATGCCCGCAGGATCCCAGTGTGGCTGGCAACTTCCCATGCCTGCCTGTCCCTGGGATGTGGGGGTGGTGAGGTTACTCCCCTGGGATATCTGGGCCTCTGTAGGAAAGGGCCCGCTGTCCAGGCCACAGATGGTTTTCTATAGATCCTCTTCCCTACAAGCCTTCCTCAAGTTTCCCCAGTATATAAACCACCTTCCCAGGTTCTCTCAAGGGAAGCTTTTCCCCAGTTCACATTCACTATGGCTCTTTTTATTTATCCTCATCCTAGACACTAGACAAATTCTCTCTTAAATGAGTTAGTGGCTCCCCATATATAGTGTGGTTGGTCACCTGACTCTCACTCCCATGACTTGCATTCCCAACACCTGAGAGTAATGCCCTTAAAGTGCCAGCCTTGGAATAGACCCACAAGCCTGTGCATGCCTTCTGTGATCAGCACAGCGTCGGAGTAGCAGAAAGCATTTTTTTCCTCCATCAGGGTGTAAATTCTCTGCTCAACTCTGTGGGCACAGAAGGCCTTCTGAGAACAGAGCCAGTGCTGATCTGATGGCAAAATTTGTATGGAAGGGGCAAGTCAGAGCCACCGAACGGGATGGGTTGCAGTATCAGCACTAGAGGGGATAATGCAGGGCTGAAGGAGCCAGCTCTCTACAGATCCTCAGCTTTTACATACAGGTGCAGATGTAATGGGGCATTAAAGCTTGTGGAGTCTAATGTAGCCAGTAGGCTGGGACTGGACCCACTCCTGAGTTTCCTGCTATTGTGAGGCCTGAGCTCCCTAAAATACATCCTTATTGCTTTGGCCAGGTGTTCGAGGGATCCACATGATCAGGCAAGTGTGGAGTAGCCCAAGCACTGACACTGGATAAATGCTGTCACTGTTTATAATCAGAGCTGCAGCACTGATTCCTTGCTAAGTCCTAAGAAAACCACTGAGATGAAAATTGGCTTCTGCTTTTTTCAGCAGGCACTGGAAATGCCTCCCCTCTGCATTCATTCTATAAGCTGCTTCTGTTAACAAGTAGCAGGGAATGGGGTCTCTGTCCTTGAAAGGGTGTGATATCAGGGTTAATCAATCCCACCCAAGGTGACATGGTCAGTAGCAGCCACTGCCTCTCCGAGTTGGGAGAAGCTATATATAGCTATATATATGTATCAGTCACAGCACAAATCTCTCTCTCTCTATATATACAAAAACCTTTCCTGTGGGATGACAGAGTGACGTCATCACGTCACTTTGCATCCCCAGGAGCCCTGACCAGTGACCACTCTGTGAAATGGGGGATGGTGGCTCCATCCCCACACGCCCCCTAGAGCAGCATCTGCCTGCCTCTGAGCCCCACCCCCAGCCTGCCCGGCCCATGCACTTGCCACACAGTTTTGCTCTGTGCGTCCCTGGCCTGGCCACATAGCTTGGGCACCACACTCTCCCAGGCCCACCATAAGCTGGGCAGGTCTTGCACCCAGCTCTCTGAAGCAGCCGCTCTGGGCTCACCACGGAGCAAAGCTGCCCCAACAGGCTTGTGTGGAAAGGCTGGGCTGGGGGTGGGCTGTGGCTCCTGCTGCGGTGGCCGGGGCTGTGCTGCCTGGCCCAGTGGTGCTCCTGGAAGGAAGGGGCACGCAGCTCGATGAATTCATGAGAGGGGGCAGGGTGTGTGTAGGGAAGGGGTATAGGGTGTATACGGCGATGGGTGGTGCGGTAAAGGGGGATGGTGGGGGTGAGGGGGATATAGGAATGGAGGCAGGGGGATGGGCAGTGTGGGGGTGGAGAGGGGGAGGGTTTAGAGAATGATGGGGGTGTAAGAATGGAGGAAAGGGGTGGGGGTAGGGATGGGGAGTGGGGAGGGGGAGGGGGAGGAGGGGTTAGGGAGGATGGTGGGATGGTGAGTGCAGGAATGGAGGCAGGGGGATCAAATTGAAGTACAGGTTGCAGGGGCAGGGGAGAGTTGGGGCTTCCACACCTCGACCCAGCCCGACCCGGCGGCCGGGGGAGTGGAGTGGGAAGAGTCAGGGCTGCCTATCCCCAGAGACCTGCCCCCTAGTAAAATAAAAAGGCACTTTGATTTTTCAGCAAATTCTACTTTGAGATCACAGGAATACTGGTCAGGTGAAATGGTGCATGAAAATTGACTACTGTGCAAAATGTATTTTCAAAAACAGCTTTTACAAGCAATTTCAACCTTGAAAGAGGGGACGGTTACAGGATCTGTGTGTCTTTATATGAGGAGATTCCTCATTTTCAAGTATTTAAAAGGGTGTTACAAGGAGGAGGGAGAAAACTTGTTCTCCTTGGCCTCTGAGGCTAGAACAAGAAGCAATGGGCTTAAACTGCAGCAAGGGAGGTTTAAGTTGGACATTAGGAAAAAGTTCCTAACTGTCAGGGTGGTTAAACACTGGAATAAATTGCCCAGGGAGGTTGTGGAATCCCCATCTGTGGAGATATTTAAGAGTAGGTTAGAGAAATGTCTAGCAGGGATGGTCTAATCAGTACTGTGTCCTGCCATGAGGGCAGGGGACTGGACTTGATGACCTTTCGAGGTCCCTTCCAGTTCTATGATTCTATAGAGACTGCAGCTGTGCACAAAAGCAAATGATTCTGTCTCCCAAGAGGGCACATGAACTTTTTGGTCAGTTTTGGTCCTCATAGGTCATCTCCCCCTAATTTAACTTGCAAATCTGTCTGAACCCCAAACTCAAAGTAAAACTTTCCACCAAAGTGATACAAAAAAGTTGCAAATTTCCCATCATTCATGACAGATAACAATAAATCAACCCTGACTTGCCCCAAAATGTCTCTCAAACACTATTGAACTGTAACAGAGAGGTAGGCGTGTTAGTCTTTAAAGTGCTACATGACTGCTTTTTTTGTTTTACCAAGAGCAGACTAACAAGATAGTTTATTAGGTGATGAGCTTTCGTAGGGCAGACCCACTTCCTCAGATCTTTTCATCTGAGTTTCAAAAACTGAACAGCCCTGAGCTAGGTCACTCTCCTGTGGTATCATGCTGGATTATGAATGCTTTCAACAGCTCTGGTGGAAATGGCCTGGAGGTCTGAGAACGTTTGGATATTCTTTCTCAGTAGTCACTGTACCATAAACACAATGCAACTGCCCAACAATGTTGTCCAGTATCTTCTAGTGGTACTGCCAGGAATGAGCTAATGGGGATGGACAATACAAAAGAATTTGTTTCATGTAGCATGATAGAGGCAGCGGGGGGGGGGGGGGGGAAGAGACTAGTCAACTAATGTGTCAATTGGTCGATAAGCTTTTGCTTATTGGATATTTGACTAGTCGATTAGTCGCTTACATTCCTAGTAGGTAATAGCACAATGATTATGGTTTGAGTAATAACAAGGGGTATGTCTACACTACAAAGTTAATTCGAACTAACAGCCGTTAGTTGGAATTAACTTTGATAGGCGCTACACTAGCGCTCCGCTAGTTCGAATTTAATTCAAACTAGCGGAGCGCTTAGTTCGAACTAGGTAAACCTCATTCCACGAGGATTAAGCCTAGTTCGAATTAGCTAGTTCGAATTAAGGGCTGTGTAGCCCCTTAATTCGAACTAGTGGGAGGCTAACCCTTCCCAGGTTCCCCTGGTGGCCACTCTGGCCAACACCAGGAAAACTCCTCTCCTCTCCCCCAGCCCCAGGCCCTTAAAGGGGTAGACTGTGGCCAGACGGCACTTGACACAGCCAGCCCTGCCAGCGGTCTCTGCCCCGACCCAGTGGCCCCAGGATGAGCCAGGAAGCCAGTGCCAGCGAGCCGTCCCCCGCCCAGTCCCCCAACACCCAGGGGCCATCCAGGGGCCGTAGATGGCGCGCACCCTCCTGGACTAGTGCGGAGGTCATGGACCTCATTGAGGTTTGGGGGCAGGCCCCCAACGTCCATGATCTCTGCACTAGGAGGAGGAACGCGGCTGTCTACAGCCGCATAGCAGCCGCCATGGCCCGAAAGGGACACAGGCGCACCCAGGAGCAGGTGTGCCTGAAAGTAAAGCAGCTGCGTCAGGCATACGCCAGAGCCACCAGGGGCGGCGCCACAGCAGGAGCTGCCACCTGCCCCTACTTCCCTGTCCTCAACCGACTCTTGGGGGGCGGGGTGGTCCGTGCCAGCCCGGGGGACAGCGAGCCGGGACCGGAGGGCCCTGACCTGGGCGCACTGGAGGGGCCACCGCCAGCTGTTCCAGCAGGGTCGTCCAGGGAGACCGTACCGGGTAAGTAGTTTGAATTAAGTAGTTCGGGGGGGGGAGGTGGGAGGGAGACCAGAGACCGTGCGCATGGGCCATGCCTCCCACAGATCATGCAGACACCTGTGCACGTGCGAGCACATGCCATGCCACCTTGGGCAGGTGGCTCCAGCTGCGTGACACCCAGGGGCCATGGCCCAATAGGCACATGCATGTGTGAAGAGACCTGACATGCTCCCGACCCCGGGGCAGGACCCAGCAGGATGATTTCCCTTCACATGTCCCCTCTACACGGAGGCAGGGGACATCTCCCCCTCCCCCCCACCGCCCCGGCCACACTATACATGGCACAGGGACATGGATGCGGTCTTGGGGCAGCTCCCCGTCCCGGGGAGAGCCAGACATCCTGACCATGGCCTCTGTACAAGCACAGCGGCTGTGACGGTGCAGGGCATGGTCGCCCTCACGTTGCGGGGTGGGGGAGGGGGCTGGGCATCATCCTCTGCGTCCCCAGGGAGAACTGACCACTTCTCTTCTGTCTCTACAGCTGCACCAGCTGCTCGTGCAGGGCGCACCACCCCGCCTGGGACATGCTCCCGCACCCGCGGCCTGCTCCGGACCACCACCACGCGGCAGGAGTACTGGGACCAGCACCTGGGGGCCCTGCGAGCCCTGCACCGCACAGTGGAGGCCTGGATGTGGGCAGACCTGCAGCTCCGCCAGGAGCAGCTGGCTGAGGTCCGAGGGCTGAACTCAAACCTGCAGGCCCTGCTGCAGAGCATGGTGCCCTGTGCTGGTCCTGCACCTGCTGCCCCCCCAACTGCTGTCCCTCCTCCCACTCCTGCCCCCCCTCCCACCTCTTCCTCCTCAACCCCCACACCCTCTTCCTCAATGTCCACACCCCCCACCTCAACCTCCGCACCCTCCACCCCATCCCCCCAGGGACGCCGAGGCCCCCTCTCTCACTGTGCTGGGAGGCGGTTGGCCCGGCGAGACCCCCACCCCAATCCCTGAGTTTCCCCTCCCCCTCCTTTCCCTTGCTTCCCCCTTCCAGCTCCCTCCTCCCAGTTTTCCCCCTCCCCTCTCCCACCCTCTCTCTTCCCCTCTCCCACCTCCTTTTCCCAGTCTCCCCCAGTTTTGTCCACTAAAGAGAGTTTCTATTTTTGAACACACGTGTCCTTTATTTTGTACATCAGGAAGGGGGGCTAGGGAGAGGTAAGTGGAAGGAGGTGAGGGAGGAATGGGGTACGAGCCCCCGATGGGGAGGACTGGGCTGGCTCTGCGGGCTCCTCGGGGTGGAAGCTCTACTGCAGCCCCCCAATTGACCCCCCCCCCGTATGGCAGCATGGGGCAAGTGCAGCCGGGCTGATGGCCGAGTGCTGTGATGTTCCGAGTGTGGGCACTCAGGGCACTCCAAGCCAGGACTGCTTTGCAAGCGGGGAACCCCTGAGAACTGTCTGTCCGGGGTGGGGGTTGGGTCCCTTTAAGCACAGCCCTCGGCTAGCCTGAGACAGCAGCTCCACGCTCTAAGTCCTCCTCTGATGCCCTGCCGGCACTGCTTCCGGCCATCCTTAAGCCCGGTTCAGGGTCCACTCAGTGTGGACATGCTAGTTCGAATTAGCAAAACACTAATTCGAACTAGTTTTTAAGTCTAGATGCTCTAATTTGAATTATCTTAGTTCGAATTAACTAATTTGAATTGTTAGTTCGAATTAACTAATTTGAATTGTTAGTTCGAATTAGTGCTGTAGTGTAGACATACCCTAGTAGTCACAGTGTAACCCACTGGGGAGTGTTTGTTTCAGGTTCTCCTTTGTACCTGATCTACAGAGGATATAAGCCTGTAATAGCCCAGGCTAAAGAAGAATGGCTCTTTAGCTCAACAAATAGCAGCAGGTATTAGGGATGTGAAATCATGTTTAATTGGTTAACTGGCTAAATGTAATGTTTAACTGATTAACTGATTAAAGGGGAGTGACTGGGGAAGCAGCCTCCCGGCTGCTGACAGGAGCTGATCAGGCTGGGCTGGAGCACTCCCTGCTCAAGGTGGACCCAATGGGGCTGGAGCAACCCCCTGCCTGTGGCAAGTGGAGAGCTGTTCCAGCCTTCACTGGTTAACTGGAACCAGTAAGTCTCACCTGTTAAGGGTGAGGCCTCACCGGTTAACTGGTTAACCATTCACATCCCTAGCATGTATTGTTAGCTCTGGAGGTCCCAGGGGCAATCCCTGCTATAGCACCATTGCTTCTGGAGGGATTTGACTCCCTGTAACCAGAGCTGATCCAGAGAATAGAAGGGTGTGCTGTCTGCCAGGTGCTAAGATACGAGATGTGGAACTGAGGTTGAAGAGGATTATTAAGGGAGCAGGAAGGAATCCATTGATCATCCTTCATAGAATCATAGAACTGGAAGGGACCTCGAGAGGTCATCAAGTCCAGCCCCCCGCCCTCAAGGCAGGACCAAGCTCCGTCTACACCATCCCTGACAGATGTCTATCTAACCTGTTCTTAAATATCTCCAGAGAGGGAGATTCCACCACCTCCCTTGGCAATTTATTCCAATATTTGACCACCCTGACAGTTAGGAATTTTTTCCTAATGTCCAATCTAAACCTCCCCTGCTGCACTTTAAGCCCATTACTCCTTGTCCTGTCCTCAGAAACCAAGAGGAACAAATTTTCTCCTTCCTCCTTGTGACACCCTTTTAGATATTTGAAAACCGCTATCATGTCCCCCCTTAATCTTCTTTTTTCCAAACTAAACAAGCCCAGTTCATGAAGCCTGGCTTCATAGGTCATGTTCTCTAGACCTTTAATCATTCTTGTCGCTCTTCTCTGTACCCTTTCCAATTTCTCCACATCTTTCTTGAAATGTGGCGCCCAGAACTGGACACAGTACTCCAGCTGAGGCCTAACTAGTGCAGAGTAGAGCGGCAGAATGACTTCACGAGTTTTGCTTACAACACACCTCTTGATACAACCTAGAATCATATTTGCTTTTTTTGCAACAGCCTCACACTGTTGACTCATATTCAACTTGTGGTCCACTATGACCCCTAGATCCCTTTCCGCCATGCTCCTTCCTAGACAGTCGCTTCCCATCTTGTATGTATGGAACTGATTGTTCCTTCCTAAGTGGAGCACTTTGCATTTCTCTTTATTAAACCTCATCCTGTTTACCTCTGACCATTTCTCTAACTTGCTAAGGTCATTTTGAATTATGTCCCTATCCTCCAAAGAAGTCGCAACCCCACCCAGTTTGGTATCATCTGCAAACTTAATAAGCGTACTCTCTATCCCAATATCTACATCATTGATGAAGATATTGAACAGTACGGGTCCCAAAACAGACCCTTGCGGAACTCCACTTATTATCCCTTTCCAGCAGGATTTAGCACCGTTAACAACAACTCTCTGACAACGGTTATCCAGCCAATTATGCACCCACCTTATCGTGGCCCTATCTAAGTTATATTTGCCTAGTTTATCAATAAGAATATCATGCAAGACTGTATCAAATGCCTTACTAAAGTCTAGGTATATGACATCCACCGCTTCTCCCTTATCCACAAGGCTCGTTATCCTATCAAAGAAAGCTATCAGATTAGTTTGGCATGACTTGTTCTTCACAAACCCATGCTGGCTATTCCCTATCACTTTATTACCTTCCAAGTGTTTGCATATGATTTCCTTAATTACCTGCTCCATTATCTTCCCTGGGACAGACGTTAAACTGACCGGTCTGTAGTTTCCTGGGTTGTTCTTATTCCCCTTTTTATAGATGGGCACAATATTTGCCCTTTTCCAGTCTTCTGGAATCTCCCCCGTCTGCCATGATTTTTCAAAGATCATAGCTAAAGGCTCAGATACCTCCTCTATCAGCTCCTTGAGTATCCTGGGATGCATTTCATCAGGACCTGGTGACTTGCTGACATCTAACTTTCCTAAGTGATTTTTAACTTGTTCTTTGTGTATCCTATCTTCTAAACTTACCCTCTCTCTGCTTGTATTCACTACGTTAGGCACACCTCCAGACTTCTCGGTGAAGACCGAAACAAAGAAGTCATTGAGCATCTCCGCCATTTCCAAGTTTCCTGTTACTGCTTCTCCCTCCTCACTGAGCAGTGGGCCTACCCTGTCCTTGGTCTTCCTCTTGCTTTTAATGTATTTATAAAAGGTCTTCTTGTTTCCCTTTATGCCTGTAGCTAGTTTGATCTCATTTTGTGCCTTTGCCTTTCTAATCTTGCCCCTGCATTCCCATGTTGCTTGCCTATATTCATCCTTTGTTAGTTGTCCTAGTTTCCATTTTTTATAGGACTCCTTTTTTATTTTGAGATAATGCAAGATCTCCTTGTTAAGCCAAGCTGGTCTTTTGCCATATTTTCTATCTTTCCTACACAGCGGAATTGTTTGCTTTTGGGCCCTTAACAACGTCCCTTTGAAATACTTCCAACTCTCCTCAGTTGTTTTTCCCTTCAGTCTTGCTTCCCATGGGACCTTACCTACAAGTTCTCTGAGCTTATCAAAATCTGCCTTCCTGAAATCCATTACCTCAATTGTGCTGGTCTCCCTTCTACCTTTCCTTAAGATCATGAACTCTGTTATTTCGTGATCACTGTCCCCTATACTGTCTTCCACTTTCAAGTTCTCAACTAGTTCCTCCCTATTTGTTATAATCAAATTCAGAACATGTAGGAACAAATGATACGGCTAGATTCTCGCTGGAATGAATTAAGGGAGACTATGCTAGGCTGGGGAGGATGCTCAAGGAAATCGAGGCTCAGGTGATCTTTAGTGGGATTCTGCCTGTTCCTAGAGAAGGGCAACTAAGATGTGACAGGATTATGATGATCAATAGATGGCTCAGGCAGTGGTGCTATAAGGAGGGCTTTGGGATGTATGGTCACTGAGAGGCATTTACGGACAGAGGACTGTTCTCTAGAGATGGACTTCACCTAAGTAGGGAGGGAAATAGACTCTAGGATGGAGGCTGGCTCAACTGATTAAGAGAGCTTTAAACTAGGAATTTGGGGGAGACGGTTGGGAGATGCCCAGGTAATCTCTACGCCGGATTTTAACACTGAGAGGGAGGAAAACGAAGTACGAAAGGATATAGCTGGGGGTAGGAGAATGAACATGAGGAAGGGTGGGGTGGATACTAGTCTAATAGGTCATATTGGAGGTACAACGTCCGTGCCAAATTGGGTAAAGAATGTGAATGAGGCCAAACAGCAAAAATTAAGATGTTTGTACACCAATGTGAGGAGCCTAGGTAACAAAAAGGAGGAACTAGAGCTATTGGTCCAGGAAGTGAAACCAGATATTATAGGGATAACAGAAACATGGTGGAATACTAGGCATGACTGGAGTACAGGTATTGAAGGGTATGTGCTGTTTAGGAAAGACAGAAATAAGGGTAAAGGTGGGGGTATGTCTACACTACAAAGTTAGTTCGAACTAACGGACGTTAGTTCGAACTAACTTTAATAGGCGCTACACTAGCGCTCCGCTAGTTCGAATTTAATTCGAACTAGAGGAGCGCTTAGTTCGAACTAGGTAAACCTCATTTTACGAGGATTAAGCCTAGTTCGAACTAGCTAGTTCGAATTAAGGGCGGTGTAGACCCTTAATTCGAACTAGTGGGAGGCTAAGGCTTCCCAGGTTTCCCTGGTGGCCACTCTGGCCAACACCAGGGAAACTCTATGCCCCCCTCCTGGCCCCGGACCCCTTAAAGGGGCACGGGCTGGCTACGGTGCCCGTGCCGGGTGCAAGCCTGCCAGCACCCAGCCAGCAGACCCTGCACCTGGCACGGATTGAGCCAGCCACCCAATGCCCCCCAGCCCTCCCCCTCTTCCCGGGACCAGGCTGGCGGCTCCCGGGAGCTTGCCCGGGACCGCAAGAGGCGGGCACCTGCCTGGGCTAGTGCGGACATCGTGGACCTTGTCCACGATCTCCGCACTAGGCAAAGGAAAGTGGCCGGCTAGGGCAGGAGAGCTGCCAGCCTGGCCACCCAGGAGCAGGTGTGCATGAAAATCAAGGGGGTCCACTGAGACCCCCGACCCTGAGCCCTGAGCTTACAATGGCCGTCCTGGGTCAGACCAAAGGTCCATCTAGCCCAGTAGCCTGTCTGCCGACAGCGGCCAACCCTAGGGACCCTGGAGGGGATGGACCGAAGACAGTGACCAAGCCATTTGTCTCGTGCCATCCCTCTCCAGCCTTCCACAAACCTTGGGCAGGGACACCACTCCTACCCCCTGGCTAATAGCACTCCATGGACCCAACCTCCATGACTTGATCTCACTTCCCTTTAAACTCTGTTCTAGTTCTAGCCTTCACAGCCTCCTGCAGCAAGGAGTTCCACAGGTTGACTATTTGCTTTGTGAAGAACAACTTTCTGTTACTAGTTTGAAGCCTACTACCCATTCCTTTCCTTTGGTGTCCTCTAGTCCTTCTTTATGGGAACTCATGAAGAGCTTTTCTGTATGCACCCTCTCCACCCAACTCTTGCTTTTAGAGACCTCTATCCTGTCCCCCCTCCGTCTCCTCTTTTCTAAGCTGAGAAGTCCCAGTCTCTTTAGCCTCTCTTCATATGGGACCTGTTCCCAACCCCTGATCATTTTAGTTGCCCTCCCCTCTCCCACCCTCTCTCTTCCCCTCTCCCACCTCCTTTTCCCAGTCTCCCCCAGTTTTGTTCAATAAAGAGAGATTCTATTTTTGAACACAATTGTCCTTTATTTTGTACATCAAGAAAAGGGGCTAGGGAAGGGTAAGTGGAAGGAGGTGAGGGAGGAATGGCGTACACGCCCCCGATGGGGAGGACTGGGCTGGCTCTGTGGGCTTCTGGGGATGGAAGCTCTCCTGCAGCCCCCCAATTGCCCCCTCTCCCCAGATGGCAGCCTGCGGCAAGTGCAGCCGGGCTGATGGCCGAGTGGTGTGATGTGCCCAGTGTGGGTACTCCGGGCACTCCAAGCCCGGACTGGTTTTCAAGCGGGGCACCCCTGAGAACTGTCTGTCCTGGGTGGGGGTCGGGACCCTTTAAGAACAGCCCTCGGCTAGCCTGAGACAGCATCTCCACGCTCTAAGTCCTCCTGTGATGACCTGCCGGCACTGCTTCCGGCCATCCTTAAGCCCTGTTCAGGGTCCACTTAATGTGGACATGCTAGTTTGAATTAGCAAAACGCTAATTCGAACTAGTTTTTAGTTCTAGACGCGTTAGTTCGAATTAGCTTAGTTCGAATTAACTAATTCGAACTAAGTTAGTTCGAATTAGCGCTGTAGTGTAGACATACCCTGGTGGAGTCGCATTGTATATCAAAGATGAGGTAGATTGTAAAGAAATAAAAAGTGATGGAATGGAGAAGACAGAGTCTGTTTGGGCAAAAATCACATTGGGAAAGAAAACTATCAGATCCTCCCCTGGGATAGTGCTTGGGGTGTGTTATAGACCACCAGGATCCAATTTGGATATGGATAGAGACCTCTTTAATGTTTTTAATGAAGTAAATACTCATGGAAACTGTGTAATCATGGGAGATTTCAACTTTCCAGATATAGACTGGAGAACAAGTGCTAGTAATAATAATAGGGCTCAGATTTTCCTAGATGTGATAGCTGATGAATTCCTGCATCAAGTAGTTGCTGAACCAACAAGGGGGGATGCTATTTTAGATTTGGTTTTGGTGAGTAGCGAGGACCTCATAGATGAAATGGTTGTAGGGGACAACCTTGGCTCGAGTGATCATGAGCTAATTCAGTTCAAATTAAATGGAAGGATAAACAAAAATAAATCTGAGACTAGGGTTTTTTATTTCAAAAGGGCTAACTTTAGTAAATTAAGGAAATTAGTTAGGGAAGTTGATTGGACTAAAGAAATTATGGATCTTAAAGTGGAGGAGGCCTGGAATTATTTTAAGTTAAAGTTGCAGAAGCTGTTAGAAGCTTGTATCCCTAGAAAAGGGAAAAAATTTATAGGCAGGTGTGTTAGACCAAGCTGGATGAGCAAGCATCTCAGAGAGGTGATTAAGAAAAAGCAGAAAGCATATAAGGAGTGGAAAATGGGAGGGATCAGTAAAGAAAGCTACCTTATTGAGGTTAGAGCATGTAGGGACAAAGTGAGAAAGGCTAAAAGTCAGGTAGAGTTGGACCTTGAAAAGGGAATTAAAACCAATAGTAAAAGGTTTTATAGCCATATAAATAGGAAAAAAAGAAAAAAAGAAGAAGTAGGACTGCTAATTACTAAGGATGGAGTGGAGGTTAAGGATAATCTAGGAATGGCCCAATATCTAAATAAATACTTTGCTTCAACTGGGACTAAGGATGTGGAGGTAGATATTACCATATCCGAGGTAAAAGCCAAACTTGAACAGCTTAATGGGAGTAAATCGGGGGGCCCAGATAATCTTCATCCAAGAATATTGAACGAACTGGCACATGAACTTGCAAGTCCATTAGCAAAATTTTTTAATAAATCTCTAAACTCAGGGGTTGTACCATTTGACTGGAGAATTGCTAATATAGTTCCGATTTTTAAGAAAGGGAAAAAAAGCGACCTGGGTAACTGTTAGTTTGACATCTGTAGTATGTAAGATCTTGGAAAAATTTTTGAAGGAGAAAGTAGTTAGAGACATTGAGGCTAAAGGCAATTGGGACAAATTACAACATGGTTTTACAAAAGGTAGATCGTGCCAAACCAACCTGATCTCCTTTTTTGAGAAAGTAACAGATTTTTTAGATAAAGGAAATGCAGTGGATCTAATCTACCTCGACTTTAGTAAGGCATTTGATACAGTACCATATGGGGAATTATTGGTTAAATTGGAAAAGATAGGGATTAATATGAAAGTTGAGAGGTGGATAAGCAACTGGTTAAAGGGGAGACTACAGCGGGTCATATTGAAAGGTGAACTGTCAGGTTGGAGGAAGGTTACTAGTGGAGTTCCTCAGGGATCAGTTTTGGGGCCAATTTTATTTAATCTTTTTATCGCTGATCTTGGCACCAAAAGTGGAAGTGTCCTGATAAAATCTGCAGATGACACAAAGTTGGGAGCTATTGCCGATTCAGAAAAGGATCGGGATATCATACAGGAAGATCTGGATGATCTTGTAAATTGGAGTGATAGCAATAGGATGAAATTTAATAGTGAGAAGTGTAAGGTTATGCATTTAGGGATTAATAACAGGAATTTTAGTTATAAGCTGGGGACACATCAGTTGGAAGTAACGGAGGAGGAGAAGGACCTCGGAGTCCTGGTTGATCACAGGATGACTATGAGCCGCCATTGTGACATGGCCGTGAAAAAGGCTAATACGATCTTGGGATGTATTAGGCGAGGTATTTCCAGTAGGGATAAGGAGGTGTTAGTGCCGTTATACAAGGCATTGGTGAGACCCCATTTGGAATACTGTGTGCAGTTCTGGTCTCCCATGTTTAAGAAGGATGAATTCAAACTGGAACAGGTACAAAGAAGGGCCACTAGGATGATCCGAGGAATGGAAAACCTGTCTTATGAAAGGAGACTCAGGGAGCTTGGCTTCTTTACTTTAACCAAAAGAAGGCTGAGGGGGGACATGATTGCACTCTTTAAATATATTAGAGGGATAAATACCAGGGAGGGAGAGGAATTATTTAAGTTTAATACCAATGTGGACACAAGAACAAATGGATATAAGCTGGCTAGTAGGAAGTTTAGACTTGAGATTAGACGAAGGTTTCTAGCCATTAGAGGAGTGAGGTTCTGGAACGGCCTTCCAAGGGAAGTAGTGGGGGCAAAAGATCTATCTGGTTTCAAGATTAAGCTAGATGGGTTTATGAAGGGGATGGTTTGATGAGATAACATGATCTTGGTAACTAATTGACCATTCATTATCAGTGGGAAATAGGTCAATGGAGGGATGATAGGAGTTACTATAGGGAACTTTCTGGGTGTCTGGCTGGTGAGTCTTGCCCACATGCTCAGGGTTTAGCTGATCGCCATATTTGGGGTTGGGAAGGAATTTTCCTCCAGGGTAGATTGGCGGTTTTTTGCCCTGGAGGAAAAAACCCTGGAGGTTTTTTGCCTTCCTCTGTAGCATGGGGTACAGATCACAGCTGGAGGATTCTCTGCGTCTTGGGGTCTTCAAAGTATCTGAAGGCTTCAATATCTGAGATCTAGGTGAGAGGATTATTCTAGGAGGGGTGGGTGAGATTCTGTGGCCTGCACTGTGCAGGGGGTCAGACTAGATGATCATAATGGTCCCTTCTGACCTTAAAGTCTATGAGTCTATGACTCCAGTGGGCCTCAGGTGTTTGAGACCAACTTCCTGTGTGGTGGAAGGATCTGTAACAGAAATTTGTCAGCGGGCTCCATCTGCCTAGCCATTCTCCTTATGCATCATGCTAGAGTAGAGATTTGAAGGAAGATGATGACAGTAGAACCCCACTATAAGTCTTAGACACAAAAGCAATGGCAGTTCTTGTTAAAATGGAGGTGTGTGAGCTACAGCATGCTCTCCTGTGTCCAACAATAGGACCATTTGAGACCTGTTAAGAGAGTCACATGCAGGAGTGTCCTGGTCAGGAGAGTGTAACACTAAAGGGGTCTCCTAGGAACTGGAGTGGCTGAGTGTGAAGCCATCAGGGCATGGGGCTTGGAATGGTACCTGGAAGGAAGCAGTCTGTAGTTGGCTGGGAGTTGCTGTGAATCTGGAGAGAAGACAATAGGCTGGGGAGGGGCTGTTGCTGGGGATATTGGAGGCTCTGCTGGAAGACTGGGGGGCTGTTTGGGACAGAGAGCAGAGCAGGCAGGACTCAGCTAGCTGCAGGAGAGACTGACGTGCTGGGCGGGGGGCAGGGGGCTGGGCAGGCCTACAGGCCTGAGGGATAGTTTGCTGCATTCAAAGCTCAATAAACCCCCCTGTTTGGTGCTGGCTGAGTCTCGTTCTGGTCTGGAGAACAGGGCTGCACTATTCCCTCTGGTAGTGGAGGCCCCGGGGGTCCTTTTGGGACTGAAGGTTTTACTCTTTTTATATTTGTATTCTAGTTTTAATGATGTGGCAATAATGTAGCAATGTAATAATATAGTTTAATGATGTAACAATAATATAGTAATTCAAGATAACATATTAACACACATTTAATATCTTATCAAATTAAATCCTCTTAGTTAAAGGTATATTTCTTTGTTTTAAAGTTTAGTGAGTTAGTAATTGGTTTAAGTAAAGAGACAGAGTTTTGGTATTATATCTGTGTTAATGAGACTAGAGGAATGTTGAAGGCTAAGGTCTTAATTGTTTGATTTACAGTGCCTTTTTTGCTTTGCCCAATGCAGATACTCATGTTATGCTTTTCCTCGAGAGTCCTTGTAAAAGATTGTTTATGTGTGGAAGTGGTATATATGTGTTGAGATAAAGGCGTGAAAGTTATTGCTCAGAACCAGAGGGCTGAAGAAGGAGGGGTGAGTGTGGGTGAACACCAGACTACCCAGCGTCAAAGAAGGACCATCTATAACTATCGATGCATACCCCTACTCACAGAATGATTGGATTATTGGCAGATTGATGGCCTTAAAGCAGAGCCAGCACCCCTGAAAGATGATTGATTACAGGATGAGCTATGAAGATGTTTTGGGAACAACTGACATAAAAAAGATAACACTCAGGTCACAGGCTGACGCAGCAGAATCCATAGACTTCAACAGAGAAAAGGTTTATAAAAGCAGGGTGCTTTGCTATGGAACTTTGCGTTCATCTTGCCACCAACTCCAGAGGCGCATCAGATCAATCGACTGACAAAGGCCCTGCTCTCCCTCTGTGTTCAGTCTAGCTGGCCACTAGATTGATACAGACTCTGGACTGGTAACTATAACATCGTCTGGCGGGACTCTGTGTGTGTGTGTGTGTGTGTGACTGAAAAGCATATGCAACTGTTGTATTCTCAATAAATGTGGCGTACTGCCTTTTCCCCTATAAAAGATCTCGTGTGCTTCGTTTAAACATAACAGTCCAGGGGGAGTGGACCCCCCAAAGGGGCTCACGGCAGAGGCATGCTGAAGGCCCTGAAAGGTGCTGTCCCGGAGGCGGAGGGGTGGACCCCCCAGGTGAGAGTGGGCCCCCCCAAGAGAGGGTCGTTGCACTGGAGTGGACTCCCTGAGAAAGGGTTGTCTCACTGTTGCTGTACTGGAGGGGGCTGCCCTAGAAAGGGCATCGCATTTGAGGGGGCTCCCTGAGAAGGAGCTGCCGCACTGGAGAGGGGAATGTACAGGCCAAGCATGGGCAGGACCTGTGAGCCGTGACAGGGACATTAGTTATGAACTGAGTCTATGGACCATGTTTGCCCTGGAAAAAGGGTGCAGTGACCCAAACTTTGGGGACTGCTGGACAGTTAAGGGGGCTTGCCCCTCGACACATACAAACACTGAAAAAAATACAGACCCCTGTTGGTACAGTGGTTGGTTGAAGTCATGCTAAAACTGCCTATATATCAGTACAGTTTGACAGCTGTATATTATTTAAGGCAGTTTTTCCAACCAGGTAGACATTTAAAAATCAAATTAACTGTCATCTCTGTTGTCTGAATGAATGCAATTTTTGGTGTGTTTTCTCCTCTGCTTTTCCCCACCTACTGTATTATTAACAACCCTCAGCCTCTCCTTGTCAATCTCCAGTGCCAAGGATATTCTTTCCACTAAATTAGGGTATGTCTACACTACACTTCAAACTAACGGGGTAGTGTAGACATACCCTTACAGCCTTCTGAGGGGGAAAGACTGCCCAGTAGATGGCACCTTTATCAAGCTATTATTGAATCACAGAAAACCAACACATTAAACCCCAGCCATCAGTGCACACAACAAGGTAATTGAGATTTTGCTTTAGCCAACCATTTTCAGGACACAATCAGAAAGGCCCAGGGCATCTGCTTCCACGTGGTCTCTTTGGGGGAAGCCCTGCCACATAAGTGGCTTTTTGTTGAGAGCGGATAACATGACTGTTTTGAGAGCAGTAACAGGCAGAGGTTCAAACCAAATGGCAGCCTCATGTGTAGGGGGCTGGGAATTTCTGTTACTCCACTGGCATTCTGACACCTCAGTAGAAATGTCAGGGCTTGGATGTGCTTAGAAACGGAACTAAATAAACACCCTGCCTTCTAGGTCTGGAATCTAAGCAGGCTAAGCCGCATCTGGGGCCCCACTGTACTAGGTGCTGCCCAGACACTCAGGCTACGTCTACACTGGCCCCTTTTCCGGAAGGGGCATGTTAATTTCAGCTATCGTAGTAGGGAAATCCGCGGGGGATTTAAATATCCCCCGCGGCATTTAAATAAAAATGTCCGCCGCTTTTTTCCGGCTTTTAGAAAAGCCGGAAAAGAGCGTCTACACTGGCCCCGATCCTCCGGAAAAAGCGCCCTTTTCCGGAGGCTCTTATTCCTACTTCAAAGTAGGAATAAGAGCCTCCGGAAAAGGGCGCTTTTTCCGGAGGATCGGGGCCAGTGTAGACGCTCTTTTCCGGCTTTTCTAAAAGCCGGAAAAAAGCGGCGGACATTTTTATTTAAATGCCGCGGGGGATATTTAAATCCCCCACGGATTTCCCTACTACGATAGCTGAAATTAACATGCCCCTTCCGGAAAAGGGGCCAGTGTAGACGAGCCCACAGTAAGAGGCAATCCCAGCCCCAAGGTGACTGCAGTTCTAAGTAGATATGACCAGCAAATGGGAGAGCTGAAATGACATGACCAGGGTCTGTGGCAGTGACAGGAGCAGAATCGAAGCTTCATAATCTGCAAACCTGTTTCCTAGCCCCTAAAATGCACCATGCCTCATAAACACAGTCCCATAAGGGCTCTCTTTTAACAATTGTGGCTGTCTCTTACATGGCCATGTTGGGTGGGGCAAAGGAGCAAGGACATGCCTCACCTGGCACATCCTGCAAAAGGGCCAGCAGTCTCTGTGCTTGAGGGAAAAAGCCAGGCCTGATACCAGGCTCAAATGAGTCACAAGGGGTGCGTCTAGACTACATGGCTCCGTCGACAGAGCCATGTAAAGTAGTTTACTCAATATAGTCAATGAAGCCGGGATTTAAATAATCCCCACTTTATTAAAATAAACATAGCCGCCGCACAGTTCCGACAATCAGCCGATCCAGCACAGCATGGCAGTCTAGACGCGGGGCGGTAAATAAGAGAAGCCTTTGTCGACCGCTCTGGTATGCCTCGTGAAACAAGGTTTATAGGGGCGGTTGACAAAGGCTTCCCTTGTCAACCACGCTGCATCTAGACTGCCATGCTGTGCCAGATCAGCTGATTGTCGGCACAGCGTGGCGGCCATTTTTTTTAATGAAGCGGGGATTATTTAAATCCCCGCTTCTTTGACTATGTCAAGTAAACTACTTTACATGGCTCCGTCAACAGAGCCATGTAGTCTAGACGCAACCAAGGAGGCAGGGAAGGAAGAACAGGCAGTAGGTGTGGCCAGCAGAGTATATGCAGGGAGGGGAGTGTGCCTCACCTGTTACAGGGGCCTGGGCTACACTAGGGGTGTGTCTAGACTACAGGGTTTTGTCAACAAAAGTGGACTTTTGTCGACAAAACTATACCTGCGTCTACACTACCGCTGAGTTCTGTCGACATAACGTCAACAGAACTCAGCAGTTTTGTCAACGCTGGTAAACCTCATTCTACGAGGAATAACACCTTCTGTCGACAGAGTTCTGTCGACAGAAGGTGTTATTGCATGTAAACTGTCCTTTGCGTCTACACTACCATGTCGACAAAGCAGCTTGCTTTGTCGACAGAACTGAATGTAGTGTAGACGCTCTTTGTCAACAGAAGCCTGTAGTCTAGACGTACCCTAGGACTTTACATCAAATTCAGCTGTTTATGGTCAATTTTCGAAGTGATGCATCAACGCTACCAAGCCTGTTGCATTACCCTTAGGGGATGCAGAAGTCAATTTCAGTATGCCTGTTTTTCACCAGGAGTAATGCTATTCCCGACCTTGCATGGTTGAAGTGACACTAGTGTAGACGCAGTGTTGCTGGTAATTCAACACTATTGGCCTCCTGGAGGCCTACAGCAGCTCCCTGCTCTGACCAACACTTCCACCTCTACTGCTCTCCCACTGAGCTCAAAAAGCCCCAGTGTGACAGGGTGTACCACCCCCCCCCCCCGGCACTGAGCAGGAGGGGGTTAACTCAGCCCTGAGAGCAGAGGAGGCCACGCCCCCTGTACCTTACTGGGCATGCTCTGGCTGCAGTGCTATAAAAGGGAGCAGCTCAGCTCAGTTGGGGCTGGCAGCCGGAGGGAGAAGACGTGCTGAGCCAGCTCCCTGCAAGCCCCAGCGATTACCTAAAGGCTGGGGCGCTGCCACCCAGGCTGGAGACCAGACGTCTGTAGAGACCACGCTGGATTTGGAAATAAGGGGAAGTAGCCAGAACACAGAGAGTGGTGGCGAAACAGAGACTCACCAGTGAACCGAGACCTGGGGAAGCAGGAAGCAGCCCAGGAGCGACAACGGCTACCAGGTGAGTAAGCCGCTGTTGAGGAGTCAGTGTGCTGCAGTTAGGATTTCCCCGCTGACTCAGTGGTGAGAGTAAGCCACTAACAGGGCCCTGGGCTGGGGTCCAGTGGAGTGGACCCCCCTGGGGCCTGGACCCCCCTGCAGGGGGATGTAAACCTTTCCCCTATCTACACCCCCACAGACATACTCTGACCATTGGGTCATGTGTGGACTATTGAACAGTACTGCCCTGTCAATAGAGGTGAGTTATAGAATGTGACCATTGGGTCACCTAGGGTATGTCTACACAGCAAAGTTATTTCGAAATAACTTTCCTAGCATCTACACAGCCAAACTGCTATTTCGAAGTTAAATCGAAATAGCGGAGCGCTTATTTTGAATTTGGTAAACCTCAGTCCACAAGGAATAACGCCAAATTTGAAATAGCTAAATCGAAATAAGTGCTGTGTAGATGCTTATTTCGAATTACGGGGCCTCCAGCCCTTCCCAGGGTGCCCTGGTGGCCACTCTGGGAACAACCAGGAAAACTTTTCTGCTCCCCACCAGCCCCAGAGCCCTTAAAGGGGTAGACTCTGGCCACAGTGCCTGTGCCAGCTCCAAGCCTGCCAGCACAGAGCCAGCAGTCCGTGCACCTGGCCCAGCATAAGACAGCAACCCAGTGGCACCCAGCCCTCCACCGCTCCCCAGGAGCAGGCTGGCAGCTCCCGGGAGCCTGCCAGGGGCCGCAAAAGGCGGGCGCCTTCCTGGTCCAGTGTGGAGATCATGGACCTCATTGAGGTTTGGGGGGAGGCCTCCAATGTCCATGATCTCCGCACTAGACACAGGAACGCGGTCGTCTACAGGCAGATGGCTGCCAGCCTGGCCACCAAAGGCCACATGCGAACCCAGGAGCAGGTGCGCGTGAAAATCAAAGAGCTGTGACAGGCCTATGCCAGGGGCCTCGAGGCAGCTCCCAACCAGGTGCTGACCCGGACCCCTGCCCCTATTACGATGCCCTGGACTGCATCCTGGGGGGTCAGATGGTCCATGCCCCCCCAGGTGATCATCGACCCTGGGGCAGAGGGCCCTGCCCATGACACCGAGGCGGAGGAGGAGGATGGCCAGGAGCCTCAGGAGCCTGGAGGGAGTGTGACCCCCACCCAGGACCCCTGAGCCGTCCCAGCAAGCCTGTCACTGGTGTCATCCAAGGCCGGGGAGGCCTCAACATGTGAGTGACATCACTGTCCCCTTATGCGGGGGGGGGGGGGGGGAGACCCAGGGACCGCGCGTGTGGGCCTTGCTGACCATGGAGCATGCAGCAACCTGTGCGTGTGCCGTGCCACCCTGGGCATGTGGCCCCAGCTGGCTGCCACAACGTGGCCCTGGCCTCTTACCAACACGTGTGTATGTATGAAGGCACATGACATGCTCCTGACCCCAGGGAGGGACACTGCATGACGACCTCCCTCCAGAAGCTCCCTCTACACAGAGGCAGGGCACATCTCCCCTTCCCCCCCCCCCCACACCCACACTATACACAGCACAGGGGCCAGCTCACACTCTGGGGATAGCAGGACATGATGGTGCGGAGACTTGCCATCCTTGCCTTGCAGAGGGGGGCTGGGCTTCACTCACTGTGTCCCCAGGGCTAACTGACCACTTATTGTGTTTCTCCACAGCCGCAGCAGCTGTGAGTGCAGGTGCACCACCCCGCCCAGGACATTCTCCCATACCCGGGCCAGTAGGCTCACCTGGAACCAGGAGGAGTACCAGCGGCAGAACTTGGAGTTACTGCGAAGGCAGGTCCGCAGCCAGGAGCACTGGGTGCATGAAGACCTGCAGCTGCGGCGGGAGAGCTTGCGGGAACTGCTTGACCAGGGCTGTGCCATCCGCGACCACCTGCAGACCCTGGTGCAGAGATTGCTGCCGCTCCAGCCCCTGCGGCCGCCCCAAATGTCGCTCCTATTCTCACTTCTGCTCCCCCTCCCACTTCTTCCTCCCCCCCCACCTGTCCCACCCTCCATACCCGCTCCCCCCCGCCCCGGGGATGCCGATGCACCCGCAGTGCTGGGAGACAGGTGGACCAGCAAGACCCCCAACCCTGAGCTTCTCCTCCCCCTTCCTCCCCTTGCCTCCCGCTTCCAGCTCCCTCCCCTCTTCCACCTTCATTCCCCCTTCACCCCAGTTATGGTCAATAAAGAGAGTTTGTTTTTGGCAACACACGTGTTTTTATTTTACATCAGGAAAGGGGTTTAGGGAGGGGAAAGGGGAAGGATGTGAGGGTGGAATAAGGCACAAGGCCCCAGTGGGACATGCCAAGGAGACTTCACTACTGCTCTGGGTGGAAGCTCTCCCGCAGGGCCTCCCGGATACGGACAGCCCCTCGATGGGCCTCCCGGTTGGCAGCCGTATGGGGCTGCACATAGAGGCCAGCCAAGTGGTCAGTCTCTGCCATCCAGGCTGGCAGGAAAGCCTCCCCCCTTCCTCTTGCACAAATTATGCAGCACACAACACGCTGCCACCATGTGTGGAATATTCTGCTCGGATAGGTCCAGGCGGGTGAGGAAGCATCTAAAATGGGCCTTCAACCGGTCGAACGCCCCCTCCATGACGATGCGGGCCCTGCTGAGCTTGGCATTAAAGGCCTGTCGGGAGGAGTTGAGGTGTCCCGTGTAGAGTTTCATCAGCCAGGGTTGTAGGGGATAGGCCGCATCTCCCACCAGGCACATCCACGTCCCTGACCCTGATGTGGCGGTTGGGGAAGAAAGTCCCAGTGTGCAGCCTTTGGCACACAGAGGAGCTACGGTAAACCCACGTGTCATATGCTTTGCCGGACCAGCCCACGTTGATGTCCATGAACTGGCCCCGGTGGTCAGACACAGCCTGCAGGATGACCAAGAAGTATCCATTCCAGCTGATGTACAGGGAGGCTTGGTGTTTCGGGGCACGGATGGGGATGCACGTCCCGTTGATTCGCCCCCCCCCCCGGCAGTTGGGGAAGCCCAGGGCGCCAAAGCCCTTGATGACCGCGTCCAAATCAGTGAGGCGGATGACTCTGCGGAGCAGCACTCTATTGATGGCCTTGACCACCTGCAGAGGAATGCACAAAACCGAGAGTCACTGGGGTGCCAGGGTGGCTGACAGTGCTCCTTCCCTGCCACTGCCCCGTGCCCCCACTCCCCAGGAGAACCCCCCCTCCAATCCTGGCCACCGCAGGCAGTCCATAGTGCGGTTGAGACAGAACAAACCCTCCCGGGGAGGGAACTTGCACCCCCTCCCCCCTTTTCCCTAGGGTAGCCCATCCCCTCCTTGCACACCCCCCGCCTTCCTGGCACAGTGGCCGGAGATTGCCATACCTGCATGAGCACTGCTCTGACGGTGGATCTCCCCACGCTGAATTGGTTTGCCACGGATCGGTAACTGTCCGGGGTGGAGAGCTTCCATAGGGCGATGGCCACATGCTTGTGGAGGGGAATGGCCGGCCTCATGTGCGTCTCCTGTCGCCGCAGAGCAGGGGCGAGCCACTCGCAGAGCTCAAGGAAGGTGTCCTTCTTCATCCTGAAGTTCTGGGTCCATTGTTGGTCTCCACAGCGCTCCAGGACGATGTGGTCCCACCAGTTGCTGCTGGTGTCCAGATGCCAGATGCGGCGGGGCATGCTGGCATCCGGGCACTGCTGCTGCTCCTCCCCAGCCCCCAGGGGGGTCCAGAAGAGGGCCTGGGGTTTGGGCTGTAGCAGATGCTGCCAGGCAGTCTCCAGCAATTGCAGCCAGGCTTGCAGCAAGACATCCAAAATGAGCACCAGAGTGCCCAGGGGCAGTTCTGGCTCCATGGTCCCAAGTGCTGCGATGTCCTGAGTTAGGGCAACCAAATCAAGCAGAGACAAAAATGCTTTGCTGTCCCTCAGCGAGATAGGCAAGCAAGCAGGGAAAGCTTAGAACCAGCTGTCCAGGAGGGTCCCTTTAAGCACAAGCCTCAGATACAAACTGGATACAATTTTGTGGTGACCTTGAGGCTTTTTTTCGCCGCCTCCGCCTCCGAGAATATTTCCAAACCACCAATGAACATCAATCTGACCTACCACATCCCCTCTATCAACACCAAAGGAAAAATAATTCTATAAGGACTCCCCCTGACGGTCGGAATTCCAATCTGGATTTCTATATACAAAGCTTCCGAAACAATGCACAGACTGACATTATTCGCAAATGACAAGTGACACACAATCTTAGCTGAACACCATACCATCCAGAGTCTCAAAAACATCCTGGACATTGTAATCAAACCAGCTGACAAAGGGGGTGCTGTGGTCATTATGAATAAGGCCGACTATAACCAGGAGGCAACCAGACAACTCTCCAACACCACATTTTACAAACCTCTCCCCTCTGATCCCACCTTGGAATACCAAAAGAAACTACACTGTCTCCTTAAAAGCCTCCCCACAGCTACTCGGGAACAAATCCTCACAGAATCACCTTCTGACCCTCGACCAGGATTGTTCTATCTGCTTCCCAAAATCCATAAACCTGGGCACCCCGGACGTCCCATCATCTCTGGTATTGGCACGCTCACTACTGGTCTATCCAGCTATGTAGACTCTCTCCTCAAACCCTACACAACCAACACCCCCAGCTATCTCCGAGACACTACTGACTTCCTAAAGAAACTACAAAACATTGATAACCTCCCCAATAACACCATCCTTGCCACCATGGACGTAGAAACTCTATATACCACCATCCCACATGAAGACAGATTACAAGCAATTAGAAACACTATCCCAGAGGACACTACTGCCAACCTGATAGCAGACCTATGTAACTTTGTTCTCACCCACAATTATTTCCAGTTTGAGAACAACTTACACCTCCAGATCAGCGGCACAGCCATGGGTACATGCATGGCCCCACAGTATGCTAACATCTTTATGGCTGACCTAGAACAACGTTTCCTCAACTCCCGTCCTCTTTTACCCCTTCTCTACTTACGCTACATCGATGACATCTTTCTGATCTGGACGCATGGCCAAGGAACACTGGAGACATTCCACAGAAATTTTAACAACCTACACCCCACCATCAATCTCAGCCTGGACCATTCTACACGAGAGCTCCATTTCCTGGACACCACAGTACAAATCAGCAATGGAAAATTAGACACCACTCTCTACAGAAAACCCACTGACTCATACAGTTACCTACATGCTTCCAGCTCCCATCCAGAACACACCATACGATCCATCATCTATAGCCAAGCCCTTCGATACAACCGCATCTGCTCTAATCCCACAGACAGAGACCAGAAACTTCAGGATCTCTACCAAGCATTTATAAACCTCAACTACCCACCCGGAGAAATAAAAAAGCAAATTGAAAGAGCCAGACGAATACCTAGAAACCATCTACTTCAAGACAGACCCAAGAAAACCAACAATAGAACACCACTTGTCATCACCTACAACCCCCAACTTAAACCTATCCAACACATTATCAATAAACTACAGCCTATACTGGACAGGATACTAAACTCCGAGAGGCTCTGGGAGACAGACCCATAGTCTCCTATAGACGACCACCTAACCTCAAGATGATTCTTACCAACAGCCACAGGACATACCACACTAATACCAACCCTGGTACCTTCCCTTGCAACAAACCCCGTTGCCAGCTTTGTCCACATATTCATTCTGCTGATACCATTAGTGGACCTAACCAAGTGAGTTATAAGATCAAGAACACATATTCCTGCGCATCCAGAAATATAATCTATGCTATCATGTGCCGAAAGTGTCCGTCTGCTATGTACATTGGACAAACGTCTCAGACACTTCGCCAAAGGATCAATGCCCACAAAACAGATATTAGACAGGATCACAAAGAGAAAACAGTTTCTTGCCATTTCAACCAGAAAGGACACTCTCTCAATGACTTAACCACCTGCATTCTGCTACAAAGACCTTTTAAGACTTCACTTCAAAGAGAATCCTCTGAACTGTCATTCATGCTTAAATTCGACACTTTACGCCTGAGTCTGAATAAGGAATCTAATTATCTTACCCATTACAAAGATAGCTTCCCCAATTATCACCTCTAATATCATTAGCTCACAGACATTTACCTCCCCCCCATCCCCCTCCTGTTCTGAAATGTGATTTGTCCTTTTCATATTTGTTCATTTTTTTAATTGTATCCTTTGGTATATATGGTTGTGACAATTTTCTTCCACTATTTGATCTGAGGAAGTGGGTCTGGCCCACGAAAGCTCATCACCTATTAAACCATCTTGTTAGTCTTTAAAGATTAACAGGAATGTGTAGCACTTTAAGGTGCTACATAGTCCTGGTTTTTTGTTTCAGCTGCATCAGACTAACACGGCTACATTTCTACCACTATTTGACATACCCATAGTGACTATTGAACTATGCTGCCCTGCCTATAGGATTCCTACAAGGGGACTTGAGGGAAGGAGCCGACAGACTTTGAGGGTGGGAATAGAGGCACCGGCTGAGGAGAAGTGTGATAGGGGCAAGATGGACCAACCCACCCCACCTGAGACAATGTCATCCCCATAGCTATGTGACATATGGTGGAGAATGTGGGCACATCCCCAGGCCTGAGGAGAGGCTTAGACTGAGGAAAAGAAAGTGAACCCAGACATAAAACAGGGTTCCCCTTTCCATTTTTGTGTATGTACGAGAGGTTTAGATGAGTGACGCAGAGATGGCATCAGACCAAGTCTTGAAGTGGCTTATGGAGAGCCAGCAGCAGCAAGCTCTTCAACAGCAGCAGCAGTATGCACAGCTGTTGCAAAAGGTGACAACTCACCAACAAGAAATGATGAAGACATTGGTGGCACAGAAACAAGCTCAGCACGACAGCTTGGTCCAACAACTGGCAACTTTGTGGTAGCCACCCAGTACACCGTTCAACACGGACACTGACCCGGGGATCCCCTCCTCTGGAATCCCACTGAGACTCACTAAGATGGGACCGGGTGATGACTCGGAGGCATTTTTAGTAACTTTTGAACGGGTAGCCACCGTTGCCCAATGGCTGGTTAGACATTGGGCTATCATTTTAGCACCTTATCTGACAGGGCCAGCCCAAGCAGCGTACCGTAACTTGGACCCTCAGGAAGCCCTGGATTATGTGAAAGTGAAAGCTGCCATATTGGACCAGACCGGTATTAATCCCAAGACATACCAACAGCGCTTCCAACAGGAGCGGTATCCAGCAGGGGCCAAACCCCAAGTGGTGGTCCAACGCCTCCAGGACTATGCATGGCGGTGGCTAGTGCCTGAACAAAGGTCTAGTGCACAAATAGCCAAGGCTGTAGTGTTGGAATAGTTCACTCACATCCTCCCTGCTGGAGGGAAAGAGTGGGTGCGCAGACACCAGCTCACAACCCTTTTAGAAGCAGTGGACCTGATGGAGGATTATATGGCAGCGGAACGTCTGGACCACCATTCCAGGAAGACGGAGGAACTGGCAAGGAAGGCCCAGTTCCCCCAGATGCAGTCTCAACTGGTTCCTCAAGGAGGATTGCAGCATGGGAAAGTGTCTCAACCTAAGTCAAAAGACTTTAATTATAAATCTCCTACCTTTAGGGGTCCTGCGCAGAGAGAGGGGGTACTCCCACTTGGAGCTGAGTCAGTGGGGAGAGCCATGTCCACCAGTGGGGGATGGGATCATTATTTTGAGTGTTGGCAGGAAGGACATTTCTGCCAAGACTGTCCATTTATGGACTGCAGAGTAGTAAATGGCTTCATAGCTTTCATCACCGTGTTCTTTACCCCATCTTTAAAAAAGGGAAGAAGGACAATCCTGGGAACTACAGACCAGTCAGCCTCAAAGGAAGGAGTTGAAGGCAGGATACACATACTGCTGAATGTTCCTGATCTATTTTTTTAAACTTTCTTTCACATAATAAAATTCAATATGGACACTTTAACAGGAGATTTTCAAAAGTGACTTTCTAAAGTTAGTCTAAGGTTAAAGTCCATATTTGACTTCAGAGGGAACCACTGCACTTCTGAGAATGGCATTCATCCAAGGGTTCTAAAAGAACTTAAATGGGAAATTGCTGAGCTATCATCTGTGGTTTGTAACCTATCCTTTAAATCGGCTTCTGTACCTAATGACTGGAAGGTAGCCAACGTGACACCAATATTTAAAAAGGGCTCTAGATGTGATCCTGGCAATTACAGACCGGTAAGTCTAACTTCAGTACCGGGCAAATTAGTCGAAACAATAGTAAAGAATAAAATTGTGAAGCATGTAGAAAAACATAATTTGTTGGACAAAAGTCAACATGCTTTCTGTAAAGGGAAATCCTGTCTTACTAATCTATTAGAGTTCTTTGAAGGGGTTAACAAACATGCAGACAAGGGGGATCCAGTAGATATAGTATACTTGGATTTTCAGAAAGTCTTTGACAAGGTCCCTCACCAAAGGCTCTTGTGTAAATTACATGGCCATGGGATAAGAGGGAAGGTCCTTTCTTGGATTGAGAACTGGTTAAAAGACAAGAAACAAAGGGTAGGAATAAATGGTAAATTTTCAGATTGGAGAGGGGTCCCCCAAGGGTCAGTCCTGGGACCAATCCTGTTCAACATATTCATAAATGATCTGGAGAAAGGGGTAAGCAGTGAGGTAGTAAAGTTTGCGGATGATACCAAACTGTTTAGGATAGTCAAGACAAAAGCAGACTGTGAGGGACTCCAAGAAGATCTCACCAAACAGAGGGTATGTCTACACTACAGCGCTAATTCGAACTAACTTAGTTCGAATTAGTTAATTCGAACTAAGCTAATTCGAACTAGCGCATCTAGAACTAAAAACTAGTTCGAATTAGCGTTTTGCTAATTCGCACTAGCGCGTCCACACTGATTGGACGCAGGGGGGTGTTACCAGATTTGCCCAATACTCTGGGGTATGCTCATTTATCAGGGTTACCCTTATGGGACTGGGGGGAGGTTAACAGTTCTATCAGTGTGCTGTTGGTGCTTACTTGGGCTCTCATATGGAGCTGAATTCTCCCTGCTGCCAATTCCCCCTCCCACTGGAGCTCTCCTGCAGGAACTAGGTTCTCAGGATGGGGCTCTTCCCACCTTAGCAACACACACAGACACTCACACCCACTAACAGAGCACGTCTGAGAGGACTGGGTACTCAGCGCTCACAAGCTGACCCCCTCATATGTCCCTGGACTCAGCAGGCTAGTTTCACAGCAATGCCACACTGCACCCTCATGTGCCTTTGGACTCCGTGGGCTGGATTAAACAGCACTTTAAGCTGCCATCCTCATAAGCCCCCAGGTTCAGGACCCCCTATCCCCACTTTCACACCACAGTCATTCACTGGGAAACCACACGATGAGCAAACCCCACAGGATTTTGGGCACTCCAGGGATCTTTAGCTTGGGTACAAGAAGCGTTGTTGCAGAGCAAATGGGGAAGCCAAAACAACACCCCTTGAGGAAGAGTGAGCAAAAGAGAAAGAAAGAGAGAGAAGCAACCAGCTTAACAATGAAAGTGATTTATTTCTGAGTAGTGAATAGATATCAAACAGTTACAATATTAAATTAACAATTACAATATTAAATCTAAATTGAAACTGATTACAAACGTTAGGTAACCATATAACAGTTTACACAGGGCAGGGTCAGGAGGCTATGCTTAGAGAGAAAGAGAGAGAGAGAGAGAGAGACTGAGACCTCACCACTCCATGGAGCTTGCACTGATTGGGGTTCCCAGATGATGATGGTAGCCGGGGGTCCCGAGGGCAGGAGAGAAGCAGGACAGAGCCCCCAGCACGATCAGACAGGAGATGAAGAAGTCTCAATGGAACTGATGCAGTTTAAGTCCAGGTATCAGAACAGTTTTCTTGGGACAAGGATAGGAGTTTTTCTAGGGATAGTTCAAAGAGAAAGAGGAGAGACAATAGAGACTGATCACCCCTGGTTATGGGGGATGTTCCTTGAACGAGCTCACAATGCAACTAGGCAGTTTCAGTATTTTAGATGTCAATAGGATCGTTACTAGAATTGGTCTGATAATGACTAATTTGGGTGTGAGCAGGCCTAGGTTCATTAGCATCTGGAGCAGGGATTTCCCATCAGGCAGTGCTTCTCTGCTTTCGGTGTCCCATAGTTCAGTGCGGTTCCTGCCTTGGAAGAGCTGCTCTCCATTCTGTATGCTAATGAGATGTCCCTCTGTTCCATCTTTAATGCAAATGAGGCTGGGGTGTTTCCTTAATTGTATCACCCTTGTCTGAAGCAGCTAGGTGTGTCTTCCCCGGCCTTTTCTTTGCTTTGTCTTTGATTCTAGCAGAGGCCTGAGGGAGGGGGATAGTTTTCCATGAATGTGACTCCCTGACTCCCCAAGAGCACAAGGCTGACAGGCGACCATGTTCTGGTTTACCAAGAATCACAGAGCTGGTGGGTAACAGGGGCATTTAAGGGCGGCTGAAACCGGTTCTGGCAGGGCATCAGGTCAGTAGTTGCTTTGTGTGGCTGCTGTCTGAGGCTATCTGAGGCTCGTGCTTAAAGGGACCCCCCCCGGACAGCCGGTTTTCAGCTTTTCCTGCTTCCTTGCCAACCTCGCCGAGGGACAGCAAAGCGTTGGTCTCTGTGCCCGTCTGTGTCGGTGCTTCCCTTCGGGGGGGCCGCCGCAGGTGGCAACATGGAGCCAGAGCTCGCCCTGCACCTTCTGGTGCACTTTCTGGACTTGCTGCTGCAAGCCTGCCACCAATGGCTCGAGGCTGCCTGGCACCTCCTGGTGCACGTCAGCCCCCTGCCTCTCCGCCTGGCCGCCATGGGGGCCGTGGAGGAGCCGCGGCAGCGCCCTAGCACCGGCGTGCCCCGCCGCGTCTGGCGTCTGGACACCAGCACCGACTGGTGGGACCGCATCGTCCTGGAGCGCTGGGACGACCGACAGTGGACCCAGAACTTCAGGATGAGGAGGGACACCTTCCTGGAGCTCTGCGAGTGGCTCGCCCCTGCCCTGCGCAGAAGGGACACTCGCATGAGACCCGCCATCCCCCTCCAGAAGTGGGTGGCCATCGCCCTCTAGAAGCTCTCCACGCCGGACAGCTACCGATCCGTCGGGAACCAGTTCGGCGTGGGGAGATCCACCGTCGGAGCGGAGCTCATGCAGGTATGGCACTCGTCGGCCACTGCACCGGGGGGGGAGGGGGGCTGCGAGGAGGGGATGGGCCGCCCCAGGGACAAAGGGGGGGGCGGGAAGAGGCGAACGCGCCCCGCACCGGAGGGGTCGGGCTGTCCCGGCCGTACTACACGCCTCCAGGGGGGTTGCTTCCGGGAGTGGGGCACGGGGCACTGCCAGGGCACGAACGCTCCCAGCCACCCGGGCGCCCCACTGATTGGCGCTTTGCTGTGTCTCTCTCCGCAGGTGGTCAAGGCCATCAACCGGGTGCTGCTCCGCAGGGTGGTCCGCCTCGCCGACCCGGACGCCGTCATCCGGGGATTCGGCGCCCTCGGCTTCCCCAACTGCGGGGGGGCCATCGACGGGATGCACATCCCCATCCGTGCCCCGGAACACCAGGCGTCCCGGTACGTCAACCGCAAGGGGTACTTCTCCGTGATCCTGCAGGCTGTGTGTGACCACCGGGGCCAGTTCACGGACATTAATGTGGGCTGGTCCGGCAAAGCACACGACGCCCGGGTGTACCGCAACTCCTCCGTGTGCCAGCGGCTGCAGGACGGGACCTTCTTCCCCGACCGCCACATCAGGGTCGGGGACGTGGACATGCCCGTGTGCCTGGTGGGGGATGCCGCCTACCCACTGCAGCCGTGGCTGATGAAGCCCTACACGGGGCACCTCAATCCCTCCCGCCAGGCCTTCAATGTCAGGCTGACCAGGGCCCGCATCGTGGTGGAGGGGGCCTTCGGGCGACTGAAAGCCCGCTTTCGATGCCTCCTCACCCGTCTGGACCTGGCCGAGCACAACATCCCTCCCGTGGTGGCGGCATGTTGTGTGCTCCACAATTTGTGTGAGCGGAAGGGGGAGGATTTCCTGCCAGCCTGGATGGCTGAGGCTGACCGCATGGCTGGACACTACGGTCAGCCCCGCACCGCCGCCGTCCAGGAAGCCCAGCGGGGAGCCGTCCGGATCCGGGAAGCCCTGCGGGAGAGCTTCCAGGTGGAGGAGGAGGACTGACCTCTCCCTTGCATGCCCCACTGGGGCCTTCTTCCACCCTACCCCCCTTCCCCTTTCCCCTCCCTACCTACTGTCAAATAAAGACACCTGTTTTTCAAACAAAAACATCTGTTTATTTCACATAACTGGGGTGGGGGGAGGGAGGAATGAGGGTGGGAGAGGGGAGGGGGAAACCTGGGACGAGGGAGCTGGAAGGGGAAAGAAGGGAGGAAGGGAAAGGAAAGCTCAGGGGTGGGAGTCCAGCTGCCTCTCCCGTCTCGCCACACTGCGGGTGCGGGGGCATCGGTGGGGAATGGTTGTGGAGGGTGGGGCAGGAGGGACGGGGGGTGTGGAGGAAGCAGGAGCGGGAGCAGGAGGGGGAGATGGGGGAGCTGGGGGAGCAGGGGGAGCAGCAGGGGGAGCAGGGGGAGCAGCAGGAGGAGCAGGAGCAGGAGCAGGAGCAGGAGCAGGAGCAGGAGGAATTGGGAAGTGGTCGAGCAGGCTCTGGAGGTGGCCTCGCAGGGCACGGCCCTGCTCCTCCAGGGCCTCCAAACTCCTCCGGCGCAGCCTCAGGTCCTCCTGGACCCAGTGGTCCTGGGTGCAGAGCTGTCGGTCCATGAACCGGAGATGCCGCCTTTGATACTCCTCCTCGTTCCTGGCTGTCCTGTTTGCCTGGGCACGGGCAGCTGCTGCAGGCGGGGTGGTGCGCCCTGCAGGCCCAGGTGCTGCGGCTGTGGTGCAACAAGACCAGCGGTCAATTACCCCAGGGGCCCAGGTGTGTGAAACCCAGCTCCCCTCTGCAAGGCCAGGGCCCCTGCAGGATCCCCAGCTGCTGCTCCGTGGTGGGCAAGGCCCAGGCGCACGGTCCCGGGGCTCCCTCTCGCCCCAGCCCCCCGTACACATAAGGGGAACACGATGGTACTCACAGGTGGACGCCTCCCCGGCCTCAGACGACGCAGGCGAGCGGCTCTGTGGCGTGCCTCGGGGGTCCCGGGTCCTGGGCAGGCTGGCGGCAGGCTCCTGGCTCTCAGAGCCCTCTTCCTCCTCCTCCGTCTCCTGGAGCGGTCCCTCTGCCCCGGGGTCTATCATGTCCCGGGGGGCAGGGACGGCATGAGCCCCCAGGAGGCGGTCCAGGGCGTGGAAGTGGGGGCAGGCCTCCGGGTCGGCCCCTGGCAGGCAGGCCTGGGAGTAGGACTGCCGCAGGTCTTTAATCTTGCAGCGCACCTGCTCCCGGCTGCGCTGGTGGCCCCTGGCGGCCAGGCTGGCAGCCATGTGGCCATAGACGGCCGCGTTCCTGTGGCTAGTGCGGAGATCGTGGACACTGGAGGCTTCCCCCCAAACCTCAATGAGGCCCACGATCTCCGCACTTGACCAAACGGGTGCCCGCCTCTTGCGTCCCCGGGCAGGGTCCTGGGAGCCGCCAGGCTGGTCCTGGGGAGCAGTGGAGGGCTGGGTGTCGTCGGGTGGCTGGCTCATGTTGTGGCAGGTGCAGGGTCTGCTGGCTGGGTGCTGGCAGCCTTGCAACTGGCACAAACTGTGTAGCCAGCCCGTGGCCCTTTAAGGGCTCCGGGGCCGGGAGGGGGGCAATAGAGTTTGCCTGGTGTTGGCCAGAGTGGCCACCAGGGAAACCTGGGAAGGGTTAGCCTCCCACTAGTTCGAATTAAGGGGCTACACAGCCCTTAATTCGAACTAGCTAGTTCGAACTAGGCTTAGTCCTCGTAGAATGAGGTTTACCTAGTTTGAACTAAGCGCTCCTCTAGTTCAAATTAAATTCGAACTAGTGGAGCGCTAGTGTAGCGCCTAGGAAAGTTAGTTCGAACTAACATCCGTTAGTTCGAACTAACTTTGTAGTGTAGACATACCCTGAGTGATTGGGCAACAAAATGGCAAATGAAATGTAATGTGGATAAGTGTAAAGAAATGCAGATCGGGAAAAATAACCCCAACTATACGTACAGTGTGATGGGGGCTAATTTGGCTACGACAAATCAGGAAAGAGATCTTGGAGTTAACGTGGACAGTTCCCTGAAAACTTCCACACAGTGTGCAGCGGCGGTCAAAAAGGCAAATAGGATGCAAGGAATTATTAGGAAAGGGATAGAAAATAAGACCCAGAATATCTTACTGCCCCTGTATAAAACTATGGTACGCCCACATCTGGAATACTGTGTACAGATGTGGTCTCCTCACCTCAAAAAAGATATTTTGGCCTTGGAAAGGGTTCAGAAAAGGGGTTTGGAACGGGTGCCATATGAGGAGAGGTTAAAGCGACTGGGACTTTTCAGTTTAGAAAAGAGGAGACTGAGGGGGGATATGATAGAGGTCTATAAAATCATGAGTGGTGTGGAGGGGGCCGATAAAGAAAAGTTATTTATTAGTTCCCATAATAGAAGAACTAGAGGACACCAAATGAAATGAATGGGTAGCAGGTTTAAAACTAATAAGCGAAAGTTCTTCTTCACACAGCGTGTAGTCAACCTGTGGAACTCCTTGCCAGAGGAGGCTGTGAAGGCTAGGACTATAATAGAGTTTAAAGAGAAGCTAGATAAATTCATGGAGGTTAGGTCCATAAAAGGCTATTAGCCAGGGGATAAAATGGTGTCCTTGGCCTCTGTTTGTCAGAGGCTGGAGATGGATGGCAGGAGACAAATCGCTTGATCACTGTCTTCGGTCCACCCTCTCTGGGGTACCTGGTGCTGGCCACTGTCGGCAGACAGGCTACTGGGCTAGATGGACCTTTGGTCTGACCCAGTACGGCCGTTCTTATGTTCTTATGAGAATCAGGCCATATTTTCCCAGTGCCTAGAAATGGATTTGGGAATGTAACTTTAGGCATTTTTAAAGTCATGGGAAAAGCCTTTTACTTCTCTCTTGTAGCCTCACCACTTTTTAAAAAATAAAAATTTCATTTACAAACTCCATGTAACATGTACTAATGTGTTAATTTAAGCCAATATCATCCATTAATAAGGATTGGATCGTGGCTGAGCATAAATGAGAACAGAGGTGAAAATTAGGCAGTGCGTCCTGCTGCGCCACTCTGGTGAGAGCTGGCTGGGATGCACTGCTGTAGGCAGTGGTGCACTTGCTCAGTCTGGCTCCTGGCAGCCAGGTGAGGCAGGCAGGTGTGAAAGAAAGAGGCTGAGGGCACGTGGTAAGGGAGGCAGGAGCACTCCCAGCTCCGCTCCTGGTGTGTCTGCACCTGTTCTGCTGCTCCTCTCTTGCTGGATGCTGGGCAGTGCACATGCAGCCTATGGCATGTACTGCTGCTGACAGACCCAGGGAAGAAGCCAGGGGAAGGGAGCAGCAGGCCAGGGGGGGGGTCTCTTGCACCATCATCAGTTTCCCTGCAGCAGTGCACCCCCTTAGCTAGCCCACAGCTCCCTTGTAGCAGCGCAGCAAACAGGAGCATCTGGGCAGGGACCTATCCACCAGCCAGATAAATGTAACCAGGCAGTGACCAGGACTAACCCCTTGCCCTGAGCACTCCTGCCCTGTGCCTCCCCCACATTCAAAGACCCTTGCCCTGATTCATACACCCTGCCACACATCCCAACCTTCTGCCCTGAGCCCCCCGCACTCCACTCCACACTTAAATTTCTTACACTTACTGTTGTATCGTAACCCCCCACACCCTGCCCTGAGCCCTGCCCCCTCAAGGGGGAGGGTTGTGATAGGACAGCACCTGTAAGAAATGTAAGTTACTTCAACTCCCTGAGGGAGATTAAGCTGCACTGTTCCTGCCACATGGCTGTTGCAAGATACAGCATTCCCTCCACATGGGAAATTAGTAGCCCCTTGCTCCAAAAGCACTAGCAAATCCAGTGCACGTGTGTGTGTGGTAACTGCTTACTGGTCCATACCAGTAGCAGATGACAATGCCCCTGAAGCAAAGTAAGAGGAGGAAAGGACTCGGGTCTCTCAAAAACACCATTCCTTTCCTGTAGTATTCTTGGGGTGCTCCTTTTCCCTTGACTGGGCTTTGTATTACTGACTCTCTATTTTCTGATTGACTGCAGCTTACCTAAAGCGACGAGGAGTCCTGTGGCACCTTATAGACTAACTGAAGTGTTGGAGCATAAGCTTTCGTGGGCAAAGACCCACTTTGTCAGATGCATGTAGTGGAAATTTCCAGAGGCAGGTATAAATATGCAGGTCAGGATCAGGCTGGAGATAACGAGGTAAATTCAATCAGGGAGGATGAGGCCCACTTCTAGCAGCTGATCTTGAGGAGTGAACACAAAGGGTATGTCTACACTAGCCCCCTAGATTTGCATGTTCCCGGCCAGTCACCATTTTAGGAAATGACTAGCCCGAAGTAACTGCCTGTGTCTACACGCGGCAGTGAAACGAGATTCCGATTTAAAGCCCCTAAATCATATTAGCTGGTAAACCTCATAGCAGGATGAATACCAGCTAATTCGAGTTAGGGCTTTATTTCGGAATCCCGTTTCACTGCGGTGCTCCCTCAGTCCCACAGGGTCGCTCTCCACCTGCGGGGTTTGAGAGCACAGCCAGCTCCCGCTCTCCCCCCTTTCCTTCCCTCCCTCCCTCCTCCCTCTTGTACGCCCCAGCCGGCGTCACGCCACATCCCGGCGTCAGGACCAACCGGCTGTCCCGGGGTCCTTAGGCCCGCGGATTTGGGCCCAGGCCCCTGCATGCCTGCGCAATCGCCCCTGCGTTCACTGCTCGGTGCACCGGCTGGGTCTGCGCCCGGGCAGTGGGCGGCCGCCGGCGGGTGGTCCGGAGTCACAAGTCAGACCTGTTCATGATGACAACAGTGTTGCAGAGCAGGTCCTTTTGACCACGGCCTCACGCGCGCATTGCCCATTCTGCCACACAAAGGCCCCTCACAGAAAATGTAGGTCGCTGACACACTCTGGCTATGTCTAGCCTGGCATGATTTTCCACAAATGCTTTTAACGGAAAAGTTTTCCGTTAAAAGCATTTGCAGAAAAGAGCATCTAGATTGGCACGGACACTTTTGCGCAAAAGCACTTTTTGCAGAAAAGCGTCCGTGACCAATCTAGACGCGCTTTTCCGCAAAAAAGGCCCGATTGCCATTTTCGCGATCGGGGCTTTTTTGTGGAAAACAGTACTGTGCTGTTTACACTGGCCCTTTTGTGCAAAAGTCTTTTGGAAAAAGACTTTTGCCTGAACGGGAGCAGCATAGTATTTCCGCAAAAGCAGTGACAATCTTACATGAGATCGTCAGTGCTTTTGGGGAAATTCAAGCGGCCAGTGTAGACAGCTGGCAAGTTTTTCCGCAAAAGCAGATGATTTTGCAGAAAAACTTGCCAGTCTAGACACAGCCACTGTGTAATTCTGTAAAGTGTAACTGAGTCTTATTAACCACACTGTGTAAATTGTATAATCTTGTGTTGTGTAATAGTGTTGTATTTAGGCCAAGTATAAGTGTTAGAAAATAGAAACACAGGGGTTGTTAAGTTGTAGCAGTAAATCAATGACTAACTCCACCAGCTGCCCAAAAATAACCATAGAGGGACTGGCTGTGGGCGGAGTTTTTATTATAATTATATTGGCTTTTTTTTGTATTTTTTGCTTGCATGCTGCGCTGCCTTAAGCGAATTAGAGATAGTGATTTGATATAATCGAATTGTAACCACAGAGTTTGTAATCAGTTAAGTGCAGTTTGGTACAGTTTTCCCCTCCTGTAAAAGCATTAGGCAATTGCTTGTTTTAAAACTCATTTGAAAGTCACTTGATTTTTGATAAAAGGACCATTCTGTTTAATAAAAAATCATTTGTTTCACCATCATCCAGTAGTTTTCACGGGGTAGTTGGCTGTAACCCCTTGGGGCTCCCACCACATCACTGAACCAAGTTGCAACAACAGCACCTCCTTCATCAGCCTCTTTGGGTATGTCTACACTACAGAGTTAGTTCGAACTAACTTAGTTCGAACTAGTTAATTCGAACTAAGCGAATTCGAACTAACGCGTCTAGAACTAAAAACTAGTTTGAATTAGCATTTTGCTAATTCGAACTAGCAAGTCCACATTGAGTGGACCCTGAACCGGGCTTAAGGATGGCCGGAAGCAGTGCCGGCAGGGCATCAGAGGAGGACTTAGAGCGTGGAGCTGCTGTCTCAGGCTAGCCGAGGGCTGCGCTTAAAGGGACCCGACCCCCACCCCGGACAGACAGTTCTCAGAGGTGCCCCGCTTGCAAAGCAGTCCTGGCTTGGATTGCCCGGAGTACCCACACTGGGCACATCACAGCACTCGGCCATCAGCCCGGCTGCACTTGCCGCAGGCTGCCATCTGGGGAGAGGGGGCAATTGGGGGGCTGCAGGAGAGCTTCCACCCCCAGAAGCCCGCAGAGCCAGCCCAGTCCTCCCCATCGGGAGCTCGTACCCCATTCCTCCCTCACCTCCTTCCACTTACCCTTCCCTAGCCCCTCTTCTTGATGTACAAAATAAAGATAACGTTTCTTCCAACATTGACTCTGTCTTTATTGAACAAAACTGGGGGAGACTGGGAAAAGGAGGTGGGAGAGGGGAAGAGAGAGGCTGGGAGAGGGGAGGGCAACTAACATGATCAGGGGTTGGGAACAGGTCCCAGATGAAGAGAGGCTACAGAGACTGGGACTGTTCAGCTTAGAAAAGAGGAGACGGAGGGGGGACAGGATAGAGGTCTCTAAAAGCAGGGGTTGGGTGGAGAGGGTGCATTCAGAAAAGTTCTTCATGAGTTCCCATAAAGAAGGACTAGAGGACACCAAAGGAAAGGAATGGGTAGCAGGCTTCAAACTAGTAAGAGAAAGTTGTTCTTCACAAAGCAAATAGTCAACCTGTGGAACTCCTTGCTGCAGGAGGCTGTGAAGGCTACAACTAGAACAGAGTTTAAAGGGAAGTGAGATCAAGTCATGGAGGTTGGGTCCATGGAGTGCTATTAGCCAGGGCGTAGAAATGGTGTCCCTGCCCAAAGTTTGTGGAAGGCTGGAGAGGGATGGCACGAGACAAATGGCTTGGTCACTGTCTTCAGTCCATCCCCTCCAGGGTCCCTAGGGTTGGCCGCTGTCGGCAGACAGGCTACTGGGCTAGATGGACCTTTGGTCTGACCCAGGACGGCCATTGTAAGCTCAGGGCTCAGGGTCGGGGGTCTCAGTGGACCCCCTTGATTTTCATGCACACCTGCTCCTGGGTGGCCAGGCTGGCAGCTCTCCTGCCCTAGCCGGCCACTTTCCTGTGCCTAGTGCGGAGATCGTGGACGAGGTCCACGATGTCCGCACTAGCCCAGGAAGGTGCCCACCTCTTGCGGTCCAGGGCAAGCTCCCGGGAGCCGAAAGCCTGGTCCGGGGAAGAGGAGGTGGGCTGGGGGACATCAGATGGGTGGCTCTGTGCCGTGCCAGGTGCAGGGTCTGCTGGCTGGGTGCTGGCAGGCTTGCACCCGGCATGGGCACCGTAGCCAGCCCGTGCCCCTTTAAGGGGTCCGGGGCCGGGAGGGGGGCACAGAGTTTCCCTGGTGTTGGCCAGAGTGGCCACCAGGGAAACCTGGGGAGGGCTAGCCTCCCACTAGTTCGAATTAAGTGGCTACACACCCCTTAATTCGAACTAGTAAGTTCGAACTAGGCTTAAGCCTCGTGGAATGAGGTTTACCTAGTTCGAACTAAGCGCTCCGCTAGTTCGATTCAAATTCGAACTAGCGGAGCGCTAGTGTAGCGCCTATGAATGTTAGTTCGAACTAACGTCCATTAGTTCGAACTAACATTGTAGTGTAGACATACCCTTAGTTCGAATTAGTTAATTCAAACTAAGCTAATTCGAACTAGCGCATCTAGAACTAAAAACTAGTTCGAATTAGCGTTTTGCTAATTCGAACTAGCGCGTCCACACTGATTGGACGCAGGGGGGCATTTAAGGGCGGCTGAAACCGGTTCTGGCAGGGCATCAGGTCAGTAGTTGCTTTGTGTGGCTGCTGTCTGAGGCTATCTGAGGCTCGAGCTTAAAGGGACCCCCCCTGGACAGCTGGTTCTCAGCTTTTCCTGCTTCCTTGCCAACCTCGCCGAGGGACAGCAAAGCGTCGGTCTCTGTGCCCGTCTGTGTTGGTGCTTCCCTTCGGGGGGGCCGCCGCAGGTGGCAACATGGAGCCAGAGCTCGCCCTGCACCTTCTGGTGCACTTTCTGGACTTGCTGCTGCAAGCCTGCCACCAATGGCTCGAGGCTGCCTGGCACCTCCTGGTGCACGTCAGCCCCCTGCCTCTCCGCGTGGCCGCCCTGGGGGCCGTGGAGGAGCCGTGGCGGCGCCCCGGCACCGGCGTGCCCCGCCACGTCTGGCGTCTGGACACCAGCACCGACTGGTGGGACCGCATCGTCCTGGAGCGCTGGGACGACCGACAGTGGACCCAGAACTTCAGGATGAGGAGGGACACCTTCCTGGAGCTCTGCGAGTGGCTCGCCCCTGCCCTGCGCAGAAGGGACACTCGCATGAGGCCCGCCATCCCCCTCCAGAAGCGGGTGGCCATCGCCCTATGGAAGCTCTCCACGCCGGACAGCTACCGATCCATCGGGAACCAGTTCGGCATGGGGAGATCCACCGTCGGAGCGGTGCTCATGCAGGTATGGCACTCGTCAGCCACCGAACCGGGGGGGGAGGGGAGCTGCGAGGAGGGGATGGGCCACCCCAAGGACAAAGGGGGATGTCGCCTACCCACTGCAGCCGTGGCTGATGAAGCCCTACACGGGGCACCTCAATCCCTCCCGCCAGGCCTTCAATGCCAGGCTGACCAGGGCCCGCATCGTAGTGGAGGGGGCCTTCGGGCGACTGAAAGCCCGCTTTCGATGCCTCCTCACCCGTCTGGACCTGGCCGTGCACAACATCCCTCCCGTGGTGGCAGCATGTTGTGTGCTCCACAATTTGTGTGAGCGAAAGGGGAAGGCTTTCCTGCCAGCCTGGATGGCTGAGGCTGACCACATGGCTGGACACTACGGTCAGCCCCGCACCACCGTCATCCGGGAAGCCCAGCGGGGGGCCGTCCGGATCCGGGAAGCCCTGTGGGAGAGCTTCCTGGTGGAGGAGGAGGACTGACCTCTCCCTGCATGCCCCACTGGGGCCTTCTTCCACCCTACCCCCCTACCCCCCTTCCCCTTTCCCCTCCCTACCTACTGTAAAATAAAGACACCTGTTTTTCAAACAAAAACGTCTGTTTATTTCACATAACTGGGGTGGGGGAAGGGAGGAATGAGGGTGGGAGAGGGGAGGGGGAAACCTGGGACGAGGGAGCTGGAAGGGGAGGGAAGGGAGGAAGGGAAAGGAAAGCTCAGGGGTGGGAGTCCAGCTGCCTCTCCCGTCTCGCCACACTGCGGGTCCGGGGGCGTCGGTGGGAAATGGTTGTGGAGGGTGGGTCAGGAGGGACGGGGGGTGTGGAGGAAGCAGGAGCGGGAGCAGGAGGGGGAGCAGGAGGAGCAGGGGAAGCAGGGGGAGCAGCAGGAGGAGGAAATGGGAAGCGGTCGAGCAGGCTCTGGAGGTGGCCTCGCAGGGCACGGCCCTGCTCCTCCAGGGCCTCCAGACTCCTCCAGCGCAGCCTCAGGTCCTCCTGGACCCAGTGGTCCTGGGTGCGGAGCTGGTGATCCATGAACCGGAGGTGCCGCCTTTGATACTCCTCCTCGTTCCTGGCTGTCCTGTTTGCCTGGGCACGGGCAGCTGCTGCAGGCGGGGTGGTGCGCCCTGCAGGCCCAGGTGCTGCGGCTGTGGTGCAACAAGACCAGCGGTCAATTACCCCAGGGGCCCAGGTGTGTGAAACCCAGCTCCCCTCTGCAAGGCCAGGGCCCCTGCAGGATCCCCAGCTGCTGCTCCGTGGTGGGCAAGGCCCAGGCGCACGGTCCCGGGGCTCCCTCTCGCCCCAGCCCCCCGTACACATAAGGGGAGCACGATGGTACTCACAGGTGGACGCCTCCCCGGCCTCAGACGACGCAGGCGAGCGGCTCTGTGGCGTGCCTCGGGGGTCCCGGGTCCTGGGCAGGCTGGCGGCAGGCTCCTGGCTCTCGGAGCCCTCCTCCTCCTCCTCCTCTGTCTCCAGGAGCGGGCCCTCTGCCCCGGGGTCTATCACGTCCCGGGGGGCAGGGACGGCATGAGCCCCCAGGAGGCAGTCCAGGGCGTGGAAGTGGGGGCAGGCCTCCGGGTCGGCCCCTGGCTGGCAGGCCCGGGAGTAGGACTGCCGCAGGTCTTTAATGTTGCAGCGCACCTGCTCCCGGCTGCGCTGGTGGCCCCTGGCGGCCAGGCTGGCAGCCATGCGGCCATAGACGGCCGCGTTCCTGTGGCTAGTGCGGAGATCGTGGACATTGGAGGCTTCCCCCCAAACCTCGATGAGGTCCACGATCTCCGCACTTGACCAAGCGGGTGCCCGCCTCTTGCGGCCCCGGGCAGGGTCCTGGGAGCCGCCAGGCTGGTCCTGGGGAGCAGTGGAGGGCTGGGTGTCCTCAGGTGGCTGGCTCATGGTGTGGCAGGTGCAGGGTCTGCTGGCTGGGTGCTGGCAGCCTTGCAACTGGCACAAACTGTGTAGCCAGCCCGTGGCCCTTTAAGGGGGCCGGGAGGGGGCAGAAGAGTTTCCCTGGTGTTGGCCAGAGTGGCCACCAGGGCAAGCTGGGGAGGGCTAGCCTCCCACTAGTTTGAATTAAGGGGCTACACAGCCCTTAATTCGAACTAGTAAGTTCGAACTAGGCTTAATCCTCGTAAAATGAGGTTTACCTAGTTTGAACTAAGCGCTCCGCTAGTTCCAATTAAGTTCGAACTAACGGAGCGCTAGTGTAGCGCCTATCAAAGTTAGTTCGAACTAACGTCCGTTAGTTCGAACTAACTTTGTAGTGTAGACATACCCTTTGATTCTAATGTCAGAGTTGTTCCGGAGGCTGTGGATGGCATTGCGTTCTGCACGACTGAGATTGTGAGGCAAGCGATGTTTTTTTTCCACAATTTCTGCCTGTGCACGTCGGCAGAAGCATTCTATGTAGAGGTCCAGACTGTCATTTCCACTCTCAGAACGAGGCCATGTGGAGTTCTTCTTCTTGTGCTGTTGGTGGGAGGATAGCTGTGTGTCAGTGCACTGTTCAGTTTGTGTTGAAAGTATTCTTTGAATCGGAGACGGCGAAAGTAGGCTTCCAGATCACCGCAGAACTGTATCATGTTTGTCGGGGTGGTGGGGCAAAAAGAGAGTCCCTGAGATGGAACAGACTCTTCTGCCGGGCTGAGTGTGTGGTTGGATAGATTGTGGCTGGACAGTCCCTACGTAAAAGAATAAACGGACACAAATCTGATATTAGGAATGGCAACATACAAAAACCTGTAGGGGAACACTTCAATCTCCCTGGACACACAATTGCAGATCTAAAGGTAGCCATCCTGCAGCAAAAAAACTTCAGGACCAGACTTCAAAGAGAAACTGCTGAGCTACAGTTCATCTGCAAATTTGACACTATCAGCTCAGGATTGAACAAAGACTGTGAATGGCTCGCTAACTACAAAAGCAGCTTCTCCTCTCTTGCTATTCACACCTCTAGATCAGCTGCTAGAAGTGGGCCTCATCCTCCCTGATTGAATTTACCTCGTTATCTCCAGCCTGATCCTGACCTGCATATTTATACCTGCCTCTGGGAATTTCCACTACATGCATCTGACGAAGCGGGTCTTTGCCCACGAAAGCTTATGCTCCAATACATCTGTTAGTCTGGATCTGAAAAAGCAACAAGGAGTCCTGTGGCACCTTATAGACTAACATGGCTACCCCTCTGATACTTGCGTCTTACCTAGTAACCAAAGTATTCTGTTTCTTAACTTTTTAGTGGGATAAGGGTCTCCAGGTGCTCCTGCAAAAATCTTGGGCTCATTTTTTGGACCCTTCTTCATCATAGACTCATAGAGCTGGAAGAGACCTCAGAAGCTCATCAAGTCCAGCCCCCTGCCCAAGGCAGGACCAATCCCAACTAAACCAACCCAGCCAGGGCTTTGTCAAGCCGAGACTTAAACACCTCTAGGGATGGAGATTCCACCCCCTCCCTAGGGAACCCAGCCCAGTGCTTCCCCACCCTCCTAGGGAAATAGTTTTTCCTAATATCCAACCATAACCTCCCCCATTATGGGCATATGCAGCTAAGACTTTCATTTGCTGCATAGGTTGCAGGTCCATGATGGGTAACCCTAATCTGAACCCCAAAATGCACTATGTAGACCATCTCTCCACCTTCCTCTCAGGGACCTGTCCCCTGCACAGAGGGGGCAGATAACAGTGCTGTGAGCATGCTAACGAATCCTCTTTGGGGCATGGAATGTGGCTTCTGCAGTGAGGAACGTGTAAAGCAGATGCCTCCACCCCCACAGCCCATCCCTCTCTTCTCCATGTCTGAAAGAGAAAGTCCTGCAAGGTTATCGCAGGGTGAAGAGGAGGGGGGAGCTATTATGCAGACACATTTAACCTGTGGGGCCCCACCTCTATACCACCCCTCAGAAGGGAACTTTTCTATAGTAAAAAACCGGTGTCTGTGCTGTGTGTGTTTCCTCTTCTAGGTGGAGTCAAAGCTGCTAAACCAGAGGTGGGCAATAATTTTTTATAGGGGGGGATCACTCCAAGATTTTGGAAAGTGGTCAAAGGCTGCACTTCTCTATGGAGGGGGTGCGGGGTTTGGGATAGAGGTCGGGTGCAGAAGGGAGCTTGGGGTAGTAGATTGGGGTACACCAGGTGATCTGGGAGGGAGTTTGGGTTGTAACATTGGGCAGGGGATTAGGGTGCAGGAGGGGGCGCAAACTCTGGGAGGGGGGTTGGGTGCAGGAGAGTGTTATGACCTGGGGGAGGGGTGTAGTAGGGGGTGCAGGGTCTGGGAGGGAGCTGTGACCAGAGGCAGGGGTGTGGGAGGGGGTGCAGAGGGTTTGGGTGGTGACCTGGGGCAAGGAGTTATGGGCAGGGAAGGGGTTAGGGTGCTAGATGCAGGCTCTGTCCGGCAGGCACTTACCCTAGCTGGCCCCCAGCCAGCAGCCCAGTGGGATGCTCAGGAAGGCTCCCTGACTGCTGTGCCTCCACATGCCACTCAGAGTGGCTGGCTGCTGGGACCATGCACATCTCTGTGTGGCGTATCATGGGGGGAGGGACCACAAGCTGCTCACAACCACAACCATGACCCAGGCAGCTCCCATTGGCCAGTTTCCAGCCAAAGGCAGCTGCGAGGATTGTGCTAGGGGCAGGGGCAACATGGGGAGCTCCCCACATGCAGAGACTGGCCCTAGGAGCCAGCTGCTTTGAGCAGCATACATGGCGTGGCAGGCAGGGAGCCTGCCTGAGGGTCCTGCTGGACCAGGGGACATTGGCAGCCCAGACAATCATGATGGGCTGGATCTGAAGCTTTGGCAGGCCGGATTATGCCTGCGGGCCCTATTTTGCCCGCCCCTGCATTAAACTGAGTGATACTGGCCCTATACAGATAACAAGTTACAAATATCTCTGGGTACGTCTACACTACAGCGCTAATTTGAACTAACTTAGTTCGAATTAGTTTATTCGAACTAAGCTAATTCAAACTAACGGATCCAGACTAAAAAACTAGTTTGAATTAGCGTTTTGCTAACTCGAACTAGCATGTCCACATTGAGTGGACCCTGAACCGAGGTTAAGGCTGGCCGGAAGCAGTGCCGGCAGGGCATCAGAGGAGGACTTAGAGCGTGGAGCTGCTGTCTCAGGCTAGCCGAGGGCTGTGCTTAAAGGGTCCCGACCCCCACCCCGGACAGACAGTTCTCAGGGGTGCCCCACTTGCAAAGCAGTCCTGGCTTGGAGTGCCCGGAGTACCCACACTGGGCACATCACAGCACTCGGCCATCAGACCGGCTGCACTTGCCGCAGGCTGCCATCTGGGGAGAGGGGGCAATCGGGGGGCTGCAGGAGAGCTTCCACCCCCAGAAGCCCACAGAGCCAGCCCAGTCCTCCCCATCGGGGGCTCGTGCCCCATTCCTCCCTCACCTCCTTTCACTTACCCCTCCCTAGCCCCTCTTCTTGATGTACAAAATAAAGATAATGTGTCTTCCAAAATGGAATCTGTCTTTATTGAACAAAACTGGGGTAGACTGGGAAAAGAAGGTGGGAGAGGGGAAGAGAGAGGCTGGGAGAGGGGAGGGCAACTACAATGATCAGGGGTTGGGAACAGGTCCCATGTGAAGAGAGGCTAAAGAGACTGGGACTTCTCAGCTTAGAAAAGAGGAGACGGAGGGGGACAGGATAGAGGTCTCTAAAAGCAGGAGTTGGGTGGAGAGGGTGCATACAGAAAAGTTCTTCATGAGTTCCCATAAAGAAGGACTAGAGGACACCAAAGGAAAGGAATGGGTAGCAGGCTTCAAACTAGTAAGAGAAAGTTGTTCGTCACAAAGCACAGAGTCAACCTGTGGAACTCCTTGCTGCAGGAGGCTGTGAAGGCTAGAACTAGAACAGAGTTTAAAGGGAAGTGAGATCAAGTCATGGAGGTTGGGTCCATGGAGTGGTATTAGCCAGGGGGTAGGAATGGTGTTCCCGCCCAAGGTTTGTGGAAGGCTGGAGAGGGATGGCACGAGACAAATGGCTTGGTCACTGTCTTCAGTCCATCCCCTCCAGGGTCCCTAGGGTTGGCCGCTGTCGGCAGACAGGCTACTGGGCTAGATGGACCTTTGGTCTGACCCAGGACGGCCATTGTAAGCTCAGGGCTCAGGGTCGGGGGTCTCAGTGGACCCCCTTGATTCTCTTGCACACCTGCTCCTGGGTGGCCAGGCTGGCAGCTCTCCTGCCCTAGCCAGCCACTTTCCTGTGCCTAGTGCGGGGATCGTGGACGAGGTCCACGATGACTGCACTAGCCCAGGCGGGTGCCCGCCTCTTGCGGACCTGGGCAGGCTCCCGGGAGCCGCCAGCCTGGTCCCGGGAAGAGGGGGAAGGCTGGGGGGCATCGGGTGGGTGGCTCGATTCCTGCCAGGTGCAGGGTCTGCTGGCTGGGTGCTGGCAGGCTTGCACCTGGCACGGGCACCGTAGCCAGCCCCTGCCCCTTTAAGGGCTCCGGGGCCAGGAGGGGGGCAGACGAGTTTCCCTGGTGTTGGCCAGAGTGGCCACCAGGGCAAGCTGGGGAGGGCTAGCCTCCCACTAGTTCGAATTAAGGGGCTACACACCCCTTAATTCGAACTAGCTAGTTCGAACTAGGCTTAATCCTCGTGGAATGAGGTTTACCTAGTTCGAACTAAGCGCTCCACTGGTTCGATTTAAATTCGAACTAGCGGAGCGCTAGTGTAGCGCCTATCAAAGTTAGTTCGAACTAACGTCCATTAGTTCGAATTAACTTTGTAGTGTAGACATACCCTCCTTTAATTCAGGTGATTTGGTGTGCATCTTTTGAGCAAGAGGTTGTGAGTTCCATCCTGTCACAGAAGTTCTGAGTGGCCATGAATGCTGCATAAACGCTACTATAAAGTCCTTGGTTAAAATTTTTGCAAGTGCTTAAGTCCCATTTTTGTAACCTAGTCACTTAGGAGCTTGTCTCATTGAACCTGAATCATAGAGGCCTAGGGCTGGAAGAGACCTCAGGAGTCATCGAGTCCAGCCCCCTGCCCAAGGCAGGACCAATCCCAACTCAATCAACCCAGCCAGGGCTTTGTCAAGCCGAGACTTAAACACCTCTAGGGATGGAGATTCCACCCCCTCCCTAGGGAACCCAGCCCAGTGCTTCACCACCCGCCTAGGGAAATATCCAACCTAGCCCTCCCGCACGGCAGCTTGAGCCCATTGCTCCTTGTTCTGCCATCTGCCACCACTGAGAACAGCCTCTCTCCATCCTCTTTGGAACCTCCCTTCAGGAAGTTGAAGGCTGCTACCAAATCCCCCCTCACTCTTCGCTTCTACAGACTAAACAGACCCAACTCCCTCAGCCTCTCCTCATAGGTCATGTGCTCCAGCCCCCAAATCATTTTGGTCACCCTCCGCTGGACCCTCTCCAATGCATCCACATCCTTTCTATAGTGGGGGGCTGTAGAGGGGTCTATTTGAAATACGGGAGAGTAGGCTGGGGAAGCCCGCACACTTTCTAAAAGTCCCTCCCCCAGCCTTGCGGGAGGGATGACTGGACTCGTGTCCAATTAATTACTGGGGACAAATAATAACGAAGGGGGCAAGGGATGCGGGCTAAAGGTTTATAACTAGGGAACCGGATGGGGACACCGAGCAGAGAACCCTGGACAGTGCCCACTGCTCCTCAAAGCTGTCGAGGGAGCCGGTGGACGCTGCCCAGAGGAACTCTGCCCGGATTCGTGAGACCAGGGAGGAACGGAAATAGACCCCACAGTCGCAGAGAACCCCCTCGTCCAACATCCTCCTCCTGGTATTGTAGATGCTAGTCTTTGCCAGGGCCAGGAGCAGGTTGACGAGGAGGTCTCGCGACTTTGTGGGGCCACGGATAGGGTGTGCGTATAGGAAAAGGTGAGGGGAGAAGTGCAGCCAGAACCTCAGTAAGAGGTTCTGGAGGAGCCGGAATAGGGGCTGTAACCTAGCGCATTCAAGATAGGCGTGCGCCAGGTTCTCCCTCACGCCGCAAAAGGGGCAGGATTGGGGTGAACCGCGCCAAGTACACGCCCGTGCTTCTCCCACTCCTCCCGCTTCTCCCAGTACGCCTCGCGGAGGAGTGGATCCTCGGGGGCAGACGCCAGGCGCCTCTCAAGCTTCAAAACCTCCCGTTCCAACTGCTCTATCGCCGCATCCCTTCGCTGGCTGGCGCCCCGGGAGTAGTCGTGGCAGAAGAGCCAGGCGCGCACCTTCCCCACGTCCCACCAGCGCCGCGCTGAGGGAAAGGCGGGCCGCTGCCCCTGCCAGAACTCCCGGAAGGACGCCACGAAGCCCACGTCCTCCAGCAAGCTATTGTTAAAGTGCCAGTAGATCGGCTCCAGCCTATCCTAAGTCAGAGAGGCTTTCACGGTCACCAAATGGTGTTCCGTGAACAGGGCCGGCCGAACGCTGGAGGAGTGGGCTCGTGTCAGATGGAATTGAGACAGGTAAATGCGATCCAACCGGGAGTGGCTCGACCGCTCGTTCCCCACCCGGACGTAAGTGAAGGTGGTACTGTCGTCCGGGTGGTGGTCCCGCCAGACGTCCACCAGGGAGTGATGTTCCACGATCTCCCTGAGGACGTCTGCCACGGCCTGGCAGTTCGTGAGTCCTACACGGTCCCGGTCATCGAGGGTGGTGTTGAAGTCCCCGCCCAGGACCAGGCACTCGCGAGGATCCAAAGTGCCGAGGAAGGTGGCCGCCTGCCAGTAAAAGGTGACCTGGTCTGGGCCCGCGTTTGGGGCGTAGACGTTGACCAGGTTCAATGTCTGCCCCTCCACGCGGGCCCGGACGTGCAGCAGGCGACCCGGGACAACCTCGGCGGTCCCCAGCACCTCGGGCTGTAGGGCAGGGGAAAACAGGGTGGCCACCCCGGCCGAGCGAACGCCGAGGTGGCTAAAATACACCCCGTCCCCCCACTCCAGCCGCCAGCCAGCCTCGACGGCTGGAGTCGTGTGGGTCTCCTGCAGGAAAACCACCGAGTACCCCCCCCCCGAAGGAAGGACAGCACCCGGCTCCTGCGGAGACCCGCCCTACAGCCCCGGGCATTCAGCATTGCGATGGTTGTGTACTTCATTGAGAGGGCTGGGGTGGATCCTCGAGGGCAGGTGAGTCAGCGGCCCCCCGCAGGGCCCGCAGCAGACCGCTCTCTGACCCAAAGGTCAGGAGAGCGTCTCGAAATCTGCGGGTCTGACGGTGGGCCACGTCGTCCTGCCTATTGGTCCCTCTCCCCTCCTGCAGCAGGACTCTAGTGGCCTGTAGGATGGGATGAAAGTCCCCCCAGCGCTGGAGGGTGAGCTGCACCTTCCCCTCTGCCCCGCGGTTATCTGCGAGGAATTGGCGCAGCTCGCTCCTCAGCGCCAAGGGGGGGCCAGGATTCTCCTCCGTCCGGGCCCCCGGGTGGAGCTCACGGGCCACGGAGACGGGCAAACAGGGATCCGATCCCTGACGCAGCGACGGCACCGATGGCGCCGCGCTGCCCGTCCCTGACCCCAGTAAGGGAGGGGGCGGCGGAGGGAACAAGGCAGCCCCTAACGGGTTGGGGACCGGGGATACAAATACAACCCCCCGAGGGCCGCCCACAGCTAGTGGGAACGAGACGGCCCTCGCGGGGGTGGCACTAGCGGACATTTGGGGGGGCGGTAGGGACGGGCCAGGTAACACAACGGGGACCGGGATGGGAGGAGGACGGGGGGGGGGGGACGGCAGCGGAGGGGGGTTCTCCATGGTAGGAGCGGGAGGAAGGGGGGGTTCTGGGCCGGACGGTGGGTCGGGGTTAGGGAATGGGGCAGAGATGGGGGTAGGAGAGGGATCGGGAGCAGGGGAGGGCTCGGGGCTGGAAATGGGTTCATAGAGGGCGGAAACAGAGGTAGGGAGAGGATTGGGGTGCGGGAGGGGATCTGAATCCCGGGCAGGGTCTGGGAGGAGATCCCCCCTGGCCATCCCACCAGGCTGCGGTGCCTCCCGAATGGGGACCTAGGAATCGGGAACAAGAAGGGGGCCCGCGCCGATGCCAGGCTCAGGTAGGGAGACAGGTGTTGGTACCTCGGCATCGGCATCTCCTGGGCCCCCAACAGGAAAGGGGGATGACCGCCCCACCTCAGTTGCAGGAGAGAGGGCGCCCCCAAACCCAGGACCCGGGTTGCTCGGCGCCGGCCGTCGCCCCTAAGGGCTCGGCGGCATCCGTTCCGACACTCGAGTCGGCCGGGCCAGTGGGTAACATCGGGGCGCCCCGAGTGTGAGGACGGGGTCGGACACCTGGGACACGGGGTTGGGGAGAGGAGGGGGCGGCGACTCCCTGGGTGAGCGGGGTCAGACCCAGGGCCTCGATCTCCTCAAAGATGGAGCTCAGCTCCATCCCCTCGGCCCCGGAGCCTTCCCCTCCGGCCGCCAAGGCACCAATTACCTCGGCGGGGATGGAGGGGGGCTCAGTTGGAGCCGGGGCCGGGGGGGTTCCACTGGAGGCCTCCTCGCGGATAGGCTCTGCAGGGGGGACGTCGTTGTCCCCTCTCGCTGCCACGGCTACCTCGGCCGGCGCCTCCTGCTGACGCTCGCCGGGGGCGATCTCGACAGCACTGGCCCCCCCCCCGGGATCTGTCGGGGGGCCTTCCCACCCTCCCCATCGGAGGGGGGAGAGGGAGCCCGCGAATAGCGGGCTCTGTGCTTCCCCCGAGCGAGCGTCCAGGCCTCCGAGGTAGAGGTGGAGGGCTGGTCAGCAGGGGCAAGGCCGGGGGACGCTTTTGGGTTTCGGGGGGGGGGGCATTGTGGTAAGGGTTGGAGGGGAAGAAGGAGGGATACCTCCACCTGGTGGGAGCCGTCTCCCGGCAACAGCCGCGACACCCTCTCCTCCTCGGGCCCCGCAGAGACAGATCGCGTAGAGGCGACGCCCGCCTGCCCGCTCGGGCACGCCAGAGGGGGCACCTACGGCTCCCGAGCAGGGCCGTCGGTTGGAGGAGGGGCGGCCGCGGAGGCTGGACTACCAGGGGGGCCGGCGGTGGTGGGGCCGGCGCCCTCCCGGGCCCCGGAAACCTCCTCCGACCGGGCCAAGGGACAGTCCCTCCGGACGTGCCCCATCGCCCGGCAGAGGAAGCACCGGGTCTCCCCCGAGGAGTAATGAATCCGATAATGGGCCCCCTGGTAGGGCACCAGGAAGGACCCCTCGAGCGCCTCCCCGCCACGCGCCGCCGGCGGCAGCTGCAGCTGTACCTGCCGGCGGAAGGATAGGACGTGGCGGAGGGCGGGGTCCTTACAGCCCAGCGGGAGAGGGCTGATGGTCGAGATGGGCTTCCCCAGAGTGGAGAGGGAAGGTAACAGGGCGGCATTAGGGAGGAAGGGCGGGACGGAGGTGAGCACCACCCGTACGCCCAGGTCCTCCAACGGTTCGAGGGGCACGTGCACGCCCCCCACCGCCAGGCCCCTCTCCACCGCCTCCTGGGCGGCAGCCTCCGAGACAAGGAAGAACACCGCCTTGCCGTACATCTTAGAGGCCGCCACCACGGCCGAGGCCCCCACCACCCTCGCCATCGCCCGCACGTAGGTTTCCATGTGGGGCGAGGCGGCGACCAGGAGGCAGCGGACGCCGTGTCTCCTGGTCATGGCGGGAAAGGGGCCCCGGCCGCCAGGGATGGAGCTGGAGGCGGCAGTCGGGGCAGATGACCCGGCACGTGGGGGGGCGGCAGCGGCCACCTGGGCGTACGCTCTGGGGGCTGTAGGTGGATCGCCCCCAGAGCCGGTGGGGGGAACAGCAGGGAGGGGGGGAGCTGCAGCCGGTGTCGGGGCTGCAGCGGGCGGGGCGGTTTTGGCCACGGAGGGGTCGGCTTTCCGGGCCGGGCCCTTGCCTTTCTTCCCTCCCCGGTTTTTCTTGCCGGCCGAGGCAGAGGATCCACCCTTGTCAGGGGGGGCAGCGGCCGTGGCAGCAGCAGAGCTCGGGTCGGGGGTAGGGAGGTCGGCCGCAGCAGTTGCTTGGGCCGATGGCACTGATGGAACCAAGGGACCATCAGGGACGGGGGTCTCCTCCATCCTGGGGAGTGGGTGGAGGGAGGTGCAAATGGCAAACTGTGGGCGGGGGGGGCGGGGGTTAACCACTCCTCCCCACCAAACAGCAGGCAGGGGCGGAGGGCATCAATGGAAGGGGGGGGGGGGGCTGGAAGAGGGGCGAGGGCACTGGGTCCAAGGAAGGGCAACCGTAAAAGGGAAGGGTTAGCAGCCACTCCTCCCTGCTGAGACTAGGGCAGAGGAGGAGGGCGCTATTGCAAGGGAGGGGGCACGCGAGGGAAAAGGGGGGGTACACAATGGGGGGGGAGAGGGAAGGAGGGGGAGGGGGGGAACCAACCACTCCCTCCCACTAACTGATTTCAGGGAGGGAGGGTTCTACCAGGGGTAGTAGACTGGAAACCTAAAAGGCCAGCTACCTGTCCTCCCTGCAAGGCTGGAAGCAGAGGAGGAGGGTGCTGGCAGGGCGGGCAGTGAACAAGGTGGTGGGTGCAGGGCGGGGGCCGGCTCCTCCGGCTGCACTGGGGTACGAGAAGGACTATGGGGCTGTTGAGGGGCAGGGGTGATGTGAAGGGAGGGTACCTAAAAAGGGGGGGGCACAAGCGCTCGGGCGGGGGGCAAAACTGGGTGGGGCTACACAACTTCTGGGGAGCTAGGGGAGAAGGGCATTGGGTTAGCAGGGCAGGATAGGGCAGTAGGGGCTGGGAAACAGAACACTAGCTGAATGTGGGCGGGGCAGGTGAGAACAAACTGAAGCTGAGCGGGGCTGGTCAGCAAACTGAGGAGGGGGAAGGGAACAGAACTGGCTAACAGAGTGGGGAGCAGGGCAAGGGAACCAAAGGTAAGGGGGGGCCCCCCAACCTAACACTGCTGAGGGAAGGAGGCCAAGTCCAAGGGGGGGGAGGGAGCTCGCCCACGAGCGCTTGTGGGAGGCTCAGTCCTCGCCCACTGCCGCAGCAAAGACAGTCCCAGGTGGCACAAACAGGGGGAACAGCCAGCCCCACCGAGGGGCGCTTCCTTGGTGGTGCAGGGGTTGGTGGAGGGGGTTGTGGGGGGGGGTGGTATGGGAGGGGGGCAGCTGGACTAGGGGGGGCTCTACGCCTCTCCCCCAGCCCCCCTCCTGGTGTCTCTGTCCACCACCACCCCAGGAGCAGGTAGAAAGCTCAGTTCTTGCAAACAAACCCCCTCCACAGTCCAACCAGCAGTCTTTGTCCTCCTCGGCGGGGTGCAGGTAGTCAGCAGCAGTAGCAACAGCAGGCGGGGAGCAGCCAGGTGGGGCAGGCCTCCAGGTGGTGGGTGCTGGTGGGGTCCTCCTTCCCCGGAGCGGTGGAGGAGGGGAGAGGAAGGGCAGCCGGCAGGCCCCCCTTCTCCCCTCAGGCAGCAGCAGCAGCAAGTGGTGGTGAGAAGCAGCAGCAGTGGTGGCTGGAGCAGTGTCCAGGGAAGCAGGCCTCAGCAGGCAGGAGGGCGGCTGGGTGGGTGGGGAGGGCTCCGGCTGGTGCAGGAGCAGGAGCGGGGGGAGAAGGGGGAGAGCAGTTCCTGCTGTCTCTCCTCCTACTCAGGAGAGGAGTGGGGCAGGTCTATTTGAAAACATGGGATGGGACACTGGACCCCCTAAAAGCCCCTCCCCAGCCTTATGGGAGGGACACTGGACCCATGTCCAACTAATCGCTTGGGACAAATAATGAATAAAGGATCAGGGAGTGCGGGTTAGAGGTTCAAAATAAGGGAGCCGGATGGGGACACCGAGCAGAGAACCCCGGACAGCGCCCACTGCTCCTCAAAGCTGTCGATGGAGCCAGTGGACGCCGCCCAGAGGAACTCTGCCCGGATTCGTGACACAAGGGAGGAGCGGAAATAGGCCCCACAGTCGCAGAGAACCCCCTCGTCTAGCATCCTCCTCCTGGTATTGTAGATGGTGCTCTTAGCTAGAGCCAGGAGGAGGTTGACGAGGAGGTCTCGTGACTTTGTGGGGCCACGGATAGGGTGTGCGTAAATGAATAGGTGGGGGGAAAAGTGCAGCCAGAACCTCAATAAGAGGTTCTGGAGGAGCCGGAATAGGGGCTGCAACCTGGTGCAGTCGAGGTAGGCGTGCGCCAGGTTCTCCCTCACGCCGCAGAAGGGGCAGGTGTCCGGGATTGGGGTGAACCGCGCCAAGTACACGCCCGTGCTCACGGCTCCGTGAAGGAGCCGCCAACTGATGTCCCCGATGGGCCGCGGAATCAGATCGGAATAGACGCTGGCCCACCGGGGTTCCCCACCCTCTACGGGTCTTAGATAGTCCCGCCATTTGGTATCAGGGCGGGACACGAGGGTGGGGAAATGCAGGGTGTGGAGCACGAGCGTGTACAGATGTTGCCTTGGCGCGGCTTGGAAACAGACCGGCTGCAGATTTTGCAGCCGGCTGGGGGTCCAGGGGTGGGGAGGCCGGGGGGGCCCGTGGAACAGGGGCCCAATAATAAGGGACGGAGGCTTTGCAGGAGGGGAGGGGCGGGGTGTACCCTCTCGCAAGGACCGCTGCAGGAAGTCGAGAGCGGGCCGCGGCAAAGCCGCCTTCACCTCCTGGAGTAGGCGCAGAGGGGTTTGGGGGGTGGAGAGCCCCATGCGCCGAGCGAGCGCTCGGGGATCCACCCAGTCCCCCCCTGTCGTAGTCCAGGAGGTCTCCGACCATGGTGGTTTCTGCCAGGATCAGCCTCCGGCGCACCGAGGGAGACTCCGCCACCTGCACGCGCAAGGCTGGATTGTGGAGCAGGGGCTCCGCGAGGAGGTCTGCCCCCTCGGAGGCCACAACGGACCTGGTCGCCGAGAACAGCTTCCAGGTCTGGAGGAGGTCCTGGTAGAATTCCGGCAGCTCTGAGAGGTCTCGCGGAAGACCCCTCGGGTGGATAAAAAAGAGCTGCCGGTCGTATCGGAGCCCTCGGAGGCGGCGGAGGAAAGCGCGCGCCAAGGTGCCCCATGCCGGACTACCTGCACTGAAGAGGAGTCTCTGCAGGGCCTGGAGGCGGAAGGTCCGGACCTGGCTGCGTATGCAGACCAGGCCCTGACCCCCCTCCTCCAGGGGGAGGGACAGGACCCCTGCAGAGACCCAGTGCAGTCCTGGCCAAAAGAACCCCAAAGCTGCCCTCTGGAGCTTGGCCAGGACCTCCGGGGCCGGGCGCAGGGTGTTGAGCCGGTGCCAGAGCATGGACAGGACCAGCTGATTGAGTACCAGCGCTCTCCCGCGAAGGGAGAGACACCGGAGCAGTCCCGTCCATCTCCGCAGCCGCTCACCCACCCTGGCCTCCAAACCTTGCCAGTTTTCCGGCGGAGAGGGATGCGTGGCGGATAAATAGACGCCCAGATAGAGCAGCGGACCCGCGCTCCACCTGATGGCCTGAAGCGCGGGTGGGAGGGAGCCGGCCCGCCACCCGTCCCCGACCACCAGGCCACAGCTCTTGACCCAGTTGACCCGGGCGGAGGAGGCTGCCGAGTAGACGGCTTGGCAAGCCTCCACCCGCGCCAGGTCGCCCGGGTCCTGGACCACGAGGAGCACGTCATCGGCGTACGCCGACAGGACCAGCCGCAGCTCCGGCTCCCGAAGCACCAACCCCGTCAACCTCCTACGGAGGAGACAGAGGAAGGGCTCGATCGCCAGAGCGTACAGCTGGCCCGACAGCGGACACCCCTGACGTACCCCCCGCCCGAAGCTGACCGGCTCGGTCAGGGTCCAGTTGAGCCTGACCAAACACTCCGCGAGGGCGTACAGCACCCGGAGAAAACGCACAAACCGGGGCCCGAAGCCGAAGGCCTGCAGGGTGCCCAGGAGATACCCGTGGTCCATCCTGTCGAACGCCTTCTCCTGGTCCAGGGACAGGAGGGCGAACGACAAGCCGTCCCTACACCCGAGCTCTAAGAGATCCCGGACCAAATACAAGTTATCAAATATACTACGGCCCGGGACGGTGTAGGTCTGGTCGGGATGGATCACGTCCGCCAGCACGGACCGCAGTCGCAGCGAGATGGTTTTCGCTACGATCTTGTAGTCCGTGCTGAGGAGCGAGACGGGACGCCAATTCCGTAGGTCGCGGAGGTCCCCCTTCTTCGGCAGTAAGGCGAGCACCGCTCGCCTGCACGACAGAGGGAGGACCCCGCTCTCCAGGGACTCGGCCCAGACGGTGACGAGGTCCGGGCCGAGGACGTCCCAGAACACGCGGTAGAACTCCACGGTCAGCCCGTCCATGCCCGGGGTTTTGTTGTTGGGCATGAGACGGAGGGCTTCCGAGAACTCGGCCAGAGTGAGAGGCAGCTCCAGCCGGTCTCGGTCGCCCGCGCTGACCGTCGGGAGCTCGGTCCAGAGCGCCCTGCAGGCGTCGGCTTCGGTCGGATCCGGGGAGAACAAACTGGCGTAGAAGGCCCTGGCCCTTCCACGCATCTCCGCCGGATCCGTGAGGGGGGTGCCGTCCTCCGCCAAGAGGCAGGTGACGTGCTTTTTTGCCCCCCTCCTTTTCTCCAGGGCATAGAAGAAGCGGGAGCCGCGATCCATCTCCCGAAGGAGGTGGATGCGGGATCGGACAAAAGCGCCCCGGGCCCTGTGATCTTCCAGGGCTCGGAGCTCCTCCCGCTTCTCCCGGCACGCCTCGCGGAGGAGTGGATCCTCGGGGGCGGACGCCAGGCGCCTCTCAAGCTTCAAGACCTCCCGCTCCAGCTGCTCTATCGCCGCATCCCTCCGCCGGCTGGCGCCCCGGGAGTAGTCACGGCAGAAGAGCCGGGCGCGCACCTTCCCCACATCCCACCATCGCCGCGCCGAGGGAAAGGCGGGCCGCTGCCCCCGCCAGGCCTGCCAGAACTCCCGGAAGGACGCCACGAAGCCCACGTCCTCCAGCAAGCTATTGTTAAAGTGCCAATAGGCCGGCCCCAGCCTCTCCGAAGTCAGAGAGGCCTTCACGGACACCAAATGGTGGTCCGTGAACGGGGCCGGCCGGATGCTGGAGGAGTGGGCTCGTGCCAGATGGAATCGTGATAGGTAAATGCGATCCAACCGGGAGTGGCTCGACCGTGTTTTCCCCACCCGGACGTAAGTGAAGGTGGTACTGTCGTCCGGGTGGTGGTCTCGCCAGACGTCCACCAGGGAGTGATGTTCCACGATCTCCCTGAGGACGTCCGCCGCGGCCTGGCAGTTCGCGAGTCCTACACGGTCCCGGTCATCGAGGGTGGTGTTGAAGTCCCCGCCCAGGACCAGGCCCTCGCGAGGATCCAGAGTGCCGAGGAAGGTGGCCGCCTGCCGATAAAAGGTGACCTGGTCCGGGCCCGCGTTCGGGGCATAGACGTTGACCAGGTTCAACGTCCGCCCCTCCACGCGGGCCCGGACGTGCAGCAGGCGGCCCGGGACAACCTCGGCGGTCCCCAGCACCTCGGGCCGTAGGGCAGGGGAGAACAGGGTGGCCACCCCGGCCGAGTGGGCGCCGAGGTGGCTAAAATACACCCCGTCCCCCCACTCCAGCCGCCAGCCAGCCTCGACGGCTGGAGTCGTGTGGGTCTCCTGCAGGAAAACCACCGAGTACCCCCCCTCCCGAAGGAAGGAGAGCACCCGGCTCCTGCGGAGACCCGCCCTACAGCCCCGGGCATTCAATGTTGCGAAGATGGTGCAATTCATAGTGAGGGCTGGGGTAGATCCTCGCGGACAGGCGAGTCGGCGGCCTCACGCAGACCCCGCAGCAGACCGCTCCCCGACCCGAAGGTCAGGAGAGCGTCCCGAAACCTGCGGGTCTGACGGTAGGCCGCGTCGTCCTGCCTACTGGTCCCTCTCCCCTCCTGCAACAAGGCTCTAGTGGCCTGGAGGATGGAGTGGAAGTCCCCCCAGCGCTGGAGGGCGAGCTGCACCTTTCCTTTCACCCCGCGGTTATCCGCGAGGAATTGGCGCAGCTCGCCCTTCAGCACCGAGGGGGAACCAGGATTCTCCTCCGTCCGGGCCCCCGGATGAAGCTCACGGGCCACGGAGACGGACAAACAGGGATCCGATCCCCGACGCGGCGCCGTTACCGCTGGCGCCGCGCTGCCCGCCCCCGACCCCGGCAGGGAAGGAGGCGGCGGAGGGAACAAGGCAGCCCCCAACGGGTTGGGGACCGGGGATACAAAAACGACCCCCGAAGGGCCGCCCGCAGCTAGCGGGAACGAGACGGCCCTCGCGGGGGTGGCACTGGCGGATGTTTGGGGGGGCAGTAGGGACGGATCGGGCAACATGACGGGGACCAGGATGGGAAAAGAAGGGGGGGACGGCGAGGGAGGGGTTACCTCCACGGCAGAGCCGGGGGGAGGGGTAGGTTCAGGGCCGGACAGTGGGTCGGGGACAGGGAATGGGGCAGAGGTAGGGGTAGGGAAGGGATCGGGAACAGGGGAGGACTCGGGGCTGGAGATGGGTTCGTAAAGGGCGGAAGCGGGAGTAGGGGGAGGATCGGGACGTGGGAGGGAATCGGGATCCTGGACGGGGTCTGGGAAAGGGTCCCCTGTGGCAATCCCACCGGGCTGCGGCGCCTCCCGAATGGGAAGTTGGGGGTCGGGAACAGGAAGGGGGCCCGCGCCGACGCCGGGCTCAGGTGGAGAGGCAAGTGTTAATGCCTCGGCGTCGGCCTGGATGGCATTTTCTGCTGGGCCCCCAACGGGAAAGGGGGATGACTGCCCCGCCTCGGTAGCTGGAGAGGGGGCACCCCCAACCCCGGGACCCGGCCGCTCGGCGCCAGCCGTCGCCCCAGAGGGCTCGGCGGCATCCGTTCCGGCGCTCGAGTCGGCCGGGCCAGTGGGCAGTATCAGGGGCGCCCCGAGCGTGAGGACGGGGTCAGCCACCTGGGACACGGGATCGGGGAGAGGAGGGGGCGGCGCCATAGAGTCACCGCCCAGACCGAGGCCCGCTGGCGGAGGGTCGTCCTCCCCCTGGGTGAGCGGGGTCAGACCCAGGGCCTCGATCTCCTCGAAGATGGAGCTAAGCTCCATCCCCTCGGCCCCGGAGCCTTCCCCTCCGGCCGCCGAGGCACCAATTACCTCGGCGGGGACGGAGGGGGTCTCAGTTGAACCCAGGGCCGGGGGGGCTCCATCAGAGGCCTCCTCGTGGATAGGCTCCTCAGGGGGGACTTCATCGTCCCCCCTCGCTGCCACGGCTTCCTCGGCCGGCGCCTCCTGCTGACGCTCGCCGGGGGGGATCATGACAGCGCTGGCCCCCCTCGGGATCTTTCGGGGGGCCTTCCCGCCCTCCGCATCGGAGGGGGGAGAGGAAGCCCGCGAACGGCGGGCTTTGCGCTTCCCCCGGACGAGCGTCCAGTCCTCCAAGGTGGAGGTGGAGGGCTGGTCAGCAGGGGCAAGGCCAGGGGGCACGTTTGATTTTCGGGGAGGGCGTTGTGGCAAAGGAGGGAAGGAGGGGGATACCTCCACCTGGGGAGGGCCCTCTCCCTTGCCCGGCGGCAGCCGCGCCACCCTCTCCTCCTCGGGCCCCGCAGAGACAGATCGTGTAGAGGCGGGGCCCGCCTGCCCGCTCGGGCACGTCGGAGGGGGCGCCTCCGGCTCCCGAGCAGGGCCGTCGGTTGGAGGAGGGGCGGCCGCGGAGGCCAGACTACCAGGGGGGCTGGCGGTGGTGGGGCCAATGTCCTCACGGGCCCCGGAGGTCCCGGACGCCTCCCCCGACCGGGCCATGGGACAGTCCCTCCGGACGTGTCCCATCGCCCGGCAGAGGAAGCACCGGGTCTCCCCCGAGGAGTAGTGGACTCGGTAGAGAGCCCCCTGGTAGGGCACCATGAAGGACCCCTCGAGCGCCTCCCCGCCATGCGCCGCCGGCGGCAGCTGCAGCTGTACCTGCCGGCGGAAGGATAGGACGTGGCGGAGGGCGGGGTCCTTACAGCCCAGCGGGAGAGGGCTGATGGTCGAGATGGGCTTCCCCAGAGTGGAGAGGGAAGGTAACAGGGTGGCATTAGGGAGGAAGGGCGGGACGGAGGTGAGCACCACCCGTACGCCCAGGTCCTCCAGAGGTTCGAGGGGCACGTGCACGCCCCCCACCGCCAGGCCCCTCTCCACCGCCTCCTGGGCGGCGGCCTCCGAGGCAAGGAAGAAGACCGCCTTGCCATACATCTTGGAGGCCGCCACCACGGCCGAGGCCCCCACCACCCTCGCCAACGCCCGCACGTATGTTTCCATGTGGGGCGAGGCGGCGACCAGGAGGCAGCGGACGCCGTGCCTCCTGGTCATGGTGGGAAAGGGGCCCCGGCCACCAGGGATGGAGCTGGAGGCGGCAGTCGGGGCTGATGACGGGGCAGGTGAGGGGGTAGCAGCGGCCACCTGGGCGTACGCTCTGGGGGCCTTGGTTGTGTCACCCCCAGAGCTGGTGGAGGGGACAGCAGGGGAAGGAGGGGCTGCGGAGGGCGGGGCGGCTTTGGCCGTGATGGATTTGGCCTTCGGGGCCGGGCTTTTGCCCTTTTTCTTCCCCCCGCCCTTTTTTCCGGCCGAGGTGATGGTTGCTCCCGTGTCTGAGGGAGCGGCGGCCGTGGCGGCGGCGGAGCTCGGGCCTGGGGTCGGGAGGTCAGCCGCAGCGGTTGTCGGGCCTGGTGGTAGCGAGGGGGCCGTGGTAGTGACTGCCTCCATCATGGAAGGGGGGGTAGGAAGGAGGCACAGATAACAGGAAGGGGAGCAAGGGTTCACCGCTCCTCCCCACCAGACAGCAGGCGAGGGAGGAGGGTGTCTGAAATGGAGGGGGTGGGAGAGAGGGAGGGTGCTGGTTTTGGGGAGGGCAACTGAAGATATGGGGGGGGGGGGAGTTAGCAGCCTCACCTCGCTGCTGAGACTGTAGCAAAGGAGGAGGGCGCTAATACAGGGGCGGGGGCACGCAAGGGAAGGGGAGGGTGGGGGGGCGTATAATTGGGAGGGAAGGGGAGAAGGGGAAAAAGGGGGAGCAACTACTCCCTCCCGCCGACTGGTTGCTGGGAGGGAGAGAACCAAAAGGGGCGGATAGAGCAGGGGAACCGAGGGGCCAGCAACCGCTCCTCCCCGCAAGGCTGGAAGCGGAGGAGGAGGGTGCCGGCAGGGCAGACAGGGGGCAAGGTAACGGGTACAGGGCGGGGGCCGGCTCCTCCGGCTGCACTGGGATACGGGGGGGGGGGGGTTGTGGGGCCGTTGGGGAGGTGCAGTGAACAAGGGGGCTAACTAAAAGGGGGGGCACAAGCGCTCAGGGCAGGGAGGGGGCGAGGCAAATCGGGTGGTGCTCAAGGGCTGGGGGGTGGCTGGGGGGGGTGGGGAGGGATAAAATAGAGGCAAACAACAGCTGGGTGGGGCGGGGCACACACTCTTGGGCTGGCTGGGGCAGGGGCGTGGCAGATGACTTTGGGAGCAGGTGTGGTGGGTAAGTGACTTTGGGAAGGGAGGGAAGGAACCAAACTAAGCTAACAGGGAGGGGCAGGCAGTGGGGGGAAAAACCAAGCTGCTGGGGTAGGGTGGGTGACCGGGGGTAAGGGTGGCCCCCCAGCCAGATGTAGCTGAGGGAGGGGGGCCAAGTCCAGAAGAGGGGGGAGGGAGCACACCCACGAGCCCTGTGTGGGGCTCAAGCTCGCCCACCGCTGCAGCAGAGTTCCAGGTGGCAGGCGGGGCAGCAAACCCCACTAGGGGGAGAAGAGGCAGTCCAGATGGTAAGGGGTGGTGGAGGGGGCGTTGGGGGTGGTGGCAGCGGGTGGGGTGGGGTGGGGGGGCAACTGGACTGGGGGAGGGCTCTGAGCCTCTCCCCCAGCCCCCCTTTTAACAGTTCAACTCACCACCACCCCGGAGCGGATTGAAAAAGCTCAGTTTGTGAACAAACCCCCTCCACAGTTCTCAGTGGTTTCCTCTTCTCCCCCTCAGCGGGGTGCAGCAGCAGCAGCGGGCAGGCGGCAGTGGAAGGCCTCCGGGTGGTGGGTGCTGGTGGGGTGGTCCTCCTCCTCTGGAGCGATGGTGGAGGGGAGAGGGAGGGCAGCCGGCAGGCCCCCCCTCTCCCCCCAGGCAGCAACAGCAGCAGGTGGTGGTAGAGGTGGTAGCGGTGGTGGTGGTGGGGTGCAGTGACGTCCGGGGAGTAGGCCTCAGCAGACGGACAGGCAGGGAGGCAGCTGGGTGGGGAGGGCTCTGGCTGGTGCAGGAGCAGGAACCAGGAACCAGCGGGGTGGGGGGAGAAGGAAGAGGGCAGCCCCTGCATCCCGCTGCCTCTCCTCCTACTCAGGAGAGGAGTGGGGCAGGTCTATTTGAAAACATGGGATGGTGGGCGGGCAAAGCCCGCCCACCTTCTAAAAGCCCCTCCCCAGCCTTATGGGAGGGACACTGGACCCATGTCCAACTAGTTCCTTGGGACAAATAATGAATAAAGGATCAAGGAGTGCGGGTTAGAGGTTCAAAATAAGGGAGCCGGATGGGGACACCGAGCAGAGAACCCCGGACAGCGCCCACTGCTCCTCAAAGCTGTCGATGGAGCCAGTGGACGCCGCCCAGAGGAACTCTGCCCGGATTCGTGACACAAGGGAGGAGCGGAAATAGGCCCCACAGTCGCAGAGAACCCCCTCGTCTAGCATCCTCCTCCTGGTATTGTAGATGGTGCTCTTAGCTAGAGCCAGGAGGAGGTTGACGAGGAGGTCTCGCGACTTTGTGGGGCCACGGATAGGGTGTGCGTAAATGAATAGGTGGGGGGAAAAGTGCAGCCAGAACCTCAATAAGAGGTTCTGGAGGAGCCGGAATAGGGGCTGCAACCTGGCGCATTCGAGGTAGGCGTGCGCCAGGTTCTCCCTCACGCCGCAGAAGGGGCAGGTGTCTGGGATGGGGGTAAACCGCGCCAAGTACACGCCCGTGCTCACGGCTCCGTGAAGGAGCCGCCAACTGATGTCCCCGATGGGCCGCGGAATTAGATCGGAATAGACGCTGGCCCACCGGGGTTCCCCACCCTCTACGGGTCTTAGATAGTCCTGCCATTTGGTATCAGGGCGGGACACGAGGGTGGGGAAATGCAGGGTGTGGAGCACGAGCGTGTACAGATGTTGCCTTGGCGCGGCTTGGAAACAGACCGGCTGCAGATTTTGCAGCCGGCTGGGGGTCCGGGGGTGGGGAGGCCGGGGGGGCCCGTGGAACAGGGGCCCAATAATCAGGGACGGAGGCTTTGCAGGAGGGGAGGGGCGGGGTGTACCCTCTCGCAAGGACCGCTGCAGGAAGTCGAGAGCGGGCCGCGGCAAAGCCGCCTTCACCTCCTGGAGTAGGCGCAGAGGGGTTCGGGGGGTGGAGAGCCCCATGCGCCGAGCGAGCGCTCGGGGATCCACCCAGTCCCCCCTGTCGTAGTCCAGGAGGTCTCCGACCGTGGTGGTTTCTGCCAGGATCAGCCTCCGGCGCACCGAGGGAGACTCCGCCACCTGCACGCACAAGGCTGGATTGTGGAGCAGGGGCTCCGCGAGGAGGTCTGCCCCCTCGGAGGCCACAACGGACCTGGTCGCCGAGAACAGCTTCCAGGTCTGGAGGAGGTCCTGGTAGAATTCCGGCAGCTCTGAGAGGTCTCGCGGAAGACCCCTCGGGTGGATGAAAAAGAGCTGCCGGTCGTATCGGAGCCCTCGGAGGCGGCGGAGGAAAGCGCGCGCCAAGGTGCCCCATGCCGGACTACCTGCACTGAAGAGGAGTCTCTGCAGGGCCTGGAGGCGGAAGGTCCGGACCTGGCTGCGTATGCAGACCAGGCCCTGACCCCCCTCCTCCAGGGGGAGGGACAGGACCCCTGCAGAGACCCAGTGCAGTCCTGGCCAAAAGAACCCCAAAGCTGCCCTCTGGAGCTTGGCCAGGACCTCCGGGGCCGGGCGCAGGGTGTTGAGCCGGTGCCAGAGCATGGACAGGACCAGCTGATTGAGTACCAGCGCTCTCCCGCGAAGGGAGAGACACCGGAGCAGTCCCGTCCATCTCCGCAGCCGCTCACCCACCCTGGCCTCCAAACCTTGCCAGTTTTCCGGCGGAGAGGGATGCGTGGCGGATAAATAAACGCCCAGATAGAGCAGCGGACCCGCGCTCCACCTGATGGCCTGAAGCGCGGGTGGGAGGGAGCCGGCCCGCCACCCGTCCCCGACCACCAGGCCAGAGCTCTTGACCCAGTTGACCCGGGCGGAGGAGGCTGCCGAGTAGACGGCTTGGCAAGCCTCCACCCGCGCCAGGTCGCCCGGGTCCTGGACCACGAGGAGCACGTCATCGGCGTACGCCGACAGGACCAGCCGCAGCTCCGGCTCCCGAAGCACCAACCCCGTCAACCTCCTACGGAGGAGACAGAGGAAGGGCTCGATCGCCAGAGCGTACAGCTGGCCCGACAGCGGACACCCCTGACGTACCCCCCGCCCGAAGCTGACCGGCTCGGTCAGGGTCCAGTTGAGCCTGACCAAACACTCCGCGAGGGCGTACAGCACCCGGAGAAAACGCACAAACCGGGGCCCGAAGCCGAAGGCCTGCAGGGTGCCCAGGAGATACCCGTGGTCCATCCTGTCGAACGCCTTCTCCTGGTCCAGGGACAGGAGGGCGAACGACAAGCCGTCCCTACACCCGAGCTCTAAGAGATCCCGGACCAAATACAAGTTATCAAATATACTACGGCCCGGGACGGTGTAGGTCTGGTCGGGATGGATCACGTCCGCCAGCACGGACCGCAGTCGCAGCGAGATGGTTTTCGCTACGATCTTGTAGTCCGTGCTGAGGAGCGAGACGGGACGCCAATTCCGTAGGTCGCGGAGGTCCCCCTTCTTCGGCAGTAAGGCGAGCACCGCTCGCCTGCACGACAGAGGGAGGACCCCGCTCTCCAGGGACTCGGCCCAGACGGTGACGAGGTCCGGGCCGAGGACGTCCCAGAACACGCGGTAGAACTCCACGGTCAGCCCGTCCATGCCCGGGGTTTTGTTGTTGGGCATGAGACGGAGGGCTTCCGAGAACTCGGCCAGAGTGAGAGGCAGCTCCAGCCGGTCTCGGTCGCCCGCGCTGACCGTCGGGAGCTCGGTCCAGAGCGCCCTGCAGGCGTCGGCTTCGGTCGGATCCGGGGAGAACAAACTGGCGTAGAAGGCCCTGGCCCTTCCACGCATCTCCACCGGATCCGTGAGGGGGGTGCCGTCCTCTGCCAAGAGGCAGGTGACGTGCTTTTTTGCCCCCCTCCTTTTCTCCAGGGCGTAGAAGAAGCGGGAGCCGCGATCCATCTCCCGAAGGAGGTGGATGCGGGATCGGACAAAAGCGCCCCGGGCCCTGTGATCTTCCAGGGCTCGGAGCTCCTCCCGCTTCTCCCAGCACGCCTCGCGGAGGAGTGGATCCTCGGGGGCGGACGCCAGGCGCCTCTCAAGCTTCAAGACCTCCCGCTCTAGCTGCCCTATCGCCGCATCCCTCCGCCGGCTGGCGCCCCGGGAGTAGTCACGGCAGAAGAGCCGGGCGCGCACCTTCCCCACGTCCCACCATCGCCGCGCCGAGGGAAAGGCGGGCCGCTGCCCCCGCCAGGCCTGCCAGAACTCCCGGAAGGACGCCACGAAGCCCACGTCCTCCAGCAAGCTATTGTTAAAATGCCAATAGGCCGGCCCCAGCCTCTCCGAAGTCAGAGAGGCCTTCACGGACACCAAATGGTGGTCCGTGAACGGGGCCGGCCGGATGCTGGAGGAGTGGGCTTGTGCCAGATGGAATCGCGACAGGTAAATGCGATCCAACCGGGAGTGGCTCGACCGTGTTTTCCCCACCCGGACGTAAGTGAAGGTGGTACTGTCGTCCGGGTGGTGGTCTCGCCAGACGTCCACCAGGGAGTGATGTTCCACTATCTCCCTGAGGACGTCCGCCGCGGCCTGGCAGTTCGCGAGTCCTACACGGTCCCGGTCATCGAGGGTGGTGTTGAAGTCCCCGCCCAGGACCAGGCCCTCGCGAGGATCCAGAGTGCCGAGGAAGGTGGCCGCCTGCCGATAAAAGGTGACCTGGTCCGGGCCCGCGTTCGGGGCATAGACGTTGACCAGGTTCAACGTCCGCCCCTCCACGCGGGCCCGGACGTGCAGCAGGCGGCCCGGGACAACCTCGGCGGTCCCCAGCACCTCGGGCCGTAGGGCAGGGGAGAACAGGGTGGCCACCCCGGCCGAGTGGGCGCCGAGGTGGCTAAAATACACCCCGTCCCCCCACTCCAGCCGCCAGCCAGCCTCGACGGCTGGAGTCGTGTGGGTCTCCTGCAGGAAAACCACCGAGTACCCCCCCTCCCGAAGGAAGGAGAGCACCCGGCTCCTGCGGAGACCCGCCCTACAGCCCCGGGCATTCAATGTTGCGAGGATGGTACAGTTCATAGTGAGGGCTGGGGTAGATCCTCGCGGACAGGCGAGTCGGCGGCCTCACGCAGGCCCCGCAGCAGACCGCTCCCCGACCCGAAGGTCAGGAGAGCGTCCCGAAACCTGCGGGTCTGATGGTAGGCCGCGTCGTCCTGCCTACTGGTCCCTCTCCCCTCCTGCAACAAGGCTCTAGTGGCCTGGAGGATGGAGTGGAAGTCCCCCCAGCGCTGGAGGGCGAGCTGCACCTTTCCTTTCGCCCCGCGGTTATCCGCGAGGAACTGGCGCAGCTCGCCCTTCAGCACCGAGGGGGAACCAGGATTCTCCTCCGTCCGGGCCCCCGGATGAAGCTCACGGGCCACGGAGACGGACAAACAGGGATCCGATCCCCGACGCGGCGCCGTTACCGCTGGCGCCGCGCTGCCCGCCCCCGACCCCGGCAGGGAAGGAGGCGGCGGAGGGAACAAGGCAGCCCCCAACGGGTTGGGGACCGGGGATACAAAAACGACCCCCGAAGGGCCGCCTGCAGCTAGCGGGAACGAGACGGCCCTCGCGGGGGTGGCACTGGCGGACGTTTGGGGGGGCAGTAGGGACGGATCGGGCAACATAACGGGGACCAGGATGGGAAAAGAAGGGGGGGACGGCGAGGGAGGGGTTACCTCCACAGCAGAGCCGGGGGGAGGGGTAGGTTCAGGGCCGGACAGTGGGTCGGGGACAGGGAATGGGGCAGAGGTAGGGGTAGGGAAGGGATCGGGAACAGGGGAGGACTCGGGGCTGGAGATGGGTTCGTAAAGGGCGGAAGCGGGAGTAGGGGGAGGATCGGGACGTGGGAGGGAATCGGGATCCTGGACGGGGTCTGGGAAAGGGTCCCCTGTGGCAATCCCACCGGGCTGCGGCGCCTCCCGAATGGGAAGTTGGGGGTCGGGAACAGGAAGGGGGCCCGCGCCGACGCCGGGCTCAGGTGGAGAGGCAGGTGTTAATGCCACGGCGTCGGCCTGGATGGCATTTTCTGCTGGGCCCCCAACGGGAAAGGGGGATGACTGCCCCGCCTCGGTAGCTGGAGAGGGGGCACCCCCAACCCCGGGACCCGGCCGCTCGGCGCCAGCCGTCGCCCCAGAGGGCTCGGCGGCATCCGTTCCGGCGCTCGAGTCGGCCGGGCCAGTGGGTAATATCAGGGGCGCCCCGAGCGTGAGGACGGGGTCAGCCACCTGGGACACGGGATCGGGGAGAGGAGGGGGCGGCGCCATAGAGTCGCCGCCCAGACCGAGGCCCGCTGGCGGAGGGTCGTCCTCCCCCTGGGTGAGCGGGGTCAGACCCAGGGCCTCGATCTCCTCGAAGATGGAGCTAAGCTCCATCCCCTTGGCCCCGGAGCCTTCCCCTCCGGCCGCCAAGGCACCAATTACCTCGGCGGGGACGGAGGGGGGCCCCGTTGAACCCAGGGCCGGGGGGGCTCCATCAGAGGCCTCCTCGTGGATAGGCTCCTCAGGGGGGACTTCATCGTCCCCCCTCGCTGCCACGGCTTCCTCGGCCGGCGCCTCCTGCTGACGCTCGCCGGGGGGGATCATGACAGCGCTGGCCCCCCTCGGGATCTTTCGGGGGGCCTTCCCGCCCTCCGCATCGGAGGGGGGAGAGGAAGCCCGCGAACGGCGGGCTTTGCGCTTCCCCCGGACGAGCGTCCAGTCCTCCAAGGTGGAGGTGGAGGGCTGGTCAGCAGGGGCAAGGCCGGGGGGCACGTTTGATTTTCGGGGAGGGCGTTGTGGCAAAGGAGGGAAGGAGGGGGATACCTCCACCTGGGGAGGGCCCTCTCCCTTGCCCGGCGGCAGCCGCGCCACCCTCTCCTCCTCGGGCCCCGCAGAGACAGATCGTGTAGAGGCGGGGCCCGCCTGCCCGCTCGGGCACGTCGGAGGGGGCGCCTCCGGCTCCCGAGCAGGGCCGTCGGTTGGAGGAGGGGCGGCCGCGGAGGCCAGACTACCAGGGGGGCTGGCGGTGGTGGGGCCAATGTCCTCACGGGCCCCGGAGGTCCCGGACGCCTCCCCCGACCGGGCCATGGGACAGTCCCTCCGGACGTGTCCCATCGCCCGGCAGAGGAAGCACCGGGTCTCCCCCGAGGAGTAGTGGACTCGGTAGAGAGCCCCCTGGTAGGGCACCATGAAGGACCCCTCGAGCGCCTCCCCGCCATGCGCCGCCGGCGGCAGCTGCAGCTGTACCTGCCGGCGGAAGGATAGGACGTGGCGGAGGGCGGGGTCCTTACAGCCCAGCGGGAGAGGGCTGATGGTCGAGATGGGCTTCCCCAGGGTGGAGAGGGAAGGTAACAGGGTGGCATTAGGGAGGAAGGGTGGGACGGAGGTGAGCACCACCCGTACGCCCAGGTCCTCCAGAGGTTCGAGGGGCACGTGCACGCCCCCCACCGCCAGGCCCCTCTCCACCGCCTCCTGGGCGGCGGCCTCCGAGGCAAGGAAGAAGACCGCCTTGCCATACATCTTGGAGGCCGCCACCACGGCCGAGGCCCCCACCACCCTCGCCAACGCCCGCACGTATGTTTCCATGTGGGGCGAGGCGGCGACCAGGAGGCAGCGGACGCCGTGCCTCCTGGTCATGGTGGGAAAGGGGCCCCGGCCACCAGGGATGGAGCTGGAGGCGGCAGTCGGGGCTGATGACGGGGCAGGTGAGGGGGTAGCAGCGGCCACCTGGGCGTACGCTCTGGGGGCCTTGGTTGTGTCACCCCCAGAGCTGGTGGAGGGGACAGCAGGGGAAGGAGGGGCTGCGGAGGGCGGGGCGGCTTTGGCCGTGATGGATTTGGCCTTCGGGGCCGGGCTTTTGCCCTTTTTCTTCCCCCCGCCCTTTTTTCCGGCCGAGGTGATGGTTGCTCCCGTGTCTGAGGGAGCGGCGGCCGTGGCGGCGGCGGAGCTCGGGCCTGGGGTCGGGAGGTCAGCCGCAGCGGTTGTCGGGCCTGGTGGTAGCGAGGGGGCCGTGGTAGTGACTGCCTCCATCATGGAAGGGGGGGTAGGAAGGAGGCACAGATAACAGGAAGGGGAGCAAGGGTTCACCGCTCCTCCCCACCAGACAGCAGGCGAGGGAGGAGGGTGTCTGAAATGGAGGGGGTGGGAGAGAGGGAGGGTGCTGGTTTTGGGGAGGGCAACTGAAGATATGGGGGGGGGGGGGGAGTTAGCAGCCTCACCTCGCTGCTGAGACTGTAGCAAAGGAGGAGGGCGCTAATACAGGGGCGGGGGCACGCAAGGGAAGGGGAGGGTGGGGGGGCGTATAATTGGGAGGGAAGGGGAGAAGGGGAAAAAGGGGGAGCAACTACTCCCTCCCGCCGACTGGTTGCTGGGAGGGAGAGAACCAAAAGGGGCGGATAGAGCAGGGGAACCGAGGGGCCAGCAACCGCTCCTCCCCGCAAGGCTGGAAGCGGAGGAGGAGGGTGCTGGCAGGGCAGACAGGGGGCAAGGTAACGGGTACAGGGCGGGGGCCGGCTCCTCCGGCTGCACTGGGATACGGGGGGGGGGTTATGGGGCCGTTGGGGAGGTGCAGTGAACAAGGGGGCTAACTAAAAGGGGGGCACAAGCGCTCAGGGCAGGGAGGGGGCGAGGCAAATCGGGTGGTGCTCAAGGGCTGGGGGGGGGCTGGGGGGGGTGGGGGGGGATAAAATAGAGGCAAACAACAGCTGGGCGGGGCGGGGCACACACTCTTGGGCTGGCTGGGGCAGGGGCGTGGCAGATGACTTTGGGAGCAGGTGTGGTGGGTAAGTGACTTTGGGAAGGGAGGGAAGGAACCAAACTAAGCTAACAGGGAGGGGCAGGCAGTGGGGGGAAAAACCAAGCTGCTGGGGTAGGGTGGGTGACCGGGGGTAAGGGTGGCCCCCCAGCCAGATGTAGCTGAGGGAGGGGGGCCAAGTCCAGAAGAGGGGGGAGGGAGCACACCCACGAGCCCTGTGTGGGGCTCAAGCTCGCCCACCGCTGCAGCAGAGTTCCAGGTGGCAGGCGGGGCAGCAAACCCCACTAGGGGGAGAAGAGGCAGTCCAGATGGTAAGGGGTGGTGGAGGGGGCGTTGGGGGTGGTGGCAGCGGGTGGGGTGGGGTGGGGGGGCAACTGGACTGGGGGGAGGGCTCAGCCTCTCCCCCAGCCCCCCTTTTAACAGTTCAACTCACCACCACCCCGGAGCAGGTTGAAAAAGCTCAGTTTGTGAACAAACCCCCTCCACAGTTCTCAGTGGTTTCCTCTTCTCCCCCTCAGCGGGGTGCAGCAGCAGCAGCGGGCAGGCGGCAGTGGAAGGCCTCCGGGTGGTGGGTGCTGGTGGGGTGGTCCTCCTCCTCTGGAGCGATGGTGGAGGGGAGAGGGAGGGCAGCCGGCAGGCCCCCCCCTCTCCCCCCAGGCAGCAACAGCAGCAGGTGGTGGTAGAGGTGGTAGCGGTGGTGGTGGTGGGGTGCAGTGACGTCCGGGGAGTAGGCCTCAGCAGACGGACAGGCAGGGAGGCAGCTGGGTGGGGAGGGCTCTGGCTGGTGCAGGAGCAGGAACCAGGAACCAGCGGGGTGGGGGGAGAAGGAAGAGGGCAGCCCCTGCATCCCGCTGCCTCTCCTCCTACTCAGGAGAGGAGTGGGGTCTATTTGAAAACATGGGATGGTGGGCGGGCAAAGCCCGCCCACCTTCTAAAAGCCCCTCCCCAGCCTTATGGGAGGGACACTGGACCCATGTCCAACTAATTCCTTGGGGCAAATAATGAATAAAGGATCAAGGAGTGCGGGTTAGAGGTTCAAAATAAGGGAGCCGGATGGGGACACCGAGCAGAGAACCCCGGACAGCGCCCACTGCTCCTCAAAGCTGTCGATGGAGCCAGTGGACGCCGCCCAGAGGAACTCTGCTCGGATTCGTGACACAAGGGAGGAGCGGAAATAGGCCCCACAGTCGCAGAGAACCCCCTCGTCTAGCATCCTCCTCCTGGTATTGTAGATGGTGCTCTTAGCTAGGGCCAGGAGGAGGTTGACGAGGAGGTCTCGCGACTTTGTGGGGCCACGGATAGGGTGTGCGTAAATGAATAGGTGGGGGGAAAAGTGCAGCCAGAACCTCAATAAGAGGTTCTGGAGGAGCCGGAATAGGGGCTGCAACCTGGCGCATTCGAGGTAGGCGTGCGCCAGGTTCTCCCTCACGCCGCAGAAGGGGCAGGTGTCTGGGATGGGGGTAAACCGCGCCAAGTACACGCCCGTGCTCACGGCTCCGTGAAGGAGCCGCCAACTGATGTCCCCGATGGGCCGCGGAATTAGATCGGAATAGACGCTGGCCCACCGGGGTTCCCCACCCTCTACGGGTCTTAGATAGTCCCGCCATTTGGTATCAGGGCGGGACACGAGGGTGGGGAAATGCAGGGTGTGGAGCACGAGCGTGTACAGATGTTGCCTTGGCGCGGCTTGGAAACAGACCGGCTGCAGATTTTGCAGCCGGCTGGGGGTCCAGGGGTGGGGAGGCCGGGGGGGCCCGTGGAACAGGGGCCCAATAATCAGGGACGGAGGCTTTGCAGGAGGGGAGGGGCGGGGTGTACCCTCTCGCAAGGACCGCTGCAGGAAGTCGAGAGCGGGCCGCGGCAAAGCCGCCTTCACCTCCTGGAGTAGGCGCAGAGGGGTTCGGGGGGTGGAGAGCCCCATGCGCCGAGCGAGCGCTCGGGGATCCACCCAGTCCCCCCTGTCGTAGTCCAGGAGGTCTCCGACCGTGGTGGTTTCTGCCAGGATCAGCCTCCGGCGCACCGAGGGAGACTCCGCCACCTGCACGCACAAGGCTGGATTGTGGAGCAGGGGCTCCGCGAGGAGGTCTGCCCCCTCGGAGGCCACAACGGACCTGGTCGCCGAGAACAGCTTCCAGGTCTGGAGGAGGTCCTGGTAGAATTCCGGCAGCTCTGAGAGGTCTCGCGGAAGACCCCTCGGGTGGATGAAAAAGAGCTGCCGGTCGTATCGGAGCCCTCGGAGGCGGCGGAGGAAAGCGCGCGCCAAGGTGCCCCATGCCGGACTACCTGCACTGAAGAGGAGTCTCTGCAGGGCCTGGAGGCGGAAGGTCCGGACCTGGCTGCGTATGCAGACCAGGCCCTGACCCCCCTCCTCCAGGGGGAGGGACAGGACCCCTGCAGAGACCCAGTGCAGTCCTGGCCAAAAGAACCCCAAAGCTGCCCTCTGGAGCTTGGCCAGGACCTCCGGGGCCGGGCGCAGGGTGTTGAGCCGGTGCCAGAGCATGGACAGGACCAGCTGATTGAGTACCAGCGCTCTCCCGCGAAGGGAGAGACACCGGAGCAGTCCCGTCCATCTCCGCAGCCGCTCACCCACCCTGGCCTCCAAACCTTGCCAGTTTTCCGGCGGAGAGGGATGCGTGGCGGATAAATAAACGCCCAGATAGAGCAGCGGACCCGCGCTCCACCTGATGGCCTGAAGCGCGGGTGGGAGGGAGCCGGCCCGCCACCCGTCCCCGACCACCAGGCCAGAGCTCTTGACCCAGTTGACCCGGGCGGAGGAGGCTGCCGAGTAGACGGCTTGGCAAGCCTCCACCCGCGCCAGGTCGCCCGGGTCCTGGACCACGAGGAGCACGTCATCGGCGTACGCCGACAGGACCAGCCGCAGCTCCGGCTCCCGAAGCACCAACCCCGTCAACCTCCTACGGAGGAGACAGAGGAAGGGCTCGATCGCCAGAGCGTACAGCTGGCCCGACAGCGGACACCCCTGACGTACCCCCCGCCCGAAGCTGACCGGCTCGGTCAGGGTCCAGTTGAGCCTGACCAAACACTCCGCGAGGGCGTACAGCACCCGGAGAAAACCCACAAACCGGGGCCCGAAGCCGAAGGCCTGCAGGGTGCCCAGGAGATACCCGTGGTCCATCCTGTCGAACGCCTTCTCCTGGTCCAGGGACAGGAGGGCGAACGACAAGCCGTCCCTACACCCGAGCTCTAAGAGATCCCGGACCAAATACAAGTTATCAAATATACTACGGCCCGGGACGGTGTAGGTCTGGTCGGGATGGATCACGTCCGCCAGCACGGACCGCAGTCGCAGCGAGATGGTTTTCGCTACGATCTTGTAGTCCGTGCTGAGGAGCGAGACGGGACGCCAATTCCGTAGGTCGCGGAGGTCCCCCTTCTTCGGCAGTAAGGCGAGCACCGCTCGCCTGCACGACAGAGGGAGGACCCCGCTCTCCAGGGACTCGGCCCAGACGGTGACGAGGTCCGGGCCGAGGACGTCCCAGAACACGCGGTAGAACTCCACGGTCAGCCCGTCCATGCCCGGGGTTTTGTTGTTGGGCATGAGACGGAGGGCTTCCGAGAACTCGGCCAGAGTGAGAGGCAGCTCCAGCCGGTCTCGGTCGCCCGCGCTGACCGTCGGGAGCTCGGTCCAGAGCGCCCTGCAGGCGTCGGCTTCGGTCGGATCCGGGGAGAACAAACTGGCGTAGAAGGCCCTGGCCCTTCCACGCATCTCCACCGGATCCGTGAGGGGGGTGCCGTCCTCCGCCAAGAGGCAGGTGACGTGCTTTTTTGCCCCCCTCCTTTTCTCCAGGGCGTAGAAGAAGCGGGAGCCGCGATCCATCTCCCGAAGGAGGTGGATGCGGGATCGGACAAAAGCGCCCCGGGCCCTGTGATCTTCCAGGGCTCGGAGCTCCTCCCGCTTCTCCCAGCACGCCTCGCGGAGGAGTGGATCCTCGGGGGCGGACGCCAGGCACCTCTCAAGCTTCAAGACCTCCCGCTCTAGCTGCCCTATCGCCGCATCCCTCCGCCGGCTGGCGCCCCGGGAGTAGTCACGGCAGAAGAGCCGGGCGCGCACCTTCCCCACGTCCCACCATCGCCGCGCCGAGGGAAAGGCGGGCCGCTGCCCCCGCCAGGCCTGCCAGAACTCCCGGAAGGACGCCACGAAGCCCACGTCCTCCAGCAAGCTATTGTTAAAATGCCAATAGGCCGGCCCCAGCCTCTCCGAAGTCAGAGAGGCCTTCACGGACACCAAATGGTGGTCCGTGAACGGGGCCGGCCGGATGCTGGAGGAGTGGGCTCGTGCCAGATGGAATCGCGACAGGTAAATGCGATCCAACCGGGAGTGGCTCGACCGTGTTTTCCCCACCCGGACGTAAGTGAAGGTGGTACTGTCGTCCGGGTGGTGGTCTCGCCAGACGTCCACCAGGGAGTGATGTTCCACTATCTCCCTGAGGACGTCCGCCGCGGCCTGGCAGTTCGCGAGTCCTACACGGTCCCGGTCATCGAGGGTGGTGTTGAAGTCCCCGCCCAGGACCAGGCCCTCGCGAGGATCCAGAGTGCCGAGGAAGGTGGCCGCCTGCCGATAAAAGGTGACCTGGTCCGGGCCCGCGTTCGGGGCATAGACGTTGACCAGGTTCAACGTCCGCCCCTCCACGCGGGCCCGGACGTGCAGCAGGCGGCCCGGGACAACCTCGGCGGTCCCCAGCACCTCGGGCCGTAGGGCAGGGGAGAACAGGGTGGCCACCCCGGCCGAGTGGGCGCCGAGGTGGCTAAAATACACCCCGTCCCCCCACTCCAGCCGCCAGCCAGCCTCGACGGCTGGAGTCGTGTGGGTCTCCTGCAGGAAAACCACCGAGTACCCCCCCTCCCGAAGGAAGGAGAGCACCCGGCTCCTGCGGAGACCCGCCCTACAGCCCCGGGCATTCAATGTTGCGAGGATGGTACAGTTCATAGTGAGGGCTGGGGTAGATCCTCGCGGACAGGCGAGTCGGCGGCCTCACGCAGGCCCCGCAGCAGACCGCTCCCCGACCCGAAGGTCAGGAGAGCGTCCCGAAACCTGCGGGTCTGACGGTAGGCCGCGTCGTCCTGCCTACTGGTCCCTCTCCCCTCCTGCAACAAGGCTCTAGTGGCCTGGAGGATGGAGTGGAAGTCCCCCCAGCGCTGGAGGGCGAGCTGCACCTTTCCTTTCGCCCCGCGGTTATCCGCGAGGAACTGGCGCAGCTCGCCCTTCAGCACCGAGGGGGAACCAGGATTCTCCTCCATCCGGGCCCCCGGATGAAGCTCACGGGCCACGGAGACGGACAAACAGGGATCCGATCCCCGACGCGGCGCCGTTACCGCTGGCGCCGCGCTGCCCGCCCCCGACCCCGGCAGGGAAGGAGGCGGCGGAGGGAACAAGGCAGCCCCCAACGGGTTGGGGACCGGGGATACAAAAACGACCCCCGAAGGGCCGCCTGCAGCTAGCGGGAACGAGACGGCCCTCGCGGGGGTGGCACTGGCGGACGTTTGGGGGGGCAGTAGGGACGGATCGGGCAACATAACGGGGACCAGGATGGGAAAAGAAGGGGGGGACGGCGAGGGAGGGGTTACCTCCACAGCAGAGCCGGGGGGAGGGGTAGGTTCAGGGCCGGACAGTGGGTCGGGGACAGGGAATGGGGCAGAGGTAGGGGTAGGGAAGGGATCGGGAACAGGGGAGGACTCGGGGCTGGAGATGGGTTCGTAAAGGGCGGAAGCGGGAGTAGGGGGAGGATCGGGACGTGGGAGGGAATCGGGATCCTGGACGGGGTCTGGGAAAGGGTCCCCTGTGGCAATCCCACCGGGCTGCGGCGCCTCCCGAATGGGAAGTTGGGGGTCGGGAACAGGAAGGGGGCCCGCGCCGACGCCGGGCTCAGGTGGAGAGGCAAGTGTTAATGCCTCGGCGTCGGCCTGGATGGCATTTTCTGCTGGGCCCCCAACGGGAAAGGGGGATGACTGCCCCGCCTCGGTAGCTGGAGAGGGGGCACCCCCAACCCCGGGACCCGGCCGCTCGGCGCCAGCCGTCGCCCCAGAGGGCTCGGCGGCATCCGTTCCGGCGCTCGAGTCGGCCGGGCCAGTGGGCAGTATCAGGGGCGCCCCGAGCGTGAGGACGGGGTCAGCCACCTGGGACACGGGATCGGGGAGAGGAGGGGGCGGCGCCATAGAGTCGCCGCCCAGACCGAGGCCCGCTGGCGGAGGGTCGTCCTCCCCCTGGGTGAGCGGGGTCAGACCCAGGGCCTCGATCTCCTCGAAGATGGAGCTAAGCTCCATCCCCTCGGCCCCGGAGCCTTCCCCTCCGGCCGCCGAGGCACCAATTACCTCGGCGGGGACGGAGGGGGTCTCAGTTGAACCCAGGGCCGGGGGGGCTCCATCAGAGGCCTCCTCGTGGATAGGCTCCTCAGGGGGGACTTCATCGTCCCCCCTCGCTGCCACGGCTTCCTCGGCCGGCGCCTCCTGCTGACGCTCGCCGGGGGGGATCATGACAGCGCTGGCCCCCCTCGGGATCTTTCGGGGGGCCTTCCCGCCCTCCGCATCGGAGGGGGGAGAGGAAGCCCGCGAACGGCGGGCTTTGCGCTTCCCCCGGACGAGCGTCCAGTCCTCCAAGGTGGAGGTGGAGGGCTGGTCAGCAGGGGCAAGGCCGGGGGGCACGTTTGATTTTCGGGGAGGGCGTTGTGGCAAAGGAGGGAAGGAGGGGGATACCTCCACCTGGGGAGGGCCCTCTCCCTTGCCCGGCGGCAGCCGCGCCACCCTCTCCTCCTCGGGCCCCGCAGAGACAGATCGTGTAGAGGCGGGGCCCGCCTGCCCGCTCGGGCACGTCGGAGGGGGCGCCTCCGGCTCCCGAGCAGGGCCGTCGGTTGGAGGAGGGGCGGCCGCGGAGGCCAGACTACCAGGGGGGCTGGCGGTGGTGGGGCCAATGTCCTCACGGGCCCCGGAGGTCCCGGACGCCTCCCCCGACCGGGCCATGGGACAGTCCCTCCGGACGTGTCCCATCGCCCGGCAGAGGAAGCACCGGGTCTCCCCCGAGGAGTAGTGGACTCGGTAGAGAGCCCCCTGGTAGGGCACCATGAAGGACCCCTCGAGCGCCTCCCCGCCATGCGCCGCCGGCGGCAGCTGCAGCTGTACCTGCCGGCGGAAGGATAGGACGTGGCGGAGGGCGGGGTCCTTACAGCCCAGCGGGAGAGGGCTGATGGTCGAGATGGGCTTCCCCAGGGTGGAGAGGGAAGGTAACAGGGTGGCATTAGGGAGGAAGGGCGGGACGGAGGTGAGCACCACCCGTACGCCCAGGTCCTCCAGAGGTTCGAGGGGCACGTGCACGCCCCCCACCGCCAGGCCCCTCTCCACCGCCTCCTGGGCGGCGGCCTCCGAGGCAAGGAAGAAGACCGCCTTGCCATACATCTTGGAGGCCGCCACCACGGCCGAGGCCCCCACCACCCTCGCCAACGCCCGCACGTATGTTTCCATGTGGGGCGAGGCGGCGACCAGGAGGCAGCGGACGCCGTGCCTCCTGGTCATGGTGGGAAAGGGGCCCCGGCCACCAGGGATGGAGCTGGAGGCGGCAGTCGGGGCTGATGACGGGGCAGGTGAGGGGGTAGCAGCGGCCACCTGGGCGTACGCTCTGGGGGCCTTGGTTGTGTCACCCCCAGAGCTGGTGGAGGGGACAGCAGGGGAAGGAGGGGCTGCGGAGGGCGGGGCGGCTTTGGCCGTGATGGATTTGGCCTTCGGGGCCGGGCTTTTGCCCTTTTTCTTCCCCCCGCCCTTTTTTCCGGCCGAGGTGATGGTTGCTCCCGTGTCTGAGGGAGCGGCGGCCGTGGCGGCGGCGGAGCTCGGGCCTGGGGTCGGGAGGTCAGCCGCAGCGGTTGTCGGGCCTGGTGGTAGCGAGGGGGCCGTGGTAGTGACTGCCTCCATCATGGAAGGGGGGGTAGGAAGGAGGCACAGATAACAGGAAGGGGAGCAAGGGTTCACCGCTCCTCCCCACCAGACAGCAGGCGAGGGAGGAGGGTGTCTGAAATGGAGGGGGTGGGAGAGAGGGAGGGTGCTGGTTTTGGGGAGGGCAACTGAAGATATGGGGGGGGGGGGGAGTTAGCAGCCTCACCTCGCTGCTGAGACTGTAGCAAAGGAGGAGGGCGCTAATACAGGGGCGGGGGCACGCAAGGGAAGGGGAGGGTGGGGGGGCGTATAATTGGGAGGGAAGGGGAGAAGGGGAAAAAGGGGGAGCAACTACTCCCTCCCGCCGACTGGTTGCTGGGAGGGAGAGAACCAAAAGGGGCGGATAGAGCAGGGGAACCGAGGGGCCAGCAACCGCTCCTCCCCGCAAGGCTGGAAGCGGAGGAGGAGGGTGCCGGCAGGGCAGACAGGGGGCAAGGTAACGGGTACAGGGCGGGGGCCGGCTCCTCCGGCTGCACTGGGATACGGGGGGGGGGTTATGGGGCCGTTGGGGAGGTGCAGTGAACAAGGGGGCTAACTAAAAGGGGGGGCACAAGCGCTCAGGGCAGGGAGGGGGCGAGGCAAATCGGGTGGTGCTCAAGGGCTGGGGGGGGGCTGGGGGGGGTGGGGGGGGATAAAATAGAGGCAAACAACAGCTGGGCGGGGCGGGGCACACACTCTTGGGCTGGCTGGGGCAGGGGCGTGGCAGATGACTTTGGGAGCAGGTGTGGTGGGTAAGTGACTTTGGGAAGGGAGGGAAGGAACCAAACTAAGCTAACAGGGAGGGGCAGGCAGTGGGGGGAAAAACCAAGCTGCTGGGGTAGGGTGGGTGACCGGGGGTAAGGGTGGCCCCCCAGCCAGATGTAGCTGAGGGAGGGGGGCCAAGTCCAGAAGAGGGGGGAGGGAGCACACCCACGAGCCCTGTGTGGGGCTCAAGCTCGCCCACCGCTGCAGCAGAGTTCCAGGTGGCAGGCGGGGCAGCAAACCCCACTAGGGGGAGAAGAGGCAGTCCAGATGGTAAGGGGTGGTGGAGGGGGCGTTGGGGGTGGTGGCAGCGGGTGGGGTGGGGTGGGGGGGCAACTGGACTGGGGGGAGGGCTCAGCCTCTCCCCCAGCCCCCCTTTTAACAGTTCAACTCACCACCACCCCGGAGCAGGTTGAAAAAGCTCAGTTTGTGAACAAACCCCCTCCACAGTTCTCAGTGGTTTCCTCTTCTCCCCCTCAGCGGGGTGCAGCAGCAGCAGCGGGCAGGCGGCAGTGGAAGGCCTCCGGGTGGTGGGTGCTGGTGGGGTGGTCCTCCTCCTCTGGAGCGATGGTGGAGGGGAGAGGGAGGGCAGCCGGCAGGCCCCCCCCTCTCCCCCCAGGCAGCAACAGCAGCAGGTGGTGGTAGAGGTGGTAGCGGTGGTGGTGGTGGGGTGCAGTGACGTCCGGGGAGTAGGCCTCAGCAGACGGACAGGCAGGGAGGCAGCTGGGTGGGGAGGGCTCTGGCTGGTGCAGGAGCAGGAACCAGGAACCAGCGGGGTGGGGGGAGAAGGAAGAGGGCAGCCCCTGCATCCCGCTGCCTCTCCTCCTACTCAGGAGAGGAGTGGGGTCTATTTGAAAACATGGGATGGTGGGCGGGCAAAGCCCGCCCACCTTCTAAAAGCCCCTCCCCAGCCTTATGGGAGGGACACTGGACCCATGTCCAACTAATTCCTTGGGGCAAATAATGAATAAAGGATCAAGGAGTGCGGGTTAGAGGTTCAAAATAAGGGAGCCGGATGGGGACACCGAGCAGAGAACCCCGGACAGCGCCCACTGCTCCTCAAAGCTGTCGATGGAGCCAGTGGACGCCGCCCAGAGGAACTCTGCTCGGATTCGTGACACAAGGGAGGAGCGGAAATAGGCCCCACAGTCGCAGAGAACCCCCTCGTCTAGCATCCTCCTCCTGGTATTGTAGATGGTGCTCTTAGCTAGGGCCAGGAGGAGGTTGACGAGGAGGTCTCGCGACTTTGTGGGGCCACGGATAGGGTGTGCGTAAATGAATAGGTGGGGGGAAAAGTGCAGCCAGAACCTCAATAAGAGGTTCTGGAGGAGCCGGAATAGGGGCTGCAACCTGGCGCATTCGAGGTAGGCGTGCGCCAGGTTCTCCCTCACGCCGCAGAAGGGGCAGGTGTCTGGGATGGGGGTAAACCGCGCCAAGTACACGCCCGTGCTCACGGCTCCGTGAAGGAGCCGCCAACTGATGTCCCCGATGGGCCGCGGAATTAGATCGGAATAGACGCTGGCCCACCGGGGTTCCCCACCCTCTACGGGTCTTAGATAGTCCCGCCATTTGGTATCAGGGCGGGACACGAGGGTGGGGAAATGCAGGGTGTGGAGCACGAGCGTGTACAGATGTTGCCTTGGCGCGGCTTGGAAACAGACCGGCTGCAGATTTTGCAGCCGGCTGGGGGTCCAGGGGTGGGGAGGCCGGGGGGGCCCGTGGAACAGGGGCCCAATAATCAGGGACGGAGGCTTTGCAGGAGGGGAGGGGCGGGGTGTACCCTCTCGCAAGGACCGCTGCAGGAAGTCGAGAGCGGGCCGCGGCAAAGCCGCCTTCACCTCCTGGAGTAGGCGCAGAGGGGTTCGGGGGGTGGAGAGCCCCATGCGCCGAGCGAGCGCTCGGGGATCCACCCAGTCCCCCCTGTCGTAGTCCAGGAGGTCTCCGACCGTGGTGGTTTCTGCCAGGATCAGCCTCCGGCGCACCGAGGGAGACTCCGCCACCTGCACGCACAAGGCTGGATTGTGGAGCAGGGGCTCCGCGAGGAGGTCTGCCCCCTCGGAGGCCACAACGGACCTGGTCGCCGAGAACAGCTTCCAGGTCTGGAGGAGGTCCTGGTAGAATTCCGGCAGCTCTGAGAGGTCTCGCGGAAGACCCCTCGGGTGGATGAAAAAGAGCTGCCGGTCGTATCGGAGCCCTCGGAGGCGGCGGAGGAAAGCGCGCGCCAAGGTGCCCCATGCCGGACTACCTGCACTGAAGAGGAGTCTCTGCAGGGCCTGGAGGCGGAAGGTCCGGACCTGGCTGCGTATGCAGACCAGGCCCTGACCCCCCTCCTCCAGGGGGAGGGACAGGACCCCTGCAGAGACCCAGTGCAGTCCTGGCCAAAAGAACCCCAAAGCTGCCCTCTGGAGCTTGGCCAGGACCTCCGGGGCCGGGCGCAGGGTGTTGAGCCGGTGCCAGAGCATGGACAGGACCAGCTGATTGAGTACCAGCGCTCTCCCGCGAAGGGAGAGACACCGGAGCAGTCCCGTCCATCTCCGCAGCCGCTCACCCACCCTGGCCTCCAAACCTTGCCAGTTTTCCGGCGGAGAGGGATGCGTGGCGGATAAATAAACGCCCAGATAGAGCAGCGGACCCGCGCTCCACCTGATGGCCTGAAGCGCGGGTGGGAGGGAGCCGGCCCGCCACCCGTCCCCGACCACCAGGCCAGAGCTCTTGACCCAGTTGACCCGGGCGGAGGAGGCTGCCGAGTAGACGGCTTGGCAAGCCTCCACCCGCGCCAGGTCGCCCGGGTCCTGGACCACGAGGAGCACGTCATCGGCGTACGCCGACAGGACCAGCCGCAGCTCCGGCTCCCGAAGCACCAACCCCGTCAACCTCCTACGGAGGAGACAGAGGAAGGGCTCGATCGCCAGAGCGTACAGCTGGCCCGACAGCGGACACCCCTGACGTACCCCCCGCCCGAAGCTGACCGGCTCGGTCAGGGTCCAGTTGAGCCTGACCAAACACTCCGCGAGGGCGTACAGCACCCGGAGAAAACCCACAAACCGGGGCCCGAAGCCGAAGGCCTGCAGGGTGCCCAGGAGATACCCGTGGTCCATCCTGTCGAACGCCTTCTCCTGGTCCAGGGACAGGAGGGCGAACGACAAGCCGTCCCTACACCCGAGCTCTAAGAGATCCCGGACCAAATACAAGTTATCAAATATACTACGGCCCGGGACGGTGTAGGTCTGGTCGGGATGGATCACGTCCGCCAGCACGGACCGCAGTCGCAGCGAGATGGTTTTCGCTACGATCTTGTAGTCCGTGCTGAGGAGCGAGACGGGACGCCAATTCCGTAGGTCGCGGAGGTCCCCCTTCTTCGGCAGTAAGGCGAGCACCGCTCGCCTGCACGACAGAGGGAGGACCCCGCTCTCCAGGGACTCGGCCCAGACGGTGACGAGGTCCGGGCCGAGGACGTCCCAGAACACGCGGTAGAACTCCACGGTCAGCCCGTCCATGCCCGGGGTTTTGTTGTTGGGCATGAGACGGAGGGCTTCCGAGAACTCGGCCAGAGTGAGAGGCAGCTCCAGCCGGTCTCGGTCGCCCGCGCTGACCGTCGGGAGCTCGGTCCAGAGCGCCCTGCAGGCGTCGGCTTCGGTCGGATCCGGGGAGAACAAACTGGCGTAGAAGGCCCTGGCCCTTCCACGCATCTCCACCGGATCCGTGAGGGGGGTGCCGTCCTCCGCCAAGAGGCAGGTGACGTGCTTTTTTGCCCCCCTCCTTTTCTCCAGGGCGTAGAAGAAGCGGGAGCCGCGATCCATCTCCCGAAGGAGGTGGATGCGGGATCGGACAAAAGCGCCCCGGGCCCTGTGATCTTCCAGGGCTCGGAGCTCCTCCCGCTTCTCCCAGCACGCCTCGCGGAGGAGTGGATCCTCGGGGGCGGACGCCAGGCGCCTCTCAAGCTTCAAGACCTCCCGCTCTAGCTGCCCTATCGCCGCATCCCTCCGCCGGCTGGCGCCCCGGGAGTAGTCACGGCAGAAGAGCCGGGCGCGCACCTTCCCCACGTCCCACCATCGCCGCGCCGAGGGAAAGGCGGGCCGCTGCCCCCGCCAGGCCTGCCAGAACTCCCGGAAGGACGCCACGAAGCCCACGTCCTCCAGCAAGCTATTGTTAAAATGCCAATAGGCCGGCCCCAGCCTCTCCGAAGTCAGAGAGGCCTTCACGGACACCAAATGGTGGTCCGTGAACGGGGCCGGCCGGATGCTGGAGGAGTGGGCTCGTGCCAGATGGAATCGCGACAGGTAAATGCGATCCAACCGGGAGTGGCTCGACCGTGTTTTCCCCACCCGGACGTAAGTGAAGGTGGTACTGTCGTCCGGGTGGTGGTCTCGCCAGACGTCCACCAGGGAGTGATGTTCCACTATCTCCCTGAGGACGTCCGCCGCGGCCTGGCAGTTCGCGAGTCCTACACGGTCCCGGTCATCGAGGGTGGTGTTGAAGTCCCCGCCCAGGACCAGGCCCTCGCGAGGATCCAGAGTGCCGAGGAAGGTGGCCGCCTGCCGATAAAAGGTGACCTGGTCCGGGCCCGCGTTCGGGGCATAGACGTTGACCAGGTTCAACGTCCGCCCCTCCACGCGGGCCCGGACGTGCAGCAGGCGGCCCGGGACAACCTCGGCGGTCCCCAGCACCTCGGGCCGTAGGGCAGGGGAGAACAGGGTGGCCACCCCGGCCGAGTGGGCGCCGAGGTGGCTAAAATACACCCCGTCCCCCCACTCCAGCCGCCAGCCAGCCTCGACGGCTGGAGTCGTGTGGGTCTCCTGCAGGAAAACCACCGAGTACCCCCCCTCCCGAAGGAAGGAGAGCACCCGGCTCCTGCGGAGACCCGCCCTACAGCCCCGGGCATTCAATGTTGCGAGGATGGTACAGTTCATAGTGAGGGCTGGGGTAGATCCTCGCGGACAGGCGAGTCGGCGGCCTCACGCAGGCCCCGCAGCAGACCGCTCCCCGACCCGAAGGTCAGGAGAGCGTCCCGAAACCTGCGGGTCTGACGGTAGGCCGCGTCGTCCTGCCTACTGGTCCCTCTCCCCTCCTGCAACAAGGCTCTAGTGGCCTGGAGGATGGAGTGGAAGTCCCCCCAGCGCTGGAGGGCGAGCTGCACCTTTCCTTTCGCCCCGCGGTTATCCGCGAGGAACTGGCGCAGCTCGCCCTTCAGCACCGAGGGGGAACCAGGATTCTCCTCCATCCGGGCCCCCGGATGAAGCTCACGGGCCACGGAGACGGACAAACAGGGATCCGATCCCCGACGCGGCGCCGTTACCGCTGGCGCCGCGCTGCCCGCCCCCGACCCCGGCAGGGAAGGAGGCGGCGGAGGGAACAAGGCAGCCCCCAACGGGTTGGGGACCGGGGATACAAAAACGACCCCCGAAGGGCCGCCTGCAGCTAGCGGGAACGAGACGGCCCTCGCGGGGGTGGCACTGGCGGACGTTTGGGGGGGCAGTAGGGACGGATCGGGCAACATAACGGGGACCAGGATGGGAAAAGAAGGGGGGGACGGCGAGGGAGGGGTTACCTCCACAGCAGAGCCGGGGGGAGGGGTAGGTTCAGGGCCGGACAGTGGGTCGGGGACAGGGAATGGGGCAGAGGTAGGGGTAGGGAAGGGATCGGGAACAGGGGAGGACTCGGGGCTGGAGATGGGTTCGTAAAGGGCGGAAGCGGGAGTAGGGGGAGGATCGGGACGTGGGAGGGAATCGGGATCCTGGACGGGGTCTGGGAAAGGGTCCCCTGTGGCAATCCCACCGGGCTGCGGCGCCTCCCGAATGGGAAGTTGGGGGTCGGGAACAGGAAGGGGGCCCGCGCCGACGCCGGGCTCAGGTGGAGAGGCAAGTGTTAATGCCTCGGCGTCGGCCTGGATGGCATTTTCTGCTGGGCCCCCAACGGGAAAGGGGGATGACTGCCCCGCCTCGGTAGCTGGAGAGGGGGCACCCCCAACCCCGGGACCCGGCCGCTCGGCGCCAGCCGTCGCCCCAGAGGGCTCGGCGGCATCCGTTCCGGCGCTCGAGTCGGCCGGGCCAGTGGGCAGTATCAGGGGCGCCCCGAGCGTGAGGACGGGGTCAGCCACCTGGGACACGGGATCGGGGAGAGGAGGGGGCGGCGCCATAGAGTCGCCGCCCAGACCGAGGCCCGCTGGCGGAGGGTCGTCCTCCCCCTGGGTGAGCGGGGTCAGACCCAGGGCCTCGATCTCCTCGAAGATGGAGCTAAGCTCCATCCCCTCGGCCCCGGAGCCTTCCCCTCCGGCCGCCGAGGCACCAATTACCTCGGCGGGGACGGAGGGGGTCTCAGTTGAACCCAGGGCCGGGGGGGCTCCATCAGAGGCCTCCTCGTGGATAGGCTCCTCAGGGGGGACTTCATCGTCCCCCCTCGCTGCCACGGCTTCCTCGGCCGGCGCCTCCTGCTGACGCTCGCCGGGGGGGATCATGACAGCGCTGGCCCCCCTCGGGATCTTTCGGGGGGCCTTCCCGCCCTCCGCATCGGAGGGGGGAGAGGAAGCCCGCGAACGGCGGGCTTTGCGCTTCCCCCGGACGAGCGTCCAGTCCTCCAAGGTGGAGGTGGAGGGCTGGTCAGCAGGGGCAAGGCCGGGGGGCACGTTTGATTTTCGGGGAGGGCGTTGTGGCAAAGGAGGGAAGGAGGGGGATACCTCCACCTGGGGAGGGCCCTCTCCCTTGCCCGGCGGCAGCCGCGCCACCCTCTCCTCCTCGGGCCCCGCAGAGACAGATCGTGTAGAGGCGGGGCCCGCCTGCCCGCTCGGGCACGTCGGAGGGGGCGCCTCCGGCTCCCGAGCAGGGCCGTCGGTTGGAGGAGGGGCGGCCGCGGAGGCCAGACTACCAGGGGGGCTGGCGGTGGTGGGGCCAATGTCCTCACGGGCCCCGGAGGTCCCGGACGCCTCCCCCGACCGGGCCATGGGACAGTCCCTCCGGACGTGTCCCATCGCCCGGCAGAGGAAGCACCGGGTCTCCCCCGAGGAGTAGTGGACTCGGTAGAGAGCCCCCTGGTAGGGCACCATGAAGGACCCCTCGAGCGCCTCCCCGCCATGCGCCGCCGGCGGCAGCTGCAGCTGTACCTGCCGGCGGAAGGATAGGACGTGGCGGAGGGCGGGGTCCTTACAGCCCAGCGGGAGAGGGCTGATGGTCGAGATGGGCTTCCCCAGGGTGGAGAGGGAAGGTAACAGGGTGGCATTAGGGAGGAAGGGCGGGACGGAGGTGAGCACCACCCGTACGCCCAGGTCCTCCAGAGGTTCGAGGGGCACGTGCACGCCCCCCACCGCCAGGCCCCTCTCCACCGCCTCCTGGGCGGCGGCCTCCGAGGCAAGGAAGAAGACCGCCTTGCCATACATCTTGGAGGCCGCCACCACGGCCGAGGCCCCCACCACCCTCGCCAACGCCCGCACGTAGGTTTCCATGTGGGGCGAGGCGGCAACCAGGAGGCAGCGGACGCCGTGCCTCCTGGTCATGGTGGGAAAGGGGCCCCGGCCACCAGGGATGGAGCTGGAGGCGGCAGTCGGGGCTGATGACGGGGCAGGTGAGGGGGTAGCAGCGGCCACCTGGGCGTACGCTCTGGGGGCCTTGGTTGTGTCACCCCCAGAGCTGGTGGAGGGGACAGCAGGGGAAGGAGGGGCTGCGGAGGGCGGGGCGGCTTTGGCCGTGATGGATTTGGCCTTCGGGGCCGGGCTTTTGCCCTTTTTCTTCCCCCCGCCCTTTTTTCCGGCCGAGGTGATGGTTGCTCCCGTGTCTGAGGGAGCGGCGGCCGTGGCGGCGGCGGAGCTCGGGCCTGGGGTCGGGAGGTCAGCCGCAGCGGTTGTCGGGCCTGGTGGTAGCGAGGGGGCCGTGGTAGTGACTGCCTCCATCATGGAAGGGGGGGTAGGAAGGAGGCACAGATAACAGGAAGGGGAGCAAGGGTTCACCGCTCCTCCCCACCAGACAGCAGGCGAGGGAGGAGGGTGTCTGAAATGGAGGGGGTGGGAGAGAGGGAGGGTGCTGGTTTTGGGGAGGGCAACTGAAGATATGGGGGGGGGGGGGGGAGTTAGCAGCCTCACCTCGCTGCTGAGACTGTAGCAAAGGAGGAGGGCGCTAATACAGGGGCGGGGGCACGCAAGGGAAGGGGAGGGTGGGGGGGCGTATAATTGGGAGGGAAGGGGAGAAGGGGAAAAAGGGGGAGCAACTACTCCCTCCCGCCGACTGGTTGCTGGGAGGGAGAGAACCAAAAGGGGCGGATAGAGCAGGGGAACCGAGGGGCCAGCAACCGCTCCTCCCCGCAAGGCTGGAAGCGGAGGAGGAGGGTGCCGGCAGGGCAGACAGGGGGCAAGGTAACGGGTACAGGGCGGGGGCCGGCTCCTCCGGCTGCACTGGGATACGGGGGGGGGGTTATGGGGCCGTTGGGGAGGTGCAGTGAACAAGGGGGCTAACTAAAAGGGGGGCACAAGCGCTCAGGGCAGGGAGGGGGCGAGGCAAATCGGGTGGTGCTCAAGGGCTGGGGGGGGGCTGGGGGGGGTGGGGGGGATAAAATAGAGGCAAACAACAGCTGGGCGGGGCGGGGCACACACTCTTGGGCTGGCTGGGGCAGGGGCGTGGCAGATGACTTTGGGAGCAGGTGTGGTGGGTAAGTGACTTTGGGAAGGGAGGGAAGGAACCAAACTAAGCTAACAGGGAGGGGCAGGCAGTGGGGGGAAAAACCAAGCTGCTGGGGTAGGGTGGGTGACCGGGGGTAAGGGTGGCCCCCCAGCCAGATGTAGCTGAGGGAGGGGGGCCAAGTCCAGAAGAGGGGGGAGGGAGCACACCCACGAGCCCTGTGTGGGGCTCAAGCTCGCCCACCGCTGCAGCAGAGTTCCAGGTGGCAGGCGGGGCAGCAAACCCCACTAGGGGGAGAAGAGGCAGTCCAGATGGTAAGGGGTGGTGGAGGGGGCGTTGGGGGTGGTGGCAGCGGGTGGGGTGGGGTGGGGGGGCAACTGGACTGGGGGGAGGGCTCAGCCTCTCCCCCAGCCCCCCTTTTAACAGTTCAACTCACCACCACCCCGGAGCAGGTTGAAAAAGCTCAGTTTGTGAACAAACCCCCTCCACAGTTCTCAGTGGTTTCCTCTTCTCCCCCTCAGCGGGGTGCAGCAGCAGCAGCGGGCAGGCGGCAGTGGAAGGCCTCCGGGTGGTGGGTGCTGGTGGGGTGGTCCTCCTCCTCTGGAGCGATGGTGGAGGGGAGAGGGAGGGCAGCCGGCAGGCCCCCCCTCTCCCCCCAGGCAGCAACAGCAGCAGGTGGTGGTAGAGGTGGTAGCGGTGGTGGTGGTGGGGTGCAGTGACGTCCGGGGAGTAGGCCTCAGCAGACGGACAGGCAGGGAGGCAGCTGGGTGGGGAGGGCTCTGGCTGGTGCAGGAGCAGGAACCAGGAACCAGCGGGGTGGGGGGAGAAGGAAGAGGGCAGCCCCTGCATCCCGCTGCCTCTCCTCCTACTCAGGAGAGGAGTGGGGTCTATTTGAAAACATGGGATGGTGGGCGGGCGAAGCCCGCCCACCTTCTAAAAGCCCCTCCCCAGCCTTATGGGAGGGACACTGGACCCATGTCCAACTAAGTGCTTGGGGCAATTAATGAATAAAGGATCAAGGAGTGCGGGTTAAAGGTTCAAAATAAGGGAGCCGGATGGGGACACCGAGCAGAGAACCCCGGACAGCGCCCACTGCTCCTCAAAGCTGTCGATGGAGCCAGTGGACGCCGCCCAGAGGAACTCTGCCCGGATTCGTGACACAAGGGAGGAGCGGAAATAGGCCCCACAGTCGCAGAGAACCCCCTCGTCTAGCATCCTCCTCCTGGTATTGTAGATGGTGCTCTTAGCTAGAGCCAGGAGGAGGTTGACGAGGAGGTCTCGCGACTTTGTGGGGCCACGGATAGGGTGTGCATAAATGAATAGGTGGGGGGAAAAGTGCAGCCAGAACCTCAATAAGAGGTTCTGGAGGAGCCGGAATAGGGGCTGCAACCTGGCGCATTCAAGGTAGGCGTGCGCCAGGTTCTCCCTCACGCCGCAGAAGGGGCAGGTGTCTGGGATAGGGGTGAACCGCGCCAAGTACACGCCCGTGCTCACGGCTCCGTGAAGGAGCCGCCAACTGATGTCCCCGATGGGCCGCGGAATCAGATCGGAATAGACGCTGGCCCACCGGGGTTCCCCACCCTCTACGGGTCTTAGATAGTCCCGCCATTTGGTATCAGGGCGGGACACGAGGGTGGGGAAATGCAGGGTGTGGAGCACGAGCGTGTACAGATGTTGCCTTGGCGCGGCTTGGAAACAGACCGGCTGCAGATTTTGCAGCCGGCTGGGGGTCCAAGGGTGGGGAGGCCGGGGGGGCCCGTGGAACAGGGGCCCAATAATAAGGGACGGAGGCTTTGCAGGAGGGGAGGGGCGGGGTGTACCCTCTCGCAAGGACCGCTGCAGGAAGTCGAGAGCGGGCCGCGGCAAAGCCGCCTTCACCTCCTGGAGTAGGCGCAGAGGGGTTCGGGGGGTGGAGAGCCCCATGCGCCGAGCGAGCGCTCGGGGATCCACCCAGTCCCCCCTGTCGTAGTCCAGGAGGTCTCCGACCGTGGTGGTTTCTGCCAGGATCAGCCTCCGGCGCACCGAGGGAGACTCCGCCACCTGCACGCACAAGGCTGGATTGTGGAGCAGGGGCTCCGCGAGGAGGTCTGCCCCCTCGGAGGCCACAACGGACCTGGTCGCCGAGAACAGCTTCCAGGTCTGGAGGAGGTCCTGGTAGAATTCCGGCAGCTCTGAGAGGTCTCGCGGAAGACCCCTCGAATGGATAAAAAAGAGCTGCCGGTCGTATCGGAGCCCTCGGAGGCGGCGGAGGAAAGCGCGCGCCAAGGTGCCCCATGCCGGACTACCTGCACTGAAGAGGAGTCTCTGCAGGGCCTGGAGGCGGAAGGTCCGGACCTGGCTGCGTATGCAGACCAGGCCCTGACCCCCCCCCTCCAGGGGGAGGGACAGGACCCCTGCAGAGACCCAGTGCAGTCCTGGCCAAAAGAACCCCAAAGCTGCCCTCTGGAGCTTGGCCAGGACCTCCGGGGCCGGGCGCAGGGTGTTGAGCCGGTGCCAGAGCATGGACAGGACCAGCTGATTGAGTACCAGCGCTCTCCCGCGAAGGGAGAGACACCGGAGCAGTCCCGTCCATCTCCGCAGCCGCTCACCCACCCTGGCCTCCAAACCTTGCCAGTTTTCCGGCGGAGAGGGATGCGTGGCGGATAAATAAACGCCCAGATAGAGCAGCGGACCCGCGCTCCACCTGATGGCCTGAAGCGCGGGTGGGAGGGAGCCGGCCCGCCACCCGTCCCCGACCACCAGGCCAGAGCTCTTGACCCAGTTGACCCGGGCGGAGGAGGCTGCCGAGTAGACGGCTTGGCAAGCCTCCACCCGCGCCAGGTCGCCCGGGTCCTGGACCACGAGGAGCACGTCATCGGCGTACGCCGACAGGACCAGCCGCAGCTCCGGCTCCCGAAGCACCAACCCCGTCAACCTCCTACGGAGGAGACAGAGGAAGGGCTCGATCGCCAGAGCGTACAGCTGGCCCGACAGCGGACACCCCTGACGTACCCCCCGCCCGAAGCTGACCGGCTCGGTCAGGGTCCAGTTGAGCCTGACCAAACACTCCGCGAGGGCGTACAGCACCCGGAGAAAACCCACAAACCGGGGCCCGAAGCCGAAGGCCTGCAGGGTGCCCAGGAGATACCCGTGGTCCATCCTGTCGAACGCCTTCTCCTGGTCCAGGGACAGGAGGGCGAACGACAAGCCGTCCCTACACCCGAGCTCTAAGAGATCCCGGACCAAATACAAGTTATCAAATATACTACGGCCCGGGACGGTGTAGGTCTGGTCGGGATGGATCACGTCCGCCAGCACGGACCGCAGTCGCAGCGAGATGGTTTTCGCTACGATCTTGTAGTCCGTGCTGAGGAGCGAGACGGGACGCCAATTCCGTAGGTCGCGGAGGTCCCCCTTCTTCGGCAGTAAGGCGAGCACCGCTCGCCTGCACGACAGAGGGAGGACCCCGCTCTCCAGGGACTCGGCCCAGACGGTGACGAGGTCCGGGCCGAGGACGTCCCAGAACACGCGGTAGAACTCCACGGTCAGCCCGTCCATGCCCGGGGTTTTGTTGTTGGGCATGAGACGGAGGGCTTCCGAGAACTCGGCCAGAGTGAGAGGCAGCTCCAGCCGGTCTCGGTCGCCCGCGCTGACCGTCGGGAGCTCGGTCCAGAGCGCCCTGCAGGCGTCGGCTTCGGTCGGATCCGGGGAGAACAAACTGGCGTAGAAGGCCCTGGCCCTTCCGCGCATCTCCAGCGGATCCGTGAGGGGGGTGCCGTCCTCCGCCAAGAGGCAGGTGACGTGCTTTTTTGCCCCCCTCCTTTTCTCCAGGGCATAGAAGAAGCGGGAGCCGCGATCCATCTCCCGAAGGAGGTGGATGCGGGATCGAACGAAAGCGCCCCGGGCCCTGTGATCTTCCAGGGCTCGGAGCTCCTCCCGCTTCTCCCGGCACGCCTCGCGGAGGAGTGGATCCTCGGGGGCGGACGCCAGGCGCCTCTCAAGCTTCAAGACCTCCCGCTCCAGCTGCTCTATCGCCGCATCCCTCCGCCGGCTGGCGCCCCGGGAGTAGTCACGGCAGAAGAGCCGGGCGCGCACCTTCCCCACATCCCACCATCGCCGCGCCGAGGGAAAGGCGGGCCGCTGCCCCCGCCAGGCCTGCCAGAACTCCCGGAAGGACGCCACGAAGCCCACGTCCTCCAGCAAGCTATTGTTAAAATGCCAATAGGCCGGCCCCAGCCTCTCCGAAGTCAGAGAGGCCTTCACGGACACCAAATGGTGGTCCGTGAACGGGGCCGGCCGGGTGCTGGAGGAGTGGGCTCGTGCCAGATGGAATCGTGAGAGGTAAATGCGATCCAACCGGGAGTGGCTCGACCGTGTTTTCCCCACCCGGACGTAAGTGAAGGTGGTACTGTCGTCCGGGTGGTGGTCTCGCCAGACGTCCACCAGGGAGTGATGTTCCACGATCTCCCTGAGGACGTCCGCCGCGGCCTGGCAGTTCGCGAGTCCTACACGGTCCCGGTCATCGAGGGTGGTGTTGAAGTCCCCGCCCAGGACCAGGCCCTCGCGAGGATCCAGAGTGCCGAGGAAGGTGGCCGCCTGCCGATAGAAGGTGACCTGGTCCGGGCCCGCGTTCGGGGCGTAGACGTTGACCAGGTTCAACGTCCGCCCCTCCACGCGGGCCCGGACGTGCAGCAGGCGGCCCGGGACAACCTCGGCGGTCCCCAGCACCTCGGGCCGTAGGGCAGGGGAGAACAGGGTGGCCACCCCGGCCGAGTGGGCGCCGAGGTGGCTAAAATACACCCCGTCCCCCCACTCCAGCCGCCAGCCAGCCTCGACGGCTGGAGTCGTGTGGGTCTCCTGCAGGAAAACCACCGAGTACCCCCCCTCCCGAAGGAAGGAGAGCACCCGGCTCCTGCGGAGACCCGCCCTACAGCCCCGGGCATTCAATGTTGCAAAGATGGTAGAATTCATAGTGAGGGCTGGGGTAGATCCTCGCGGACAGGCGAGTCGGCGGCCTCACGCAGGCCCCGCAGCAGACCGCTCCCCGACCCGAAGGTCAGGAGAGCGTCCCGAAACCTGCGGGTCTGACGGTAGGCCGCGTCGTCCTGCCTACTGGTCCCTCTCCCCTCCTGCAACAAGGCTCTAGTGGCCTGGAGGATGGAGTGGAAGTCCCCCCAGCGCTGGAGGGCGAGCTGCACCTTTCCTTTCGCCCCGCGGTTATCCGCGAGGAACTGGCGCAGCTCGCCCTTCAGCACCGAGGGGGAACCAGGATTCTCCTCCATCCGGGCCCCCGGATGAAGCTCACGGGCCACGGAGACGGACAAACAGGGATCCGATCCCCGACGCGGCGCCGTTACCGCTGGCGCCGCGCTGCCCGCCCCCGACCCCGGCAGGGAAGGAGGCGGCGGAGGGAACAAGGCAGCCCCCAACGGGTTGGGGACCGGGGATACAAAAACGACCCCCGAAGGGCCGCCTGCAGCTAGCGGGAACGAGACGGCCCTCGCGGGGGTGGCACTGGCGGACGTTTGGGGGGGGCAGTAGGGACGGATCGGGCAACATAACGGGGACCAGGATGGGAAAAGAAGGGGGGGACGGCGAGGGAGGGGTTACCTCCACAGCAGAGCCGGGGGGAGGGGTAGGTTCAGGGCCGGACAGTGGGTCGGGGACAGGGAATGGGGCAGAGGTAGGGGTAGGGAAGGGATCGGGAACAGGGGAGGACTCGGGGCTGGAGATGGGTTCGTAAAGGGCGGAAGCGGGAGTAGGGGGAGGATCGGGACGTGGGAGGGAATCGGGATCCTGGACGGGGTCTGGGAAAGGGTCCCCTGTGGCAATCCCACCGGGCTGCGGCGCCTCCCGAATGGGAAGTTGGGGGTCGGGAACAGGAAGGGGGCCCGCGCCGACGCCGGGCTCAGGTGGAGAGGCAAGTGTTAATGCCTCGGCGTCGGCCTGGATGGCATTTTCTGCTGGGCCCCCAACGGGAAAGGGGGATGACTGCCCCGCCTCGGTAGCTGGAGAGGGGGCACCCCCAACCCCGGGACCCGGCCGCTCGGCGCCAGCCGTCGCCCCAGAGGGCTCGGCGGCATCCGTTCCGGCGCTCGAGTCGGCCGGGCCAGTGGGCAGTATCAGGGGCGCCCCGAGCGTGAGGACGGGGTCAGCCACCTGGGACACGGGATCGGGGAGAGGAGGGGGCGGCGCCATAGAGTCGCCGCCCAGACCGAGGCCCGCTGGCGGAGGGTCGTCCTCCCCCTGGGTGAGCGGGGTCAGACCCAGGGCCTCGATCTCCTCGAAGATGGAGCTAAGCTCCATCCCCTCGGCCCCGGAGCCTTCCCCTCCGGCCGCCGAGGCACCAATTACCTCGGCGGGGACGGAGGGGGTCTCAGTTGAACCCAGGGCCGGGGGGGCTCCATCAGAGGCCTCCTCGTGGATAGGCTCCTCAGGGGGGACTTCATCGTCCCCCCTCGCTGCCACGGCTTCCTCGGCCGGCGCCTCCTGCTGACGCTCGCCGGGGGGGATCATGACAGCGCTGGCCCCCCTCGGGATCTTTCGGGGGGCCTTCCCGCCCTCCGCATCGGAGGGGGGAGAGGAAGCCCGCGAACGGCGGGCTTTGCGCTTCCCCCGGACGAGCGTCCAGTCCTCCAAGGTGGAGGTGGAGGGCTGGTCAGCAGGGGCAAGGCCGGGGGGCACGTTTGATTTTCGGGGAGGGCGTTGTGGCAAAGGAGGGAAGGAGGGGGATACCTCCACCTGGGGAGGGCCCTCTCCCTTGCCCGGCGGCAGCCGCGCCACCCTCTCCTCCTCGGGCCCCGCAGAGACAGATCGTGTAGAGGCGGGGCCCGCCTGCCCGCTCGGGCACGTCGGAGGGGGCGCCTCCGGCTCCCGAGCAGGGCCGTCGGTTGGAGGAGGGGCGGCCGCGGAGGCCAGACTACCAGGGGGGCTGGCGGTGGTGGGGCCAATGTCCTCACGGGCCCCGGAGGTCCCGGACGCCTCCCCCGACCGGGCCATGGGACAGTCCCTCCGGACGTGTCCCATCGCCCGGCAGAGGAAGCACCGGGTCTCCCCCGAGGAGTAGTGGACTCGGTAGAGAGCCCCCTGGTAGGGCACCATGAAGGACCCCTCGAGCGCCTCCCCGCCATGCGCCGCCGGCGGCAGCTGCAGCTGTACCTGCCGGCGGAAGGATAGGACGTGGCGGAGGGCGGGGTCCTTACAGCCCAGCGGGAGAGGGCTGATGGTCGAGATGGGCTTCCCCAGGGTGGAGAGGGAAGGTAACAGGGTGGCATTAGGGAGGAAGGGCGGGACGGAGGTGAGCACCACCCGTACGCCCAGGTCCTCCAGAGGTTCGAGGGGCACGTGCACGCCCCCCACCGCCAGGCCCCTCTCCACCGCCTCCTGGGCGGCGGCCTCCGAGGCAAGGAAGAAGACCGCCTTGCCATACATCTTGGAGGCCGCCACCACGGCCGAGGCCCCCACCACCCTCGCCAACGCCCGCACGTAGGTTTCCATGTGGGGCGAGGCGGCAACCAGGAGGCAGCGGACGCCGTGCCTCCTGGTCATGGTGGGAAAGGGGCCCCGGCCACCAGGGATGGAGCTGGAGGCGGCAGTCGGGGCTGATGACGGGGCAGGTGAGGGGGTAGCAGCGGCCACCTGGGCGTACGCTCTGGGGGCCTTGGTTGTGTCACCCCCAGAGCTGGTGGAGGGGACAGCAGGGGAAGGAGGGGCTGCGGAGGGCGGGGCGGCTTTGGCCGTGATGGATTTGGCCTTCGGGGCCGGGCTTTTGCCCTTTTTCTTCCCCCCGCCCTTTTTTCCGGCCGAGGTGATGGTTGCTCCCGTGTCTGAGGGAGCGGCGGCCGTGGCGGCGGCGGAGCTCGGGCCTGGGGTCGGGAGGTCAGCCGCAGCGGTTGTCGGGCCTGGTGGTAGCGAGGGGGCCGTGGTAGTGACTGCCTCCATCATGGAAGGGGGGGTAGGAAGGAGGCACAGATAACAGGAAGGGGAGCAAGGGTTCACCGCTCCTCCCCACCAGACAGCAGGCGAGGGAGGAGGGTGTCTGAAATGGAGGGGGTGGGAGAGAGGGAGGGTGCTGGTTTTGGGGAGGGCAACTGAAGATATGGGGGGGGGGGGGGGAGTTAGCAGCCTCACCTCGCTGCTGAGACTGTAGCAAAGGAGGAGGGCGCTAATACAGGGGCGGGGGCACGCAAGGGAAGGGGAGGGTGGGGGGGCGTATAATTGGGAGGGAAGGGGAGAAGGGGAAAAAGGGGGAGCAACTACTCCCTCCCGCCGACTGGTTGCTGGGAGGGAGAGAACCAAAAGGGGCGGATAGAGCAGGGGAACCGAGGGGCCAGCAACCGCTCCTCCCCGCAAGGCTGGAAGCGGAGGAGGAGGGTGCCGGCAGGGCAGACAGGGGGCAAGGTAACGGGTACAGGGCGGGGGCCGGCTCCTCCGGCTGCACTGGGATACGGGGGGGGGGTTATGGGGCCGTTGGGGAGGTGCAGTGAACAAGGGGGCTAACTAAAAGGGGGGCACAAGCGCTCAGGGCAGGGAGGGGGCGAGGCAAATCGGGTGGTGCTCAAGGGCTGGGGGGGGGCTGGGGGGGGTGGGGGGGATAAAATAGAGGCAAACAACAGCTGGGCGGGGCGGGGCACACACTCTTGGGCTGGCTGGGGCAGGGGCGTGGCAGATGACTTTGGGAGCAGGTGTGGTGGGTAAGTGACTTTGGGAAGGGAGGGAAGGAACCAAACTAAGCTAACAGGGAGGGGCAGGCAGTGGGGGAAAAACCAAGCTGCTGGGGTAGGGTGGGTGACCGGGGGTAAGGGTGGCCCCCCAGCCAGATGTAGCTGAGGGAGGGGGGCCAAGTCCAGAAGAGGGGGGAGGGAGCACACCCACGAGCCCTGTGTGGGGCTCAAGCTCGCCCACCGCTGCAGCAGAGTTCCAGGTGGCAGGCGGGGCAGCAAACCCCACTAGGGGGAGAAGAGGCAGTCCAGATGGTAAGGGGTGGTGGAGGGGGCGTTGGGGGTGGTGGCAGCGGGTGGGGTGGGGTGGGGGGGCAACTGGACTGGGGGGAGGGCTCAGCCTCTCCCCCAGCCCCCCTTTTAACAGTTCAACTCACCACCACCCCGGAGCAGGTTGAAAAAGCTCAGTTTGTGAACAAACCCCCTCCACAGTTCTCAGTGGTTTCCTCTTCTCCCCTCAGCGGGGTGCAGCAGCAGCAGCGGGCAGGCGGCAGTGGAAGGCCTCCGGGTGGTGGGTGCTGGTGGGGTGGTCCTCCTCCTCTGGAGCGATGGTGGAGGGGAGAGGGAGGGCAGCCGGCAGGCCCCCCCTCTCCCCCCAGGCAGCAACAGCAGCAGGTGGTGGTAGAGGTGGTAGCGGTGGTGGTGGTGGGGTGCAGTGACGTCCGGGGAGTAGGCCTCAGCAGACGGACAGGCAGGGAGGCAGCTGGGTGGGGAGGGCTCTGGCTGGTGCAGGAGCAGGAACCAGGAACCAGCGGGGTGGGGGGAGAAGGAAGAGGGCAGCCCCTGCATCCCGCTGCCTCTCCTCCTACTCAGGAGAGGAGTGGGGCAGGGAAGGGGACACCCATGGAAGTGGAGAAACCCCTCTTGGAGCCATTTTGGACACAGCCTAGCCCCATCCCCTCACCTGACCGGAAGCCAACGGGCGTGGCTAGGACTATAAGAAGGCCGCCAGGGAGCTCAGTCAGGGCCTAGCCTCTGAAGGGGACAGAGGTCTGTCTAGAGCTTCTATCTGGGGAGGCTGAGACCTGGCCTGGGCTTCCCTCAGCTGTCTCCCTGAAGGCCAGCCCAGACTTCCCTGCCAGGGCTGCTGAGGCCTGGCCAAACCAGCCAGCGGAGCTACCCACAGACCCAGATGACTGGCCCAAGCCAGTGGACCGGCTGGAACGTCAATGGTTGCCGGAACCCCAGGGCCTGACAAGCCCGCGGGACGCTGCAGAGTTCCAACCCCTGGGCTGGGGTGCCCGGACCTTGCTGGGACGACACCGCCCTTGATGACCTGACGGACCTGCTGGAGGTACAGGTACCTGGGAAGGGGGAGACGAGAAATGGCCATGGGGTAGCATAGGCTGAGAGCAGCTCTAGGCCAGCATGTTGCAGGCTGGAGCCCTGCTGAGCCAGTTGCAGCCAAACTGTTGGATTCAGGGCCCCTGGGCCGGGGTGCAGTGGAGTGGGTGGGCCTGCGTGCCCCCCCCCCCCCCCCGCCACCCATTAGTCGGGTGGCAGTCTCCCCTCACCGCTGCTGCAGGTGCACTACCGGCCTCACTCTGGAACTAGGAGCTTCTACAGACCTGTGTGTGTTTGTGGCTATGCCTTGCCTTGGGGCCTGGCTGCCACTTGCTGCCCTGCCCAGAGTTAGGGCCTGGGCTTGGCTTAATGTGTTTGTTGCCCTGCCCTGCTTGAGGGCCGGGCCTTATAGGTTGTATTTGTCGCTGCCCTGCTCGAGGGCTCGGACTTACCAACAGCACTTTTGGGGCCGGCCGTGAGTCGGGCGGGACCTTTTAAAGGGCCAGGACTAAAGCAGTGGCCCTGCTCAGAAGTGTGAGCTAATAGACTTGTGTTTGGTGAACTTATTCCCCGGCGGCCCGGACCTGAAGCAAGGCCGGGGGTGCAAACTATTGCCTGAAGCAAGGCTGGGAATACACTTGCTGCCCTGGACTATTGTAAGGCATGGTAGTGCAGTGGGACAGGCGTATTGCCTGCTGTATCAGAGGCGGAGGAATTGCCTCCTGAAGGCCTACCGGCCTACAACCCACCACTGGAAGGGGGAGGAGCTCAGGCTGTTGTGGGCATTGCGGGAGGGCAGTGTCCTGAAAAGGATCCCGCCACCTGCCAGCAGATCTAATTCCCCAAACTGACGGCAGGTGGTGCTGTGGTGGTATGGGTATGCTGTTACAGGGGCCCAGAACTGGACACAATACTCCAGATATGGCCTCACCAGAGCCGAATAAAGGGGAATAATCACTTCTCTGGATCTGCTGGCAATGCTCCTCCTAATGCAACCTAATATGCCATTAGCCTGCTTGGCTACAAGGGTGCCCTGTTGACTCAGATCCAGCTTCTCATCCACTGTAACCCCCAGGTCCTTTTCTGCAGATCTGCTACTTAGCCAGTCGGTCCCCAGCCTGTACCAATACTTGGGATTCTTCCGTCCCAAGTGCAGGACTCTACACTTGTCCTTGTTGGACCTCATCAGATTTCTTTTGGCCCAATTCTCTAATCTGTCCAGGTAACTCTGGACCCTATCCCTGCCCTCCAACGTATCTACCTCAGGCCTGGGCAAAATCTGGCCCGCAGGCCAAATCTGGCCCACCAAGCCATCAGATCCAGCCCATAGAGGCAGTGGAGAGCCCCAGGCAGACTCCCCTGCTTCTCCCGCACGCCATGCAGAAACGTGGCTGCAGGGCTCCGTTTCTGTTTTAAAACTGGAGAGGAGGGGGGAAGTTTTAGGAGCTGCCCTGCCCCCAGCACATTCCCATTGGCCGGTTTCTGGCAGAAACCGGCCAATGGGAGCTACTTGTTAGAATAACAGGCAGCTAAGATGAATCACGCCCCTGCTCCTGGGCTCAGTTATTTATGAAGCACATGGCCAGGCAAGCAGGAAGGCTGGCTGCGAAACATTTTAAGCTCTGTAGGCCGGCAGGCAGGCTAGTTTGGCAGCTGACAAGTAAGTCTCTTGGGCTACGTCTACACTGCAGAGTTTTTGCACAAAAAACGGTTGTTTTTGCTCAAACTCCTGGAGCTTTCACACAATAAGTGCGTTTTTGCGCTAGAAAAAGTACAGTAGATTGTCAAAAGACAGCTTTTTATTCAAGAGTTATTCCTCTTTCTACAAGGAATAAGCCTTTTTGCACAAGAGGTCTTGTGCAAAAAGGCATGTGTCGATGGGCAGGAGCGGGTTTTTGTACAAGAATTGGCCTCCAGGAAAAAGCACACGTGATCTGGTAGACCCTCCATAGAACTCATCACAGCTCTGTAGTTCCTGTCTGCTGGCCCCTCGTAAAGGTGCAAGCATCCTGGACAAACCTCGTGGCAGGAAGCTGACCCCCCCCCCCCCCCCCAAAGAGAGCAGCACCTCACCACGTGGGTCTCCCTGCCACAGCCAGGGCGAGGCATGTCTGCCCCTGAGGCCCCCCGTGACCCCACTGGCTCTCATCAGGAGCAGCCCCAGGGGTCACAGGACCCATCCAGGGGGACCAAGAGGCGCACACCCGCCTGGTCTTGTCTGGAGGTCGAGGCCCTCCTGGAGCTGTGGGGCCAGGAGGAGGCTTTGCAGGATCCTGGGCCCGGAAGAGAAATGTGGACATCTTTGGCTTGATGGCACAGGCCTTGGCCAAGCATGGACACCCACTCTGGACCTTTGAACAAGTCCGGAGAAAGGTTAAAGAACTGCGTCTGGTGTACGTCCATGCCAGGGAGCTTTTGGGGGCAGGACCCCACAGCTGCCCCTACTTCAGGGATCTCCATGCCATCCTGGGGGATGCGGGGGACAAATCCCCATCCACCCTGGTGGACTCTGGGCTGTGGAGCCCCATTGTGAGCCAGCAGGAGCAGGAGAGCGAGGGCCAGCTGGCTGTGGGAGTGGAGGCGGAGCCGGAGGAGCAGAGGGGCACTGTGACCCTCTCTTTGGAGCTGGTGCCCGACAGCCAGGATGTCTCCCAGGCCTCCTCAGACACCTGGGAGGGATCCTCAGGTGAGTGGTCTTTGTTGTTCACTCAGAGGGCGGGGGAGGTGGGTGCATGGGGGGCAGGGGGCGAGTGTCGCTCGGGCTGCTCAGGCTGGATACCGTGCTGTGGTCCACACACGTGCAACCTCGTGCAGCGTTACTGTGCAGCACGTGGACGCAGCAGGCAGCCCCTGAGCACGCCTGGGATCCTGCCGGCCACACATGTCGTGCCATGGGGGGGGGACACTGGCTGGAAGCAGGCTAGCCACAAGGGCACAGGGTTGACCCCACACACACCACGGACCGCCGCACACAGTACACAGCCATGTCTGCCCGTGCGAGACAGCAGCCGCGCCTGTAGAAAGCACTGTGAGCCACCCCTGTGTGTGCAGCCCCCAGGGAGCCCCAGGCTGCTCCCAGCTCCTCTGCCACCCCTGAGGGAATCCCACTGTGGCCGGACACTTCCCTTGGCTGCCTGTCTGTGGGCTGGGCGGGGGGGACGGGGAAGCAGGCAGCCCCGTCCTCTGGGCCACAGACTGTTGGTTGCTGCTCACAGGAGGGCATGGCCTTAGGGACAGTGTCTGCAGGGATGACTGACCACCTCTCCCTCTGTGTTCTCCCCAGCTGGGAGTGAGGGGCCAGCCAGTCCACTGCTGCCACCTGCCAGAGCTCAGGGACCACGAAGGTGTGCCAGGGCCCAGGATCAGCTCATGTGGCAGCATGCCTCAGCCATAGAGAGGATGGAGCAGACACTGGGCCACAAGGTCTGCTTCGACCTCAACTGGTGGCAACGTGCCTGGGGACAGTACCTGGAGCGGTGTGACCGCATATGCAATATAATGGCCAGCATGGTGGCACACAGGGCCCATGCCGCTCCTCCTGGCTCCCACCCTTTTGCCCCCCCGCCATGCCCATGCCCCCTTCTCCTGCCCCCCTGCCAACCCTGACCCTGCTCCTGCCCGTTGTCCTGGCCACCTCCCTGTGTTCCCTGTACCCACCCGTCCACAACCCCGATCAAGGCCCCCACACATGAGGTGGCACAGGTAGCCACCCCTCAGTCATGAGCCCCCCTCCCAGTTTACAGCCCCCTCCTTCTCCCAGTTTATAGCCCCCTCCCCCTGCCCACCTTTTGTGGATGTTAAATAGTTTATTTTTGGTTGCAAAACAAAGAGGTTTGTTTGTTGGGAAGTCAGGGAAGGGGGGAAGGGAGGGGTTGTGGTAGGGAAGGGATGTGGCCGCAAGGCAGTGGCTCCTTGGTAGGAGGCCCTGGGGACAGTTACTGGGGTGCTTGCGAGAACCTTTCCCTCAGGGCCTCCCAGATGCACACCCCAGCCCGCTGGGCCTGGAGGCTGGCAGCTGTCCAGGGCTGCTCAAATGCACGGCCCTCGTGGCCGGCGTCCGCCCCCCACCCCAGGAGGAAGGCCTCCCCCTTCCTCTCCTCAATGTTGTGGAGGACACAACATGCCGCCGCGACCACCTCGGGGATGTTGTGCTCCCCCATGTTGAGGCAGGTGAGCAGGCAATAGAAGCGCACCTTGAGATGGCCAAAGGCGCACACAACCTGGTTCCTGGCCCAGTTCAGGTGGGCATTAAATTGTTCCCTGATGGGGTCCAGGTGTCCAGTGTAGGGCTTCATGAACAGCACCATGAGGGGGTAGACCGCGTCCCCCATGAAGCACAGCGGCATCTGCACGTCCCCAACTGCAAACTCCCGGTGGGGGAAGAATGTGTCAGCCTCCAGCCTGCAGAACAGGCTGGAGTTTCAAAAGATGTGGATGTCGTGTACCCTGCCTGACCACCCCACAAAAATGTCCGTGAAGTGTCCACGGCGGTCGAGCAGGGCCTGCAGCACAATCAAAAAGTAGCCCTTGCGATTGATGAAGCAGGCCTGTGACAGGGCGTTTGCCCTGCACTGGCCCTTTAAGGGCAAAACAGAGTGAAGCCCCAGCCGAGGCAGCTCTGTTAGGGTACGTCTAAACTACATGGCTCTGTTGACAGAGCCATGTAGATTTGTTCGGCAAAGGGAAATGAAGTGGCGATTTAAATAATCGCGGCTTCATTTACATTTACATGGCTGCCGTGCTGAGCCGACAAACAGCTGATCAGCTGTTTGTCGGCTCAGCGCACTAGTCTGGATGCGCGGGTGTCGACATCAAAGCCCTTTGTCGGCAGCCCTGGTAAACCTCATCCCACAAGGAATAACGGGGCTGCCGACAAAGGGCTTTGATGTCGGCAGGGGAGCGTCCAGACTAGCGCGCTGAGTGGACAAACAGATGATCAGCTATTTGTCGGCTCAGCGCGGCAGCCATGTAAATGTAAATGAAGCCACGATCATTTAAATCGCGGCTTCATTTGCCTTTGCCTATGTGTCTAATCTACATGGCTCCATCAATGGAGCCATGTAGTCTAGACACAGCCTTAATGAGGGCCCATCTAGGGGCTATATAAAGAAGGCTCCTGGAGGGAGGGGGAGAACTGACTGCTTCTCCAGCTAGAGAGCAGTAGGGACCTGACTGCCAGGGAAGCAGGAGGCTTTCTGAGGGTATGTCTACACTACCACCCTAGTTCAAACTAGGGGGGGTAATGTAGTCATACAGAGTTGCAAATGAAGCCGGGATTTGAATTTCCCGGGCTTCATTTGCATGAAGCCGGCCGGCGCCATTTTTAAATGCCAGCTAGTTCGGACCCTGTGCCGCGCGGCTACACGCGGCACGGACTAGCTAGTTTGGATTAGGCTTCTAATTAGCTAGTTCAGATTAGGCCGATGAAAAATGGCGCCGGCCGGCTTCATGCAAATGAAGCCCGGGAAATTCAAATCCCGGGCTTCATTTGCAAGTGCGGATGACTACATTACCCCGCTAGTTCGAACTAGGGTGGTAGTGTAGACATACCCTGGAAGTGGAGCAGTGCTGGGGAAGAAAGGCAGGACTGGGGAGGCTCTGGCCAAGTAAGCCCCAGGCTGCAAGGCCTGAAGCTACTGGAGCTGCGAGTGGCAGCCATGGTAGGCCGGGCTGCGAGAGGCAGACACGTTAGGCAAAGGCAGCAGGTCCACACCCCTTTGCCAGGGATGAGTGGCTGTTACAGACTGCAGTCTGCCCTGGAGGGAGGGGATAGAGGAAGACTGGCAGTGGGTCACTGAGGCAAGGTGGGTACAGGGGAACTGGGTGTTCCCGAGGAGAAGAACTGGGGGTCCTGGAGGGAGAAGGGAGGACCCTGGAGTGTGGAGTGGAGTAAACAACACCCCCCTGGAAGGGGGTGCAGAGACTGGAGTGGGCACTGCTGGAGGGCAGTGTCCTGAAGAGGATGCCGTGGTGAAAGAACAGCACAGGGTGATACCAGCTGGAGGAAGGCACCCTACAACAACATGCTAATTCCCCAAGGCAACCAGCTGAAGGTGCCATACTGGTGAGTCAACCCTGTTACAGGGCCGCTTCCCCCCCCACCGCCACTGCAGCTGCCCCAGCCAGGACTCTTCCCCCCCCCCCCCTCCCCGTGCAGGGACTGCAGCCCCAGAGGGCCTTACATGCATGAGGAGGGCCCTGACAGTGGACTTGCCCACTCCGAACTGGTTGCCCACTGATCGGTAACTGTCCAGGGTGGCAAGCTTCCAGAGGGTGATGGTGACCCTCTTCTCCAGGGGGATGGCGGGCCACAGGTGAGTGTCGCGTCTCCAGAGGGCAGGGGCGAGCCAGGCACACAGCTCCAGGAACATCTCCTTCCACATGCAGAAATTCTGGAGCCACTGCTGGTCATCCCAGTGCTCCATCGCTAGCTGGTCCCACCAGTAGGAACTGGTGTCCAGCCTCCAGAACCTCCTCTCTACACTGGGCTGCAGTTGCCAGAGTGTAGCCACCGCATCCAGGGAGAGGGACTCCACATTGAGTTCAGAGTCGAGCTCCTGCAGGAGCAGCATGGCACTGTGCAGCGACTGCTGCACAAACTGCAGCATGGCCGTGTGGGGCCATCGCATGCCCAGGGGCATCTCTCTGGCTCCATGGCAAAAAATGGAAAAGCTGTGGTGTCCAAAGAAGCACAGGGCAACCACAGCAGGCATTGCTACAGCTTTGCTGTCCTTCAAAGAGGTCCACAAGCCCGCAGCAGCAGAGAAACGGCTGTCCAGGGAGGTCCCTTTAAGCACGTGTCTGTACAGGGCTCCGGATCCAGCCCTCGGAAGCAACTGGTGACTTTTAGCCCTGCCTGAAATGGTTCCGGGTGGCCTTTTTTGCGCAAGAGTGTCCATGCAGTGTGGATGCTCTCTTGTGCAAAAGTGCATCGCTTTTGTGATGCACTTTCATAGTGTGGATCTCTTCCGCAAAAAGGTTCTTGCACAAGAAGCCTGCAGTGTACACGTAGCCTTGGCCACAGCCTGCTTCTGGCACCCCAGCCCTTTCCTGCCCCACTCTCTGCCCCCACCCCTCCCCCGCCCCAACATTCTTTGAAAATTCGTGGAGATTGGGAGAGATCCTGGAAGACTGGAAAAAGGCAAATGTAGTGCCCATCTTCAAAAAAGGGAAGAAGGACGATCCAGGGAACTACAGACCAGTCAGCCTCACCTCAGTCCCTGGAAAAATCATGGAGGGGAGCCTCAAGGAATCCATTCTGAAGCACTTGGATGAGAGGAAAGTGATCAGGAATAGTCAGCATGGATTCACAAAGGGCAAGTCATGCCTGACCAAACTGATTAGCTTCTATGATGAGGTAACTGGCTCTGTGGACATGGGGAAGTCAGTGGATGTGATATACCTTGACTTTAGCAAGGCTTTTGATACAGTCTCCCACAATATTCTTGCCAGCAAGTTAAGGGGGTATGGATTGGATAAATGGACTGTAAGGTGGCTAGAAAGCTGGCTAGACTGTCGGGCCCAACGGGTAGCGCTCAATGGCTCGGTGTCAGGTTGGTGGTTGGTTTCTAGCGGAGTGCCCCAAGGTGCGGTTCTAGGACCGGTTTTGTTCAATATCTTTATTAATGATCTGGATGAGGGGATGGATTGCACCCTCAGCAAGTTTGCAGATGACACTAAGCTAGGGGAGAAGTAGATACACTGGAGGGCAGGGATAGGGTCCAGAGTGACCTAGACAGATTGGAGAATTGGGCCACAAGAAATCTGATGAGGTTCAACAAGGACAAGTGTAGAGTCCTGCACTTGGGACGGAAGAATCCCAAGTATTGGTACAGGCTGGGGACCAACCAGCTAAGTAGCAGTTCTGCAGAAAAGGTCCTGGGGGTTACAGTGGATGAGGAGCTGAATGAGTCAACAAGGCGCCCTTGTAGCCAAGAAGGCTAATGGCATATTAGGGTGCATTAGGAGGAGCATTGCCAGCAGATCTAGAAGTGATTATTCCCCTTTATTCGGCTCCGGTGAGGCCACATCTGGAGTACTGTGTCCAGTTCTGCCCGCCCCTCCCCCATAGAAAGGCTGTGGACGCATTGGAGAGGGTCCAGCGGAGGGAAACCAAAATGATTAGGGGGCTGGAGCACATGATCTATGAGGAGAGGCTGAGGGATTTGGGTTTGTTTAGTCTGCAGAAGAGAAGAGTGAGGGGGGATTTGATTGGAACCTCACTTCAGGAAGTTGAAGGCTGCCAAGAGGCTGGAGAGAGGCTGTTCACAGTAGTGACAGATGGCAGAACAAGGAGCAATGGGCTCAAGTTGTGGTGGGAGAGGTCCAGGTTGGATATTGGGAAAAACTATTTCACTAGGAGGGTGGTGAAGCACTAGAATGGGTTCCCCAGGGAGGTGGTGGAATCTCCATCCCTAGAGGGCTGTGTCTAGACTGGCCAGTTTTTTCTGGAAAATCAGCCGCTTTTCTGGAAAACTTGCCAGCTGTCTACACTGGCCACTTGTATTTCCGCAAAAGCACTGACTTCCTACTGTAAGAAATCAGTGCTACTTGTGGAAATACTATGCTGCTCCCCTTTGGGCAAAAGTCCTTTTGCGCAAAAACTTTTGCGCAAAAGGGAAGGGCCAGTGTAGACAGCTCAGATTTGTTTTCCGCAAAAAAGCCCCAATCACGAAAATGGCGATCGGGGCTTTTTTGCGGAAAAGCGCGTCTAGATTGGCCACGGATGCTTTTCTGCAAAAAGTGCTTTTGTGGAGAAGTGTCCGTGCCAATCTAGATGTGCTTTTCCGCAAATGCTTTTAATGGAAAACTTTTCCGTTAAAAGCATTTCTGGAAAATCATGCCAGTCTAGACGTAGCCGAGGTGTTTAAGTTTCAGCTTGGCAAAGCCCTGGCCGGGTTGATTTAGTTGGGATTGGTCCTGCCTAGAGCAGGGGGCTGGACTTGATGAGCTTCTGAGGTCTCTGCCAGCTCTATGGTTCTATGATTCTAGGAGTGTTATGGTGCTGTGGCCAGATGGGGGGCTTGTTGGCCTGGCTTCATTTTTAAATAAAATATGTCAAACACAAGTTTTCAGCATTGTCTTTATTTATGGGAGGGGTGAGGAACCTGTTTTGAGTCAGGGGTCACTGACCCACAGAAAAGTCAGTTGAGGCCACCCAAGTGAGATGCAAAAAACCAACCCCTCCAAACCCCCCGAAGCCTCACTAATGTGGCCCCAAATGTGCTGGTGGGGGCAGGGTACAGGTGCTGGGGACAGGGTGCTGGTGGGGGCTGGGGCAGGGTACTCATGGTGGGATCTGGCCAAGGGGAGGGGACAGGGACAGCTGGGACCAGTACCTGGGGATCCTGCAGCTGTGTGCCAGGTCTGGATTTCAGGAAGCATGTGCACTGCTTCCCCCTCCCCCAAACAGCCATGCGCTGCCTGAACAGCTGGGTCTGTGGCATGCCGGCAACTTTCTTCCCCCTGCTGCCTTCCCGCGCACAGAGGCGGGGGGAGGAGTAGGAGTCCTGGGACTGTGCCAGCTCCAACTACTCAGGCAGCGCACGCCCTGCTCCTCTGCTCCGCATGGCAGCCGTGCACTGCCTGAGTAGTTGGAGCTGGCACAGTCCCAGGACTCCTACTTCCCCCCCCCCCCCGCCCCTGCCACCCCTGGTGCAGGAAGGCAGCAGGGGAAGGAAGTCACCGGCATGCCACAGACCTGCCATTTCAGGAGTGCACCAGCTGTTTGGGGAGGAGAAGTGCAGCCTGTGCACTTCCTGAAACCCCAGATAGGGCGTGCAAGTGCCTCACTCACCTCACCCTTGTTACAGCCCTGCTTTCCCCTGGCCCCTCCAGTTTTGAAATAGAAATGGGACCCAGCCCGTTTCTGAGCAGCATGCGGGGCAAGCAGGGGAGCCTGCCTGGGGCTCCCCTCTGCCTCCACGGGTCATATCTGATGGCTTGGCAGGCTGGGCTGGCCCACGGGCTATATTTTGCCCAGGCCTGTTCCAAGGGGTAACTTGTGTAACCCCCAAGGAGATTACCTATATTCCTGGGGCTTTGTCTGCTGGCAGCTCAGGGAGAGGCACACTGTCCCTGGTAGGGAGGGGGAGCCAAGGCAAACTCAGAGTCTGCCTGGCAACCAATAGGGAGTGAGATGCCCCTCCCAGGGAGTTCAGGAAAGGGGAGAGGCCATTGTTTTTTTTATGAGTCAGTCTGGAGCCAGCCAGGGCAAGGGCAGGACTGGCTGTGGGGGAGCTGGTAAGCCCCAGGCCTGCATGCAGGGTTCCTCCTGAGAACCGGCCTCTAGGGACCAGATAGCAAGATCCCTCCACTGGGCTTTTCCTTTCTCCACTCCTGAGTCCCAGTTTGTGGAGTTTGCTGGGAAACTTCCCCAGCCAGGCTGAGTTGGTTCTCCCGCTCCCTGGGAGAGACCAGTTGCCACATGGTCAGCTCTGCTCTGTCTGCTGGTTCAGGGCTGCTGCCTGCTGTGTGTGTGTGTGTCTGGGTGCTGGGCTAGGAGACTAGTTTGGATTTTAGTACAGTTGCGTAATCTGCACCTTGAGCCCTGCACCCTTTTGTGGTGAGGGGAGATCCTGGGACCGAAGCAGCCTGATTCCTGCTTGAAGAGGATCCTTGCTAGCAAAGATCAGCCCTTTGCAGTGACTGAGGAGCCCAGAGTCATCTCTGAACCTGAGGATCATTCATGGAGTTTGTGAGTGCACCATCTTCTAGTTATAAGCTTTTGTGGGCAAAGACCCACTTCGTCAGATGCATGTAGTGGAAATTTCCAGAGGCAGGAATAAATATGCAGGCCAGAATCAGGCTAGAGATGACGAGGTGGATCCAATCAGGGAGGATGAGGCCCACTTCTAGTAGCTGATCTGGAGGTGTGAATAGCAAGAGAAGCTGCTTTTGTACTTGGCTAGCCATTCACAGTCTTTGTTCAATCCTGAGCTGATAGTGTCAAATTTGCAGATGAACTGTAGCTCAGCAGTTTCTCTTTGAAGTCTGGTCTTGAAGTTTTTTTGCTGCAGGATGGCTACCTTTAGATCTGCAATTGTGTGTCCAGGAATATTGAAGTGTTCCCCTACAGGTTTTTGTATGTTGCCATTCCTAATATCAGATTTGTGTCCGTTTATTCTTTTACGTAGGGACTGTCCAGTTTGGCCGATGTAGATGGCAGGGGGCATTGTTGGCACATGATGGCATATATTACATTGGCCTCATCCTCCTTGATTGAATTAACCTCGTTATCTCTCACCTGATTCTGGCCTGCATATTTATACCTGCCTCTCGATCTTTCCACTACACGCATCTGACGAAGTGGGTCTTTGTCCCCGAAAGCTTATGCTCCAATAAATTTGTTAGTCTATAAGGGTATGTCTACAGTACAGCACTATTTCGAATTAACATAATTCGAAATAGTTAATTCGAATTAAGCTAATTTGAAATAACACATCTATACACAAACTATTTTGAAATAGCGTTTTGCTATTTCGAAATAGCACATCCACACTGAGTGCACCCTGAACCGAAGTTAAGCCTGGCAGGGACCAGTGCCGGCAGGGCATCAGGTTGGGACTTAGGGTGTGCGGCTGCTGCCTGAGGCTAACTGAGCTCTGTGCTTAAAGGGACCCTACCCCCACCTCGGACAGACAGTTCTCAGGGTTCCCCGCTTGCTTGTCTACCTCGATGAGGGACAGCAAAGCAGTCCTGTCTTGGAGCGCCCTGAGTGCCCACACTCGGGACACCACAGCACTCGGCCACATGGAGCCAGAGGTGCCCCTGGGCACGCCGGCGAGTCTCGTGCGGTCGGTGCCATCAGCCCAGCTGCACTTGCTGCAGGCTGCCATCGGGGGGAGCCATCGGGGGGCTGTCAGGATCTAGGAGGCCCTGAGGGAGATCGTCCACCATGAGGAGCCCTCAGAGCCTCCCTGGTCCTCCCCACTGGGGGCTCGTGCCCCATTCCTCCCTCACGTCCTTCCACTTACCCCTCCCTAGCCCCCCTTCCTGATGTCAAATAAAAGACACGAATGTTCAAAAATAGAAACTGGGTTTATTGAACAAAACTGGGGGATGAGCCTCTGGGGAGACTGGGAAAAGGAGGTGGGGGAAGAGGGGAGGGGGAAACCTGGGAGGAGGGAGCTGGAAGGGGGAAGCAAGGGGACGAAGGGGGAGGGGAAGCTCAGGGCTCAGGTTTGGGGGTCATAGAATCATAGAATAATAGGACTGGAAGGGACCTCGAGAGGTCATCGAGTCCAGCCCCCCACCCTCAAGGCAGGACCAAGCTCCGTCTACACCATCCCTGACAGATGTCTGTCTAACCTGTTCTTAAATATCTCCAGAGAGGGAGATTCCACCACCTCCCTTGGCAATTTATTCCAATATTTGACCACCCTGACAGTTAGGAATTTTTTCCTAATGTCCAATCTAAACCTCCCCTGCTGCACTTTAAGCCCATTACTCCTTGTCCTGTCCTCAGAAACCAAGAGGAACAAATGTTCTCCTTCCTCCTTGTGACACCCTTTTAGATATTTGAAAACCGCTATCATGTCCCCCCTTAATCTTCTTTTTTCCAAACTAAACAAGCCCAGTTCATGAAGCCTGGCTTCATAGGTCATGTTCTCTAGACCTTTAATCATTCTTGTCGCTCTTCTCTGGACCCTTTCCAATTTCTCCACATCTTTCTTGAAATGTGGCGCCCAGAACTGGACACAGTACTCCAGCTGAGGCCTAACTAGTGCAGAGTAGAGCGGCAGAATGACTTCACGAGTTTTGCTTACAACACACCTGTTGATACAACCTAGAATCATATTTGCTTTTTTTGCAACAGCCTCACACTGTTGACTCATATTCAACTTGTGGTCCACTATGACCCCTAGATCCCTTTCCGCCATGCTCCTTCCTAGACAGTCGCTTCCCATCTTGTATGTATGGAACTGATTGTTCCTTCCTAAGTGGAGCACTTTGCATTTCTCTTTATTAAACCTCATCCTGTTTACCTCTGACCATTTCTCTAACTTGCTAAGGTCATTTTGAATTATGTCCCTATCCTCCAAAGAAGTTGCAACCCCACCCAGTTTGGTATCATCTGCAAACTTAATAAGCGTACTCTCTATCCCAATATCTACATCATTGATGAAGATATTGAACAGTACGGGTCCCAAAACAGACCCTTGAGGAACTCCACTTGTTATCCCTTTCCAGCAGGATTTAGAACCGTTAACAACAACTCTCTGACTACGGTTATCCAGCCAATTATACACCCACCTTATCGTGGCCCTATCTAAGTTATTTGCCTAGTTTATCAATAAGAATATCATGCGAGACTGTATCAAATGCCTTACTAAAGTCTAGGTATATGACATCCACCGCTTCTCCCTTATCCACAAGGCTCGTTATCTTATCAAAGAAAGCTATCAGATTAGTTTGGCATGACTTGTTCTTCACAAACCCATGCTGGCTATTTCCTATCACTTTATTACCTTCCAAGTGTTTGCATATGATTTCCTTAATTATCTGCTCCATTATCTTCCCTGGGACAGACGTTAAACTGACGGGTCTATAGTTTCCTGGGTTGTTCTTATTCCCCTTTTTATAGATGGGCACAATATTTGCCCTTTTCCAGTCTTCTGGAATCTCCCGTCTGCCATGATTTTTCAAAGATCATAGCTAAAGGCTCAGATACCTCCTCTATCAGCTCCTTGAGTATCCTGGGATGCATTTCATCAGGACCTGGTGACTTGCTGACATCTAACTTTCCTAAGTGATTTTTAACTTGTTCTTTGTGTATCCTATCTTCTAAACTTACCCTCTCTCTGCTTGTATTCACTACGTTAGGCACACCTCCAGACTTCTCGGTGAAGACCGAAACAAAGAAGTCATTGAGCATCTCCGCCGTTTCCTGTTACTGCTTCTCCCTCCTCACTAAGCAGTGGGCCTACCCTGTCCTTGGTCTTCCTCTTGCTTTTAATGTATTTATAAAAGGTCTTCTTGTTTCCCTTTATGCCTGTAGCTAGTTTGATCTCATTTTGTGCCTTTGCCTTTCTAATCTTGCCCCTGCATTCCCGTGTTGCTTGCCTATATTCATCCTCTGTTATTTGTCCTAGTTTCCATTTTTTATATGACTCCTTTTTTATTTTGAGATCATGCAAGATCTCCTTGTTAAGCCAAGCTGGTCTTTTGCCATATTTTCTATCTTTCCTACACAGCGGAATTGTTTGCTTTTGGGCCCTTAACAACGTCCCTTTGAAATACTTCCAACTCTCCTCAGTTGTTTTTCCCTTCAGTCTTGCTTCCCATGGGACCTTACCTACAAGTTCTCTGAGCTTATCAAAATCTGCCTTCCTGAAATCCATTACCTCAATTGTGCTGGTCTCCCTTCTACCTTTCCTTAAGATCATGAACTCTATTATTTCATGATCACTGTCCCCTATACTGTCTTCCACTTTCAAGTTCTCAACTAGTTCCTCCCTATTTGTTAAAACCAAATCCAGAACAGCTTCTCCTCTGGTAGCTTTTTCAACCTTCTGAAACAGAAAGTTGTCTCCAATGCAGTCCAGAAACTTATTGGATAGCCTGTGCCTCGCTGTGTTAGTTTCCCAACATATGTCTGGATAGTTGAAGTCCCCCATCACCACCAAATCTTGGGCTTTGGATAGTTTTGTTAATTGTTTAAAAAAGGCCTCATCCACCTCTTCCACCTGGCTAGGTGGCCTGTAGTAGACTCCTAGCATGATATCACCCTCGTTTTTTACCCCTTTTAGCTTAACCCAGAGACTCTCTACACAGCTATCTCCTACGTTCATCTCCACTTCAGTCCAAGTGTGTACATTTTTAATATACAAGGCAACCCCTCCTCCCTTTTTTCCCTGTCTGTCCTTCCTGAGCAAGCCGTACCCTTCCATACCAACATTCCAATCATGCGTCCCATCCCACCAGGTTTCTGTAATACCAATGATATCATAGTTGTATTTATTGGTTAGCAATTCCAGTTCTTCCTGCTTATTACCCATACGTCTCGCATTTGTATATAGGCATCTAAGATACTGATTTGATCTTGCCTCCCTGTTGTGCCCTGACCCTCCTTTCTCCTTGCCATTATAGGCCGTAGTCCCCCCCATTTCCAACCCATCTTCCAGTCCTGCACATGCAGCACTTACCTGTGGGCTTTGCTCACCTTCCCCCGACAAACCTAGTTTGTCTCGCCGGACCAACCTGATTTTCATGCAAACCTGCTCCTGGGTTCACATGTGGCCTTTGGTGGCCAGGCTGGCAGCTATCCTGCCATAGATGGCCACATGCCTCTGTCTAGGGCTGAGATCATGGAAGTTGGGGGCATCCCCTGCAAACCTGAATAAGATCCATGATCTCCGCCCTGGACCAGGAAGGCGCCCGCCTTCTCCAGCCCCTGTCAGGCTCGTGGGAGCTGGCAGACTGCTCCTGGGGAGCGGTGGAGGACTGGCTGCCAGTGGCTTGCTGGCTTGTTTTGGGGCCACTGGGTCAGGGGCCCCGGTGGCCACTGCTGGCTCTGGGCTGGCAGGCTTGGAGCTGGCACAGGCACTGTGGCCAGGGTCTACCCCTTTAAGGGCCCCAGGGCTGGGGGAGAGGAGAGTTTTCCTGGTTGTGCCCAGAGTGGCCACCATGGCGCTCTGGGAATGGCTGGAGGCCCCCATTTCGAATTAAGTGTCTACACAGCACTTATTTCAAAGTAGGGTATGTCTACACTACAAAGTTAGTTCGAACTAACTTTCAACGGAGCGCTTAGTTTGAACTAGGTAATCCTCATTCCACGAGGATTAAGCCTAGTTTGAACTTACTAGCTTGAATTAAGGGCTGTGTAGCCCCTTAATTCAAACTAGTGTGAGGCTAGCCCTCCCCAGCTTTCCCTGGTGGCCACTCTGGCCAACACCCAGGGAAACTCGTCTGCCCCCTCCCGGCCCCCGTACAGGGGCACGGGCTGGCTACGGTGCCCGTGCCAGGTGCAAGCCTGCCAGCACCCAGCCAGCAGACCCTGCACCTGCCACAACATGAGCCAGCCACCCGAGGACACCCAGCCCTCCACTGCTCCCCAGAACCAGCCTGGCGGCTCCCAGGAGCCTGCCCGGGGACACAAGAGGCGGGCACCCGCTTGGTCAAGTGCGGAGATCGTGGACCTCATCGAGGTTTGGGGGGAAGCTTCCAGTGTCACAGGAACGCGGCAGTCTACGGCCACATGGCTGCCAGCCTGGCCACCAGGGGCCACTAGCGCAGCCGGGAGCAGGTGCGCTGCAAGGTCAAAGACCTGCGGCAATCCTACTCCCGGGCCTGCCAGCCAGGGGCCGACCCGGAGGCCTGCCCCCACTTCCATGCCCTGGACCCCCTCCTTGGGGCTCATGCCGTCCCTGCCCCCTGGGGACGTGATAGACCCCGGGGCAGAGGGACCGCTCCTGGAGACGGAGGAGGAGGAGGGCTCTGAGAGCCAGGAGCCTGCCGGCAGCCTGCCCAGGATCTGGGACCCCCGAGGCACCCCACAGAGCCGCTCGCCTGTGTCGTCCGAGGCCGGGGAGGCGTCCACCTGTGAGTACCATCGTGCTCCCCTTATGTGTACGGGGGGCTGGGGCGAGAGGGAGCCCCGGGACCGTGCGCCTGGGCCTTGCCCACCACGGAGCAGCAGCTGGGGAGCCTGCAGGGGCCCTGGCCTTGCAGAGGGGAGCTGGGTTTCACACACCTGGGCCCCTGGGGTAATTGACCGCTGGTCTTGTTGCACCACAGCTGCAGCACCTGGGACTGCAGGGCGCACCACACTACCTGCAGCAGCTGCCCGTGCCCAGGCAAACAGGAGCGCCAGGAATGAGGAGGACTACCTGAGGCGGCACCTCCCGTTCCTGGATCACCAGCTCCGCACCCAGGACCACTGGGTCCAGGAGGACCTGAGGCTGTGCCAGAGGAGTTTGGAGGCCCTGGAGGAGCAGGGCCGTGCCCTGCGAGGCCACCTCCGGAGCCTGCTCGACCGCTTCCCAATTCCTCCTGCTCCCCCTGCTGCTCCCCCTCCCCCTCCTGCTCCCCCCTCCTGCTCCCGCTCCTGCTTCCTCCACACCCCCCGTCCCTCCTGACCCCCGTCCCTCCACAACCATTCCCCACTGACGCCCCCAGACCCGCAGTGTGGCGAGACGGGAGAGGCAGCCGGACTCCCACCCCTGAGCTTTCCTTTCCCTTCCTCCCTTCCCTCCCCTTCCAGCTCCCTCGTCCCAGGTTTCCCCCTCCCCTCTCCCACCCTCATTCCTCCCTTCCCCCACCCCAATTATGTGAAATAAACAGACGTTTTTGTTTGAAAAACAGGTGCCTTTATTTGACAGTAGGTAGGGAGGGGAAAGGGGGGTAGGGTGGAAGAAGGCCCCAGTGGGGCATGCAAGGGAGAGGTCAGTCGTCCTCCTCCACGTGGAAGCTCTCCCACAGGGCTTCCCGGATCCGGCCGGCCCCCTGCTGGGCTTCCCGGCTGGCGGCGGTGCGGGGCTGACCGTAGTGTCCAGCCATGCGGTCAGCCTCAGCCATCCAGGCTGGCAGGAAAGCCTCCCCCTTCCGCTCACACAAATTGTGGAGCACACAACATGTTGCCACCACGGGAGGGATGTTGTGCTCGGCCAGGTCCAGACGGGTGAGGAGGCATCGAAAGCGGGCTTTCAGTCGCCCGAAGGCCCCCTCCACCACGATGCGGGCCCTGGCAGGAGGGATTGAGGTGCCCCGTGTAGGGCTTCATCAGCCATGGCTGCAGTGAGTAGGCGGCATCCCCCACCAGGCACACGGGGATCTCCACGTCCCCGACCCTGATGTGGCGGTCGGGGAAGAAGGTCCCGGCCTGCAGCCGCTGGCACACGGAGGAGTTGCGGTACACCCGGGCATCGTGTACTTTGCCCGACCTGCCCACATTAATGTCCGTGAACTGTCCCCGGTGGTCACACACTGCCTGCAGGATCACGGAGAAGTACCCCTTGCAGTTGATGTACCGGGAAGCCTGGTGTTCCGGGGCATGGATGGGGATGTGCGTCCCGTCGATGGGCTCCCCTGCAGTTGGGGAAGCCGAGGGTGCTGAATCCGCGGATGACGGCGTCCGGGTTGGCGAGGTGGACCACCCTGCGGAGCAGCACCCGGTTGATGGCCTTGACCACCTGTGGAGAGAGAAACAGCAAAGCGCCAATCAGTGGGGCGCCCGGGTGGCTGGGAGCATTCATGCCCTGGCAGTGCCCCGCGCCCCACTCCCGGAAGCAAGCCCCCTGGCGGCGTGTAGTACGGCCGGGACAGACCGACCCCTCCGGTGCTGGGCGCGTTCGCCTCTTCCCACCCCACCTTTGTCCCTGGGGCGGCCCATCCCCTCCTCGCAGCCCCCCTTTTCCTCCGGCGCAGTGGCCGACGAGTGCCATACCTGCATGAGCACCGCTCCGACGGTGGATCTCCCCACGCCGAACTGGTTCCCGACAGATCGGTAGCTGTCCGGCGTGGAGAGCTTCCAGAGGGCGATGGCCACCCACTTCTGGAGGGGGATGGCGGGCCTCATGCGAGTGTCCCTTCTGCGCAGGGCAGGGGCGAGCCACTCGCAGAGCTCCAGGAAGGTGTCCCTCCTCATCCTGAAGTTCTGGGTCCACTGTCGGTCCTCCCAGTGCTCCAGGACGATGCGGTCCCACCAGTCGGTGCTGGTGTCCAGACGCCAGACGCGGCGGGGCACGCCGGTGCCGGGGCGCTGCTGCGCCTCCTCCACGGCACCCATGGCGGCCAGGCGGAGAGGCAGGGGGCTGACATGCACCAGGAGGTGCCAGGCAGCCTCGAGCCATTGGTGGCAGGCTTGCAGCAGCAAGTCCAGAAAGTGCACCAGAAGGTGCAGGGCGAGCCCTGGCTCCATGTTGCCACCTGCGGCGGCCCCCCCGAAGGGAAGCACCGACACACACGGGCACAGAGACCAACGCTTTGCTGTCCCTCGGCGAGGTTGGCAAGGAAGTAGGAAAAGCTGAGAACCGGCTGTCCGGGGGTCCCTTTAAGCACGAGCCTCAGATAGCCTCAGACAGCAGCCACACAACGCAACTACTGACCTGATGCCCTGCCAGAACCGGTTTCAGCCGCCCTTAAATGCCCCCCTGCGTCAAATCAGTGTGGACGCGCTAGTGCGAATTAGCAAAATGCTAATTCGAACTAGTTTTTAGTTCTAGATGCGTTAGTTCGAATTAGCTTAGTTCGAATTAACTAATTTGAACTAAGTTAGTTGGGGTTAGCGCTGTAGTGTAGACGTACCCTCTTTATGGGAACTAATGAAGAACTTTTCTGTATGCACCCTCTCCACCCAACTCCTGCTTTTAGAGACCTCTATCCTGTCCGCCCTCCGTCTCCTCTTTTCTAAGCGGAGAAGTCCCAGTCTCTTTAGCCTCTCTTCATATGGGATCTGTTCCCAACCCCTGATCATTTTAGTTGCCCTCCCCTCTCCCAGCCTCTCTCTTCCCCTCTCCCACCTCCTTTTCCCAGTCTCCCCCAGTTTTGTTCAATAAAGACAGATTCCATTTTTGAACACAATTATCCTTTATTTTGTATACCAAGAAAAGGGGCTAGGGAAGGGTAAGTGGAAGGAGGTGAGGGAGGAATGGGGTACGCGCCCCCAATGGGGAGAACTGGGCTGGCTCTGCGGGCTTTTGGGGTGGAACCTCTCCTGCAGCCCCCCCTATTGCCCCCTCTCCCCTAGATGGCAGCCTGCGGCAAGTGCAGCCGGGCTGATGGCCGAGTGCTGTGATGTGCCCAGTGTGGGTACTCCGGGCAATCCAAGCCAGGACTGCTTTGCAAGCGGGGCACCCCTGAGAACTGTCTGTCCGGGGTGGGGGTCGGGACCCTTTAAGCACAGCCCTCGGCTAGCCTGAGACAGCAGCTCCACGCTCTAAGTCCTCCTCTGATGCCCTGCCGGCACTGCTTCCGGCCATCCTTAACCCCGCTTCAGGGTCCACTTAATGTGGATGCGCTAGTTCGAATTAGCAAAACGCTAATTCGAACTAGTTTTTAGTTCTAGATGCGTTAGTTCGAATTAGCTTAGTTCAAATTAATTAATTCGAACTAAGTTAGTTCGAATTAGCGCTGTAGTGTAGACATACCCTTAGCTATTTCGAATTAGGTGCTATTCCTCGTAGAATGAGGTTTACCTAATTCGAAATAAGGGCTCCGCTATTTTGAATTTATTTTGAAATAGCGGATTGTATGTGTAGACGCTATTAAACTTAATTCTAAATAACTGCTGTCATTTCGAATTAACTCTGTAGTGTAGACAGACCCTAATGGTATGTCTACACTACCCCGCTAGTGAGAACTAGCGGGGTAATGTAGGCATACCGCACTTGCAAATGAAGCCCAGGATTTGAATTTCCCGGGCTTCATTTGCATAAGCCGGGCGCCGCCATTTTTAAATCCCGGCTAGTTTGAACCCCGTGCCGTGCGGCTACACGCGGCACGGAGTAGCTAGTTCGGATTAGGCTTCCTAATCCGAACTAGCTGTACTTCTCATTCCACGAGGAGTACAGCTAGTTCGGATTAGAAGCCTAATCCGAACTAGTTACTCCGTGCTGCGTGTAGCCGCACGGCACGGGGTTCAAACTAGCCGGGATTTAAAAATGGCGGCCCCCGGCTTATGCAAATGAAGCCCGGGAAATTCAAATCCCGGGCTTCATTTGCAAGTGCGGTATGCCTACATTAACCACCCCAATTCGAACTAGGGTGGTAGTGTAGACATACCCTAAAAGAGTATGTGGAGGCAGGAAAAGGGAATAAGGGAATTTGTGTGCAGCCATCTTGGTCTTGTTAACAAGAGAGCAAGAGTCAGGCTAAGTCTGTGGCCTGACAACGCGAGATCTGTAATTAGACGCTGCCTTCGCCTCTCGCCTCCATACGGAGATAAGGGTCGAACGCTGACTCTGGCAGGGACCTTGAGATAAGGAGCATCTGGGTGGAACTAAATAACTGTTAGCCATTGGTGTTTGGAATGGGAAGGAGACTAATTGTTATTATATCTAATAGACAGTATATAAACTGCTTCATAATTGCTTGTATTCGAAGATCTGCCTCTCCCTCTTCCCCCCCCCCCCCCCCCCCCCATCCGAACCAGTTTTTCCCTTGATGCAGCTCGTAATAAAACTGCCTCTGGCTACTTGTTGCTTACAAACTCAGAGTGAGGACAATGTTTTCTTCCACAATTTGGTGCCGTGACTCGGACGGCAACGCCCGATTGAAGACAGCGACAGCGGCTGCAGACCATCCCCCTTCACCCCCAGGGTTCCAAACGAGAGGTAAGAGACCTTTTGAAATCTCTACTGGGGTGTGGAGGAGGACTGCCTGTGGGGTCGTCTGCTTCTTGTGGGCTCACACCATCCGAACTTCTTGAATCAGCAACAAGGTCACACGCAAAGCGGTTCTGGGGAGGTTGTTTTGTTACCCCCGAGTAGGCCTAAGTTTATGCTGTGCTGGGAACACAAGGGGGGTCAGCTGAACCTCGAGACCGAGCGGATATGTGAGGGAGTGACGACTCCCCTTATTTCATGAGCTGCTGCTAAGGTCTGACACTCTAGACCCAGCAGACCCCTTCTTTGGAGTGTGTAGATTTAGTTTAACAACTGTCCCTCATAAGTAAGCCTGTAACATTGTACATATGATTCTTTTCAGGAAAATAAAAGCTTTTTGCTTGCAGGAACAGTAACTGACCAACCAACACCTTGTGCTAAGGAAAAGCATTATAGCATCACACTTTAAGCCTGATCTGTGGTACAAGAGGGAAACTGAGGCATGCTACTGGTGGGGAGGGCTAGCAAATCTGAGGTAATTCAAGGGAGTGGAAGGTCACGAGTACCGATGAAGCGCCCTTGTTCTCGGAAAGTTGCAGCTCACTCACCCATGGAAGTGGTAAGGAACTAGCTGTAACCAGTTCCCCTAACAGATCTTAGGCAGTATTTTAAGTTATAATGGACCACCCCGACGGGGGTAGAAATGTTTTCTTGTCTTTCAGATCATCAGAAAGCGCTGGTGCCAGCTGAAGAAAAACAACCAAACAACAACAAAAACCATGGTTCTGTGTCATGACAAAATAAGTTTGTGTTCTGTCCAAGTTTGTCTTGTGTGTCTTAATTGTAATACGTATTGCAAATATTGTTGTGTGTAGGATATTGTTTTAATGAAAGGATAATTTGAGTAAAGCAGAAACATGAATTTAAACAAAACAAAATTAATTGGGCCCAATCAATTGGCAACTTTAAAATTCAGTGAAAGGATAATAGTTTGGTAATTGTTTAGGCTAGGAGAATGTTAACAATGTCTCCACAGGTGAACAAAAAAAGAAATTAGAAAGAAGCAAGGAGTACATCACGTGAACAGAAGGACTGGGAGTGGGGTACCAGCCCTCTCCCCCACCTGATTGGTTTTGCTTTAATGGCTACACAAATGAAATATTTAGCTTCTGTAGATTTGCACACCAACCATAAAAGTGGTTTGGCCAGAGATGATAAGAAATCTGTAAGAAACAACACGGGCAAGTGGGACATCAGCATATTTAAGTAAAGATGCCCACAACAAGAAGGAAACTAGTAACCTCACCATTGCAATAACAGCTACTTGCCCTGCTACTCATTGGAGCCTGATGCCTTAAAAGACATCAATAATTCTTGAGAACCCATGCAATTCCATCAAACATCTGTGAACCATGCTTGGTCCTATAAGAGAAACAGCGACTCTAGTCAACGTAACCTCCTTCAAGTCACACACATAGAACAAATACACACTAATAGCGATGGGGAATACACGGCCTTGGGCCGCCCCTCATTCACACAGAATTATTTTGTTTATTGTAACAACATGAACACTACAAGGACAAAGAATACACAGTCCTCTGAGTTAAAGTTTGTGTGGAATATTGTGGGGAAGAAGCTAAACACTGACATCAGGCCACTGAAGTTGGACCTACTGACTCCTACTGGGGCTTACCACTTAAAGCCCAGACAAAGGTAACCCCTGAGGCATGGCTGTCATTTGTTAACCAATGGCCATTGCTAACTTGCCCTCATTTGGGTATTATTAACCAGGTCCACAAGGACAAAATAAAACCTCCCAATTGTGCATCATGCCCTGAACAGAGCCCTGTCCCAGAACCAGGACAACTGTCCCTGGTCCTTACCTTCATGATGTTCCACACTGGTACAGACCAGCTGTGTGCTAGACTGGCTAATCAAATTGGCAAGTGCCTGATTAGGCAACAACGGGGCTTAGCAGATACCATCACAGATTGGTTTGGACCTGGAAACTGTCAGCAACACTTATGTCATAGCCCAGAAATTGTATGAGAATCCAGGCTGGTAGATGCAGTAATATCCAGTGCCCGTAAAGGCCTAGACACCAGCCAAGCCAACCGAGTGTTCCTGGATAGTTTGAAGGATCTGTCCAGCTCTGTGTCCACTTCCAGAGACTAATTGGATTGTTAATTAATGAAACTAAATTAAAGGAATTAGAAGGCCAGTATTGAAGAATAGGATAGTTTTAACCACCCAGCCCTTATGGTGGTGAGTCCCCATCTCCCCCATGCCTACCCATGGGAGTGGGGAAGTAGAGAATCCATGAGGACCCAAAGGCCCACCTGGACAGGGCATAGTATAACAGTTTCTTTTTGGCCCCTCTGGGGATTCCTCACTCAGATCAGATCAGAATGGTAACCTCCCTGCCTGTACCAAAGCAGGAGCATATAGAGTCGAGGGCATTGCTTATTCTGAAGGTGTGGGAGCCTCCCTATACCCAGGGATTGTTGCACCCACTTGGATAAGGAAATTTTATGTACCTGCCCATTTAACATCATGACGAATCTGCCTAGGTTTGATGTGGTTGTCTCAGAGAAACAAGAACATCGAGCTGGTCCAAATAAACGGTACCTACTGGTGTTTGACTACCCAGACAGATCACTCCATCCTGCCCCTCTACATATCCGTCTGTGTGCATAACAGCCCCTCGCTGGATGATCCTGACCGTTGATGGAATGCGGCTCTATCGCACGTCTGCAGTAATGGGTAACCCAACATGAGATCCTGAGTGGCACGGCGGAAGTAAGTACCTAGAGGAGGGTTTACTGGCCCTGCAGGCAAAGATCGAGGAGTTGGTGGCCAATGCCCAAAGATATATCGGGTCTGGCTGTCTGAGGTACACACAGATAGGGAAACACCGTGGACCATGCCAAACACCTACCTCTGCAGCACTCAACCAGGCAGGAGAGGTCAAACCTATAATCATGGGCAGCACCAGTAAGGCGACGAAATATCTTGGGGATAGATTTGAATAGTGTTTGCCAAATTATGTGGGAAGTTTTGATTTTAACAGTTATAATAATGCTGGTGCTGTACCGGCGCTTCCAGAGTAAATTAAATTAAAACCCCTTAAATTGTTGTATTTAACTTGGTAGGTTAAAGAGAACCCCAAAGTCAAGAGAAAGGAACTATAGGAGTAAACTGAGGCAGTCCATGGTATCTTGCTGAGAACTGACAAACTCAAATCATTAGGTCAGCCTGAGAAGCATACAGTGACCCTGGTTCCCCTGGCAACCACATTCCAAAGGGCCTCACTTTGATAAGGCCGGTCCCAAACAACCGCGCGGGATTGTTTTTAGGTTTGCTTTATTCCTAGGAAATAACCTTGGTTCCAAAGGAGCCAGCTGGGTTTTAGCTCAGAGAATAGAGACTCGTATGTCCATCAGCGCAAGACCGCTCTAGAAAGACCTTTACCAAGTCTTGCTAACCACCAACACTGCTGTGAAGTGCCAAGAACTGACTGTTGGCCAATGCTTCTCACTGCAAAAAGATCCCTCCATCTCGAAATGATCCTACCCCGATTGCTGATAAGCCTCTCTCTTCTGGTCCTGCTTTCCTACCTGCTGGGCACCAGAAGAACCAAAATATTACAGGGTGATGTGCTGGTAACCTCTCCCCTGCATGATGCTGAACCACGACTGTTTCAAGAAAAAAAAGGAAAAGTCCACTCCTCTGACACCGCCAAAGCCCAAAGATTTCTGACTACAAAAGGACATTAAGAACTGACCTTGGTGAAAGAAGCAAAATAGTGTATATTGCCAAGGAGAAACTTGTGGGCGTGGTTTGGGTTTCTCCCTTTGATCTGGCCTCTGTGCTTACGGACGGGTACCATCAGCATGTACCTGCCCTCCCTAATTTGGTTACTAATTATGATATGTTGTGTTATGTTACTAAAATTATAGAAAAGCCCCATCACAGAATTATATTGGGGATATTAATGATTATATTGCTTTTGCTTATTAAAGGTTTCATATTTGATTGTTGTGTAAAAGTAATAGAAATAGCTTTTATGTTTGTACTAATTGTGTAATGTTTAATGAAAATAAAGGTTTAGAAAGGTAGTTGTGCTGTAAGCACAAAAGGGGGGACTGTGGAGGCAGGAAAAGGGAATAAGGGAATTTGTGTGCAGCCATCTCGGTCTTGTTAACAAGAGAGCAAGAGTCAGGCTAAGTCTGTGGCCTGACAACGCGAGATCTGTAATTAGACGCTGCCTTCGCCTCTCGCCTCCATACGGAGATAAGGGTCGAACGCTGACTCTGGCAGGGACCTTGAGATAAGGAGCATCTGGGTGGAACTAAATAACTGTTAGCCATTGGTGTTTGGAATGGGAAGGAGACTAATTGTTATTGTTATTATATCTAATGGACAGTATAGAAACTGCTTCATAATTGCTTGTATTCGAAGATCTGCCTCCCCCCTGTCCGAACCAGTTTTTCCCTTGCTGCAGCTCGTAATAAAACTGCCTCTGGCTACTTGTTGCTTAAACACAACGCAGAGTGAAGGCTTGTTTTCTTCCACAAGTATCATGGGGTATGTCTACACTACAAAGTTAATTCGAACTAATGGACGTTAGTTTGAATTAACTTTGATAGGTGCTACACATACAAACCGCTAGTTCGAACTTAATTCAAACTAGCGGAGCGCTTAATTCGAACTAGGTAAACCTCATTGTACGAGGACTAACACCTAGTTCGAATTAGCTAGTTTGAATTAAGGGCTGTGTAGCCACTTAATTCGAACTAGTGGGAGGCTAACCCTTCCCAGCTTGCCCTGGTGGCCACTCTGGGCACCACCAGGGAAACTCCTCTCCTCTCCCCCAGCCCTGGGCCCTTAAAGGGGTAGACTCTGGCCAGATGGCACTCTGCAGAAACAGCCCTGCCAGCAGTCTCTGCCCCTGACCCAGTGGCCCCAGGATGAGCCAGGGAGCCAGTGCCAGCGACATGTCCCCCGCCCAGTCCCCCAGCACCCAGGGGCCAGCCAGGGGCCATAGACGGCGCACGCCCTCCTCGTCTAGTGCGGAGGTCATGGACCTCATTGAGGTTTGGGGGCAGGCCCCCAACATCCATGATCTCCGCACTAGGTGGAGGAACGCGGCTGTCTACGGCCGCATAGCAGCCGCCATGGCCCGAAAGGGACACAGGCGCACCCAGGAGCAGGTGCGCCTGAAAGTAAAGCAGCTGCGGCAGGCGTATGCCAGGGCCACCAGGGGCGGCGCCACAGCAGGGGCTGACACCTGCCCCTACTTCCCCACCCTTGACTGACTGCTGGGGGCGGGGCGGTCTGCACCAGCCCGGGAGGCAGTGAGCTGGGACGGGAGGGCCCTGACCCGGGCGCAGTGGAGGGGCCACCACAAGAAGTTCCACCACCGGGGTCGGCCAGGGAGACCGTACCGGGTAAGTGTCCCCTGCCTGGGGGGGGCGGGGGGGGAGGCGGGAGGGAGACCAGGGACTGTGCGCGTGGGCCATGCCTCCCACGGATCACGCAGACACCTGTGCACGTGTGAGCACATGCCATGCCACCCTTGGGCAGATGGCTCCAGCTGCGTGACACCCAGGGGCCATGGCCCAATAGGCACATGCATGTGTGAAGAGACCTGACATGCTCCCGACCCCGGGACGGGACCCAGCAGGACGCCCTCCCTTCACATGTCCCCTCTACCCAGGGGTGGGGGACATCTCCCCCCCCACCCCAGCCGCACTATACACGGCACAGGGGCATGAGTGTGGTCTTGGGGCAGCTCCCACTCCCGGGGAGAACCAGACATCCTGACCATGGCCTCTGTACAAGCACAGTTGCTCTGACGGTGCAGGGCAAGGTCGTCCTCATGTTTGGATGGGGGGGCGGGGGGCTGGACATTATCCACTGTGTCCCCAGGGAGAACTGACCACTTCTCTTCTTTCTCTACAGCTGCTCATGCAGGGTGCACCACCCCACCCGGGACCTGCTCCCACACCCGTAGCCTCAGCAGGACCACCACCATGCGGCAGGAGTACTGGGACCAGCACCTGGGGGCCCTGAGAGCCCTGCACCGTACCCTCCAGGCCTGGATGCAGGAGGACCTGCAGCTGCACTGGGAGCCCCTCTCCGGCCAGCCTTAACTTCGGTTCAGGGTCCACTCAATGTGGACATGCTAGTTTGAATTAGCAAAACGCTAATTCAAATTAGTTTTTCGGTCTAGATGCGCTAGTTCGATTTAGCTTAGTTCGAATTAGTGCTGTAGCGTAGACATACCTACGAGGAGGAAGAAAAATTGTTCTACTTGACCTCTGAGGATAGAACAAGAAGCAATGGGCTTAAATTGCAGCAAGGGAGGTTTAGGTTGGACATTAGGTAAAACTTCCTGCCTGTCAGGGTGGTTAAACACTGGAATAAATTGCCCAGGGAGGTTGTGGAATCCTCATCTCTGGAGATATTTAAGAGCAGGTTGGACAGACACCTGTCAGGGATGCGCTATGGCAACTCAACTTTGGAAGCCCCGGGGCCACACTGATACTTACAGAACATGCTGAGGCCTCAACTTAAGCGTGGTTGCATATGCAAGCAAATATATACAAATAGCTTCTCTCACACTGAGGGGCATGAATACAAAGATGAAGGCAAGACTACACAACACGCAGGCCCTATTTAAGTCAGTTCTGCTGATATTAATAAAATGCAACATTTCCCCGATTTCTACCCACGTGACAGCACTTTTCATGAGCAATGACAGTCCAAGAATTGAGCTACTAAAACGCATCTCAACAGAAGATCATTACACGGACTACTTTTTGTTTTGGCTCCAAACTGCACAGCGGGGGTGCAAACAAACTGGCCGTGGGCAGCATGCGGCCCATGGGCCATGTGTTGAGCGGCCCTGGGTGCTGGGTCCTGCTGTGAGGGCCGGGGACTGGACTTGATGACCACTCGAGGTCCCTTCCAGTTCTAGCATTCTGAGATTCTATACTGCCCGCATGGGGTTAGATGGGGGCTGCTGCCCCCTAGAAGGGACGGATCTCCAGAGCCCATCCCTACCTCTGTGAGCCAGCCTGTGCCCCCAGCCCTGGGACTGAACCGGAGCCAGCATCCCCTAGAGAGGCCCTGTAGCCTCCTGAGCACCATGAGATTTTGGTGCTAGGCCCCTCCCTCAACTGGATCCCTTGAACTGGGGGTCAGGTCAGGCCCTGTTCTCTCCCACACTGTGGGGGTCCCAGGGGCCAGGCCCTGTGGTGCCTCTAGGCAGGTGTCACGGCATGTGGGGACTGAATTGGCTAGGTCCGAAGCATTCCCCTCACAGGGCTCAGCAAGCCTGGGGGCGGGGCTGAGCAGATGGGAGAAGCGAGGGCAGGGGGTGGCTGCCGGGTATCAGTCTCTGCCCCTCGCTGCCGTTAGTTGGGCTGCACCGTGGGCTGGCAGGCAGCTCCCAGGACTGTCTCCTTTGAGCAGGGGTGGCTTGATCACAGTACGAGCTAGACAGGGTGATATTGCTGAAGTCCCCCCCACCCCGCGGTTGTTCCCCACATTAGCCAGATTACAGCGAGCTGTGTTATGCCGGCCTGTGCTGCGGTCACATCTTCGCTACCCGTGTAGACAGCCCCTGAGCCACTGGAAACTGAGCTTCTAGTCCAGCCTGGTGTGTGACCTCAGACATGTTGCAGCCCCCACTGTGCCTCAGTTTCCCCAGCTGTAAAATGGGAACAATGCTGTTCTCCTTGGGAAAGCCCTCTGAGTGTTACCAATGGGTGGAGCGAGGGCTGGTGAGGACAAGTCTTGCCTTGGTCACGCGGGCTTGGTACCTTTCCAGTGGGTGGATGGTGCCATCAGTTGCTTGATGGCACTTTGTGTCTGGATGCAATCAAGTGAGGTGGTCCAGTGACAGGCGGGGGAGTGGCTGAAAGTCAGTGGGCAGGGAACTGGGTGCCAGGCCACTGGCAAATTCAGTATACGGGGAAGGCGGCTCCCCATTCTTCAGCTCCCAGCACTTGTGGGTGGAGTTCACACATGACAAAGCTTTTCTTGTTTCCCCACCAGCCAAGCCATCGCTTTACTCCAGCTCCTTAACATGTGCTGTCCCTTGCTTTGGCTGGGCACTGCTCTGGGGCGGACCCAGCTCTCCTAGCCCAGAATCACAGAAATGCACAAAACGTGGGGTTGGGGGGCACAAGCACCTGGACCCGTGATCCCCCACCCTGCTGTTCTTGCCCCAAGGCCCCCCCACACACACTGTCCCACCCACCCAAAATGCTCTTGAGCTGTCTCTTCCTCTCAAGATCCCCCTGCCATTGCTGCCCTTACACGCCTCTGGCCCCCCCACCCCCTGCTCTGTGCCCTCTGGCCCTGGCCTGCCCAACCATGGGCTGCTGCTGGAGACTGGCAGGTTGTCTACCAGCTGATGCCAGAGCCAGGCACCCCCAGCTCCTCCCCCAACCAAATCCCGCCCCCTCAGAGACAGGCAACCCCAGAGCACCCCCCCAACCAAATCCCCTTCCTTCAGAGCTAAGCAATCCAGCGCCCCCCACTGCCCAGCCAGAGGAACCGGTCAGGCAAGTTAATCTTACTTTTAAAAGAGGCTGCTCCTGCCGTTCCGGGCGGCAGCATGTAGCCCAGCTGTCGACTCACTGATCTAGCGTCAGGTGAGCCTGCGTGTGCTCGCTCCCACCCCGGCCTGGTGCCCCCCAGTGCGGCACCCAGGGGGAATTGCCCCCCCCCCTTCTCTATGCCTCTGATACACACCACCCTGCCCTCCAGGTGAGGAAGAAACACTCTGCACAAATTTCTGATCACCCTGAGCTCCTTTATATTCATGTGACGCGATCTCTCTTGCATGGACCACACCCCTTGGGTTCCAAGGGTTCCGATGTGGGCTCTCACAGGTCAGGGATGATGGAGGCTAGAGAGAGACCATGTGGAACTTGAGGCAGACCAGGTACTTGTTAAGGCCACACAAGTCCAGTATAAGTCACAGACCCCCTTTGACTTTGGGAATCAGGAAATAGTGGGAGTAGAAGCCTTTGTTCTTGAAACCTGGCAGTAGCTGCTCCACTGTTCATACCTGGAGCAACTGGGATAACTCCTGTTCAAGGAGGTGCTTGTGAGAAGGGTCCCTGCAGGACAGGGAAGGAGGGTGGGAAGGCAGTGTGGAAGAGAGCTGGCGGGTGTAGCTGTAATGTCCCTCCATGCTAGGAGGAAAGGGAGGAGTCTGGAGGAAAACAGATGGGGAGGATCTTGGGAGGCCAGTATGCCGTCCTTGGGTGCACCCTCAAAAGGTGTGCTTGGCCCATGGCTTAGACTGGCTAGTCAATTGTTGGCCAGATTGAGGATGGTGGCTCAGCTTCCTCCTGGAGGACTTTGGGGGAGTGTGGCCTGTATCCTGTTGGGGATAGTGTCCCTTCAATTGACAGATGTAGGGCTTAAATTCCTTCCTCTCAGTCCCAGGGACATACAATACCAGAGTTTTTAATGTTGTACAGGAGTCCTTAAGCCCATGCAGCTTAGCGTCTGTTCGCTTTACAAACAAGGCACCTGTGTCAAAGGGCAGGTCCTGAATGGAGTTCTGTGCCCCTGGAGAAAGGCCTGAAAGGAGGAGTCAGGCTGCCTGCTGCATGGAGATAGTTGATGCCATGCAGCAAGCCGCTGAATTCACCACATCCAAAGTCACCTTCAGCACTGCCAAGGCCACTGAAGACCCTTCCTCTACCAGGGCCTTAAAGTCCCCGCGTGGCCGTCCAGAAAGGAGGACTTGAACTTGGCCAATACCTGCCACGTGTTGACCTCATAGAAGTGAGTAGGGGGATCTACTGTCCCTCCGGTGCCACTGGTGCCAGGGGGCATGTGCCTCTGCAGGTCCGTGCATTGGCTCCAGCAATGCAGGGGACCTTGCGTCATGCCCACGTCTCTCACAGACCTTTGGGGGCTTCGAGGCACTCTCCTCTCATAGGGTATGTCTACACTGCCACACTAGTTCGAACCAGGAAGGCTAATGTAGGCATTCGAACTTGCAAATGAAGCCCGGGATTTACATATCCCGGACTTTATTTGCATGTTCCCAGGCACCACCATTTTTAAATGCCCCATAGTTCAAATTACCTGTCTGCGGCTACACACGGCACGGGCTAGGTAGTTTGAATTAAAGCTCCCAATTCGAACTACCGTTAAACCTCCTGCAAGGAGGTTTAACTATTGTGGCTACTCCTTCAGAACTGGTTGGACACCGTGGCCCTATGCCAAGGTCCCGTCGGTGCTGGGGGTGGCTATACTGGCATGGTGCAAATGTCTTGGGTGGCCTGGAATGCCTCTGGCACACTGCCTGGGCCTTCTCTTGTTGCTTATCGGCTGACAGGTCACCCTTCTTCCCCTTGTCTTGGTCTCTGCCCAGATTCCTCCAATATTTTGCTGGGGCTGTAGGCATCAAATGGTGTAGATGCCAGTGACGCACTTTACGCTGATGCCGAGTCCGACCTCTGGTCTTGCAGAGCAAACATGGATTCCTTTAGTAACACCCTAACCCTAATACCCCTTTCTTTAATCGTTTGAGGATGGAAGGACCTGCAGATATAACACTTGTCCAAAATGTGTCCTTACCCCAGGCAATGAAGACAGCATGTGGATCATTGACTGGCATAGGCCTGTGGCACAAGGTGCAGGCTTTGCCTGGGGAATAGGGCATGCCCTGCTCCCCTGGCTTCAAAGTCTCCAAGAAGAATCTAAAGTCCACAACTATTTACAGGTACTTAACAAGAGGGGGTGGGGGGGGGGGTGCAGCAGTCAGGGCAGAAGGCTGAGAGGTATGTGGGGCTAAGGGCAGGATGATGGGAAGTGCAGGATTCAGGGCAGTGAGGGTGGTGCTGCTCATCCCAGGGAGCTGGGGCTGCACTGCCCAGCTCCCGTCCGACTGGCAGTTCCTGGATGGGGGACTGTCTGTCCCCCCCCGACCAGACAGTCTGTGTGCCCTGCCAGTGGCTCCTTACAGTCCTCCCAGGTGGTAGGGGCTGTACTGCCCCCCACCCCCACCCCAGCCAGTGGCTCCTGGTGGGGAGGGCTATCTGGCTCCCTCATATGGCCAGGATGCTTGCCCCCCCCGGCAGCTCCTCGCTGGGGCTGTGCTGGCCAGTCCCAGGGGTGGTCCCATGGGGACCACAGCAGTAGGTCTGGTGGCTGGCAGGACTCTCCCTCCCCCCATCCGGCATTGTGTTCCAAGGCTGGGAGGGGAAGGGTTTGGGGCAGGTGGGCCACTTACCTGGTCTGATGGCTGGCAAGATGGGAGCCCCGACCTCAGCTGGTCACTGTCTTGCTGGTGTGGCTGACCCCAGTGGTCACTCTGCAATAGAGCTCTCCCTTTCCATGTTATGGAAAATGTAAGCTGTCTCGCTTAGTCCTGGGCCCCTGACTGATGATCAGGCCTATATCTACTAGTCTGATGGCCCCTTTAAGATGGTGGAGCAGGCTGCAACGCTTGTGCCAGTCCACACTCAATACAGCCCAGGCCCTGGTTCAGGGCGGGGCAAGCAAACAAACAGTTCCCAGCACAAGTGTGGAGGAGGAGACTGCTACCCACTAGGTGAGGTGGCAGAGGGGACATGGGTCCTCCCTACTCCACCGCAACCCAGCCCAGGGCCCTAGCAATGGCAGCCTTGGCAGCCATTGGGTCAGTGGGGAATCTGATCCAAAACACACTGACACACACCAAAGGACTATCAGGTCCACTTGACCATCATCTGCTTCCCCTGGACCACTTCTGAACTCCCCCTCACTCTATACCTGGCTCCTGGTCAGCAGTGGGTTTGCAGTGTGGGTACTCTTCATGTGGGGACAGGGTACAGAAAGTCTCTTCTTCAGGGCCTGGTGGTCTGGGCCAGTCATCCACCTCCACCAGATCCTCAGGGCCTAAGCGTGAGAGCTCAGTGCTGGCCTCTGCTCTCTCCAGCTGCTCAGCCCCCACTGACCTCCTGGGCTGGGCTTTTATACTTTCTGCCCCACCCCCAGGCCTCTGTGGACTTAAAGAGGCAGGCTCCGTCTCGGCCCACCTGGGCTCGGAGAGGGGTTCCTTCTCCTCAGGGTCAGCGAGCAGCCATCCCTGCTCACTACAGAAAACAATAAAAGTCCAGGCACATTCCCTTGTCCTGGCACAAGCAAACCCTGACATTCCTTTAAGTTATACTAAAAGGAAGCTGCATACCAAATTTGGTGACCCTAGCTCTTACTGTTCAGGATGAGCTCTTGAACAAATGGACTCATGGATGGACAGACAAACGGATGCACATTTCTAATATATAGACAGATGATAATGCAGTGTGTCTTTTAATGGGTGCTCAGTCAACTTAATGTTACTTTGAACTAGGGGGCTGTGTCTAGACTGGCATGATTTTGCGGAAATACTTTTAATGGAAAAGTTTTTCTGTTAAAAGTATTTCCGCAAAAGTGCGTCTAGATTGGCACAGATGCTTTTGCACAAAAAGTGCTTTTGCACAAAAGCATCCGTGCCAATCTAGACGCGATTTTGCACAAGAAAGCTCCGATCGCCATTTTAGCCATCGGGGCTTTTTTACGCAAAACAGTTCTTCCCTGTCTACACTGGCCCTCTTGTGCAAGTATTCTTACGCAAGAGGGCTTTTTCCCGAGCGGGAGCATGAAAGTATTTGCGCAAGAAGCACTGATTTTGTACATTACAAAGTCAGTGCTCTTGTGCAAGTTCAAGCGGCCAGTGTAGACAGCTGGCAAGTTTTTGCGCGAAAGCAACTGGGATGTAATAGTGTAGCCAATTAACCGATAAGCAAAGTCTTATAGGTTAATGCTATAGACTACACGCATTTCCTGCCCCCGCCCCCCCGGGCCAGTACATTTTATAGTGAGCTGGCCAGCAGCCCGGCTCAGTCCTGCTGCAGCTTTGCATTTAAAGTGTATTAGGAGCCACATGGGCAGGTAGCCCAGCTCAGTTTCAGCTCGTGCCAGGTCTGGGAGCTCAGATGTCCCCTAGACAGGGGCTGCAGCACTGGGCGACAGGCAGCCAGTGCACAAGGGGAGCTTGGCTCCTCAGGAGTGAGGCTGGAGCGCACTGGCTGCCAGCCCCACCCCTGGGGACTATAGAACAGTCGACTAACCAATAAGAATTCATGAGGTTACTCAACTATTCAATTAACCGATATTTAACATCCCTACTTAGAATGTTTGTACTGCATAGTTCTGATTGATTGCTGTTAATTCAAATCAGAGCAATTTTACCTGCTGTCCCATATTTGGCATAAGGAAATATGGTCACCCTACTGAGCCTCCATTGATACAGGTTGGTTTCAGCTAGGCCTGAAACACCCTATCCATACCACCTCAGGCTGTTGTGTGACCCAACACCTCATGCCTCCTGTTCCCCCTCCAAAGCAGCTTTCAACCCTTAAAGTCTGTGTAAACCAATGCAAAGCAACGGGAAATTGAGGCACAGATAGGACTAAAAATGTTACCAAAAACTCCCACCCTTATACTCATGCTTGCCTCTTACAGTCAAAATGGACACTTGGGGAGGAAGAACAAGGCTTTGCAACTCCATGGAGCCCAGCACACTTCAACCATGTAATTTATCTGGTTATTCTGCATGGATTTAATTATCATTTTATAGTTTTTTTTTCTATTGCTGTGCAAATTTTTTCTTTAGATAAAAACCCTGCAATGTGCAGTATTATATCTGGAAGCTACATTGTTCCCCTGCTATATAAACGAGCACTGAACTATAGTCAAGCAGATTCCAGTCTTGGGGCTAGAGACAGCAAAGGTGTGGGCATGAACATCTGGCCCATTCAGCTTCCATCCAGAAGCTCTGGCTACCCAGTCCCAGCTTGGCCTCTACACAGGGTTCTCCAGATTTTGGCAAGCTACTGAGGTGGGTGTCAGGCCTGCATTTGTGGTGTGATGTGTGCATTTGTTTCCCAGTTTTTAATTATACAAAGGCAGAAAATCTGTAAAAAACAAAGCAAGAGGCAGCAAGGTGAAGGAAGACAGGGGGTACCCACCAAGGGGGAGTCAAGGAAGCTTTCCACCCCCTGCAGTAGTTGGGCAGTCTTGGTTGCTGGAACCCCACTCCATGCCTATCCCCCTCCCTTGCTTCACAAAGGAAGTGGACAGGGCCACACTGAAGGGCTGGGGTCAGGAAGGAAATGAATGGTGGCACTCTCAGCACTGGTACCCTGTTGGGCAGAGCCCTCTTTTGACCTTGCCAGCTCTTCAGTACGGGCCCCCAGGCTTCCTGCACAGAAAAAAAGAAAAAGCCCTGAAAAAGCTAAAATTTGGGTGAAAACATCTGTAAAGCCTCCATAATGGGCTTTGCAAAAAAGCTCTGGGTTATTTTTTAGTGGGGCAGGGAGGGAAGCAAAGTAAATACAGGCAGTCCCCAGGTTACGTACAAGATAGGGACTGTAGGTTTGTTCTTAAGTTGAATTTGTATGTAAGTCGGAACTGGCGTCCAGATTCAGCCGCTGCTGAAACTGACCGCCAGTTCTGACTTACATACAGAATCAACTTAAGAACCCCAAGTCAGCTGCTGCTGAAACTGATCAGCAGCTGATTCCGCACTAGCCACAGGAACGCGGCAGTCTATGGCCGCATGGCTGCCAGCCTGGCCGCCAGGGGCCACCAGCGCAGCCGGGAGCAGGTGCGCTGGAAAATAAAGGACCTGCGGCAGTCCTACTCCCAGGCCTGACAGCCAGGGGCTGACCCGGAGGCGTGCCCCCAGTTTTTGGCTCTGGACTGCCTCCTGGGGGGCTCATGCTGTCCCTGCCCCCCGGGACGTGATAGACCCCGGGGCAGAGGGACCGCTCCAGGAGACGGAGGAGGAGGAGGGCTCTGAGAGCCAGGAGCCTGCCAGCAGCCTGCCCGGGACCCCCAAGGAACCCCACAGAGCCACTCGCCTGAGTCGTCCGAGGCCGGGGAGGCGTCCACCTGTGAGTACCATCGTGTTCCCCTTATGTGTACGGGGGGCTGGGGCGAGAGGGAGCCCCGGGACCGTGCGCCTGGGCCTTGCCCACCACGGAGCAGCAGCTGGGGATCCTGCAGGGGCCCTGGCCTTGCAGAGGGGAGCTGGGTTTCACACACCTGGGCCCCTGGGGAAATTGACCGCTGGTCTTGTTTCACCACAGCCGCAGCACCTGGACCTGCAGGGCGCACCACCCCGCCTGCAGCAGCTGCCCGTGCCCGGGCAAGCAGGAGAGCCAGGAACCAGGAGGAGTATCAAAGGCGGCACCTCCGGTTCATGGATCACCAGCTCCGCACCCAGGACCACTGGGTCCAGGAGGACCTGAGGCTGCGCCGGAGGAGTCTGGAGGCCCTGGAGGAGCAGGGCCGTGCCCTGCGAGGCCACTTCCAGAGCCTGCTGGACCGCTTCCCAATACCTCCTGCTCCCCCTGCTCCCCCTCCTGCTCCCCCTGCTCCTCCTGCTCCCCCTCCTGCTCCCGCTCCTGCTTCCTCCACACCCCCCGTCCCTCCTGACCCCCCCTCCACAACCATTCCCCACCGATGCCCCCGCACCCGCAGTGTGGCGAGACGGGAGAGGCAGCCGGACTCCCACCCCTGAGCTTTCCTTTCCCTTCCTCCCTTCCCTCCCCTTCCAGCTCCCTCGTCCCAGGTTTCCCCCTCCCCTCTCCCACCCTTCTTCCTCCCACCCCCCACCCCAGTTATGTTAAATAAACAGACGTTTTTGTTTCAAAAACAGGTGTCTTTATTTGACAGTAGGGAGGGAGGGGAAAGGGGAAGGGGGGTAGGGTGGAAAAAGGCCCCAGTGGGGCATGCAGGGAGAGGTCAGTTCTCCTCCTCCACCTGGAAGCTCTCCCGCAGGGCTTCCTGGATCCGGACGGCCCCCCGCTGGGCTTCCCGGACGGCGGCGGTGCGGGGCTGACCGTAGTGTCCAGCCATGCGGTCAGCCTCAGCCATCCAGGCTGGCAGGAAAGCCTCCCCCTTCCGCTCACATAAATTGTGGAGCACACAACATGCCGCCACCACGGGAGGGATGTTGTGCTCGGCCAGATCCAGACGGGTGAGGAGGCATCGAAAGCGGGCTTTCAGTCGCCCGAAGGCCCCCTCCACCACGATGCGGGCCCTGGTCAGCCTGGCATTGAAGGCCTGGCGGGAGGGATTGAGGTGCCCCGTGTAGGGCTTCATGAGCCAGGGCTGCAGTGGGTAGGCGGCATCCCCCACCAGGCACACGGGCATGTCCACGTCCCCGACCCTGATGTGGCGGTCGGGGAAGAAGGTCCCATCCTGCAGCCGCTGGCACATGGAGGAGTTGCGGTACACCCGGGCGTCGTGTGCTTTGCCGGACCAGCCCATATTAATGTCTGTGAACTGGCCCCAGTGGTCACACACGGCCTGCAAGATCACGGAGAAGTACCCCTTGCGGTTGACGTACCGGGATGCCTGGTGTTCCGGGGCACGGATGGGGATGTGCCTCCCGTCGATGGCCCCCCCGCAGTTGGGGAAGCCGAGGGCGCCGAATCCCCGGATGACGGCATCCGGGTCGGTGAGGCGGACCACCCTGCGGAGCAGCACCCGGTTGATGGCCTTGACCACCTGTGGAGAGAGACACAGCAAAGCGCCACTCTCGGAAGCAACCCCCCTGGCGGCGTGTAGTACGGCCGGGACAGACCGACCCCTCCGGTGCAGGGCACTTTCGCCTCCTCCCGCCCCCCCTTTGTCCCTGGGGCAGCCCATCCCCTCCTCGCAGCCCCCCTCCGCCCCGGCGCAGTGGCCGACGAATGCCATACCTGTATGAGCACCGCTCCGACGGTGGATGTCCCCACGCCGAACTGGTTCCCGACGGATCGGTAGCTGTCCGGCGTGGAGAGCTTCCAGAGGGCGATGGCCACCCGCTTCTGGAGGGGGATGGCGGGTCTCATGCGAGTGTCCCTTCTGCGCAGGGCAGGGGCGAGCCACTCGCAGAGCTCCAGGAAGGTGTCCCTCCTCATCCTGACGTTCTGGGTCCACTGTCGGTCTTCCCAGCGCTCCAGGACGATGCGGTCCCACCAGTCGCTGCTGGTGTCCAGACGCCAGACGCAGCGGGGCACGCCGGTGCCGGGGCGCCGCCGCGGCTCCTCCATGGCCCCCAGGGCGGCCAGGTGGAGAGGCAGGGGGCTGACGTGCACCAGGTGGTGCCAGGCTGCCTCCAGCCATTGGTGGCAGGCTTGCAGCAGCAAGTCCAGAAAGTGCACCAGAAGGTGCAGGGCGAGCTCTGGCTCCATGTTGCCACCTGCGGCGGCCCCCCCGAAGGGAAGCACCGACACAGACGGGCACAGAGACCGACGCTTTGCTGTCCCTCGGCGAGGTTGGCAAGGAAGCAGGAAAAGCTGAGAACCGGCTGTCCAGGGGGGTCCCTTTAAGCTCGAGCCTCAGATAGCCTCAGACAGCAGCCACACAAAGCAACTACTGACCTGATGCCCTGCCAGAACCGGTTTCAGCCGCCCTTAAATGCCCCCCTGCGTCCAATCAGTGTGGACGCGCTAGTGCGAATTAGCAAAACGCTAATTCGAACTAGTTTTTAGTTCTAGACGCGTTAGTTCGAATTAGCGCTGTAGTGTAGCCGTACCCAGGGTTATTGTACCCTCAACTAGACCTTCAAAATGTTTGCCTGTATGTTGAAGGCTGGTCTGCACTCTGCCTACACCTTGTCTGGTGCTGTCTGTGCCTGGACTCATACTGCCTCTGCAGTTGGTTGAATGATGTGGGCGTATCTCTCTGGGTAAAATATTTACCCTGCTTTCTCCTGGTTGCAGGGAAATGGGTGCCTAGAGTTTTTAAAGTTGAACAGGAGTCCTTGAATGTGTGCAGCGATGCATCTGTGGACTCCACAAACAACTTCGAGCCCTCAAAAGACAGGTCCTGCACAGTTGACTACACCTCCCCAAGGGACAATTGTTGGTGCCCATGTGTTACCGGAAACAGATCTTGGAATTGGCCCACGCTAACATCTGGGCCGGCCACCTGGGGAGGGAGAAAATCCTCCAGCGCATCACCCAACGGTTCCTGTGGCCCGGGGTGTATAAAGCAGTACAGGATTTCTGCGAATCATGCCCCGAATGCCAGCAAACCCAGCCCTGGACAGGGCCTAAAGCTCCGTTAGTGCCCTTGCTGGTCATAGGAGTCCCCTTTGACCGGGTGGCCCTAGATTTAGTGGGACCCCTGGAGCGCTCTAAGACAGGCTTCCAGTATATACTTCTCCTCGTGGATTATGCCACACGATATCCGGAGGGCGTGCCATTAGAAAACACTACGGCACCGGTGATTGCTACCAAGTTGGTAAAAATCTTTGTTCGGGTGGGCATCCCTAAAGAGATCCTGACGGATCAGGGGACTAACGTCTCCTCCAGACTGATGGCCAAGCTATGTAAGCTGCTGAACATTAAAACATTGAGAACATCCGTGTGCCTTCCACAGATGGACGGCTTAGTGGAATGCTTTAATCGAACCCTTAAAAACATGCTCCAGCAATTTACAGAGGCGGACCCCCTGGAATAGAATAAATTATTGCCCGTATTACTGTTCGCTGTGAGGCAGGTGCCACAAGCATCAATGGGATTCTCCCCATTTGAGCTCTTATATGGGCAGCAACCCCGGGGAATCTTAGACCTGGTCAAGGAGGCCTGGGAGGATCAGGAGACACAGATGCAATGGTCCATGCCATACGTTCTCCAGTTGAGGGAGAAGTTGCAGCAGCTGGGAGAATTCGCTAAGGCGAACTTATTACAAGCTCAGGGACAACAGGCCTATTATTATAACTGGGAGGCTAAATTGAGGGAGTTTAAACCAGGGGATAGGGTACTTCTGCTTCTACCCACAAAGGAGTTGAAGTTATTAGCAAAGTGGCAGGGTCCCTTTGAAATAATTCTAAGGGTGGGGAATGTGGATTACGAGGTGCGACTAGTGGGGAAAAGGAAGGGCTTGCAGGTTTATCATGTTAATTTGTTAAAAAAGTGGAAACCCCATGAGGCCATGATGATAGCTCCTTCATCCCCCGACGTGGAAGAGGGGCCCTGGGCGGGAGACATGAGCGAGAACACCCTGGTGAAGGTGGGGGAGGATCTTTCACTGTCTCAACAGGAGGACGTTGCGAAGATTATCAGAGCGTATGCCTTGGTCCTATCCACGACACCAGGGCAGACCACAGCAGTGAGTCATCATATCACCACCACCCCAGGGCGTAAGGTATGTGATCCTGTATGTCCATTGCCCCAGAAGATGTGGGATACAGTTAGGACAGAGGTACAGAATATGTTGCGATTAGGCGTGATTGAGGAATCCCATAGCGACTGGAGGAGCTCAATAGTGCTGGTACCTAAACCCGACGGAGCTATTCGCTTCTGTGTAGACTTTAGGAAAGTTAATGCTCTCTCTCGCTTTGATGTCTACCCTATGCCTCGAGTAGACGAGTTGTTGGAAAGGCTCGGTCGAGCCCAATATATATCGACTTTAGATTTAACAAAGGGTATGTCTACACTTGCAGCCTAATTCAAAATAGGGCTGCAAATGTAGGCATTTGGAATTGCAAATCAAGCCCGGGATTTAAATATCCCGCACATGATTTGCATCTTCCCGGCCAGGCACCATTTTTGAAATTGACAAGCCCGGAATAACTGCCCGCATCTACACGGGGCAGTGAAACGGGCGTTCGAAATAAAGACCTCATTTGAACTACCTGTTAAACCTCATTGCAGGAGGAATGACAGGTAGTTCGAAATAGGGCTTTATTTCGAACGCCCATTTCACTGCTGCGTGTAGACGTGGGAAGTTATTCCGGGCTTGTCAATTTCAAAAATGGCGCCTGGCCGGGAAGATGCAAATCATGTGCAGGATATTTAAATCCCGGGCTTGATTTGCAATTCCGAATGCCTACATTTGCAGCCCTAGTTCGAATTAGGCTGCAAGTGTAGACATACTCAAAGGGGTATTGGCAAATCCCCTTGACCCTTGCATCCAAAGAAAAGATGGCCTTTTCCACCCCCTTCGGGTTATTTCAGTTTAAAACCATGCCCTTCGGGTTGCACGGAGTGGCGGCAACCTTTCAAAGGTTGATGGACCAAGTGCTTGAGGAACATTGTCCCTATGCTGCGGCATACATCGACGACATTGTACTATACAGCAGCAGTTGAAGGGAGCACCTGCAGCACTTGGGGGCAGTACTGCAGTCGTTGAAGGAGGACGGGTTAACAGCAAATCCCTCAAAGTGCCATATGGGACAGCGGGAGGTTATGTACCTGGGCTACACAGCGGAACAGGGGGTTTTAAGACCACTGATAAGTAAGGTACAGGCCCTAGCTGAATATAAAGCCCCTACTACGAAAAAGCAAGTGCGGCAGTTTTTAGGACTGGTGGGGTACTACTGTAGGTTTATACCTAACTTCGTGACCATGCAGACCCCCTCACAGATCTGACGAAGGGGTTGCAGCCCAAAAAGGTGCAGTGGTTGGAACAATGTGAGAGGGCCTTTCAGAGGCTAAAAAGCTGTTTGACAAGGGTGCCGGTGCTGGGGCAACCCAATTTCTCTAAGGACTTTATTTTGCAAACAGACGCATCAGCCGTAGGACTAGGGGCCGTCCTGGCACAAGAAATTAATGGGGAAGAGCACCCTACACTATACCTAAGATGGAAATTATTTCCTAGGGAGCAGGCGTATGCTACGGTGGAGAAAGAAGCACTAGCAGTGAAGTGGGCGATAGAATCCCTGTGATACTACCTCCTAAGAAGTTCCTTTCGGCTAGTGACAGACCACGCCCCATTGAAGTGGCTGCAATTGATGAAAGACACAAATCCATGGATGATGAGGTGGTACTTGGCGCTGCAGCCATACAAATTTGAGGTAATGCACCGGCCCAGCAAGAGCCATAGTAACATGGACTTCTTCTCGAGAGCGGTGGTGGAGGAAGAGGCTGTACGAAGAAGTGAAGAAGGAAACTTAAGGGGGGGGGGTGTGATGGGGTGTTGTGGCCCCAAGAGGGGAAATCTCCCGAACCCCGCACTTACGACGAGCCCAAGGCGACGCTCTGGGGGAAAGCCGTGGCACCCTTGAGGCCGTGTGAGGCTTGTTCCATGGCTGGCCAGTGGACAGGGGGGACTGCGCCAGCATCTGGGAAGTGGGGCGCCAAAGTTAAATGGCCACGCTGGCAGCAGGACCAGCAGCTTCTTTACTGTTCATAACAGATGATTCAAACACCACCATAATATTAACAGACCATTTATCTTAGGGTACGTCTACACTAGCTTGTTAGTTCGAGCTAGGTAGGGTAATGAGGACAAGTGGAGTTGCAAATGAAGCCCGGGATTTAAATATCCTGGGCGCTGCCATTTTTAAATCCCCCTTAGTCCGAACTCCATGTCCACGGCTACACGCGGAACGGAGTAGGTAGTTCGAATTAAAGATTCATTCCGAGGAGTAACAGTAGTTTGAATTAGGATCTTTAATTCTAACTACCTAGTCCATGCCGCGTGTAGCCGCAGGCACGGAGTTTGGACTAAGGGGGATTTAAAAATGGCGGCGCCCGGGAACATGCAAATGAAGCCCGGGATATTTAAATCCTGGGCTTCATTTGCAACTCCGCTTGCCCTCATTACCCTACCTAGCTCGAACTAACGAGCTAGTGTAGACATACCCTTATAGAACACCGTTTATTTGGCATTTGGCTAAAGTGTTCTTCACAGCATCTTGAGGAGGGAAAAAAGCTTTGGGGTTGGCACTAAAGAAGTAAAAACATAAAAACATATAGGCTGTGTCTACATTGGCAAGATTTTGCGCAAAACCCTGTCTACACTGGCCACAAGTTCTTGCGCAAGAACACTGACGTTCTAATGTGTGAAATCAGGGCTTCTTGCGCAAATACTCTAACGCTCCCACTCAGGGATAAGCCCTTTTGTGCAAGTGTTCTTGCGCAAGAGGCCAGTGTAGACAGGCAGCCAAGACATTTTGCACAAAAGCAGTCTAAATGGAAAAAAGCCCTAGTGGCCGCTTGGACGTGCCATACCTGCAGGCAGCTCCGGACTTCCTGGTAACCTGAGCCCCCTTAAAGGCAGATGCAGCCTACAGAGGCCACGAGGCAGAAGCTCTTCTGCCGCCTTTGCCCAGAGCTCTGCCATGCGGTTCTGCTGCCGTCCCCAACGGCCACCAGAGCAGGATGGCCGCTCCGGGGGGGAAAAGCCACCCGCACCCCCAGCGCAGGAGGCCCCCAGGGGCAGAAAACAAAGAGCCCCATCCTGGTCCCCAGGGGAGCTCAAGGCCCTCCTGGACCTGTGGGAGGAGGAGGAGGCCCTCCATGACACCTGGGGCACCCATCGCCACAATGCGGAGATCTTCCGCCACATGGCCCAGGCGCTCTCGCACCAGGGACATCCAGCCTGGACCCTCGAGCAGGTCCGGGCTAAGGTGAAAGAGCTGCGCCTGGGCTACATGCGGGCCAGTGAGGGCCAGGGGGCAGGAGCTGACAGCTCCACCGACGGCTCCACCACATCCTGGGCCAGGCAGCACCCCACGGACCATCCGTGCCCATGAACACCTGCAGGTGTCCCCCTGTCACCAGGCCCAGTGAGGCGGGGGAGGAAGACAAGCCAGTCAGCAGGTCGGAGGATGAGGGCAGAACTGTCACCCTGCAACTGGAGGTCGTCTCCGGCAGCCCCGACGTCTCCCGCGCGTCCTCAGAGGCCGGGGAAGGATCCACCAGTGAGTGTTGCACTTTGCACTCACAAGGGCAGGGGGGAGCCAGGTGCCCGGAGGGGGGAGGGGGAGAACGTGTCACTCAGGCCACGTGAGCTGCACGCTGTGTAGCATTAGCAGTAAGCGGCACGTGCTGCCTGCCCCGACACGGCCTGACCCCCATGTGCAGGTCCGCCCCCGCAGAAGCAGTCGCAGGGACACCCCTCCCAGCAGTAGCTCCTCCCTCCCAGTTAAGAGCCTCCCCCCCCCTACATCTCCCCCCTCCCCATTGTAAATAAAAAGTTCAAATGTTGTGTTCCAAAAAAAACTGTGTTGGTTGTTTATTGGGAGGTAAGGAGGGAAGGGAAGGGGAGGGGATGGGAGGGAGATGTCAAGGGCGACAGAGGCGACCCTACTATGGGGCCTGGGAGAACATCTCCATCAGGGCCTGCCGGATGCACACCCCATCCTGGCGCGCCTGGCGGACGGCAGCTGTGCGAGGCTGTTCGAAGGCCTGGCCCTCGCCTGCCATCCATGCGGGGAGGAAGGCCTCCCTCCTCCGCTCCACAAGATTGTGGAGCACGCAGCACACGGCCAGTACCTCCGGGACATTCCGCTCACCCATCTCCAGACGGGTGAGCAAACAACGGAACCAGGCTTTCAGGTGCCCGAAGGCGCACTCCACTTGGTTGTGGGCCCGGTTGAGGCGGTCGTTGAACCGGGCCCGGTTGTGGTCTGGCTGCCCCGTGTAGGGCTGCATTAGCCAGGGCAGCAGGGGGTAGGCCGCGTCCCCCACAATACACGTGGGCATGGGCACGTCCCCGACAGTCAACTCCCGCCGGGGGAAGTAGGTGCCCGCCTCCAGCCTGCGAAACAGTCTGGAGTTGTGGAGGATGCGGGCGTCGTGTGCCCTGCCGGACCAGCCCACATAGACGTCCAGGAAGCGGCCCCGGTGGTCCACGAGAGCCTGGAGAACAATAGAGCAGTACCCCTTCCTGTTTGTGAAATGGGCCGCTCGATGCTCCGGGGCCCGAACGGGGATGTGGGTTGCATCCAGGGCTCCCCCGCAGTTGGGGAACCCGAGGGCAGCAAAGCCGGCCAGCGTAGTGTCCACATCTCACAGGTGGATGACTCTCGGTAGCAGGACGTCGTTGCTGGCGTGGACGACCTGCAGAAGGGTGCAGAGAAACACTGGGGAACACATCACATACGGCAGGGTGAGTGTGCGCTCCCTTGCCCCCCCCCCCGTGATTCCCTCTGTCCTCACGTGCACACACACATGCGCACACACACACCAGGGCCCCCTCGCCCCCCCCCCCCCACCAGCAGGCCTGTGCAAGGGAGGGACGGCCCAAACCCCGGGTGACCCAGCCTGGAGTCTTGCCTGCCCCTGGGCATGGAGTGCAGCACCCTCCCCCCCGCCCCCCCCCACTCCCCCCAGGACTTACCTGCATGACAACGGCACCGACGGTGGATCTGCCCACCCCGAACTGTTGTGCCACCGATCGGTAGCTGTCCGGGGTGGCCAGCTTCCAGACTGCGATGGCGACCCTCTTGTCGAGGGGGATGGGTGCCCGCAGCCGGGGGGTGGCTCTCTGGAGCGCAGGGGTGAGCCAGGCACACAGCTCCAGGAACGTCCGCTTTCACATGAGGAAATTCTGGAGCCATTGCTGGTCGTCCCATTGCCCCAGGACCAGCCGGTCCCACCAGTCGGTGCTGGTGTCCAGTCTCCACAGTGGCCTCTCCACGCTGGGGTGGGGATGCCACAGGGACGCCATGGCCTCCCTGGTGAGGGAGTCCAAAGCAACCTGCGCCTCAAGGTCCTGAACACGAGGGCACCAGCCTGGAGCAGCAGCTGCAGGCACTCGAAAATGGCCGGCAGGGGCCAGAGCAGGCACATGGCCACCCCTGGCTCCATGGCACAAGAAACAAGCTGAGATAGAAAAATCAGCCAAAGGCACTAAAGGCACAAGGCTGTGGTGTCCAATAAGGCATAGAGCAACCACAAATAGAACTGCTACAGCTGTCAGTCCCTACAAGAGGTCCTAACGCACGCAGCAGGAGACAAATGGCTCTCCAGAGAGATCCCTTTAAGCACGTGTCTGAACGGAGCTCCAGCCCCGCCCCCGGAAAGGGCTGGTGGCCTTTTGCCCTCTGCAAAATGGTTCCAGGCTTCTGCTTTTGCACAAAAGCATCCCACCAATGTAGACGCGCTTTTGCACAAAAGCATCCCACCAATGTAGACGCGCTTTTGCACAAAAGCATCCCACCAATGTAGACGCACTTTTGCACAAAAGCATCCCACCAATGTAGACGCGCTTTTGCACAAAAGCATCCCGCCAATGTAGACGCGCTTTTGCACAAAAGCATCCCGCCAATGTAGACGCACTTTTGCACAAAAGCATCCCGCCAATGTAGACGCTTTTGCTCAAAAGTGCATCGTTCTTATGATGAGTCCCAGACCAATATAGACGCTCTCTTGCACAAATACTCTAATGCAAAAACTCTTGCGTTAAAAGTATTTGCGCAAAATCATGCCAGTGTAGACGTGGCCATAATGTCACAGGGACAGAATTATTACAGTATCAGATTTCATTTCTACATGGTATTTCATGGAATATCAAAATCTTTTATACACTGCCACAGTTACATTCAGTCACAACTACGCAGGAGGAGTTTGCAAATGCAGCCTTTGCTGAAAGTATTTTTCAAGAGAAGGTAAAAAGCGGCATCTCATTCTCTCAGCCTCCCAGGCATACAAAAGTCTGGAATTCAGATTACAATACAACATGGTGATAAAAGTGGCTGAGAGTGCATGTCTCTCCTAGAACAACCTGCGACACACTCTGCTTTGCAAGGTGCACAATACTGCAAAAATAAATTGCATGTTGTACCTCAGCAGCCAGTTGTTCCAGAATATTGATAAGGGAAGCAGATCTTTGTTGCTGAATTCATTTATCCAATATTTTATCCAGAATGGGATCAATGTCAGAATCCAAATGCATGGGCTTCTACTGATTCTCCTTCACTAACTCTGCAAGCTGTAATTTAAGGGGTTAGCCTCCACTCTATACATAAGGGCTGTGTCTACACTGGCCGCGTGTTCTTGCGCAAGAACACTGACGTTCTAATGTAAGAAATCAGTGCTTCTTGCTCCAGAACTCTGATGCTTCCACTCAGGAATAAGCCCTTTTGCACAATTGTTCTTGCGCAAGAGGCCAGTGTAGACAGGCAACATGAATTTCTTGCACAAGAAAGCCCGATGGTTAAAATGGCCATCAGAGCTTTCTTGCGCAAGAGAGCGTCTACACTGGCACGGATGCTCTTGTGCAAAAGCACATGCCAGTATAGACGCTCTCTTCTGGAAGAGTTTTTGCACAGGAACTCTTCCACAAAAGAGTTTTTGCGTGAGAACGCGGCATTGTAGACATAGCCAAGGACTTTAGGAGGGAAATTTTTGTGCAAAACAAAAAGTATTGGATAACTTTTCCTTCCCCCACCTACTTAATGGAAATCAGATTTTCAACAGAAGAGACAAGATACGGTTTCTACATAAACATTTAATACTTTGAAATGGAGATCCAAAGGGAAGAATATTTACAGTCTTCCAAACTCAGTGTTTGTGCAGAAAGTCATTTAATAAAAACCCACAAAACACATTATAGCCTTGGGTGGGGAAGGAAAGCAGCTTAAAGCTCATAAAGCTGATTATTTCAAATTAACAGTGACAAAAAGTTTAAGAGCACAATACTGCAATCATTACACAGGAAAGCACCCCATGACTTCAATAAGACGGCTGCCTGAGCAAGGGCCATAGCATTAGCCCTTCAGAAATCATGTTAAATTAGTTTCATACTTCTGTTCAATCCATGTCCTGTCACAAGAGGACAAAAGGAATAGTTTGAGGTTCAAAATGAGACAAAACTGAACATTATGTGAACAAAACACTTGCTACATCTTAAATGGCCATAATTTTGATCTATGGTATAGAATTAAAACAATGTAACAATCAGAAATATGCTATCAATCCACTTTGTAGAAAACTGGACACTGCTGTGAGAATACACGTGCACATACAGGTGATAACATTGATAAAGTGGATATCTAAACTGTTCTTGGAGGAACAAAAACCTTAACAATATGGCACTACATTTTGTTATAAGGGAGGAAAAATCAGAGGAAGAGTGTTTTGTATAAAACCACAATGGAGCACATTAGCCGCAGACAGAACAGTCTTGGAACCCTGCAAAACCAACTGCAATGAACAATAATCAAAATGGACAGAAGTGTACATTTTTCACTCACTTGCGCTGCCAGGAATGATGAGTTAATAGGAATCTTTTCAACTCTCTCCATCATGCTTGGAGAAAGTTTCAAGATACGCCACTATTATTAAATAACATCACCACACTCCTCTGGTTGCTAAGGAATTAACGTGTAAAATAAATGTGAATGCCAAAGAAATAATCAACCCATTGGCATGAAGAGGAAGGATTTCCTAGGCTGGGGTGGCCAACCAGTTAGAGATGAAGAGCCAAAATAGCTGTGAATAGAGTGCGAAGAGCCACGTATTATATGTTTATTTTTATAGATAGATAGATAGATAGATAGATAGATAGATAGATAGATAGATAGATAGATAGATATAGTACACAAAATGTAGTGATAAAAATAACATTACAGGACATTTTGGACAAAAACCAATTAAAAAAGTCTCTAGTCGCTTAAAAAATTCATGGCCAGTCCATAGATCTTCAGAGAACTTGACAAGGAACAAACATCAAAAAAAAAAAAAAAAAAAAAAACCCTTTACAAATACAGTAATAGTCTCACTAAAAAAAAGCATCCCCACCGTGTATTTTAAATTTAACATGACTGCCCTATTATGTCCTGTGAGTTTTTTAAAATTAAACTGAACTGAGAAGTAAATTAGCACAATTTGAAGTGCCTGTTTCACTCCAGCTGGTTGATCTCTGGTCTGGTTTCCTCATTTTTTTTACTTATGAAGATTATGGCTTTTTTATAGTTCTAAAAATTCAGGTCTGTCCCAGACTGCAAATATGACCGGTTCAAAAACAATAAGGGAGAGACTCATGTCTCAGAAGAATTGCTTCAGCCTGGCAAACAATAGCCTTTGAATTTTCTTTAAAGAAACTCTGTGTAAACCAGGTACATGCTGATTCTTTTTTTGCCCTGGAATTTAAATATGACATTTGTGTTGGCTGCCTTATTCTGCACCCATGAAGACTTTGAGTTTAAGGTGCTTCAGCCCCTCCCCACCAGAGCCAGGCACCCCGCCCCGTTCTAACCCAATCCCCCTCCTCTCCTCCAGAGCCAGGCACCCCCAGCCTCCCACTCTAAGCCAATCCCCTTCCCCTCCCCCAGAACCAGGCACCCTCAGCCCCACCCCCCACCCCCTGCTCCTACCCAATGCCTGGGTCCCAGAGCTGCCGCCACCACACACTTCTCCCTCCAGGCGCTGGGGCGCGTGCATAGAACTAGCAAGAGCCTCATTTCTTTAAGCAAAGAGCTGCATGTGGCTCGAGAGCCGCGGATTGGCCACCCCTGTCCTAGGCTGAGCACCAGTTACTTCTGTTGGTGTTCGTAACAGGAGCTTCATAGCTGGCTGGGGAGGTCTGATAAGGCATCAAATGCTTCCCCAGTTGGTCCTGAAGTGTTGATAGAAGTGAAATTTTTAGCTACAGCTATAGAATAAAAAGGAAATGTGATCATTTTATTGCCAAATTAGATGCTCATGGAGAGGTAAGCAAGATCTGTACTGAGTGAGCTGCTCTGCCTAAGGCAATATTTTTCCCGTTTACAGTTAATCTCAACAAAAAGAGGGAAGAGCTGTAGCTTTTACTCCACCATTGACGTGGAAATAGCTTAGAAGTTAAGAAAAGTATTACACTCAAGTGTCTACAGAAGAGTCTGTTGAATATTTACAACCATGAGTCATCATGAAACTGAGTTGCAACAAAGGTTATCTTCAGATAAACTGACCAGAGAAACACATGAAGGTCAGATTCATAGTCTTGGGAGACATGTGAGGTAAGAAAGCCATTCACCTCAGCCAGAAAATGATCAGAAGAGACAAAAACAAGCCTATAGGCCTTTCATTATTGCACTAGAAAGCTATAAAGCATGAACATTCCACCTGACTTTAAAGCGGGGCCACTCAATTTTAGAAGCTCCAGGGGCCACAATGATACTCACAGCACATGCTGAGGGCTGCAACTTAAGTGTAGTTGCATATACATGCAAATATATATGCAATAGCTTCTTTCACACTGACGGGAATGAATACAAAGATTAAGGCAAGACTACACAACACACAGGCCCCATTTAAGTCAGTTCTGCTGATATTAATAAAATGCAACATTTACCCAATTTCCATCCATATGACAGCACTTTTCATGAGCAATGACAGTCCAGCAAGTTAACTACTAAAATGCACATCAACAGAAAACCATTACATTGACTACTTTTTTGTTTTGGCTCCGAGTGTTGTGTTAAAGTTTCTGATGTGAGTTCAAACCTAACCACAAGGATAAAGGAAATCCAACATCCAGACAAAAACATATGGGCTGTGTCTACACTGGCACCCTTTTCCGTAAAAGGAATGCTAATGAGACACTTCGGAATTGCAAATTCCGCGGAGGATTTAAATATCCCCCGCGGCATTTGCATGAACATGGCTGCTGCTTTTTTCCGGCTCGGGGTTTTGCTGGAGAAAAGCGCCAGCCTAGACGGGATCTTGCGGAAAATAAGCCCTTTTCTGGAAGATCCCTTATTCCTACTTGAAAGCAGCAGCCATGTTCATGCAAATGCCGCGGGGGATATTTAAATCCTCTGTGGAATTTGCAATTCCGAAGTGTCTCATTAGCATCCCTTTTATGGAAAAGGGTGCCAGTGTAGACACAGCCTTAGAGAGCAGTTGCAAGACTGGAATCCTTTGAATTGGTTGGGAATAGAGTTAAGCAAACTCATGAAGAAAGTGGTGGGAGGACTATTGATGTTCCTTGTCTTAATATGCTCTATATACATAATGATCCAGCTAGCCTTATGCTGTATTAAAAGGTGCTTACAAAAGATAGAGAATGTAGCAGAAAGCAAGGTACAACAGATGCTTCTGCTAAATGTACAGAACCCTCCCGAGAAAGACTACAAAGACACTTGCACGTTTGAGGACGAATGGGAAAGGATGCTTAGGATTAATTGTGATCCACAAGTGGATCAAAGGGGGGAATGAAGGATAAACTTAATTTGTTGTCAGTATGACCTCTGCTGTGACCTGGATGTTAAGTCTGGTCTTTGTAAAGAGGTATGTGCTTGAACACAGGTATACTACTAGGAGGGGATAGGTGAAACTGGTTTGAACCTGTTGTAAGGCCTGCAAAGGGACTGTGAGGGGACAAATAATGATTGGAGGGAATTTGGTGCAAAGGGGCATGACCTGTATATGCATGCAATTGTAAGTGGTCAGTGAAAGAGGGGTAATTACCATGTAAGAAAGTACAAAAGACCTTGCCTTTTGTTTGGGCAGTTGCAGAAACTTTGCAGAAACTTTTTCCTGCGTATCCTGGAGATTTTTGCCCTGGAATGCATTCCTGAATAAAGCTGGTTGCTTAAGAAGGGTGTCTGGAATTGATTTGGTAGGGGTTTTGGGCCCCCATCCGAACCCTTGGATTAAATTCTCCGTCAGCTCCCACCCGTGAGCCGCAAACAAACAGGCCGCGGGCCGCATGAGGCCCACGGGCCACGTGTTGAGTAGCCCTGCTTTAAAGAAACGATAAGAAAGAAGTTTGCCATTAGCAGTTAGCAGTTCCAACAAAACCTCTTCTGGAGCAGTCTGGAGTAGCACAGACTTAGTATCCTATCCAAGTGAATTATGATGCTCTGTCCTACCCTCACAGTGTAGCCAGCTTTATAGAAATGTTAGCTTTGCAGCCTGGGAGACAAACTCATAGCCCTGTGCTTAGCTTCACCTAGTTTGATGGAGCACAAAGGGTACCATCTACAGCATGTATTATTGCCACCTAGAAACATGCATGCACTCATACACATAAAACTACAGAAAAATCAGTACATACAGGCTACGTCTAGACTGGCATGATTTTCCGGAAATGCTTTTAACAGAAAAGTTTTCTGTTAAAAGCATTTTCGGAAAAGTGCGTCTAGATCAGCACAGACGCTTTTCCACAAAAGCACTTTTTGCGGAAAAGCGTCCATGCCAATCTAGACACGCCATCGGGGCTTTTTTGCGGAAAACAAATCTCTGCTGTCTACACTGGCCCTTTTGCGCAAAAGCTTTTCAGAAAAAGACTTTTGCCCGAACGGGAGCAGTACGTTTTTCCGCAAAAGCAGTGACAATCTTACATGAGATCGTCAGTGTTCTTGCGGAAATTCAAGCAGCCAGTGTAGACAGCTGGCAAGTTTTTCCGCAAAAGCAGATGATTTTGCGGAAAAACTTGCCAGTCTAGACACAGCCACAATGTATAAAACACATGAATGTGCTTCAAAAGTGCACAAAACCCACTTTATTTTCATACTTCAGAAATGCTTGATATAGTCATAAACTATATGCATGGCTCTGACTTCTATACCCTCCATTTTACTGGACAATGACTCAGATTCAAGGAGGAACTGGCAATGAATCTAGGGGGTGGAGAACTGTTTCCCTCATTTTGTGCCACTCATTTTAAAACAGATGATAAATTAGACAGTGAATGGAAATAGGCCGGCTGTGTCTAGACTGGCAAGATTTTCCGCAAAAGCACTTGCCAGTCTATACGTAGCCGCCATGTTTACAAGATTCTCCAAGTGGGGGATGGGGTGGGTTTTTCTAACAGTGTTTCCCAATGCATTCATGCCTGCATTTGGAGCACATGTGAGAGCGGTGTTTTACACCCCAAGGGTCTTTAACAGGACAACACTCATGAGACATGTTCAGTATAAGTTCCTTATATGACTAATGTCATCTGCTCTGATTGTGGGGTCTGCTACAGTAAATCGGGGAATCAGATGCAAGAAAGATGGGGTAGGCGAGAAAGGAAATCCTGTGTACACTAAAATCCCACTTGAGAACACTAACAAACTAAAAAGTATTCAGTATTCATAAAATCCAAACCAATGGAATCCATCTTTGCCTAACCTGAAAGTTAAGTTTAGTGAACGATTGACAACAGCCTCATGCTGTGGTGCACAAGTTAGTTTTGCTAATTTAAATGACTCTAGATTGAATGGAAAGGGATGATTTAACGATTTAACACAACAGAAGAAAATCCTCAACTGACTGAAGTATCAATAAGGGTATGTCTACACTACCCCGCTAGTTCGAACTAGCGGGGGTAATGTAGTCATCCGCAGTTGCAAATGAAGCCCGGGATTTGAATTTCCCGGGCTTCATTTGCATGAAGCCGGCCGGCGCCATTTTTAAATGCCGGCTAGTTCGAACCCCGTGCCGCGCGGCTACACGCGGCACGGAGTAGCTAGTTCGGATTAGGAAGCCTAATCCGAACTAGCTACTCCGTGCCGCGTGTAGCCGCGCGGCACGGGGTTCGAACTAGCCGGCATTTAAAAATGGCGCCGGCCGGCTTCATGCAAATGAAGCCCGGGAAATTCAAATCCCGGGCTTCATTTGCAACTGTGGATGACTACATTACCCCCGCTAGTTCGAACTAGCGGGGTAGTGTAGACATACCCTAAGGGAGTTAATCCCTTCCCATCTCTTCCCCAAAGTACACCCTATCGTACTGTGCCTCTACTAAAAAGATGCCAGTATTATATGGACACATCCTTGTTTATGGATCAGAAGTTTATTCTCACAGTACAAGATTTGCAGCTACAGTTAAATAAGTAAGTTGTAACTGCAAATCTCAGTTTTGTTTTGCTCAGTACCAATTTCCAAAAAAAGCAGAAGTCAAACATTATGCAGGTCCTTTTCAGCCTCCACTCCAGTCTCTCCGGTGCTTGGAGGCAGTGGGGCAGTCATAGGTTTCACATTGTATACCACTTTGGCTTGTGTTTTAGCTCCTCGGTGGTCTTGCTTCTGTAAAGCACAGCCATTCAATCCCCAGAAGCTCAACCACCTGTTTTTCATGAGCACAAGAGATAGCAACAGATCACACAGTGACTGCCCCATCTCTTTTCTTGTTGGTTTCCTTCCTGGATCCCATGGCAGTTGAACTCCAACAAGCTTCTCTGACACTGATTTTTTTTTGTTCGTTTCTTCTCTGTGATTAAGAAAAAGAAGACAGAAAAGCTTCCCATGTTTGTTTCCTCTCTTTAGAAGAAGGTAGAGAATTTTCTTAGAACCTTCTTTTCTATAGCGAGTGGAAAAAAATATAGGTTCCACAATCCATATTTACAGGACAAACCAAGTAGTGAATGAATGACACCCAACAACAAGAGGCACAGTCCTATACTAGAACATAAATGCAGTGTGTTCAAAATGAAAGCAGAGCATCCTTCTGAAGTTCACCCCATGGATTAGTGTTTGCCCATACAGCTGTGTACAAACAGTTGCTTGTATTATTTCTGGCCAGCAGTAAGCATTTTATTCCTTTATACAATGGTATTGAGAGAACAGTGACTGTGGTGGCTTCCTGTAAGAGTTTCTGCCAGTGTGCATTCACTGAGGGGCGTGTCAGGAGGTACAAGGAACATGCTGCCATCCGCAGAATCTTCCCGCTCCACTGATGAAGGGCCAACTAAGGGAGGATAAGATTCCTCTGTGAGCTGTGGTGATATATCGCTGTTTCCTAGTGAAGGTTGACTGCTCTGCATTGTCTGAGAGAGATCACCATCTGCAAGGGAGAAAGGCAAAAAGACTCAGAAAGCTCTGGTCTATGAGCGTGCATGTTGGCTGGTTATTCTATGAAGAAGTTGCATTTAAGTTTGCTTGATTGTCATGTGAGGAGTACCTCAAGCCTAACCTCAGAAAAGACCAAACAAGTAACTGGCACGCATTGCAGGGGTTAAAGCTAGCTAGTTGGTCCAGACTGACAATATTGGGTATATGCAATAACATGACAGAATGAGACTCATTAGTTAACACACATAATTTAGGCATGCAGCACTGCATGAATGTGCATTTTTTTTTTCAAAAAAAGGAACTTATCCCTTAAATCACTTTAGGAATATCAATACCATTGCTCTATTACTAACCTATCATGTTATTAAAAATGAGAACATTTCAGTTCAATTTACTCTGCCATTTTTGTAGGCTATTCATTTAAGGACATTTGGAACAGGCAATAAGTTTCACATTTCTTGTTAGTTTTACTTGCAAAGTTCTCAGGCACTAGACGTGCTGTAATGTTTTGGTTAAGAAATTATAGGGAAATGTTTGAAATTATTTTTGTTTTGAAGTTTCATAAAAACTTCTGATAGATTGTTAGTTTCTGTAAAACCTAACTTTGAGGTCAGTATCTCTAAAAATATGAACCCTGAACTCCACCTTGCTCTTTCTTAATGCCAAATACAGTAAAACTCCAAGTGTCCGGCATCAAGTGGTCCGGCACTCCCGATAGTCCGGCACCAACTGGAACCCGGAAGTGCTCCAGCCCGCCGGACAATTGGAGCTGCTCCGCACAGCTTCCCCAAGTCCGCTGCTACCGCTGCTGAAACTGACCAGCTGCGGACTTGGGGAAGCAGTGCAGAGCAGAGCAGCTGGGGTGCTGCCGGGTTGGTCCTGCAGTGCCACCCCTCACCCCCCTGTTTGGTGCCCGGCAGCACCCCAGCTGCTGCCGCTGCTGAAATTAATGAGCGGCAGACTTGGGGAAGCTGCAGAGCAGAGCAGATGGGGGTGCTGCCGGGTGCCGAGCAAGGGGGTGAGGGGTGGCGCTGTGGGACCAACCAGGCAGCACCCCAGCTGCTCTGCTCGCCCTTCCCCAAGTCCGCCGCTGGTCAGTTTCAGCAGCGGGGGACTTGGGGAAGCCTGGGGCAGAGCAGCTGGGGTGCTGCTGGGTTGGTCCTGCAGCGCCACCCCTCACCAGCACCCAGTTCTCCCCATGCTGCGCCGTTCCCCACCCGACACCCCCCCCCCGGACCTGTCACAGCCCCCCTGCCAGAGTACCTCCTGATACTCCGGCATATCTGATAATCAGGCACCCCCTGGGTCCCAAAGGTGCCGGATTATCGGAAGTCTGCTGTACTGCCTTTTATAAACTTTACTTGCTCAGAATTCAGGAAACCGACACTGTTGGTGCATTATAGACTCTCCCTAGTTAGGTAGTTTTGTTTGGATGTGTTCCTCATTTTGGTATCATTAACATATGCATGCTTCCAGAATTCCAGGATAGCCAGAGTACACTCAAAAGTGATAACTTCAAGAAGATTACTGTATAGCTTGCAGAGCAAATTACTGGCTTACATTTTAGTTACCTTTTAAAAAAATCCAACACTAAAACAAAATAAAAACATTCCTCAAAAAGCTTATAATACACAGGAGACCCTTGCCTTTTTAAAACTTCAATAATCTATCACCATGGCATCCAGAGTACTGAAGTGTCAGTGCCCTACCATTTGTTTTATAAAAGTTCAAGATTTATCCCTAAATAGAAGAACTAGAGGACACAAATGAAATTAATGGGGAGCAGGTTTAAAACTAATAAGCGAAAGTTCTTCTTCACACAGCGTGTAGTCAACCTGTGGAACTCCTTGCCAGAGGATGCTGTGAAGGCTAGGACTATAACAGAGTTTAAAGAGAAGCTAGATAAATTCATGGAGGTTAGGTCCGTAAAAGGCTATTAGCCAGGGGATAAAATGGTGTCCTTGGCCTCTGTTTGTCAGAGGCTGGAGAGAGATGGCAGGAGACAAATCGCTTGATCATTGTCTTCGGTCCCCCCTCTCTGGGGCACCTGGTGCTGGCCACTGTCAGTAGACAGGATACTGGGCTAGATGGACCTTTGGTCTGACCCAGTACGGCCGTTCTTATGTTCTTATGTTCTTATCTAAGCTCAGGACTTAATACAACAATTAAATGTCAAATTTTAGTTGGCCACCTACAACAATTAAAGGACTAAATCCACAATTAGACAAAAAACACAAACTTAATTAGGCAAAGGCCTGTGTGAACAGGTGAGTGGTACATGGAAGCTGAGCTCTGTCAGGCACGGAGGATCCAAATTCCAGCATCAAGAAATAGGGATGTAAAAGACTAGTCAACTATCCGATAAGCATTTGCTTATCGGATAGCTTTTGACTAGTTGATATCCCCCCCCCCCCCGCTTGCTGCCTTAGCTTCCCCATGAGAGGGGGCTCATTCCCAGCGAGCATGCTTCCTGAGCAAATTATATGGGGAGTAGGTACAAATTAAGATTCCCCGTTTTTCCAAATCTTGAATTAGTTCACAGACCGGAGCCATAGCTTCGGCTGGAATGCTGTACTGTTTTATCTTGGTTACAGTGGAAGGCGGGAGAGCGGGGGTTTGAGCCAGCAAAGTTTTAAAGCCAGAAAGCTCCAAAAGCTCATTTTTCTCCATTAATTACTTTCTCCTTCCCCTCTCTAGCCTCGGGAGGAGCCGTTCCTGAAGGTGCTCCATGTCCTTATTTAGGGTTCGCACCCGGGTATCCAGGTTCTGGCATTGCTCCCAGAGTTCGTATCTCGCTCTCTGCACCCTTATCAGTTCTGCTTCTAAGTTCCAGTAGCTAATGCAGGCTGCTTGCCACACACCCTTTAACAGCCAGATGCAAGCGTCTTTCCCTAACATCTCTTTATCCCATTTAGGGTTGCCCCATCCCTCTCGGGCAAACTCCTTTTCTATACAGCTAAAATCCATGTCCAGCATGACAGGCTTCATGCTGCTGCATTTGAACCAATAGCACAATCCTGCCGACTACGCCAATTCTGACAGCCGACGGTCAGGGCAGTGTGTGTGTGTATGCTTCCGAGAAAAGGTTTAACGTCCGTGTCTTTACTGCTAGGACCGGGGTCCCGTCGCAGAGGGTGGCCAGAAGGCCAACAGACGCCCCGTTATATAGGAAGAGCTTATTACACTTTAGATTTTAACTGCTAGAACACAAAGTTCCTTCGCAGCGGGCAGCCTAGGAAAGGCTGGAAAGGTGCCCCAACGGATCTTGTCACCTGGGGTGTGACACAGATCCAAACGCCCAAGCTCTCCCTATGTCTGTCCCTTTATGACCGGCTGAAGTTCTTTTAAATTGTGCTTGGTTCTGTTACAGCAACTGAAGGAGTCAGGTTAAAGCTTAAACAGTTACAGGTTTATTAAAAGACTTATAAAAGCATATGGTTACAATGGCTATTGCTCTATTTCTTAAATGCTAACAAATACAGATTTTAAAAATGGTTACAAAGAAAATAAAGATAGAAAATAGAGCTCTAAGTCTATGTATATATATACTTAAACAAAGGACCACATCCAGGTACAATTTTTACTCCTTTCTGTGCCTCTCGACTCCAGCGTGTCAGGCCAGGGCCGGTCTCTCAATTCCTAGGAAAGACGAATACGAGGTGGGCGTCCCCTTGGAACCTCGGGAGATCAAACACCTAACCCGACCAGCAGATAGATAGTAGATTGACACTCAGAGAAAATGCGCTGCTGGACCCATCTTTATACCCCTGGGGGCCCGTATCCTCTTTCTTATCTAAGATGCCGAATTGTACTGGTCCGTTTTGTGGCGCCAGTTCTTACAAGCAAGTTTCAAGTTAATTTACACTTGCAAGAGAGAGAACTAAATTGTGAGCACTAGACATTTTTTTACTGGGCGAGAGATTCCTCCCCCCGCGGACAGCTGTGTGTTCGTATCAATATGGGTTTGAGTCAAGGGCACTCCTTGGCAGCCTCTTGGTCAGCAATTGGTGTATCTCTGTTTACAGCCATTCACGGTCACACAGCCTGGGCCTTCTGCTCTGTGTGCCCTGTATGCTCCAGGCAAGCAAAAATGGATGTTACAAGGGGGGGGGTTTCTGTCTGGCTACAATGAGATAGAGGCAGCAAAGGTGGGGGGGGGAAGGGGTACTTCAAAGTGGCAGCACCTCACAGCGGTGCTACCACTTTGAAACCCCAAGGCAGCGTTTCAAAGGCGCAGCTGCTGCACAGATAATCCGTGGATCAGCTGTGTGTCGGCTGCCCCTTTAAAACGCCACTTCTGCGCCTTTCAAAAGGGCAACCATGGAGCCTGGGGGGTCATCTGGGAGTCTCCAGCTGACCCTGGGCTCCATGGCTGCCCCTTTGAAAGGCACGGAGGCGGCAGTTTCCACAGGGAAGCTGACACACAGCTGATCTCAGCTGTGCGGCGGCTTCCCCTTGGAAACTGCCGCCTCCGCGCCTTTCAAAGGCGCAGTGGAGCTTGGGGTCAGCTGGGGACTCCCCAGCTGACCCCAGGCTCCTAGAGGCATGCAGTGTAGCATGGAGCTCAGGGTCAGCGGGGGACTGTGAGTCGCCCACTGGGGACTCTTGTGCATTTCAAAGCAGGCATGCCGCGTGCAGCCCGAAGTCAGCAGGAATTCCTGCTGGCTCCGGGCTGTACGCGGTGTTCCGCATTCCTCCTTTAAAATGTACAAGAGCCCCAGCGGGGGCTCTTGTACATTTCAAAGAAGGAATGTGGAAGTGCCTATCGAGTAGTCTATTGACTAGTCGATTAGTCAATTAACTGCATTTTAACATCCTTATCAAGAACCCTCTTGTATGCTGGCAGGGCAGTCACACCACCAAATTTACCTTTCAAGAGACTGTTCATTGTACTGGTTTTAAATTTCCTAAATATTAAGTCATACAAAAAGCTAAGAGCTAAAACAAGTTTGCAGCATTCATACATACACTGACTTAGAGGCCCAGCAAATTTTAGTGTCAAGAATAAAATTATAGAACAAGACTTGTATTAAAACATTTACCACCAAAAGTGAAAGATTAGATTCTGAAATATGTCATTGTTATTCTATCATACAATCCCTAAAATATTTATATATTTCAGTTTAACTTTCCTTTAAGCAGAACAAAAAAGGATTGGAGTGCTCCTCATTACCAAGCAAGTAAAATTATCAAAACTCCTGCCCATGTACCTGGGGTAGAACAAAGGATACTGTCTGGATTGATGGAAGCCTCATAGGGAGGAGGTGGGTCATCAGGATGCTGAATGTTGGGATATTTGTAAGCTGTATATGGTGGTGGGGGGTCATGGAAATGAAATGCCCCGCCTTCCCCATCATCTGAAAGATGTAGCGGAGTAAGGCCAGTTCCGAAACCATCTGGGCCATAATCAAAACCAGGCATCCTGCAGCCCAAGTTAAAATGGTGCACTGTTTAAAAGAATAAAATATGAGAAAATGCATGTCTTTATCTAAGGCACAGCTCTGCGCCTTCTTCCATTCTGCCCCTTAGTCACAGAATCTCACCTAAAACATATGCAATGAAGCTGTACTTTGGCCTCATTCAAAGGCAGCCACCCAGCAGCTTATATAAATCTTGCAAATCACCACTGAACATTTGTCTACCGCCACCCAAGCCCTCTCTTCCCACTTTGTTTGTCCTAACCCTCACCGGCGCCATAGTTACATTCTAGACTTTAAAGCTCTTTTAGGTCAAGAGCTTATCTATTTGTTCTAAAAGGTGCCAGAGTACCCTTTGGGCATAGTATAAGTCATGTTATACCATCAATACTGACTCAATGAACACATAAAGAGAAGGATGCTGGAATACTTTATAAGGGTACCATGTCAAATGAGGACTTTAGTATATTTGCTCATATGATAATCAAGTACATTAACTTCCCAAACCAAGCACCTAGGCTGCATTTTACAGCCCCGCATCTCAAGCTCCACAAGCCCAGGCCAGCTGACAGAGGCCACCCATGGGTATTTAACTGCAGTGTACTCAAAGGGTATGTTTGCATTTCCCAGACCAGTCTCGAAAGCTCATCTCTCTCACCAACAGAAGGTTGGTCCAATAAACGATATTACCTAACTCACATCTGTCTCTCTACAACCCTGGGATCCACATGGCTACAACAACACTGGCTAAATGTACAGTTACAGAATACTTACAATTTACTCCAATCAAAGACTCAATGCGCTCTCTACGCCTCTGGCGCAGCCGATGGACCATGAAGAGCAGCAGAGATAAGATAAGGAAGGAAGAAATGCAGCTTACTATCAGACGCATTCCACTTGCCATCGAGTCAAATAAATTGTTGCCATCTGTTAGGTGAAATAAATAAAAAATAATTTATTACTTTGACCAACATTTTTTCTTTACGTTTTCTTTCAATACCAGGGAAGTACCCAGAGTGAAGATAAATAACTAGGTTTTAAACTCATCTATATTTCATAAATACAGAAAATTATATATTAAAAAGTTATAAGGAAACCCATCCATCATAATGAAACTGGATTTCCTTAAAAATTTGTTATCCAGCACAGTGGAAATAAGGCTGTGTCCAGACTCAGGGTTTTTTCCGAAAAGTAGCCTTTTTTCGAAAAAACTTCACCTGTGTCTAGACTGCAGCCGCGTTCTTTCGAAATTAAATCAAAAGAATGCGGCTTTTCTTTCGACGGCGGTAAACCTAATTCCACGAGGAAGAACGCCTTTTTTCAAAAGTGCTCTTTCGAAAAGAGGCGTTCTTGAAAGCAAACAGGGCTTTTTAGAAAGAAAGCATCCAGACTCACTTGCTGCTTTCTTTCGAAAAAGCGGCTTGCTTTTTCGAAAGTTCTGAGTGCAGTCTAGACGCTCTCTTTCAAAAGAGGCTTGCAGTCTAGACATAGCCTAAGTGCTTAAGACTAAGGATGAAAGTCCTGCATGGCATAGAAATGGGAAAAGCAGATGTTTAAGAGCAGTGGTGGGCAGCTTGTGGGCCATGTGCAGCCCATTGGGGTTCTAAGTATGGCCAAGAGACATTTTGTTTACCGTTCGTTGCCCACAATTCCACCGGTTTCCGTCTGCATAGTTTTTCCCTACTAGCATTACTAAAGTGACACAGACTTAAAGCAAGGGCATGGGACATGAGATACATGCTAATTGCACATAACATTGATTGTGAGAGCAGTGAAAGTGCTGCTATGGTTCAGGCGGCACAACTTGCAAATTCTAGGTATGCAGACTAGGGATGTTAAAATTAGGTTATTTTAGTAATTGAGTAGTCAATACAAATTGTATCGACTACTCGATACGGGAAAGCAGCCGGCTCAGTCCCGGCTCACACTGGGACCAGACTCTGCTGGTGGCGCTGCAATTTAAAAGGCAGTAGGAGCCAGGCTGCCTGCCCCCTGACTCCTACTGCCTTTTAAATTGCAGCGCCACCAGCAGGGTTTGATCCCACTACAAGCCAGGACTGAGCTGGGCTACCTGCCCAGCTGGTAGCAGCCCCTGCCCGTGGAAGGTCCCAGCAGGAAGATAGGACCACCCCATGGACAGGGGCTGCTGCCAGAGAAGGTGCCACTGCCCCCTCCCCCGCTGCTGCCTCTGATAGAGCCTGTGGGAGGGAGGGGCCGCTCCAGCCCAGTGGTGGTTTGGGGGGGACCTGCTCCAGCTGGGCTACAGTGCCCCCTCCCCACCCTCCCCGTTAACCAATTAAATGGGATTTTGCATCCCTACTGCAAGCCAATGGCAAATCCAGGAATTGGACCATATGTCTAGACTCCCAATTCTATGCCATATCCTCTAGTTCCAGAGCCTTGGACCTCCTGTTGATAAAGTATCCACGCTCCTAAAATGGCATGCAGTAGAAGTAGGGATGTTAAAAGGTGGGTAATTGGGTAACCATGTAACCATGTAACCACTGAAAATCTCATGGCAGCCAGTTTCCTGGGAGCTGGTATTTGCCAGAAGCCAGCTTTAAGCCCGCTCCTGGCATGTACCAGCTCCTGCCTGCTGGCCCCACTCAAGCCAGCAGTGCAGGGTGGAAGCCTGTGTGTAACCATGAACAGTAACCAATAAGCAAAGGCGTATCAGTTAACCGTTTAAATGGTTATACTTTTACATCCCTAAGTAGAAGTGTTTATTATTTGTACCATATTTGCAAGGGGTGTGATGCTCGATCTTCAGCATGGGCTGGGATCAGGGTGGCATGGGGGTGGGAGGCAGGGGTGTCCAGTCCTGCTGGGAGCGGGGACCTGTAGGGGTCCAGTCCATGGCACCCTCGCCTTCCTGCCAGGGACCCAGGCGCCCAAGGGCCAATGTGGCTTTGGGGCAGGGGGACCCCCGCCCCCACATTTTCCTCTCCCCTCAGCTGCCACCGCCCAGTCCCAGAGCTGCAGCCTAGGCAGCACTCACCCTCTACCACAGTGGTTCTCAAACTTTTTGGCCCGTGGACCATCTGGCTTGGTGCAAACCTTTCCGCGGACCCCCAGTTACTAATGGAAACTCACCGTTAATTACATAATTACACCTGAGCCATTGTGCTAGTGCTACAGCTGGGGAGAATGGCTTAATTTACATTATTGAACAGATTAAGAGTTTTAACTTTCTCATGTTAGTTTATCAAACTTCATTTTAAAATGAAGTAAAATATTAATTTATGTCCAACAAAAAGGTTTCAATGTTTTCTTTATGGCAGGGGTGGGGAGCCTTTTTTGAGTTGGGAGCCACTGACCCACAGAAAAATCAGTTGTGGACCACACAAGTGAGAAGCAAAAGAACTCCTCCCAAACCCCCAGTCCTCACTGAGGTGGCCCCCAACTGAGACACCTCACTCCTCTGGTGCTCCAGCCCCACGGGGTGAGGGGAAGGGACAGGGAGGACTGAGGTTCAGGGTTGCCCATAGGCCAGATTTACTTTTCTGGGGTTCCAGAGTTAGTGGATTTTGTGGACCCCTTTAGGCTCTGGGGTGAGGACAAAAATGAAGGATTCAGTGTGCAGGACAGGGCTGCCAGCAAGTGGGATAGAGATGGGGCTGCAGGATCTGGGTGGGAGGAGGGGGGCAGGAGGGGCTAAGGGTATGAGGTCTGGGTGGGAGGTAGGGTGCAGGAGCAGTCTGGGAGTAGGGTGTCTGGCCAGGGGGAGGGAGCAAGAGCAAGGGAGGATGCAGTGTGTGGCCAGGAGGAAGAGTGCGGGAGCATGGTTGGAGGTAGGAGCAGGGTGGTGGCCAGGAGGGAGGTACAGGAGCAGGAGCAGCCTGGGGGTGAGGGGGTCTGGGTATGAGGGGGGATGCTTACCTGGCTTTGCATCCCTGTTTCTCCCATTGGCCGGCCAATGGCAGCAGCGGAGAAAGCCCGCTGCCAGCGCGTCACTGTGTCGCTGTTCCCCCAGTGCAGGGGTGGTGGTGGTGAAGAAAGTGCCAACCTTCCCCCGCTAGACCCACTTGCAGAGAGAGGCAGAGTAAGCAGCTCTGTGCTGGGGGAACAGCACACGGAGCCGCTTGCTCTGCCTCTCTCTGTGATCCGGGTGAGGACGCCTCACGCGTAACAGAGACCAGCCAGAGCCAGGTGCTCCAGCCTGTGTCCCTGGTGTCATTCGCCCCCATCCCACCCCATGCCACAGCTGAGTGCGGGGGGGGTGGGTGGGGGGGGTGGTGGTGTTGAACCAGTGACAGTGCAGGGGAGGGGGATGCCTGCACCCTGAGATGAGCACAGCTCCCAGCCCCACCACCCAGGCAGCCCCAGGGGAGGCAATGGCCCCCCTTCCTCCCCCCACAAACTGAAGTTCTGAGCAGGCTGCCCTGCACCTCCTCCCTCCCCCCTCACATACACTGTGAGCACTGGCACGAGGGGAAGGGGCATCAGGAGCTGCCTGTAGCGCGTGCGAGTCGCTCATGGAACTGCTGGAAACAAGCGCTGGTGACTGACTCTGCAGAGGGAAGGGGAAGAGCATGGCTTGAGCCTTCTCGGCATCCATACCTCCAGCTCCTGTGACTGGCCAGACACCGTACCTCAGCTGAGTGCAGCTACTCAGGACGTTTGAAAGGGCCCAGCGCACAGGAGCCAGAGCTTGTTTTTGCACCTCGTGGCTGTGTGGTGCTGCTGTCCAGCCTCGCGGTCTCGAGTTCCCCGCTGCATGGGGAAAGAGGGGGCTGAGCTTGAGCTGTGGACTGCACGTGCCACTCAAAATTGGCTCGTGTGCTGTACGTTGCCAACCCCTGGACTGGAAAATCACAGGGTTAGAAGGGGAGTGAAGCAGATCATGGGGCATTTGTCCAACCCGGCCACAGCAGTTACTGCAGATCACAAGCTCTAATGACCAGCCCAGGTGTACACACCTCCTCCAAATAAACATTCCCCCAATGGGTCTGTAGAAACCATTTGATGTTTAGCTGGAAGCCATCTTGTATATCAGAAACCATTTCAGCTTTTCTCTTTGGCACGTAGGCCAGAGTGAACTTTCTGTCACCCCGTGAGAAGAGGCCTACAGGATGGGCTATTGGTATGTGTTAATTGGGCTGGTTGGGACAGGAGATGTACTCCCTCGCACCTGTCCGCCATCTTGCTGAGAAGGCTTTGTTTTTCCTAGTTTAACTGAGGATTTCTCTAATTGGATGCCCTGACGTTGGACTGTTTGGTTAAGGGTATAAAGATACTAGGATTGATTGTATTAGCAGCCTTACTGGGCCCAGCTCTGCTTGGACCACGTTTGGCTCACTTGGCTTTACTGATCAGTAAAGCTGTCTGTTTAGCCGCCTAAACTGAGTGAGGCTTTTGCTTCGACAATTTAGAGGTTCCACCGAGATTCCTAACGCGTCACTTGCCCGTATAGATGGACCGGCACTCCGCTTCCAAGCCTCTCAGGCTATGTCTAGACTGCAGGCTTCTTTCGAAAGAGGCTCTTTCGAAAGCATCTTTCGAAAGAGCATCTTTCGAAAGATCGCGTCTAGACTGCAGGCGGATCTTTCGAAAGAGAAATCCGCTTTTTCGAAAGAGAGCACCCAGTGAGTCTGGATGCTCTCTTTCGAAGACGGCCTCTTTACATTGAAGAACGCCTTCCTTCGAAAGAGGAACTTTTGAAGGAAGGCGTTCTTCCTTGTGAAACGAGGTTTACCGCCATCGAAAGAAAAGCCGCGTTCTTTCGAAATAATTTCGAAAGAACGCGGCTTGAGTCTGGACGCAGGGGAAGTTTTTTCGGGAAAAGGCTACTTTTCCCGAAAAAACCCCTGAGTCTGGACACGGCCCCAGAGCGCTCAATAGAAGGTAAGGGGATACCTGTTACGAAATCTCCTGGTTGACGGCTTGGGATTTGGAGTGACGGCCGGCCATTGGGGTAAGGGGGGCTACGGAATCCAATGTTGTGGAGCGGCTAATATTTTGTCTGTCTTTGTCTATGAGGCCTGTCTTATGTGTCACAGTTCCAAAAGGGCACACCGGTGTCTCTAGTGAGGCAGCCATGCGCTGGACCCTCTGTGTTCAGACACTGAAAGCTGGTGTGGTGCCATTACACTCTCTCGGCACACGGAACTGTGGGGAAGCTTTGTTGTCTCTTTCTGTTACTTGCGGACGTAGTACTGACCTCTGAGGCTAACCCCAGGCCATAGTATTTCCCCATTCCGCCAGGCTGTCTCCAGGCACCAGGACATGGTGTTCTGCCGGGCTGGGGTGGGTGCCGGAAACCCCTGCGAGCCCAGGGCAGTAACAAATGCAAATACTTGTCACTATTGCAAACAGCCCAGACACTGGAAGAGTCAGTGCCCGAACCGCCCCAGGCAGCCAGAGCCTGTAGCTTTCAGACCCCCGCAGGGTCAGTTTACTTTAGCAAGGGCTGAGAGTCAATAGGGGTGCCCTGAGGAGGATTGCAACTTCACCCTTTTATCTCCGCTTATTCCCCTGAACTCTGACGGCACCCTCACTTGCCAGGTTGCTGGACAAAACACCCAGGTTTTAGTGGACACAGGTGCTAGCAGGTCCACTCTCCAAGCGTCTTCTTTCTCTATTCCCGTTTCTAACCAGGCTGTTAATGCAGTTGGTATTTCTAATCAAGTCGTGCCTCACCCTGTTTCTAAACCTGTCCCTCTTGTACTAGGACCCATTTCAGCGCATCATTCCTTTCTCCTAAGTCCTACTTCCCCTGTGAATTTGTTAGGAAGGGATTTATTGTGTAGATTGCGTTGCACTATTTTCTGTACTCCTGATGGGGTTTATCTTGAAGTGCCTGCACAGACCCGACAGGAGGTGGAGGACCTACTGCAGGGTCCTAACACGGTCCTAGTCCCCTTAATTCCAGATGCTGATCTTTTGTCCCAGGTCCCCAACTGTTTGTGGGCCACCACCCCAAACGAAGTGGGCAGGATATCAGTGGATCCTGTTTACATTTCTGTTGATACAACTAAGCGCCTGCCCCGTATTACCCAATACCCACTGAATCCTGCAGCTGAGGCAGGGATTCAGCCTGTCATTTCTGATCTCTTGGCACAAGGTGTTCTTGTTCGCTGTACAAGTGAGTGTAACACCCCTATACTGCCTCTAAAGAAACCAGGAAGGGACACCTATCGTTTCGTCCAGGACCTTCGAGCTATCAACGCTATTGTCATTTCTCAATTTCCTGTTGTGCCTAACCCGACCACTATTCTCTCCTCTATCCCACCTGATTCCACCCATTTTACTGTCGTTGATCTTTCCTCTGCCTTTTTCAGTGTTCCCCTCCATCCTGACTGCCAATATCTTACTGCTTTTACTTACAAAGGACAGCAACATTGTTGGACTGTTCTGCCACAAGGGTTTAGAGATTCTCCCACCCACTTTTCACAAATTCTACGGCGGGATCTCTCTGACATTACATTCCCTTCTGGCTCTACTCTTATTTAATATGTAGATGATTTGCTTCTTTGTAGCGCTTCCCTTGAGGCCTGCAGATCAGACTCTGTTGTACTTCTCACGGCTCTAGCTAATAAGGGTCATAAAGTGTCTAAACAAAAACTTCAGCTCTGCAAGCCCACAGTTCGGTATTTGGGCCACGACCTCTCGGCGGGGAGCCGTAACCTCTCTGCTGACAGAATCCAGGCAATCCTTTCTGCCCCTAAGCCCACTACCCCTCCCAAGTCCGCTCTTTCCTCGGTGTGGCTGGCTACTGCAGACAATGGATTCCTAACTTTTCTCAGCTAGCCAAACCGCTCCAGGAGCTCACCCGTAATGCGACCCCTTCCCCTATACCGTGGGGATCTCAGCAAGACACTGCTTTCACGTCCCTAAAACAGGCGCTAGCTTCTGCTCCAGCTCTGGGCTTGCCCGATTACTCCCGTCATTTCACTTTGTTCTGTCATGAAAAAGAAGGATGTGCTTTGGGTGTACTGGTGCAGAAACATGGTGATAAATACCGCCCTCTTGCTTATTACAGCACCTATCTTGACCCTGTTGCGGCCTCATTCCCCCCCTGCCTCCGTGCTGTTGCTGCGGCAGTGCGGATTTTAGAGCAAGCAGAACCTTTGGTTTTACAATCGCCTTTAACACTGGCTGTTCCTCATTCAGTGTCAGCATTACTCTTAAAGGGAAAAACCCAGCACCTTTCTAATGCCCGTCTTGTTAAATATGAACGGCTTCTCTTTGCTTCTCCCAATGTCTCTGTAATTCGCTGTGACTCTTTAAATCCCGCTACACTGCTCCCTGCACCCCACGAGGGGGAGCCTCATGACTATTTGCAGGTTGTGCAAGCCGTCACCTCTCCCAGACCAGACCTGTTTGAAATGCCTTTGGATAACCCTGATTTTATACTGTATACAGATGGTTCTTGCTTTTATAATTCTAGTGGAGTTTTAGTAGCAGGCTATGCAGTTTGTACTGTCTGGGATGTAGTGGGATCTGCCCCTCTACCTGCTGTTTCTTCCGCACAGGTAGCGGAATTAATGGCTCTCACAAGGGCTTGTCACATTGCTGCAGGAGCGTCTGCTACTCTCTACACTGACTCCCGGTATGCTTTTGGCGTAGTTCATGATTTTGGTACGCTCTGGAAGCAGCGAGGTTTCCTTACCTCCTCTGGCCACTCTATAAAGAATGGGCCTTATGTAGCCGCTTTACTTGATGCAGTACTTTTACCTTCAGCTCTTGCTATTGTTAAGTGTGAAGCTCATTCCTCTTCCTCTAATGAAGTTGCATCAGGAAATGACATGGCCGATCGGGCTGCTAAGGCAGCCGCCCTATGTCCTCCTCGGGCTGAAGCATTGTCCCCTTCTCTCCCACCACCGCCAGCTCCTTTGCCATCTCTGTCAGAACTGGCCCTCCTGCAAGACCAAGCCCCAGAATCGGAAAAGCAGGAGTGGAGACTGGCAGGGTGCATCTTGCACCCAGACCACTTGTGGTGCAGCTCTGATGGCCACATTGTTGCCCCAGTGGTCTTGCTACCTCACCTTGCCTCCGTGCTCCATGGATTGTCGCACGTTGGCAAAGGGGGGATGGTAGCAATCCTAAAACAAAATTGGTTTGCTCCCAAATTCTCCCAAGCAGCCAAAGATTACTGTCTGGCTTGCCCTGTCTGCCAAGCCCACAACGTGGGTAAACCTGTAAAGACAGTTCCGGCAACCAGACCTCCGCCTTTGGGACCATTCCTGAATTTACAAATGGACTTTATTCAATTGCCTAAATGTCAATCCTTTGAATATGTGCTGGTGATTGATTGTTTGTTTTCGGGATGGGTAGAAGCTTATCCCTGCAGGAAAGCTGATGCCATCACAGTAGTTAAGAAACTTCTAAATCATTACATCCCATCATGGGGAATACCCCTGGTGATCTCCAGTGATAGAGGTACCCACTTTACTGGACAGATTGTTCAAAAACTGGCAAAGTACGACTCTATCAGACAAGCACTGCACTGCCCGCGACACCCGGAGAGCACGGGAGCAGTAGAGAGATGTAACGGGATTTTAAAGAACAAACTTGCTAAGATATGTGAGGACTCTGGCTTAACATGGGTAGAAGCACTCCCGATTGCCCTAATGAGCATGAGAGCCACTCCAAATCGGAAAACTGGACTCAGTCCACATGAGATTGCATGTGGCCGACCTATGAGACTGTTAAGCAGCCCAGACATTAACCTGGCTGATGCCACACTCGTTAAAGGAAGCATAGTCAAGTATTGTCAGGAACTTATGAGGTGTGTACAGTCCTATCATTCACAGGTTAAGCACGCCTTCCAGGAGGCCCCGACTGAGCCGTGCCTTAAACTACAACCAGGAGACTGGGTTTGCGTGAAAGTTCACCAGCGGAAGACTGCCCTGGAACCCAGGCGGAAGGGTCCCTACCAGGTCCTTCTGACCACCCGTACTGCTGTAAAGTGCGAAGGATTGCCCGCCTGGATCCACGCATCCCACTGCAAACCTGTCCTGGCCCCTACAGAAGTTGGCCCTAACAAGGAGCACCGCAGACCTGGTACCAGAAACCCAGGTCCAGAAGTAGACGGGGATCAGCGCAGGCCTGGTACTGGCAATCCAGGCCCAGAAGCAGATGATCCTGAGAGACCGAGGCCAAGGGTATATCTGTAGGAGAAGTTATTATTTCTTGTTTTTTTTTAGCTGTACTGTTTTTCTATTTTTTCTTTGTATATTATATTGTCTTAATAGAATCAAAAATAGTGAATTGATTTAAATGGAAAATTAATTATAAAGTAAATAGAAAAACAGTACAGCTAAAAAAAACCAAGAAATAATAACTTCTCCTACAGATATACCCTCCTGATTTACCTTAAAACAATTTATGGAGTTAACAAATATATAATATATAATGTTAAGAAAGAGAGAAGCATTGCTTAGATTCAGAAGATATTCTTTTCTTTATGTTTTTCCTTTCTTTGGATTTTTCGTTGCAACTTACGACCGGTGTTGTTCCCCTTTCGGAGCTTATTTGTTCCCCTTTCAGAGCTTATGTGCGGCGGCGAGATTCAGCGCCGGGGAGGGAGCTCTGGTTGATCAGACCTAGCTTTTTGGATTCGCAACCCGTCCACTCTTGGGGTGTGTCTAGACTACAGGGTTTTGTCGACAAAAGTGGACTTTTGTCGACAAAACTATACTTGCGTCCACACTGCCTTTGAGTTATGTCGACATAACGTCAACAGAATTCAGCAGTTTTGTCGACGTATGTAAACCTCATTCTACGAGGAATAACGCCTTTTGTCGACAGAAGGCGTTATTGCATCTACACTGTCCTTTGTGTCCACACTGTTATGTCGACAAAGCGGCTTGCTTTGTCGACAGAACTGGATGCAGTCTAGACGCTCTATGACGACATAAGTTTTGTCAACAGATTTTGTTGACAAAACTTATGTCGACGTAAGCCTGTAGTCTAGATATACCCTTGGTCTGTTTCAGCCAACCTTATATACCCTGTTTCGGTATTTTGGTACTCCTCCACTTGCCTGACAATTGCTGATGTTAGATTTTTGTTGTCTCATTCTGCCCTTACAAAAACTTTCATCTGCTCCATTTGGGGTAATCAGCACTTTGTTGCATACTGCTGTCTGAGTTACTTACTTCCCTAAAAGCAGGGTTATTGTTGGTCATCCAATCAAATTTTGTTTTTATTTTACATCTCCTGTATCTCACAATGCTGCCTTTCCTTTCCACTTACAATTAAACTGGTGCTCATTTGACATATTCTGGGTAGGCCTCAATGCCTTCCTTTCACAAAAAGTACTGCTGGACATGTAATGGTTCAGGAGCCAGGGTGGGAAAAAGCTCAAACTGGATGGCCCTAAACTATGTCCTGGCTAGTAAGGGTGGGGTTTGTGCCTTACTGGGAAGAGAATGCTGTGTGTATATTACGGACACCAGCAAAGAAGTAGAGGAAGATGCCTCAGAGACTGAAAGAACTGTGGTGAGCCTAAGACAGGAGGAAGACTGGACCCTCTGGGGTTGGTTGGGAGGCTGGTTTGGACATGTGGGAACTTGGATTTTGCAAGGTGTAGTTTTAGTATTAGCTATATTCTTTTGTGCTTATTTTTGTTTCTTGTTAATCAAATGCTGTATTTCTTGTATTCTGGAAAACACAAGAGAGACCCTTACTAAAGGGAACGTGGAACTCATAATGTTAAAATATGATGAGCAAGAAAGGAACAAGAGATGTACATAAATGCTTTGATGGGAATAGAGGCATGAAATGGCTTCAAAGTTAGCCTTTAAAAGGCTAAAAGGGGGGAGTTGTAGAAACCATTTCTTATTTAGCTATATTTGGATGCCCTGACGTCGGACTGTTTGGTAAAGGGTATAAAGATACTAGGATTGATTGTATTAGCAGCCTTACTGGGCCCAGCTTTGCTGGGACCACGTTTGGCTCACTTGGCTTTACTGATCAATAATGCTGTCTGTTTAGCCGCGTAAACTGAGTGAGGCTTTATGCGTCAACAGGTCCATATCCACTTAACCAGTGCAGCTCAAAAATCCACTGGCCATTACCCAGCCCACCCAATGCAGATCATATCTCCCACATGCCTTCTCCTTTTCAGCTGCATCAGAGCTGGCAGAATCCATTTTATAGGAGGAGTAGAATTAAAAAGAAGGCCTCCACGAAAGGCCAAACTGCAAACCTTTGTGATTACAAATGCTAACAAACATCACAAAATTTCACCTTAACTAACGCTTTCCTAAATACCACGTTTATCTGACTAATCACCTAGGGTATGTCTACACTACAAAGTTAGTTCGAACTAACAGATGTTAGTTCGAACTAACTTTGATAGGCGCTACACTAGCGCTCCGCTACTTCGAACTTAATTGGAACTAGCGGAGCGCTTAGTTCGAACTAGGTAAACCTCATTCCACGAGGATTAAGCCTAGTTCGAACTTACTAGTTCGAATTAAGGGGTGTGTAGCCCCTTAATTCGAACTAGTGGGAGGCTAGCCCTCCCCAGGTTTCCCTGGTGGCCACTCTGGCCAACACCAGGGAAACTCTATGCCCCCCTCGAGGCCCCGGACCCCTTAAAGGGGCACGGGCTGGCTACGGTGCCCGTGCCAGGTGCAAGCCTGCCAGCACCCAGCCAGCAGACCCTGCACCTGGCACGGATCGAGCCACCCACCCGATGCCCCCCAGCCCTCCCCCTCTTCCCGGGACCAGGCTGGCGGCTCCCGGGAGCTTGCCCGGGACCGCAAGAGGCGGGCACCCGCCTGGGCTAGTGCGGACATCGTGGACCTCGTCCACGATCTCCGCACTAGGCACAGGAAAGTGGCCGTCTAGGGCAGGAGAGCTGCCAGCCTGGCCACCCAGGAGCAGGTGTGCAAGAGAATCAAGTGGGTCCACTGAGACCCCCGACCCTGAGCCCTGAGCTTACAATGGCCATCCTGGGTCAGACCAAAGGTCCATCTAGCCCAGTAGCCTGTCTGCCGACAGCAGCCAACCCTAGGGACCCTGGAGGGGATGGACCAAAGACAGTGACCAAGCCATTTGTCTCGTGTCATCCATCTCCAGCCTTCCACAAACCTTGGGCAGGGACACCACTCCTACCCCCTGGCTAATAGCACTCCATGGACCCAACCTCCATGACTTGATCTCACTTCCCTTTAAACTCTGTTCCAGTTCTAGCCTTCACAGCCTCCTGCAGCAAGGAGTTCCACAGGTTGACTCTTTGCTTTGTGAAGAACAACTTTCTGTTACTACTTTGAAGCCTGCTACCCATTCCTTTCCTTTGGTGTCCTCTAGTCCTTCTTTATGGGAACTAATGAAGAACTTTTCTGTATGCACCCTCTCCACCCAACTCCTGCTTTTAGAGACCTCTATCCTGTCCCCCCTCCATCTCCTCTTTTCTAAGCTGAAAAGTCCCAGTCTCTTTAGCCTCTCTTCATATGGGACCTGTTCCCAACCCCTGATCATTTTAGTTGCCCTCCCCTGTCCCAGCCTCTCTCTTCCCCTCTCCCACCTCCTTTTCCCAGTCTCCCCCAGTTTTGTTCAATAAAGACAGATTCCATTTTGGAAGACACGTTATCTTTATTTTGTACATCAAGAAGAGGGGCTAGGGAAGGGTAAGTGGAAGGAGGTGAGGGAGGAATGGGGCACGAGCCCCCGATGGGGAGGACTGGGCTGGCTCTGCGGGCTTCTGGGGGTGGAAGCTCTCCTGCAGCCCCCCAATTGCCCCCTCTCCCCAGATGGCAGCCTGCGGCAAGTGCAGCCGGGCTGATGGCCGAGTGCTGTGATGTGCCCAGTGTGGGTACTCAGGGCACTCCAAGCCAGGACTGCTTTGCAAGCGGGGCACCCCTGAGAACTGTCTGTCCGGGGTGGGGGTCGGGTCCCTTTAAGCACAGCCCTTGGCTAGCCTGAGACAGCAGCTCCACGCTCTAAGTCCTCCTCTGATGCCCTGCCGGCACTGCTTCCGGCCATCCTTAAGCCCTGTTCAGGGTCCACTTAACGTGGACGCGCTAGTTCGAATTAGCAAAACGCTAATTCAAACTAGTTTTTAGTTCTAGACGCGTTAGTTCGAATTAGCTTAGTTTGAATTAACTAATTCGAACTAAGTTAGTTCAAATTAGCGCTGTAGTGTAGACATACCCCTATTGTGTAAATTATGATTGTCTGTTTCACCTCTGAATTGCTACTACATGTTATGTTAATAAAGACTGGTTGTGGCGGGGTAGCCCCACCACCCCCGGAAACCGCCGCGGGCCCACGGCAACCCGGGTGCGGAGCCGGAGCCGTACCAGGGCAGGAAGCCCCGGCCAAGCCAGGACGGGCGATAGCGGCACCCGGACCTGGACACGGGGACTCCGGGGGGGGCGGGCGCCCGTTCGGGACGGCGCCAGGGGTGATGTCACCAGTGCGCCCCGGGGGCAGGATGCAGGCCGATAACGTGGGGCGGCCCGTCATCTCCCCGCGCCCAGCGGGGAATTTAAAAATGGACTCCGGGCCAGGAAAAGGAGGCGGCCTGGGGAAGGGAGGAGCGGCCCCGGCGGAGGCGGACGGAACCAGGTACTGGCGGCCCTGGGTGCAGTTTAACCCGGGGGGGTCAGGGCTAGAGGTAGACTCTGGCTGGGGGGGAAGAAGCGGCCCAGGGTGGGGCCGCGGAACCCGTGAGCGGGGGAGTTTTGGGTTCCCAGACCCCCCCCGTTTTGAGTGAGGACAGGTGTCCTGACTCTAGGGCCCTGGGTCGGGGTCCAGAGCGAGGACAGGCCCGGACCCCCTTCCCCCCAACCAGCCGGGTAGGTTGGTGCGCGGCCTGGGCCTTGAGAGGCGCAACGATACCAGGCGTAATTGGAGTTACATTGGGACGAGAGGGGCGACCAGAGAGGAGGGTTATTGAGGGGAGGGGGTTCCCCCCCGCTTCTCCACTGGGGCGCCTTACACTGGTATAGAAAGTAAAACCTCTGGGTATGTCTACACTACCCCGCTAGTTCGAACTAGGAGGGTAATGTAGGCATACCGCACTTGCAAATGAAGCCCGGGATTTGAATTTCCCGGGCTTCATTTGCATAAGCGGGGAGCCGCCATTTTTAAAACCCCGCTGGTTCGAACCCCGTGCAACGCGGCTACACGGGGCTCGAACTAGGTAGTTCGGACTAGGATTCCTATTCCGAACTACCGGTACACCTCGTTCCACGTTCCTCGTTCCTCGTTCCACGAGGTGTACCGGTAGTTCGGAATAGGAAGCCTAGTTCGAACTACCTAGTTCGTGCCCCGTGTAGCCGCACTACACGGGGTTCGAACCAGCGGGGTTTTAAAAATGGCGGCTCCCCGCTTATGCAAATGAAGCCCGGGAAATTCAAATCCCGGGCTTCATTTGCAAGTGCAGTATGCCTACATTACCCCGCTAGTTCGAACTAGGAGGGTAGTGTAGACATACCCTCTGTGCCATAAAATCTTCACCAATGGTACCACAGAATTGTAGTACCCACCACAGACTGCTTGAACACTCTAGTACATGGGTGGGCAATAATTTTAGAAGGGGGGGCCACTTCACAAATTTCTGAAGTGGCTGTGGGCCTCAGGCAGAAGGAGGGGGTGGGGTTGAGAGCTACCCTGCCGGGAGCTTTGCCTAGCCTGATGTCCCTGCTTCCTGACTTCTGGCCAATGGAAGGGACCTGGAGCAGATGGAAGGGTGCTGGGGGCTAGCCTCCTCCTAGAGTTCTCTGGGTGGAGGCTTAGAATTTACATAACATGGCCAGCAGCTCCTGGCCCTGCTGCCAACCTGTTGCCTGGCAGCCACCCAGCAGGCACAAGCCCTTTGAATAGAAGCAGTTGAAAGGGCTCACCCGGCTCTCAAGCAATGTGCTAGACCAGGGGTCAGCAATCTTTCTGAGGTGGAGTGCTGAGATTTTACTTATTTGCCTCTATGTACAGATCTGAGTGCCAGTGATGCATTTAAAGTCAATAATAGTCCTACTTACATCAGCGTCATTAATAAATAAATTAAGATGCAGATCTTACCTTTTAGTGCAAGGGTCGTCAACCTTTCAGAAGTGGCATACTGACATTTAACTTACGCACGGATCTGTGTGCTGGGGGAAGGAGTGGGGAGGGGAGACAAGGGCAGGCTGGGTACAGCGACCTTACTTTCTGGACCAGCTGCAGCTAGTGAGAACAGTTTCATTTAAATTATGAAACAGATTAAGCATTTTAACTTTCTCATGTTAGTTTATCAAACTTCATTTTAAATGAAGTAAAATATTAATTTATGTCCAACACAAAAGGTTTCAATGTTTTCTTTACTTATGGCAGGGGTGGAGAAGGGAAGGTTACTCACCTGTGCAGTAACTGGAGTTCTTCCAGATGGTTGTCCCCATGGGTGCTCCACCTTAGGTGCTTCAGCACCGCTGAGCCCGCGATCGGAGATTTGTGACAGCAGTGACCGTGGCCGGCCGCGTGTGTGAGGGGCCGGTGTGTGTTCTCATGTGTGCTCATGCACAGCCGGCCCTCCCCCCTCAGTTCCTTCTCTGACCTGGACGAATTCTATTCCGAAGCAGAGGGGAGGAGGGTGGGTGGGTGGTGGAGCACCCACGGGGACAACCATCTCGAAAAACTCCAGTTACTGCACAGGTGAGTAACCTTCCCTTCTTCTTCGAGGAGTGTCCTCATGGGTGCTCCACCTTAGGTGATTACAAAGCAGTATTCGTGGTAGGAGGTGGGAGCTTCTGCTGCTGAGCTTGTGTGACCGAAAGTATTGTTTGGCCAAATCTTGTTTCTGCCTCAGCAAATTTCTGGATTGCATAATGCTGTGTGAAAGTATGTGTTGAAGCCTATGTGGCGGCCCTGCATATGTGTTCTGTGGACACCCCCTGTAGAAATGCAGTTGTGGTTGCCATGGCCCTTGTTGAGTGAGACCGCATGGTGGGTGGGGGCTCTCTCTGTGCCAGGGTATATGCTAGTTTAATGCAAATGGATATCCAGTTTGACAGTCTTTGTTTTGATATGGGCAATCCCTGTGAACTCTCTGTAGATGAGACGAACAATCAGGGAGTCTTTCAGAATGGTTTTGTTCATTGTAGGTAGAAGGCGAGTGCCCTGCGGACATTCTGGGTATGGAGACCCGCTTCTTTGTTGCCATTATGGGGATTTGGGAAGAAGACTGGGAAGTATGTAGGTCCATTACAGTGGAATGAGGTGAGCACTTTTGGGAGGAATTTGGAGTGAGTCCGTAGAGTTACTTGGTCCTTATGGAATATTGTGTATGGGGTGTCTGCCATTAAGGCTGCTATTTCACCAATTCATCTGGCAGAGGTGATCACTACAAGGAAAGTGAAGGGTATTGTATATTGTGCCTATGCTTAGGAACGTATGTGTTTTATGCAAAGGATAATGTAGCAGGTACGTACGTGCAGAGGAACCTGCCGAGCTCACCCCCCCACTCGGGTAGTTAATCAGTTTCTGGAACATCTTCTCTTTCTTCTCGGAGAGTGTCCGAGGGGAGGGTGAGCTCAGCAGATGGAGGGTCAAGGTACCGGTATGTGGTAAGCAGGTTTATCTATGGGAATGTTAAACATGATGGCTGTGTCTAGACTGGCCAGTTTTTCTGGAAAATCAGCCGCTTTTGCGGAAAAACTTGCCAGCTGTCTACACTGGCCGCTTGAATTTCCGCAAGAACACTGACTTCCTACTGTCTGAAATCAGTGCTTCTTGCGGAAATGCTATGCTGCTCCCGTTCAGGCAAAAGTCCCTTTTGCGCAAAACTTTTGCGCAAAAGGGCAAGTGTAGACAGCTCAGATTTGTTTTGCACAAAAAAGCCCCAATCGCGAAAATGGCAATCGGGGCTTTTTTGCGGAAAAGCGCGTCTAGATTGGCCACGGACGCTTTTCTGCAAAAAGTGCTTTTGTGGAGAAGTGTCCGTGCCAATCTAGATGCTCTTTTCCGAAAATGCTTTTAACGGAAAACTTTTCCGTTAAAAGCATTTCCGGAAAATCATGCCAGTCTAGATCAGTTATGCTGAGTGTAAAGAATGACGAGACTGGACAAAGGAGCTTCGTGTGGAGCAACCACTCTATGCTATAAAATACTGGGGAGGGGACTTGCCCCTCCGAGAGAGCCTGGCTGGTTTTGTACCGGGGTGCTCTCCCTTTGTGCACATCGAATAAAGCTTTAAATTGAACGGCGCGTCAAAGACTCTTGATTCTGCCAAACACCTGACTCATATGGTTGCCATTGGGTACCACAAAAAATCCCAATAAAGGCCACCTTCACCGATAAGTGTACAGGCAGTCCCCGGGTTACATGGATCCGACTTACATCGGATCCCTACTTACAAACGGGGTGAGGCAACGAGGTGTACCGGTAGTTTGAATTAGAGAGCATAATTCGAACTACCTACTCCGTGCCGTGTGTAGCCACGGGCACAGAGTCCACACTAAGCGGGATTTAAAAATGGCGGCGCCCGGCAAGATGCAAATGAAGCCCAGGATATTTAAATCCCGGGCTTCATTTGCAACTTCGAATGCCTACATTAGCCACCCTAGTTCGAACTAGGGTGGCAGTGTAGACATACCCTTATAGTCCTAGCCTTCACAGCCTCCTCTGTCAAGGAGTTCCACAGGTTGACTACACGCTGTGTGAAGAAGAACTTTCGCTTATTAGTTTTAAACCTGCTACCCATTAATTTCATTTGGTGTCCTCTAGTTCTTCTATTTAGGGAACTAATAAATAACTTTTCTTTATCTGCCCTCTCCACACCACTCGAGATTTTATATACCTCTACCATATCCCCCCTCAGTCTCCTCTTTTCTAAACTGAAAAGTCCCAGTCACTTTAACCTCTCCTCATATGGGACCCGTTCCAAACCCCTAATCATTTTAGTTGCCCTTTTCTGAACCCTTTCCAAGGCCAAAATATCTTTTTTGAGGTGAGGAGACCATATCTGTACACAGTATTCCAGATGTGGGCGTACCATAGTTTTATACAGGGGCAGTAAGATATTCTGGGTCTTATTTTCTATCCCTTTCTTAATAATTCCTAGCATCCTATTTGCCTTTTTGACCGCCGCTGCACACTGTGTGGAAGTTCTCAGAGAACTGTCCACGTTAACTCCAAGATCTCTTTCCTGATTTGTCGTAGCCAAATTAGCCCCCATCATACTGTACGTATAGTTGGGGTTATTTTTCCCGATGTGCATTACTTTACACTTATCCACAGTACATTTCATTTGCCATTTTGTTGCCCAATCGCTCAGTTTGGTGAGATCTTCTTGGAGTCCCTCACAGTCTGCTTCTGTCCTGACTATCCTAAACAGTTTGGTATCATCTGCAAACTTTACTACCTCACTGCTTACCCCTTTCTCCAGATCATTTATGAATAAGTTGAAAAGGATTGGTCCTAGGACTGACCCTTGGGGTACACCACTAGTTACCCCTCTCCAAACTGAAAATTTACCATTTATTCCTACCCTTTGTTTCCTGTCCTTTAACCAGTTCTCAATCCAAGAAAGGACCTTCCCTCTTACCCCATGGCAATATAATTTACACAAGAACCTTTGGTGAGGGACCTTGTCAAAGACTTTCTGAAAATCCAAGTATACTATATCTACTGGATCCCCCTTATCCGCATGTTTGTTAACCCCTTCAAAGAACTGTAATAGATTAGTAAGACATGATTTCCCTTTACAGAAACCATGTTGACTTTTGCCCAACAAAGTATGTTCTTCTACATGCCTAACAATTTTATTCTTTACTATTGTTTCGACTAATTTGCTGGGTACTGAAGTTAGACTTACCGGTCTGTAATTGCCAGGATCGCCTCTAGAGCCCTTTTTAAATATTGGTGTCACGTTGGCTACCTTCCAGTCATTAGGTACGGAAGCCGATTTAAAGGATAGGTTACAAACCACAGATAATAGCTCAGCAATTTCCCATTTGAGTTCTTTTAGAACCCTTGGATGAATGCCATCTGGTCCTGGAGGTTTGTTAACATTAAGTTTTTCTATTTGTTCCAAAACCTCCTCTAATGACACTTCAATCCGGGAAAGTTCCTCAGATTCATCACCCACAAAGGACGGTGCAGATTTGGGAATCTCCCCAACGTCCTCAGCCGTGAAGACTGAAGCAAAGAAATCATTTAGTTTCTCTGCAATGGCTTTATCATCCTTGATTGCTCCTTTTATATCTCGATCGTCTAGGGGACCCACAGGTTTTTTAGCAGGCTTCCTGCTTCTAATGTACTTAAAAAACATTTTGTTATTTCTTTTTGAGTTATTGGCTAGCTGTTCCTCAAAAACCTTTTTTTTGCTTTTCTTATTACATTTTTACACTTGATTTGACAGTGTTTATGCTCCTTTCTATTTATCTCACTAGGATTGGACTTCCACTTCTTAAAAGATACCTTTTTGTCCCTCACTGCTTCTTTTACATGGTGGTTAAGCCACGGTGACTCTTTTTTAGGTCTCTTGCTATGTTTTTTAATTTGGGGTATACATTTAAGTTGGGCCTCTATTATGGTGTCTTTAAAAAGTTTCCATGCAGCTTTCAGGGATTTGGCTCTAGTCACTGTGCCTTTTAATTTCCGTTTAACTAACCTCCTCATTTTTGTGTAATTCCCCTTTTTGAAATTAAATGCCAGAGTGCTGGACTGCTGAGGTGTTCTTCCCACCACAGGAATGTTGAATGTTATTATATTATGGTCACTATTCCCAAGCGGTCCTGTAACGGTTATCTCCTGGACCTGATCCTGCACTCCACTCAGGACTAAATCGAGAATTGACTCTCCCCTTGTGGGTTCCTGCACCAGCTGCTCCAAGAAACAGTCATTTAAGCCATTGAGAAGTTTTATCTCCGCTTCTCTTCCTGAGGTGACATGTATCCAGTCAATATGGGGGTAATTAAAATCCCCCATTATTATAGAGTTCTTTATTTTGGTAGCCTCTCTACTCTCCCTCAGCATTTCAATGTCAGTATCGCTGTCCTGGTCAGGTGGTCGGTAATATAATTTCTTATAATTCTGCTAATTTCTTATTATTGGAGCATGGAATTTCTATCCATAGCGATTCTATTGAACATGTTGATTCATTTAATATCTTTATTTTATTTGATTCTACATTATCTTTCACATACAGTGCCACTCCGCCACCCACCCGGCCTGCTCTATCCTTTCTATATATTTTATATCTCGGTATGATTGTGTCCCACAGATTTTCCTCATTCCACCAGGTTTCAGTGATGCCTATTATGTCAATCTCCTCATTTAATACGAGGTACTCTAGTTCACCCATCTTATTAGTCAGACTCCTAGCATTTGTGTACAAGCACTTTAGAAATTTGCCACTGGTTATTTGTCTGCCCTTCCCTGATGCATTGGATTCCTTTGTATGTGGTTGTTTGTCTGCTCTGGCCCATGGTTTGTCCTCTCCCCTCCTACAGCTTAGAGAATCTCTATCAATGGATTCTCCTCTAAGAGAAGTCTCCATCCGATTTACGTGCATCTCCGCACCAATCGGCTTTCCCCCATCTCCTAGTTTAAAAACTGCTCTACGGCCTTTTTAATGTTTAGTGCCAGCAGTCTGGTTCCACCCTGGTTTAGGTGGAGCCCATCCTTCCTGTATAGGCTGCCCCTCTCCCAAAAGTGTCCCCAGTTCCTAATAAATCCAAATCCCTCTTCCCTACACCATCGTCTCATCCACGCATTGAGACTCTGAAGCTCTGCCTGCCTACCTGGCCCTGCGCGTGGAACTGGAAGCATTTCCGAGAATGCCACCATAGAGGTCCTGGATTTCAGTCTCTTTCCTAGCAGCCTAAATTTGGCCTCCAGGACATCTCTCCTACCCTTCCCTACGTCATTGGTACCTACCTGTACCACGACCACCGGCTCCTCCCCAGCACTACACATAAGTCTATCTAGATGCCTCGAGAGATCCGCAACCTTCACACCAGGCAGGCAAGTGACCATACGGTTCTCCCGGTCATCACAAACCCAACTATCTATGTTTCTAACGATCGACTCACCCACTACTAACACCTGCCTCTTCCTAACTGGCATTCCCTCCCCCTCAGAGGTATCCTCAGTGCGAGAGGATACCGCAACATCCTCTGGGAGGAGGGTCCCAACTACGGGATGGTTTCCCTCTGCTCCCATTGAATGCTCTGTTCCCTTGAGACTTTCATCCTCCTTAAGAGCACTGGGGCTCTCAGACTGGAGGTGGGACAGTTCTACAGTGTCCCGGAAAGTCTCATCAACATAGCTCTCTGCCTCCCTTAGCTCCTCCAGTTCAGCCACCCTGGCGTCCAAAGCCCGAACTCGGTCTCTGAGGGTCAGGAGCTCCTTGCACCGAACGCGCACATACACCACCCACCCACAGGGCAGGTAATCATACATGCTACACTGAGTGCAATAAACAGGATAGCCCCCACTCTGCTGCTGGGCTTTTGTCTCCATTTTTCTTATGAATAAGTTTAAGTATAAACTGCTTCCGGGAAGGTTCTTTCTATGGTGCTTAGCCAATTAGCATCCATGCCTGGAGATGTAACTTGTGGATGGCCAGATGGGGAATCTGGCCATTTCGCTGTGTGAGCAGAGATGTGACTGGTGGGAACCGATGTGGTGGCTGGTTGGTCATCAGTAACAGGTACGGGTACCATGTTTGTCTGGGCCAGTTGGGTGCTATTAGTATCACTCTGGCTCTGTCCTATCGGATCTTGAGGATCACCCATTGTATGAGGGGAAATGGTGGAAATGCATATGAGAGGTGCGCCCTCCAGTGGATACTGAAGGCATCCCCCAGGGAGCAGGGACCTATGCCCGATCTGGAGCAGTATAATGGGTAACAAACATTTCTGTGTGTAGTGAATAGGTCCACCGCTGGAAATCCCCATTTTTTTAAAAGATGGGTGAGCATTGATTGGTTGATCTCCCACTCGTGGTTCTGTGGGAACTGTCTGCTTAGGTTGTCCACTATTGTGTTGTCTTTGCCTGGGAGGTAAGTTGCAACCAGGTGTATGTTCCGTGGGATACACTATTCCCAGAGGCGAATAGCCTCCTGCCATAACTGGTGTGAGCATGCTCCTCCCTGTCTGTTGATGTAGTACATCATGGTGACATTGTCTGTCAGCATTTGTACTGTTCTGTATTAGGGGAAGAAAGTGCCTGCAGGCATTTCTTACAGCTCTTAGTTCTAGTGACTTTATGTGGCACTTGGTTTTATCGTAGGTCCACTGGCCCTGCACAAGCTTGTGATGCAGATGTGCCCCCTAACCTAGGAGTGAGGCATCTGTCGTTATTGTGATTGACGGTGGATTGCACTGGAAGGGGACTCCTATGCATACATTGTCGTGTAACGTCCACCATGTGAGAGAGGATTTTATCTTGCTCGGCATGGTGAGGTGTTTGCTCATTGGGCTAGTAGGTTAGAATCCTAGAGCTGGAAGAGCCCTCAGGAGGGCATCAAGTCCAGCCCCCTGCCCAAGGCAGGACCAATCCCAACTAAATCATCCCAGCCAGGACTTTGTCAAGCCGAGACTTAAACACCTCTAGGGATGGAGATTCCACCACCTCCCTAGGTAACCCATTCCAGTGCTTCACCACCCGCCTAGGGAAATAGTTTTTCCTAATATCCAACCTGGACCTCTCCCACCACGACTTGAGACCATTGCTCCTTGTTCTGCCATCTGTCACTACTGAGAACAGCCTCTCTCCAGCCTCTTGGCAGCCTTCAACTTCCTGAATGGAGGTTCCAATCAAATCCCCCCTCACTCTTCTCTTCTGCAGACTAAACAAACCCAAATCCCTCAGCCTCTCCTCATAGATCATGTGCTCCAGCCCCCTAATCATTTTGGTTGCCCTCCGCTGGACCCTCTCCAATACGTCCACATCCTTTTTTAGTGGGGGGCCCAGAACTGGACATAATACTCCAGATGTGGCCTCACCAGAGCTGAATAAAGGGGAATAATCACTTATCTGGATCTGCTGGCAATGCTCCTCCTAATGCACCCTGTAGAGGAGTGGAATAGCCGCCCTCTGAGCCGGAAGCAGAAGAAACCCTCTGGGAGCCATTTTGGGGCCAGCCTAGCTCCGCCCCCTCACCTGACCGGAAGTCAAAGGGCGGGGCTAGGACTATAAGAAGGCTGCCTGGGAGCTCAGTCAGAGGCCAGCCTCCGAGGGAGCCAGAGGCCTGGCTGGAGCTCCTGCCTGGGGAGGCTAAGACCCGGGGTAGGCCGCCCTCAGCCACCTTCCCAGAGGCCGGCCAGAGACTCCCTGCCCAGGCTACTAAGGCCTGGCCTGGCCCGCCAGCTGAACCATTCGCGGACCCAGAGGACGGGACCGCACCGCTGGACCAGCTGGACCCCCGGTGGGTACGGGAACGCCGGGCTGGACAAGCCCCACGGGACACTACAGAGCTCCGACCTCTTAACCCCTGGATTGGGCCGCCGGCCCCTGCGGAGACGACGTGGGCCTCAACTCCCCGACAGGCCGCTGGGGCTACAGGTACTGGGGAAGGGGGGGGAGACGAGGAGTGGCCCAGGGGGTAGCATGGGCTGAGGACAGCCCTAGGCCAGCAAGTTGCGGGCTGGAGCCCCTGCTGAGCCCGTAGCAGCTGAACGGCTGCATCCAGGGCCCCTGGGCCGGGGCGCAGTGGAGTGGGTGGGCCTGCGCCCCCTGCCACCCACTAACCGGGTGGCAGTCTCCCACCCCCTTGCCACTGCGACAGCTGCACTGCCGGCCCCGCTCTTGAACTAGGAGCTCCTACAGACCTGTGGGTTTGTTTGCGGCCCCGCCTTGCGTTGGGGCCTGGCCAGCAGTTGCTGCCCTGCCCTGCTCGAGGGCCTGGGCATCCGTATAAGGGTTTTGACACCCGGCCAGCACCCGGATCGGACCTTTTAAAGGGCCAGGACTCAGACTACTCTAAGGCACGGTAGGGCCATGGGACGGACCAGTGTACCAAGGCGGAGGATCCGCCTCCTAAAGGCCGGCCGGCCTACAACGAACCATCCCCCGGAAGGGGGGAAAAGCTCAGGCTATTGTGGACATTGCCGGAGGGCAGTGTCCCGAAGAGACCGCACCACCTGCCGGCAGATATAATTCCCCGAGCAGACGGCAGGGGCGCTGTGGTGGAGCGGGAACCCCGCTACACACCCTAATATGCCATTAGCCTTCTTGGCTACAAGGGCCCACTGTTGACTCATATCCAGCTTCTCATCCACTGTAATCCCCAGGACCTTTTCTGCAGAACTGCTACTTACCCATTTGGCCCCCAGCCTGTAACAATGCTTGGGATTCTTCCGTCCCAAGTGCAGGACTCTACCCTTGTCCTTGTTGAACCTCATCAGATTTCTTTTGGCCCAATCCTCTAATCTGTCCAGGTCACTCTGGACCCTATCCCTGCCCTCCAGCATATCTACCTCTCCCCCTAGTTTAGTGTCATCTGCGAACTTGCTGAGGGTGCAATCCATCCCCTCATCCAGGTCATTAATAAAGATGTTGATCAAAACCAGTCCTAGAACAGATCCTTGGGGCACTCCGCCAGAAACCGACCGCCATCCTGACATCGAGACGTTGATCACTACCCGTTGGGCCCGACAGTCTAGCCAGCTTTCTATCCATCTTACAGTCCATATAGCCAATCCATATTCCCTTAACTTGCTGGCAAGAATATTGTGGGAGATGGTATTAAAAGCTTTGCTAAAGTCAAGGTATATCACATCCACTGACTTTCCCATATCCACAGAGCCAGTTACCTCATCATAGAAGCTCATCAGATTGGTCAGGCACGACTTGCCCTTTGTGAATCCATGTTGACTATTCCTGATCACTTTCCCCTCTTCCAAGTGCTTCAAAATAAATTCCTTGAGGATCCCTTCCATGATTTTTCCGGGGGCTGAGGTAAGGCTGACTGGTCTGTAGTTCCCTGGATCGTCCTTCTTCCCTTTTTTAAAGATGGGCACTACATTTGCCTTTTTCCAGTCATCCGGGATCTCTCCCAATCTCCACGAGTTTTCAAAGATAATGGCCAAAGGCTCTGCAGTGACGTTTGCCAACTCCCTCAGTACCCTCGGATGCATTAAATCTGGACCCATGGATTTGTGTACGCTTAGCTTTTCTAAATAGTTCCTAACTTGTTCTTTCCCCACTGAGGGCTGTCCACTTCCTTCCCATACTGCGTTGCCTACACGCGGCACGGAGTAGGTAGTTCGAATTAGGCTTTCTAATTCGAACTACCGTTACTCCCCGGGCTTCATTTGCAACTTCGGTTGCCTACATTAACCAACCTAGTTCGAACTAGGGTGGTAGTGTAGACATACCCTAGGTTAGCCAGTGTGTGTCCAAATAGGGTCTTCCCCCTCCTCAAAAGGTGAACGCCATCTCTGCCTAGCAGTCCTTTCTGGAATAGCATCCCATGGTTGAGGAAGCCAAAGCCCTCCTGGCGGCACCATCTTCGCAGCAAGGCATTCACCTCCATTATGCACCTGTCTCTGCCTGGGCCCCTACCTTCGACAGGAAGGACTGAAGAGAATATCACCTGCGCTACAGACTCCTTCACCAGTACTCCCAGAGCCCTGTAGTCACTCTTGATCCGCTCAGTGTCACACCTCGCAGTATCATTTGTGCCCACATGGATGAGTAGCATGGGGTAGTAGTCTGAGGACCGGATAATCCTCAACAATGCCTCCGTAACATTTCGGATACGGGCCCCCGGCAGACAACATGCCTCCCGAGATGAAATGTCAGGGTGACAGATGGGCGTCTCTGTCCCCCTCAGAAGAGAGTCTCCGATCACCACAACTAACAAAATCATCCAAAGCCCAAGATTTGGTGGTGATGGGGGACTTCAACTATCCAGATATATGTTGGGAAAATAAGACACTGGAGACAACTTTTTATTTTTATTTCAGAAGGTTGAAAAACAACTGAGGAGAGTTGGCAGTTTTTCAAAGGGACATTGTTAAGGGCCCAAAAGCAAGCTATTCCGATGTGTCGGAAAGATAGAAAATGTGGCAAAAGACCGCCTTGGCTTAACCACGAGATCTTGCATGATCTAAAAATAAAAAGGAGTCAAATAAAAAATGGAAAGTAGGACAAATTACAAAGGATGAATATAGGCAAACAGCACAGGAATGCAGGGGCAAGATTAGAAAGGAAAAGGCACAAAATGAGCTCAAACTAGCTACGGGAATAAAGGGAAACAAGAAGACTTTTTATAAATACATTAGAAGCAAGAGGAAGACCAAGGAGAGGGTAGGCCCACTGGTCAGTGAGGAGGGAGAAACAGTAACAGGAAACTTGGAAATGGCAGAGATGCTCTATGACTTCTTTGTTTCGGTCTTCACCGAGAAGTCTGAAGGAATGCCTAACATAGTGAATGCCAGTGGGAAGGGGGGAGGTTTAGAAGATAAAATAAAAAAGAACAAGTTAAAAAATCACCTAGAAAAGTTAGATGCCTGCAAGTCACCAGGGCCTGATGAAATGCATCCTAGAATACTCAAGGAGCCGATAGAGGAGGTATCTGAGCCTCTAGCTATCATCTTTGAAAAATCATGGGAGACAGGAGAGATTCCAGAAGACTGGAAAAGGGCAAATCTAGTGCCCATCTATAAAAAGGGAAATAAGAACAACCCAGGAAACTACAGACCAGTCAGTTTAACGTCTGTGCCAGGGAAGATAATGGAGCAAGTAATTAAGGAAATCATCTGTAAACACTTGGAAGGTGGCAAGGTGATAGGGAACATCCAGCATGGATTTGTAAAGAACAAATCATGTCAAACCAATCTGATAGCTTTCTTTGATAGGATAACGAGTCTTGTGGATAATGGAGAAGTGGTGGACGTGGTATACCTAGACTTTAGTAAGGCATTTGATACAGTCTCGCATGATATTCTTATCAATAAACTAGGCAAATACAACTTAGATGGGGCTACTATAAGGTGGGTGCATAACTGGCTGGATAACCGTACTCAGAGTAGTTATTAATGCTTCACAATCCTGCTGGAAAGGCATAACAAGTGGGGTTCCGCAGGGGTCTGTTTTTGGACCGGCTCTGTTCAATATCTTCATCAACGATTTAGATATTGGCATAGAGAGTACGCTTATTAAGTTTGCAGATGATACCAAGCTGGGAGGGGTTGCAACTAATCTGTAGGATAGTCATAATTCAAAATGACCTCGACTAATTGGAGAAATGGTCTGAGGTAAACAGGATGAGGTTTAATAAAGACAAATGCAAAGTGCTCCACTTCGGAAGGAACAATCAGTTTCACACATACAGAATGGGAAGCGACTGTCTAGGAAGGAGTACGGCAGAAAGGGATCTAGGGGTTATAGTGGACCACAAGCTAAATATGAGTTAGCAGTGTGATGCTGTTGCGAAGAAAGCCAACATGATTCTGGGATGCATTAACAGGTGTGTTGTGAGCAAAACACGTGACGTCATTCTTCCACTCTACTCTGCGCTGGTTAGGCCTCAGTAGAAGTATTGTGTCCAGTTCTGGGCACTGCATTTCTAGAAGGATGTGGAGAAATTGGAGAGGTTCCAGAGAAGAGCAACAAGAATGATTAAAGGTTTAGAGAACATGACCTATGAAGGAAGGCTGAAGGAATTGGGTTTGTTTAGTTTAGAAAAGAGAAGATTGAGGGTGTCGTAAGGAGGAGGGAGAAAACTTGGCCTCATCTTGGCCTCTGAGGATAGAACAAGAAGCAATGGGCTTAAACTGCAGCAAGGGAGGTTTAGGTTGGACATTAGGAAAAAGTTCCTAAATGTCAGGGTGGTCAAACACTTGAATAAATTGCCCAGGGAGGTTGTGGAATCCCCATCTCTAGAGATATTTAAGAGCAGGTTAGATAAATGTCTATCAGGGATGGTCTAGACAGTATTTGGTCCTGCTATGTGGGCAGGGGACTGGACTCGATGACCTCTCGAGGTCCCTTCTAGTCCTAGTATTCTGATTCTATGTGTATTGCTGCCTCGGAAATTTCAGGGTTGTCAGACCCTCGACCTGAACTTCAAAACTGTTGCCTGGATGTTGACGGTTGTTCAGTGGAGGACTGATCTGAGGGCTGTCTCCGTCTGTTTTCCCTTGGTTGGTGTCTGTTGTCATATTGTTGTTGTTGGTTGAATGATGTATGTCTGTGTCTTTGGTGGAATGATCTGTTTTGTTTTCTTCTTGTCTATTTCTTCTTCTTTAGGTACCTGAATGCCTAAAGCAGGGCTACTCAACTTTAGAAGCTCTGGGGGCCTGTCACGGGCCCAGGTTGCCCTTCAGGCTTACAGCCCTGTCATCATTGGGGCTACCCGCCGGTGTTGCCCTATTTTCGGTCCCCCCAACGTGCTCCCCCTTTCCCGCCTAGCCACACTTGCGGTGCACGGAAGGTTCGAGGCCAGATCCGGTGCCTCCTAAGTCCTGGCAGTCTTAAGCGCTCGATGGTGCCCCCGAGGGAGGAGGGGGACTTGGGCCCACCCTCGCTCCAAGTCCCGACCCAGGACCCTAAAGGGCAGCAGCGCAGGCTCGTTGCCTGGTTGGTGGAGGCTCCTCCCCGTAACTCACCAACCCTCCGGGCGTCATTCAAGGAGCTGCCGCGGCCCGTCGCCCCCGTCCTGGGTCACTTCCTCCTCCTCTCCGAGCTCGTCACCACCGAGCTCCACTGCTCGCCTCTGCTGGCCGTTGACCACGGCTCCCTCCGCGCCGGGCTCCCCTGCCCCGGCCTGAGCCCCCCGTACTTGCTGCCCCCGGCGCCCTTTTGAGGGCCGGCCTCCCGCGGCCCCGCCCCCTCCACCCAGGCGCCGCCCGATGATGTCACCCACGGAGGGGAACCCCCTCCGGGGAACGTCCACTCCCCTGGCTAGCCCCATGCACGCGGGGCACGCGACCCGGGGTGCCGATCGGGAGCGGCTGCCTCTCCCGCTCCTGGGGTCGGCGAACGCCGAGTCCCGCACTGCGGCAACCCCGCCGGCGTCCCTTTCGCCCCTCGCGGGCTCCGAAGTGCGGGGCGCTATCGGTTCCGTGGCAGTCGGAACTGGCGCCCCGTCACAGGGCCACAATGATACTCACAGCACATGTCAAGGGCTGCAACTTAAATGTGGTTGCATATACATGCAAATATATATGCAAATATATGCAAATAGATTTTTTCACACTGACGGGAATGAATACAAAGATTAAGGCAAGGCTACACAACACGCAGGCCCCATTTAAGTCAGTTCTGCTGATATTAATACAATGCAATATTTACCCAATTTCCACCCACATGACAGCACTTTTAATGAGCAATGACAGTCCAGGAAGTTAACTACTAAAATGCACATCAACAGAAGATCATTATATTGACTACTTTTTTGTTTTGGCTCCCACCCGTGGGCTGCATGTTGAACCCCGTGTAAACCCAAACTGCACCGCGGGCTGCAAACAAACGGGCCACATGTTGAGTAGCCCTGGCCTAAACTCTTGAGCGTGGCCCTTGAGTCCTTCAGAGTATGCAAGGGAGTGTTTGTGGACTCTGCAAAGAGCTTCGTACCCTTGAATGGGAGAACCTCTACAGTAGACTGCACCTCTCTCAGAAAGCCCAAAAGTTGAAGCCAGGAAGCTCGTCTCATTACCACAGGTGAAACCAGGGATCTGGCTGCTGTGTCTAGCACAGCCTGTAGGGCTGTACGGGATATTGATGTGCCCTCCTTGATGTTTGCTTTAAACTGTTCTCTTATCTGTGAGGGAGTCAATAAAAGATGTTAGTTGATCAAAAATATGGTGTATATATTTTGCTAATATATAATGTAGCATAGTTATCAATTCTGATTTGCAGGCTTACTGACAAATATGCCTTTTTCCCCATTGCATCCAGCCTCTTCCAATCCCTATTGTAGGGAATTATACATGTAGCTTGTTGCTTCCCTCTTTGATTCACGGTTTCTACTAGAAGGGAGTTTGGTGTCAGGTGGGAAAACAGAAATTCTGCTCCCTTGGGAGCGACATAGTATTTTCTGTCTACTCGTTTGGCTGTTGGGGGGGATTGTGGCTGGCGTGTGCCATATATTCTTGGTGGGGTCCATGAGCGACTCGTTCACAGGGATGGCCAATTTTGCACGGAGAGATGTGTGCAGAATGTTTGTAAGCTTGTGTTGTGTCTGCAGCATATCTGAGAGAGAGAGAGAGAGAGAGAGATCTCTAAGGTGTCAGCCACTCACTTGAAAAGCTCTTGGAATGATTTAAAATCATCCCCCATAGTTTATGGTGGGGGCATGATCATATCATCTGGGGATGTGGATGAATTATGTGTGGGTGGAGAACAAGGTGATCTCTGTTCTTCCCCAGTAAAGTCCATGTCCTGTTCTTCGGAGTCCGAGCTGTATTGTTCTATGGGCTGCATCACTGGTGCATGGGACCTTGGTGTTGAGGGTGCCTGCTGTGGCTGTGTAAACTGTTGCTGTCTATGAGCCACTCAGGGGTCTCAGTATGGCCAGTTAGGCATGACCAGGGGTGGGAGTTGCCATTGCTGATTTTGTTGTTTTGACTTACGGGAGGAGTGTCGCGATAAGTGTGGCAGTTTGGACACCACGTCTTCGTTGTCACTAAACATAGAGGCAACTGAACTGGCTGGTGTGGCTGAAAGTGCACCTTGAGGTGTTTGGGGTACCGTCGGTGCCAAGGAGGAGCATCCCTGGTACCAAGTTTACTGAAAGCTCCACTGCCATTGTGAAATGTGGTAGCAGCTGAGGAGTGGGTAGTAGCAGGGGGCGGGAGGCATGTGGAGTACGCAGCCCTGTTAAGTGGAATGTCAGCTGCTTTGCATGTGAATCAGTGCTGCCTCAGGCAAAGTGCTCGTGCTTGGTGCCATCTGCGAGCGTCATCTCTTTTGAGTTGCAGACGGTGCCACGGGCATTTGAATTGGTGCTGCCGATGAGGCTTTGCCTCTGACAGTGTCTCCTCTGAGGCACGTTGTGTGTGCTTGGGGTCCTGGCTTTTTTCCTTGCCGGTCCCAGTAGCGTGCTGCTTATCAGACCCCATTTGTGGTGGGGGTGCAGCATTTTCGTGGGGAGCACGCTTCCTATGGGGAGACTCATTCAATGAGGAAGTATAGGACCTTTTCTTCGTTTTATTTCTTTCCCGGGCTCAACCCCGTGTGAGCTGCTGTCTCCAACTCCGTCCCAGGTGATTTCTGCCTGGGAGGGGTAGATTGCTCAAGGTCGGAAGCTGACCAACCCTTTTTCTCCATCTGTAGCATTCTCAGTTGTAGTTCTCTTAGGGTATGTCTACACTAGTCCCCTAGTTCGATCTAGGGAGGCTAATGAGGGTGACCAAAATTGCAAATGAAGCGCGGGATTTAAATATCTCGCACTTCATTAGCATGTTCCCGGCCAGTCACCATTTTAGAAATTGACTAGCCTGAAGTAACTGCCCGCGTCTACACGCGGCAGTGAAACAGGAGTTCGAAGTAAAGCCCTAAATCGAATTAGCTGGTAAACCTCATTGCAGGAGGAATACCAGCTAATTCGATTTAGGGCTTTATTTCGGAATCCCGTTTCACTGCCGCGTGTAGACGCGGGCAGTTACTTCAGGCTAGTCAATTTCCAAAATGCCGACCGGCCGGGAACACGCTAATGAAGCGTGGGATATTTAAATCCTGCGCTTCATTTGCAATTTTGGTCACCCTCATTAGCCTCCCTAGATCGAACTAGGGGGCTAGTGTAGACATACCCTCTATCTCCTGGATCAGGTTGTTTAGTTTCTGATAATGTGGGCAATGTTCTGTGGCGTCCTGTTACCCAAGACAGCAAACACACTCTGCATGCCAGTCAGAAATTGAAATGGATAACCTGCAGCCTGTACAGCTTTTAAATCTGGGCCAGCCCAGCATATTCTAGAGAGCCGGCAATAAGTGCGGGGTTAGTATGTCCCTTCAGGCGCTTGTTGTTCATAATGACTAAGAGGAGAGTCACCAGGAATAAGGTAGGAAGGGTTTCTGAGGTAAACTGAGTAGGTAATGGATGAGGTAAAGTGAGACTGCTGATCTGTGACTGCTTCTGGCAGCAGTTGAGAAGGAACTGAGGGGGGAAGGCTGGCTGTGCGTGAGCAATAGCCTCATCAGAACACACACCTGCTCCTTGTGCACACGGCCAGCCACGGACACTGCTGTCACAAATCTCTGATCGTGGACTCAGTGGCGCTGAAGCGCCTAAGGTGGAGGACCCACGGGGACACTCTTCGAAAAACAACCTTTTTTGGGTCAGAGGTCACTGATCCACAGAAAAAAAATCAGTTGGGGACCACACAAGTGAGAAGCAAAAAAAAACTCCTCCAAAAACCCCCAACACTCACTGATGTGCCCCAACTGCGACACCTCACTCCTCTGGCGCTCCAGCCCCACGGGGTGAGGGGAAGGGAAGTGGGGGGACTGAGGTTCAAGGCTTCCCATAGACCAGATTTACTTTTCTGGGGTTCCGGAGTTAGTGGATTTTATGGACCACCTTAGGCTCTCAGGTAGGGACAAAAATGAGGGGTACAGTGTGCAGGACAGGGCTGCCAGCAAGTAGATTAGGGCTGGGGTGCAGGATCTGGGAGGTAGGTGGGGTGCAGAAGCAGGCTGGGAGTAGGGTGTCTGGCCAGGTGGAGGGAGCAGGAACGAGGACGGACATCGGAGCAAGCTGGGGTGCCGGGTCTTGGGGGGGAGCGAAATGAGGGGATTGGGGTGGGGGGGTCTCGGCATGAGGGGGGACCTTACCTGGCTTTGTGCCCCCAACAACTGCAGCCACGCTGTCCCAACTGCCCCACATGGCCCAGCCCTGGTCCCCCCCGCTGCCACTGTTGACACAGTCCAGGGCTGCCCCGGAGGCCCTGAGGCTGCGGCCCACGTGGTCCAGAGCCAACCCCGGAGACCGGAAGTGTCGCTGCTGTGGCCATGCAGCCCCGAACCATGAGACTGCAGCAGTGGTGCCCCCAGCCTCTGGGGCTGGCTGAGGCACCGCTAAGGAGCTTCAGACCCAGTGTCACCTCCTCCCACTGCAGCCTAACCTGCTGCAGGGAGGAGGGAGCACTCTCCAGAGGCTGCGTTGGGGCGAAGGGGGTGCTGAGCTCCCTCCCGCGTGCTGCTGATAAATCGGCTTGCTTGCCACAAGTGGCACGTGTGCTGTAGGTTTCCAACCCCTGCACTAGGGGGTGGGGCCTGAAACTGCCTTGCAGGCCTGATCAAAGCCCTAGATGGGCTGGATCCAGCCCGCTGAGAGGCTTTTTCCCAACCCTGCTCTAGTATAACTTCCTGAATAACATGGAGACTGCCCTTGTGTCTACTTCCAGAACACAGTAATGCTGACACTACAAATGGCATTACCTGGCTCTAATATACAGACAGCCTTTTTAAAATACAGTAGGAATTTTTTAATCTTTAAAAAGGTTTAAGTTTTTAATGGAGCTAGATATGTATACTGAAACTTGATAGGGTCACAATCAATGTTCCTGCTAATTATTTCCACCCACATGCAGATTTTTTCCATTCATGTGCGGAATACATTTTGTTATGTGCCCCACCAGTAGAAACTAAACCTAGCTGTGGGCGCTCTGCTAATCAGCTGGGCAGCATCTGAATCTTTCTTGAGTGGTCACAAAAATGCCCAGCTTACAGGGAACACTGTAATTCAAATCATGTTCTTATTAACTCCCTGAAGTTGGAAATGAGTTTTATGTTTCAAAACAGGATGCCCAACAACCAAAGCTGGAAGCAAGTGCTGAATCTAGACATTTATAAAGCACCTATCACCCCAGATCTTAGCTGTTCTACATTAACAAAATAGTTGATAATGGCCCCAAAGTGATAGTTAATGCTCCATTCCACTTTCACTTCAGCTGTCAGCTTCTACATTTGCAAGCACTACCAGTGTTACACAGTTGCTGGGGCTATTTAACAAATGCTTTGGCAAAGAGTATTGCCATGAAACTTCAACACTGTGGCTACGTCTAGACTGGCATGATTTTCCACAAATGCTTTTAACGGAAAAGTTTTTCCATTAAAAGCATTTGCGGAAAAGAGCGTCTAGATTGGCATGACGCTTTTCCACAAAAGCACTTTTTGTGGAAAAGCGTCCGTGGCCAATCTAGACGCGGTTTTGCGCAAGAAAGCCCCGATCGCCATTTTTACCATTGGGGCTTTTTTGTGCAAAACAGTCCTGAGCTGTCGACACTGGCCCTCTTGTGTAAATACATTTGCGCAAGAGGGCTTTTTCCCGAACAGGAGCAGCATAGTATTTGCGGAAGAACACTGACAATCTTACAGGAGATCCTCAGTGTTCTTGTGCAAATTCAAGTGGCCAGTGTAGACAGCTGGCAAGTTGCCAGTCTAGACGCAGCCTGCAAGTGTTGAACTCTTTCGGCTCTCCATTCTTGAGATGCGAGTTGTCTGTGGAGAGGGTTCTGCCTCTCACTGTTGGGAGCCCATGGCTTTGTTAAGTGTTAGCATGCCAGAAAGCTGAAGTTCCTGTGGTGAGCTGCAGAGGTAGAGGACGTTCTTGAGAGCTGTCTCAGAGGGGTAGCCTTGTTAGGAAGCCTAGTCCGAACTACCTAGTGGACATTTAAAAATGGCGGCGCCCGGCAAGATGCAAATGAAGCCCGGGAAATTCAAATCCCGGGCTTCATTTGCAACTCCAGTTGCCTACATTAACCACCCTAGTTCGAACTAGGGTGGTAGTGTAGACATACCCTTAGTCTATAAGGTGCCAAATAACTCCTCGTTTTTTAGATCAGTATAATCACTACTTTCATTTAACTGTAAACTTCTGCACATGAGCTGTTAGAAGTATTTTGCTTCTTAAATGAACTTCACTACAAATCTCCAGCACTTTTTATGACATGCATCAAGTTATTTTATAAAATGAGTGTAAGTCAATTTAACAATTTAACATTATTCCACTTGAGCCAAACACTGCCTACTAGAACAGCCAGAGAACATGGGAACAAGAGAAATTGTGCTAAGGAATATCATTTAAGACTACTAACTGAACACTGTCTTCAGTGCTGCTGTTCCTTGGAAGGGCTGCTCTTTTACAGATATATAGTCCCCCCATTTCCTATGCTGCATTTTATGTATCACCAACTTACAACAGATTAATACATTCATATATAAAATATTCTGACTTGGGCTAGGATTCTATTAGGGTATGTCTACACTGCAAAGTTAATTCAAAATAACAGCCGTTATTTCAAATTAACTTTAATAGCATCTATACATGCAAACTGCAATGTCAAAATAAATTCGAAATAGCAGAGCGCTTAATTTGAATTTGGTAAACCTCATTCCATGAGGAGTAACACCAAATTTGAAATAGCTATTTCGAATGAAGTGCTGTGTAGACGCTTAATTCGAAATAGGGGGCCTCCAGCCCTTCCCAGAGAACCCTGGTGGCCACTCTGGGCACAACCAGGAAAACTCCTCTCCTCTCCTCCAGCCCAGGGGCCCTTAAAGGGGTAGAGACTGGTTACTGGGCACGTGCGAGCCAGAGGCCTGCCTGCAGAGAGCCAGCACTGCCAGCCCCGCACCCAGTGGCCCCATCATGAGCCAGGCAGCCAGTGCCAGCCAGGTGTCCCCCACCCAGTCCCCCAGCACCCAGGAGCCACCCAGGGGCCGTAGACGGCATGCACCCGCCTGGACTGGTGCAGAGATCATGGATCTCATTGGGTATGTCTACACTACAAAGTTAGTTCGAACTAACGGATGTTGGTTCGAACTAACTTTGATAGGTGCTACACTAGCGCTCCGCTAGTTCGAACTTAATTGGAACTAATGGAGCGCTTAGTTCGAACTAGGTAAACCTCATTCCACGAGGACTAAGCCTAGTTCGAACTTACTAGTTCGAATTAAGGGGTGTGTAGCCCCTTAATTCGAACTAGTGGGAGGCTAGCCCTTCCCAGCTTGCCCTGGTGGCCACTCTGGCCAACACCAGGGAAACTCTATTGCCCCCCTCCCGGCCCCGGAGCCCTTAAAGGGGCACGGGCTGGCTACGGTGCCCATGCCAGGTGCAAGCCTGCCAGCACCCAGCCAGCAGACCCTGCACCTGGCACGGATCGAGCCACCCACCCGATGCCCCCAGCCCTCCCCCTCTTCCCGGGACCAGGCTGGCGGCTCCCGGGAGCTTGCCTGGGACCGCAAGAGGCGGGTACCCGCCTGGGCTAGTGCGGACATCGTGGACCTCGTCCACGACCTCCCCACTAGGCACAGGAAAGTGGCCGTCTAGGGCAGGAGAGCTGCCAGCCTGGCCACCCAGGGGCAGGTGTGCATGAAAATCAAGGTGGTCCAGTGAGACCCCCGACCCTGAGCCCTGAGCTTACAATGGCCGTCCTGGGTCAGACCAAAGGTCCATCTAGCCCAGTAGCCTGTCTGCCGACAGCGGACAACCCTAGGGACCCTGGAGGGGATGGACTGAAGACAGTGACCAAGCCATTTGTCTCGTGCCATCCCTCTCCAGCCTTCCACAAACCTTGGGCAGGGACACCACTCCTACCCCCTGGCTAATAGCACTCCATGGACCCAACCTCCATGACTTGATCTCACTTCCCTTTAAACTCTGTTCTAGTTCTAGCCTTCACAGCCTCCTGCAGCAAGGAGTTCCACAGGTTGACTCTTTGCTTTGTGAAGAACAACTTTCTGTTGCTAGTTTGAAGCCTGCTACCCATTCCTTTCCTTTGGTGTCCTCTAGTCCTTCTTTATGGGAACTAATGAAGAACTTTTCTGTATGCACCGTCTCCACCCAACTCCTGCTTTTAGAGACCTCTATTCTGTCCCCCCTCCGTCTCCTCTTTTCTAAGCTGAAAAGTCCCAGTCTCTTTAGCCTCTCTTCATATGGGACCTGTTCCCAACCCCTGATCATTGTAGTTGCCCTCCCCTCTCCCAGCCTCTCTCTTCCCCTCTCCCACCTCCTTTTCCCAGTCTCCCCCAGTTTTGTTCAATAAAGACAGATTCCATTTTTGAACACAATTGTCCTTTATTTTGTACATCAAGAAGAGGGGCTAGGGAAGGGTAAGTGGAAGGAGGTGAGGGAGGAATGGGGCACGAGCCCCCGATGGGGAGGACTGGGCTGGCTCTGCGGGCTTCTGGGGGTGGAAGCTCTCCTGCAGCCCCCCAATTGCCCCCTCTCCCCAGATGGCAGCCTGCGGCAAGTGCAGCCGGGCTGATGGCCGAGTGCTGTGATGTGCCCAGTGTGGGTAGTCCGGGCAATCCAAGCCAGGACTGCTTTGCAAGCGGGGCACCCCTGAGAACTGTCTGTCCGGGGTGGGGGTGGGGTCCCTTTAAGCACAGCCCTCGGCTAGCCTGAGACAGCAGCTCCACGCTTTAAGTCCTACTCTGATGCCCTGCCGGCACTGCTTCCGGCCAGCCTTAAGCCCGGTTCAGGGTCCACTCAATGTGGACATGCTAGTTCGAATTAGCAAAACGCTAATTCGAACTGGTGTTTAGTTCTAGCTGCGCTAATTCGAATTAGCTTAGTTCGAATTAACGTTGTAGTGTAGACATACCCATTGAGGTTTGGGGGGAGGCAGGACCTAGCAGGACGCCCTCCCTTCACACGCCCCCTCTACACCGAGGCAGGGGACATCTCCCCCCACCTCAGCCACACTATACACAGTACAGGAGCATGAGTGTGGTCTTGGGGCAGCTCCCACTCCCGGGGAGAACCAGACATCCTGACCATGGCCTCTGAGCAAGCACATCGGCTCTGACGGTGCAGGGCAAGGTCGTCCTCACCTCGCAGGGGGCGCTGAGTATCATCCACTGTGTCCCCAGGGAGAACTGACCACTCCCCTTCTTTCTTCACAGCAGCACCAGCTGCACGTGCAGGACGCACCACCCGGCCCGGGACAGCCTCCTGCACCCAAGGGCTCCTCCAGACCACCAGCACGCAGCAGGGGTACCGGGACCAGCACCTGGGGGGCCTACAAGCCCTGCACTGCACCCTCCAGGCCTGGATGCAGGAGGACCTGCAGCTCTGCCGGGAGCAGCTTGCCCAGGACCGTGCCATGTGCTCACACCTGCAGGCCCTGCTGCAGAGCGTGCTGCCCCGTGCTGCCCCAGCACCTGCTGCCCCCACAGCTACTGTTCCTCTTCCCACTCCTACCTCTCCCTCCTCAACCTCCTCACCCTACTCCTCAATCTCCACACCCCCCACCTCAACCTCCGCACCCTCCTCCCCACCCCCCTGGGGACGCCGAGGCAGTTGGCCCAGCGGGACCCCCACCCCTGAGTGCTGAGCTTCCCCTCCCCCTTCTTCCCCTCGCTTCCCCCTTCCAGCTCCCTCCTCCCAGTTTTCCCCTCCCCCTCCCGCCACCCTTTCCCTGGTCTCCCCAGAGGTTCATCCCCCCCCAGTTTTGCACAATAAACCCAATTCATATTTTTGAACATACGTGTGTTTTATTTGACATCAGGAAGGGGAGCTAGGGAGGGGTCAGTGAGAGAACGTGAGGGAGGAATGGGGCATGAGTCCCCAGTGGGGAGTACCGGGGAGGCTCTTAATGCTCCTCAGGGTGGATGCTCTCCTGCAGGGTCTCCTGGATACTGACAGCCCTCGCTGGACCCCCCCCCCGGATGGCAGCCTGCAGCGAGTGCAGCCAGGCTGATGGCAATGACCTCACGGGATGCACCGGCGTGCCCAGGGGCAGCTCTGGCTCCATGTGGCCAAGTGCTTTGCTGTCCCTCATCAAGGTAGACAAGGTAGCAGGGAATCCTGTGAACTGTCTGGCCAGGGTGGGGGTAGGGTCCCTTTAAGCATGGAGCTCAGTTAGCCTCAGGCAGCAGCCCCACACACTAAGTCCTAACCTGATGCCCTGCCGGCACTGGTTCCAGCCAGCCTTAACTTCGGTTCAGGGTCCACTTAGTGTGGATGTGCTATTTCGAAATAGCAAAACACTATTTCGAAATAGTTTTTCTTTATAGATGCGTTATTTCGAATTATCTTATTTCGAATTAACTATTTTGAAATAAGATAATTCGAAATAGTGCTGTAGTGTAGACATACCCTTAGAGACATACTAGGGATGTTAAAGATTAGTCGACTATCCGATAAGCATTTGCTTATCGGATAGTCTTTTGACTAGTTGACCAGTTGATTCTCCCCCCCTTGCTGCCTCTATTGGATAGAGGCAGCAAAGTGGGGGGGGGGGGAGAGGTACTTCAAAGTGTCAGTGCTGCACAGCTTTGAAACCCCAAGGCGGCATTTCAAAGGGGCAGCTGCTGTGGAGCCTGGGGACATTTCCTCAGAACCCAGCTGACCCCGGTATCCATGGCAGCTGCCCCTTTGAGATGCCTCCTCTGCACATTTCAAAGTGGCAGTGGAGCCCGGGGTCAGTGGGGGGCTCCCCAGCTGATCCCGGGCTCCACGCGGCATTTCCCCAGAACCCAGGACTTTTCCCCAGAACCCGCTGGGGACTCTTGTACATTTCAAAGCAGGCACACCGCGTGCAGCCCGGAGTCAGCGGGACTTCCCACTAGCCCTGGGCTGTAGACAGAGTTCCGCATTCCTCTGGGGCTCTTGTACATTTCAAAGGAGGAATGCAGAAGTGCCTATTGACTAGTCGATGGAAATTCCGTTGACTAGTCAATTAACATGCATTTTAACATCCTTAAGACATACTACAAGGAATTTTTTAAAAGGTCTTTTATATTTTACAGTTTGAGTCTAAGATTGAACTTTAGATACAGAAATTAAAATATCAAAAAACATTTCCTGGACAGAGTGTACCTCTTTGTATTCAGAGTTGGAGATATTATAGTAATAAAACTGTCAGATGAGGTTATAGCCATGGAATATTTGAAATGGGTTTATTTTCAATATGTGTGTGACGGACCTCCCCCTCCCCCCCATGCTTTATGAACTGGACTCATGGACATGAATATACATAACTCAAAGGTGGTTTGAGCGAATTATTTCATGTAACCCATCGATCTTCATGTCATGACCTGATGGTTCTGTTTATCTTACTCTGTTGTATGCATCATGTGTGTGTGTAAAATTAGACACAGGGAGCGGGGAATACTTGGTGAGTTTCAAATGTATGAAGGGGAAACATGGAAGGTGTTTCCTGCAACTTCTAGATGAGCCACTGTTAAACAATCTTTTGCCCTTCAGTCTGAGCAGTGGTTGGTAGGGAAGGGCCTCAACTCCTTAACAAAAGGAATAGGAAAGCAGAGGCCTGGGTCTCTTGGCTGGGCTGCACCTGAAGGAAGGAGCCTGAGGCCCCAGGGTGGGGAGACAGCCCTGGTTTGGAGGGGCAGCCGGAAAAGAGGTTTTAGGGTGAGTTTGATTGTTTGCACTGAGGTTTCAGTGTAGAATTTGCCAAGCGGTTTTGTTTCTTTTGATTTGTAACTTACTTTGCTCTGCCTGTTCTCACTTATTACTACTTAAATCCTACTGCTTCCACTTAATAAAACCATTTTTATTTTCTATCAAACCCAGTGTAAGCGATTGTTACCTGGGGGGGCAACCAGCGTGCACATTCCCCCTTTCCTTGCTAAAGGGGGCTTACCTAATTCTTTGGGGTTTGATCCCATCTGGGGAGTGCTCTCTCAGGAAGCTGGGCCCTAAACTGCACTCTCCTTGGACCTGAAGAGGTTCAGTGTCTGTACTGCTTCTCAGTGAGGACAGGGACCTCAGCTCAGGGCCTTGGCTGGGGGAGACCAGGGAGCTGGCCCAGCAGGACCGGGCGGTGAGGAGCCCCAGAGACCAGGAAGGTGAGTGGCAGGGGCCGTGTCAGCATCCCCGGAGGCACCCCTGAGGGGTCATCTGTGACCACACCCTGTCACAATGGCTACGTCTACACTGGCCCCTTTTCCGAAAGGGGCATGTTAATTTCAGAGATCGTAATAGGGAAATCCGCGGGGGATTTAAATATCCCCCGCGGCATTTAAATAAAAATGTCCGCCGCTTTTTTCCGGCTTTTAGAAAAGCCGGAAAAGAGCGTCTACACTGGCCCCGATCCTCCGGAAAAAGCGCCCTTTTCCGGAGGCTCTTATTCCTACTTCAAAGTAGGAATAAGATCCTCCGGAAAAGGGTGCTTTTTCCAGAGGATTGGGGCCAGTGTAGACGTTCTTTTCCGGCTTTTCTAAAAGCCGGAAAAAAGCGGCGGACATTTTTATTTAAATGCCGCGGGGGATATTTAAATCCCCCGCGGATTTCCCTATTACGATCTCTGAAATTAACATGCCCCTTCCGGAAAAGGGGCCAATGTAGACAAGCCCAAGGTGTTTGTGATTTTACCATCCCAATCTTACCTCCAGTGCTTGTGTATACTGCTTTTGTTTCTATAAATTTACTCTCTCACAGCTAACACACACTAAATATTTTTTAATTCTGAAGAGGCGTACCCCACACCCTGACTTTCATCAATATGCGCCTTCTCACATGTTAGTCAGATGTCCCTCACCCAGATGTCCTGTTGTTACCTCTGTGAATATTCAGAATCACAAACTGTACTCTCTAACCTCTAGTGACAATATTTGCCTCCCCCTTCAGAAGCTTATGCATCCCATGCCACCACTCCCAGCTTGCACTGCTCTGTACAGGCTGAACCTCTCTAGTCTGGCACCATCTGTGGTCCAGCATTTTAGTTAGCCAGATGTTCACTTATCATGTGGCCAAGTTTCTCGTGGTCCCATAAAGTTTATTTACAGACACCAATCCTGGCGCTCAGAGTTCTGTGCTGTTATTTAGCTCGAATTTGCCCCTAAATGTCTTCTAAGAGCCCAGTAAGCAGTGGAAGTGTTGGTAATGCTGCTAGACAATATTGACCTCCCGCGGTCTGGCAATTCTCTGGTTTGGTAGCAGTCAGGTTCCAAGGGTGCTGGACTAGAGGGGTTCAACCTGTAGTCGCTGCCTGACATTTGAGAGAGAGTAAAATCTACCTTCAAATAGTTTTAAGTGCCATTTTACAAAGTGTGTGTGTGTTTTTCCATGTTTTTTGGGGGGAAAGGCAGTGGAAGAGGGGCTGTAGGATGAGGCTCTTCAATCCTTTTCCTTCATTTCCTGTTAAATTCAGGACCTGAGATTGTATCCTTTAGGAAATCTTGTATTGTGACTGAAGAGCTTAACCAGCTCTCCTGACTCCCCACCATAAGCCACAACTATTTTGGTTCTCTAAGCTTAATCACAAGCAGCAACTAAGCAAATACTCACAAATATAACAACATGCAGGGCTTACAAATGACTTAAATTTGCAGTATACTAGTTAAATTTATCAGCAATAAATCTGGATATAAGCCTACCTCATCTGTCATCCGAGTCTCCTTTCTGCTATTCTCCTAGGTTTTTTTTGGTAAATGAAACAGCATTTTTTCTACTTTCTCTGCAAGAGAATAGCTTTAACAAGCTTCTTTGGCCTCCCTCTCCTATCTACCTTCTTCTCCAGTGTCTCCTTCAGTTGTCAATGTCTCCTCCTAATGGCGCACACAACACAAAGTTAATTGGATTTATAAAATTCTCATTGTCACTTATCTAAAGATACCCCTTAAACCTCATTTCCTCTGAGTACACATTAACACAGCAACATTCCTCTATTTGCTCACAATCCTTAGTTTGTGGTCATCCCCAACTCACTCCCTCACCCCTGCCCACAACACAGTATACTGTTTATTCCCAAATTGTGTATTTCACCAAATGCTGGCAGTTGAATGTACAATAGCTTTCCAGAATTGGAGATAGCAACAGTATCCTATGACTATGCATCAATTTACAGTCACTATAGGCTTCCACCCAATGAGCTCTCTAAATTCATAGAAATATGAAAAGAAACAATACGTTGAAAGACATAGGTGGATCTGTCTGAACAGATGTCACACAAATTACTCTGTCACACCCACAGAGAGCAAATAGAACTAGATACATACGTCCCCTCATCTGTGGTATTGTAAATGCAAGGCACTAAAATTATTTTTCCTCAACAAATTAAAATGGATAAATATCTCCTGAAGTATTGCAGATGTGACTGATCAGTGCTAGGAATTTGCTGAAGTGTTCCCTTCCTCCCTAGTCCTTTAAAAATAGTCACAGTTTCTGCTCACCTACTCAGATAGTAAGATCTTATAATCTGCCAACTCAAAAGCAAGATTTATTTCCCCTTGGTCGCTCTCTGGACAGTTACTAATCAACAGTAGGCAAATTAAACAGATTTCTTTCTACTGAGATGAGGGTTTTAGGAAGATATTCAGAAATATTTGACAAAGACAAATCTACACTGATCAAAGAAAGCAACTTATTAGTTTAGTCACCTAATATCTATAAAACCCAATAGTGAAAAATTGACGTGCTCCATTTCAAAATGACAGTGTTTAACACCACCAGAGCAGATTTCATTATGAACTAAGGGCATGTCTAAACTACATTCCTCTTTCGAAAGAGGAATGTAAATGAAGTGCAGGATATTTAAATCCGTGCCTCATTTACATTCCTCTTTCGAAAGAGGAATGTAGTTTAGATGTGCCCTAAGTTGTACAGCTGCTTAATGAATCTCCTCCCCAACAATTAAGTTACTTAATACAATAAAACAAGTTACTCAGAAAAGAATACAATGTTATTTCTAAGCAGTCTTTGGTTTCACTAAAGAATGAAGATCTTAAAACAAGGAATATAAAGCAGTAAAATACAACCTTCAAAAAAAGCATTAATTAAATAGTTAAAATCCACAGCATAAACAAGGATTAAAGAACATTGCAGCAAGGTTATCCCAGGTCATCTCAATCCTGCCTGTTGGCTGATGTTGCACTAAAATAGTTTGAGATAAGAATTTTATACTGCGGTATAGGCCATCTTAACACTGCTAATAATAGTGGGAGGAAAGCTGTTATTCCCCCCCCCCCCCCCCCCCCAATGCCTAGTTCAAGTTTAAGCTTAAACTTCTAAGCTGAATGTGATTGACAAAACAGGAAAAAGCTAGCAACACTGGGCAGGGGGTTGGACTTGATGGCCTCCTGAGGTCTCTTCCAGCCCTAGGATTCTATGAACTTTTAATCATGAACAAGTCTCCAGATAGATTTGAAGCTGATAAGCACTTCCTTGGTTTTTATTACCAGACACTCAATAGATGAGTTTGGGGGACAGGGGGAATCTCAATATAGAACATTCTGAAACATGACCACATCTTTTGTAACCTGAAATATAATTAGGTTATTTTATTAGGCAGAAAAATGCCACATTTAAAAATCTTTTTTTAAAATAAGCAACCCAGCTTTCAAATACCAGTTCAACTTATCAGTATGTTACATGTGCACTGAATGATTACTGAAGCTATTATTCTACACAATTCATAGATACTTCTTGCATTATACCTGCATATAATCAGTCAGTACTTGGAATAAAAAGCCATAGTCTTCCAATAACTCCCTTCAGAAACACAATTAATACATGCTTAGACAAATACAAGTGTAGTGGGGCCTATTTGAAATCCCGCCCACATCTAAAAGCCCCTCCCTCAGCCTTGCGGGAGGGATGACTGGACCTGGGGTTCAACTAATTCCTTGGGACAAATGATAAAAAACTAGATCAAGTGGTGCGGGTCAAAGGGTTAAAACAAGGGAACCGGAAATAGGCCCCACAGTCGCAGAGCACCCCCTTGTCCAGCATCCTCCTCCTGTTGCTGTATATGGCAGCTTTCGCCAGGGCCAGGAGGAGGATGAACCAGACAGGGACACCGAGCAGAGAACCCCGGACAGCGCCCACTGCCCCTCAAAGCTGTCGATGGAGCCAGTGGACGCCGCCCAGAGGAACTCTGCCTGGATACATGAGACCAGGAAGGAACATAAAAAGGCTCCATGGTCGCAGAGAACCCCCTCGTCCAGCATCCTCCTCCTGGTGCTGTATATAGCAGCTTTTGCCAGAGCCAGCAGGAGGTTGACAAGGAGGTCTTGTGACTTTGTGGGGCCACGGATTGGGTGTGCATAAATAAAAAGGTGAGGGGAAAAGTGCAGCCAGAACCTCAATAAGAGGTTCTGGAGGAGCCAGAATAGGGACTGCAACCTGGCGCGTTTAAGGTAGGCGTGTGCCAGGTTTTCCCCCATGCCTCAGAAAGGACAGGTGTCTGGGATGGGGTGAACCGCCAACTAATGAAGGAGCCAACAACTAATGTCTCTGATGGGCCGCAGAATTAAGGTGGCATACACACTGGCCCATCGGGGTTCCCCACCCTCTACAGATCTCAGGTAGTCCCACCTCTTGGTGTTGGGGCGGGACACAAGGGTGAGGAAATGTATCATATGGAGCATGAGCATGTACAGGTGTTCCCTAGGTGCGGTTCGAAAGCAGACCGGCTGCAGGTCCTACAGCCAGCTGGGGGTCCAGGGGTGGGGAGGCCAGAGCGGGGGGTGCAGTGGAACAGGGAACTGATAACAAGGGACGGAGAATTTGCAGGCAGTGGGGGGGCGGGGCGTACCCTCTCGCAGGGACTGCTGCAGGAAGTTGAGAATGGGCTGCGACAAAGCCGCCTTCACCTCCTGGAGTAGGCGCAGGGGGGTTCGAGGGGTGGAGAGCCCCATGCGCCGAGCGAGCGCTCGGGGATGCACCCAGTCCCCCCTGTCGCAGTCCAGGAGGTCCCCGACCATGGTGGTTTCTGCCAGGATCAGCCTCCGGCGCACCGAGGGAGACTCCGCCACCTGCACGCACAAGGCTGGATTGTGGAGCAGGGGCTCCGCGAGGAGGTCTGCTCCCTCGGAGGCCACAACAGACCTGGTCACTGAGAACAGCTTCCAGGTCTGGAGGAGGTCCTGGTAGAATTCCGGCAGCTCTGAGAGGTCTCGCGGAAGACCCCTCGGGTGGATAAAAAAGAGCTGCCGGTCGTATCGGAGCCCTCGGAGGCGGCGGAGGAAAGCGCGCGCCAAGGTGCCCCATGCCGGACTACCTGCACTAAAGAGGAGTCTCTGCAGGGCCTGGAGGCGGAAGGTCCGGACCTGGCTGTGCACGCAGACCAGGCCCTGGCCCCCCTCCTCCAGGGGGAGAAACAGGACCCCTGCAGAGACCCAGAGCAGTCCTGGCCAAAAGAACTCCAGGGCTATCCTCTGGAGTCTGGCCAGGATCTCCGGGGCTGGGCTCAGGGTGTCGAGCCGGTGCCAGAGCATGGACAGGACCAGCTGATTTAGCACCAGTACCCTCCCGCGGAGGGAGAGACACTGGAGCAGTCCTGTCCATCTCCGCAGCCGCTCACCCACCCTGGCCTCCAAACCTTGCGGCTACGTCTACACTGGCATGATTTTCCGGAAATGCTTTTAACGGAAAAGTTTTCCGTTAAAAGCATTTTTGGAAAAGCGCATCTAGATTGGCCATGGACGCTTTTCCGCAAAAAAGCCCCGATCGCCATTTTCGCGATCGGGGCTTTTTTGCGGAAAACAAATCTCTGCTGTCTACACTGGCCCTTTTGCGCAGAAGTTTTTCGGAAAAAGACTTTTGCCCGAACGGGAGCAGCACAGTATCTCATGTAAGATTGTCAGTGCTTTTGCGGAAATTCAAGCGGCCAGTGTAGACAGCTGGCAAGTTTTTCCGCAAAAGCAGATGATTTTGCGGAAAAACTTGCTAGTCTAGACACAGCCCGCCAGTTCTCTGGCGGAGAAGGATACGTGGCGGACAGAAAAACGCCCAGATAGTGCAGTGGACCCGCACTCCACCTGATGGCCTGAAACATGGGTGGGAGAGAGCCTGCCTGCCACCCGTCCCCGACCACCAGGCCAGAGCGCTTGACCCAGTTGACCTGGGCGGAGGAGGCTGCCAAGTAGACGGCTTGGCAGGCCTCCACCTGCTCCAAATCGCCTGGGTCCTGGACCACGAGGAGCACGTCATCGGCGTAGGACCAGACGCAAACTCAGCTCTCAGAGCACCAACCCCATCAACCTCCACCAGAGGAGACACAGGAAGGGCTCAATTGCCAGGGCGTACAGTTATCCCAACAGCAGACACCCCTGATGTACTCCGCGCCCGAAGCTGACCGGCTCCATCAGGGTCCAGTTGAGCCTGACCAAACACTCCGTGAGGGTGTACAGCACCTGGAGAAAACCCACAAAATGGGGCCCGAAGCCGAAGGCCTGCAGAGTGCCCAGGAGATATCCGTGGCCCATCCTTTTGAACGCCTTCTTCTGGTCCAGGGACAGGAGAGCGAACGACAGACCGTCCCTACACCCGAGCTCCAAGAGATCCCGGACCAAGTACAGATTATCAAAGATGCTTCGGACCGGGACGGTGTAGGTCTGGTCGGGATGGATTACGTCCACCAGCATGGACCGCAGTCGCAGCGAGATGGCTTTTGCTACGACCTTATAGTCCGTGCTGAGGAGCGAGACGGGACGCCAGTTCCTAAGGTTGCGGAGGTCCCCCTTCTTCGGCAGCAAGGCGAGCATGGCTCGCCTGCACAACAGAGGGAGGACCCCGCTCTCCAAGGACTCGGCCCACATGGTGACGATGTCTGGGCTGAGGACGCTCCAGAACATGCAGTAGAACTCCACGGTCAGCCCGTCCATGCCTGGGGTTTTATTGGTGGGCATGAGACGAAGGGCTTCCGAGAACTCGGCCAGAGTGAGAGGCAGCTCCAGCCCATCTTGGTCACCCGCGCTGACCATCGGGAGCTCGGTCCAGAGCACCCTGCAGGCATCGGCTTCGGTCGGATCCGTGGAGAACAAACTGGCATAGAAGGCCCTGGCCCTTCCACGCATCTCCTCCGGATTCGTGAGGGGGGTGCCGTCCTCTGCCAGGAGGCAGGTAATGTGCCTTTTAGACCCTGTGATGGGGCATGGGGCTCAGCAGCTACTGAGTCCATGAAGCCCTGTACTCCCCAGGGGCCGGCGGAAGCGTTGGCCACCGAGCACGCCACGACGCAGCTGTCCTGCGTGGCCTGCTCCGCAGCCGCCCTTGCGGTCACGGGAGAGGAAGCGCAGGGGGCTGGCACAACGCACCGTGCGTCGGGGGCGGGGTCACATCACGCCAGATGTGACAGCGCCGATGCGCCAATGCAAATGGCGGCCTGGGGCCGCAGAGAAGGGAGAGAGGAAGGGAGACAGAGGACCGCAGGGGGAGCATGGTCGAGAGTCGGCTGCATGCCAAGAAGCCCGAGGAGCCACGAGGAGAGTTGAGGACCAACACCCGATGGTTGGGCGGTGGACCATAGAAGAAACCAGGTGGAGGGAAGGAAGTGACCCAGGATGGGGTAAGGAAATCACCGAATTCCTCCCGAGGGTTGGTGAGTTCCGGGGAACAACCCCACCAACCAGGCAGTGGAGCCTGTCCCCTGCCTTTAGGGTCCTGGGTCGGGACCTGGAGAGAGGGCGGGACCAGGTCCCTCTTCCACTCTGCCAGTGCACGGGGCTAGCAGAATGGCCCGTCTAGGCCAATAAGCCCCAGTTGTCGAATGTAAGGCAAAGGTTAACCGAGACAAAGACTCATTCAGGAATCGGGGAACACTTGGGTGTTGGGGGTGGAGCGCTAATAGGACCCCGATGATGATGTGGGTGTAAGCCTGAGGGGAACCTACACCGTAACAGACCCCCCTCTTTTTCTCCAGGGCATAGAAGAGGGAGCCGTGATCCATCTCCCAGAGGAGATGGCTGCGGGATCGAACAAAGTCTACCCGGGCCCGAAGGTTGTCAAGGGCCCGGAGTTCCTCCTGCTTCTCCCAGTACGCCTCGTGTAGGGGTGGATCCTCGGGGTTGGATACCAGGCTTCAAGACAGCCTGCTCCAGCTGCTCTATCGCCACATCCCTCCGCCGGCTGGCACCCCGGGAGTAGTCACGGCAGAAGAGCTGGGCGCACACCTTCCCCATGTCTCACCATCTCTGCGCCAAGGGAAAGGCGGGACGCTGCCCCCGCCAAGCCAGCCAGAACTCCCGGAAGGACGTCACGAAGCCCACGTCCTCCAGCAGGCTATTATTGAAGTGGCAATAGGCCGGCCCCAGCCTCTCCACACTGAGAGGGGATTTCACAGCCATCAAATGGTGATCCATGAATGGGGCCAGCTGCACGCTGGAGGAGTGGGCTCGTGCCAGATGGAATCTGGAAAGGTAAATGCGATCCAACCGGGAGTGGCTCGACCGATCGTCCCCCCACCTGGACGTAGGTGAAGGTGGTATTGTCGTCCAGATGTTGGTCACGCCAGACGTCCACCAGGGAGTGATGGTCCACAATCTCCCTGAGGACTCCTGCCTCGGCCTGGCAGTTCTTAACTCCTGTACGGTCCCGGTCCTTGAGGGTGGTGTTGAAGTCCCCGCCCAAGACCAGACATTCGCAAGGATCCAGGGTGCCGAGGAAGGTGGCCACCCGCCGATAAAAGGTGACCCGGTCCCGGCCCATGTTCATGGCGTAGATGTTGACCAAGTTCAACATCAGCCCCTCCACGCAGGCCCGGACGTGCAGCAGGCGGCCCGGAATGACCTCAGCAACACCCAGCACCTCGGGCCGTAAGGCAGGGGAGAACAGGGTGACCATCCCAGCCAAGCGAGCGCTGAGGTGGCTGAAAAACACCCCGTCCCCCCACTCCAGCCGCCAGCCAGCCTCAATGGCTGGAGTCGTGTGGGTCTCCTGCAGGAAAACCACCGAGTACCTCCCCCCCGCCGAAGGAAGGAGAGCACCCGGCTCCTGAGGAGACCCGCCCTACAGCCCCGGGCGTTTAATGTCGCAATGGTGGAATATTTCATTGTGAGGGCTGGGGTGGATCCTCGCGGGCAGGGTAATTGTTGGCCTCCCACAGGCCACGCAACAGGCCACTCCCCGAACCAAAGGTCAGGAAAGCGTCACAAAATTTGCAGGTCTGGCGGTAGGCCACGATGTCCTGCCTCTTGGTCTCTCTTCCCTCCTGCAAGAGGGCTCGTGTGGCCTGAAGGATTAAGTGAAAGTCCCCCCGAGCACTGAAGAGCTAGCTCCAACTTTCCCAGGCGGAGCTCGGCCCCCAGCGCCGAGGGGGCACCAGGCTTTTCCTCCATCTGGGCCCCTGAATGGACCTCGCAGGCCACGGAGACGGGCAAACAGGGATCCAATCCCTGGCACAGCGCAAGGAACGATGGCGCTGTGCTGCCCGTCCCCCACCCCAGCAAGGGAGGGGGCGGCAGAGGGAACAAGGCAGCCCCTAATGGACTGGGGACACGAATACCACTCCCTGAGGGCCACCTGCAGCTAGAGGGAATGCGACGGCCCCCACAGGGGTGGCAATAACAGGGGGATGGGGAGATGGTGGAGGGGGAGCGGTCATCGCGGTAGGGACGGGAGGGGGGTAGGATCGGGCCTGGATGACAGGTCAGAAGTGGAGGTGGAGACGAGGGTGATGGTGGGAGACGGGCTTGGAACGGGACTGGATTCGGGGCTGGATACGGGTTCATACAAAGGGATGGGATCGGGACCGAGGGCATGAAAGGGGATGACGGGAGGGTCGGGACAGGGAGGGGGACCGGAGATTTGGACAGGGGCTAAGGGAAGGTCCCCCAGGTCTAGGCCACCAGGCTGCGGCACCTCCCGAACAGGGTTGGGGACTGGAGGGGCAGAGGTGGGGAGGGGTCCTGCACCGACGCCGGGCGCAGGTGGCTGGGCAGAGCGTATCTCTGCAGCCACGACGTCAGCTAGAGTGTTGTTTGCTGGGCCCCCAAGAGGGAGGGAAGGCGGTCACCCCGCCTCAAGGGTGGAGGAGGAGGCACCCTCAAGCCTGGGGCCCGTCTGCTCGGCACCAGCCGTTGCCCCTGAGGGCTTGGCGGCCTAAGATGCAGCGCCTGAGTTGGCTGGGCCGATGGGCAACACCAGGGGCACCCCGAGAGTGAGGATGGGATCGGCCACCTGGGGCACAGGGGACGGGGGAGGAGGGAACGGAGCAGCAGAGTCGCTGCCCAGACCAAGGCCCGTTGGCAGGGGGTTGTCCTCCCACTGAGCGAGCAGGGTCAGACCCAGGGCCTCAATCTCCTCCAAGATGGAGCTGATCTCCATCCCCATGGCCCCAGAGTTCTCCCTGCCGGCCGCCGAGGCAACAATTACCTTGGCAGTGATGACGAGTGGCACGGATGGTACAGGGGCCGGGGGAGCTCCACCCGAGGCCTCCTCAGGAATGGGCTCCACAGGGGGGACAGCGCCATCCCCCCTCGCTGTCACGGCTTCCTCGGTGGGCACCTCCTGCTGGCGCTCATCAAGGGCGATCTTGACAGCGCTGGCCCCCCTTGGTATTTTTCAGAGGGGAGCCTTCCAACCCTCCTCGTTGGAGGGGGGAGATTGAGCCCGCAAACCGCGGGCTCAGTGCTTCCCCCGGACGAGCTTCCAGCCCTCCAAGGCGGAGGGCTGGTCAGCAGGGGCAAGGCCAGGGGGCACAGATGGTTTTCTAGGGGATCGGGGAGGCAAGGGAGGGAGAGGGGGGGTAGGGAAACCTCCCCCTGAGCTGAGCCCTCGCCAGGCAGCGACCGTGCCACCGTCTCCTTCTCGGGCGCTGCTAAGTTGGAATTTATGGAGGCGGGGTTCGCCTCCTCGCTTGGCCATGCTGGGGGGGAGGGGCACCTCCGGAGCCCGAGCAGAGCCGTTGGTCAGAGGAGAGGCCGCCACGGAGGCTGGACTACCAGGGGGGCCGGCGGTGTTGGGGCTGGCACCCTCTCGGGCCCCGGGGGGTCCAGATGCCTCCTCCGACCGGGCCAGGGGGCAGCCCCTCCAAATGTGCCCTGTCACCGGCAGAGGAAGCACCGGGTCTCCCCCGTGGAGTAGTGGACCCGGTAGAGGGCCCCCTGGTAGGGCACTGTGACAGGGTGCCACGACCCCGCACTTTAAAGCTCCCCGCGCCTGCCCTATACGGGCGACGGCGAACTGGGGTGAGTGCATGCGCGGCGTGCTCAGACGCCGCCAAACAGCTGGGGGGAGGACGTCCGAGCGTCACATGACGCCACGTCCCCCACGCATTACATTCACCGGCAGCAGCTCGGCAAAGCAGGGAAGGGACGTAAGGGGATGTGGGGAGCGGGACGTGCAGGAAGGAGGCGGGGTCTGGAGGAAAGACTTGGGAGGAAGGCGTCAGCCGGGGGTGAGGCAAGAAGCCAAGCCCAAACACGGGTGATTCAAAAAGGAGGCGAGAAAGCAGGCAGGCGCGGAGAGAAAGACGGGGCACAAGAGGCCTGAACATTAGGTAAGGGGGGGTATGTCTACACTGCCACCCTAGTTTGAACTAGGGAGGCTAATGTAGGCATTCGAAGTTGCAAATGAAGCCCGGGATTTAAATATCCTGGGCTTCATTTGCATCTTGCCGGGCGCCGCCTTTTTTAAATCCCTGTTAGCGTGGACTCCGTGCCCGCGGCTACACGTGGCACGGAGTAGGTAGTTCAAATTAGGCTTTCTAATTCGAACTACTGGTACACCTCGTTCTAAATCCCGGGCTTCATTTGCAACTTCGAATGCCTACATTAGCCACCCTAGTTCGAACTAGGGTGGCAGTGTAAACATACCCAGGGAGAGGAAGGAGCCCAGGGTAGGGCAGTTGGAATGCCCACGGGCTGCTGTGTTTTGGCGGAAAGCCCCACCAGCTGGACCGGACCCAGATAGGTCTGCGTCCTTAGAGCCCTGGGCTGCGATCCATGAGTGAGGGCGGGCCCGGACCCCCCTCTCCCCATCGCCATAGATGGCATTGCCAGTTGGTTCCCCGAATGGGGTAGACTGATGCAGAAGCAGGGAAAGGAAAAAGGGAATTTGTGTACAGCCATCTCCCGGTTTATTAGCAATAGAGCAGGACTCAGGCTAACCCTGGGGCCTAACAACGCGAGAACTTGGCGAGAGACGCTGTCTTCGCTTCTCTCTCAAAGATAAAGATGGAATACTGACTCTAACGGGGACCTTGAGATAAGGTAGCATCTCAAGGGAATTGTGTGGGCAGAGAGAGATAACCGTTAGCTGTTGTTGTATGTAACAGGAAAGTATATATACTTGTCTTTCATTGCTTGTATTTTGAAGATCTGTCTAAGGAACAGGGGGCACCTCCCCCCCATCTGACTGCAGTCTTCCCTTGCAATTGCTTGAAAAATAAACTGTTTCTGACTTGTTGCTTACCAAACGCAAAGTGAGGACTTTGTTTTCTTCCACACTGACCACAGGGGAAAACTGAGGAAAGCTATGAAGACTGTAAAGGCACTTGCGCGGGTTAAAACACGGGACTGTAGGGTGAGGGGTACAAACAGGGACACAGGGTGGCAAGAAACTGTTACAGGCACCATGAAGGACCCCTCTAGCACCACCCCGCCATACGCCACCAGTATCATTTGCAGCTGTACCTGCGATGGAAGGACAAGACGTGGCGGAGGGCAGGGTCCTTACAGCCCAGCGGGAGAGGGCTGATGGTAGAAATTGGCCTCCCCAGGGTGGAGAGGGCAGGCAACAGGGCAACATTAGGGAGGAAGGGCGGGACGGAGGTGAGGACCACCCGTACGCCCAGGTCCTCCAGCGGCGCGAGGGGAACGTGCACGCCCCCCACCGCCAGGCCCCTCTCCACCATCTCCTGGGCAGCGGCCTCCGAGGCAAGGAAGAACACCGCCTTGCCGTACATTTTGGAGGCCGCCACCACGGCCGAGCCCTCCACCACCCTCGCCATCGCCCGCACGTATGTTTCAACGTGGGGCGAGGCGGCAACCAGGAGGCAGCGGACACCATGCCTCCTCGTCAGTGTGGGGAAGGGGCCCCAGACACTCGGAATGGAGCTGGAGGCAGCGGTCGGGGCAGATGACACAGCAGCACGCACGTGGGGGGGCGGCAGCGGCCACCTGGGCGCACACTCTGGGGGCTGTGGGTGGATCACCCCCACAGCTGGTGGGGGGAACAGCAGGGGAAGGAGGGGTTGCAGCGGATGGCGGGGTCGCAGCGGGCAGGGCAGCCTCAGCCACTGGAGGTTTGGCCTTGCGGGATGGGCCTTTGCCCTTCTTCTTCCCCTGGCCCTTCTTGCCGGCCGAGGTGGAAGGCTCTCCCAAGTTGGGGGGGGTGTCGGCCATGGCATTGGCGGAGCCCAAACCGGCAGTCGGGAGGTTGCCCCCCCCCGACAGCAGCAAGATGTGGGTGGTGGCAGAAGCAGTCCAGGGAGGGAAAGGCCCAGCAACGGCAGGCAGGCAGCTGCAGGAGAGAGCTGGCCAGGGAGGGCTCCCAGCAGCAGGAGCAGGAGGCAGGCCGGGCAGGGGAGAGAGGAAGAGAAGGGTGCTCTGGAAGAGAGGAGAGGAGCAGCAGCCACACCCTGCTCCTCTTTCTCTGGAGCTAGGCTCTGAGGACCACCCAGTGACTCAGAGGGGGAGGAACCCTTCCAGGAGCCATTTTGGGCCAAGCCTGACCCTGCCCAGCCACCTGACAGAAAACCAGGAGGCGGGGCCAGAGCTATAAAACCCCAGCCTGAGAATTCAGTCTGGGTTTAGCTTCTGGAGGGACTAGACAGCTGCTCAGTGTTCTCTGCATGGGAGATTGAGAACTGGCCTGGGCTGGCTTGACCTGGAAGGCAGACCTGAACCCTGGTGCTGCCCAGCGCTTAAAGATGTGCCAACATCTTGTGGAAGCAAAGGGATTTGTATGCAGCCATTTCAAGTTTGGTTAGCCTAACTCATGCTAACTCTGAGACCTAACAATGCAAGAGCTGCTGTTTTTTGCCTCTTGCCTCTCTTTTGTGCTTGAGATAAGGATAGAATACTGACTCTAGTGAAGACCTTGAGATAAGGTGGTGTCTGAAGGGAATTGTTATGGGAAGGGGAATACTTGTTTATTGTTATTCTATATAATGGACAGTGTGTGTGTATATATATATATATATATATGCTTCTAATTGTTTTGTATTTGACGATCTGCCTAGCAGCAGCTTCTTCCCTTGCAATATTGCTCGAATAAACTGTCTCTGACTACTTGTTGCTCACAAATGCAGAGTGAAGGCTTGTTTTCTTCCACAATCTCTAGCTGTACTTGACCCAGACGATCAGCCTGTACACCTGCACCAGCCTACACCCAGAGCCTGGCTAGAACTGCTGGGCCTGCAAGGGCCAGAGGACTAGACTGAACCCTCCGCCATGCCTGACTCTGAGGACCGGTTAGGGTCGCTGGACCTGCAAGCAGCTGAGGACTGGTCTGGACCATCTGGAGCCCAGCTGGATGTGAGCCCCCCTAACTCCCCAAGTGACTGGTTGGAAGCCCAGGTATGTGCAGAGGGGGAGAGGAAGTGGCCCAGGGAGCAATACTGACAGTTAAACACCCGGGTCAGCCTGTTTTGGGCTGGAGTCCGCACTGACCCAGCAGCAGGCTGTATTGCTGCTTCCTGGGCCAGGGTGCAGTGGAGTGGGCGGGCCTGTGTTCTGCCCCCCTGCCCCTGCCACCCACCTAGTGGGTGCCAGTCTCCCCATCTCTGCTACAGCAGGTGAGCAACCTGCACCCCTTCTGAACAAGGAGACCTAAACCTTTTGCTACTGCTCATGGTTGGCCTGCCTGAAATAAGGCTGGGGCTACTGGACACTTACACTGACTGTGTTTGCTGGTCCACCCTGAACCAAGGCTGGGCTTCTATACTAGCTGTGGATGTTTGCTGCCCTGCCCTGAGCCAGGACCCATTACTGTGTATTTTTTTTGCCCCTGCCTGAGACAAGGTCGGGGACACTGAATTCTCATTTAGAACTGTGGTGTCCACTGCCTTGCCCTGCCCTAGGGACAGGGCTTCTCAACTGACTCGTTCCAGGTGGGCGACCAGTAAACAAGGCTGGGCTCATTGGACTGGTGACTTGGGGGTTTGCTTTAAGGGACCACAGTAGTGGGGTGGAGTGGCCACCCACTGACCCGGAGGCCTAACTGGCTTACAACAAGCAAGAAAACCTAGATTAATTTCTCCTGGACCATCCTGTAAAATTCACAATGCACAGTATTTGTACCCACACGTAGTCTGCTGTAGCTTAATACCAAGAGAACCGTAGCCCTTCCTTCCCTAAGCACAAAAAGCTGGGGGGGCATGATCTGGTCCAGCATTCAGTGTCTAGAGTAGCTGGTACTTAGATGCTTCAGTGGAAAGTTTGAGAATTTCTGAAATGTACAAATATGAAAGTTTTATTCCCCTAATCTAGAGGAGCTGCTTGCCATCTTGAAGCAAGAGTTTCTCTCTTTATAGTTTACTAATTCCCTTTTATCCCCTAGATTGGGGTCAGCAATCTTTCTGAAGTGGGGTGCCAAGATTTATCCCTCGTGCCCTGGGCCATGCTGCTCTCCGGGGGGGGGGGGCGGGCTCTCCACCACATACCCCATGGACCTCTTGTGTTAATGCAAACCTTTCTGCAGACTACCAGTTGCTAATGGAAAGTCACCGTTAATTACATAATTATGCCGGAGCAATTTTGCTAGTGCTGCAGCTGGGGACAACTGTTTAATTTAAATTATTAACCAGAATAAATGTTTTAACTCTTATGTTAGTTTAATCCAGTGGTCCCCAACCTTTCAAGGTTGTCGGGCGCCAGGGGGCGTGGCAGTTCGCCCGCCGGACGCCAGGGGGCAGGGACACTTGCGCCCTGGGGGCGGCCCCCCCCATAGCCGCGCGCCCGGGGGCGGCCCCCCCTGCCAGCGCTGCGCGCCCAGGGCCGGCGCTCCCCCCGCCATGCGCCGGCGCTCCCCCCGCCAGCGCCGCGCGCCCGGGGCCGGCGCTCCCCCCGCCATGCGCCCGGTGCCAGGCCAGCCCCGAGCACCTGGTGGGCGCATGGAAATGCCCCCGCGGGCGCCATGGCACCCGTGGGCACCGTGTTGGGGACCATGGGTTTAATCAAACTGCAGAAGACATTATGTCCAACACAAACGGTTTCAATGTTTTCTTTCTTTATGGCAGGGGTGGGGAACCTTTTTTGGGGTCAGGGGTCACTGACCCACAGAAAAAAATCAATTGGGCACCACACAAGTGAGAAGCAAAAGAACTCCTCCCAAACCCCCAACCCTCACTGAGGTGGCCCCCAACTGAGACACCTCACTCCTCTGGTGCTCCAGCCCCACGGGGTGAGGGGAAGGGACAGGGAGGACTGAGGTTCAGGGTTGCCCAATAGGCCAGATTTACTTTTCTGGGGTTCCAGAGTTAGTGGATTTTGTGGACCCCTTTAGGCTCTGGGGTGGGGACAAAAATGAAGGGTTCAATGTGCAGGACAGGGCTGCCAGTGAGTGGGAGGAGGGGTGCAGGATGGGGGGAGGAGGGCAGGGTCTGGAAGGGAGTTTGGTGGTAGGAGAGGGTGGGGGTATGACGGAGTATGGGGGTGGGAGGGGGTTGGGGGTGTAACGCAGAACAGGTGAGAGGGTGAGAATGCAGCAAAATAGCTAGCTGGAGAGGGAGGCAAAGAAGTGGGGAGTAAAGGAAAGTACAGCTTCTGCAAGGTAAAATTGTACCCCTTCTCACATTTTCCCTCAGCTACATGATCTCCCCCCCCCCCCCATCATCCCATGCCCCTCAGTGCAACTCCTGCCCCTGCATCCGCCTTCACCCACCTTCCTGCCCCCACATCCCAGTGCACTCACTGGCAGGGCAGCAGCTCTGGGAAGAGGAGGGAGGGGGGCAGGGACAGAGTCTCTTCCCTGTCTGGCCCAGCCCTTTGCCTGCAGGCTGTGGCTCCAGGGCTGGGACAGGCAGAGCTGGGGGCTGCCCAGGGCTGGCTCCAGCCCAGCTAGGCACAGTGGGATGCTGGGGAAGGGGCTTCCTGCACACTGCGGCGCACCACATGTGACCAGCCACCCAGCCTGGGCTAGGGTTGCCAGATGGTCGAAACAAAAATACCGAACATGCCCCCCCCCCCCCCCCAAAATGGGAAAAAATTCTGTTGGAGAAAAAAGGAGGGGGGGGGAACAAAAAAAAGGACTCCAAATAAGCCCCAAAATTTTTTTAAAATAAAACAGCATTAAAACAGCATGTCCCCTTTAAGAGAGTGCAGGGATAGGAACATGGGAGAAGTTGAGCACTAAGACCCAGGGGAAAGCATTGCTTCCCCTGTCTTTTGGCCGGCAGCCATTTTGTGCCAGCAGCCTTGGGGAACCAGGTAAGCATGGGGGCTGTGGTCAGGGAGCTGGGGGTGTTGGGAGCCGGGGTGGGGCTTGGGGGAGGCTGGGCGCTGAGTATTTGTAGGGTTGCCAGATGTCCGGCATTTTTGCCTCCTGGCCGGGGAAAAATTCAGAAAATACTGGACATTTTAGGTGTCTGGTATTCTCTGAACTTTTTACCGGACAGGAGCCGAAAATACCGGACTCTCCGGGTGAATACCGGACACCTGGCAACCCTAGCCTGGGCTCTGCAGAGCAAGCCCGGCCCCGCCCCCTCCTGAAGCAGGAAGCAGAACCTCTGTGTGTGTGTGTGTGTGTGTGTGTGTGTGTGTGTGGGGGGGGGGGGGGGGGGGGCGGTAACCCCTTAGCTCCCAGGAGCTGCATGCCCAGACCAGGCAGGGACAGCACCAAGGATGCATACCTCTCCTGCCTCCCACCCCAGCAGGAAGCTGGAGCTCTTGCTCCAGCCTATAACTGCATGGCTGAGACTGGAGCTGCATCACAAGCTCCCTGCTGCATGGGGGGAGGGCCGAGGCTGAGCTCCTGCCCCGCATGTCGGGGGGGGGGGAACCCGATTCAAGCAGCATGCGTGCTGGGGGTTGCTGACCCCTGCCCTAGATGGCATGCTCAGAGTTCTTGACTGAAGATTATTTTCCTTTATAGAAATCATGCTCATTTACCACAACACATTTTCATCTAGATCAGGGGCTCTCAACCTTTCCAGACTACTGTACCCCTTTCAGGAGTCTGGCATGCAACCAAGTTTCACCTCACTTAATTATTTGCTTACAAAATCAGATGTAAAAATACACAAGTGTCATAACACCATATTACTGAAAATTCTTACTTCCTCACGTATAGTATATAGAGCAGTATAAAGGCATTGTATGAAATTTTAGTTTGTATTGACTTGGCTAATGCTTTTTAAGTAGCCTGTTTTAAAACTAGGCAAATATCTAGATGAATTAATGTACCCTGGGGAGACCTATGTGAACTCCCTGGGTACACGCATCTCTGGCTAAGAACTACTGATCTAGATGTCTAAATTTTCAACCAATTCACTCAGTACTGAAACAACCACCACTGGTTTATAATTGCCAAAAGTGTTGTAAGGATTCTGAAAGAGTGCCCTTCCATTGCTAGGTCACCTATTTCTGCTTCTAAGTGTCTTGCATTGGTGCAGACATTTGTGTGTGTGTGTGTTTTTTTTTTTTTTTAAATTAGGTTTACATTTTCCTCAGACATCAGGGTTATTTTGCCCTGAGTGTACCACTGATTTCAATCTGTCCCTTCTTCATTTCAGTAGTAATTTGTCTTATCTTTTACTACCATATACAGACACTCCTTTATGCTTATCTAGCGGTATCAGTGTTCCTAGTAGATATTAGTGGGACCCAAATGCTCCTCAGACCCAGTGGGTCAGTTCTCCACCTTCCAGTTTAAAAACCATTGAACACTCACCAATTTTCTGTGCTGGTTTCACTTTGATTCAGAGGGGGAACACATTCTTTTTTGTTAGCTTTCCTCTACCCCAAAAGTTCAGTGCCATATAAACAAACTCTCTTTACATCACCTAATACAAGGTATGTCTACACTGCAACACTATTTCGAAATAACTAGCGCTATTCCAAAATAACTGCCTGCTGTGTAGATGCGGACTATTTCAAAACTGTCAAAATACTGTCAAGCTGGAGGACTTCTTACTCCAACTCCTGTAACCCTCATTGTACGAGGAATAAGGGAAGTTGGAGGAAGAGTGCTCTATTTCAAAATAAGTGCTGTGTCGATGGCTCCCTATTTCAAAATAAGCTACACCATTGACATAGCTCAATTTGCTTAGCTTATTTCGAGTTAAACCCTACAGTGTAGACGCACCCACAGAGACCTTGAATTCCCTCATCTAGATGGTCCTGAACAGGGAATCGGAAGCATCTGAATTTACAGACTTTCCTAATCTAAACTACGGTGCTGGGGCCTCTATTCTATCCCTCCCACCCCCACCAAGTCAATGGTGGTAGTATGTACCACCACTCACCAGAACTGTGTCTACATGTTTTGAGAGACTGAGTATATTTACATGTGGCATGCGAGTCACCAAATTATTTTCATTGTCAGCCTAGGTATCAATATGGGTATGTCTACACTAGCCGCCTAGATCGATCTAGGGAGCCTAATGAGGGCGACTGAAATTGCAAATGAAGCGTGGGATTTAAATATCCCGCGCTTGATTTGCATGTTCCCGGCCAGTCGCCATTTTAGAAATTGACTAGCCCGAAGTAACTGCCCGCATCTACACACGGCAGTGAAATAGGATTCCGAAATAAAGCCCTAACTCGAATTAGCTGGTATTCCTCCTGCAATGAGGTTTACCAGCTAATTCGAGTTAGGGCTTTATTTTGGAATCCCGTTTCACTGCCGCGTGTAGACATGGGCAGTTACTTCGGGCTAGTCAATTTCTAAAATGGCGACTGGCCGGGAACATGCAAATCAAGCGCGGGATATTTAAAACCTGCTCTTCATTTGCAATTTCGGTCGCCCTCAGCCTCCCTAGATCGATCTAGGGGGCTAGTGTAGACGTACCCTATTTCTATATGGTAAGAATGACACTTATACCACTGACACCCCTATCTATCCAGAAATTCAACCAACATCAAAAAGTCCTTGACATGAGTAAACAACAAAAATAAAAAGTAAATGAATAAGTTATACACTCAGATACCAGTGAAAAGGAGATGCACCCAAGACTCCACCATAACAACTCCGAATAGTTGTGTTATTGGATACACAGGTGGATAACCCCTTTTTTGACGTTTGTTATGTTTTTACCCTCCATGACATCCCGTAGCAATGAATTCCACAGCCTAATTCCATGTTGTGTCAAAACCTTACAAGTTTTGACACTGCGGCCTTTCGGTGTCACTGAACATCCCCAACTCTCCAGAGCTGATAGAAATGGAAAGAAAAGAACTCTTATGAGCTCATCTCCAGACTTAAAAAAAAACACCTATCTATACTGAGTTCCTTATCTCTAATACTCTGGAACCAACACTGCAAACACACACAGCATAAACATTCAATGCAACAAATACAATTAAAACACATGGAAATATACCCTGGGGATTATGCACAGCAGTTAATATACAGAACAGGCTCAACACTGCATCAATGCTTTGCAGGCTACCTATGGATAAAAGGGGACAGACACTCTTGTTCCTAGTTTGAACAGTATGGGGGACAGTGATCATGAAATAATCAGAGTTCATGATCTTAAGGAAAGGTAGAAGGGAGACCAGCACAATTGAGGTAATGGATTTCAGGAAGGCAGATTTTGATAAGCTCAGAGAACTTGTAGGTAAGGTCCCATGGGAAGCAAGACTGAAGGGAAAAACAACTGAGGAGAGTTGTAAGTATTTCAAAGGGACGTTGTTAAGGGCCCAAAAGCAAACAATTCCGCTGTGTAGGAAAGATAGAAAATATGGCAAAAGACCAGCTTGGCTTAACAAGGAGATCTTGCATGATCTCAAAATAAAAAAGGAGTCATATAAAAAAATGGAAACTAGGACAAATAACAAAGGATGAATATAGGCAAGCAACACGGGAATGCAGGGGCAAGATTAGAAAGGCAAAGGCACAAAATGAGATCAAACTAGCTACAGGCATAAAGGGAAACAAGAAGACCTTTTATAAATACATTAAAAGCAAGAGGAAGACCAAGGACAGGGTAGGCCCACTGCTCAGTGAGGAGGGAGAAGCAGTAACAGGGAACTTGGAAATGGCGGAGATGCTCAATGACTTCTTTGTTTCGGTCTTCACCGAGAAGTCTGGAGGTGTGCCTAACGTAGTGAATACAAGCAGAGAGAGGGTAAGTTTAGAAGATAGGATACACAAAGAACAAGTTAAAAATCACTTAGGAAAGTTAGATGTCAGCAAGTCACCAGGTCCTGATGAAATGCATCCCAGGATACTCAAGGAGCTGATAGAGGAGGTATCTGAGCCTCTAGCTATCATCTTTGGAAAATCATGGGAGACAGGAGAGCTATGATCTTTGAAAAATCATGGAAGACAGGGGAGATACCAGAAGACTGGAAAAGGGCAAATATTGTGCCCATCTATAAAAAGGGGAATAAGAACAACCCAGGAAACTACAGACCGGTCAGTTTAACGTCTGTCCCAGGGAAGATAATGGAGCAGGTAATTAAGGAAATCATATGCAAACACTTGGAAGGTAATAAAGTGATAGGGAATAGCCAGCATGGGTTTGTGAAGAACAAGTCATGCCAAACTAATCTGATAGCTTTCTTTGATAGGATAACGAGCCTTGTGGATAAGGGAGAAGCGGTGGATGTCATATACCTAGACTTTAGTAAAGCATTTGATACGGTCTCGCATGATATTCTTATTGATAAACTAGGCAAATATAACTTAGATAGGGCCACGATAAGGTGGGTGCATAATTGGCTGGATAACCGTAGTCAGAGACTAACAAGATGGTTTATTAGATGATGAGCTTTCGTGGGCCAGACCCACTTCCTCAGATCAAATAGTGGAAGAAAATAGTCACAACCATATATACCAAAGGATACAATTAAAAAAATGAACAAATATGAAAAGGACAAATCACATTGCAGAACAGAAGGGGGATGCGGGGGGGTGGGAAGGGGGAGGAAGGAAGGTAAGTGTCTGTGAATTGCTGATATTAAAGGTAGGGAGAGTGGGATGTTTGTGAGTTAATGGTATTACAGGTGATAATTGGGGAAACTGTCTTGGTAATGGGTGAGAAAGTTCAAAGTCTTGTTAAGTCCCTGGTGGTAAGTGTCGAATTTTAACATGAATGACAGTTCAGAGGATTCCCTTTCAAGTGCAGATGTAAAAGGTCTTTGTAGCAGAATGCAGGTGGCTAAGTCATTTAGAGAGTGTCCTTTCTGGTTAAAGTGGCAAGAAACTGTTTTCTCTTTGTGATCTTGTCTGATATCTGTTTTGTGGGCATTAATCCTTTGGCGAAGTGTCTGAGATGTTTGTCCAATGTACATAGCAGACGGACACTTTCGGCACATGATAGCGTAGATTATATTTCTGGATGCGCAGGAATATGTGTTCTTGATCTTATAACTCACTTGGTTAGGTCCAATAATGGTATCAGCAGAATGAATATGTGGACAAAGCTGGCAACGGGGTTTGTTGCAAGGGAAGGTACCAGGGTTGGTATTAGTGTGGTATGTCCTGTGGTGGTTGCTAAGAATCATCTTGAGGTTAGGTGGTTGTCTATAGGAGACTATGGGTCTGTCTCCCAGAGCCTCTTTGAGTATGGTATCCTGTTCCAATATTGGCTGTAGTTTATTGATAATGTGTTGGACAGGTTTTAGTTGGGGGTTGTAGGTGATGACAAGTGGTGTTCTATTGTTGGTTTTCTTGGGTCTGTCTTGAAGTAGATGGTTTCTAGGTATTCGTCTGGCTCTTTCAATTTGCTTTTTTGTTTCTCTGGGTGGGTAGTTGAGATTTATAAATGCTTGGTAGAGATCCTGAAGCTTCTGGTCTCTGTCAGTGGGGTTAGAGCAGATGCGGTTGTATCGAAGGGCTTGGCTATAGACGATGGATCGTGTGGTGTGTTCTGGATGGGAGCTGGATGCATGTAGGTAACTGTATGAGTCAGTGGGTTTTCTGTAGAGAGTGGTGTCTAATTTTCCATTGTTGATTTGTACGGTGGTGTCCAGGAAGTGGATCTCTCGTGTAGAATGGTCCAGGCTGAGGTTGATGGTGGGGTGTAGGTTGTTGAAATCTCTGTGGAATATCTCCAGTGTTTCTTGGCCATGTGTCCAGATCATAAAGATGTCATCGATGTACCGTAGGTAGAGGAGGGGTGAAAGGGGACGGGAGTTGAGGAAACGTTGTTCTAGGTCAGCCATAAAGATGTTAGCATACTGTGGGGCCATGCGTGTACCCATGGCTGTGCCGCTGATCTGGAGGTATAAGTTGTTCTCAAACCGGAAATAATTGTGGGTGAGAACAAAGTTACATAGGTCTGCTATCAGGTTGGCAGTAGTGTCCTCTGGGATAGTGTTTCTAATTGCTTGTAATCCGTCTTCATGTGGGATGTTGGTATATAGAGCTTCTACATCCATGGTGGCAAGGATGGTATTATTGGGGAGCTTATCGATGTTTTGTAGTTTCCTTAGGAAGTCAGTGGTGTCTCGGAGATAGCTGGGGGTATTGGTTACGAAGGGTTTGAGAAGAGTGTCTACATAGCTGGATAGACCAGTAGTGAGCGTGCCAATACCAGAGATGATGGGACGTCCGGGGTGCCCAGGTTTATGGATCTTGGGAAGTAGATAGAACAATCCTGGTCGGGGGTCAGAAGGTGATTCTGTGAGGATTTGTTAAGTGCTACATTGTCCTGCATTTTGCTTCAACTACCCCAGACTAACACGGCTACATCTCTATCCGTAGTCAGAGAGTTGTTGTTAACGGTGCTAAATCCTGCTGGAAAGGGATAATAAGTGGAGTTCCGCAAGGGTCTGTTTTGGGACCCGTACTGTTCAATATCTTCATCAATGATGAAGATATTGGGATAGAGAGTACGCTTATTAAGTTTGCAGATGATACCAAACTGGGTGGGGTTGCAACTTCTTTGGAGGATAGGGACATAATTCAAAATGACCTTAGGAAGTTAGAGAAATGGTCAGAGGTAATCAGGATGAAGTTTAATAAAGAGAAATGCAAAGTGCTCCACTTAGGAAGGAACAATCAGTTCCATACATACAAGATGGGAAGCGACTGTCTAGTGTGAAAGGAAGGTATTGAGGCCTACCCAGAATATGTCAAATGAGTACTGTGTCCAGTTCTGGGCACAACATTTCAAGAAAGATGTGGAGAAATTGGAAAGGGTCCAGAGAAGAGCGACAAGAATGATTAAAGGTCTAAAGAACATGACCTATGAAGCCAGGCTTCATGAACTGGGCTTGTTTAGTTTGGAAAAAAGAAGATTAAGGGGGGACATGATAGCGGTTTTCAAATATCTAAAAGGGTGTCACAAGGAGGAAGGAGAAAATTTGTTCCTCTTGGTTACTGAGGACAGGACAAGGAGTAATGGGCTTAAAGTGCAGCAAGGGAGGTTTAGATTGGACATTAGGAAAAAATTCCTAACTGTCAGGGTGGTCAAATATTGGAATAAATTGCCAAGGGAGGTGGTGGAATCTCCCTCTCTGGAGATATTTAAGAACAGGTTAGATAGACATCTGTCAGGGATGGTGTAGACGGAGCTTGGTCCTACCTGTGGACTCGATGACCTCTCGAGGTCCCTTCCAGTCCTATGATTCTATGTAGGCAACCGGAGTTGCAAATGAAGCCCGGGATTTGAATTTCCTGGGCTTCATTTGCATATTGCCGGGCGCCGCCATTTTTAAATGTCCGCTAGTTCGGACTCCGTGCCGCACGGCTACATGCGGCACGAACTAGGTAGTTCGGATTAGGCTTCCTATTCCGAACTACCGGTACACCTCGTTCCACAAGGAGTAATGGTAGTTCGGAATAGGAAGCCTAATCCGAACTACCTAGTTCGTGCCACGTGTAGCCGCGGGCACGGAGTCCAAACTAGTGGACATTTAAAAATGGCGGCACCCGGCAATATGCAAATGAAGCCTGGGAAATTCAAATCCCGGGCTTCATTTGCAACTCCGGTTGCCTACATTAACCACCCCAATTTGAACTAGGGTGGTAGTGTAGACATACCCTGAGGGAGTAGACAGATGGGCTCCTACTCAGTCACACCAGTGGCAACTTTTAGACATGCATAGCCAGTAAGTTTTTTTGGTTCCATCCCCAGACTGAAGCTTTTCCTGTGGGGTAAGTGGGGAGAAAGGAGGGCACTCTGTCAGTCATCAGAACAGATTGTCAGAGGCACCAGGAAAGAGGAGAGGGAGTAACTGTGATGAAGAGACACATCTTGGTTTTCCCTAATTTTGTGTGCACCACCCTCCAAGGGTACTTACCAGTCTCCTAATCCCTTCCTTCATAGGATCATAGAATCCCAGGGCTGGAAGAGACCTCAGGAGGTCATAGAGTCCAGCCCCCTGCCCAAGGCAGGACTAACCCCAACATACTAGAATCCTGAACAATCACCCCCCACTCTAGGGTCTGGGCCCTCTACCCATCTCCAGAGAGCCCCCCCGCCCCAATTCAGGTCCCTGATTCCAATCCTCCCAGCCCCCTTGCATTTCCTTCAGGGTCCCAGAGTTTCTGCCCAGCAGTCACCAAGTCCACCTCCTTCCATATCCCTGCTTTCCTCACACATCCCCACTACTTCCCTACTTTCTCCTTCACCTGTACTCCCCATTCCACCCAACAAGTCAAGCTGCTGCCTCTGACCTGCACATGTATGTAGCAGGGGGCCACAGGAAACATTTCTCTGCCTGCAGCACCAAGCAAAATGAGAGCCTGCTTTTCCTGTAAGTCAGGCTTTTGTTGTGTTTCAAATCTGCACCAAAAATAAGCAGGCTTGTGCCCACCAATATCTAGAACCTTCCATGGAATGTGGTAATTGATGGGGAAACAGCATTCCACACAGACAGATGACATCAAGTTGAGTGTCAGATTTCATATCACAGACAAAAATATGCAGTTTTAAACACTTACCTGGGTCTAAACAGGTAAATTTGCAGCACTCTTTTGGGTCTTTGCGATACTGCTGACAACCTTGGGGCCGTTCACATAGGGCTGCCACACACATCTCCGGTTCCCCATTGTGACAGGTACAGCTCAAACAGGGGTCATCCCCTTTTGGAGTGAAATAGTAGCCTTCATCAACAATGTTGTCTTTGATGTCAACACAGGTCTGGCCTGGAACAGGAATGTGTATCAACGCTCACCAAAAGAAATCATATGTGTAGCTCTTTCTGCCAGAGTAACAGAGCTCAACTCAAGCTGTTATGTAAAATTGCTTAACAGTTAAGCAAACTCATAGATTCATAGACTTTAAGGTCAGAAGGGACCATTATGATCATCTAGTCTGACCCCCTGCACAGTGCAGGCCACAGAATCTCACCCACCCCTTCTAGAATAATCCTCTCACCTATATCTCAGATATTGAAGCCTTCAAATACTTTGAAGACCCCAAGATGCAGAGAATCCTCCAGCTGTGATCTGTGCCCCATGCTACAGAGGAAGGCGAAAAACCTCAAGGGCCTCTGCCAATCTACCCTGGAGGAAAATTCCTTCCCGACCCCAAATATGGTGATCAGCTAAACCCTGAGCATGTGGGCGAGACTCATCAGCCAGACACCCAGAAAGTTCTCTATAGTAACTCCTATCATCCCTCCATTGACCTATTTCCCACTGATAGTGAATGGTCAATTAGTTACCAAGATCATGTTATCTCATCAAACCATCCCCTTCATAAACCCATCTAGTTTAATCTTGAAACCAAATAGATCTTTTGCCCCCACTACTTCCCTTGGAAGGCCGTTCCAGAACCTCACTCCTCTAATGGTTAGAAACCTTCGTCTAATCTCAAGTCTAAACTTCCTACTAGCCAGCTTATATCCATTTGTTCTTGTGTCCACATTGGTATTAAACTTAAATAATTCCTCTCCCTCCCTGGTATTTATCCCTCTAATATATTTAAAGAGTGCAATCATGTCCCCCCTCAGCCTTCTTTTGGTTAAGGTAAACAAGCCAAGCTCCTTGAGTCTCCTTTCATAAGACAGGTTTTCCATTCCTCGGATCATCCTAGTGGCCCTTCTTTGTACCTGTTCCAGTTTGAATTCATCCTTCTTAAACATGGGAGACCAGAATTGCACATAGTATTCCAAATGGGGTCTCACCAATGCCTTGTATAACGGCACTAACACCTCCTTATCCCTACTGGAAATACCTCGCCTAATACATCCCAAGATCGTATTAGCCTTTTTCATGGCCATGTCACAATGGCGGCTCATAGTCATTCTATAATCAACCAGGACTCCGAGGTCCTTCTCCGTTACTTCCAACTGATGTGTCCCCAGCTTATAACTAAAATTCTTGTTATTAATCCCTAAATGCATAACCTTACACTTCTCACTATTAAATTTCATCCTATTGCTATCACTCCAATTTACAAAATCATCCAGATCTTCCTGTATGATATCCCGATCCTTTTCTGAATCGGCAATAGCTCCCAACTTTGTGTCATCTGCAAATTTTATCAGGACATTTCTACTTTTGGTGCCAAGGTCAGCGATAAAATTCTTGGATGAAGATTATCTGGGCCCCCCGATTTACTCCCATTAAGCTGTTCAAGTTTGGCTTTTACCTCGGATATGGTAATATCTATCTCCACATCCTTAGTCCTATTTGTTATGTTATAATTATCCCTAAGCTCTTCATTAGCCTCATTAAAGACTGAAGCAAAGTATTTGTTTAAATATTGGGCCATTCCTAGATTATCCTTAACCTCCACTCCATCCTTAGTAATTAGTGGTCCTACTTCTTCTTTTTTTCTTTTTTTCCTATTTATATGGCTATAAAACCTTTTACTATTGGTTTTAATTCCCTTTGCAAGGTCCAACTCTACCTGACTTTTAGCCTTTCTCACTTTGTCCCTACATGCTCTAACCTCAATAAGGTAGCTTTCTTTACTGATCCCTCCCATTTTCCACTCCTTATATGCTTTCTGCTTTTTCTTAATCACCTCTCTGAGATGCTTGCTCATCCAGCTTGGTCTAATACACCTGCCTATACATTTTTTCCCTTTTCTTGGGATACAGGCTTCTGACAGCTTCTGCAACTTTAACTTAAAATAATTCCAGGCCTCCTCCACTTTAAGATCCATAATTTCTTTAGTCCAATCAACTTCCCTAACTAATTTCCTTAATTTATTAAAGTTAGCCCCTTTGAAATCAAAAACCCTAGTCTCAGATTTATTTTTGTTTATCCTTCCATTTAATTTGAACTGAATTAGCTCATGATCACTCGAGCCAAGGTTGTCCCCTACAACCATTTCATCTATGAGGTCCTCACTACTCACCAAAACCAAATCTAAAATAGCATCCCCCCTTGTTGGTTCAGCAACTACTTGATGAAGGAATTCATCAGCTATCACATCTAGGAAAATCTGAGCCCTATTATTATTACTAGCACTTGTTCTCCAGTCTATATCTGGAAAGTTGAAATCTCCCATGATTACGCAGTTTCCATGAGTATTTACTTCATTAAAAACATTAAAGAGGTCTCTATCCATATCCAAATTGGATCCTGGTGGTCTATAACACACCCCAAGCACTATCCCAGGGGAGGATCTGATAGTTTTCTTCCCCAATGTGATTTTTGCCCAAACAGACTCTGTCTTCTCCATTCCATCACTTTTTATTTCTTTACAATCTACCTCATCTTTGATATACAATGCGACTCCACCACCTTTACCCTTATTTCTGTCTTTCCTAAACAGCGCATACCCTTCAATACCTGTACTCCAGTCATGCCTAGTATTCCACCATGTTTCTGTTATTCCTATAATATCTGGTTTCACTTCCTGGACCAATAGCTCTAGTTCCTCCTTTTTGTTACCTAGGCTCCTCGCATTGGTGTACAAACATCTTAATTTTTGCTGTTTGGCCTCATTCACATTCTTTACCCAATTTGGCACGGACGTTATACCTCCAATATGACCTATTAGACTAGTATCCACCCCACCCTTCCTCATGTACATTCCCCTACCCCCAGCTATATCCTTTCGTACTTCGTTTTCCTCCCTCTCAGTGTTAAAATCCGGCGTAGAGATTACCTGGGCATCTCCCAACCGTCTCCCCCAAATTCCTAGTTTAAAGCTCTCTTAATCAGTTGAGCCAGCCTCCATCCTAGAAGTCTATTTCATAAATGTCTAGTATTTTCTAATTAAGTTTTATTATTATCAGGAGTATCAGTACGTAGTTGCGTACTGTCTGGCTGGTAGACACGCTCCCACTGCGTGACCATGTCTATCAGCCAGGCAGTACGCAACTACACAGTAGAGAGGAGGAGGGCGGGGCCAGGGTGAGATGGAATCCCCAGGGCCGTACTCGCCCATGCGCCCCACCGGGACCGTGCGCAGAATGGGCAGCACCCCAGGATCTGCGTGCACCCGGGCCAGCCCTGCTTCCCGCTAGCTGGTCCCCCCAGTCAGCTCCACTCCCCCTGACCTCCTCCCAGCCAGCCCCGCCCCCCCATCCCGTTCTGAGATCACATGTGTGTCCGGTATTTTTTTGAAACCTATCTGGTAACCCTTCTCATGGGCTGGCACAACAGCAAGCCGAAACATTCTAGCCATGCAACTTGGGGTGGGGCGGGGGGGTTAATAATAGAAGTCACCAAAGTGTGTGTTATTTGGTCAATGTTAATAGGAGGTAGTTGCCAATCTGAGGGTCACTGAAAAACAGCAGGCAAGCAGACTTCGGCTTATGCCATCTCCTGGGACTCAAATGCCACTGTTGGGCCTTCCTCAATCAGACCAAACCAGACAGCATTATCCCCTCCACCAGCTTTGACCACCTAGGTTATAAATTTTCCCCAACATGCATCTCCTCTTTCCTTGCTTTCTCTTCCTGGTTTTACCTATTAACTGTGTGCTTAGCTGACAAGACTTCAGACTTTGCAACACTCTGCTGAGAGCCAGCGAGCAGAGAGCTAAGCTAGAAGCAATGCCTTAAAACAACCAAACATTAAGGCTGTGTCTACACTGGCCGCTTGAATTTCCGGAAAAGCACTGACGATCTAATGTAAAATCATCAGTGCTTTTCCGGAAAAACTATGCTGCTCCCATTCGGGCAAAAGTCTTTTTCCGAAAGACTTTTGCCCGAAAGGGCCAGTGTAAACAGCACAGTACTGTTTTCCGCAAAAAAGCCCCGATCGCGAAAATGGCGATCGGGGCTTTTTTGCGGAAAACCACGTCTAGATTGGCCACGGACACTTTTCCGCAAAAAGTGCTTTTGTGGAAAAGCATCCTGCTAATCTAGACGTGCTTTTCCGAAAATGCTTTTAACGGAAAACTTTTCCGTTAAAAGCATTTTTGGAAATTCATGCCAGTGTAGACGTAGCCTAGAAGTTTGGCAGGTCTCAGGAATAGCAACCCAGGCTACATGTAGTGTCTGCAATTTCTCAGCACCTACGGTGCAAGCAGCAGAGACAAAAGTTATTTTTCTCCTTCCTTCCTACAGCTCAAAATCATCTAACTCTTCCTCTCAAAAAGGGCCACTAATACCCCATCCATCTTCAATGCCACCGGAAAAGATTTTGAAACAGAGCTCTTCCTCTAAAAAGACTCTCTGCAGCTTAAGAGGGGGAATAAAGGATAGTGTTAGAATTAAACCCTTACTTAATTATTTACATTCAAATGCTTTAATAGTTTATTCTACAACTGTTACCCAATCGTGTTAATCCCCCACTTGAATAAGCAACTAATTCAGAGAACTTTTGTGGCTGTTGGACATTCACTGATGCAAGACAAGAGGCATGAAGGACCATTAACAGACCTCCAGACCTCTACTTAGAGCTCTGCATGTTTATAATTCATCTGCACAAACATTTTATTAGATTATTTGCAGCATATTACAACTTACTCCTTTTGCAGAGGAATGAAGACTTCTCATAGCAGTTTTCAGCATACCAACTGTGTAAACCATGGTGCCGTAGGGTGGGTAAATGGAAACACTGAAGCTGGGCACAAAGAATGTTCTCATTTTCAGACATGCCCGTACCAAAAATAGGGTCAGGGGGCAAGAATACTTCTGAGGAACCTAGGGTGAGAGTTTATTATTAGTGTGAGCAACTTTCAGGTCTTTGAAGCTTTAGAAAAGCTCATCAGTGTGTCATTTACTCCATGCACAGCCAACTTCTAGTACAAGGCTTCTGTCCTCTAATTTTAGCAATGCTCCTTGAGGTGGAAAAGCATTGGGGGTAAAACAGGAAGACAAATTGCTGTCTCCCAAGATAAAGGTGTTTGTGAAGAGGAAAGGCTGCTGTAAAGCCATGCTGTTTAAGACGCCAAAATGTCATTTTATATTCCCTTGTAATTTTTAGGGTATGTCTAGCTACATGCCTCTGCCGACAGAGGCATGTAAATTAGACATACCGACATAGTCAATGAAGCGGGGATTTAAATATTTCACGAGGCATAAGGGATCGGTCGACAAAGGCTTTCTTTGTTGACCAATCCCCGTCTTGACTGCCGATTTGTGCCGACAAAAAGCTGAGCTGGCACAACATGGCGGTCATTTTTATTCTAATGAAGCGGGGGATATTTAAATCCCTGCTTCATTGACTATTTCAGGTAGTCTAATTTACATGCCTCTGTTGCCAGAGGCATGTAGTCTAGACATACCCTTATTCTGAACATGGACAGAACCTGATTCCACTTCAGCTGCTTTGCTCCAGTCCACCCTGCAATGCTGGCTTGGTTAGCTGAGGATTCTATCATGGAGGAATCCTAAGTGAGAGATTTGACAGCTCTTAATCCACCCTTTCCAATGCCCAGAACAATGTAGCTAGGGAAATGGCACTATTGTGGTTTCTTGGCCATGTTTAAGTTGATCCCTCTGTGCTGTAAATGCCCCCCTGGAGTCATTAACCAGCATCTTTATTTCTCCCACCCTCAACAACTCAGCCAGGCCTGAGGCTCTAACCCTATGTTTTTCATGCTAATGTTTACACAAGGTAATCTCATTTTCCCACGTGTGTGTACAGTTTGGGGCATGAGAAGCAGTTGTGGATTAGTGAATTGAGCACAATGCATGGAGTCAGCATTCCTGACACACTTCCTCATGCACATAATTCAAGGCCTTTGCCTCAGCTATCCTACCTTTAAAATGGGGAGTACACTTACATATCTATACTAATCCCTTTTGACAACCATGACAAAAATGATAGAAGAACAAGCAGTTTAATAATAAACTAATATAAATCAACTTTGTTACATTCAGATAAAACAGATTTGCTACCAGCAACACAAAACCACTAGTCGTCTTCACTGTAGAGAATCAGTACTATTGAAATATAATACACACAGATTACATGTGATTCATGACACAATCCAAATAATGTAAAGTGCTCCATGCTGGCAACATCCCTAATTTAGAAATGTTAATGCCAAGCAAGAGTGATACATATAGCAGAGCTGGAGATTAGATACCAAACGTGTTTTGTAATAGGGTTGACAATTTCAAACACAGGTGCTTGACAGCCAAGTATAAGTGGTAAGATATTCAAAGTTGAGGGGCACTTGGATTTTCCACTGTCTTCAAGGGACAGCAGCTATGGGGAAAAAATTAAACCAGTGCATATGGATTTAGGAGTCCAACATTGGGTTCTCAGGCTTGAAAGTGTTGCTCTTGATACTCCGATTCCTGGACATCATATGGTTAACATGCTAAAATGGTCCTCTGAAACAGTCTGCTGAAGTATTGTTTGACTTACGAAAAAAACCTAGTCTCTCTACTGCTTTCCTAAAAGTCGTCCATCCAACAGACTATACAGAATTCTCATGGAGCAAAATGTTCAATAGTAGCTAAGTGATCACTTTTGAAAATGGGACTGAGGCACTTCTGCAACTTTTCACCATAGTCTACTTTTAATAGACTCTCAAAGGTTCTATGGAATCAAGAAAACATGAATTTATGCCATCTTCTGATAAACGAGAAGTCATAATTCTAACACTGGCTGTTAAATGGTACACATTAAGAAAAAGAAAGTTATAACTGCTCTAAATAGTTCCATCAGTAGATGGAGTGCAGTCAACTTCCTAAAAAAGAGCAATGACTTTTTCCTTCAGGAGAAATAGAGATCTGTATTTTTCCTGTTTTATGGATTAACTGATAATTTATGATATTTTTGTTCATCAAGGTTCATGAATTTAATATAAAAAAGTTTGAAATCCCCCCCCCCCCCCAAGAGAAACCCTGAAGTGCTGCTCTATCGTAAAGCTAATGTGAAAGTGGCACTTCCCCTGCTGAGCAGAGAAATGCTCTACGAACATTCAGAGTCAGATCTGCTCACTTTAGGGGTAAAAATAAGTGTAAGTACTTTGACTCCTGATGGCACTGTAAAGCCAATGCTATTATGGAACACCTGAGCTGGATGCTACATAGGTAGGCTATTTGCCAGGTTTGAAGCTGGACTGTCCTGTTTTTGTATGGTCTGTGCCCTGCCTCGTTCTATCATACAACTGGATATGGTTTTATCCAGTATCATGCACAGAGGATGGCATTTTGCCACATTTCCTGCAAAGGTATGACCTTGAATGCATGCTGTGTGAGAGATCCCACCAGAGGAGGTGAGGTGCCACATTCTGTAAAACAGAATTCTTGATGCAGCATGACCTTGCCTGCATGGTGCAAAGTTATGCTGGCAGGGACAATTGAGGGGATTGTTCTATATACTGGGGGGCTGCGTCTACACTGGCATGATTTTCCAGAAATGCTTTTAACGGAAAAGTTTTCCGTTAAAAGCATTTTCGGAAAAGCACGTCTAGATTGGCAGGACGCTTTTCTGCAAAAGCACTTTTTGTGGAAAAGCGTCCGTGGCCAATCTAGACGCGCTTTTCCACAAAAAAGCCCCGATCGCAAAAACAAATCTGAGCTGTCTACACGGGCCCTTTTGCGCAAAAGTTTTTCGGAAAAAGACTTTTGCCCGAATGGGAGCAGCATAGTATTGCCGCAAAAGCACTGACAATCTTACATGAGATTGTCAGTGCTTTTGCGGAAATTCAAGCGGCCAGTGTAGACAGCTGGCAAGTTTTTCCGGAAAAGCGGCTGATTTTCCGGAAAAAGTGGCCAGTCTAGACACAGCCGGGATGTGTCAGTGGCTACCCCATTGCTACTACCTCTCGCACATCATCAACTGAACCGAATCAAGTTCTGTTTGGTCAAATTCTGCTCTGTTTATGAACAATCGAATTGCACAGGTGTGTGAGCAGAACTTATCTTGTACATCCTCCATTGCCAAAAGTGATGCCTGAGAAGGAAATCATGCAGATTAACTTTTAGATTTTAGGTGAATTTGCAGCATGTCAAAGCACCAGTTCAGCAGAACATTTAAGCCCGTGCTTAATTCAACACAAACAAGTAGACTCACTGACTTTTAATGAGGCTACTCACACTGAAATGTTTTGTTGTACTGAGGCAGTGGACAGGTTTGATCTGAACATTATTGCAACAAACATTCCAGATGGTTTAAAACAAAACAAGGCTACAATCACTTCTCAGAGTACAGCTACATTTGAAAGCGAAATAGCGAACCTGCACTGGAAGAGCATTTGGTTCAGCAGGATAAACAAAGGGGGGGTGCGTCTAGACTGGCAAGATTTTGCGCAAAAGCAAGTGCTTTTGCGCAAAAACTTGCCAGCTGTCTACACTGGCCGCTTGAATTTGTGCAAGAACACTGACTTTGTAATGTACAAAATCAGTGCTTCTTGCCCAAATACTTTGATGCTCCCGCTCAAGGATAAGTCCTCTTGTGCAAGAATACTTGCACAAGAGGGCCAGTGTAGACAGGCACCTTAATTTTTTGCGCAAGAAAGCCCGATGGCTAAAATGGCCATCGGAGCTTTCTTGCGCAAAAGCGCGTCTATACTGGGCACGGATGCTTTTGCGCAAAAGCACTTTTTGTGCAAAAGCATCCGAGCCAATCTAGACGCTCTTTTGCGGAAATACTTTTAACGGAAAAACTTTTCCGTTAAAAGTATTTCCGCAAAATCATGCCAGTCTAGTCGCAGCCAGGGAGACAAACTATTTACAGTCTAGGCAACACTGTACATCAGCATTTCAGAAGAGTTTACTTTTTACACTTTTTAAAATGTTTAAGAGCTAACGGAGCTGTAAACTGAGCCTTGCAGACGGAAGCTTTCTGTTTGTGTACAAATAGCACAATGTAGGCGCAAGCTTCCTCACACACAAGTCAATGTGCTTTGTCTTTGTTCTGGAGAAGGCATACAAGCAAATTAAATTTCAATCTCTATTTCAAACAATTTAAAAATCCATCTACAACAAGAAATGGGATAGCGGCACTGAGTTTTGAAGAGTTATTTCAATAAACTATCAGAGGAATCAAATGATTGTAGCCATATGGAAAATTCTGGCCTGTGCAAACTAGATCTACTTTAAAATACCAAGGTGAAACAAGTTTGCCCTTTTGATGCAGACACCTTCTATTTCAATAGCTACATATTGATGCTACATGTCAATTTCCCACAATTCCATAAACATTAAACTGTATATTACTTCTGCATAGCATCCAATTGGTGACACTGCAGATTTTTCTGAGACAGCTGCAAATAGCTTCTAATTAACATCTGAGCAATAAAAACAGGTAGGAGGTACTTTCGCAGGTGTCTGAAGATTTGAGTGGCTCTTCCAAAAGTTTGGTCAGATTACAAAATGAGAATGCATTTCAGTATTCTTCATTTTTTTTAAACTGAAACCACAAACCTACTTAATTACAGCTAAACCTACTTATTCTACAAAGTGCTTCCCCACAGACTTATGTTTTTATGGGAATTCTGATAAACCACCAGTATATGGAACCACAAAATTCAGCCAAATTTAGTTAGCAGGGAATGGCAGAGCAAGAATGGTTTCTGCCTTAATCAGGACCTCTCCACCTTCCAAAATTAGAAGTTCCATAAATAATACATTTTTCTCAAAGGAAACCTCCACATAGGAAGAATGGAAGATTTCTGCCCTAATGTTATATTTTGCAGTCATTTAAGTACTAGGAAATGTCTAACATCTAACAAAGCACTCCATTTGATGTTGTGAAGCGGGTCTCCCTTTGAATTACAGCAACTTCTTACCCCCCTTGAAAGAAACCATGTACAGTAAAACTCCAAGGCTGTGTCTACATTGGCACCCTTTTCCGGAAAAGGGATGCTAATGAGACCAGTCAGAATTGCAAATGCCGCGGGGGATTTAAATATCCCCCGCGGCATTTGCATGAACATGGCTGCCGCTTTTTTCCGGCTCGGGGCTTTGCCGGAGAAAAGCGCCAGTCTAGACGGGATCTTTCGGAAAATAAAGCCTTTTCCGGAAGATCCCTTATTCCTCTTAAAATCAGGAATAAGGGATCTTCCGGAAAAGGCTTTATTTTCCGAAAGATCCCGTCTAGACTGGCGCTTTTCTCCGGCAAAGCCCCAAGCCGGAAAAAAGCGGCAGCCATGTTCATGCAAATGCCGCGGGGGATATTTAAATCCCCCGCGGCATTTGCAATTCCGACTGGTCTCATTAGCATCCCTTTTCTGGAAAAGGGTGCCAATGTAGACACAGCCCAATTGTCCGGCATCCAGTGGTCCGGCACTCCCGATAGTCCAGCACCAACTGGAACCTGGAAGTGCTCCGGCCAGCCGGACAATTGGGTTGGTCCTGTAGCGCCACCCCTCACCAGCACCCAGTTCACCCTATGACCCTACGCCACACCGTTCCCCGCCTGACACCCCCCCCCCCCCCGGACCCGTCACAGCCCCCCTGCCGGAGTACCTCCTGATACTCCGGCATATCTGATAATCTGGCACCCCCTGGGTCCCAAAGGTGCCGGATTATCGGAAATCTGCTGTAGCTATTGTAGTCCCCTTACTAAAGGGGGTGGATAGGGCTTTCCCCAACTAAACACCATCACCACTGGGGTGCTCAGGATCTCTTTGGGGTTAAAACATCAGGCGCCCAGGCACACCTGTAAGTGTGACCTGCTCCCCAGTAACCCGGGGAGGAAAAAGGGGGTTACATTTTGGAGGTACCGCTGGGATCCCCTTTATCACCTCTAATTTTGCTGCAAGAAAAATTGTCCCTGCTTTCTTTAATGGTGTTGGAGTTATGATTGTTTTCTGAGATCTGCTGGTATTTAAAACCTTTGTTTGTGTTTCTAAACCTGTTACTGGGTACATCATGGAACCCCTTAAGTTACTGTCTTGGTGTAGAGATGTAGGAGTGCCACCCAGCCGAGCGCTTATGCTGGGTAAAGTGCCCATAGATACTGAGGATGCTATTATCTACCAGGCATTAGGAACTGTAAAAATCTTTGGGAAAACCACAATCTGTGGTCGCCGAGGTGACTAACACCCAGACTGTGTCAGTACTGGTGAGAGCAGCTGCGGATCTTGACCCACGATGTGTACCGCCGGAAGTTGGTATTGCGGGTGAAGTTGGCCCCTGGCCTGTGTTTCTGCCTGGGAATGTCCCAGAGGAGGAGACCACTGAAGCTGTGAGCTCTGACTTTGCAGCTAAATTGAATGTTTTTCTGCAAAAAGAGGGAAAGTCAGTGGAAGATGTGAGGACCATTGTTACTCCAGCATCTATGCCCTCAGCTGTCACAAATGAAGGTCTGATAGCTGCTTTAGGAAAAATGATGGAACGATATACCCCTCCCTCCTATGAAAGAGTTGGATATCGGAAGCTGAGATTTTTCTCTGGGATTCATCCTACCCCTGTTGGAGAGGATGACTTTGAATCCTGGATGGACCAAGCTGTCCAGATGGAGGAATGGCAATGTTCAGATACTATGAAACGGCAACGACTAGCTGAAAGTCTGAGGGGACCAGCCTCTGATGTCATTAGATCCTTACGGACAAGTAAACCCTCTGCTGGTGCTATGGAGTATCTCAATGCTTTGGATGAGATTTATGGGACTACGGAGAGTGGAGAAGATTTGTATCTGCGCTTTCGCACCACCTATCAAGAAGAGGGTGAGAAACTGTCACAGTATGTATGCCGTCTAGAAAAGCTCCTGTATTAGCATTTGCTGATCCTCAAAAGCCGTATGTTCTGCATGTGGATGCCAGCATGGATGGCTTAGGAGGGGTATTATATCAAGAATACCCTGAGGGATTGAGGCCAGTAGCTTTCATCAGTCGAAGTTTGTCACCTTCTGAAAGAAACTACCCTGTGCACAAACTTGAATTTCTAGCTTTAAAATAGGCTGTAGTAGATAAGTTGCATGATAATCTGTATGGAGCACGATTTGAGGTTCGCACGGATAACAATCCATCAACATATATTTTGACATCAGCCAAATTGGATGCTACTGGTCACCGGTGGTTAGCAGCATTGTTCACATACAACTTCAGCCTAAAGTACCGCCCAGGAAGCAAGAACATAGATGCTGATGCATTCTCTAGACGACCACATAGTATCTCAGCTCCTGAAGATGAGTGGGAAGAGGTATCTGCCCCTGGGGTTCGAGCTTTGTGTCATGTTTCTACAATGTATGGGAAGCTGACTAACATGCCACCTGCTCGCTTTATAGATCTTGTGGGAGTGTCAGCCCATGCTATTCCTCAAGCATACTGCAATGTTGCTTCTTTGGATACTTCCCATCTTCCCCATTTGACTCGTTCTGAACTTCAGGCTGCACAACAGAATGATGCCTTTATTGGAGAGATCTGGTTGGCAGTTGATAAGGGGAATCCAGCTGCCGTGAATAGAAGCAGACACCCTAATATTCCACTCCTAATGAGGGAATGGGATCGACTTACTCTGGACGATGGCCTTTTGTATAGTATCACTAAACAGCCCAGGCAATACACAAAGAAACAACTGGTTTTACCTAAAAGATTTCACAAAACTGTACTACAGCCCTTACATGATGACCATGGACACCTCGGGTTTGATAAAAACCTATGGACTTGTATGAGACCGATTCTACTGGCCACGAATGAAAGCTGATGTTGAGCAGTATTGTAAGACCTGCGCCTGGTGTATACAATGGAAGACTCTACCCACCAGAGCTGCTCCACTGTTTCATCTTCAGAGTGAAGGCCCTATGGATTTGGTCTGCATGGATTTTCTTACAATTGAACCCGATAGTCGGAATACTTGTAGGCTACGTCTACACTGGCCCCTTTTCCGGAAGGGGCATGTTAATTTCAGAGATCGCAATAGGGAAATCCGCAGGGGATTTAAATATCCCCCGCGGCATTTAAATAAAAATGTCCGCCGCTTTTTTCCAGCTTTTAGAAAAGCCGGAAAAGAGCGTCTACACTGGCCCCGATCCTCCGGAAAAAGCGCCCTTTTCCGGAGGATCTTATTCCTACTTCAAAATATCCCCCGCGGATTTCCCTATTGCGATCTCTGAAATTAACATGCCCCTTCCGGAAAAGGGGCCAATGTAGACGAGCCCGTAATGTGCTTGTCATCACTGATCATTTCACAAGGTATGCCCAAGCCTTCCCCACTAAGGATCAAACAGCTGCTACTGTTGCTAAAACCCTATGGGAAAAGTACTTTGTGCATTATGGGTTGCCCAAGCGAATGCACTCAGATCAAGGACGGGACTTTGAGAGCCGCTTAATTCAGGAACTTCTGACTATGCTGGGCATAAAGAAATCTAGGACAACCCCGTATCCTCAAGGGGACCCTCAGCCTGAACGTTTTAATAGGACCCTGCTTAATATGTTGGGAACTTTGACTACCAAACAGAAATCTAAATGGAGCCAGCATGTTAGCCACCTGGTGTATGCTTACAACTGTACCCAAAATGAGGCCACTGGGTATTCTCCATATTTCCTGATGTTCGGTCGTGAAGCCCGACTACCAGTGGACCTCTGCTTTGGGGTCTCCGCAGATGGGTCGTCTCACCAGTCTTACCTTCAGTATGTGGCTAATTTAAATAAGGATTTGTGTGCTGCTTATCAACTTGCTCAGGCTGCATCTAATAAAATGAACTGGAGCAACAAGGAACATTATGATCAGAAAGTGCGATACCGTGATCTGCAACCTGGTGATCGTGTCCTTATCCGGAACCTGGGTCTCCCTGGGAAACACAAACTTGCAGACCGATGGAATTCACTGCCCTATATTGTGGAGTCTAAAATGCCTGGACTACCGGTATACCAACTAAAGCCTGAGAAGAATGATGGTCCATTAAAGACTTTACATAGAAACCATTTACTTCCTCTGGAGCAACAGATCAGAATGGATGCTTCATCAGATACTGAGTGTACCACACTACCCAGATCATCTAATCAGAGGAAAACCCTGACATCTGCGGGTTCCTCACCTAACACTGTAGGTGCCTCTAATTCTGTGCCAGACCCGACTACCAGGATAGATATAATGGGTCCCCCATCAGAAGCTGATTCAGAGGAGGTTTACCCTGACTATATGTCTATGTATCTTGAACCCTTAGGTATGTCTCCTGGGTCTGCAGTAATGTCACCTGAGTCAAGTCAACCCAACAGTGCAACTAGCACACGATCCTTAAATCCTGATGCTCTTCCATTCTTTCCTGGGGAAGATACTGCTGGAGAGGGCGTAGATATGTCCCATAATCCTCTGGGGTCTTCCAGTGAGGGGGACGAGGTTACTACAGATGTTGATCCTTCTGTAATGGGTACTTCTGCAGTGGATGCCGAATCTGAAGGGGTTGTATTGACACCTCCTGTAGAGGAGGAAGAAGGGGTAGTACCGACCTTAAGGCGGTCCCAGAGAGAAGTCAGGCCTCCTCAGAGGTTGACCTATGATATGGTTGGAGTCAGCAGTGAGGTGTCCATTCCCACAGTACACCGTGGAGTGGTTGTGTTAAAGGATGTTAAAGCACCTGAGACATCCAATCCAGATGATGTATCCTCTAAGCATGAACTCAGGTGTTCAACATGGTGGTGCTCACCTCATGCTGTATGCCTAAATTGTACCTATTCTAATGGGCCTATACTTTACCCTCCATTGGCTATTAATACAACCAACAGTAGGCAATAGTATTGTATTGTAATTGTATTTCTTCTTGATACTGGTTCCTTAATGGGGACATTAAGGATTTTTCTGGTGGGGGGAGAATGTAGTCCCCTTACTAAAGGGGGTGGATAGGGCTTTCCCCAACTAAACACCATCACCACTGGGGTGCTCAGGATCTCTTTGGGGTTAAAACATCAGGCGCCCAGGCACACCTGTGAGTGTGACCTAGTCCCCAGTAACCCGGGGAGGAAAAAGGGGGTTACACTATAGATTACATTCATGCTTGAGCTTACGTTTAACTAGCTTTTATTTTTAACCAAACTGGAAGTTAGCATCTAATTTCAGAAACTTACCTTTATAAGCCACCTCCCAATGACCTCCTAAGGAATGATTTTGGTTAGTTATGACATACTGATATCCAACCCAGAACCTACAGTTAAAGAAAGACATACATTTTTAAAAACTGCAGAAAGCAAGGGGGGGGGGGGGGGAAATACGACTGTAAAAATGAGAACAAGTAATACAGAACCCTCACTATTAAAGCTTCCTATTTTTCACTTTTAAATTGACTTAAAATATTTTGATGCTCTGCATTGTTATATTCCAAGTCCATATTTTTGGAATATATTCAACCACAGTAGCTTCTTTTTAAAAAGGGATTGTTGCTATTACACAGATATCACTATTAATTATTTTATCGATGTGATATGTTGTGATTTGTAAAAAAAAAAAAAAAAAAAAAAAAAGACACAAATATTGAGCTTTAAACACAGCTACCCCTGAGACTTTTAAGTATTGAATTCATTTTGTTGCTACGATAGCACTGAACTGTTTTGAAGCCACATTATACAGAAGTAGGGATGTAAGCAACTAGTCAATTATCCAATAAGCAAAAGCTTATCAGATAGTCAACTAGTCCCTCGACTAGTCGCTTCGCTTCCCCCCCCCCCGCCCACTGCCTCTATCAGAGGCAGCAAGGGGGGGAAGCAGGAGCTGCTGCTGGGGGGAACCCGCTTAAAAGCCAGTTCCCCCCAGCACCGTCTCAGCGGTGCGCTTCTGCCTACTGGCTCTTAATACATTTAAAAAGCTAAAGCGCAGCAGGGGGGACCTGGCGTGAGCCAGGACAGCTAATTCCTGTCTCATGCTGGCTCTCTCCCCCCCCCACCCCCCCACCCCCCACCGCCGCTGCGCTTTAGCTTTTTAAATGTATTAAGAGCCAACAGGCTCTTAATACACTTAAAAGGCAGAGCAGCGGGGTTAGCTCCCAAGCTGGGAGCTAACACTGCTACAGATCCTCCACTTATTGACTCGTCGATGGAAAAAATCCATTGACTAGTCATAAGAACATAAGAACAGCCGTACTGGGTCAGACCAAAGGTCCGTCTGCTGACAGTGGCCAGCACCAGGTGCCCCAGAGGGGGTGGACCGAAGACAATGATCAAGCAATTTGTCTCCTGCCATCCCTCTCCAGCCTCTGACAAACAAAGGCCAAGGACACCATTTTATCACCTGGCTAATAGCCTTTTATGGACCTAACCTCCATGAAATTATCTAGCTTCTCTTTAAACTCTATTATAGTCCTAGCCTTCACAGCCTCCTCTGGCAAGGAGTTCCACAGGTTGACTACACGCTGTGTGAAGAAGAACTTTCTTTTATTAGTTTTAAACCTGCTACCCATTAATTTCATTTGGTGTCCTCTAGTTCTTCTATTTAGGGAACTAATACATAACTTTTATCGGCCCTCTCCACACCACTCATGATTTGAGTCTCTTGCTATGTTTTTTAATTTGGGGCATACATTTAAGTTGGGCCTCTATTATGGTGTCTTTAAAAAGTTTCCATGCAGCTTTCAGGGATTTGGCTCTAGTCACTGTGCCTTTTAATTTCTGTTTAACTAACCTCCTCATTTTTGTATAATTCCCCTTTTTGAAATTAAATGCCAGGGTGCTGGACTGCTGAGGTGTTCTTCCCACCACAGGAATGTTGAATGTTATTATATTATGGTCACTATTCCCAAGTGGTCCTGTAACGGTTATTTCCTGGACCTGATCCTGCGCTCCACTCAGGACTAAATCGAGAATTGACTCTCCCCTTGTGGGTTCCTGCACCAGCTGCTCCGAGAAGCAGTCCTCATTTAAGCCACTGAGAAATTTTATCTCCGCTTCTCTTCCTGAGGTGACATGTATCCAGTCAATATGGGGGTAATTAAAACCCCCCATTATTATAGAGTTCTTTATTTTGGTAGCCTCTCTAATCTCCCTCAGCATTTCAATGTCAGTATCGCTGTCCTGGTCAGGTGGTCGGTAATATATCCCTACTGCTAATTTCTTATTATTGGAGCATGGAATTTCTATCCATAGCGATTCTATTGAACATGTTGATTCACTTAATATTTTTATTTCATTTGATTCTAGTCGATTAGTTGATTAAACTAAATTTAACATCCCTATACAGAAATACTGCAAACACAACTTATTGCAGTGCATGTTCTTAAAATATCTATCAAATGCATTTCCTGTCTGATGCTGAATTAGAACTAGAAATAACAATAGCAACAAAAGATTAATAGTACTGGTGAGAGGACAGCCAGCAGATAACGGATTAAAGATCCTGGATAAAATAATAGCAATTCTATTTTGGGGTAGAGTTGTTTTCTTAGCTTTTCTACTTGAGAGAAAATCCTCTTCCTCTCAAACTAAACTAGAGCAAATATCCAGAGACATGTCTCAGAAAGGAATGTAAGGCCCAATCTCAAGCTAGCATCTCTGCCACCATTTATAGCAGATAAACTTGATCAGTTTAAAAGTTTAAAGAAACGATAGAACTCTTCCAGTACTCCAGTGAAAAACTTCAGCATAAAGCATGCCACACTAAAATACTTCATTCTTGCTACAGTTCTGTTTTCTTTTCATAGATGCAAAGACACTGAGACTGAAAAGTTATTTGATTGCAAGCAATCATATGAAGTTTGCAGTTTAATCACTGATTCTGGCTAAAATATAAAACTAATGGCAATTGGCAGTAGCTTAGCAGTCAGAATGCTCTAGCAGTTACTTAATTGAAAAAATTTTATCATTCAATTTTAAGCAAACCAAACTGGCTTGCACAACATTAGCAGTTAATTCATGTAGAAATAATTTTGACTTGATATGGAATGGTTATTTTTCCTTCCGACTCACCTACGTTGATCCTTCCTTCCAAAGGCTTTTTCTTCTATGTCCCACTCCTGTGACAGGATGAACCCGAGCTCCTGATCTGTGGTAAAAGTGGGTAGTGATCCATTCACTCTCTGACATGTCTGCACAGCGTCCCAGTAGTTCTCCCCATTTAAATACACCCTGTAGCAACTGGCTGTGCCTTCATAGTGATGCCATCCTGTTGGGCACTTTCCTAGGAAACATGGAAAATAGAAGGGAAAACCATCCCCCAAAATTAGGATCTTGACTTTAGACAACACTTACCCACTAGTTAAAGAAATGAGTATTACAATCTAATCTGAAATAAGCAGCAAGAAGTGTAATAAAAATAGAGGGAAAGAAAGGGGTAGCAGGAGGAAGAGAATGTGACCATGTAGTTACAACACAAGTTAGCAATATGCACAACTTGATGCTTCCAAAAGGTGTTTCCTTCTTTTGTTTAAAAAAGGAAAACAGTATCCATGTTCCCCTATTGTCATTAAACACAACCATTAATAACCAATTACATTTCATGTAGACTTCACAGCAGAAGGAGGTCTTTAAGTAGGATATAAAGATGAGGAAATTACTCACCTGGTGCAGTAACGACAGTTCGAGATGTGTGTCCCCGTGAGTGCTCCGCTGTTGGGTCGTCCTGGCACCGCAGATCGGAGTTTTCAATAGCAGTAGTAGGCCGGACCGCACATGCGGGGTGGGCACCTTGTGCCGTTCGCACCCTTCTACTCACGCACGTGTTCCGGCTCCTGCCAGTTCCACATGTCCACCCGAGTACCTGAAAGACACAGTTAAAGACCAAAGACTCCAAAGCGGGGAGGAGGGCAGGTAGTGGAGCTCTCACAGGGACATACAGCTTGAAGAACTGTTGTTACTGCACCAGGTGAGTAACATCCTTCTCTTCTTTGAGTGATGTCCCCGTGGGTGCTCCACTGTTGGTGACTTTGTAGCAGTGCCCGAGAACACAAGGAAGGCAGGTCTCGGAGTCATGGTTTAATAACTGTTGAGAGTACTGCTGAGGCTACTGCACGGTATTGTTGGGTAAGTGCTGGGAGACTGCATAATGCCTCATAAAAGTATAATTGGCAGACCATGTGGCCGCACGGCAGATGTCTCAGAGGGGAACCCCTCGGAGAAAAGCTGTGGATGTCACTACAGCCCTCGTGGAATGAGCTCTAGGTGTTCCCGGAAGTGGTTTATTTCCAATGGCATAACACTTCATAATGCACTAAACTATGAGTCTGGAGATGCGTTGAGATAAAAGTGGTTCACCTTGTATCGGTCCACTAGGGAAACTAGCGGGTGTTCTGACTTGCAGAAAGGTCGAGTACTGTCTACGTAAAAGGCGAGTGCTCTACTCACGTCAAGGGAATGAAGAGCAGCCTCCCGTTGGGATGCATGCGGCTTAGGATAGAAGGATGGGAGGACGATTGGTTCGTTGATGTTGAAGTCGGAACATACTCTGGAGATGAAGGAAGGGTGAGGGTACAGTACAACATTGTCCTTATTAAAGGTCATATGTGGTGGTACCGCCACAAGGGCCGCAAGCTCGCCGACTCTATGGACGGAAGTAATAGCGAGTAGAAAAACCACCTTGATCGTCATTATTGAGAGTGGGGAGGTAGCTAATGGTTCAAAAAGAGGATGGGTAAGGGTGTCCAGCACCATTTCTAGGTTCCACACTGGAGGTGGTGTTCTGTGCAGCGGGTGAAGGTTGCAGAGCCCTTTGATCAATCTTTTGGTTGTGGGGTGTGCAAACACTGAGAAACCATCTATCGCTTGACAGAAAGTGGCGACCGCTGCTGAATGGACTTTTAGCAAAGCAAGGGCTAATCCCGAGTGCAGTAAGAGGAGGATATACTCTAGAATTTTGTGTAAGGGCACTATGTATGGATTGAGGCATTTATTAGCGCACCAGGAGACGAAACTGTCATTTCTGAAGGTAAGGAGAACGTGTGGTATACTTCCTGCTATGCATGACCACCTCTTTTACTTGGCTTGAACAGAACATTTCAGATTCGTGGAACCAACGAGGGGCCAGGCCGTCAGGCGCAGAACCTGTGGCTGAGGATGAAGCAGGGACCTGTTTTGGGGTAGCAGGTTGTGGTGTTTGGGGAGGGGATAGGGTGGTTGAGGAAACATCTGAAAGAGATAAGGAAACCATGTTTGTCGTGCCCAGAAAGGGGCTATGAGAATTACTGTTGCCCTGTCCCTGTTGATCTTTTCTAGGACCCTGGGTATGAGCAGAGTTGGAGGAAGGCATATAGAAGGGGGCCCTTCCACTTGAGGAGAAAGGCATCCCCTAGGGATCCTGGTTCGATCCCAGCCCTGGAACAATAGCGTCGGCACTTCGCATTCTCGTGGGAGGCGAAGAGCTCTATTAATGGAGAGCCCTATTGATGGAAGATAGGTTGAAGCACCTGGGTGATGGTGCACCCATTTGCAATCTGGCACAAAATGTCTGCTTAGAGAGTCTGCAGTCACATTGTTGATCCCAGGTAAGTAGGAAGCTACTAGGGTGATTCTGTTGCAGATGCACCATATCCAAAGACGCTCTGCCTTGGCGCACAGGGAGCAGGAACGGGTGCCACCTTGGCAATTTATCGTCGCCATGTTGTTGGTAAGTATTCTGACGGTGGTACCTTGGATGTGCGTGATGAAGTGTTTGCATGAGTTGAAGACAGCTCTAAGCTCCAAGCAGTTTATATGGAAGTTCGCCTCTCGTGTTGTCCATCGCCCCATGCAGACATATTGCCCATGTGGGCGCCCCATCCAACGAGGGAGGCATCTGTGGTAATGTGGACGGATGGTTGGTCCCAGTGGAATGGGACTCTTGTGAGAAGATTGCGCAGCTCAGTCCACCACTTGAGGGAAGCTATGACCATGGTAGTAGGAGAGACTTGCCTGTGTATATGGTGCTTTGAATGGGTATAGACAGATGCCAGCCAGCGCTGGGGGCAGTGAATGTGCAGTTGTACATGGTTGACTACGTATGTTGTGGCCACCTTATGGCCCATGAGCTGGAAGCAGGTAAGCATCATTACTGTGGGACTCAGGGTAACTGCAATCCTGGATTGCTTGAAACCTTTGGGTGGGCCTCTGCCATGGTAGAGTCCAATCAGGCTCCTATAAATTCTAGGGCCTGTGTGGGTTGGAGAGTAGATTTTTGGTCGTTGATAAGCCCAAGTGACTCGAGCGTTTGTCTGGTTGTCAGTATCATGCAGTGCGTGTCCACAGCAGATGGCCCTTTTATCAGGTAGTCGTTGAGGTAAAGAAAGATTATAATCCTTGTCGACGTGACTACCGCAAATGTCTTTGAGAACACCCTGGGTGCAGAAGAGGCCGAAGGGCAGCACGCGATACTGGTAGTGTTCTGGTCCAACTATGAAGCAGAGGAACTGCCTGTGAGCCGGGTGGATAGTGATGTGGAAATAAGCATCCTGCAGGTCTAGGGCTGCAAACCAATCCCCTTTGTCTAGCACTGGGATTATCGATGCCAGGGTCACCATTTTGAATCACTGTTTCTGAAAGTATCGATTCAGTCTTTGAAGGTCTAGAATCGACCTCCAACCCCCCATTCTTTTCTGCATGAGAAAGTAGTGAGAGTAGAAGCCCTTCCCTCTGAACTCGTCCGGTACTCACTCTCTACTGCTCCGATAGAGAGGAGTCGATGGACCTCCTCTTTTAGTAGGCCTTCGTGAGAGGGGTCCCTGAAGAGTGACAGGGAGGAGGGCAGTAGTGTTGTGAACGGGATGGTGTAACCCGATGCTACGATCTTGAGAACCCAGCGATTGGATGTAATGGTGGCCCAATGATGATGACGAGCCTCAAACGGTAGTGAAAAGTGGGAACCCTGGGATCGTGCAGGTGTGTCGTGGGGAGGTTCTGTAAGCTCTCGACCAATAAGGGAAACCTGCTGCTTATTTGAATGCTGGTGACGTTACAGTTATGTTGAGGACGCCTTCTCTGGGGTCACTGTCTCATTTGGGATTGATCTAACCCCCGTTGCTGGTATCTCGAATATGAGAAGTCGCGGTGCCTCTGGTAGGGCGTGTACCGCCTACGGTGATATGGGGGCGTGCACATACCCAAGGTACGAAGGGTTGTTCTCAAGTCCTTACTTGAGAGAAGGATGTCGGTCTTCTCAGGAAATAGTTTTTGTTTATCACATGGAAGGTTCTCTACTTGATTTTGCAGCTCATGAAGGACCCCAGTGGATTGCAACCACGAAGCTCTCCACATAACTATGGAGGTTATGCCATGTTGGCAACATCGAGTGTGATCTGGAGGGCAGTTCTTGCAGAGGCATAACCCCTGTGAAAGATGGACTTGAGGATTGGTCTTTTCGAATTCGGTAGGTGCTCCATGAGGGTAGTGAGCCTAGTGTAGTTGTCCAAGTCACGGTTTGCCAAAAGGGCTGCGTACTTAGCAATGTGGAGCAGGAGGGTCAAGGAAGAATAAGCCTTCCTACCAAAGAGGTCCAATTCGCTTGCTTTCCTTGGCCGCAGCCACGTTCTTATACTGAGGTAGCTTGGACTTCTGTTGGGCGGCATCCACAACCAGGGAATTAGGTTGGGGGTGGGAAAACAACAAATCCATGCCCTTGGCAGGCACAAAGTACTTATCTGCATGCTTGTTAGTTGGCGGCACAGAGGCTGGGGTCTGCCAAATTTCATCGGCAGCCTCCATAATGGCCTCATCTATGGGGAGTGCAATTTTGACCCGTTGTGAGGGTTGCAGGTTTTTGAGGAGGCGGTGCTGCTTTTCTTGCACCTCCGTTAACTGGACCTCCTGACTAGTGGCCACTCATTTAAACAAATCCTGAAATTGTTTCAGGTCATCCGTGGGTGATGTGTAGCCTGGAATCTAGGGACAAAGAGGACTGTTGCTCTTCCTGTTCCGATAGTTGCCCCTCCTCAGGCTTGGATTGTTGAGGCGCAGGAGGGAGGTCCGAGGTGCTGATACGATATGGTGTCTATGTGAGGGCGTAGAGGAAACAGTGGACCTGTGTCTGGAAAAAGACCTGAGACAGCAAGGTGAATAGTGCCTAGGTTATGTGGGTTGTCGGTAATGGTAATGCGCCATCCAATGGAGCAGATGGGGCTCAGCGGATGGGGCAGTAGCCCCTAAACCCACCCGCTCACGGGTTCCACGGCCCTGCCCTGGGCCACTTCTTTCCACCACCCCCGGCGCTAGTCCCCACTTGGCAGTGGGTAGGACTCACCACTTGCCTCGCCCCTTCCTGGCTCGCTCTGCCTGACCTCCAGCGCCACGTCCTCCTTGCTGCTCTTGCCTCTGCCTCCTCCTCTCCCCTCCTGTCCCATACCCACTTTTAAATCACCAGCCGAAGGGACCGGGGACATCACAAACCCCTGGGAGCACCCCGGGAGCTCCCTCCGACGTCATCCCCGTGGCACGGCCGGTGACATCATCCCCATGCATCTCCGGCCGCTCATCCCCAGCCTCGCTCACCCCATATTCACTCCCCCCTCCACTCGGCCCTGACGGCCTCTCTGCCTCCCCGGCGCCCTCCAGACCCACCGCTTGGTCCCCGCGGCGGGGTCTGGGGCTTTTCCAAGTGCGGGGTGCCCCCGCCCCGTCACACACCTTCCCCCTCAAGTTTTCCATTATACTCGCCACTTCCCCTGTTTTGAGTTTGGGGATTCGCGAGAGGCAATCTGCATTCAGATAGGCCATGCCCGGGCAGTGTGTCACCGTGAATCGGTACAGCTGCAGGCGCAGGTACCATCGTAGGATTCTTGGGTTTGTGTCCTTCATATTATGGATCCATTGTAGAGGGGTGTGGTCATAGTAGTATCCATGTCTACAATGCCCAGAATGTAGGGGAGTTACCAGGAAGGCAAAAGCGCAACTGGAATTGTAGCTGGAAACGGACGTGAAGGGTAACAAGAAAGGTTTCTACAGGGATGTTAGCAATAAGAGGGTGTGGGGCCCTTATTGGATGAGGGAGGTAACCTAGGGTATGTCTACACTACAGAGTTAGTTCGAACTAACTTAGTTCGATTTAGTTAATTCAAACTAAGCTAATTCGAACTAACGCGTCTAGAACTAAAAACTAGTTTGAATTAGCGTTTTGCTAATTCGAACTAGCATGTCCACATTGAGTGGACCCTGAACAGGGCTTAAGGATGGCCGGAAGCAGTGCCGGCAGGGCATCAGAGGAGGACTTAGAGCGTGGAGCTGCTGTCTCAGGCTAGCCGAGGGCTGCGCTTAAAGGGACCCGACCCCCACCCCGGACAGACAGTTCTCAGAGGTGCCCCGCTTGCAAAGCAGTCCTGGCTTTGATTGCCTGGAGTACCCACACTGGGCACATCACAGCACTTGGCCATCAGCCCGGCTGCACTTGCCGCAGGCTGCCACCTGGGGAGAGGGGACAATTGAGGGGCTGCAGGAGAGCTTCCACCCCCAGAAGCCCGCAGAGCCAGCCCAGTCCTCCCCATCGGGGGCTCGTACCCCATTCCTCCCTCACCTCCTTCCACTTACCCTTCCCTAGCCCCCCTTCCTGATGTACAAAATAAAGATAACGTTTCTTCCAACATTGACTCTGTCTTTATTGAACAAAACTGGGGGAGACTGGGAAAAGGAGGTGGGAGAGGGGAAGAGAAAGGCTGGAAGAGGGGAGGGCAACTAACATGATCAGGGGTTGGGAACAGGTCCCAGATGAAGAGAGGCTACAGAGACTGGGACTGTTCAGCTTAGAAAAGAGGAGATGGAGCGGGGACAGGATAGAGCAGGGGTTAGGTGGAGAGGGTGCATACAGAAAAGTTCTTCATGAGTTCCCATAAAGAAGGACTAGAGGACACCAAAGGAAAGGAATGGGTAGCAAGCTTCAAACTAGTAAGAGTAAGTTGTTCTTCACAAAGCAAAGAGTCAACCTGTGGAACTCCTTCCTGCAGGAGGCTGTGAAGGCTAGAACTAGAACAGAGTTTAAAGAGAAGTGAGATAAAGTGATGGAGGTTGGGTCCATGGAGTGGTATTAGCCAGGGGGTAGGAGTGGTGTCCCTGCCCAAAGTTTGTGGAAGGCTGGAGAGGGATGGCACGAGACAAATGGCTTGGTCACTGTCTTCGGTCCATCCCCTCCAGGGTCCCTAGGGTTGGCCGCTGTCAGCAGACAGGCTACTGGGCTAGATGGACCTTTGGTCTGACCCAGGACGGCCATTGTAAGCTCAGGGCTCAGGGTCGGGGGTCTCAGTGGACCCCCTTGATTTTCATGCACACCTGCTCCTGGGTGGCCAGGCTGGCAGCTCTCCTGGCCTAGTGCCTAGGCACTTTCCTGTGCCTAGTGCGGAGATCGTGGACGAGGTCCACGATGTCTGCACTAGCCCAGGAAGGTGCCCACCTCTTGCGGTCCCGGGCAAGCTCCCAGGAGCCGCCAGCCTGGTCCCGGGAAGAGGGGGTGGGCTGGGGGACATCAGGTGGGTGGCTCTGTGCCGTGCCAGGTGCAGGGTCTGCTGGCTGGGTGCTGGCAGGCTTGCACCAGGCACGGGTACCGTAGCCAGCCCGTGGCCCTTTAAGGGGTCCGGGGCTGGGAGGGGGGCATAGAGTTTCCCTGGTGTTGGCCAGAGTGGCCACCAGGGAAACCTGGGGAGGACTAGCCTCCCACTAGTTCGAATTAAGGGGCTACACAGCCCTTAATTCGAACTAGTAAGTTCGAACTAGGCTTAATCCTCGTAAAATGAGGTTTTCCTAGTTCAAACTAAGCGCTCCGATAGTTCGATTTAAATTCGAACTAGCGGAGCGCTAGTGTAGCGCCTATGAATGTTAGTTCGAACTAACGTCCGTTAGTTCGAACTAACGTTGTAGTGTAGACATACCCCTAGTGACAGATGATATGTGAAAAGCTGAAGTACTCAATGCTTTCTTTGCCTCTGTCTTCACAGACAAAGTCAGCTCCCAGACTAGTGCACTAGGCAATGCAGTATGGGAAGGAGGTGGACAGCCCTTGGTGGGGAAAGAACAGGTTAGTAACTATTTAGAAAAGCTAAACATACACAAATCCATGGGCCCTAAATAGTTGCTACCATGCGCGTGAGCAGAAGGGCACGAACAGCACGAGGCGCTCACCGCACGTGCATGGTCCAGCTGACTACTGCTAGTGAAGACTCTGATCTGCGGCGCCAGGACAACCCGACACCAACAGTGGAGCACCCACGGGGACATCACTTGAAGAAGAACTTATGGATTAGCTCGGGGGGGGGGGCGAGGGGGAACAATTTACAGGTGAGTGGAAGTGTAAAAGAAAGCATGGAAACGTTTGGTCTGTGTTTTCCACAATGGACATTCAACGCTGGCACTGCTAGAGTGAATGAGCATTCAGTGGAGACACTTCGAGATAGCACAGAGTTAACAGGAGTAAAAGTCATCTTAGCTGTTGCATTTGATATGGACTGGAAGCAAGGCAACATTAATTCTACAACACTTGCCAGGGCACAAAATATCACTAATTATTCAACTCTTGCTGAAGCATTCATATGGGCTACGTCTAGACTGGCGTGATTTTCCGCAAATGCTTTTAACAGAAAAGTTTTTCCGTTAAAAGCATTTGCGGAAAAGAGCGTCTAGATTGGCACGGACGCTTTTCCACAAAAGCACTTTTTGCGGAAAAGCGTCCGTACCAATCTAGATGCAGTTTTGCGTAAGAAAGCCCCGATCGCCATTTTCGCAATCGGGGCTTTTTTGCACAAAACAATACCGTGTTGTCTACACTGGCCCTCTTGCGCAAAAGCATTTGCGCAAGAGGACTTTTGCCTGAACGGGAGCAGCATAGTATTTCCGCAAGAACACTGACAATCTTACATGAGATAGTCAGTGTTCTTGCGGAAATTCAAGCGGCAAGTGTAGACAGCTGGCAAGTTTTTCCGCAAAAGCAGCTGCTTTTGCGGAAAAACTTGCCAGTCTAGACGCAGCCAGGCAGTATAACATAACTGAATCCATGACCTGATAAATCATGTTTAGATCTTCAAAGCTCAGTACCCCTCTGCTGCCTGATTGATTTTTAAGAAGTGCATGATCAACAGCCTGCTTGCAAGAAAGAGAGGAAAAGTTTTATCCAGGGTGTGTCTAGACTACAGGTTTTTTTTTTTTTAAAAAAGTGGCCTTTTTCGAAAAAAAAAACTTCCCCTGCATCTAGACTGCTGCCGCATTCTTTCGAAAGTAAATCGAAAGAACGCGGCAGTTTTTTCGACTGCAGAAAACCTCGTTTTACGAGGAAGAATGCCTTTTTTCGAAAGTGCTCTTTCGAAAAAAGGCACTATGTAATGCAAACTGTGCTTTTTCTGAAGAGAGTATCCAGACTGCCTGGGTGCTCTCTTCGAAAAAGCAGCTTGCTTTTTCGAAAGTACTGGTTGTAGTCTAGACGCTCTTTTGAAAGAGGCTTGTAGTCTAGACGTAGCCCCAGTGAGTTAACACAGTCAACACTTCTTGAACTACAGCTCTCAAGCCCTTTTTTATTTTACAAGATAGGGATACCTTAACTATTTGTCACAATAACGTTTCAGAGACAGAGTGCTACCACAGTGAAGTGAGTGGTGTAAAAACAAATAGTACAGCACATAGCATATTATGTGACAGTCACCAGAACTACTTGCATACGAATTTGTTAGAAATCAATTTGTTTACATAATTTCAAAAAAATCAACAGTTTACCAAAACTAGTTAGGCCCATCAATCCATAACAAATTTGTATATATATTTAAAAAACTGTTTACTTTTCTTTCTCCTCATAATAATATAATGAGATATACCATCTAATACAACTAGAAGGGACCTTGAGAGGTCATCAAGTCCAGCCCCTTACCCTCACAGCAGGACCAAGTACCATCCCTGATAGATTTGCCCCAGGTCCCCCTCAAGGACTGAATTCACACCCATGGGTTTAGCAGGCCAGTGCTCAAACCACTGAGCTATCCCTCCCCCTCATTGAAATGTTAATTATAATTTTCACTTTTTGTTAACTGTCTGCTTCTGACACAGCATCTGTTTACAGCAATACTATAGAAAATAAAGACTGATCAGAACAAAGGAAGAAGAGTTGAAAAATTTCACTACCACTTTCATGAGTGGGTAAGGGGACAGGCATTGAAATTCCTCAGTCTACAGAAAATATATTCTGTATAAAGTCACCATCACATGTTCTGAACTAGATCTAACCCCCCCAAAAAGTGGCTGTTGGCATCCTTTTATCTGTGAGAAACTGTGGGAATTGCAAACCATCTACATCATAGACTACAATATCTCATGTGACTTAACAGGCCAATCGGAGATTTGCAGGATCTTTGGCAGTTATTGCAAATGTATACATCTTGGTTGGGAACTGCCTGCTTCCTTCAGGCTCTTTTCTCTTCACGCTGTAGGAGTCAGCTCCTGTCATGGACTTTGATACCCTGATAGAGACAATGGCACCACTTTATGATCGCTTGCCAAGATTTCCCATTGGTCAGGACTAATTCTAAATTCCTTCATATCTTGCTTGCGTATGTCTTTATAGTGAAGCTTGGGACATCCTGTTGTTCTTGTTCCCTCTGATAGCTCCCCGTATAGCACGTCCTTGGGTATGCATCCATCTTCCAACCTACTCAGATGGCCCAGCCAGCGCAATCATCTTTGCTTGAGCAGGGCTGTCACAGTTGGCAAATTTGTCCTTTGAAGAACCTCTGCATTGATGACTTTATCTTGACATTTGGTGTTGAGTATGAGGTGTACAATAACATGGGTGGAAACTGTTCAACCTTTTCTCCTGATGACCATAATTTGTCCATGTTTCCCCACCATACATGAGTGCGCTGAGGACACAAGCTTAGTACATTAGCATTTTAGTCTTGATGGTAAGCTTGAGTTGTTCCATGCTCTTCTAGTTAACCTACTCAATGTGAACATTTAGTTTTTCATCCAGTGAGAGATTGGTGGTCACTGAAGAACCTAAATAGCTGAATTTTTGACTATTTCCTGCTGATTCGCTTTTAAGGTAATTGAACGATCTTGTGGAACCCTTGTCCCAATACAACTGCTTTCTTAATGCTGATGGGGAGTGCAAATGCCTGACAGGTACTTGAAAGGAGGTCCATGAGTTCTTGTACCAGATCTTCGTTGTGGGCTATGAGGGTATCAGCAGCAGCAAATAAAAGTTCCCCGATTGGCACCTTCTTGACTTTGGTCTTTGACTTAAGTCGGGACAGACTGAAGAGTTTACCCTCTGATTTTGTGTGGAGATACACTCCATCTTTCATGTCCTTAAACCCACAGTTCAAGAGTGCTGAGAAGATGACTGCAAAGAATGTAGGGGGAAGAACACAGCCTTGCTTCACTCCACTTTTTCCATCTGAAAACTGTCTGAAGTGGACCTATACAACTGGACAGCTGCTCTCAAGTCTTACATGTTCATTCCACAACAGCATAACAGGTTGGTAGACATCTTTTCTAATATTGCAAACAGACCTGCTCTGCTGTGTCGAATGCTTTGGTTAGATCCACAAAGGCAATGTACAATGGACATGTGACAGGTTGGGTCACAGAGATCCCCTTCAGACTGTCACTTGATGGGCTGATCATACCACTGAGCCTGCCTACCTGCCCTCTGGGGGGCTCCACCACCCTGTCCTGTTGAGCCAGAAGCACTGGTCTTCCCCTAGAAAAGGCAGATAGTTGGAACACAGCCCCCAGTAGATTAACAGACACCAAACAACTCAGCTCTGAGAAGGCTCAGTCACAGGCACTTGACAGAGCACCAAGGGGCACAGACCCAATAGGACTAAAGCCCCGAATAGATTTGTCTCTGTATAAACTTTACGCATAGTGAGTGAGCTCATAAGATGTTTGCCCCATTTATCAATGAGAGATCTACAGAGCTGTTATGGGGGGGGGGGCGGGAGAGGAATTATTTACACCGGGTTTGTGTCACATGGCTATGGGGATGACATTGTCCCGGGTGGGGTGGTCCCCCTCGACCTTATCGCAGTTATCCCCACCTTTTTCTCCCCAGCTGGTGCCTCTATTCCCGCCCCCAAAGTCTGTCTGCTCCTTCCCTCTAAGTCCTCTCGTGGGGATCCTATAGACAGGGCAACATAGTTCAATAGTTACTATGTGACCCAATGGTCACAGTCCATAACTCACCCCTATTGGCAGGGCAGCACAGTTCAATAGTCCATACAGGATCCAATGGTCACAGTCTATTTGTGGGGGAGTAGATAGGGGAAAAGGTTTACATCCCCCCCACAGGGGGGTCCAAGCCCTTCCACTCCACTGGACCCCAGCCCAGGGCCCTGTTAGTGGCTTACTCTCACCACTGAGTCAGCGGGGAAACCCTAACTGCAGCACACTGACTCCTCAACAGCGGCTTACTCACCTGGTAGCCGTTGTCGCTCCTGGGCTGCTTCCTGCTTCCCCAGGTCTCGGTTCACTGGTGAGTCTCTGTTTCGCCACCACTCTCTGTGTTCTGGCTACTTCCCCTTATTTCCAAATCCAGCGTGGTCTCTACAGACGTCTGGTCTCCAGCCTGGGTGGCAGCGCCCCAGCCTTTAGGTAATCGCTGGGGCTTGCAGGGAGCTGGCTCAGCACGTCTTCTCCCTCCGGCTGCCAGCCCCAACTGAGCTGAGCTGCTCCCTTTTATAGCACTGCAGCCAGAGCATGCCCAGTAAGGTACAGGGGGCGTGGCCTCCTCTGCTCTCAGGGCAGGTTTAAATGGGTAGCAGGTTTAAAACTAATAAGCGAAAGTTCTTCTTCACACAGCGTGTAGTCAGCCTGTGGAACTCCTTGCCAGAGGAGGCTGTGAAGGCTAGGACTATAACAGAGTTTAAAGAGAAGCTGGATAAATTCATGGAGGTTAGGTCCATAAAAGGCTATTAGCCAGGGGATAAAATGGTGTCCTTGGCCTCTGTTTGTCAGAGGCTGGAGAGGGATGGCAGGAGACAAATCGCTTGATCATTGTCTTCGGTCCACCCTCTCTGGGGCACCTGGTGCTGGCCACTGTCGGTAGACAGGTTACTGAGCTAGATGGACCTTTGGTCTGACCCAGTACGGCCGTTCTTATGTTCTTATGGCTGAGTTAACCCCCTCCTGCTCAGTACTGGGGGAGTATGCCCCATCACAGTTTGATAGTAAACAAAAGCTTATTTTATTAAGTATAAAAAGCAGCATTTAAGCAGTTGCAAGTGATAAGACAGATCAAGGTAAGTTACTAAGCAAAATAATACACAACATGCCAGATACGCCTAATACACTAAGGGTACGTCTACACTACAGCGTTATTTCGAAATAGTTATTTTGAAATAAGATATTTTGAAATAACGCATCTACACACAAAATGCATTTCGAAATAGCATTTGGCTATTTCAAAATAGCGTGTCCACACTGAGTGGACACTGAATCATATTTAAGGCCGGCTGGAACCAGTTTCGGCAGGGCATCAGGTCAGGAGTTACTTTGTGTGGCTGCTGCCTGAGGCTATCTGAAGCCTGTGCTTAAAGGGACCACCCCGGACAGCCGGTTCTCAGGTTTCCCTGCTTGCTTGCCTACCTCGATGAGGGAGAGCAAAGCATTTTTTTCTCTGCGTGCTCTGGTTGCCCTCACTCAGGGCACCACAGCACTCTGCAACATGGAGCCTGAGCTGCCCCTGGGCACTCTGGTGCTTCTCTTGGATGCGTTGCTGTGAGCCTGGCTGCACTTTCTGCAGGCTACCATCTGGGAGGTCCATCGGGGGGCTGTCAGTATCCAGGAGGCCTTGCAGGAGAGCTTCCACCCTGAGGAGCACTAAGAGCCTCCCTGGTCTGCCCCACTGGGGGCTTGTGCCTCATTCCCCCCTCATGTCCTTCCACTTACCCCTCCCTTACCCCCCTTCCTGATGTCAAATAAAATACATGTATTTTCATGAACACAAACTCTCTTTATTTAACAAAACTGAGGGGGGGGGGATGAAACTGGTGAGACTGAGGAAAGGAGGCGGGAGAGGGCAGGAGAGAGGGTGGGAGAGGGGAGGGGGAAACCTGGGAGGAGGGAGCTGGAAGGGGGAAGCAAGCGGAACAAGGGGGAGGGGAAGCTCAGGGTTCAGGGGTGGGGGTCTCGCCGGGCCAACTGTCTCCCAGCACCGCGGGTGCGGGGGCGGGGGCCTCGGCATCTCCGGGGGGATGGGGGGAGGGATGGAGGGTGTGGAGGGAGAAGCGGGAGGGGGAGAAGGAGTGGGAGGAGGAGCAGTAGCTGGGGAGGCAGCAGGCACTGGAGTGGTAGGAGGCAGCATGCTCTGCACCAGGGTCTGCAGGTGCTGGCAGATGACACGGCCCTGGGCAAGCTGTTCCCACCACAGCTGCAGGTCTTCTTGCACCCAGTGCTGGAGGGTGCAGTGCAGGACTCACAGTGCCCCCAGGTGCTGCTGTTGGTACCCCTCCACTGCATGGGTGGTCCTGCGGAGTCCTCGGGTGTGGGAGGATGTCCCAGGCGGAGTGGTGCACCCTGCATGCACAGCTGGTGTGGCTGTGGAGAAACAAGAGAAGTGGTCAGTTATCCCTGGGGACACGGTGGGTGAAGCCCAGCACCCCCATGCAAGGTGAGGGCGACCGTTCCCTGCACCATCAGAGCTGATATGCTTGCACAGAGGCCATGTTCGGAATGTCCTGCTATCCCCGGGAGTGGGAGCTGCCCTGAGACCGCACCCATGCCCCTGTGCTGTATATAGTGTGTGTGTGGGGGGGGGGGGAGATTTCCCCTGCCTCTGTGTAGAGTGGCCTTGTGGAGGGAGGGTGTCCTGCTGTGTCCCACCCCAGAGTCAAGAATGTCATGCCTCTTCACACACACACACACGTGTGGCTAACAGGGTAAGGCCCCTGTGTGGCAGCCAGCTGGGGCCACATACCCAGGGGTGGCACAGCACATGCTTGCACATGCACAGGTTGCTCCATGATCCATGGACAGCAAGGCCCACACGCGCAGTCCCTGGTTTCTGTCCCCCCCTCTCCCACCCCCGCATAAGGAGACAGTGATGGCACTCACCTGTTGTTGCCTCCCTGGCCTCAGATGACACCAGCAACAGGTCTTCTGGGGCGGCTCGGGGGTCCTGGCTGCTCAGCATGCTCCGTCTGGTCTGCTGCAGCTCCTGGGTCTCTTCCTCCCCCTTCTTGATGCCCTGGTCAGGGACCTCTGCCCCAGGGTTGACAACCACTGGGGGGGCATGGACCGTCCTGCCCCCCAGGATGCAGTCCAGGGCGTTGAAATAGGGGCAGCTTGGTGTGTGTGCCCCTGGTTGGGAGCTGCCCCCTGTGGCCCTGGCATATGCCTGCCGAAGCTCTTTTATTTTCATCTGCACCTGCTCCTGGGTCTGGAAGTGGCCTTTGCTGGCCAGGCTGGCAGTTATCCTGCCATAGACTGCTGCATTCCTCTGTCTAGTGTGGAGATCATGGATGTTGGAGGATTCCCCCCAAACCTCAATGAGGTCCATGATCTCCACCCTGGACCAGGCTTTCAGCTCAGTATCTTTCACTATAGGAATACTAGAATTAAAAACAGACTAAAACAGATATGCAAAAAGTTCATACAATATTCCCATTTACCAAAACAGGGCAATTTTCTGACTGGCAATTACCTCTGCCAGTGATCATCAACATCAAGTAAAGAGTACCTGTGTGAGGGTTGGCATATATTCACAACTGCTGATCAAGGACGGATTAAAGTGATCATTAACAAATTGACTGACTTCTGAGTGGGTTTTTTTCCTACAGAGGGATGAAAGGTGGCAAATTTCCAAAGTGCTTTATTTCTTAAGAACATCTTTCCTTGAAAGCTAACATTCATACTATCAGAGGGTATGTCTACACTACAGCACTAATTCGAACTAACTTAATTCGAACTAGTGCATCTAGACCTAAAAACTAGTTTGAATTAGCGTTTTGCTAATTTGAACTAGCATGTCCACATTGAGTGGACCCTGAACAGAGGTTAAGGATGGCCGGAAGCAGTGCCGGCAGGGCATCAGATGAGGACTTAGAGCGTGGAGATGCTGTCTCAGGCTAGCTGAGGGCTGTGCTTAAAGGGACCCAACCCCCACCCCGGACAGACAGTTCTCAGGGTTCCCCGCTTGCAAAGCAGTCCTGGCTTGGAGTGCCCGGAGTACCCACACTGGGCACATCACAGCACTGGGCCATCAGCCCGGCTGCACTTGCCGCAGGCTGCCACCTGGGGAGAGGGGACAATTGGGGGGCTGCAGGAGAGTTTCCACCCCGAGGAGCCTGCAGAGCCACCCCAGTCCTCCCCATCAGGGGCTCATACCCCATTCCTCCCTCGCCTCCTTCCACTTACCCCTCCCTAGCCCCCCTTCCTGATGTACAAAATAAAGGACACGTGTGGTCAAAAATGGAAGCTCTCTTTATTGAACAAAACTTCGGGAGACTGAGAAAAGGAGGTGGGAGAGGGGAAGAGAGAGGGTGGAAGAGGGGAGGGCAACTAAAATGATCAGGGGTTTGGAACAGGTCCCATATGAAGAGAGGCTAAAGAGACTGGGACTTTTCAGCTTAGAAAAGAGGCGACTGAGGGGGGATAGGATAGAGGTCTATAAAAGCAGGAGTTGGGTGGAGAGGGTGCATAAAGAAAAGTTCTTCATTAGTTGCCATAATAGAAGGACTAGAGGACACCAAAGGAAAGGAATGGGTAGCAGGCTTCAAACTAATAACAGAAAGTTCTTCTTCACAAAGCAAAGAGTCAACCTGTAGAACTCCTTGCTGCGGGAGGCTGTGAAGGCTAGAACTAGAACAGAGTTTAAAGAGAAGTGAGATCAACTCATGGAGGTTGGGTCCATGGAGTGGTATTAGCCAGGGGGTAGGAGTGGTGTCCCTGCCCAAGGTTTGTGGAAGGCTGGAGATGGATGGCACGAGACAAATGGCTTGGTCATTGTCTTCGGTCCATCCCCTCCAGGGTCCCTAGGGTTGGCCGCCGTCGGCAGACAGGCTACTGGGCTAGATGGACCTTTGGTCTGACCCAGTACGGCCGTTCTAAGCTCAGGGCTCAGGGTCGGGGGTCTCACTGGACCACCTTGATTTTCATGCAAACCTGCTCCTGGGTGGCCAGGCTGGCAGCTCTCCTGCCCTAGACGGCCACCTTCCTGTGTCTAGTGCGGAGGTCATGGATGAGGTCCACGATCTCTGCACTAGACCAGGCGGGCGCCCGCCTCTTGTGGCCCCAGGCAGGCTCCCGGTAGCCGCCAGCCTGGTCCCGGGAAGAGGCGGAGGGCTGGGTGGCAGCGGGTGGCTGGCTCGAGCCATGTCACGTGCAGGATCTGCTGGCTGGGTGCTGGCAGGCTTGCACCTGGCACGGGCACCGTAGCCAGCCTGTGCCCCTTTAAGGGCTCCGGGGCCGGGAGGGGGGCAGAAGAGTTTCCCTGGTGTTGGCCAGAGTGGCCACCAGGGCAAGCTGGGGAGGGCTAGCCTCCCACTAGTTCGAATTAAGTGGCTACACAGCCCTTAATTCGAACTAGTTAATTCAAACTAGGCGTTAGTCCTCGTAGAATGAGGTTTACCTAGTTCGAATTAAGCGCTCCGCTAGTTCGAATTAAGTTCCAATTAGTTAGTTCAAATTAGTGCTGTAGTGTAGACATACCCTAAGACTTTATTACCCACTTATAAATGTGAGCACCTCAACTTAATCTTCATGAGCCAATAGGACTACTCATGTGTTTTAAGTTAAAACACATGCCTAAGTAAGTATTGGTATCAGTGGGCACTAGTTTAAAAAGAATGCTTCTGTATTCAAACTGGTTTCCCAAGAGAAATAAAAATCAGATTCTCACACCTACTAAATACCCATACCTCGAATTGAAGACGATGCAGCCCAGAACAACCAAAATCCATAATTTATAAACAGAAAACAGCAACCTTTTTCCACAAAACCACTACTATTAAGTAACTAGCCAATTAGCCCATCATAAGATGGGATTTTCAGGTCTCTCCTCCACGTCAGTCTTCTCTCCTGAGCCTCCGGTCTCTCGCTCCGTCTCTCTCTCTTCTTACTGCCTCCCCCCTCTCTCAGCTCTCCTCCACCTCCTGCCTCTGTCTCCGTCTCTTTCTCTTCTCCCCCTCCTGCCTCTCACTCTCCCTTTCTCTTCTCCTCCTCCTGCCTCTCTCTCCCCTTCCCCCCTGCCATGGCGCTTGGCTGAGTGCTGCCTGCACAACCGGGCTGCCATGAGGGAGGGGGGCGGGGCGGTGACGTACACGGCTGGGGCCAGGGCCGTGTACATCACCGCCCTCCCTTCCCCTCCCACCCCGGGGGAGCCCAAACAGCCCCTTGCGCTGCTGGCTGCCCCGGCGGCCCAGCTGAGGGGCACAGCACTCGGCTGAGTGCCACAGTGGGAGGGGAAGGGGGGGCGGTGACGTACAGGGCTCTGCCCCCTGGCTGTGTACGTCACCGCCCCGCCCCCTTCCCCTCCCTTGGTGGCAGCTCGACTGAGTGTTGCGCACTCAGCCGGGCCGCTGCGGGGGAGGAGAGGAGGGGCGGAGCAGTAACGTACACGGCCAGGGGGTGGGGCTGTCTACGTCACCACCCCCCCTCCCCTCTCCCGCAGCGGCCTGGCTGAGGGACGCATCACTCAGCACCATGGCGGGAGGAGGAAGGGGGGGCCGTGACGTACACGGCCCCGCCCCCCTTCCTGTCCCACTGGGCCCACCTGAATGGCGCTCAGCTGGGCCCCAGCGGGGGAGCAAGCGGCGGCAAGTGGCCTGTGGCTGCACCCCCCCCTCGCCAGGTCTGTTTCCCGCCCCCCTCCTCCTGTCCAGCCCCACAGCCCCCGATCCCCCCCCAGCTCTGCTTCCCACCCCCTCTTCCTGCCAGCCAGCCCCACGGCCCCCCGGACACCCCCCTGCCAGTGCTGCTTCCCTCCCCCTTCCTCTGGGCCCCCCCATCCTCCCCTACAGCCCCCGATCCCCCCCACAGCTCTGCTTCCCACCCCCATTCTGGCCAGCCCCACCCTCTTCGGCTCCCTGCGTGGTGCCCCGCCCTGCCCCCATTCCCCTCCCTCCATGGCAGGCTGCGCTGCTCCCAGCTGAGCAGCGGTCAGCTGGGCCCGGGGTGGCAAGCGGCCATTTGGGGTCTGTAGCCAGACAGGAACCCCCCTGTAACATCCATTTTTGCTTGCCTGGAGCATACAGGGCACACAGAGCAGTAAAAGCCTTGTACAGAAGGGGAGAGGGAAGCAGTGCTGGCGGGTGGGGGGTGTCCGGGGGGCCGTGGGGCCCGAACTGCCAGGGAGCGAGGGGAAGGGGGGCGGGGCGCTGACGTACACGGCCAGAGGGCGTGGCCGTGTACGTCAGCGTTACAGACGCACAGACACTGGGCTACTATATATATATATATATGTTCTATATTAACATATTAGCAACACAAATGTCAAGATTTTAGGGTTTCATTATTAATCTACCATGTCACTATGGGTATGTCTACACTACAGCGCTAATTCGAACTAACTTACTTTGAATTACTTAATTCGAACTAAGCTAATTTGAATTAGTGCATCTAGACTGAAAACTAGTTCGAATTAGCGTTTTGCTAATTCGAACTAGCGCGTCCACACTGAGTGGACCCTGAACCGGGGTTAAGGATGGCCGGAAGCAGTGCCGGCAGGGCATCAGAGGAGGACTTAGAGCGTGGAGCTGCTGTCTCAGGCTAGCCGAGGGCTGTGCTTAAAGGGACCCAACCCCCACCCTGGACAGACAGTTCTCAGGGGTGCCCCGCTTGCAAAGCAGTCCTGGCTTGGAGTGCCCCGAGTGCCCACACTAGGCACATCACAGCACTCGGCCATCAGCCCGGCTGCACTTGCCGCAGGCTGCCATCCAGGGGGAGGGGTCAATCGGGGGGCTGCAGGAGAGCTTCCACCCCGAGGAGCCCGCAGAGCCACCCCAGTCCTCCCCATTGGGGGCTCATACCCCATTCCTCCCTCACCCCCTTCCACTTACCCCTCCCTAGCCCCCCTTCCTGATGTACAAAATAAAGGACACGTGTAGTCAAAAATAGAAACTCTATTGAACAAAACTCAGGGAGACTGGGAAAAGGAGGTGGGAGAGGGGAAGAGAGAGGGTGGGAGAGGGGAGGGCAACTAAAATGATCAGGGGTTTGGAACAGGTCCCATATGAAGAGAGGCTAAAGAGACTGGGACTTCTTAGCTTAGAAAAGAGGAGACTGAGGGGGGATGTGATAGAGGTCTATAAAAGCGTGAGTGGTGTGGAGAGGTTGCATAAAGAAAAGTTCATTAGTTCCCATAATAGAAAGACTAGAGGACACCAAATGAAATGAATGGGTAGCAGGCTTCAAACTAATAACAGAAAGTTGTTCTTCAGAAAGCAAATAGTCAACCTGTGGAACTCCTTGCTGCGGGAGACTGTGAAGGCTAGAACTATAACAGAGTTTAAAGAGAAGTGAGATAAAGTCATGGAGGTTGGGTCCATGGAGTGGTATTAGCCAGGGGGTAGAAATGGTGTCCCTGGCCTCTGTTTGTGGAAGGCTGGAGAGGGATGGCACGAGACAAATGGCTTGGTCACTGTCTTTGGTCCATCCCCTCCAGGGTCCCTAGGGTTGGCCGCTGTCGGCAGACAGGCTACTGGGCTAGATGGACCTTTGGTCTGACCCAGTACGGCCATTGTAAGCTCAGGGCTCAGGGTCGGGGGTCTCACTGGACCACCTTGATTTTCATGCACACCTGCTCCTGGGTGGCCAGGCTGGCAGCTCTCCTGCCCTAGACAGCCACTTTCCTGTGCCTAGTGCGGAGGTCGTGGATGAGGTCCACGATCTCCTCACTGGACCAGGTGGGCACCCGCCTCTTGCGAACCTGGGCAGGCTCCCGGGAGCCGCCAGCCTGATCCCGGGAAGAGGCGGAGGGCTGGGTGACAGCGGGTGGCTGGCTCGAGCCGTGCCAGGTGCAGGGTCTGCTGGCTGGGTGCTGGTAGGCTTGCACCTGGCACGGGCACCGTAGCCAGCCTGTGCCCCTTTAAAGGCTCCGGGGCCGGGAGGGGGGCAGAAGAGTTTCCCTGGTGGTGCCCAGAGTGGCCACCAGGGCAAGCTGGGAAGGGCTAGCCTCCCACTAGTTCGAATTAAGTGGCTACACAGCCCTTAATTCGAGCTAGTTAATTTGAACTAGGCATTTGTCCTCGTGGAATGAGGTTTTCCTAGTTCGAATTAAGCGCTCCGCTAGTTCCAATTAAGTTCGAACTAGCGGTTTGCCTGTGTAGCACCTATGAAAGTTAATTCGAACTAACGGCTGTTAGTTCGAATTAACTTTGTAGTGTAGACATACCCTCGAATTTCTTTACGAAACAATTCATAATTACTATATTATATATACACACCAGTTTACAAGTAATCTTATTGAAAGGGTAATATTTAGATCTCTGGTATGTATGCTCCTCAGGGCACTTGAGTTCAAGAAAAGCAGGTATTTTAATCAACTTTTTTTTAAAGTTAGTAAATGTCCAAGGACTCCGTCTCCTAGCTCTGGAACCACTACTTTATTTAACAAAAATTTCTGCATACTGAAGTATTTAAGTCTTTGCCTTGAGAGAAATTGTCTATTTTTGTGACCTGACTTCTAGACATTTGGACCAGGTTCCCCAGTCTGGAACTTACTGCTAAACTGGACAGGCTGTGCCACACTGACAGTGTGAAAGCGGGTTGTGTCTCCTCTTCCTCGATTGTGCCTGGAATCCACATTTTCTTTTCCATGATAAGATCGTTGGTCTCCTGTCAAGCCTAGAGAGAAAAGAAACACACATACAAGGCAGTTTTTCCCATTTACGCAAAGGTAAATTCTTTCATGAAGGTCTCTTCACATTTGAATTAAAAAACAGACAAAACAAAAGAGTGACCACAGAAATTATGTACTTCAGTTGTACTGTAGTTGCTTGTAAGACAGCAGACAAACTATACAGAACATTCAGGGGGTAGCCAAGTTAGTCTGTACAGGATAAACTTAAACAACAAGTGGTCTGGTAGCACTTTATAGACTAACAAAACATGTAGATGGGATCATGAGCTTTTGTGGGCACAGCCTACTTCTTCAGATGACTGGAGTTTTGAGTTTAGGATGTGCAGACCCAAAATAAATAGGGGAGAAGGAAGAGGAGGGAAGGAAAAAAAAGAAGGGGGTGGGAAACAAGGAACAGAGGGTATGAAAATATCAAAGGGAAAAACAAGTAGGCAGAACTGGTAACCTATAAGCACCTAAAGATTGGATAGTTAAAAGAAGCAGATAAGGATCATAGGATAGCAATTAGATAGGAAGGTGTAGAGGGGTCTATTTGAACTCATGGGATGGTGGGCGGGCGAAGCCCGCCCACCTTCTAAAAGCCCCTCCCCAGCCTTATGGGAGGGACACTGGACCCATGTCCAACTAATCGCTTGGGACAAATAATGAATAAAGGATCAAGGAGTGCGGGTTAGAGGTTCAAAATAAGGGAGCCGGATGGGGACACCGAGCAGAGAACCCCGGACAGCGCCCACTGCTCCTCAAAGCTGTCGATGGAGCCAGTGGACGCCGCCCAGAGGAACTCTGCCCGGATTCGTGACACAAGGGAGGAGCGGAAATAGGCCCCACAGTCGCAGAGAACCCCCTCGTCTAGCATCCTCCTCCTGGTATTGTAGATGGTGCTCTTAGCTAGAGCCAGGAGGAGGTTGACGAGGAGGTCTCGTGACTTTGTGGGGCCACGGATAGGGTGTGCGTAAATGAATAGGTGGGGGGAAAAGTGCAGCCAGAACCTCAATAAGAGGTTCTGGAGGAGCCGGAATAGGGGCTGCAACCTGGCGCATTCGAGGTAGGCGTGCGCCAGGTTCTCCCTCACGCCGCAGAAGGGGCAGGTGTCTGGAATGGGGGTGAACCGCGCCAAGTACACGCCCGTGCTCACGGCTCCGTGAAGGAGCCGCCAACTGATGTCCCCGATGGGCCGCGGAATTAGATCGGAATAGACGCTGGCCCACCGGGGTTCCCCACCCTCTACGGGTCTTAGATAGTCCCGCCATTTGGTATCAGGGCGGGACACGAGGGTGGGGAAATGCAGGGTGTGGAGCACGAGCGTGTACAGATGTTGCCTTGGCGCGGCTTGGAAACAGACCGGCTGCAGATTTTGCAGCCGGCTGGGGGTCCAGGGGTGGGGAGGCCGGGGGGGCCCGCGGGACAGGGGCCCAATAAAGAGGGACGGAGGCTTTGCAGGAGGGGAGGGGCGGAGCGTTCCCTCTCGCAGGGCTCTCTGTAGGAGATCGCGAGCGGGCTGCGACAAAGCCGCCTTCACCTCCTGGAGTAAGCGCAGGGGGGTTCGGGGGTGGAGAGCCCCATGCGTTGAGCGAGCGCTCGGGGATCCACCCAGTCCCCCGTCATAGTCCAGGAGGTCTCCGACCATGGTGGTTTCTGCCAGGATCAGCCTCCGGCGCACCGAGGGAGACTCCGCCACCTGCACGCACAAGGCTGGATTGTGGAGCAGGGGCTCCGCGAGGAGGTCTGCTCCCTCGGAGGCCACAACGGACCTGGTCGCCGAGAAGAGCTTCCAGGTCTGGAGGAGGTCCTGGTAGAATTCCGGCAGTTCTGAGAGGTCTCGCGGAAGGCCCCTCGGCTGGATGAAAAAGAGCTGCCGGTCGTATCGGAGCCCTCGGAGGCGGCGGAGGAAGGCGTGCCCCAAAATGCTCCATGCCGGACTACCTGCACTAAAGAGGAGTCTCTGCAGGGCCTGGAGGCGGAAGGTCCGGACCTGGCTGCGCACACAGACCAGGCCCTGGCCCCCTTCCTCCAGGGGGAGAGACAAGACCCCTGCAGAGACCCAGTGCAGTCCCGGCCAAAGGAACCCCAAAGCTGCCCTCTGGAGCTTGGCCGGGACCTCCGGGTGCGGGCGCAGGGTGTTGAGCCGGTGCCAGAGCATGGACAGGACCAGCTGATTGAGCACCAGCGCCCTCCCACGAAGGGAGAGACACCGGAGCAGTCCTTTCCATCTCCGCAGCCGCTCACCCACCCTGGCCTCCAAACCTTGCCAGTTTTCCAGCGGAGAAGGATGCGTGGCGGATAGATAGACGCCTAGATAGAGCAGCGGACCCGCGCTCCACCTGATGGCCGGAAGCGCGGGTGGGAGGGAGCCGGCCCGCCACCCGTCCCCGACCACCAGGCCAGAGCTCTTGACCCAGTTGACTCGGGCGGAGGAGGCTGCCGAGTAGACGGCTTGGCAAGCCTCCACCCGCGCCAGGTCGCCCGGGTCCTGGACCACAAGGAGCACGTCATCGGCGTACGCCGACAGGACCAGCCGCAGCTCCGGCTCCCGAAGCACCAACCCCGTCAACCTCCTACAGAGGAGACAGAGGAAGGGCTCGATCGCCAGAGCGTACAGCTGGCCCGACAGCGGACACCCCTGACGTACCCCCCGCCCGAAGCTGACCGGCTCGGTCAGGGTCCAGTTGAGCCTGACCAGACACTCCGCGAGGGCATACAGCACCCGGAGAAAACCCACAAACCGGGGCCCGAAGCCGAAGGCCTGCAGGGTGCCCAGGAGATACCCATGGTCCATCCTGTCGAACGCCTTCTCCTGGTCCAGGGACAGGAGGGCGAACGACAAGCCATCCCTACGCCCAAGCTCCAAGAGATCCCGGACCAAATACAAGTTATCGAATATACTACGGCCCGGGACGGTGTAGGTCTGGTCGGGATGGATCACGTCCGCCAGCACGGACCGCAGTCGCAGCGAGATGGCTTTCGCTACGATCTTGTAGTCCGTGCTGAGGAGCGAGACGGGACGCCAATTCCGTAGGTCGCGGAGGTCCCCCTTCTTCGGCAGCAAGGCGAGCACCGCTCGCCTGCACGACAGAGGGAGGACCCCGCTCTCCAAGGACTCGGCCCAGACGGTGACGAGGTCCGGGCCGAGGACGTCCCAGAACACGCGGTAGAACTCCACGGTCAGCCCATCCATGCCCGGGGTTTTATTGTTGGGCATGAGACGGAGGGCTTCCGAGAACTCGGCCAGAGTGAGAGGCAGCTCCAGCCGGTCTCGGTCGCCCGCGCTGACCGTCGGGAGCTCGGTCCAGAGCGCCCTGCAGGCGTCGGCTTCGGTCGGATCCGGGGAGAACAAACTGGCATAGAAGGCCCTGGCCTTTCCGCGCATCTCCGCCGGGTCCGTGAGGGGGGTGCCGTCCTCCGCCAAGAGGCAGGTGACGTGCTTTTTGGCCCCCCTCCTTTTCTCCAGGGCATAGAAGAAACGGGAGCCGCGATCCATCTCCCGAAGGAGGTGGATGCGAGATCGAACAAAAGCGCCCCGGGCTCTGTGATCTTCCAGGGCCCGGAGCTCCTCCCGCTTCTCCCGGTACGCCTCGCGGAGGAGTGGATCCTCGGGGGCGGACGCCAGGCGCCCCTCCAGCTTCAACACCTCCCGTTCCAACTGCTCTATCGCCGCATCCCTCCGCCGGCTGGCGCCCCGGGAGTAGTCACGGCAGAAGAGCCGGGCGCGCACCTTCCCCACGTCCCACCAGCGCCGTGCCGAGGGAAAGGCGGGCCGCTGCCCCCGCCAGGCCTGCCAGAACTCCCGGAAGGACGCCACGAAGCCCACGTCCTCCAGCAAGCTATTGTTAAAATGCCAATAGGCCGGCCCCAGCCTCTCCGAAGTCAGAGAGGCCTTCACGGACACCAAATGGTGGTCCGTGAACGGGGCCGGCCGGATGCTGGAGGAGTGGGCTCGTGCCAGATGGAATCGCGACAGGTAAATGCGATCCAACCGGGAGTGGCTCGACCGTGTTTTCCCCACCCGGACGTAAGTGAAGGTGGTACTGTCGTCCGGGTGGTGGTCTCGCCAGACGTCCACCAGGGAGTGATGTTCCACTATCTCCCTGAGGACGTCCGCCGCGGCCTGGCAGTTCGCGAGTCCTACACGGTCCCGGTCATCGAGGGTGGTGTTGAAGTCCCCGCCCAGGACCAGGCCCTCGCGAGGATCCAGAGTGCCGAGGAAGGTGGCCGCCTGCCGATAAAAGGTGACCTGGTCCGGGCCCGCGTTCGGGGCATAGACGTTGACCAGGTTCAACGTCCGCCCCTCCACGCGGGCCCGGACGTGCAGCAGGCGGCCCGGGACAACCTCGGCGGTCCCCAGCACCTCGGGCCGTAGGGCAGGGGAGAACAGGGTGGCCACCCCGGCAGAGTGGGCGCCGAGGTGGCTAAAATACACCCCGTCCCCCCACTCCAGCCGCCAGCCAGCCTCGACGGCTGGAGTCGTGTGGGTCTCCTGCAGGAAAACCACCGAGTACCCACCCTCCCGAAGGAAGGAGAGCACCCGGCTCCTGCAGAGACCCGCCCTACAGCCCCGGGCATTCAATGTTGCGAGGATGGTACAGTTCATAGTGAGGGCTGGGGTAGATCCTCGCGGACAGGCGAGTCGGCGGCCTCACGCAGGCCCCGCAGCAGACCGCTCCCCGACCCGAAGGTCAGGAGAGCGTCCCGAAACCTGCGGGTCTGACGGTAGGCCGCGTCGTCCTGCCTACTGGTCCCTCTCCCCTCCTGCAACAAGGCTCTAGTGGCCTGGAGGATGGAGTGGAAGTCCCCCCAGCGCTGGAGGGCGAGCCGCACCTTTCCTTTCGCCCCGCGGTTATCCGCGAGGAATTGGCGCAGCTCGCCCCTCAGCACCGAGGGGGAACCAGGATTCTCCTCCGTCCGGGCCCCCGGATGAAGCTCACGGGCCACGGAGACGGGCAAACAGGGATCCGATCCCCGACGCGGCGCCGTTGCTGCTGGCGCCGCGCTGCCCGCCCCCGACCCCGGCAGGGAAGGAGGCGGCGGAGGGAACAAGGCAGCCCCCAACGGGTTGGGGACCGGGGATACAAAAACGACCCCCGAAGGGCCGCCCGCAGCTAGCGGGAATGAGACGGCCCTCGCGGGGGTGGCACTGGCGGACGTTTGGGGGGGCGGTAGGGACGGATCGGGCAACATAACGGGGACCAGGATGGGAAAAGAAGGGGGGGACGGCGAGGGAGGGGTTACCTCCATGGCAGAGCCGGGGGGAGGGGTAGGTTCAGGGCCGGACAGTGGGTCGGGGACAGGGAATGGGGCAGAGGTAGGGGTAGGGGAGGGATCGGGAACAGGGGAGGACTCGGGGCTGGAGATGGGTTCATAAAGGGCGGAAGCGGGAGTAGGGGGAGGATCGGGACGTGAGAGGGAATTGGGACCCTGGACGGGGTCTGGGAAGGGGTCCCCTGTGGCAATCCCACCGGGCTGCGGCGCCTCCCGAATGGGAAGTTGGGGGTCGGGAACAGGAAGGGGGCCCGCGCCGACGCCGGGCTCAGGTGGAGAGGCAAGTGTTAATGCCTCGGCGTCGGCCTGGATGGCATTTTCTGCTGGGCCCCCAACGGGAAAGGGGGATGGCTGCCCCGTCTCGGTAGCTGGAGAGGGGGCACCCCCAACCCCGGGACCCGGCCGCTCGGCGCCAGCCGTCGCCCCAGAGGGCTCGGCGGCATCCGTTCCGGCGCTCGAGTCGGCCGGGCCAGTGGGCAGTATCAGGGGCTCCCCGAGCGTGAGGACGGGGTCAGCCACCTGGGACACGGGATCGGGGAGAGGAGGGGGCGGCGCCACAGAGTCGCCGCCCAGACCGAGGCCCGCTGGCGGGGGGTCGTCCTCCCCCTGGGTGAGCGGGGTCAGACCCAGGGCCTCGATCTCCTCGAAGATGGAGCTAAGCTCCATCCCCTCGGCCCCGGAGCCTTCCCCTCCGGCCGCCGAGGCACCAATTACCTCGGCGGGGACGGAGGGGGTCTCAGTTGAACTCAGGGCCGGGGGGGCTCCATCAGAGGCCTCCTCGTGGATAGGCTCCTCAGGGGGGACTTCATCGTCCCCCCTCGCTGCCACGGCTTCCTCGGCCGGCGCCTCCTGCTGACGCTCGCCGGGGGGGATCATGACAGCGCTGGCCCCCCTCGGGATCTTTCGGGGGGCCTTCCCGCCCTCCGTATCGGAGGGGGGAGAGGAAGCCCGCGAACGGCGGGCTTTGCGCTTCCCCCGGACGAGCGTCCAGTCCTCCAAGGTGGAGGTGGAGGGCTGGTCAGCAGGGGCAAGGCCGGGGGGCATGTTTGATTTTCGGGGGGGGCGTTGTGGCAAAGGAGAGAAGGAGGGGGATACCTCCACCTGGGGAGGGCCCTCTCCCTTGCCCGGCGGCAGCCGCGCCACCCTCTCCTCCTCGGGCCCCGCAGAGACAGATCGTGTAGAGGCGGGGCCCGCCTGCCCGCTCGGGCACGTCGGAGGGGGCGCCTCCGGCTCCCGAGCAGGGCCGTCGGTTGGAGGAGGGGCGGCCGCGGATCCCGGACTACCAGGGGGGCCGGCGGTGGTGGGGCCGGCGCCCTTACAGGCCCCGGGGGGCCCGGACGCCTCCTCCGACCGGGCCAAGGGACAGTCCCTCCGGACGTGCCCCATCGCCCGGCAGAGGAAGCACCGGGTCTCCCCCGAGGAGTAATGAATCCGATAATGGGCCCCCTGGTAGGGCACCAAGAAGGACCCCTCGAGCGCCTCCCCGCCACGCGCCGCCGGCGGCAGCTGCAGTTGTACCTGCCGGCGGAAGGATAGGACGTGGCGGAGGGCGGGGTCCTTACAGCCCAGCGGGAGAGGGCTGATGGTCGAGATGGGCTTCCCCAGGGTGGAGAGGGAAGGTAACAGGGCGGCATTAGGGAGGAAGGGCGGGACGGAGGTGAGCACCACCCGTACGCCCAGGTCCTCCAACGGTTCGAGGGGCACGTGCACGCCCCCCACCGCCAGGCCCCTCTCCACCGCCTCCTGGGCGGCGGCCTCCGAGGCAAGGAAGAACACCGCCTTGCCGTACATCTTGGAGGCCGCCACCACGGCCGAGGCCCCCACCACCCTCGCCAACGCCCGCACGTATGTTTCCATGTGGGGCGAGGCGGCGACCAGGAGGCAGCGGACGCCGTGCCTCCTGGTCATGGTGGGAAAAGGGCCCCGGCCACCAGGGATGGAGCTGGAGGCGGCAGTCGGGGCCGATGACGGGGCAGGTGAGGGGGTAGCAGCGGCCACCTGGGCGTACGCTCTGGGGGCCTTGGTTGTGTCACCCCCAGAGCTGGTGGAGGGAATAGCAGGGGAAGGAGGGGCTGCGGAGGGCGGGGCGGCTTTGGCCGTGATGGATTTGGCCTTTGGGGCCGGGCTTTTGCCCTTTTTCTTCCCCCCGCCCTTTTTTCCGGCCGAGGTGACGGTTGCTCCCGTGTCTGAGGGAGCGGCGGCCGTGGCGGCGGCGGAGCTCGGGCCTAGGGTCGGGAGGTCAGCCGCAGCAGTTGTCGGGCCTGGTGGTAGCGAGGGGGCCGTTGTAGGGACTGCCTCCATCATGGAAGGGGGGGGTAGGAAGGAGGCACAGATAACAGGAAGGGGAAGCAAGGGTTTACCGCTCCTCCCCACCAGACAGCGGGTGAGGGAGGAGGGTGTCTGAAATGGAGGGGGTGGGAGAGAGGGAGGGTGCTGGTTTTGGGGAGGGCAACTGAAGATATGGGGGGGGGGGTTAGCAGCCTCACCTCCCTGCTGAGGCTGTAGCAGAAGAGGAGGGCGCTAATACGGGGGCGGGGGCACGCAAGGGAAGGGAAGGGTGGGGGGGGCGTATAATTGGGAGGGAAGGGGAGAAGGGGAAAAAGGGGGGGCAACTACTCCCTCCCGCCGACTGGTTGCTGGGAGGGAGAGAACCAAAAGGGGCGGATAGAGCAGGGGAACCGAGGGGCCAGCAACCACTCCTCCCCGCAAGGCTGGAGCGGAGGAGGAGGGTGCCGGCAGGGCAGGCAGGGGGCAAGGTAACGGGTACAGGGCGGGGGCCGGCTCCTCCGGCTGCACTGGGATACGGGGGGGGGGGGGGTTGTGGGGCCGTTGGGGAGGTGCAGTGAACAAGGGGGCTAACTAAAAGGGGGGGGCACAAGCGCTCAGGGCAGGGAGGGGGCGAGGCAAATCAGGTGGTGCTCAAGGGCTGGGGGGGGTGGGGAGGGATAAAATGGAGGCAAACAACAGCTGGGTGGGGCGGGGCACACACTCTTGGGCTGGCTGGGGCAGGGGCGTGGCAGATGACTTTGGGAGCAGGTGTGGTGGGTAAGTGGATTTGGGAAGGGAGGGAAGGAACCAAACTAAGCTAACAGGGAGGGGCAGGCAGTGGGGGAAAAAACCAAGCTGCTGGGGTAGGGTGGGTGACCGGGGGTAAGGGTGGCCCCCCAGCCAGATGTAGCTGAGGGAGGGGGGCCGAGTCCAGAAGAGGGGGGAGGGAGCACACCCACGAGCACTGTGTGGGGCTCAACCTCGCCCACCGCTGCAGCAGAGTCCCAGGTGGCAGGCAGGGCAGCAAACCCCACCAGGGGGAGAAGAGGCAGTCCAGGTGGCAAAGGGTGGTGGAGGGGGCCTTGGGGGTGGTGGCAGCGGGTGGGGGGGGGCAGCTGGACTGGGGGGAGGGCTCCGAGCCTCTCCCCCAGCCCCCCTTTCAACAGTTCAGTTCACCACCACCCCGGAGCAGATTGAAAAGCTCAGTTTGTGAACAAACCCCCTCCACAGTTCTTGATGGTGCTGATCTCTTCTTCTCCCCCTCAGCGGGGTGCAGCAGCAGCAGTAGGCAGGCAGCAGTGGAAGGCCTCCGGGTGGTGGGTGCTGGTGGGGTGGTCCTCCTCCTCTGGAACAGTGGTGGAGGGGAGAGGGAGGGCAGCTGGCAGGCCCCCCCTCTCCCCCCAGGCAGCAACAGCAGCAGGTGGTGGTGGTGGTAGCGGTGGTGGTGGTGGTGGGGTGCAGTGACGTCCAGGGAGCAGGCCTCAGCAGACGGGCGGGTAGGCAGCTGGGTGGGGAGGGCTCCGGCTGGTGCAGAAGCAGGAACCAGGAACCAGCGGGGTGGGGGGAGAAGGAAGAGGGCAGTCCCTGCACCCTGCTGCCTCTCCTCCTTCTCACAAGTGGAGTGGGGGTAAAGAATGGCCGCTCTTTGAGTTGGAAGTAGAAGAAACCCTCTGGGAGCCATTTTGGGGCCAGCCTAGCTCCACCCCCTCACCTGACCGGAAGTCAAAGGGCGGGGCTAGGACTATAAGAAGGCTGCCTGGGAGCTCAGTCAGAGGCTAGCTTCCGAGGAAGCCAGAGGCCTGGCTGGAGCTCCTGTCTGGGGAGGCTAAGACCCAGGGTAGGTTGCCCTCAGTCACCTTCCCAGAGGCTGGCCAGAGACTCCCTGCTCGGGCTACTAAGGCCAGGCCTGGCCTGGCCCGGCCCACCAGCTGAACCACTCGCGGACCCAGAGGACGGGACTGCACCGCTGGACCAGCTGGACCTCTGGTGGGTACGGGAACGCCAGGCTGGACAAGCCCCGTGGGACACCACAGAGCTCCAACCTCTTGACCCCTGGATTGGGCCGCCGGCCCCTGCGGCGACGACATGGGCCTCAACTCCCCGACAGGCCGCTGAGGCTACAGGTACTGGGGAAGGGGGGGAGAGACGAAGAGTGGCCTAGGGGGTAGCATGGGCTGAGGACAGCCCTAGGCCAGCAAGTTGCGGGCTGGAGCCCCTGCTGAGCCTGTAGCAGCTGAACGGCTGCATCCAGGGCCCCTGGGCCGGGGCGCAGTGGAGTGGGTGGGCCTGCGCCCCCTGCCACCCACTAACCGGGTGGCAGTCTCCCACCCCCTTGCCACTGCTGCAGCTGCACTGCCGGCCCCGCTCTTGAACTAGGAGCTTCTACAGACCTGTGGGTTTGTTTGCGGCCCTGCCTTGCGTTGGGGCCTGGCCAGCAGTTGCTGCCCTGCCCTGCTCGAGGGCCTGGGCATCCGTATAAGGGTTTTGGCACCCGGCCAGCACCCGGATCGGACCTTTTAAAGGGCTAGGACTCGGACTACTCTAAGGCACGGTAGGGCCATAGGATGGACTAGCCATCCAGTGTACCAAGGCGGAGGATCCTCCTCCTAAAGGCCGGCCGGCCTACAACGAACCATCCCCCAGAAGGGGGAAAAAAAGCTCAGGCTATTGTGGACATTGCCGGAGGGCAGTGTCCCGAAGAGACCGCGCCACCTGCTGGCAGATATAATTCCCCGAGCAGACGGCAGGGGCGCTGTGGTGGAGCGGGAACCCTGCTACAGAAGGGTACTAACACAAGAATCTACACAGACAGAGCTGTTGGCACCTTTGTTGAATGTTAGGTTGATAATGTGCCGGCCATCCGTTATCTCGATTGAGGAGGTCATCAGTGTGAGAATTGAACTTGCAGATGAATTGTAATTCCAACACCTCTGTGTATTTGACTTGTAGAATTGGTTTGTGACAAGACAACCACCTGGAGATCTTTTAAAGAGTGATTAGGTAGATTGAAATGTTCTCCAACAGGTTTCTGTAACTTCCCTTTATGTATGTCTGATTTGTGTCCATTGATTCTTTCCCGTAGGGACTGTCCAGTTTGTCCAATAAACATTGCAGTGGGGCATTGCTGGCATTTGATGGCATAGATCAAATTCCTGGATGTGCAGTTAAATGAGCCTTTGATTTGGTAGCTTATGTTGTTGGCTCCAGTGATGAATTTGCTTGTGTAGATGTGTGGGCAGAGTTGGCACTGCAGCTGATTGCAGGGCTGGGTTCCTGGATGCTTATGATGTGGTTGTGTAGCACGCTGACCGGAAAGAATTTGTTTCAGGTTGGGGGGTTGTCTGTAAGCGAGAATCGGCTTTTCCCCAAAGGCCTCAGAGTGAGGGATCATTTTCCAAGATGGGTTGCAGATTGTGTAAAATGCATTGGAGGGGTTTGAGTTGTGGACTATAGGTAATAACAAGTGGAGTTCTGTTATTTTCTCTCTTGGGTCTGTCTTGAAGTAGTTCGTGTCTGGGTACTTTTTTGGCTCTGTCAGTCTGTTCTTTCACTTCTCGAGGTGGGTATTTCAGTTTTAGGAATGCTCTATATAGATCCTGTAGGTGTTTCTCTGTGGGATCGGAGCAAATCCGGTTGTATCTTAGGGCTTGGCTGTATACAGTAGATTGAGAAATGTGTCTGGGATGGAAGCTGGAGGCATGAAGGGAAGTGAAGCGGTTGGTGGGTTTCCAGTATAGGGTGGTGGAAATTTGTCATTTATTTAATTGTACTGTAGTGTCCAGAAAGTGGATTTCTCATGTGGACTGATCCAGGCTGAGGTTGATGGTGGGGTGGAAGTTGTTGAAATCCTTGTGAAATTCTTCAAGAGTCTCTTTTCTGTGGGTCCATATGATGAAGATGTCATCAATGTAGCGTAAGTAAAGTGGGGGTGTTAGGGGGTGAGAGCTGAGGAAATGTTGTTCAAGGTCAGCCATAAAGATGTTGGCATATTGTGGTGCCATGCAGGTGCCCATGGCTGTGCTGCTGAGTTGGAGATACAAATTGTCTCCGAATTGGAAGTAGTTGTGGGTGAGGACAAAGTCGCAGAGCTCTGTAATCAGGTGTGCAGTGCTGTTATTGGGGATGGTGTTCCTGATAGCCAGTAATCTGTCTTCATGTGGAATGTTGGTGTAAAGGGCTTCTACGTCCATGGTGACCAGGATGGTGTTTTCAGGTAGATTACTGATGTTTTGAACACACAGAGAGGCATTGGAATTACAATTCATCCACAAATTCAATTCTCACACTGATGGCCTCCTCAATCGAGATAACGTATGGCTGGGACATTATCAACCTAACATTCAATGAAGGTGCCAACAACTCTTTGTCTGTAGGTTCTTGTGTTAGTACCCTTCCTATCTAATTGCTATCCTATGATCCTTATCTGCTTCTTTTAACTATCCAATCTTTAGGTGCTTATAGGTTACCAGTTCTGCCTACTTGTTTTTCCCTTTGATATTTTCATACCCTCTGCTCCTTGTTTCCTGCCTCCATTCCCTTCTCTCCTATTTATTTTGGGTCTACACATCCTAAACTCAAAACTCTGGTCATCTGAAGAAGTGGGCTGTGCCCATGAAAGCTCATGATACCAGTTACATGTTTTGTTAGTCTATAAAGTGCTACTAGACTATTTGTTGTTTTTTAAGTTTATACAGAACATGCTAATATGAAATACCTACCATTGAAAAGAGCTAAACAGCTACAGGCAGGGCTCAACAAATAATACAATCTACTCGCCACGGGCGAGTAGATTGTATTAACCCGGAAGAGCCGGGTTTGGGCGATCTCTGCATGCGCAGATCACCAGACAGCGCGGCTGCCGAGCCCTGGTTACAGGAGTCTTCCTGATTAACCTAAATATGTCAGGATTACAACAAATGACGTTTTGTGCACAGAATCTGACATGCAGCAGTTTTAGCAGTTCCAGCAAATGCATCATTCCTTGCCTTTTTAATCTAGTCTTCTTTGCCTAGAACAGTCTACTCTCCAGCTGCTCAGTTTCCATACATTTTTAAAAGCTTTTTCAGAACTCTTGGACAATATTAAGATGCCTATCAAGGAAATCATCTAACAGAATAACAGTTTTCCACTTACTCCCAAGGCAGAGGACAGTCTAATTTCTTGAGCTAAATAACAGCTCACACATATTGTAATGAAAATGTTTTCTACTTTTATGAAGAATGATGGCCCCTTTAAAGCAGGGGTGGGGAACCTAAGGCCCGGGGGCTGCAGCCTGGATCTGGCCCCAGAGTCTCAGGGCTTCCCCGCCCCCCGGAGCATTGAAGATCCTGCACTGGTGCTCCAGCCCCCCTGCCATCCCACCACGGGGCTGGAGTACACAAACTCTGAAGGCACGAACCAGCAACCTGCCAATGTATGCAGCCATTCGGAGCAAGTAAGTCTTCCCCTACAAGGGGAGCCAACGGGTATGCCCTAGCTGCAGGGTAACCGGCCCAGCAGGGTCATGTCCCAAACTAAGAGGGCCCACAAAGGGACAGCCTCACAGAACAGGTCCTGACCATCCCACCTCAACAAAGGGAGAAATCTGTCTCCCCAGGTTAGGGGGTGAGCTGCATGAAGCACCCCCCTCAAGCTCCATTCCCAACAATCTAGCCACTAGGCTGCCTGGCTGCTGAAGGCCCTATCTCAGGTCCCTTCTGGCCTTAAATTCTAAGAGGTAGGAAACAGACATATGGGATTTTCAGGTCTCTCCTCCACATCGGTCTTCTCTCCTGAGCCTCCAGTCTCTCGCTCCGTCTCTCTCTCCTCCTACTGCCTCGCCCTCTCTCTCTCAGCTCTCGTCCACCTCCTGCCTCTCTCTATCTCTCTCTCTTTTCTCCCCCCTCCTGCCTCTCACTCTGTGTTTCTCTTCTCCTCCTCCTGCTGTGTCTCTCTCTTGCTGTCCTCCGCCTCCTCTGTTCTCCTCTCTGTCTCCTCCGCGTCCTCTGTGTCTGCTCCACTTTCCTCCTTTTGAATCCGGCACCCTTTCCTGATGTCAGAGATGCATGCTCGTCCAGGCCCCGCCCCCTGGCTGTTCCCTCTGGGCGGCGCTGTTGCCTCCCGCTGTGGCGCTCGGCTGACTTCTACGCCACTCAGCTGGGCCGCCGCATGGCAGCAATCGGCGCAAGTGACCGTTTGGGCCCTGCGCTCCCCGTGCTGCATGGGGAGCGCGGGGCCCAAACGGCCAATTGCTCCCGTGCGGCGGCCCAGCGGAGCAGCGCAGAAGTCAGCTGAGCACCATGGTGGGCAGCAACAGCGCCGCCCAGAGGGAACAGCCAGCATTTCAGCGTTAGTCACAGACATTGGGCTATTATATATATGATGAAGTGGAGACTTCCAGATATGGAGATATTACTGTCTGAATAGAATTTCCTGCCTCTGGCTGAAGCAAACTTAAGAAGGTATGAAGTCTTTGAGTATCACCTCCCTGCAAGGAGAAGGAGCTGCAATCTCATGAATATGTACTAGTAGCAATGGCATCACTGCTTTAAACAATGTGTCTTTGTGCTGAATCAATATGACACAAAGATTTTCTATAGTTTCGGTTACTGTTCTGTCATAAACCTGTTAATGATTTTTGAACATGGAGGAAAAAAGTGAACGATACCGAGAACAATTCTTAATACACCAAGCAACACCAAAATATCAAGCTACCACAATCTAGCTGGCCACTTGAGGGCTTCAGCAGGAAACAAGGCACTAACTGGTTTTAAAGCTCATGAAAAGCCCTAGAAAAGGATATACCATTGTTTCCTCTAAAGCATTTCTGTGTCAATTCACTAATATTTAAGACTAGCAGATATACCTGGCATTGCTCAGGTCCTTAACTTTTTTTTGTGTGGGGCAGGTCGGAGGGGAGGGAGAGTGCAGGAGTCAGGGCATGGGGTTGGGGGGGCGCTAAGGCCTGGGGCTGCACTGAACCATTGGCAGTGGCTGTCTGGGGCCATGCTGGGCCGCCACTGGCTCCCGGGGCACCCACAGTAGACAGGGGCTGCGCTGCCCACCCCCTTGTCCAGCACTGAGGCCGAGGCGGGATGTGGCTTGTGCTCCCTGTGTGGGGGGGTGAGGGACGGTGGTGCCCCCCCCGGGTCACTCTGCAGTATAACTCTCCCTCCTAGCAGCCCCCTCCCTTTCCATGTTATGAAAACAATCCCATTCCAGGCAGATCCCATTTTCCCGGCACAACTAAACCCTGCCCTTGCTTTAAGTTTGGATAAGAGCAAGGTGCATACTACATTTGGTGGTCCTAGCTCTTACCATGTAGGAGGAGTTCTTGAACAAAAACAGACTCACAGATGGACAGACAGACACACATTTCTAAAATATAACACATGTTTGTCAGTGAGATTTCATTTCTCCTGAGAAAGTAATTGCTCTTCACAATGCTAACATTCTTATTTATTTACAGTTTTATAAAACCATGACCAAAACTGGATTAGGCACAGACAAACACTCTAGGGCTGCATCTAGACTGGCAAGTTTTTCCTTTGCGGAAAAACTTGCCAGCTGTCTACACTGGTCGCTTGAATTTGCACAAGAACACTGATGATCTAATGTAAGATTGTCAGTGTTCTTGCGCAAATACTATGCTGCTCCCGCTCGGGGAAAAGCCCTCTTGCGCAAATGCTTTTGCACAAGAGGGCCAGTGTAGAAAGCTAAAAACTGTTTTGCGCAAAAAAGCCCTGATGGCGAAAATGGCGATCGGGGCTTTCTTGCACAAAAGCGCGTCTAGATTGGCCACGGACACTTTTCTGCAAAAAGTGCTTTTGCGCAAAAGCATCTGTGCCAATCTAGATGCTCTTTTCCGATAATGTTTTTAACGAAAAACTTTTCCGTTAAAAGCATTTGCGGAAAATCATGCCAGTCTAGACGTAGCCTAGCTGTATTATAGACCAATCTGCTAGTACCTGCTACATCAAGGCTGTCTGATAGTTCCCACTGTATGACCCAGTTTGCAATTGCTGACAACTTTACCAAAAATTTTAACCATTCAGGAAGAATTTTATCAAGCCAGGTATCTGCCTCAGGCTGAATTGGTTTTGGAAAGTTGAAATAAAAAATAGTTTCCCTACTAAGAATTGTTTTAGCAAAGGCAAAACTACATTTTTCATTAATCTTTGTGGGAAACAATTGAACTAAGTGCCTCCATGAAATGTGGCAAACATGCCTTTATGTCACATGTGTTGTGGTGATTTGCCTGTTCATCTTATGAAACTGCTGTATCAAAAAATGTCTATGTGCATTCACTGTTATTGACAAGACATTCCGCCCTTTTCTCCTAAGACCATGCTGTTAGGACTCAATGACCTATTCAGTTGAAGCATCTTGGGGCAATGGGTTAGCTGGAGATGGAAGAAGTGAAGCCGCTTACTCAAGCGAGTGAAGATTCCTAAACAAAACAGATGATTAAACAGGGGTCACAGTTGTCAGGACACAGTCCCTGAGAGATGACTGGTGTCCTGAGAGTATGCCTAGGGGCCCCAAGACAGTGGCAGTGCCTTGCTTGACTCAAGACTTAAACTACACAAGATCCAGCAGTTGATCCCCTCTCAAAGCACTCTGGTGAAAAATGTGCCTTCTGTGGTTCCCGTGAAAACAATCCAAGTTACAACCCTTTGAAAGATCATCTCAGTTTGCAGGTGCTTAGTCTCTAATTCTTAGTGGTTGACAGCTAAACTGTGTGGTAAGGGGCCAGAAGCAGAGCCGGGGGCGGTGGGGGAGGAATGGCAGGGAACCTCCTATGGTCCAGCAAATTCCCTCATTTGAGACCTGTCAGGTCTCAAGGGTGCCGGACTAGGGAGGATCAGCCTACAATATATTTAGCACAGTCACGAACACTGCAGCTTAGTAAAATGGAGATACTACAGAATGTACATCTACACATCAATACACTCCCACCCTCCCTTATAGAACAACCTGGAACGTGAGGTCACTATCTCTCACCACCATCAGCCATGAATCTCACATCTCTCAAGGACTACATCTCTCTCCCCTACTGCCCCTAAGCTGAGATGCCAATTTTGTGTTACGATAACACCACTATGTTTGATGCATATTCAGTAGAAGATTTTTCCTTATTTGCATTTCCTCACCTTACTAATGTTGGAGTGTCTTTTTCCTATAGGTTAGTGTATCACTGATCTCAACCATTGGGCCGTTTATATGTACAAAGTTTATCTGTTCAGAGTTCACAGGCTTCAAGCCTTATGCTAACTTGCTGAATGTAGTGACTTACAGGATACAGGCCTGTAGGTATCTTGCATTACTGCAGATAATAATACAAAGCAATAAATATAATAAAGGTAAGTTAACCTAGTAGGCTACAGCATCAATTAATATAACCAGGGCTCGACAATCTATTGAATCTACTCACCCGCGGCGAATAGATTTCAGCCCGGCGCCCCGTTCACCGGTGGCGCGCGCATGCGCAATGCGGCTCTTGCACATGTGCAGTGCGGGGCTGGCGAGTGGCTTTTGCCGCAGTTCGTCAAGCCCTGAATATAACAAAGGTAAAACTAGCCCACCAGGTTACAAGGTGGAAAAGCACAACTACTGCTATCTCAGAATATGCATTAGCATCCTGTAATGAGTCGCTATTTGAACCCAGGGGGAGTGGGTGAGCACCAGCCTGCCCACTTCTAAAGGCCCCTCCCCCAGCCTTGTGAGAGGGATGACTGGACCCAGGGCTCAACTGATTCCAGGGGACAAATGATGAAAAACAGGGTCAAGGGGTGCAGGTCAAAGGTTTAAAATGAGGGAACTAGATGGGGACACCAAGCATAGAACCTTGCACAGCGCCCACTGCTCCTCGAAACTGTCCAGGGAGCCAGTGGACGCTGCCCAGAGGAACTCTGCCTGAATGCGAGACACCAGGGAGGAACAGAAGTAGGCTCCACAGACTCATAGACTTTAAGGTCAGAAGGGACCATTATGATCATCTAGTCTGACCCCCTGCACAGTGCAGGCCACAGAATCTCAACCATCCCTCTTAGAATAATCCTCTCACCTATATCTCAGATATTGGGGTCTTCAAAGTATTTGAAGGCTTCAAGATGCAGAGAATCCTCCAGCTGTGATCCGTGCCCCATGCTACAGAGGAAGGCGAAAAACCTCCAGGGCCTCTGCCAATCTACCCTGGAGGAAAATTCCTTCCCGACCCCAAATATGGCGATCAGCTAAACCCTGAGCATGTGGGCAAGACTCATCAGCCAGACACCCAGAAAGTTCTCTATAGTAACTCCTATCATCCCTCCATTGGCCTATTCCCACTGATAGTGAATGGTCAATTAGTTACCAAGATCATGTTATCTCATCAAACCATCCCCTTCATAAACCCATCTAGTTTGATCTTGAAACCAGATAGATCTTTTGCCCCCACTACTTCCCTTGGAAGGCCGTTCCAGAACCTCACTCCTCTAATGGCTAGAAACCTTCGTCTAATCTCAAGTCTAAACTTCCTACTAACCAGCTTATATCCATTTGTTCTTGTGTCCACATTGGTATTGAGCTTAAATAATTCCTCTACCTCCCTGGTATTTATCCCTCTAAGGGTATGTCTACACTACAAAGTTAATTCGAACTATCGGAGCGCTTAGTTCGAACTAGGTAAACCTCATTTTACGAGGACTAAGCCTAGTTCGAACTAGTGGGAGGCTAGCCCTCCCCAGCTTTCCCTGGTGGCCACTCTGGCCAACACCAGGGAAACTCTATTGCCCCCCTCCCAGCCCCGGACCCCTTAAAGGGGCACGGGCTGGCTACGGTGCCCGTGCCAGGTGCAAGCCTGCCAGCACCCAGCCAACAGACCCTGCACCTGGCACGGCTTGAGCCACCCACCCGATGCCCCCCAGCCCTCCCCCTCTTCCCGGGACCAGGCTGGCGGCTCCCGGGAGCTTGCCCAGGTCCGCAAGAGGCAGGCACCCGCCTGGTCCAGTGCAGACATTGTGGACCTTGTCCACGACCTCCGCACTAGGCACAGGAAAGCTGCCGTCTAAGGCAGGAGAGCTGCCAGCCTGGCCACCCAGGAGCAGGTTTGCATGAAAATCAAGGTGGTCCACTGAGATCCCCGACCCTGAGCTTAGAATGGCCATACTGGGTCAGACCAAAGGTCCATCTAGCCCAGTAGCCTGTCTGCTGACAGCGGCCAACCCTAGGGACCCTGGAGGGGATGGACCAAAGACAGTGACCAAGCCATTTGTCTCGTGCCATCCCTCTCCAGCCTTCCACAAACATTGGGCAGGGACACCACTGCTACCCCCTGGCTAATACCACTCCATGGACCCAACCTCCATCACTTTATCTCACTTCTCTTTAAACTCTGTTCTAGTTCTAGCCTTCACAGCCTCCTGCAGCAAGGAGTTCCACAGGTTGACTATTTGCTTTTGAAGAACAACTTTCTGTTCTTAGTTTAAAGCCTGCTACCCATTCCTTTCCTTTGGTGTCCTCTAGTCCTATTATGGGAACTAATGAAGAACTTTTCTGTATGCACCCTCTCCACCCCACTCATGCTTTTAGAGACCTCTATCCTGTCCGCCCTCCGTCTCCTCTTTTCTAAGCTGAAAAGTCCCAGTCTCTTTAGCCTCTCTTCATACGGGACCTGTTCCAAACCCCTGATCATTTTAGTTGCCCTCCCCTCTCCCAGCCTCTCTTCCCCTCTCCCACCTCCTTTTCCCAGTCTCCCCCAGTTTTGTTCAATAAAGAGAGATTCTATTTTTGATCACACGTGTCCTTTATTTTGTACATCAGGAAGGGGGGCTAGGGAGGGGTAAGTGGAAGGAGGTGAGGGAGGAATGGGGTACGAGCCCCCGATGGGGAGGACTGGGCTGGCTCTGCGGGCTGCTCGGGGTGGAAGTTCTCCTGCAGCCCCCCGATTGTCCCCTCCCCCCGGATGGCAGCCTGTGGCAAGTGCAGCCGGGCTGATGGCAGAGTGCTGTGATGTTCCGAGTGTGGGCACTCAGGGCACTCCAAGCCAGGACTGCTTTGTAAGCGGGGCACCCCTGAGAACTGTCTGTCCGGGGTGGGGGTCGGGTCCCTTTAAGCACAGCCCTTGGCTAGCCTGAGACAGCAGCTCCACGCTTTAAGTCCTACTCTGATGCCCTGCCGGCACTGCTTCCGGCCATCCTTAACCTCTGTTCAGGGTCCACTCACTGTGGACATGCTAGTTCGAATTAGCAAAACACTAATTCGAACTAGTTTTTAGGTCTAGCTGTGCTAATTCAAATTATCTTAGTTCGAATTATTTAATTCGAACTAAGTTAGTTCGAATTAGCGCTGTAGTGTAGACATACCCTAATATATTTAAAAAGTGCAATCGTGTCCCCCCTCAGCCTTCTTTTGGTTAAGGTAAACAAGCCAAGCTCCTTGAGTCTCCTTTCATAAGGCAGGTTTTCCATTCCTCGGATCATCCTAGTGGCCCTTCTTTGTACCTGTTCCAGTTTGAATTCATCCTTCTTAAACATGGGAGACCAGAACTGCACACAGTATTCCAAATGGGGTCTCACCAATGCCTTGTATAACGGCACTAACACCTCCTTATCCCTACTGGAAACACCTCGCCTAATACATCCCAAGACCGTATTAGCCTTTTTCACGGCCATGTCACAATGGCGGCTCATCGTCATCCTATAATCAACCAGGACTCCGAGGTCCTTCTCCTCCTCCGTTACTTCCAACTGATGTGTCCCCAGCTTATAACTAAAATTCTTGTTGTTAATCCCTAAATGCATAACCTTACACTTCTCACTATTAAATTTCATCCTATTGCTATCACTCCAATTTACAAGATCATCCAGATCTTCTTGTATGATATCCCAATCCTTTTCTGAATTGGTAATAGCTCCCAACTTTGTGTCATCCGCAAATTTTATTAGGACACTTCCACTTTTGGTGCCAAGATCAGCAATAAAAAGATTAAATAAAATTGGCCCCAAAACTGATCCCTGAGGAACTGCGCTAGTAACCTTCCTCCAACCTGACAGTTCACCTTTCAGTCTGACCCGCTGTAGTCTCCCCTTTAACCAGTTGCTTATCCACCTCTCAACTTTCATATTAATCCCTATCTTTTCCAACTTAACCAATAATTCCCCATGTGGTACTGTATCAAATGCCTTACTAAAGTCGAGGTAGATTAGATCCACTGCATTTCCTTTATCTAAAAAATCTGTTACTTTCTCAAAAAAGGAGATCAGGTTGGTTTGGCACGATCTACCTTTTGTAAAACCATGTTGTAATTTGTCCCAATTGCCTTTAGCCTCAATGTCTCTAACTACTTTCTCCTTCAAATTTTTTTCCAGGATCTTACATATTACAGATGTCAAACTAACAGTTACCCAGGTCGCTTTTTTTCCCTTTCTTAAAAATCGGAACTATATTAGCAATTCTCCAGTCAAATGGTACAACCCCTGAGTTTAGAGATTTATTAAAAAATGTTGCTAATGGACTTGCAAGTTCATGTGCCAGTTCCTTTAATATTCTTGGATGAAGATTATCTGGGCCCCCCCGATTTACTCCCATTAAGCTGTTCAAGTTTGGCTTTTACCTCGGATATGGTAATATCTATCTCCACATCCTTAGTCCCATTTGTTAACTTACCATTATCCCTAAGCTCTTCATTAGCCTCATTAAAGACTGAAGCAAAGTATTTGTTCAAATATTGGGCCATTCCTAGATTATCCTTAACCTCCACTCCATCCTTAGTAATTAGCGGTCCTACTTATTTTTTTTCCTATTTATATGGCTATAAAACCTTTTACTATTGGTTTTAATTCCCTTTGCAAGGTCCAACTCTACCCGACTTTTAGCCTCTCACTTTGTCCCTACATGCTCTAACCTCAATAAGGTAGCTTTCTTTACTGATCCCTCCCATTTCCCACTCCTTATATGCTTTCTGCTTTTTCTTAATCACCTCTCTGAGATGCTTGCTCATCCAGCTTGGTCTAACACACCTGCCTATAAATTTTTCCCTTTTCTAGGGATACAGGCTTCTAACAGCTTCTGCAACTTTAACTTAAAATAATTCCAGGCCTCCTCCACTTTAAGATCCATAATTACTTTAGTCCAATCAACTTCCCTACCTAATTTCCTTAATTTACTAAAGTTAGCCCTTTTGAAATAAAAAACCCTAGTCTCAGATTTATTTTTGTTTATCCTTCCATTTAATTTGAACTGAATTAGCTCATGATCACTCGAGCCAAGGTTGTCCCTTACAACCATTTCATCTATGAGGTCCTCGCTACTCACCAAAACCAAATCTAAAATAGCATCCCCCCTTGTTGGTTCAGCAACTACTTGATGCAGGAATTCATCAGCTATCACATCTAGGAAAATCTGAGCCCTATTATTATTACTAACACTTGTTCTCCAGTCTATATCTGGAAAGTTGAAATCTCCCATGATTACACAGTTTCCATGAGTATTTACTTCATTAAAAACATTAAAGAGGTCTCTATCCATATCCAAATTGGATCCTGGTGGTCTATAACACACCCCAAGCACTATCCCAGGGGAGGATCTGTCTTCTCCATTCCATCACTTTTTATTTCTTTACAATCTACCTTATCTTTGATATACAATGCGACTCCACCACCCTTACCCTTATTTGTCTTTCCTAAACAGCACATACCCTTCAATACCTGTACTCCAGTCATGCCTAGTATTCCACCATGTTTCTGTTATTCCTATAATATCTGGTTTCACTTCCTGGACCAATAGCTCTAGTTCTTCCTTTTTGTTACCTAGGCTCCTCGCATTGGTGTACAAACATCTTAATTTTTGCTGTTTGGCCTCATTCACATTCTTTACCCAATTTGGCACAGACGTTATACCTCCAATATGACCTATGGGTATGTCTACACTACCCCGCTAGTTCGAACTAGTGGGGTAATGTAGGCATACCGCACTTGCAAATGAAGCCTGGGATTTGAATTTCCCGGGCTTCATTTGCATAAACTGGGCGCCGCCATTTTTAAATCCCTGCTCGTTCGAACCCCGTGCCGCGCGGCTACACGCGGCACGAACTAGGTAGTTCGGACTAGGAAGCCTAGTCCGAACTACCTAGTTCGTGCCGTGTGTAGCCGCGCGGCACGGGGTTCGAACGAGCAGGGATTTAAAAATGGCGGCGCCCAGTTTATGCAAATGAAGCCCGGGAAATTCAAATCCCAGGCTTCATTTGCAAGTGCGGTATGCCTACATTACCCTCCTAGTTTGAACTAGGAGGGTAGTGTAGACATACTCTATTAGACTAGTATCCAGCCCACCCTTCCTCATGTTCATTCTCCTACTTCCAGCTATATACTTTCTTACTTCGTTTTCCTCCCTCTTAGTGTTAAAATCTGGCGTAGAGATTACCTGGGCATCTCCCAACCGTCTCCCCCAAATTCCTAGTTTAAAGCTCTCTTAATCAGTTGACAGCCTGCATCCTAGAAGTCTATTTCCCTCCCTACTTAGGTGAAGTCCATCTCTAGAGAACAGTCCTCTGTCCATAAATGCCTCCCAGTGACCATACATCCCAAAGCCCTCCTTATAGCACCACTGCCTAAGCCATCTATTGATCATCATAATCCTGTCACATCTTAGTTGCCCTTCTCTAGGAACAGGCAGAATCCCACTAAAGATCACCTGAGCCTCAATTTCCTTGAGCATCCTCCCCAGCCTAGCATAGTCTCCCTTAATTCGTTCCAGCGAGAATCTAGCTGTATCATTTGTTCCTACATGAAGGATGATCAATGGATTCCTTCATGCTCCCTTAATAATTCTCTTCAATCTCCGTTCAACATCTCTTATCTTAGTACCTGGCAGATAGCACACCCTTCTATTCTCTGGATCAGCTCTGGTTACAGGCCTATCTATTCTTCTCAATAAGGAGTCCCCAATCACATAGACCTGCCTTTTCCTAGTGACAGTGAAATTCTCTGGTCTATCTCTAGCTTCCTCTGGCTGCAAGTCCTTGCCATTCCTATTTTCCCTTGTAATCCTCTTTAACCCATCCTGTATCCTCCTAATGCTCATTATTGGTGTTGTCTCCATTAAGTCTTCCCCTTTATCTATGGGACTAGCCACTCTTCTCTTCTTCCTCACCCTTCCATCTTCATTATCTACCTGCTGTACCCCTTCTACATTTTCCAGCTCCACATACCTGTTCTTGAGCTCTATTTCTCCTTCACTGACCCATCTTTTCCTCTGCCTGGTCCTCTGAGTCACATGCTTCCACTGTCCATTTTCTTCGCCCAGCAGTCCCCCCTCTGAGGCCCTTGATCCTGCTTCCATCTGCAGATCTAAGCTTTCCCCTTCAGCCACGTCATGCCTTTGCCCCATCATCTGCTCAAACCCCCTTCTAAACTCAACCAGAGTTTCCACCTGCATCTCCAGTCCTCGGATCTTTTCTTCCATCAGCTCGATCAGGCGGCACTTCATGCAAACAAAACTCCTTTCAGGTACCCCCTCCAGAATCATGTACATACCGCAGCAACCACGTCCAATCATCCTCCTTGTGTTCTCTACTACTTGGGCCATGGCCACTAATGCCTCTGTGTTTTATCTACTTTCTCACCAAAATCCTATTAGTCCGGTAAACACAAAAACAAACCAAAACACCCCCTCCACAGCAAAAACAAACCCCAGACAGGTCCCACAATCCAAACTCCCTTTACAAACTCCCACTCAAACTCCCCTGTTTACAGCTCTGTTTGCTTGGCTCCTGTGCCGCTGCAGCTATCTGAGCTCATCCAGCATTCTCCTCCTGGTGTTGTACATGGTGGCTTTTGCCAGGGCCAAGAGAAGGTGAACAAGGAGGTCTTGTGACTTTGTGTGGCCACGGATGGGGTGTGGGTAAATAAAAAAAGTGAGGGGAAAAGTGCAGCCAGAACTGCAATAGGAGAGTCTGGAAGAACCAGAATAGGGGCTGCAACCTGGCACATTCTAACTACGCATGAGCCAGGTTTTCCCTCACGCTGCAGAAGGGGCAGGCATCCGGGATGGGGGTGAACCGTGCCAGGTACACGCCCGTGCTCATGGCTCCGTGAAGGAGCCGCCAGTTGATGTCCCCGATGGGCCGCGGGATTAAGGTGGAATACACACTGGCCCATTGGGGTTCCTCATCCTCAACAGGTCTTAGATTGTCCTGCCATTTGGTGTCAGGGTGGGACATGAGGGAGAGGAAATGCAACGTGCGGAGCACAACCATTTACAGTTGGTCTCTGGGCACGGTTCGGAAACAGACTAGTTGCAAATCCTGCAGCTGGTTGGGGGTCCAGGAATTGGGAGTATGGGGAGGGGCCACAGAACAGGGGATTGAGAAAAAGGGCTGGAGGGCTTGCAGTGAGGTGGGGGCATACCCTCTTGCAGGGCTCGCTGCAGGAAGTCGAGAGCAGGCAGCGTCAAGGCCGCCTCCACCTCCTGAAGCACACGCAGGGGAGTTCGAAGGGTGGAAAGCCCCATGTGCCAAACGAGCGCATGGGGATCCACCCAATCCCCCCTGTCGTAGTCCAGGAGGTCTCCGACCTTGGTGGCTTCTGCCAGGCTCAATCTCAGGCGCACCAAGGAAGACTCCACCACCTGCACGCACAAGGCTGGATTGTGGAGCACCCCAAAACCTGGTCTCTACAGGCTTTGGTACAAAAACTTCCCCCACAAAATCCTAATACCCGGACTTTGGGGAATCCGCTGCTACCATCAAGTGCTTTTGAACCCATGAACAGGGATGGACACTTGAAACCAACCCCAGGGGTACCCCAAGCTCTTTTTTCCCCAAAGAGCTTGAAAAAGAAAAGAGGAAAAACAAGCTGCAGTCTGTGGTAGCTGACTCCTTAATCAGTCATGTAGATACACACAGACAGACCTTCCAGAACACAAAAAAAATCAACCAGTACCTGTTAATTAGAAAAAAGAAACAAACTTTTATTATCAAAACAAAACTACAGTTGCAAGCATAATAAAGTAGCTAGATGGAAAAGAGCCACCAATTGAGTTAGATACTCAAGGAAAAAGTCCCTGGGGTAAACTTAGTTACGAAAGAGAGAAAAAACACTTTTAAAGAAAAAACCAATTTTAACAGCACAGACCTCAGTTCCAAATTCCCAAACCAGAAAACCTGACGGACTAGCTAAACTTTGCCCTACTTACACCTTATAAGAAGTCTTTTCTTGGAGAGAGACAGGCCTCCCATCTCCCTCTTACTTGGAAGAAACCACTGTGACTCGGACAAAGGAGGGAAAAGATAGAAATCCCTTTGTCCCAGTTTGAAATCCCTACCTGCATTGCTATTGGCTGACCAGATACCTGGCTAGAGACAGGAGACATAGTTAACCCTTTAGTCCCCTCTGGTCAGCACTCCTGATTATGACAGGGACCGAGGGGGTGGAAGTGGGGAGGGGGCCCGCACCGACGCTGGGCTCGGATGGCTGAGTGGAGCTTTTGTCCAAAGCCATGGCGTCGGTTACAGAGATATCAATTGCTGGGCCCCCAGCAGAGAGGGAGGGCGACCGCTCTGCCTCAAAGGTGGAGGGGGCGCCCAGAAGCCCAGGACCCGGCCACATGGTACCAGCTGTCACCCCTGAGGGCTCGGCGGCCTCAGACGAGGCACCTATAATGGCCGGGCCAACGAGCAGCACTAGGGGCGCCCTGAGGGTGAGAACAGAGGCGGCCGCCTGGGGCATGGGGGAAGGAGGAGGAGGGGGCGGTGCAACTGAGTCGCCACCCAGACTGAGGCCCGCTGGCAGGGGGTCATTCCCCCCCTGGGCAAGCGGGGTCAAACCCAGGGCCTCGATCTCCTCAAAGATGGAGCTGAAATCCATCCCCACGGCACCAGAGTCCTCCCCGCCGGCTGCCGAGGCAACAGTTGCCTCAGCGGTGATGACAGGGGGCACAGATGATAAAGGGGCCAGGGGAGCTCCACCCGAGGCCTCCTCGAGGATGGGTTGCATGGGGGGGGGGATGGCGCCACCCCCCTTCGCTGCCATGGCATCCTCAGCCAGCGCTTCCTGCTGACGCTCATCGGGGGTGATGTCGGCAGTGGTGGCCTCAATTGGTATTTTGCAAGGGGCCTTCCCACCCTCTTCATCGGCGGGTGCGGGGGTATGTCTACACTACCCCGCTAGTTCGAACTAGCGGGGTAATGTATGCATACCGCACTTGCTAATGAAGCCCGGGATTTGAATTTCCCGGGCTTCATTAGCATAAGCGGGGAGCCGCCATTTTTAAATCCCCGCTGCTTCGAACCCCGTGCAGCGCGGCTACACGGGGCTTGAACTAGGTAGTTCGGACTAGGTGCCTATTCCGAACTACCGTTACTCCTCGTGAAACGAGGTGTACCGGTAGTTCGGAATAGGCACCCTAGTCCGAACTACCTAGTTTGAGCCCCGTGTAGCCGCGCTGCACGGGGTTCGAAGCAGCGGGGATTTAAAAATGGCGGCTCCCCGCTTATGCTAATGAAGCCCGGGAAATTCAAATCCCGGGCTTCATTAGCAAGTGCGGTATGCATACATTACCCTCCTAGTTCGAACTAGGAGGGTAGTGTAGACATACCCCGGGGGATTGAGCCCGTCAACCACGGGCTCTGCGCTTCCCTCGAATGAGCATCCAGGCCTCTAAGGTGGAGGTGGGGAGCTGGTCGGCAGGGGCAGGGGCAGGGCCAGGGAGCGCAGGGGTCTGGGAGGTAAGGGAGGAACAATGGGGGGCAGAGAAATCTCCCCCTGGGATGAGTCTTCTCACTCGCCCAGTAGCAACCGTGCCACCATCTCCTCCTTGGGCCCCGCCAAATCTGGTTGTACGGAGGTGGGGCCTGCCTGCTCACTCGGGCACACCGGGGGTGGGGCCGTGCCTCCAGTGCCCGAGCAGAGCCTTTGGTAGGAGAAGGACGGGCAGCCACGGAGGCCCGACTACGAGGGGGACCGGCAGTGTTAGGACCGGTGCCCTCTCAGGCCCAGGGGGGTCTGGACACCTCCTCAGACCGAGCCAGAGGGTAGTCCCTCCGGATGTACCCCATCACCTGGCACAGGAAGCACTGGGTCTCCCCCGAGGAGTAATGGACCTGGTAAAGGGCCCCCTGGTAGGGTACCAGGAAGGACCCCTCCAATGCCACCCCGTCACGTGCCGCCGGCAGCATTTGTAACTACACCTGCCGGCTGAATGACAAAATGTGACGGAGGGTGGGGTCCTTGCAGCCCAACAGGAGAGGGCTGATGGTGGAAATTGGTTTCCCCAAGGAGGAGAGGACAGGTAACAGGGCGGTGTTGGGGAGGAAGGGCAGGACAGAGGTTAACACCACCCGTATGCCCAGGTCCTCTAATGGTTCGAGGGGCACGTACATGCTTCCCACCACCCGGCCCCTCTCCACTGCCTCCTGTGCGGTGGCCTCTGAGGAAAGGAAGAACACGACCTTCCCGTACATTTTGGAGGCCGCCAGCATGGTCGAGGACCCCACCACCCTTGCCAATGCCCGCACGTATGTTTTGACGTGGGGCGAGGCGGAGACCAGGAGGCAGCGGACGCCGTGTTTCCTGGTCAGGGTGGGGAGGGGGCCCCGGCCACCATGGATGGAGCTGGAGGTGGCGGTCACGGCGGAAGATGCGGTGGCATGCGGGGGGCCAGCAAAGGCCACCTGGGCGTACGCTCTGGGGGCTGTGGATGGAACACGCCCAGAGGTGGTGGGGAGAGCAGCAGGGGAAGGAGGGGTCGTGGCGGATGGTGGGGACACAGTGGGCAGGGCGGCCTCTGCCGCGGGAGGTTAGGCCTTCCGGGCTGGGACTTTGACCTTCTTCTTCCCCTGGCCCTTCTTACTGGCCGAGGTGGAAGCCCCTCCAGTCAGCGGGGTGGGGGGGATCGGCCATGGCAGTGGCGGAGCCTGGACCGGGGGTCGGGAGGTCAGCTGCAGCGGTGGTAATGGGGGGACCATGGGGTTGATGGGATCGGGGGCAGGGGTAAGGGTCTCCTCTATTGTGAGGGGAGGGGTTGGAGGAGGTACAGATGGCGGGGAAGGGAGACAAGGGTTGACCACTCCTCCCCACGAAACAGCAGGCAGGGGAGGAGGGCATCAATAGAGGGAAAGGGGTGGAGGAAGAGGGGGATGGGTTGACCACTCCTCCCTATTAGAGCAGAAGCTCGGGAGGAGGGTACAGTATTCCGGGGGGGCGGGGCAACTGAGGGAAGGGGACAGCAACCACTCCTCCGTGCTTAACTATGGGCAGAGGAGGAGGGCACTGGGAAGTGGGGCAGGGACGTGAGGGGAGGGGTGGGTCACAGATGGAGGAGGGGGGATGGGGAAAGCAATCACTCCCTCCTATTGAATTGTTATAGGGAGGGAGGGTGCTAGCACGGGAAGTGTGGAGATGGGAAACCGAGGAAAAAGGGAACTGGTACAAGAAGAACATAAGACCAGCCATACTGGGTCAGACCAAAGGTCCATCTAGGCCAGTATCCTGTCTGCCGACAGTGGCCAATGTCAGATGCACCAGAGGGAGGGAACACAACAGGTAATCTTCACATGATCCCTCCCCTGTCTCCTACTTCCAGAGAAACAGAGGCTAGGGCAGGGTTTCCCAACCTATGGGTCGGGACCCAAATATGAGTGGCCATTACATTTCAAAAGGGTCACCAACTGTCTCCCCAGGTGGCTCTGCCCCCTCTCTTCCCCCCATTTTTTAATTGCCTTGGGTCACCAAGTCTTCCTGAATTGTCAAAATGGGTCCCCATCTGGAAAAGGTTGGGAACAGCTGGGCTAGGGACACCATTCCTACCCATCCTGGCTTATAGCCATTGATGGACCTAACTTCCATGAATCTATCCAGCTCTTTTTTGAACCCTGTTAAAGTTCTAGCCTTCACTGTATCCTCTGGCAAGGAGTTCCACAGGTCGACTGTGCGCTGAGTGAAGAGAAACTTCCTTTTGTTTGTTTTAAACCTGCTGCCTATTAGTGACCACTCCTCCCTGCAAGGCTGGAGGGTAGAGGGGGAAGGTGCCAGAGAGAGGGGCAGGGTTGCGAGGGGGGGGTTGCGATTTGTGGGGGGAAGGAGGGGATGGGGAAAGCAACCACTTCATCCTGCTGGATGGTTTGCAGGGAGGGAGGAGGCTAACAGAGGCAGGGCACAAATGGGGAACCGAGGGGATCGGGAGCCAGCAACCACTCCTCCCTGCAAGGCTGGAGACAGAGGAGGGCGTCGGCAAGATAGGGCAGGGGACGAGGTTGTGGGTGCAGGGCGGGGTGCTGGCTCTTCCAGCTGCACTGGGGCAGGGGGAAAACTATGGGGGAGATGGAGGTCAGTTGGGCAGTGTGTTGCGGCTTGGACCCCTGCTGACCCAATGGCCGCCACGCTGCCACTGCTAGGGCCCTAGGCTGGGACGCAGTGGAGCGGGTGGGCCTGTGTCCTCCCTGCCACCCCTTACTGTGGGTGGCAAGTTCCCCCTATAGGAAGAGAAACCCCTGCGCTTGTCAGCTATCCACCAGCAAGGAGTTGCAACCCCTGGCTCAGCCTGTAGACAGGCCTGGGCTTTGATCTATTTGCATTGTTTAACTGTTTATGGACTGTTTGTTTAGGGGTTGCTGGCCCACCTTTCCGCCGGGCCTGGCCTTCCAAACTGTGGCTTGGCCTGCAATCAGGCCTAAGCCTTAAAGCTGAGGAATAGACTGTTGCCCCGCCCTGATCAAGTGCCTGGGCTCAAACTGTTGCTCAGCCTATCAGAGTACTGTTTAACTGTTTATTTGTTGCCCTGCCCTGCCCCTGGTTCAGGGCTCATAGATGGCTACCCAGGCTCCAGTCAGGCCTGAGGCCCTGAACGTATGCAGCTTGTAGTGAGTCAGCGTGGCCTGCCACTGACAGGAACTATTACACGTCCTTAGATTCTCCCCATTCACAAAGTTTAAATTACAAGTAGCTAGTAGTAGAGACTAGTATCAACTATTAGGAAATTACTACTGTAGGGTATGTCTACACTAAAGCGTTATTTCGAATTCATTTATTTTGAATTAGTTAATTCGAAATGAGCTAATTCGAAATAACGCATCTAGACCCCAAAACTAATTCGAATTAGCGTTTTGCTAATTTGAACTAGCACGTCCACACTAATTGGACGCTGGGTCGCATTTAAGGGCAGCTGAAACTGGTTCCAGCAGGGCATCAGATCAGTAGTTGCTTTGTGTGGCTGCTGTCTGAGGCTCGTGCTTAAAGGGACCCCCCTGGACAGCCGGTTCTCAGCTTTTCCGCTTGCTTGCCTACCTCGCCGAGGGACAGCAAAGCGTTTTCCTTTCTGCCTGTCTGTTTCGGTCGTTCTCATTGGGGACACCACAGCAGTTGGCACCATGGAGCCAGAGCTGCCCCTGGGCATTCTGGTGCAGTTTTTGGATTTGTTGCTGCAAGCCTGGCAGCAATGGCTGGAGGCTGCCTGGCACCATCTGGTGCACATCAGCCCCCTGCCCCTCCCCCTGGCCTCCCTGGGGGCCATGGAGGAGCGGCAGCAGCGCCTGGACTCCAGCGTGCCCCGCTGCATCTGGCATCTGGACACCAGCAGCGACTGGTGGGAACTCATTATCCTGGAGCGCTGGGGAGACCAACAGTGGACCCAGAACTTCAGGATGAAGAAGGACACCTTCCTCGAGCTCTGCGAGTGGCTTGCCTCTGCTCTGCGGCGATGGGACACTCGCATGAGGACCGCCATTCCCCTCCATAAGTGGGTGGCCATCGCCCTACGGAAGCTCTCCACGCCGGACAGCTACCGATCCATCGGGAACCAGTTCGGCGTGGGGAGATCCACCGTCGGAGCAGTGCTCGTGGAGGTACGGCACTCACCCGTCACTTGGCTGGGGTGGGGGGGGTGCTGCAAGGAGGGGATGGGCTGCCCCAGGGAAAACAGGGGGGAGGAGGCGAAAGTGCCCTGCACAGGAGGGTTTGGTCTGTCCCAGCCATACTACACACCTTCCACGGTGGCCAGGATTGCAGCAGGGGTTGCTTCTGGGAGTGGGGCACGGGGCAGTGCCAGGGAACGAACACTCCCAGCCACCCGGGCACCCCAGTGATTCTCGGTTTTCTGTGTCTCTCTGCAGGTGGTCAAGGCCATCAACAGGGTGCTGCTCTGCAGAGTTATCTGCCTCACCGACCTGGACACAGTCATCCAGGGGTTCGGTGCCCTTGGCTTCCCCAACTGCGGGGGGGGCGATCGACGGGATGCACATCCCCATCTGTGCCCCGGAACATCAGGCCTCCCTGTATATCAACAGGAAGGGGTACTTCTCAGTGATCCTGCAGGCCATGTCTGACCACTGGGGCCAGTGGACATTCATGGACATCAATGTGGGCTGGTCCGGCAAGGCACATGATACATGGGTGTTCCGCAACTCCTCCGTGTGCCAGAGGCTGCATGCCGGGACCTTCTTCCCCGACCGCCACATCAGGGTTGGGGACGTGGACATGCCAGTGTGCCTGGTGAGGGATGCAGCCTACCCCCTACGGCCCTGGCTGATGAAGCCGTACACGAGACACCTCAACCCCTCCCGGCAGGCCTTCAATGCCAGGCTCACCCGGACCCGCATTGTGGTGGAGGAGGCCTTTGGACGCCTGAAAGCCCACTTCAGATGCCTCCTCACCCGCCTCGACCTCGCCAAGCAGAATATTCCTCCCGTGGTGGCAGCATGTTGTGTGCTGCACAATTTATGTGAGAGGAAGGGGGAGGCTTTCCTGCCAGCCTGGATGGCTGAGGTGGAACACTTGGCTGGCCTGTACGCGCAGCCCCGCACCGACGCCGTCCAGGAGGCCCAGCGGGGGGCTGTCCGGATCTGGGAAGCCCTGCGGGAGAGCTTCCAGGTGGAGGAGGACTGAACTCTCCCTGGCATGCCCCACTGGGGCCTTCTTCCACCCTCATCTCCTTCCCCTTTCCCCTCCCTAACCCCCCTTCCTAATGTAAAATAAAAACACCTGTTTTGCCAACAAATATGGGTGGCTGGTCCAGGCGGGGTGGTGCGCCCTGCACTCGCAGGTGCTGCGGCTGTGGTGCAACAAGAGCAATGGTCATTTCTCCCTGGGGAAACAGTGGGTGAAACCCAGCCGCGCTCTGCAAGGCGAGGTCGGCGTGTGGGGAACGAGCCAGGGCCCCTGCATGACACCCAGCTGCTGCTCCATGGTGGGCAAGGGCCAGGCGCACAGTCCCTGGGCTCCCTCTCCCCCCCCACCACAAAAGGGGACCATGATGGCACTCACATGTGGAGCCCTCCCCGGCCTCAAATGACACAGCTGATGGGCTCAGTGGGATGACTCGGGGGTCCTGGGTGCTGGGCAGGCTCCCTGCAGACTCCTGCGGCTCCTGGCTGTTGTCCTCCTCGTCCTCCTCCTCTTCCCCTGTTTCAGGGACTGGGCCCTCTGCCCCAGGGTCGATCACCACCCGGGGGGCATGGACTGTGTGAGCCCCCAGGATGCAGTCCAGGGCCTCATAATGAGGGCAGGTGTCTGGGTCAGCCCCTGGTTGGGAGCCCCTGGCGTAGGCCTGCTGCAAGTCTTTAATTTTGCAGTGCACCTGCTCCTGGTCTCTGGTGGCCAGGCTGGCAGCCATGCGGCTGTAGACGGCTGCATTCCTGTGCCTAGTCTCCCCAAACTTCAATGAGGTCCACGATCTCCGCACTAGACCAGGTGGCTGCCCATCTTTTTCGGCCCCTGGCAGGCTCCTGAGAGCCACCAGCCTGGTCCTGGGAAGAGGCGGAGGGCTGGGTGGCAGCGGGTGGCTGGCTCATGGTGTGGCAGGTGCAGGGTCTGCTGGCTGGATGCTGGCAGGCTGGCACCTGGCTCAGGCACTGTGGCCAGAATCTGCCCCTTTAAGGGCTCCGGAGCTGGGAGGGGGGCAGAAGAGTTTTCCTGGTTTGGCCCAGAGTGGCCACCAGGGGAACCTGGGAAGGGCTAGCCTCCAACTAGTTTGAATTAAGTGGCTACACAGTACTTAATTTGAACTACTTAATTCGAACTAGCTAATTTGAACTAGGCGTTACTCCTTGTAGAATGAGGTTTACCTAGTTCGAATTAAGCGCTCCGCTAGTTCGATTTAAATTCGAACTAGTGGTTTGCATGTATAGCCGCTATTAAAGTTAATTCGAACTAATGGCTGTTAGTTTGAATTAACTTTGTAGTGTAGACATACCCGTAGTGAGTTACAAGCAGTAAAGGCCTTAATAGATACTAGCCTATTACTTTAGAAATTTTACAGCAACAACTATTTCAGCAATTATTTACACATCTATTACTCCTAATAAGCAACAGAAAATAATTATTTCATGTGACTCCAAGACTAAAGCAGAAAAGAGTTGCAAGCACATGCTGTGTAAATCCTCTCAGTAATTTCTAGCATACAGACAGTATAAGCAGCCAAAGATATTTATTCTACTAAAGCCACCAATCAAGGACAAACACAGATGCAAAATTCTGCTAATAGTTGTTCGAGAGTAGGGAAAAAAAGTTAAGCATTTCTACATACCAGAACTTAAAACTAAAGTTTGCAACTGAACAGAATTTCATCTTAAAAAATAAATTTGTATTTTTAGGGAAGCATGCTGGGGGCAGGGAAAAGACAGTTACCTGCTCTAACTGGTGTTCAAGATGTGTTGCTCGTGTTCATTCAACATAGGTGTGTGCGCACCTGCCACATGCACCGGTGCCAGAAGTTTTTCCCTAAGCCAGTGTTTCCCAATTTTATTTGGCCGAGGAACCCTTTTCAGAATTTCAAGGAACCCCTAGGTTTGTCAAGCAAAAAAAAAAGGGGGGGGGCACCAATTCATGAAAATCACATTCCTTCCCCAAGACCCCCCTGTCTCAACCTAGTGAGTGAGGTGTGGGGTGGGAATGAGGGATTTGGGGGTGGGAAGGGGTGAGAAGTACAAGCTCTGGGAGGGAATTTGGATGCAGGAGAAGGGGCTGTTGGCATGGGGAGGGGGCTCCAGGCTGGGGAATATTGGGATCAGGTGGAAGGTTGGGGTGCTGAGCAAGCCAGGGCTTGTGGATATGAGGGTGCAGGAGTTTGGGCTGGATATGTGAGGGACTCAGGGCAAGAAGGTTGTGAGTATGATGGACTCAGGACACAGATTTGTGATGTGTGGATGGTGCAGGAGTGTTGTGGCAGAAGACTGAGGATGTGGGGATGCAGGAGTTTGGGGATATAAGAGGCTCAGGACAGGGGGTTCCAGTGTATGAGAGGCTCAGATTTGGAGTCAGGGTGGGGGGTACAGGAGTGTTATGATGCTGCAGTGAAACGGGGGTTTGGTCCCAATTGGGGGCTTGTTGGCCTGGCTTCATTTTTAAATAAAATATGATGTCAAACTCAAAAGGTTTTAGCATTGTCTTTATTTATGAGAGGGGTGAGGAACCTGTTTTGAGTCAAAGGTCACTGACCCACAGAAAAGTCAGTTGGGGCCACACAAGTGAGATGCAAAAAAACAAAAAAAAAGCTCCTCCAAAAACCCCCAAGCCTCACTAATGTGGTCCCAAATGTGCTGGTGGGGGTAGGGGACAGAGTGCTAGTGGGTGCTGGGGCTGGGGAGAGGGTGCTGCTGGGTGGAAGGATGCTGGCTCAGGTGCCAGGGTGCTGGGGCAAGGTGCTGGGACAGGCAGGTGGCAGGGTGCTGGGGTCAGGGACATGGTCCTGCTGGCCACTAGGGTGACTGGCAGGGTGCTGGGACAAGGAACAGGGTGCTGCTGGGTGCTAGCGTGGATGGCAGGGTGCTGGGGCCAGGGCTAGGGCCAGGGTGGTGCTGAGTCCTGGGGTGTGAGGCAAGGTGCTGGGGCCAGGGCGGTGCTAGGGTGGATGGCAGGGCTGCCAAGGAGCGGGATAGGGATGGGGTGCAGGATCTGGGAGGGAGCTGGGGGGCGGAAGGGGGCAAGGTCTGGGTGGTAGGTAGGGTGCAGAAGCAGGCTGGATGTAGGGTGTCTGGCTACGAGGGAGGGTGCGAGGAGGGGACTTGGGTAGGAGTTGGACCTCCCTGATCTGGCACCCTCTAGACCTGACTGGTCCCAGATGAGGAATTTTTGGTCCAGGGGAGGTCATTTGAGGGCTCCTGGTCCCCCCCCCCCCCCGTTCCCCACTAGGCTTCTTTGCACCTCTATCCCCTGCAACCCAACTGAGCTGCCCACCCCTGCTGGTTCCCTGCACTTCCCCCAAAACCATCCGTCACGATCCAAGGGAGTGCAGCACCAGTTCCCTGCAGCCCCTCACAGCCCAGCTGAGCTGCCCGTCTGTTCTGCATGCCCTCCCCCATCCACCTCAGCCCAGCTGAGCCCTGCACTGGTTCCCTGCATGCCTCCCCCACAGCACAGCTGTTTCCCTGCACCTCCTCCAAGCCCCACAAAACTGCTGAGCCAAGAGCCGATTCCCTGCCCCTCCCTCCCCTTGAGTCTAGCCCCGGTTCTTGGCACCTCCCTCCTCCTGCAGACAAACTGAGCTCTGAGCTCCACACACACACACACCACCCCACCGCCCAGCCCAGCTCCCCAGACCTCTCCACTCTGCAACCCAGCTGAGCTCAGTTTCCTGCACCTTCCCCCAAACCATGTAGACATGCTGAGCCAGTGCTGATTCCCTGCCCCTGCCTTCCTCCCTCCCCTTGGCTGTGTCTACACTGGCACGATCTTGCGCCAAGCGGCCGCTCTTGCACAAAAATCTGCTGCCTGTCTACACTGGCCGTGTGTTCTTGCACAAGTACACTGACGTTCTAATGTGTGAAATCAGAGTTTCTTCCGCAAGAACTACGATGCTCCCGCTCAGGAATAAGCCCTTTTGAGCAACTATTCTTGCGCAAGAGGCCAGTGTAGACAGGCAACATGAATTTCTTGAGCAAGAAAGCCCTATGGCTAAAATGGCCATCGGCACTTTCTTGGACAAGAGAGCGTCTACACTGCCATAGATGCTCTTGTGCAAAAGCACAGCTCGCACATGGAAGAGTGGACGTGTTCTTGCACAAGAACACTTGCGCAAGATTTTCTTGTGAGAGAAACAACCAGTGTAGACGTAGCCTAAGAGATTCCTCACAGGAGCAAAATGAATTTTGTGTTGTGCACCAGTATTGAGTTCATGTGGATTGTTTGGATGTGCCACCCAAGTTATTAATAAATATTTTTAAACCTTTACCTTTTCTCTCTGCTGCCATGTCTCCTCCCCTTGCTCCATCAGCTCCCCTGGTGCCTGCTGCCCCCCCACTCCTCACCCTCTGCTGTCCTGACTCCTGCTCTTCTCACTGACCTCAGCCCTCCTGCAACCTGCCCCCCTCCACCAGCCCTTCTCTCCTCCCTCTCCAGTAGCCCCACTCTGATCATGTGAGCTACCCCTCCTCATCCCCTCTTCTAACACCTCCCTCTACACACCTGCCCTGCCTCTCTCCTCTGGTGCTGGTCCCTCCCCTGCTGGTGTCTGCCCTTCTGCTTCACCCCCAGAATCCCCTGGCACCTGCACCTTCCCTTAGCCCTGCACCCTCCTGGTGCCTCCCCCTTCCCTCACTTCTCCTGCCCCCTTTGCTCCATTTTTCCCTGATGCCCACCCCCTCAGCACTCTCTGCCCCCATTCCCCTCATGCCCCTGTGCCCTCTCACATGACTTGCTCCATCCCAGCCTTCCTCATGCCCACCCCTTCTTTCAAGGCTTCTCCCAGCACCTCCCCTCACCCCTCTAGCCCCCAGTGCCCTTAACCTCTCCCCTCCCAGCATCACCCTGTCCCCCTCCCACTGACACCTCCCCTCCTGCCCTTTTCCTCATTGTCTGCGCTTGGCCCCCTGCCATTTGTCTCTCCTCCACCCCTGTCCCTTTGGTGCCTTCCCCTTCCCCTCCGCCTCCACACAAGCACCTTCCTCTCCCAGCCCTTCCCCTTTCCCTCTGCACAAGCCCCTTCCCTCTCCCTCTCCCTCTCCCGTACCTTCTGCCTTCCACTTTGTGGGGCCAGAGTCTGCGCTCTGTCCCCGGACTCCGAACCCGCAACTCAGCCATGCGGCGCATCACAGCGCCCAGCAAGTTTAAAATCCCAGGCCGTGACGTTATGTCACGTCCGGGCGTCTCCCCACCCACTGGTTTGAGCGTGCTGTGCAGGGCGGCAGCAGCCAGCGAGGGGGAGCTTAGGGAAGGTTGCGCACGGCAGGGACAGGTCCGGGGACGGGGGAAGAGACGCTCTGGGGACGGGGTGGGAGGACGCGCGGGGGGGGGGGGGCGGGGTCAGGACCCGCTCCAGCTCCAGCTCCAGCTCCAGCTCCAGCTCCAGCTCCAAATATTGCTGGAGCGTGGGCACCACAAGCCCACACAACTCACCACCCATGCCTCTGCTGGCTAGCCGGCTCTCTCTGGGTATGTCTACACTAAGCTAATTCGAACTAACGCGTCTAGAACTAAAAACTAGTTTGAATTAGTGTTTTGCTAATTCGAACTAGCAAGTCCACATTGAGTGGACCCTGAACAGGGCTTAAGGATGGCTGGAAGCAGTGCCGGCAGGGCATCAGAGGAGGACTTAGAGCGTGGAGCTGCTGCCTCAGGCTACCCAAGGGCTGTGCTTAAAGGGACCCAACCCCCACCCCGGACAGACAGTTCTCAGGGGTGCCCCGCTTGCAAAGCAGTCCTGGCTTGAAGTGCCCTGAGTGCCCACACTGGGCACATCACAGCACTCGGCCATCAGCCCGGCTGCACTTGCCGCAGGAGAGGTTCCACCCCCAGAAGCCCGCAGAGCCAGCCCAGTCCTCCCCATCGGGGGCTCGTACCCCATTCCTCCCTCACCTCCTTCCACTTACCCCTCCCTAGCCCCCCTTCCTGATGTACAAAATAAAGGACAATTGTGTTCAAAAATAGAATCTCTCTTTATTGAACAAAACTGGGGCAGACTGGGAAAAGGAGGTGGGAGAGGGGAAGAGAGAGGCTGGGAGAGGGGAGGGCAACTACAATGATGAGGGGTTTGGAACAGGTCCCATATGAAGAGAGGCTAAAGAGACTGGGACTTTTCAGCTTAGAAAAGAGGAGACGGGGGGGATATGATAGAGGTCTATAAAAGCATGAGTGGGGTGGAGAGGGTGCATACAGAAAAGTTCTTCATTAGTTCCCATAATAGAAGGACTAGAGGACACCAAAGGAAAGGAATGGGTAGCAGGCTTCAAACTAGTAACAGAAAGTTGTTCTTCACAAAGCAAAGAGTCAACCTGTGGAACTCCTTGCTGCAGGAGGCTGTGAAGGCTAGAACTAGAACAGAGTTTAAAGAGAAGTGAGATCAAGTGATGGAGGTTGGGTCCATGGAGTGGTATTAGCCAGGGGGTAGGAGTGGTGTCCCTGCCCAAAGTTTGTGGAAGGCTGGAGAGGGATGGCACGAGACAAATGGCTTGGTCACTGTCTTCGGTCCATCCCCTCCAGGGTTCTCTAGTGTTGGCCGCTGTCGGCAGACAGGCTACTGGGCTAGATGGACCTTTGGTCTGACCCAGTATGGCCATTGTAAGCTCAGGGCTCAGGGTCGGGAGTCTCAGTGGACCACTGTGCCTAGTGCGGTGGTCGTGGACGAGGTCCACGATGTCCGCACTAGCCCAGGCGGGTGCCCGCCTCTTGCGGTCCCGGGTAAGCTCCCGGGAGCCCCCAGCCTGGTCCCGGGAAGAGGGGGAGGGCTGGGGGGCATTGGGTGGCTGGCTCGAGCTGTGCCAGGTGCAGGGTCTGCTAGCTGGGTGCTGGCAGGCTTGCACCTGGCACGGGCACCGTACCCAGCCCGTGCCCCTTTAAGGGGTCCGGGGCCGGGAGGGGGGCAGTAGAGTTTCCCTGGTGTTGGCCAGAGTGGCCACCAGGGAAAGCTGGGGAGGGCTAGCCTCCCACTAGTTCAAATTAAGGGGCTACACACCCCTTAATTCGAACTAGTAAGTTCGAACTAGGCTTAGTCATCGTAGAATGAGGTTTACCTAGTTCGAACTAAGCGCTCCGCTAGTTCCAATTAAGTTCGAACTAGCGGAGCGCTTTTGTAGCGCCTATCGAAGTTAATTCGAACTAACGTCTGTTAGTTCGAATTAACTTTGTAGTGTAGACATACCCTCTCTCTCTTTTTCAGAGGGGGCGGGGGAGCACTAGCTCCTCGCGGAACCCCTCGTTTTACTCCGCGGAACCCTAGGGTTCCGCGGAGCACCAATTGGGAAACACTGCCCTAAGCAGTAACCATAGGGGCTGGGGTCCCACTGCCCCCAGGAGCAGTGCGCACATGCCGCGCTATATAGGACACTCCCTGGCCCCTCCCTCCACAGTTCCTTCTTGCTGGAACTCCAACAGAAGGGAGACGGGTGGGAGGTTGAATGGACATGAGCAACACATCTTGAAGAATCACAGTTACAGAACAGGTAACTGTCTTTTCTTCTTTGAGTGCTTCCTCATGTCCATTCAACATAGGTGACTGTAAGTAGTGTCTGCGGAGGTGGGTAGGAGTTAAGGACATGCAGACTGCAATACAGCCCTGCCAAATGCCACGTCATCCCTAGCCTGCTGCCTGATGGCGTAGTGGAACATGAAAGTGTGCACCGACGACCACCTAGCTACTCAACACATATCTTGTATTGGGACATGAGTGAGATAAGCGCGCAATGAAGCCTGAGCCCTGGTAGAGTGGGCTCTGATCAGTGGTGGAGGTTGGGTCCCTGCAAACTCGTAGTATGTATGGATGCAGGAAAGGATCCACTTTGAGAGTCTCAGAGGAAATTGGGGAAACCCGCCTCTGCTCCGCATAGGCCACAAAGAGCTGTGTGGACTTCTGAAAGGGCCTCGTCCTTTCTAAGTGGAAGACCAGTGCTCTCCGAACATCCAATGCATGGAGGCACCTCTCCTCATTGGTCGCATGAGGCTTGGGATAAAAGACTGGCAAAAACATGTCCTGGTTCACATGGAAGGCAGAAATTACCTTAGGAAGGAAGGCTGGATGAAGCTGCAGCTGGACTCTGTCCTTGCAGAACCAGGTATATGGAGGCTGTTGTTACCCCAAAAATTCCCACTGGAGACCACCCAGGGTTACACCAGCATGGATTTATTGATTGAGAAATTAACACTCCACTATATGCACTACATGGTTAAACTCAGGGCGGGCTCGAGGTTTTTTGCTGCCCCAAGCAAACAATTCCCCCCCCCCTTTTTTGTTGGCTTTTACACGTTTGCACTTTACAATGTTTTTTTTTGTTTTTTGTTTTTTTTGAGTGTTTAAAATTTTAAAAAAATGAAAACAGAAAATGTGTAGTTAGTGAAATAAAACAATTTCCTACTAGTGTACTCGTTTAATTTTAACAAAATCACAATTACAAACAATTTGGGTTCAACTATACACTGTAATGAAAAACGTTAGTGTCTTCCGTTGCGCCCAGTTTCTCATAAATTAAAAGAATTTATATGAACTGAATTTTTCTGGTTTTTATACTTGTGTAGCCTTTTAATAATTCAGTAAAATTAAATTTTTTTGCAATGGTACTTTCAATTGAAATTAATGCGAGTCCTGACAAATGATTTTGAGACATGGTGGACCTCAAATAATTTTTTAGTAATTTCAGTTTTGAGAAACTGCGCTCATCAGAAGCCACTGATACTAGTAATGTTAAAAGAATGCGTAATGCTTTAGCAGCCGCCATGGCCCTGGCCGGAGGGGAGACTGCGCTTCCTGCACTGGGCCCATCCCCCCGCGAACCCACCCCAGCCCCATTTGGGCAGGGCTGACCCAAAGTAGGCGGTGAAGCCAGGCAGCAGCAGGAGGCAGAGGGCGGCCAGCGCTGTGCAGCGGGTAGTGGCATCTCCCATGGCTCTTTAAAATCAGCAGGGTGGGGCGGGGCTGGGCATTGCCGGGGGCGGCTGCTTACCTGGAAATGCCGCCCCTGGAAATGTGCCACCCCAAGCACGTGCTTTATTTGCTGGTGCCTAGAGCCGTCCCTGGTTAAACTAAAGAGGATAGAGCTGCCACTAAAGGTTTAAACTAAAGAGGGAACCAGCTATCCCTCACACACACACACACACACACACACACACACACACACACACACACACATTCATTCCTGCCCTCAGGCACTCACACACTCACACAGGCATATGGGTTGCAGAGGGAGCCAAGGCATGTAGATTCTGGAGGGTCTGTCTGCTCATCATGGCTGGGGAGCTGGTCAGGAAAGAAACTGGCTGCTACTTCTCAGAAAGAGAGAGAGGGTTTCTGCCATCTGCTCTCTCCTTTTATTGCCTCTGTACAACCCCTGTGACTCATCCACATTCGTCACCAGGGAGCATGCCCAGGCTTCCCTTGGTCCAGCAGAGCAGCAGCCTCCTTAATTGGTCTGATGACTCATCACCTGGCTCCACATGCTCAGCCTTGCAGTTTCTAATCCCAGACACACAATAGTCTCCACACACACAGTCACATTCATATCTCAGGGGAGAATGCAGTTTAGAGCAAGTTACAAGCATAGTGGATGGAAGGTGGGTGCATAACTAGCTGGATAACCATACTCAGAGACTAGTTATTAATGGTTCACAATCCTGCTGGAAAGGTATAACAAGTGGGGTTCCGCAGGGGTCTGTTTTGGGACCGGCTCTGTTCAATATCTTCATCAACGATTTAGATATTGGCATAGAAAGTACACTTATTAAGTTTGCAGATGATACCAAGCTGGGAGGGGTTGCGACTGCTCTGGAGGATAGGGTCATAATTCAAAATGATCTGGACGAATTGGAGAAATGGTCTGAGGTAAATAGGATGAAGTTTAATAAAGACAAATGCAAAGTGCTCCACTTCGGAAGGAACAATCAGTTTCACACATACAGAATGGGAAGTGACTGTCTAGGAAGGAGTACGGCAGAAAGGGATCTAGGGGTTATAGTGGACCACAAGCTGAATATGAGTCAGCAGTGTGATGCTGTTGCAAAAAAAGCAAACATGATTCTGGGATGCATTAACAGGAGTGTCATGGCTCCTTCCCCACTCTGGCATGATAAATGCAGAAGTGGGGGCCAGCAAGTGTACCCCAAAGCCTTATCTACCAGGCTTTGGTATAAAACTTCCCCCAAAATCTTAAAAACCTAGGTCTTGGGAATAAAACTTCCACTGCCACAACCCAAATGTTGATAAAGAAATCAGGGGAAAGATCATTTGGGAAATCTCACCCCTAAAATAAAAATCAGGACACACAAGTAACCACTGCCAGGTTAATAAAAAGAAAAGAAAGAACTTTTATTATTACAACAATATTCCTGTTGCAAACATAATGACTATATGGGAAGGTAACAAAATATACTCATGGAGAAACTCCATGGGCCTAGAACTTAGTTACAAAGAAAAGCCAAAACATCTTTTAAGCAGTGCCAGATACCAGATCCCATACCCAACCCTTAAAACAATAAAGCCTAACGAAACTACCTAAACTTTACCCTACTTACAGAAAGTGAAGAATGGTGTCTTGGAGAGAGAGAGAGACATGCTTGTCCCTGCCTGTAGCTGCAGAGAACTCCCACAGAGAGACAAAAGGGAGACAGGAAAAAAAACCAAAAATCCTTTGTCCCAGTTTGAAAGTCCCACCTACATTCCTACTGGTCACTCCACCTGGCTAGGTGTAGTTAACCCCTTAATCCCCAGGCTGCTGGCTAACCCTCATAATCATGACAAGGAGTGCTGTGAGCAAGACACGAGACGTCATTCTTCCGCTCTACTCTGTGCTAGTTAGGCCTCAGTTGGAGTATTGTGTCCAGTTCTGGGCACCACATTTCAAGAAAGATGTGGAGAAATTGGAGAGGGTCCAGAGAAGAGCAACAAGAATGATGAAAGGTCTAGAGAACATGACCTATGAGGGAAGACTGAAGGAATTGCGTTTGTTTAGTTTAGAAAAGAGAAGATTGTGGGGGGACATGAGAGCCGTTTTCAGGTATCTAAAAGGGTGGCATAAGGAGGAGGGAGAAAACTTGTTCATCTTGGCCTCTGAGGCTAGAACAAGAAGCAATGGGCTTAAACTGCAGCAAGGGAGGTTTAGGTTGGACATTAGGAAAAAGTTCCTAACTGTCAGGGTGGTCAAATATTGGAATAAATTGCCCAGGGAGGTTGTGGAATCCCCATCTGTGGAGATATTTAAGAGCAGGTTAGATAAATGTCTATCAGGGATGGTCTAGACAGTATTTGGTCCTGCCATGAGGGCAGGGGACTGGACTCAATGACCTCTCGAGGTCCCTTCCAGTCCTAGTATTCTATGATTGTATGATTATATGATTCGTCCAACTCAAGTGCAAAGTAGGGACTAGCTTTCACCTCTGCAAATACATGGTCCAAAATGTCTTCACTCATCTCAGAAATGCACCCTTTCACTGTGCAGTTTGAAAGTGATATTTGACCCATCTTTTTCGCATGTTGCTCCCTAATAACAAGCCTCACTGTTTCAACCAGACAGGGTTTGATGATGTAGAAACCATTTCATATTTAGCTAGAAGCCATCTTGTATAACAGAAACCATTTCAGCTTTTCTCTTTGGCATGTAGACCAGAGTGAACTTTCTGTCACCCCGTGAGAAGAGGCCTACAGGATGGGCTATTGGAATGTGTTAATTGGGCTGGTTGGGACAGGAGATGTACTCCCTCGCACCTGTCCGCCATCTTGCTGATAAGGCTTTGTTTTTCCTAGTTTAACTGAGGATTTCTCTAATTGGATGCCCTGACGTTGGACTGTTTGGTTAAGGGTATAAAGATACTAGGATTGATTGTATTGGCAGCCTTACTGGGCCCGGCTCTGCTTGGACCACGTTTGGCTCACTTGGCTTTACTGATCAGTAAAGCTGTCTGTTTAGCTGCCTAAACTGAGTGAGGCTTTTGCTTCGACAATGAGATCCTCTCCAATTTGCGTGAGGTTGCTTACATTCAGCAATTCGGAGAGCAATACGATAGGATGCTTCAAGAACAGCTTCGTTTGTCTTCGCAAATTGACCAGTTGCATCCAGACAAGAGGATTTCAACATGTGTTCCTTTTTTAAAAAAATATTCAATATCTTTTCCTACAAGCTCTTTGTAGGTTCATTCAAAATGGTCCTTCAGTGTGCTGGGCTTCATACTCTCTGTAGCACTTTACTTCAAAGAAGGCATTTTCAATTGAATTGTCAATAATGCTAGTAAATCCCCATTGTAAAAATGCTTCTTTATATGGCTGTTTCTTTGCTGAAGCCAGGACAAATTAAACATCTAAAATTAGAAATCTTGAAAATGGTACAGGAGCAGGCTGCGGGTAGGTGTCTGGGCGGGGGGTCAGGAGCAGGCTGGGGGTATGGGGTCTCGGTGGAAGGGGTGTGAGAGGGGGATGGGGGTGTGTGATCTTGGCCAAGGAGGTGTGTGAGGGGGCTGGGAGGGGGAGAGGGAGGGGGCGTGGCTCCCACCTCCCCAGAGCACTGGGGAAGGGGGACGCCAGGCAGCAGAGATGGTGGGCTTCAGTGGCAGCTCTATGGCTTGGGACATGCCACCCCGACTGCCAGGAACTATCCTGCTCAAGTCCGGGGGGGGGGGGGGGGCTTGATGCCTACAGCAGACCATCGCGGGGTGGGGGGGAGCTTCCCCAGAGTCAGACCATCCCCTGTTGCCTCTATCAGCGTGTTCTCCACTCCCCTTCTTTGCAGGCAGGAGCCCGAGCCACCACCAGGAGCTGGCATGAGCGGAACAGCATGTATCGGGGGGCGGAGGGGTGGTTCCTGGTGCTGGAGAGGCAGGGGGCCCTAAGTAGGTAACAAGACGCAGCAGTGCTGCCGCCATCAACCGAAATCCTGTAGCCCTGCCCCCAGGGGCTGCTCCACCATGGGTGGCAGGGGGAACTGGCCAAGGGGAGTGAACCCAGGATTCTGGGACGACAGACGCTATTATAGAGAGATATTTCACTGCCAAGGCTGAATTGAAAATGACCTTTCATTGGGTTTGCCACTGGTTTTCTAGGAGCTGAACAGTAACAGGATTGAACATGTCTCTGCAAATTAGATCAAGTTGTGTTGTGATGCATGCTGTTACTGCAGGAATCATACTAAAGCACCTCGGAAGGAACAATAATAAAATATTGTTTAATTAAGTACATTAGTAAATATCAGAAGTGTGTGTAGCTGACCAGCTCATTATCCCTGGATATATGCCAAATTACCCCTCAAGGGGTAATTACCCCCAGGTTAAGAACTACTGGTCTAGCAGATTTCCCGCTTTATCCTGGGGGAGGGGGGGTTAGAGGGTTACGTGCTCCAGTGGCTGGCCAAGTGGACAGGCTTCGGTTTCTATCCCACAGACTGCAGAGCTGCACTCCTGTCTCCTTGCTGGTCAGCCCCTAACTGAGTCAGGCTCCTCCCTTTTATCCTGCCTCCAGGCCTGGCATTGGCTGCAGGTAAAGCAGGGCAGAGCTAGCTGGGCCAAAGGGCTTTGTTTAACCCCTGGAATGCCAGCCCAGCCCCGCCCCCCTCTTCACTCCCTCACAGCCTCATCCTGAGCCTGATCAGGGGCATGACATATGTGCAAGCAGTCATGTGCCCCAGGATTTGCATACACACCCTCACAGTGGTCATGGGTGTGATGGCGAGCTGCAGCAGTAGGGTCAACAGGGCCTTGTACCTGTCTTGAGGGAGCAATGATCTGGGCGTGGTAGAGTCCAAGACCACCCCTATGAACTCTATCCTCTGTGTGACACTAATAGTGACTTCTTCTTTTATCAATAGGCTGAGCTGGTGGCACGTGTCCAGGAGGAGACTTACGTTGCACTGGCCCTTGAGACTTGACAGACCTTTGACTAGCCAATCATCCAGGTAAGGATATACTTGCACTCCTTGACACCTCAGGTATGCTGCTACCACCAACATGCCCTTGGTGAACACCCTGGGGGCCGTAGACAGGCCAAAGGGCAGGACAGCAAACTGGTAGTGGTTCGTTCCCACTATGAGGGTCACAAACACTTCCTGAGGTTTAAAGATCACTATGTCAAAGTACGCATCCTTGAGGCTGAGGATGGCACCCCAGTCTGCGGGATCCAGGTCAGGGATGATGGAGGCTAGAGAGACCATGTGGAACTTGAGGTGGGTCAGGTACTTGTTGAGGCCATGCAAGTCCAGTATAGGTCGCAGACCCCCTTTGGCTTTGGGAAATCAGGAAATAATGGGAGAAGCCCTTGTTCTTGAAACCCGGCAGTACCGGCACCATTGCTTGCACCTGGAGCAATTGGGATAACTCCTGTTTGAGGAGGTGCTTGTGATAAGGGTCCCTAAAGAGGGATGGGGAAGGGGGGTGGGAAGGCAGTGTGGAAGAGAGCTGGAGGGTGTAGCCATACTGGATAGCGGCTAGGACCCAACGGTCTGATGTAATGTCCCTCCATGCTGGGAGGAAAGGGTGGAGTCTGAAGGAAAACAGATGGGCAGGATCTTGGGAGTCCAGTATGCTGTACTCCGGTGCACCCTCAAAAGGAGCGCTTGCCCTGTGGTTTAGTCTGGCTGACTGACTGCTGGCCAGACTGAGGATGGCAGCCCAGTTTTCTTTTGGAGGGCTTCAGGTGGGAATGAACCATATCCTGCTGGGGAAAGTGCCCCTTCAGTTGAGAGGTCTGGGGTTTAAACGTCTTCCCCTCAGCCCCCAAGATGTATAAGCCAAGAGTTTTTAGCGTTGTATGGGAGTCTTGAAGCCCATGCAACTTAGTGTTCGTCTGTTCTGCAAACAGGGCACTCGTATCAAAAGGGAGGTCCTGTATGGAGTTCTGCACCTCCAGAGACAGGCCTGAAAGGAGGAGCCATGCCGCTCGCTGCATAGAGATGGCAGATGCCATGGAGTGAGCTGCCAAGTCCACCACATTTAATGCAACCTGCAGTGCCGCCAAGGCTACTGAAGACCCTTCCTCCCTTCGAGGCCTGTCTGGCAAGGACGACTCAAACTTGGTCAGCTGCCAAATGGCAGCTTTCCCCTATGCCAAAGTCCCATCGGTGCTGGGGGTGGTGGTACCGGTATGGTCCGAATGCCCTGTATGGCCTGGAAGGCCTCTGGCATGGAGGGAAGACAGACCTTCAGCATTGGGGAAGGCGACTGGGTAGGAGGGCTCGGTGCCACCTGGACCTTCTGCCTGTCAGCTGACTGGTCGCCAGTCTTCCCGTTGTCTCTATGAGGGGACTTGTCCCTGCCTGGCTTCCTGTGTTTCTTCGCCGAGGCCGTAGGCAGCAAATGGTGCCAAGCAGTCAATGCTGGCAGTGTGCTACACACCGATGCACCAGTGCTAAGTCTGACTTTTGGTCTTGCAGAGCAAGCATGGACGCCATTAAAAGCACTCAGAGCCAACTGCTCCGTTCTTTAATGGTTCTGGGTCGGAAGGACCTGCAAATTCTGCACTTGTCCAAAACACGTCCTTCCCCCAAGGCAGGAAGACAGTCAGCATGTGGATCACTGACTGGCATAGGCCTGCAGCACTCGGTGCAGGGTTTGAAGCCAGAGAAACAGGGCATGCCCTATCCCCCAGGCAAAGTCTCTAGGACTGTGGTGTCCAACCAGTTCTGAAGCTGTAGTCATTGTAGTGGCTACTACTATAGCGAACTCAGCACACTCAACTGGCCAAATAGCCACACGTGGCTAGTGGCTAGCGTGTTCAACACCACGGCTCTAGGAGAATCAAGAGTCCACAACTATTTACAGGTACTTAACAAGAGGATAACTATCTACAAGACAATGGAATAGGGGGTGCTAGCTACAGCTAAGGCTGGAGCACACACTGTTCCAAGCACCATCTCTGGCGATAAGAAGGAACTGAGGAGGGAGGGGCCAGGGATAGGGATGTCAGCGTGTAGACAACTACATGATTAACTGTAAGCCTAGGTGTGACGGATCCCCCCCCCCCACACACACCATGGACATACATGAATATACATAACTCAAAAGGGGTATGTCTACACTACCCTCCTAGTTCGAACTAGCGAGGTAATGTAGGCATACCGCACTTGCAAATGAAGCCCGGGATTTGAATTTCTTGGGCTTCATTTGCATAAGCGGGGCTCCGCCATTTTTAAATCCCCGCTCGTTCGAACCCTGTGCCGCGTGGCTACACGCGGCACGAACTAGGTAGTTCGAACTAGGCTTCCTAGTTCGAACTACCGTTACTCCTCGTGGAATGAGGAGTAACGGTAGTTCAAACTAGGAATCCTAGTCCGAACTACCTAGTTCGTGCCGCGTGTAGCCGCGCGGTACGGGGTTCGAACCAGCCGGGATTTAAAAATGACGGCGCCCGGCTTATGCAAATGAAGCCCGGGAAATTCAAATCCCGGGCTTCATTTGCAAGTGCGGTATGCCTACATTACCCTCCTAGTTCGAATTAGGAGGGTAGTGTAGACATACCCAAGGTGCTTTGAGCAAATTATTTTGTGTAACCTATCAATCTTCATGATGTGATATGCTGGTTCTGTTTATCTTATTTTTAGGGCTGTCAAGCGATTAAAAAAATTAATCACACGATTAATCACACTGTTAAGCAATAATAAGAATATTATCTATTTAAATATTTTTTGATGTTTTCTACATCTTCAAATATATTGATTTCAATTACAACACAATACAAAGTGTATAGTGCTCACTTTATATTTTTTATTACAAAACATTTACACTGTAAAAAAAAACTTCAGTTCACCTCACTGAAGTATTGCAGTGCAAATTCTATCATGAAAGCTGAACTTACAAATGTAGAATTATGTAAACAAGAATAACTTCACTTAACAATAAAACAATGTAAAACTTTAGACCCCAGAAGTCCACTCAGTCCTACTTATTTTTCAGCCAATCACTAAGACAAACAAGCTTGTTTACATTTCTGGGAGATAATACTGTGTGCTTCTTGTTTACAATGTCACCTGATAGTGAAAACAGGTGTTTGCATGGCACTGGTGTAGCCGGCGTAGCAAGATATTTACGTTCCAGATGCGCTAAAGATTCATATGCCCCTTCATGCTTTGACCACCATTCCAGAGGATGTAGGTCCATGCTGCTGATGGGTTCTGCTCAATAATCAAAAACAGTGCGGATCGAAGCATGTTCATTTTCGTCATCTGAATCAGATGCCACCAGCAGAAGGTTGATTTTTTTTTCTGGTTGCTCAGTTTCTCCAGTTTCTGCATCAAAGGATTGCTCTTTTAAGACTTCTGACAATGTTCCACACCTCGTCCCTCTCAGATTTTGGAAGGCACATCAGAGTCTGAAACCTGGGGTCTAGTGCTGTAGCTATTTTTAGAAACCTCAGATTGGTACCTTCTTTGCATTTTGTAAAATCTGTTGTGAAAGTGTTCTTAAATCTAACAGCATATGCTGGGTCCTCATTAGAGACTTGGAACATATGGCAGAATGGGGGTAAAACCATGGCGCAGGAAACATACAGCGCCCCCACCCCCCAGGAGTTCAGTCTCAAACCTGCAGGGCTCAAGTAATGTTTCTAGCTTTTGCAGTTTTTCAAACTCCTTATCTGTTGGCACTGATATCTGGTGCTTCTGAAGAGCTAATGTGGATGTGATATTTATTGCGAAACAGGCACTGAATCATAGCCAATGTGGAATTCCATCTGGTTGAAATATCTTGTACCAGAGGTTCTTGTTTCTGTCCATTTGCAGCTTGCAGTATTCCTAGCTCTGTACTGTTAGCTGGACTGTGTTTGAAATGGCCCACAAGTTTTCTACATTTTGCCAGCACGTTTTCAAAACCACCATCACTGAGTGCTACAGTAATGGATCGCTGCAGACTGTGAGCAACGCATGCCATGTGTTCAAAAGGCAAGCAACTGGCCGCTGCTACCATATTACGTGCACTGTCAGTACTAATTGTTACCTTTTCTTGAATATTCCATTCTTTTGCAACATCCATGAAACGCCCTGCACATGCTTCAGCATAATGTCTTTCTTCAGTATGAGTTACTGTTACAGCAAATGACTGTAGTGTCCATACAGCATCAATCAGGTGTGCCGTGACACCAAGGGTGTGTCTAGACTACAGGGTTTTGTCTACGAAAGTGGACTTTTGTTGACAAAACTATACCTGCGTCTACACTGCCTCTGAGTTCTGTCGACATAACGTGGACAGAACTTGGCAGTTTTGTCGACGGCGGTAAACCTCATTCTACGAGGAATAACGCCTTTTGTCAACAGAGTTCTGTCAACAGAAGGCATTATTGCATCTACACTGTCCTTTGCATCCACACTGTCATGTCGACAGAGCGGCTTGCTTTGTCGACAGAACTGGCTGTAGTCTAGACACTCTTTGTCGACAGAAGCTTTGTCGACAGTATCTGTCAACAAAAGCCTGTAGTCTAGATGTACCCCAAGATAGCTAGGATTGCTCAAGGATGACCAGTGATCACCAGTCAAAGCAACAGCCAATGCATTTCTCAGAAGCTCCAACTTTGTAGTCTTCTCATTGTCATATAGGTCATTTATTCGTGATGCAATGGTTCCTCGGGAGGGCAAGGGGTATGACTGATTGGAAGATGCTATTTTAATAATATCTCTTAGCCCTCTGTCATTTACAATGTTGAGTGGTCTACAGTCCATAGCTATCCACTTTGCAATAGCATTGGTTAAGGTGTTGTATTTGGTTTGATCCATGAGCTTGTAGCGATCCTGAAACTCTAATTGTACTCTGTCGTGGCTGGCTGGACTCGTTTGCTGGTGGTGGATTATCTGTAGCACAAGATCCGGAGGCAAAAGCATGCTTAGCACGTAGGTGGTACTGCAGACTTGCAGTGCTTCTATGGTATTGGAATTCTGCCTTGCAATAGCTACAGATAACAGTCCTTTTAGACAAAGAACCATCTGGAAGTATTTTAAACAAACTTCCCATTCAAAAGACCTGAACTGTTGCTGCTTTGCTCCATTAACTTTGTCTGATATATTATCACTATAGATCATGAAAACAGCAGAACTGTGTCAATGTCTGGAATAATTCAATAAATTCTTCTATATAATCAATATATTTGTGTCCTATTCAAAAGAACCCTTTTTTCCATCTCAGCCCTAGTTGCGGGTGGCACAGGGCCGGAGGGGGGTAGACTCTGCCACGGGCAGTGCAGAGTTCGGGGGGCTCAGCCCCCAACTGCAGGTGGCACCGGGCTCAGGGGAGGGGTCAGTCCCTGGGCTGGGGGGGGGGGGGGAGTAGACCCCACCATGGGCAGAGTTCGGGAGGGGGGCTCAGCCCCAGAATCAGATGTGGGGAGAGGGTCAGTCCCAGCCCCAGGAGGCAGAGAGAGGGTGGCTTGGGTGAGCCTCTGCATGGGGGCAGGGGACAGCTTGGGCAAGCCCCCCAGGCAGTTTTATTTTATGGTCGCCTGGGAGGGGAGAGGGACGGATGTCAGGGTCTTTACTTCTTGTTCACTTCTCCGCTGGAGCTGGGACCATGTCTTCAGGGTTTTTTTTTTCCTTTCTCCCAGCTTCATTTTTCCATGCGCCCTCTGGTGGCGGTTTGCATTACTGCGCCTTACCAGAGATGGTCTCCAGAACAGCTCGTGCTGGTTTCCCGCCCTCTGTGAATCTGCGTTTAACTCGCCTTAATTTTTTTAACGAATTAATTTAATGATTAATAACATTAATTGACAGCCCTACTTACTTTGATGTGTGTATCATTCTTGTGTGTGGAAAATTAGACATATGGAGTAGGGAATACTTTGATTGTTAAATGTGTGAATGGAAAGCCATCAAGGGAGGCCTCAGTGTCTGGGCAGTCATATGCAAATAGCCTTCTGTCCTTAAGGCTTAGCAGTGGTTGGTAGGGAGTGAGTGGCCAGGTGACTCCCCAGACAATAAGGGGATTCTTTAAAAAGGAGAGGAAAGTAGGAATTTGGGTCTTTTGGCGGGGCTGCAGCTGAAGGAAGGAGCCTGAGGCCCCAGGGTGGGGAGACAGCCTGGTTTGGAGGGGCAGCTGGAAAAGAGGTTTTCGGGTGAGTTTGATTGTTTGCACTGAGGTTGCCGTGTTAGAATTAGCTAAGTGTTTTTGTTTCTTTTGATTTGTAACTTACTTTGCTCTGCCTGGTCTCACTTATTATCACTTAAATCCTGCTGCTTGTACTTAATAAAATCACTTTTATTTTCTATCAAATCCAGTGTAAGTAATTGTTACTTGGGGGAGCAACCAGCGTGCACATTCCCCCTTTCATTGTTAAAGGTGGCCTATCTAATTCCTTGGGGTTTGATCCCATCTGGGGAGTGGTATCCCAGGAAGCTGGGCCCTAAACTGCACTCTCCTAGGACCTGAAGAGTATCAGTGTCTGTGCTGCTGCTTGCGAGGGGAGGGATCTCAGCTCAGGGCCTTGGCTGCGGGAGACCAGCAGAGCTGGCACAGCAGGCCCGGGTGGTGAGACGCCTCAGAGAGCGGGAAGGCGAGTGGCAGTGCCCGTGTGTAAAGGTCCACGTCAGCAGGAGGCAGCGCCGACTCCCACTATTGTCTATTAAAAGGCAATTGCCCTGTCACAAGTCTATAATTAAGCAGTTTATCAGGCCCAGCCCTGGCTCAGGGCAGGGCAGAAAGCCAACAGTTTACAAGGGGGTTAGACGACCGTTCAAGGGTCTGGCCGAGTCCCAGCCAGGCAGGGGTCAGGTCTCCTAGCTAGCGGAGAGCCAACAAGCGCAGGGGTTTTGCCTCCACCAGGGGAACTGACAATGGCAGCGTGGCAGCCACAGGGTCAGTGGGGATCCGGCCCGCAACACGCCGACCAGGTCTGTGGGTCAGCAGGGATCCAAGCCACGATGCGCTGCCCACCTGACTTCCATCTCCTCAACCGCCCCAGGGTCGGCGGTTCCTGGGCTGCTTCCCAGTTAGACCTGGGGGGGCCTACCTGGCTCAGGTGCTGAATCTCGGAGTCAGCCAGGGATGGAGGTGCTGGCAGTGTGGCCATTGGTTCTGGCTCTGGCTCATGTAGGGGCCCAGGGGGACCAGTCCAGTCATTGGGGCCCAGTGGGGATCCTTTTGGCGAGTCTTTGGGCCGTGGCAGCAGTCTCTGTGGCCCGGGCAAGTCGTCAGGGGCCGGCAGGGGTACTGGTGGCCCATCCCAGTACTCCTATCGGGCGCAGTGTAGCTGGGCCCTTCGCTGCAGGAGCTGAGGCTGGGCGTCTGGCCTGTTTGGCCACCAGACTCCAAATGAGCTCTGAGCTCCTATACCCCTGCTTCCGGCTTCCGGCTTCCCATGGGTGGAGCTAGGAGAGGCTGGACGCGCCCACCAAGGGGTCTTAGAGGGCCCTTCCTCTTCCGGGTCAGAGGGAGGCCATGTCGCTGTCCTAGACCCATTACACTGTGTCAGCACCCTGGGAGGCACCCCAAGGGGTCATCTGTTATCACACCCCGTCACACTAGATTTACTGGTTAATCCTATTGACTACATGCATTCCCCCTCCCCACCCTTGCTGTCTCTGTATCAGAAGCAGCAAGGGGGAGGGGGAGGTGGGAGCCAGTGCTCACAGGGAGTAGGAATGTTAAATTTTGAGTAAATGACTAAGGGTATGTCTACACTACAGCACTAATTCGAACTAACTTAATTCGAATTAGTTAATTCGAACTAAGCTAATTCGAATTAGTGCATCTAGACTTAAAAACTAATTCGAATTAGTGTTTTGCTAATTCGAACTAGTGCGTCCACACTGATTGGACGCTGGGTCGCATTTAAGGGCAGCTGAAACCGGTTCTGGCAGGGCATCAGGTCAGTAGTTGCTTTGTGTGGCTGCTGTCTGAGGCTCGTGCTTAAAGGGACCCCCCTGGACAGCCGGTTCTCAGCTTTTCCGCTTGCTTGCCTACCTCGCCGAGGGACAGCAAAGCGGTTTCCTCTCTGCCTGCCTGTGTCGGTGGTTCCCATTGGGGACGCCGCCACAGTTGGCACCATGGAGCCAGAGCTCGCCCTGGGCATGCTGCTCCAGTTTTTGGACTTGCTGCTGCAAGCCTGCCAGGAATGGCTGGAGGCTGCCTTGCACCATCTGATGCACATCAGCCCCCTGCCTCTCCCCCTGGCCTCCCCGGGGGTCGTGGAGGAGAGACAGCACCGCCCGGACGCCAACGTGCCCCGCCGCATCTGGGCTGTGTCTACATTGGCCCCTATTCCGTAATAGGGATGCTAATGTAGCACTTTGGAATAGGCAAATCCGCGGGGGATTTAAATATCCCCCGCGGCATTTGCATTAACATGGCTGCCGCTTTTTTCTGGCTTGTAGATAAGCCGGAGAAAAGCGCCAGTCTGGATGCGATCCTCCAGAAAATAATCTCTTTTCCGGAGGATCTCTTATTCCTACTTTCAAGTAGGAATAAGAGATCCTCCGGAAAAGAGCTTATTTTCCGGAGGATCGCGTCCAGACTGGCGCTTTCTCCGGCTTATCTACAAGCCGGAAAAAAGCGGCAGCCATGAAAATGCAAATGCCGCGGGGGATATTTAAATCCCCCGCGGATTTGCCTATTCCAAAGTGCTACATTAGCATCCCTATTACGGAATAGGGGCCAATGTAGACGTAGCCCTGACGTCTGGACACCAGCAGCGACTGGTGGGACCGCATTGTCCTGGAGCGCTGGGGAGACAGACAGTGGACCCAGAACTTCAGGATGAAGAAGGACACCTTCCTGGAGCTCTGCAAGTGGCTCGCCCCTGCTCTGCGGCGACGGGACACTCGCATGAGGCCCGCCATCCCGCTCCAGAAGCGTGTGGCCATCGCCCTGTGGAAGCTCTCCACGCCGGACAGCTACCGATCCATTGAGAACCAGTTCGGCGTGGGGAGATCCACCGTCGGAGCAGTGCTCATGCAGGTACGGCACCCACCAGTCCGCATGTGGCCTCTGGTGGCCAGGCTGTCAGCCATGCGGCTGTAGACGGCCGCGTTCCTGTGGCTAGTGCGGCAATCGTGGATGTTGGAGGACTCCCCCCAAACCTCAATGAGGTCCACGATCTCTGCACTAGACCAGGTGGGTGCCCGCCTCTTGCGGCACCGGGCAGGTTCCTGTGAGCCGCCAGCCTGGTCCCGGGAAGAGGGGGAGGGTTGGGTGGCAGCGGGTGGCTGGCTCATCCCGTGCCAAGTGCAGGGTCTGCTGGCTGGGTGCTGGCAGGCTTGCAACTGGCACAAGCACCGTAGCCAGACCGTGGCCCTTTAAGGACTCCAGGGCCAGGAGGGGGGCAGAAGAGTTTCCCTGGTGGTGCCCAGAGTGGCCACCAGGGCAAGCTGGGGAGGGCTAGCCTCCCACTAGTCCGAATTAAGGGGCTACACAGCCCTTAATTCGAACTAGTTAATTCGAACTAGGCGTTAGTCCTCATAGAATGAGGTTTACCTAGTTCGAATTAAGCGCTCTGCTAGTTCGAATTAAGTTCGAACTAACGGTTTGCCTGTGTAGCGCCTATGAAAGTTAATTCGAAATAACGGCTGTTATGTAGTGGTGTAGTGTTTGTAGTGTAGACATACCCTAATTGAATACTCGATGCAATTTGCATCAACTATTCGATTGTTTGATAGGGCGCCTCCGCCTTTGAAGTGTAGCAACAGGCCTAGGACTGTTGCTACACTTCAAAGGCGAAAGCGCTGCAGGCATTTCAAAGCGGCAGCTCTGCGTGGAGCCCGGGGTCTAGCCCCAGGCTCCACGGGGCGCTGCCGCTTTGAAGTACCCCTTCCTCTTCCCCCCCCTTGCTGCCTCTTTCTGATAGAGGCAGCAAGGGGTGGGCGGGGAGCAACTAGTCAACTAGCCTGTGAAGTAGTCGTTCACATCCCTAACGAGGAGCTGGCTTTAAGATAAAAGAGGCAGCAGCAGCATGGAGGGTGAGGGGGACAGGCAGGAGCAGATACATGTGGGGACCCAGCTTTTAAAGCAGATTCTCCATGGGTATGTCTACACTAGCCCCTTAGTTCGAACTAGGGATGCTAATGACGGCGACCAAAATTGCAAATGAAACACGGGATTTAAATATCCCGCGCTTCATTAGCATGTTCCTGGGCGGGTGCCATTTTCGAAACTGAGTAGCCCAGAATAACTGCCCGTGTCTACACACGGCAGTGAAACGGGAGTTCGAAGTAAAGCCCTAACTCGAATTAGCTGTTACTCCTCATGGAATGAGGTTTAACAGCTAATTCGAGTTAAGGGCTTTACTTCGAACTCCCATTTGACTGCTGCGTGTAGACGCGGGCAGTTATTCTGGGCTAGTCAGTTTCCAAAATGGTGGCGCCCAGGAACATGCTAATGAAGCGCGGGATATTTAAATCCCGCGCTTCATTTGCAGTTTTGATCGCCCTCATTAGCCTCCCTAGTTCGAACTAGGGGGCTAGTGTAGACATACCCTAAGTGTGCCAACTCCGTGGACCTGCCTGCCCTCCCACCTACACTGCTCTATCAGGCAAAGCAGCCTCTGTCTGCAGTGAGCTCAGACTCCCTGTGGACAGGGGCTGCTGCCCCTGTAAAATTTGATGCAGTTACACAACTATTCAAGTACATGCTATCTAAACATCCCTAGCCGGGGAGAGTCCTATATAACATCCCTACTCCCCATGGGCAACCCCCCAGCCCTCAAAGCCATACAGAGTAGCACTCTGGCCTTCCCATGGCAGTTCAAAGGCGCTCCAGGCCCATTTGAATGGCCAGGCCACAGGGCAATTGCCCCTGTTGGCAGGCCTGCCTGCAGACTACTTCCCACCCAAACCCTGCATCACCACCTCCTCCTGCACCCATTTTGTCATCATGGGTGTTTGGCTGGTGGTCCGTGGAAAAATTTGCACCGAGCAGGGTGGGCCTCAGGCCAGAAAGTTTGAGAACCACTGTTGCAAGAGGCAAGTTTAGAATTCAACACAGATAAGGGTATTAGTTTGATCCAATTGTAAAGAGTAGGTTTCTCCTGTCCATTAAGAATTAAAACAGTCTAGCAACCCACTTCACATTTAGAATACCTACACATAGGTTACACCTCCATTCTTGCAATCTAATGAAGGAAAAATTGCTTATGGTGTTACTGTATGAAAAGCAAAGCTGAGTCAAGATTTATTATATTAAACATCTTCTACCAAAAGTATTAGTGTCCTCCCATAGTGATATCTATTTGAACCTAGCTTTGCCAGCGTTCATTTTATAAAAACAAAACTTGAAGCATAACACTGCTACACAAGTAACAGATCAACTAATCGACTAGTTGATCGATGTTCCATCAACTAGTCGATAAGCGGGGGGCCACAGTGGGCTTAGCTCCCAACCCTGGCATTCTTTTTGGTCCTACTTACTTGGACAGTCGACTTCATCACTCTCATCCTCACAGGTGGGCCATCCATCACACTGCCAGTTCAAAGGGATGCACTGGATGGTACCACTGCGACATGCAAACTGCCCTGGGGTACAGTGGAGCTCTTTGGAAACAAAAAGAAATGTTTTTCACCCTAAAGACATGTATTCTATCCTGAATAAGGCTACATGGAAAACTAGTTGTCCACCAGTAGGCACACTACAGATAATATTTTAATCAACCTGACCCTTCAACAAGATCTCTGATTCACACTGACTCCGTATTTTAAAAAGGGGAAGATTAACAGGACTTTCTTTACCCACACTACCACTTGCTATAAAGCTGTCTGATAAAGTGCTTCTGCAAGAGCCTTATATTGTCAACATTTTAAAGCCACATTTAAGGCCATTTTAAAGCCTTGCAGGAGGAATAATGGTAGTTCGAATTAGGAGCTTTAATTCGAACTACCTAGTCCGTGCCGCGTGTAGCTGCGGGCAGGTAGTTCGAACTACGGGTATTTAAAAATGGCGCCCGCCCAGGAACATGCAGATGAAGCCCAGGATATTTAAATCCCGGGCTTCATTTGCAAGTTCGAATGCCTACATTATCCACCCTAGTTCGAACTAGGGTGGCAGTGTAGACATACCCATTGATAGGCCAGTTCCTCCACTACCCCACCCAAGCATAGATAGCCCCAATGAAGTCAACCAAGCAGGGTCGGCCTTAGGCCGATTCAACCTATTCCCCCGAATCGGGCCCCACGCCTAAGAGGGCCCTACGCCCTAAAGCCACAGTCCCCAACTGGTCGATCATGATCGACTGGTCAATTGCAAGGCCTCGACCAGTGGATCATGAGGCATTCGGGGCCCCCCACCCCCAATTCTCCCCCCACCCCTGAGAAGCCCCACTACCTACCTCCAGCGTAGTGCCGGCTTCCCCGGGGTGGACGGAAGTCCTTCCTGCAGCTTCGCGCCACTTCCGGGGAGTCCGGAAGTGCGCTGGCTGCTCCCCTCCCACAGCTCTGTAGCGTGCCAGGCACGTGGCAGGGGGTGTCCGCCCCGGAGGAGGAGCGCGGCGCCAGCGGCTTCCCTGCAGCACCGTGACTGCAGGACACAGGAGGGGTGAGTCAAGCGCAGGGATTTTGTCTGCGCTGCGGGAGGGGGGTTTGGCCCCGGGGTAGGCGCGGGATGGGAGTTTGGCCCTGTTGCGGGAGGGGGGTTTGGCCCCGGGGGAGGCGTAAGTGGGGCTTTGACCCCCGCCGTGGGAGGGGGTTTGGAAGCGCCACGGGAGGGGGGGTTGGCCAGCTTCCCTCTGGGGGGGGGGAGAATCCTGGGAGGAGGCTGTGCAGGGGACTCTGCCCTCATTCCCCTCCTGTTCCTTCTCCCCACTCCCCTCCTGTTCCCTCTCCCCAGTTGCAGAAACCTGTCCCCACTGACCCCTGTTCCCTCTCCCCTGTTCCCTCTCCCCAGCCACAGAAACCTGTCCCCAGTACTATGTCCCCTGCTCCCAGCAACACAGCTGGGGCCACACTAGTGAAACTTGTTGGGGGGGGGGGGGCGTGTTGGAGAAGGGTTTTTTTTGCATCTCACTTGTGTGGCCCCAACTGACTTTTCTGTGGGTCAGTGACCCCTGACTCAAAACAGGTTCCTCGCCCTTCTCAGAAATAAAGACAATGCAGAAACTTTTTGTGTTTGACACAGTATTTTATTTAAACATGAAGCCTGACCAACAAACCCCCAATGGGGGACAAGTCCCCACCTGGCCACAGCATCACAACACTCCTTCACTCCCCCTTCCCCCAGACCCTACATTTGAAAATCAGTTGTACAACTATCAAAACAAATTATTTTCCTAATATGAAAGTGAAAATCTATAAACAACATTCTTTTAGAACGTGGTGACTTCTATCAATGGGTGTGTCTAAACTACATGGCTCCGTCGACGGAGCCATGTAGATGAGTTTACTAGACATAGCAAAATGAAGCGGCGATTTAAATAATCGCCGCTTCATTTACATCAAAATGGCCGCCGCGCTGTGCTGATCAGCTGATTGTCGGCACAGCGCAGTAGTCTAGATGGGGATCAGCCGACCCTAGAACCCTTCATCAGCAGATCCTGTAAGCCTCGTTTCACTGAAAGATTTTGCTGAACAAAAAGCAAGGAAGATAAAGTTTTAAAAACATATAGGTGAGGTGTACAATAAAGTCCCTCTTAACCAACTTGATATTTATAATATATGACGCAATGTACCAAAACTTTTGTGTGTGGTGTGTGTGTGTGTGTTTGGTTGGGTTTTTGTGCTCAACAAAAAATCCTGGGTGCCGGGGCCCCGTCAAAACTGTTCGAATTGGGCCCTGCACTTCCTAAAGCCAGCCCTGCAACCAAGCTCCCTAAATTTAAACCAACTGAAATTCTGACCCTATATTTTTAAATTTCCATATTCTAAAAATCAGTGCTTTTCTTCAATCCAAGAAGAACATGCAAACCGATTAGAGCAACTCCCTAACTTCCTGTACATCAATTTATGAAATCAAGTTGATACCATCCAAACATAAGCACCACCTGAAATGAAGTGAGATTATCCTCCCCACCCTAAACATGAGGCTGTAAAATACATCCTTATTTCCACTCCTTACAGGGATTCCCAAATAATTGGCACTTTGAAAAACACAGTTAAAAAATTAAAACCCACATATCTACAATCAGAATGTTTCCAATTCCAGTTACGGAAGAAGAGGACACTTCTAGCTACCTATGAATCCATATTATTAGATTTTTATTTGTATCCGCATCTGCATCCATAGCCGCAAAAATGAGCTGCAGATATCCGCATCCACAGACACCGATAACTGTGGATATAAAGTGGATATCCGTGGATTTGCAGGGCTCTACATTCTATGCTATGGCTTGTTCATTTTTTGAATGACCATTTTTAGAATACTTAATTGACTTTTAGAACCAGTGAAGATTAATAATGAGCTTATCAAAGTAGGGATGTAAGCCACTAGTCGATTGCACCCCCCCACACCTTGGTGCCTCTATCAGAGGCAGCTGGGGCGGGGCGGAGGGGGGAGAGCAGGAGCTGGTGCTGGGGGGGAGCCATCTTAAAAGCGGGGACCAGGCGCAAGCTGGGAATCAGTTGATTCCCAGCTCGTGTCCAGTCCCAAACACTGCGCCTCTGCTTTTAAATGTATTAAGAGCCTGCTGGCTCTTAATACATTTAAAAGGCAGAGGCGCAGCGGGGTTAGCTAAGCCCACTGTGGCTCCCCCGCTTATTGACTAGTTGATAGAACATTGACCAACTAGTCGATTAGTTGATTAAACAAAATATAACATCCCTATATCAAAGTAATATTTTTATGATGTGACAACTATAGAGATACTACAAATTCTGAATTACTATTACCAAGCAATATGTACAACAGAATCTATTCATTTACAATTACCTATCCAATTAGCAGTTCTTCTGAACACATGGATTCATTGTGAACTATGATTGTTTTTCATCAGAACTCTTTTTTATGCTGAAATTCAACACGTTGCAAATGGGCCTTAATTTAGATGATAATTACCTTACACATTACAAAGACAGCCTCTCCACTTTTGATATTCGTAGTAACTCCAGATAAGCCACTTAATTGATGCCTACAATAAGCAATTTCCTCATTCCTTGTCACTTCCCCCCCCCCTCGCCCCCACCTTCTATGCTATGTATCTGATTCATTACTGGATATTTTGTTTACTTTTTCATTGTATCCCTCTGTTACATAATGGTCATGCCTATTCACTTTCAGAATATGATCTGAGGAAGTGGGTCTGCCCCATGAAAGCTCATCACCTAATAAACTATCTTGTTAGTCTTTAAAATGCTACACGACTTGTTTTTTTCTGTTTTGTTTTGTTTTACCAAGATCAGACTAACACAGCTATTTCTCTGTTACTTTATATCAACATATTTACACTAATTTCACACCATAGTTTTGTAGGGGAGCCTGGACGGCCCTCCCTTGACCAGAACAACAATGTCTGCATTGCTAGGCCTCGTCCCGGCCTTGTCCAAAGTATGGATCTCTAACAAAGCAAACCCTAGGCCTGACTCAAGTCAAATGCACATACACATGCACGCAGGCAAGGACAAAAAGGGTGGGGGAGAGTCAGGAGTGCTTGCCCAATCATGCATAACTTGTAAAGGACAGCAAGACCAGGCCAAGAAGACCAGAAACAACCCGGTACTAGTACATCCTATTTTTGATAAGAGAAAAATTCCAGAGACAGCCAAAAAAACCTATTAATTAAGTGCTTTTGCAATATTTTGGCACAGCAAAATGTATCCTAGATATTGGCACAATAGGTATCTTAACCAAAACATAATTGATTGGTAGATATTACTAGAACGACCAAGTCGAGTATAAATATAGGGGTAGAAAACCTAATCAGTGGGAGGGAATGAGCAGGATTGACCCACAGGTCCTGCTTTTGATGTAACTAGAAGTAATGGACCCCTTTACACCAGTGACCCCAGTGCATGGTGTTCCTACGCGTGGGAATCAAAGGAATCACGACCTCCTGCCTGGTACTGTAGGTAGCATACGCGTGAAGTGTAAGTGAACTAGGCTTAATTACTGTATTATAATAATCTATTAATTGCTTTTGCATTGCTTTGCACTGTATTAATTGCTTTACATTTTAAACCTCAAATATTTTAAATTGTATAGTAATTGTTTTTAAGGCTTCTAAAACTTAAACAACTGTACTAACTGCTTAAAGCTTGCAATAAATGAGTAAGTGGTTAAGTCTCTCTAGAGTGCCCTGGTTTCCCGTGGATCTAAAAATCGAACCACACAACAACTTTTGCTGCCCTTTAACTATAATACTTAAGAACATAAAAACATAAGAACGGCCGTACTGGGTCAGACCAAAGGTCCATCTAGCCCAGTAGCCTGTCTGCCGACAGTGGCCAGCACCAGGTGCCCCGGAGGGGGTGGACCAAAGACAATGATCAAGCGATTTGTCTCGTGCCATCCATCTCCAGCCTCTGACAAACAGAGGCCAGGGACACCATTCCTACCCCCTGGCTAATAGCCTTTTATGGACCTAACCTCCATGAATTTATCTAGCTTCTCTTTAAACTCTGTTATAGTCCTAGCCTTCACAGCCTCCTCTGGCAAGGAGTTCCACAGGTTGACTACACGCTGTGTGAAGAAGAACTTTCGCTTATTAGTTTTAAACCTGCTACCCATTCATTTCATTTGGTGTCCTCTAGTCCTTATATTATGGGAACTAATGAAGAACTTTTCTTTATTCACCCTTTCCATACCACTCATGATTTTATAGACCTCTACCATATCCCCCCTCAGTCTCCTCTTTTCTAAACTGAAAAGTCCCAGTCGCTTTAGCCTCTCCTCATATGGGACCTGTTCCAAACCCCTGATCATTTTAGTTGCCCTTTTCTGAACCCTTTCCAAGGCCAAAATATGTTTTTTGAGGTGAGGAGACCACATCTGTACACAGTATTCAAGATGTGGGCGTACCATAGTTTTATACAGGGGCAGTAAGATATTCTGGGTCTTATTTTCTATCCCTTTCTTAATAATTCCTAACATTCTATTTGCCTTCTTGACTGCCACGGCACACTGTGTGGAAGTTTTCAGAGAACTATCCACGATAACTCCAAGATCTCTTTCCTGATTTGTCGTAGCCAAATTAGCCCCCATCATATTATATGTATAGTTGGGGTTATTTTTTCCAACGTGCATTACTTTACACTTATCCACATTAAACTTCATTTGCCACTTTGTTGCCCAATCACTCAGTTTTGTGAGATCTTTTTGAAGTTCTTCACAGTCTGCTTCTGTCTTGCCTATCTTAAACAGTTTAGTATCATCCGCAAACTTTACTAGCTCACTGCTTGCCCCTTTCTCTAGATCATTTATGAATAAGTTGAATAGGATTGGTCCCAGGACTGGCCCTTGGGAGACACCACTAGTTACCCCTCTCCATTCTGAAAATTTACCATTTATTCCTGCCCTTTGTGTCCTGTCTTTTAACCAGTTCTCAATCCATGAAAGGACCTTCCCTCTTATCCCATGACAATGTAATTTACACAAGAGCCTTTGGTGAGGGACCTTGTCAAAGACTTTCTGAAAATCTAAGTATACTATATCCACTGGATCCCCCTTGTCCACATGTTTGTTAACCCCTGCAAATAACTGTAATAGATTAGTGAGACAGGATTTCCCTTTACAGAAACCATGTTGACTTTTGCCCAACAAATTATGTTCTTCTACATGCCTAACAATTTTATTCTTAACTATTGTTTCGACTAATTTGCCCAGTACCAACATTAGACTTACCGGTCTGTAATTGCCAGGATCACGTCTAGAGCCCTTTTTAAATATTGGTGTCATGCTAGCTGTCTTCCAGTCAGTAGGTATGGAAGCCGATTTAAGGGATAGATTACAAACCACAGTTAACAGTTCTGCAATTTCCCATTTGAGTTCTTTTAGAACCCTTGAGTGAATGCCATCCGGTCCCGGAGATTTGTTCACGTTAAGTTTTCTATTTGTTCCAAAACCTCCTCTAATGACACTTCAATCCAGGACAGTTCCTCAGATTCATCTCCCAAAAAGGACGGTGCAGGTTTGGGAATCTCCCCAACATCCTCAGCCATGAAGACTGAAGCAAAGAAATCATTTAACTTCTCCACAATGGCTTTATCGTCCTTGATTGCTCCTTTTGTATCTCGATTGTCTAGGGGACCCACTGTTTTAGCAGGCTTCCTGCTTCTAATATACTTAAAAAACATTTTGCTATTGTTTTTTGAGTTTTTTGGCTAGCTGTTCCTCAAAATCATTTTTTGCTTTTCTTATTACAGTTTTACACTTATAAGTAAAGACTTCCCAAGTTCTAACTATTCCCTTCTATCAAATACCACAGCCTAAGAATTCTGCAGTTCTTTCCATTTCCTTGAAATACTTTTCAAAAAGATCTATCCATACAAATGTCTCAGTCTAAAGCTGAGTTTAGAGCTGTTCATCTAATTACAAGAGGACATTAACCTTAGCAAACTCAGTCTACATCTACACTGCAGGCTTTTTCCACAAGAAGCTTTTTGCGGAAGAGATCTTCCGCAAAAAGTTCTTGCGCAAAAGAACATCCACATCTCAAAAGGGCTCGCAAAAGAGATGCGCTTTTGCGCAAAAGAGCGTCCACACTATTGGACGCTCTCTCGCATACAAAGCCACCCGGAACCAGATCTAGCCGGGCTTTAGGTCACCAGTTGCTCTCGAGTGCTGTTGCCAGAGCCCTGCAGAGACACGCTTAAAGGGACCCCCCTGGACAGCCATTTCTCTGTTTCTGCTGCCTCCTTGTGGACCTCTGTTGAGGGACAGCAAAGCTTCAGCAGTGCCTGCTGTGGTTGCCCGGTTCTTTTTGGGGACGCCACAGCTTTTTGCCTTGGTGTATGCCATGGAGCTGGAGTTGCCCCTGGGCAGGCGACGGCCCCACATGGCCATACTGCAGTTCCTGCAACACTTGCTTCCAGCAGCGTACATGTTCCTGCTGGATGTAAACTCTGAACTCCTCCTCATCACCCCCTGTGTGGCTGCGGCTGATCCAGTCTGGCTGCCGCACCCCACCATACACAGAAGGTTCTGGAGGCTGGAGACCAGTTTGGACTGGTGGGACCAGCTGGTCCTGGAGCGGTGGGGCGACTAGCAGTGGCTGTAGAACTTTAGAATGTGCAAGGCCACCTTCCCCAAGCTCTGTGCCTGGCTTGCACCCGCCCTCCAGTGACGCGACATGCACCTACAGCCCACCATCCCCCTGCAGAAGCGGGTCGCAATCGCCCTCTGGAACCTGGTCACCCCAGACAGCTACCGGTCCGTGGCCAACCAGTTTGGGGTGGGGAAGTCCACCGTCGGGGCCCTGCTTAATCAGGTAAGGAGCTTGTGGGCTGCAGTCTCTGCCCGGAGGGGGGAGAGGGTGTTGGATAAGGAAGACCCTCGGGAGAGGGGGTTAGGGACTGTGCTGTCCCGTCCTCAACACAGCCCTGTTGCTGGGGGTGGGGGGCATGGGCTCATAGGGGGCGGTTCCTCGGCGGTTGGGGGAGGCAGAGGAGGGGAGGGGGATGGGCACCTCCCAAGGGCTCACACAACCCCTCTCTCATTCTCTGTTTTGTGTGTTTGTCTCCTTCTGCAGGTCGTCCGGGCCATCAACTCCCTGCTGCTGCGCAGAGTCGTCCGTCTCGAGGACCTGGACACAACCATGGCTGGATTTGCTGCCCTAGGGTCCCCCAACTATGGGGGAGCCATTGACGACATGCACATCCCCATCTGGGCCCTGGAACATCAAGTGGCCCAGTTTATCAACAGAAAGGGCTACTTTTCAGTGGGGTGGTTGGGCAGGGCACACGATGCCCAGGTTTATAGAAATTACAGCATGTGTGCCAAGCTGGAGGCGGGCACCTTCCCCCCCGGGACTTTGCAGTGGGTGACCAGACTATGCCAGTGTGCATAGTGGGGGATGTGGCATACCCACTCATGCCCTGGCTGATGAAGCCATACACCGACCACCTTGATCCCAGCAAGGACCTTTACAATGCCTGCCTCAACCAAGCAAGGATGCAGGTGGAGTGTGCCTTCAGGCACCTCAAGGGCTGGCTCCTCACCCGCCTGGATGTTGGGGAGCGGCGTGCTGTGTGCTCCACAATCTTGTGGAGTACAAGGGGGAGGCCTTCCTCCCGGGGTGGGGGGCAGATGCCGGCCACGAGGGCCATCAGGCCGGGGTGCCCATCCAGGAGGTCCTGAGGGAGAGGCTCTCTCAGCCCCACCCCCCCCAAGTAACTCTCCCCAGGGCCTCTCCAAAAGGGGCTTCTGCCTTTCCGCTCTCTCCCTTCCCCTTCTCACCCCCTCCCCTTGCCCCTTCCCTGACCTCCCAATAAACACACCTGTTTGGTTTGAACAAAAAAGGAGTGCTTCTTTATTGAACATGAGGAGAAGGGGGGTGGGGGTTGTCTGCACTTGGAGGAGTAGTGAGGCAGCTTGCTGTGCCACCTCGGGTGCAGGGACCTCTTCAGGGTTGGGTGTGTCTGGGGACCAGAAAGGGGCAGGCACGAGGGGTGACTAGAGCGGGGTCAGGGTTGGTGGGGGGAGGGCAGGAGGAGGGGCCATAGGCATCACCTGGGGAGGAGGCACGGGCATTGGGAAGGGAGGGAGCAGAGTCATGGCATGGGGAGGAATGAGAGGCATAGCAGGGTGGCCAGACGGATGGGCAATGGCCATGGGAGGGGGGGGCGGGAGGGTGGAAGGCAGGAGCAGCGGCATCAGGTGGGTGTTCCCTCATGCGGGACAGGATGTTGCACATGGTGTCGCACCGTGCCATCATGTTGGTCCATGCATGCTCCCGCCATTCCAGGTCGGCATTCAGCCTGCGCGACAGGGTGTCATGTATGTCATGCAGGACACCGACGCATTGCCGCATTAGGTCCTCCGGCACCCTGGCTCATCTGCAGGTCCCCTGGACTCTGGCAGGTGGCTGCAGCGGTGGTGTGGCCGGGCCCTCCGTCCCGGCTGTGGAGAAAACACAAGAGGGAGAAGCTGTCAGTCCTCTCTGCACACACATTCCCTGAGGCCGTGCCCTCCCCTGTGAGCGGCGACCACACCAGTCCGTGACCCACAAGAGGGGGATGTCCTGGATGCAAGGCCATGTGTGGCCTGCACAACACGCCCTGTCTCACAGGGCCCCAATGTGGCCAGAGGACCGTGGTGCCCCCCTTCCCCCCGACACACACCACAGCCAGGCAGGCAAGGGAAGTGTGCAGCCACAGTGGGATCCCCACATGGGCCGCAGAGGAGCCGGGAGCAGCCTGGCCCTCCCTGGGGTCTGCACACACACCTGCAGCTGTCTGGGCTGTCTGTGGGAGCAGATGCTGCCTCGCATGTACAGACATGCCTGTGTGCTGTGTGCAGCACTCCGGGGTGTGTGGGGGGTTGTGCCTGCGCCCTTGCAGCTAGCCTGCTTGCAGCTGGGTGCACCCCCTTCCCCCTGGGGGCAGGACGTGTGTGCCCACGCATGAGGCTGGCTGCAGGATCCCAGCCATGTTTAGGGGCTGCCTGCTATGCCCGTGTGCTGCACCCTCCCACTGCACGTGGTTGCACATATGCACAGACTGCAGCACCATGTGCTGCCCGACCAGCCCAAGCTACACTGTGCCCCCTGCTCCCCGTATGCCCGCCTCCCCTGCCCTGTGTGTGTGTGTGCCAACTCACCTGAAGATCCCTCCCAGGCATCCAAGGAGGCCTACGAGACGTCCTGGCTGGTGAGGACCGGCTCAAGGGACAGGGTGATGGTCCCTGGCTCCTGCTCCTCCTCCTCCGGCTTGGGCCGGAGTCCGCCACGATGGAGGGCGGGGGAGGTGTCCCCACCCCCCAAGATGTGGTGGAGCTCTTCATAGTAGGGGCAGGTGTGGGGTCCTGCTCCTGACCGTGCCTTGTGCTCCGTGGCCCTGACGTACCCGACGGAGCTCCTTCACCTTTACCCGGACTTGCTCCATGGTTGGGCCAGGGTGACCTTGCTCCGCCAGGGATACGTCCATGGGGGAGATCTCTGCATTGTGGTGCTTGGCCCGGGGATCCTGGAGCGACTCCTCCTGGTCCCACAACTCGAGGAGGTTCGCGATTTCAGGGCCACTCCAGGTGGGGGCACACTTTTTTGTCCCCCTGGGGGGGTCCTGGGACCCCTAGGGCTGCTCCCTGGAAGGGCCAGGAGGGTCTTGAGGAGCTTGGTGGTCCGCCATTGTGGCTGAAGCAGAGCCGCACGGTGAAGGCACCTGCTCTCTGCGAACTTCCTGCCAAAGGGCTTGTCCAGGGTGCCTGCAGCTTTAAGGGGGGGGGCCAGCAGACAGGAACTATAGAGTTCTGATGAACTTGGCTGGAGTGGCCAAGAGGCCACCTGTTGTTTTTCCTGGAGGCCAATTCTTGCGCAAAAACCCGTGCTGTGCATTCACACACATCTTTTTGTGCAAGGACTCTTGCACAAAAAGGAGTTATTCCTCGTAGGAGGAATACCTATACCACAAAAAGTCCTCTGTTCTGCCGATGTACTGTAAATTTATTTGTGCAAAAACGCGCTTGAGGTGGTTTGCACAAAAATCCTGTAGTGTAGACATAGCCTCACCTTCACATCACTAGAAGTTTATCTGTCACTGCAATTCAAATCTCTTAAGTAAAGTGACTATATGCCCCTGAATCTACTGTTTTAAACAACTTAACATTTCTTTCCCACCAGTGAAAAAGAGTTCTCCCAATTTCATCTATGCTCTAGAACAGATGCATTTCCATACTTTCACAAACGTAGGCACAAAAACACACCTTATCTTTAAGTCTGAAAGATACGGATTTCAAATTGCTTTTTATGTGGCTTTGAAGATACAAAATCCCTTTTTAAACCCTTAAATTATTAACTGAGCTTCATGTTAATGAAGTTTGTTTTTTAAAGTAACTAACGTTTAAGATCACTTTGCATTTCAGTAAGAAAACAAAAAACATTTCTAAACAAAAAAAAAAGACAGACTTATTTTATATACTTAATGGATACATTACTACAGCATGCCAAGGTATCATAGCTTCTTTATAAGTACCAGTTTACCTTACAGAGCAGAGAAGTGTTCACATTAAAGCTAGAAAATAAAAATAGGCATATCCTCTTCTTAACACTCCACCTACTCAGAACATACATTCAGGTAACAAAATAGCTAAGAACTCAGACAGACCTGCTAGACTACAAGGGTGTGTCTAAACTACATGGCTCCGTCGACGGAGCCATGTAAATGAGGCTGATTGGCAGAGGGAAATGAAGCCGCGATTTAAATAATCGCGGCTTCATTTAAATTTAAATGAAGCCGCGATTATTTAAATCGTGGCTTCATTTCCCTCTGCCGATCAGCCTCATCTACATGGCTCCATCGACGGAGCCACGTAGTTTAGACACACCCCTACTGACAACAACATATAGTCCAACTAGGCAAGACACTTCTGACCCATTTACAGAATTTCATTCTGTGTGAATATCCCAAAAACAAATGCATGAACCACTTCCAGCAGCATAAGAAATAATGCAAATACTGAGAAAAGTGAGAATAAAAATTTCCCTTTTTCAAAGCCAAATTGATAGAGGCAAAAGGAGGAGCAGGAAGGAATGGTGAAATTTAGATAACCAGAAGCTTTTTGAGATTAAAGTCATAATGGCCACATGTAGTAGGTTCTATTTGAAAACATGGGAAGGTGGGAGGGATGACTGGACCCATGTTCAACTAATCACAAGGGACAAATAACAACTAAAGGGTCGGGGGTGCGGGTCACAGGTTTAAAACGAGGGAACTGGATGGGGACACAGAGCAGAGAACCCCGGACAGCGCCCACTGCTCCTCAAAGCTATGGATGGAGCCAGTGGACGCTGCCTAGAGGAACTCTGCCCGGATACGTGAAACCGGGGAAAATAGACCCCACAGTCGCAGAGAACCCCCTCATCCAGCATCCTCCTCCTGGTATTGTAGATGGCAGCTTTTGCTAAGGCCAGGAGAAGATTGATGAGGAGGTCCTGCACCTTTGAGGCGCCACGGATAGGGTGTGCATATATAAAGAGGTGTGGGGAAAAGTGCAGCCAGAATCTCAGTAAGAGGTTCTGGAGGAGCCGGAGTAGGGGCTGCAACCTGGTGCATTCCAGATACGCATGCACCAGGTTTTCCCTCACGCCACAAAAGGGGCAGGTGTCAGGGATGGGGGTGAACCGCGCCAAGTACACGCCCGTGCTCACGGCCCTGTGAAGGAGCCACCAACTGATGTCCCCGATGGGCCGCAGAATTAAGGTGGAATAAACGCTGGCCCATCGGGGTTCCCCACCCTCTATAGGTCTGAGATAGTCCCGCCATTTGGTGTTGGGGCGGGACACGGGGGTGGGGAAATGCAGAGTGTGGAGCACAAGCGTGTACAGGTGTTCTCTTGGTGTGCTTTGGAAGCAGACCGGCTGCAAATCCTGCAGCCGGCTAGGAGTCCAAGGATGGGGAGGCCGGCGGAAGAGGGGCCCAATAACTAAAAACGGAGGGTTTGCAGGAAGGGAGGGGCGGGGCGTACCCTCTCACAAGGACCGCTGCAGGAAGTCGAGAGCGGGCTGCGGCAAAGCCGCCTTCACCTCCTGGAGTAGGCGCAAGGGGGTTCGGGGGGGTGAAGAGCCCCATGCGCTGAGTGAGCGCTCGGAGATCCACCCAGTCCCCCCTGTCGTAGTCCATGAGGTCTCTGACCTTGGTGGTTTCTGGCAGGATCAGCCTCCGGCGCACCGAGGGAGACTCCGCCACCTGCACGCACAAGGCTGGATTGTGGAGCAGGGGCTCCGCGAGGAGATCTCCTCCCTCGGTGGCCACAACGGTCCTGGTTGCTGAGAACAGCTTCCAGGTCCGGAGGAGTTCTTGGTAGAATTCCAGCAGCTCTGAGAGGTCTCGCGGAAGGCTCCTCGGATGGATAAAAGAGAGCTGCCGGTCATATCGGAGCCCTCGGAGGCGGCGGAGGAAGGCACATTCCAAAGCGCTCCATGCCGGACTACTTGCATGGGCTCAGGGTGTTGAGCCAGTGCCAGAGCATGGACAGGACCAGCTGATTTAACACCAGCGCCCTCCTGCGGAGAGAGAGACACTGGAGCAGTCCTATCTATCTCCGCACCCGCTCACCCACCCTGGCCTCCAAGCCTTGCCGTTCTCCAGCGGAGAAGGATGCGTGGCGGAAAAATAAACGCCCAGATAGAGCAGCGGACGAGCGCTCCACCTGATGGCCTGAAGCGCGGGTGGGAGGGAGCCTGCCTGCCACCTGTCCCCGACTACCAGGCCAGAGCTCTTGACCCAGTTGACCCTGGCGGAGGAGACTGTCGAGTAGATCGCTTGGCAGGCCTCCACCCGCGCCAGGTCGCCCGGGTCCTGGACCACGAGAAGCACGTCATCCGCGTAGGCCGACAGAACCAGACGCAGCTCTGGCTCCCAAAGCACCAACCCCGTCAACCTCCTACAGAGGAAACACAGGAAGGGCTCGATCGCCAGAGCATACAGCTGGCCCGACAGCAGACACCCCGACATACTTCCCACCTGAAGCTGACCGGCTCGGTAAGGGTCCAGTTGAGCCTGACAAAACACTTGCGAGGGCGTACAGCACCCGGAGAAAACCCACAAAACGGGGCCCGAAGCCGAAGTCCTGCAGAGTGCCCAGGAGATACCCGTGGTCTACCCCGTCAAAACGCCTTCTCCTGGCCCAGGGACAGGAGGGCGAACGACAGACTGTCGCTACACCCAAGCTCCAAGATATCCTGGACCAGGTGCAGATTATCAAAGATGCTTTGGCCCGGGACGTTGTAGGTCTGGTCAGGATGGATGGATCATGTCCACCAGCACAGACCACAGTCGCAGGGAGATAGCCTTGGATACAACTTTATAGTCTGTGGTGAGAAGAGAGACGGGACGCCCATTCCGAAGGTCGCGGAGGTCCCCCTTCTTCGGCAATAAGGCGAGCATGGCTCACCTGCATGACAGAGGGAGGACCCCGCTGTCCAAGGACTCGGTCCAGACGGTGATGAGGTCTGGGCCGAGGACGTCCCAGAACATGCTGTAGAACTCCACGGTCAGCCCGTCCATGCCCGGGGTTTTATTGGTGGGCATGAGACGGAGGGCTTCTGAGAACTCTACCAGAGTGAGAGGCAGCTCTAGCCGGTCCTGGTAGCCCACGCTGACCGTCGGGAGCTCCATCCAGACCATCTTGCAGGCGTCGGCTTCGGTCAGATCTAGAGAGAAGAAAACTGGCATAGAAGGCCTTGGTCCTTCCACACATGTCCTCCGGATCTGTGAGGGGGGTGCTGTCCTCTGCAGAAAGGCAGCTGACGTGCTTTTTAGCCCCCCTCTTTTTCTCCAGGACGTAGAAGCTGGAGCCATGATCCATGTCCCAAAGGAGACGGATGCGGGATTGAACAAAGGCGCCCCGGGCTTAGTGGTCCTCGAGGGCCCAGAGTTCCTCCCGCTTCTCCCGGTACGCCTCACGGAGGGGCGGATCTTCGGGGTCGGAGGCCAGGTGCCCCTCAAGCTTCAAAACCTCCCATTCCAACTGCTCTATCGTCGCATCCCTCCGCCGGCTGGCGCCCCGGGAGTAGTCACGGCAGAAGAGCTGGGCGTGCACCTTCCCCACGTCCCACCATCGCCGCGCCGAGGGAAAGGCAGGCTGCTGCCCCCACCAGGCCAGCCAGAACTCCTGGAAGGATGCCACAAAGCCCATGTCCTCCAGCGAGCCATTATTAAAATGCCAATAGGCCGGCCCTAACCTCTCCGAACTGAGAGAGGCTTTCACGGCCACCAAATGGTGGTCCGTGTACGGGGCCAGCTGGACGCTAGAGGAGTGGGCTCGTTCCAGATGGAACCAGGATAAATACATGAGGTCCAACCGGGAGTGGCTCGACCGATCATCCCCCACCCGGAAAGGGGGTGGTGTCGTCCAGGTGGTGGTCTCGCCAGACATCCACCAGGGAGTAATGGTCCATGATCTCCCTGAGAACGCCTGCTGCGGTCTGGCAGTTCTCGACTCCTGCATGGTCCCGGTCCTCGAGGGTGATATTGAAATCCCTGCCAGGACCAAGCATTCACGAGGAAGGTGGCCGCTTGCCGATAAAAGGTGATCTGGTCCAGGCCTGCGTTCGGGGCGTAGACGTTGACCAAGTTCAATGTCAGCCCCTCCACACGGGTCCAGATGTGCAGCGGGCGGCCCGGAACAACCTTGGCAATCCCCAGCACCTTGGGCCGTAGGGCAGAGAACAGGGTGACCACCCCGGCCGAGTGAGCGCTGAGGTGGCTCAAATGTACACCGTCGCCCCCACTCAAGCCACCAGCCAGCCTCGACAGCTGGAGTTGTGTGGGTCTCCTGCAGGAAAATCACCGAGTACCCCCCCTCCCTAAGGCAGGAGAGCACCCGGCCCCTGTGGAGACCCGCCCTACAGCCCCGGGCATTTAATGTTTCAAAGATGGTGTACTTCATGATGAGGGCTGGGGTGGATCCTCACAGGCAGGGTGATCCTTGGCCTCCGGCAGGCCCTGCAACAGGCCGCTCCCCGATCTGAAGGTGAGGAGAGTGTCACAGATTTGGCGGGCCCGCCGGTAGGCCACGATGTCTTGCCTCTTGGTCCCTCTCCCCTCCTGCAAAAGGGCCCTCGTGGCCCCCAAGAGGGAATGGAAATCCCCCCAGCGCTGAAGGGCCAGCTCCACCTTCCCCTTAGCCCGCGTGTGTCCATGAGGAACTGGCGGAGCTCGGCCGCCAGCGCTGAGGGGGTGCCAGACTTTTCCTCCATCTTGGCCCCGTGATAAACCTCGCAGGCCACAGAGGCGGGCAAACAGGGATCCGCTCCCCGGCACGGCATTAGGAATGACGGTGCCGCGCTGCTCGTCCCCAACTCCAGTGAAGGAGGGGGTGGCGGAGGGAACATGGCACCCCCTGAGGGCTGCCCACAGCTAGCAAAAATGAGATGGCCCCCATGGGGGTGGCAGTGACAATGTGATGTGAGGACGCTGGACGGGGAGGGGGAGCAGGCATCGCCGCAGGGGCAGGAGTGGGGGGGATGGGGGGAGGGTGACGGGGAAGCGGATATTGTGATAGAAGCAGGAGAAGGGGTGGGCTCAGGGCTGAGCAGTGGGTCAGGCACAGAGGGGGAGAGAAGGGTACGCATGGGAGAGGGGTCAAGAACGGGGGAGGACTCGGGGCTGGAAATCAGCTCATAAAGGGCAGGATCGGGACCAAGGGCGTGAATGGGGGGGGGGGAAGTAAAGGATCAGGACGGGGGGGGGAACAGAGCTTTTGTCAGGATTGGGGGAAGATCTATGCCATCGGGCTGCGGCGCCTCCCAAATGGAGACCGGGGGGGCAGGAGCGGGAAGGGGGCCCCCGCCGACACTGGGTTCAGGTAGAGAAGCAGAAGCTTTGACCACGGCATGGGCCAGGGGTGTGTTCTCAGCTGGGCCCCCGACAGGAAGGGAAGATGGCTGCCCCACCTCATTTATAGGAGAGGGGGCGCCCCCAAGCTCGGGACCCGGCCGCTCGGCCCCAGCTGTGGCCCCCGAGGGCACAGCGGCTTCAGTTTCAGTGCCTGAGTCAGCCGGGCCGACGGGCAACACTAGGGGCACTCCACGCATGAGGACGGGTTCGGCCACCTGGGGCATAGGAGTGGGGAGAGGAGGGGGCAGTGCAGCAGAGTCACCACCCAGACCAAGGCCTGCTAGCAGAGGGTCGCCCTCCCCCCGAGCAAGTGGGGTCAGACCCAGGGCCTCGATCTCCTCAAAAATGGAGCTAAGTTCCATCCGCTTGGCCCCAGAGCCTTCCCCGCCGGTTGCTGAGGCAACAATTACTTCGACGCTGGCTATGGGAGGCTCAGCTGGTACCGGGGCAGGGGGAGCTCCACCTGAGGCCTCCTCATGGATGGGCTCCGCAGGGGGGATGTCGTCGTCCCCCCTCGCTGCCATGGCTTCCTCGGCCGGCGTCTCCTGCTGACGCTCGCCAGGGGCGTTCTCAGCAGCGCTGGCCCCCCTCGGGATTTTTCGGAGGGGGGCCTTCCCACCCTCATTGTCAGAGGGGGGAGACTGAGCCCACGGACTGCGGGCTCTGCGCTTCCCCCGAACGAGTGACCAGCCCTCCGAGGTGGAGGTGGAGGGCTGGTCAGCAGGGGCAAGGCCAGGGGGCGCAGATGGTTTTCGAGGGGCACGGGGAGGCAAGAGACACAAAGAGGGGGGTGGAGAAGCCTCCCCCTAAGGGGGAGCCTTCTTCCTCGCCCGGCAGCAACTGTGCCACCCTCTCCTCCTCGGGCCCTGCAGGGACAGATGGAACGGAGACGGGGCCCGCCTGCTCACCCAGGCACGTTGGAAGGGGCACCTCCGGCTCCCAAGCAGAGCTGTTGGATGGAAGAGGGGCAGCCGCGGAGGCCAAACTACCAAGGGGGCCGGCAGTGTTAGGGCCGGCACCCTCCCAGGCCCCGGACGCCTCCTCTGACTGGGCCAAGAGACAATCCCTCCGGATGTGCCCCATTGCCCGGCAGAGGAAGCACCAGGTCTCCCCCGTTAAATAATGGACCTGGTAGAGGGCCCCCTGGTAGGGCACCATGAAGGACCCCTCTAACGCCTCCCCGCCACACGCCACCGGCAGCAGCTGCAGATGTACCTGCTGGCAGAAGGACAGGACGTGGCGGAGGGCGGGGTCCTTACAGCCCAACAGGAGAGGGCTGATAGTCAATATTGGTTTCCCCAGGGTGGAGAGGGCAAGTAGCAGAGCAGCATTGGGGAGGAAGGGCGGGACGGAGGTGAGGACCACCCGTACGCCCAGGTCCTCCAGTGGTTCGAGGGGCACGTGCACACCACCCACTGCCAGACCCCTCTCCACCGCCTCCTGGGCGGCGGCCTCCGAGGCAAGGAAGAAGACCGCCTTGCCATACATCTTAGAGGCCGCCACCACGGCCGAGGCCCCCACCACCCTCGCCAACGCCCGCACATAAGTTTTGATGTGGGGCGAGGCGGCGACCAGGAGACAGTGGATGCCATGCCTCCTGGTCAGGGTGGGGAAGGGGCCCCAGCCACCAGGGATTGAACTGGAGGCAGCAGTCGGGCCAGATGACATGGCAGAACGTGAGGGGGCGGCAGCAGCCACCTGGGCGTACACTCTGGCGACCGCAGGTGGATCGCCCCCAGAGCTTGTGGGGGGAACAGCAGGGGAAGGAAGGGGCACGGCCGATGGCGGGGTCGCAGCGGGCGAGGCGGCTTCGGCCGTGGGAGGTTTGGCCTTTTTGGCTGAGCCCTTGCCCTTCTTCCTCCCCTGGCCCTTTTTGCCGGCCGAGGTGGAGGACCCACCTGTATCGGGGGGGGGGGGGGGCATAGGCCGTGGCAGGTGCAGATCCGGGCTCAGAGGTCGGAAGGTCAGCCGCAGTGGTCTGCGGGGTCGGTGGCAATGGAGCACCTTTGGGATCCGCGGGGATAGCAGAGGGAGCTGGGACCTCCTCCATCATGGTTGGGGGGTGGGTGTCGGAGGAGGTGGAGATTGTGGGTAAGGGGTAGGTAATCTGCTTCTCCTCCTCGCCAAACAGCTGGCAGGGGAGGGGTGGGGACGAGTAGGGAAACTGGGGAGGGCGAGGCAACCACTCCTCCCTGCTAAGACAGAGACAGGGGAGGAGGGTGCCCCATTGGGGGGGGTTGGAGGGAGGTGCCAACCACTCCTCCCCACTAGATTGGAGGCTGGGAAGGAGGGCACTAAACTTGTGGGGAGGGGGGAAACCGAGAAAGGGGAGCGGTAGCCACTCCGCCCCACCGGCTGAAGGCGGAGAAGGGGGACGCAAAGCGAGGACCGGGGGGAGGGGAGGGTAAGGGCAGGGGGAAGCAACCACTCCCTCCCGCTGAATTGTTGGCAGGGAGGGAGGGCGCTGGTGGAGGAAGGGCGCTTGTGGGGAAACTGAGGAAGGGGAACTAGCAGCCACTCCTCCCCATAAGGATACTGCAGAGGAGGGGGGTGCTAGAGGAAGGGGTAAGGACACAAGGGCAGGGGAGTTGCGATTAGGGAGGGAGGGGGAAGGGGAAAGCAGCCACTCCCTCCCGCTTGACTGTTTCCGGGGAGGGAGGGTGCTGGCAGGGATTGGATGCAAGTGGGGAACCGAGGGGATCTGGAGCCAGCAACCACTCCTCCTTACAAGGCTGGAAGCAGAGGAGGAGGGCGCTGGCAGGGTAGGCAGGGGGCGAAGTTAACGGGCGCAGGGCAGGGGCTGGCTCCTCCGGCTGCACTGGGGTACAAAGGGGGACTATGGGACCATTGGGGGGGTGCAATGTGCAGGGGGGGCTAACTAAAATGGGGAGGGGAGGGGAGGGGAGGGGTAGGCGGCAAACAAACTGGGGCTGGGCGGGGCAGGTCAGCAAACTCAGGGAGGGAGGGAGAAACAGAACTGGTTAACAGGGCGGGGGGGGCAAGCTACTGTAGTGGGGGGGCAAGGTGGGAGAAACGGGTGAAGGGCCCCCCCCCCCAGCTAAACACTGCTGAGGGACGGGGGCCAAGTTCAAAGGGGAGAGGGGAGCACACCCACGAGCGCTTGTGGGGGCTCAGTCCTCTCCCGCTGCAGCGGAACGGTCCCAGGTAGAAAAGAGGGGGGCGAGTAGCTAGCCCCACCGAGGGGCGAGTCCAGGTGGTGCAAGAGGGTTGGTGGAGGGGGTTGTGGGGGTGGTGGTATGGGGGGGGGGCAGCTGGACTGGGGGGAGGGCTCTGCGCCTCTCCCCCAGCCCCCCCTCTTGGCAACTCAGTTCACCACCACCCCAGGAGCAGGTGAAAAAGCTCAGTTCCAATAAACAAACCCCCTCCACACTCCAACTGGTGGTCCTCTTCTTTTCTCCCTCGGCGGGGTGCAGGTGGTGCAGAGGCGGGCAGGTGGCAGCCAGCTGGGGAAGGCCTCTGGGTGGTGGGTGCTGGTGGGGTCCTCTTCCTCTGGAGCGGGGAGCAGCCCCCCCCCAGGCAGCAGCAGCAGCTAGTCGTGGTGGTGAGAAGCAGCAGCAGCAGTGTCCAGGGGAGCAGGTCCAGCAGCTGGGGGCCTCAGCAGGCAGGTGGTGGTTGGGTAGGGCGGGGAGAGCTCCGGCTAGTGCAGGGGCAGCAGAAACAGGGGGAAGAGGCAGGAGAGAAGGAGGAGGAGCAGCTGCACTCTGCTCCTGCTCCTCCTCTGGAGTGGGGCACGGAGCGGGTGCCCACTGACCCCGAGGGGGAAATGCCCCTCCCTAAGCCATGGTGGGCCCACCTGGATGACTCACCTGGGAGGAAGCCAGGAGACGGGGCCACGGATAGAAAAAGACTGCCTGCAAGGCCAATTGGGGGCCTGACAGAGAGGGAGCCAGAAGTCTTCTCTCCCCAGCCAGCAAGGGAGCCTGAGGCCTTCACGTCCCAGACAGCCGTGGAGCCAGAAGCCTGCCCAACCCTGCCTGCTGAGGAGCCAGAGCTGAAGGGGGAACCAGAGCCAGAGGAGGTAGACAACTGGCCTGGGCCTCTGGGCCCACTCCTGGAGGACTACCAAGCGGGCCTGCTGTTGTGGCCAGAGGTTCCCCACCTGTGCGGCCTGGAAGACCTCCCAGGGAACCAGGTACAGGGTATGGAGGGGAGAACTGGAGCCGGCCCTGGTCTGGCTGAGGGTCAGTGGGCTGTGGAGTGGACCCCCACTGACCCCAACATAACAGGTCAGTGAATTTTGGCTTGGATCCCTGCTGACCTAGCAGCTGACTACCAGCTGCTATTAGGGCCCTGGGCCGGGGCGCGGTGGTGTAGGGAGGGCCCACGTCTCCCCTGCCACCCCTTGATCGGGTGGCAGTCTCCCCTCCTGCAGCTTGCGGCCACAGGCAAAGTGCCTGAACCCCTCCTGAACAAGGAGACAGACTACTTACCCGTGCTTTCTGACTTTGGACTGGTTGGTTTGCCCTGGGAGAAGCCCTGGCCCTGCCCTAGGGCTGGGTACCTCTAACAGCTTATTTGACTGTTTAACGGCTGCAGCCCTTCCCCTGTTAGGGCTGGGCTACTGACTGTGTAATTGTTGCAGCCCCTGCCCTATGTTAGGGCCGGGCTATTTAACAGTTTAATTGCTGACTGTCTATTGCTTGCTGCTTGTCCTGCACTAGGCCTCATTCCCTGGGGGCACCCCCGACGGGCTACACCACACTTGAAAAATCCAGTTCACATATAATGCAGGGCTATAACTTCCAACGATTCCCATTTATAAGACTATAGTATTAGACCACACTTTACTACGGTACTGACATTTATTGTATCATTTTAGTGCTGATGTCAGAACTATCTTGTTGCCATTGCAAACGTGATGTTACACTGGACTCTCTGGTCATTTTGGAACTGGAAACAAGCACACATATGAAATGTAAATTAAGATATTCTATAGTGCTGCATAACAAGAGAAATCTATGTCTGACTTGCAAAGAATCAACAGAATGAGGATTATAGGACACAGCATGGGAACAGCTGTAAAGGTGATAAGGAATGCAGTGCCAGGAGTAGAAGGGGCAGAAGGGCAAAATGTAACAGCAACTAACCAAAGCATTCCTATTTTATGCACAAATAATTAGACAGGATATGTATACATTACAGAGAAAATCAAAGCTGTCACTGTCCATCTTCCAGGGTTCAAATTAGCGGTCTAGTGAAGACACTCTATTTAGAAGTGAGGGGGCACGCCGCTCGATGCCGGTAACCCTGTTTTCACGAGGAGTAAGGGAAGTCAAAGGAAGAGTGTTTTCCTTCAACTTCCTGCAGTTGAGACAGCGCCAAAAGCTGAAATTGCGTATCTTAATTCAACTTCATCCCATAGCGTACGCATACCCCCAGAGGCCAAGATAAAAGGATACCATCATTAGGGGCATTCAACTACTTAAGTAATGCTTAAGCAGTTTATGAGTTCAACAAAAACACTCAATGGAATTACAGCCTTATATGGACTGTAAATGCACTAAATAATTAGGTTTATATAATGTTGCCTTGATTATTCATTTGTTCTCTATTCTACATATTCAAGAAAGGTAGGTTATTGCAAAATACATGTCATACCTAGCTTACCAGTGTCAATGCCTCCCAGAGACTTTTTTTTTCCAAACAAACCTGTCTACATTTTAGAAGTCTAAACAGATCCTTTTTTTAAAAAAAGTTTTGAATAATCCAACTGAACATATCAATGAATATTTTCTCCAAATGCCCAGAACACTACCATGCAACAAAATGCTTCAATTGAAGACCAGGAATTGTAGCATGATTCAACTCCATACAAAGAAATTGTATTAAAGGAACAGAGTGAAGCACTCACCAATCTGTAAATACCCAAAAATAAGGTTCCTGTGAAGTGTTAACTCTGAACCCTTGTTTTCCTATATTTCAAAAAAGTTTAATAAGATCTCGCTTTTCCACAAAACTGCTTAATTCACTGTGCAGTTTGGACAATGCTGTCCAAATGAAAGCTTTGAAATATTTACACCTTCACTTTTTGATGTGTGCTCCAAGCTTAATACATTGCTGCACTTAGTCCAACCCTGCACTGATGGAACGCCATCCTCCAAAGAGGTCTTAACTCAAAGGTGGACAACCTTCAGCCTGAGGGCCATATACGGCCCATTGGAGTTCCGTGCGTGGCCATGAGACATTTTACTTACTGTTGCCCACACAGAGGGTTGCCAGATTCTGCTGGTTTTCATCTGTGTAGCTGTTTTCCTACAAGTATTACAAAAGTGACATGCACTTAAAGCCGTGGTTACCAACCCGTTGGTCACAATCGACTGGTCGATTGAGGGGGCATGACCAGTCAATCATGAGGCATTCTGCCCCCCCCCCCCCCCAAGGGGCCCACGCTGATGCTACCTTCCGCGAAAATGGAGGTAGCACTGGCTTCCTGCAGCGTCAGGGGGAATTCCGGGTCTCAGGAACCACACGGGCTGCTCTTCCCCTCCCCCAACCAGCCGGCATGCTTCCTGAAATGTCGGGTCTGTCATGCCGCCGGGAACTTCCTTCCCCCTGCTTCCTGGGGGAGTTGGAGTCCCGGGACTGCACACCAGCTCCAACTTCTCAGGAAGAACGTGCTCTTCCTCTGCTCCCCATGACAGCTGCATGCTTCCTGAGAAGTTAGAGCTGGTGCGCAGTCCCAGGACTCCTACCCCCCCCCCCCCCAACGCACAGGAAGGCAGCAGGGGGAAAGAAGTCCCCGACAGCAAGACAGATCCGGCTGTTTGGGGGGAGGGGAAGAGCAGCCCGCATTTCTTCCTGAGACCCTGGACCTCACACGCAGCTGCAGAATCCCCAGGTATCTGCCGAGCTGTCCCGGTCTCCTCCCCCTGGCCAGACCCCCCCCCCCCCCGAGTACCCTACCCCAGCCCCCACCAGCACCCTGCCTCCTGCCCCAGAACCCGGTCTCCTGCCCAAACCCCCAACAGCACCCTTCCCCCTGGCCAAACATCATACAGCACCCTGCGCCCTTCCCAGGCCCCCACCAGCACCCTGCCTCCTGACCAAACCCCCACCAGCACCCTCACTCCTGCCCAGACACAAACCCTGCCCTTGCCTTGTGACCAGACATCCACCAGCACCCTACCCAAACCCCCACCAGCACCCTGCTCCTGCATGCTTCCTCCGGGCCAGACACCTACCCCTAGCTTGTTCCTGTACCCTATTTTCCACCCAGATTCTGCACTCCCATTCCTGGCACCCATCCTACACACTGGATCCCTCATTTTTGGCCCCATCTCAGTGTGTAGAGGGGCCCATAAATTCCACTAACCCTGGAACCCCAGAAGAGTTAATCGGGCCTGGGGTTCAGTGCCAGGGAAGTGAGGTGTCTAAGTTGGGGCCATATTAGTGAAGCTTGAGGGGGTTTTGGACAGGTTTTTTTTTTTTTTTTTTGCATCTCACTTGTGTGGCCCCAACTGACATTTCTATGGATCAGTGACCCCTAACCCAAAACAGGTTCCCCGCCGCTCCCATAAATAAAGACAACGCTGAAACATTTTGTGTTTGACATATTTTATTTAAAAATGAAGCCTGGCCAACAAGCCCCCAATTGGGGCCAAGCCCAATCTGGCCGCAGCATCATAACACTCCTGCACCCCCCATAGACCCCAAACCTGAGCCTATCATACACCAGAACCCCGTCATGAGCCTCTCACATCCCCAACCTCCTGCACCCCCACAGCCTCAGTCTTCTGCCACAACACTCCTGCACCATCCACACGCCGCAAACCTGTGCCCTGCACCCCTCATATACCCCAACCCAAACTCCTGTACCCTCACATCCACAAGCCTGCGGCTGGCTCAGCACCCCAACCCTCCACCTGACCTCAACACTCTCCAACCTGGGGCTCCCTCCCCAAGCCAGCACCCCCTTCTCCACCTCCTCCTGCACTCAAATTCCCTCCCAGAGCTTGCACCTTTCACCCCTTCCCACCCCCAAATCCTTCATTCCCACCCCAGAGGGGTGTCTCAACCCAGTGAGAACGAGTAAGGGCTGGGGATAGCAAATAATGGAGAGGAGGGGAACAGAGGGGGTAGGGCCTGAAGGAAGGGGTGGGGTTTTGGGGAAGGATGGGGGAAGATCTTGGCTTGCCCTGACATTTAAAAAGTTATCTTGGGTGTAAAAAGGTTGGAGACCACTGCCTTAAAGCAAGGGCATGTGAAGTGAGGTGTGTGCTGACTGCACATATTGCGAGAGCCATGCGCACCCTCTGCATCCAATCAAAATGCTGCTATGGGTCAATCTACACACCCCACAAATTCTAGGTATGCAAGTACAGTTAGCAAAACTACCCTATCCCAGGGGACGGTCTTGGTTATGCCAATCTTGCAGCCCACTGAGATAAAGGAGAGACACTCAGTACCCTAGGTTGCCCCTCACTATCTTAACTCCTTTACCAATAAAACTTCAAACCTACAGCAGGATACACAACTTCATAAGTTTCTTAAGGATCACATGGATAGGGAGGACATTACACGGATAGACCATTCACTGATCTGGATAGACTTGTGTGTAGTGCTGGGGAGGAGCCAGTGGTCATGGTACATGTAGGTACCAATAACATAGGGAAGGGGAAGAGAGAGGTTCTGGAGGCCAAATTTAGTCTGCTAGGAAAGAGATTGAAATCCAGGACTTCTATGGTAGCGTTCTTGAAAATGCTTCCATTTCCACGTGCAGGAACAGGTAGGCAGGCAGGCAGAGCTTCAGAGTCTCAATGCGTGGATGAGACAATGATGTAGAGAGGAGGGGTTTAGATTTATTAGGCACTGGAGAAACTTTTTGGATAGGGGGAGCTTTTATAGGAAGGATGGGCTCCACCTAAACCAAAATTGAACCAGACTGCTGACACTTAACATTAAAAAAAGTCATAGAGCAGTTTTTAAACTAAGGAATGGGGGAAAGGCGACAGCTACGGAGGAGCACCACACGGATCATACAGAGACATCTCTTAGAAGAGGGTCCATTAATAGAGATGCTCTAGTCAGGAGGAGAGGATGGAAGTATGGGTTGGATCAGATGGGACACAATCAAATGAAAAAGAGTCTAACAGCAGGAAATAGACAAATAGTGACAAATTTTTAAAGTGCTTATACACAAATGCTGGGAGTCTAAATAATCAAATGGGTGAACTAGAGTGCCTAGTTTTAAAGGAGGATATTGATATAATAGGCATCATGGAAACTTGGTGAATAAGGACAATCAATGGGACACAGTCATACCAGGGTACAAAATATATCGGAAGGACAGAGCAGGTTGTGCCTTAAATGACTGCTTCTTGGAGCAGCTGGTTCTGGAACCCACAAGGGGAGAGGTGATTCTTAATTTAGTGCTAAGTGGAGTACAGGATCTAGTTCAAGAGGTAAATGTAACTGAACCCCTTGGAAATAGTGACCATAATGTAATAAAATGTAACATCTCAGCGGTGGGGAAAATACCTCAGTAGCCCAACATTATAGCATTTAATTTCAGAAAGGGGAACTACACAAAAATGAGGAAGATAAATTATGTGTAACTAAAAGGTACAGTGACAAAAGTAAAATCTCCACAAGCTGCATGGAAACTTTTCAAAGACACCATAATAGAAGCCCAACTTAAATGTATACCCTAAATTAAAAAACACAGTAAGGGTAGGTCTACACTAGCCCCCTAGTTTGAACTAGGGAGGCTAATGAGGGCGACCGAAATTGCAAATGACGCGCGGGATTTAAATATCCCACGCTTCATTAGCATGTTCCCGTCCGGTCGCCATTTTGGAAACTGACTAGCCAAGAATAACTGCCCGCGTCTACACACGGCAGAGAAGCGCGATTCCAAGATAAATAACTGTTAATTTGAACTAACAGTTAAACCCCTTAGTTCGAATTAACAGTTATTTATCTTGGAGTCACGCTTCTCTGCCGCGTGTAGACGCGGGCAGTTATTCTGGGCTAGTCAGTTTCCAAAATGGCGACCAGACGGGAACATGCTAATGAAGCGTGGGATATTTAAATCCTGCGCATCATTTGCAATTTCGGTCGCCCTCATTAGCCTCCCTAGTTTGTACTAGGGGGCTAGTGTAGACGTACCCTAAGAGAACCAAAAGAGTGCCACTGTGGCTTAACAACCAAGTAGAAGCAGTGACCAATAAAAAGATATCTTTTAAAAAGTGGAAGTCAAAATCCTAGTGAAGAAAATAGAAAGGACCATAAACTTTGCCTAATTAAGTGTGAAACTATAATAAGAAAAGCCAAAAAGGAGTTTGAAGAACAGCTATCCAAAACTCAAAAAGTAATAGCAAAATGTTTAAGTACATCAGAAGCGGGAAGCCAGTTAAACAACCAGTGGGGCCCTTGGACAATCGAGATGCTAAAGGAGCACTCAAAGATGAGAGAGTCATTGTGGAGAAGCTAAATGAATTCTTTGCTTCTGTCTGCACAGCTGAGGATATTGGGGAGATTTCCAAACCTGAGCCATTCTGTTTAGGTGACAAATCTGAGGAACTGTCCCAGATTGAGGTGTCATTAGAGGAGGTTGTGGAACAAATTTATAAACTTAAAAGTAACAAGTCACCAGGACCAGACGGCATTCACCCAAGAGTTCTGAAAGAACTCAAATGTGAAATTGCGGAACTATTAACTGTGGTTTGTAACCTAGCCTTTAAATCTGCTTCCGTACCTAATGACTGGAAAATAGCTAATGTGATGCCAATGTTTAAAAAGGGCTCTAGAGGTGACCCTGGCAATTACAGACCAATAAGTCTAACATCCGTACCAGGCAAGTTAGTTGAAACCATAGTAAAGAGTAAAATTGTCAGACACATAGATGAAAATAATGTGTTAGGGGAAGTCAACATGGTTTCTGTAAAGGGAAATCATGCCTTACTAATCTACTAGGCTGTGTCTACACTGGGCCACTTATTCCGGAAAATCAGCCGCTTTTCCAGAATAAGCTGCGAGCTGTCTACACTGGCCCTTGAATTTTCGGAAAAGCAACGATGCTCTACTGTACAAAATCAGCCGCTATTCTGGAAAAACTATTCTGCTCCCGCTCGGGCATAAGTCCTTATTCCGGAACACTGTTCCGGAAAAGAGCCAGTGTAGACATCCCAGTAGTCTTTTCCGGAAAAGCGCGTCTATATTGGCCACAGACGCTTTTCCGGAAAAAGGGCTTTTCCGGAAAAGCAGCCTGCCAATGTAGACGCTCCCTTTCCAGAAAAACTGAAAACGGAATAGTATTCCGTTTTAAGCATTTCCGGAAATTCATGCCAGTGTAGACACAGCCCTAGAGTTCTGGGGGGGGGGGGGGGGGGGGTCAACAAACATGTGGACAAGAGGGATCCAGTGAATATAGTGTATTTAGAGTTCCAGAAAGCCTTTGACAAGGTCCCTCATCAAAGGCTCTTAAGCAAAGTAAGTTGTCATGGAATAAGAAGGAAGGGCCTTTCGTGGATTGATAACTGGTTAAAAGACAGGAAACAAATGGTAGAAATAAATGGTCAGTTTTCCAAATGGAGAGAGGTAATGAGTGGGGTCCCCCAAGGTCTGTCCTGTTCAACTTATTTATAATGATCTGGAGAAAGGGGTAAACAGCGAGGTGGCAAAATTTGCAGAGGATACTAAACTGCTCAAGATAGTTAAGACCAAAGCAGACTGTGAAGAGTTTCAAAAATATCTCCCCAAACTAAGTGATTGGGAAACAAAATGGCAAACGAATTTTAATGTTGATAAATGTAAAGTAATGCACACTGGAAAAAATAGTCCCAACTATACATACGACATAATGGGGACTAATTTAGCTACAACAACTCAAGAGAGAGATCTTGGAGTCATTGTGGATAGTTCTCTGAAAACATCCACGCAGTGTGCAGCGGCAATCAAAAAAGCAAATAGAATGTTAGGAATCATTTAAAAAGGGATAGAGAATAAGACAGAATATTTTATTACCTCTATATAAAACCATTGTATGCCCATATCTTGAATGCTGCGTACAGATGTGGTTGCCTCATCTCAAAAAGGATATACTGGCATTGGAAAAGGTTCAGAAAAGGGCAACAAAAATGATTAGGGGTTTGGAATGGGTCCCTGTAACAGGTCCACCCGCTGGTGAGTGCCCTACTGTGGCCAAGTGGCGCTGTGGCGCTGTGCAGGGTCCTTACCTGGTTGTCCTCAAAGTCATAGAACCAGGGCCTGACTAGCCCTGTCCACGGTGCTCGGGAGTCTTTGCTTGTGGCTGGTCTTTGGCCACTGGGGCCGTGTCCAGACTCAGGGGTTTTTTCGGGAAAAGTAGCCTTTTCCCGAAAAAACTTCCCCTGCGTCCAGACTCAAGCCGCGTTCTTTCGAAATTATTTCGAAAGAACGCGGCTTTTCTTTCGATGGCGGTAAACCTCGTTTCACAAGGAAGAACGCCTTCCTTCGAAAGTTCCTCTTTCGAAAGAAGGCGTTCTTCAATGTAAAGAGGCCGTCTTCGAAAGAGAGCATCCAGACTCGCTGGGTGCTCTCTTTCGAAAAAGCGGATTTCTCTTTCGAAAGATCGCGTCTAGACTGCAGGCGGATCTTTCGAAAGAGCCTCTTTCGAAAGAAGCCTGCAGTCTAGACATAGCCTGGGTCTGGGTCTTACCCAGATCTAGGTTCAGCTCACACTGGGAGCTTGCCTGGGTCGAGCTCCTGAAGAGAGCTGCCAGGCCCCAGCCCTGCAGCTTCTTTTATACCCCACCCCTCTGCTGGATCCTGATTGGCTGTCTCTGCGGCAGCCACTCTATAGTGTCTGGAGGACCTCTTCTCCGCTCCTCCTGCTGGGATGGGGTGCAGCAAGGCTGCTAGCCTCCTGTAGTGGGCGTTAGGGCCTAGTCCAGCCCATCACACTTCTCCCCCCAAAAAAAGTTTTGGTTGGGAGTATTCCCGAAATTGAAGGCTGCACCTGCCCAGGAGAAGAAATCCACATTACCATGTTGGGACCCTGGGTGGTGTTCAACTGTGAAGGCGTAGGGTTGTAATGGTAGATACCACCGTGTAATCCGGGGATTGGTGTCCTTCATCTTCTGCAGCCACCTCAAAGGTGCATGATCTGTAATGAGCTGAAATGGGGCTCCTAGTAGGTAGTAGCATAGGGCTACCACCGCCCAGCGGATGGCTAAGCATTCTTGCTCTATGGTAGTGTACCTGGTCTCCTGCAGGTGCAATTTTTTACTTAAATAGAGGATGGGGTGCTCTACCCCCTGGAAGTTTTGAGAGAGCACAGCCCCTATGCCTACAGTGGAAACATATGTCTGTAAGATAAACGGCAAAGAAAAATCAGGGCACCGAAGTACTGGCTGCTTTCCCAAAATGTCCTTTGGACACCGGATTGCCAAAAGGCCTTCCAAAATATAAACTACTGTATTAGGGGCTGAGGTCTTGGTTAAATCTGACAACAGGGCTGCCACAGTTGCAAAGTTAGGAATAAACCGGCAATAGTAACTGGCTAGTCCCAAGAAGGACCACACTTGCTTTTTTGTTGTTGGAACTGGGGTTTTGTTTAGGGCCTCAGTTTTATCTTGTAGGGGTTGTATTTTCCCATTCCCTACCAAATACCCCAAGTATCTGGTCTCTTGCATTCCAAATTTGCATTTTTTTGGATTCGCTGTGAGTCCCGCTTCCCTCGGGGCTTGCAGGATAGCTGCGACATGGGTCAGATGAGACTTCCAGTTCTCACTAAAGCATCATCTAGGTAGGCTGTAGAGAACTGGCTGTAGTGTCGCAGCACCTGGTCCATTAGGTGCTGGAAGGTGGCCAGTGCTCCATGGAGCCCAAAGGGCATAGTTACAAATTGGAAGAGTCCTAGGGGGTGGCAAATGCTGTTTTCTCCCTGGAGTCCTTTGTGAGTGGTATTTGCCAGTAGCCCTTTGTTAGGTCCAAGGTGGTGATGCAGCATGCCTTCCCAAGTCGGTCTAAGAGTTCATCCACGCGGGGCATGGGGTATGCGTCAAACTGAGAGGCAGCATTCAACGCTCTGAAATCCACACAGAAGCGGATGGTGCCATCAGGTTTAGGGACTAGGACTACCAGACTGCACCAAGGTCTTTGGGACTCCTCAATAACCCCCAAGTCTAACATGGCACGGACCTCTTATTCTAGGGCACCCCAGAGCTTTTCGGGGACTCTGTCTGGGAGGTTCAGATCTGGTGGGCCACCAGGTAGGTTCGACCAGGTCGTGAGGAGAAGAGATCGTTGAAATGCTCCAACAGGTTCCTGGTTTGCCATTGCGTCCGTGGAGGTAGATTGTCAGCAATTGGTACATCCACTGGGCCCCGCTGGGGGTTGAACCTCGGGGCCTAAACCCTCTGATACTTCCTGGGGGCCTATGAACAGAGCCTCTTGTACTTTCCAGGGTTTTAGTAGATTAGCATGAAAAATTGGTTTCTCCTTTCTTATCAGAACAATGGATTTCATAGTCCACCTCCCCCACCTGCCGTATAACTTCGTAAGGGCCCTGCTATTTGGCCAAGAGTTTACTCTCCAAGCTGGGCAACAGCAGCAAGACTCGGTCTCCTGGTTGGTAGACCCTTTCCTGGGCTCCTTTGTTGTAGTAGCAGGCGTGGGTTTGTTGGGCTTTTTCTAGGTTTTCTCTGGCAAATCTGGCCACTTGGCTCAGCCACTCGGCTCAGCCACTTGTGCATCTGTACTACGCATTGGATCACATTTTGGGACTGGGAGGCTTGCTCTTCCCAGGTTTCTTTAAGTAGGTCCAATATCCCTCGAGGCCATCTGCCATGTAATAACTCAAAGGGCGAAACGCCTGTCGAGGCCTGGGGTACCTCCCGTACTGCAAACATCAAGTAAAGCAGCAACTTGTCTCTATTCCGAGGGTCGGTATTCACAAATTTTCTTAGCATACTCTTTAGCGTCCTATTAAACCTCTCTACCAGGCCATCCGTTTGGGGATGGTAAATGAAGGTTTGAAGAGGTTTTACTTTAAGGAGGGTCCGGACCGCTTTTAGGAGTCGCAACATAAAGTTCGTCCTTTGGCCTGTCAGGATTTCAGCTGGAAGGCCCACCTGCGAGAAAAGACTCACCAGCTCCGTGGCCACCACTCGTGCCCTTATCGAGCACAAAGGGATTGCCTTTGGATAATGCGTGGCATAGTCTACAATGACCAATACGTACTGGTGGCCCCGGGCACATTTCTCTAGGGGACCCACAACATCAACCCCTATTCTTTCAAAGGGGGTACCTAGCAGAGGCAAGGGTATCAGGGGAGCCCGCACTGAACCCTTCGGTGCGACCAACTGACAGTCTGGGCATGACGCGCAGAAATCAGCAGCCTCCTTATAGATTCCTGCCCCCCCCCCCCCAAAAAAAAATATCGAGCCAACAAGTTTTCTCCAGCCCCAGATGGCCAGAGGGAATTGAATGAGCCAAACGCAGAACCGTTCTTGGGCCTCCTGCGGCACCAAGAGCTGATACCGGACTTCTCCTGTGTTTGGGTCCTTGTCGGCTCAATAGAGCAGGTCTTTCCTGAGCTTGAAATGGGGAAATTGTGAGGCTGGAGCTTCCTAAGCAACTACCCTGTCAATGACCGAGATCCAGGAATATGCTTCCCTCAAGGTTTCATCTTCTTTTTGTCCTTTGGCAAAATCATACGAGCTGGTTAACTGTTCCAACCCTAGCTCGGGAAGAGGGTATCATCCCTTTGCTGAGACAACTCTTCCTCTGGCTCAGTTATACCACCAAATGCTTTTGGAGCCATGCTTTACCGTCTTTCCACTGCTGTCGGCAGGATTTCCCCACCTTCTCAGGAGAAGCAGGCCCCTCCCATAAGTCAGAGTTAACTATGGGGAATAGCTCCTCCACTGCCTGGGGTACTGGTTCCTCTGGCGGAGATGGCACAGCTGGTGGAAGGAGCAACAAAGAGAATCCCTACCAATTATTACCTTCCACGGAAGGCGTTTAGCTATGCCGACCCGTATCTTTGCCGTTTAGTCCTTCACTGTCAAGTGAACCCACTCTGTGGGGTAGGCGGGCACATCTCCATGTACACAGGTCACTTTCAGGGGGTGGTCATATTGAAGGGTGCTAGGGTCCAGCACAGATTTCCGAATCAGAGTTTGGGAGCATCCAGAGTCGATCAGCCCGGGCATCGTGCACCCTCCCACAGTGACTTACAGCACATAAGCCTTGTGCCTTCGATCCGGTTCTGCACCCAACCCACTACGTGTTTCAGCAAGTCCACAATCTAGAAAGTTGCACTCCATAATGGGGCAGGAGCAGCTGAAATGTCCAGGCTTCCCACACCGAAAGCATACCAAGGGTAATCCAGATGACCCAAAGGAACAATTCAGCAAGGGCCGGGGGGAAGAAGGTCACCATGGGGGCACGAGGATCGCGGGTAGCCTCTCAGGGAGCTTCATTTCTCAGCAGTTTGGGTCTCTTAGGCCCCTCTTTCCGGGCCCAGGCTGGGCCTTCAGCTGCGCGGTTGCACCCGCTCACAGGGCCAGGCTGGCTAGACTTACTACGCCCAGTCGCCAGAAGAAAGTCTTAGGTAGTCTGAACGTCAGCAGCCAGGGAGTCCGGGTTATGCCATCGCACCCAGGTCTAAACTGGCATAGGCAAGATCTCCAAGTATTGTTCTAAGACTAAGGAGTCCATAATCTCGTAAACAGTGCGGCCCTCAGGCCGTAGCCAATGGGAGGCCAAGTCCTTGAGGCATTGGGCCACCGCTCGGGGCCAGGCATCAGCAGGAAAAGGTTCGGTATGAAACCAGTGACGATATGTCTCAGGGCATACCCATAGGCGATCCAGTATGGCTGCTTTCATGGTCCCATAGTTGGCTGCGGCCCCGTCATCCAATGCTCGCTAAGCTGCCTGGGCTTCCCTTGAGAGGAACGGAGCCAGGCAAACGGCCCAAGTGGTTGGGTCCCAACCAGCGGTCGTGGCAACACGCTCTGGCTGTGTCTACATTGGCACCCTTTTCCAGAAAAGGGATGCTAATGAGACAAGTCGGAATTGCAAATGCCGCGGGGGATTTAAATATCCCCCGCGGCATTTGCATGAACATGGCTGCCGCTTTTTTCCGGCTCGGGGCTTTGCCGGAGAAAAGCGCCAGGCTAGACGGGATCTTTCGGAAAATAAAGCCTTTTCCGGAAGATCCCTTATTCCTCTTAAAATCAGGAATAAGGGATCTTCCGGAAGAGGCTTTATTTTCCGAAAGATCCCGTCTAGACTGGCGCTTTTCTCCGGCAAAGCCCCGAGCCGGAAAAAAGCGGTAGCCATGTTCATGCAAATGCCGCGGGGGATATTTAAATCCCCCACGGCATTTGCAATTCCGACTTGTCTCATTAGCATCCCTTTTCCGGAAAAGGGTGCCAATGTAGACACAGCCTCAAAGTATACTAGGTAGGCTTCGGGATCATCATGTGGCCCAAGCTTGGCTAATGGTATCCCAAGTCCCGAGTTTACCGGATTAGTCAGACCTGGGGTCACCAGTCGTTGGGGGTACTACCTCCTGAAAGTGGTGTTCTTGCTGTCGGATCTGGAGCACCTCCAGGAGTATGTTCTGTTGCTGTCGGGCTGCTTGCTGAGCCTCTTGCAGGGCCCTCTGTGGCGCTGTGCTGCTGCTGGGCCAGCAGCCTCACCAGCTCATCCATTACCCCTTGGATACAGGGGCAGCTCGAGACCCCACTCCTGGTACCACTGTAACGGGTCCACCCACTGGTGAGCGCCCTACTGTGGCCAAGTGGTGCTGTGCAGGGTCCTTGCCTGGTTGTTCTCAAAGTCCTGGAACCAGGGCCTGACTAGCCCTGTCTACAGTGCTAATGAGTCTCCGCTTGTGGCTGGTCTTTGGCCACTGGGTCTGGGTCTTACCCAGATCTAGGTTCAGCTCACACTGGGAGCTAGCCATAGTGCTGATCTCCCAGTCAGGGTATAGACCTGCCTGGGTCAAGCTCCTGAAGGGAACTGCCAGGCCCTAGCCCTGCAGCTTCTTTTGATACCCCTCTGATGGGTCCTGATTGGCTGCCAGAGAGACAGACACTATAGAGTGTCTGGAGGACCTCTTCTCCACTCCTCCTGCTGGGATGGGCTGCGGCAAGGCTGCTAGCCTCCTGTAGGGGGCACTGGGGCCTAGTCCAGCCCATCACAGTCCCATATGAAGAAAGATTAAAAAGACTTGGACTTTTCAGCTTAGAAAAGAGGAGACTAAGGGGGGGGGGGGGGGGGGGGGTATGATAGAGACCTATAAAATCATGACTGGGGTGGGAAAAGTGAACAAGGAAAAGTTATTTACTTATTCCCACAATCTAAGAACTAGGGTTCACCAAATGAAATTAATAGGCAGCATGTTTAAAAGAAACAGAAGGAAGTTTTTCTTCACTCAGTGCACAGTCGACCTGTGGAACTCCTTGCCAGAGGATGCGGTGAAGGCTAGAACTTTAACAGGGTTCAAAAAAGAGCTAGATAGATTCATGGAGATTAGGTCCATCAATGGCTGTTAGCCAGGATGAGTAGGAATGGTGTCCCTAGCCTCTGTTTTTCCCCGAGGTGGGTGACAGGGGAGGGATCACGTGAGGGTTACCTGTTGTGTCCCCTCCCTCTGGGGCACCTGGCATTGGCCACTGCCGGCAGACAGGATAGTGGGCTGGATGGACCATTGGTCTGACCCAGTATGGCTGTTCTTATGATCATATTTTTGAGAAGTGGACTTGTAAGGATTAAAACAATATTGACAAACCAAAACCCATTTCCATTAAATCACTAAGGCTACGTCTACACTGCAGGCTTCTTGCGGCGCGTCTACACTACACGCGTGTTCTTGCGCAAGTAAATTTACACTAAGGCGTCGGAGCAGAAGGCTTCTTGCGCACGAGCTCTGACTCTTTGTATGAGGAATAAGCGCTCTTCGGCAAGAAGGCAGTGTGGAAGGGCAGCAGGAAGTTTTTGCGCAAGAACACAGGTGGCCGCTTGGACGCACCGTACCCGCACTCACAGCTCGCTACTTCCTGCTTGCCGGACCCTCCCTTAAAGGGCCAGGCCCCCTGCAGATGCCATGCAGCAGCAGCAGCACAGCTGGCAGCTCCACCACACAGCTCTGCATTCCAGCTCTGCAGGCATGTCTGCCCCCCAGCCACTCCGTGAGCCTGCACCCCCATCCCAGGAGCCACCACAGGGCTCCCAGCAGCCACAGAGGGGGCACCAAGCGGCACACCCCATGCTGGTCCGGGGCTGAGGCCGAGGCCCTTCTGGACCTGTGGGCACAAGAGGAAGCCCTCCACGACCCCCGGTCCCGTCGCTGCAACGCGGACATCTTTGGCCGCATGGCCCAGGTGCTGGTCGAGCAGGGACACCCAGCCTGGACCCTGGAACAAGTCCAGGCCAAGGTAAAGGAGCTGCGCCTGGGCTACTTGAGGGCCACTGAGGGTGGCGGGGGGGGGGGGGGGGCAGGAGCTGACACCGGCCCCCACTACGACTGCTTGCACGCCATCCTGGGGGAGACGGCGGTCCAAGAGCCTTCTTCCATGATCAACACGGGACTGTGCACCCCGGTGGTCAGGCTGCTTGACCTGGAGGAGGAGGAGGGCGACCTGACCACCAGCTCAGAGGACGAGGGAGAGGACCGCCCCATCACCCTCCATCTCAAGCCAGTGCCCAGCAGCCGGGATGTCTCCCAGGCCTCATCCGAGGCTGGCGACGGATCCTCCGGTGAGCGTTGCGGTTCTCACTTGCAAGGGCAGGGGAGACTGGTGCCTGGGGGTGGGAAGTGTCACTCAGGCAGTTCGAGCTGCACCCTGCTGCTCACACATGTCCTGCCCGGGGGGGGGGAAGGGGGGATGCCGGCTGGAAGCAGCCAAGCCCCAAGGGCACAGGCCAGACCCCACACATCCCAAAGGGTGCCACACACAGACAGCACGCACCCATACCTGCCTGTGTGACACTGAAGCTGCTCCTGGGAAAAGCACAGCAAGCCAGCCCTGTGAGCGCAGCCCCCACGAAGCCCCTTGGCTGCTCCCGGCCCCTCTGCTGCCCCTAAGGGAATCCCCCCACTGTAGCCACAGACTTCCCTGGGCTACTTGTCCGAGGGCTGGGGGAGCAGGGAAGCGGGCAGCCCAAGCCTCTGGCCCAATGAGTCTTGCTGCAAGAACAGTACACTCCCGGTAGCCCTGGCTCCATCTCCAATGAAATGAATGGAGATTGCCTATCTCCTAGAACTGGAAGGGACCTTGAATGGTCATCAAGTCCAGTCCCCTGCCTTCACAGCAGGACCAAGTACCATCCCTGACAGATTTTTGCCCCAAATGGCTCCCTCAAAGATTGAGCTCACAACCCTGGGTTTAGCAGGCCAGTGCTCAAACCACTGAGCTATCCCTCCCCATCATTGAAGTGTTAATTATAATTTTCACTTTTTGTTAACTGTCTGCCTCTGACACAGCATCTGTTTACAGCAATACTATAGAAAATGGACAGTAGCCCGAGAACCCAGACCTCATCTGCCACACTTGCTCCCATGTAATGTAGGGATGTGTACTCAAACATGACTACAGCATCAATGGTGTATGCTCACAGACAGTGAGAAGAGTATATGCTCTACCTTTGGGAGGGAGTGTACATAGTGCTAGGCAGACAGACACAGTATGCCAAGTGGCTAGGACACAGACAAGGGGTCTTCATTCACAGTGATGTCTCCCAAGTGTTACAATCGATGGCGGATCACTTAACTCCCAGGATTTTGAGCTAGTCCTTCCGTGAACACACACCCAGGGGACCGATTGGGCTCAAGCCACAGTTGTGTGGTGTAACGTGAGGCTCAGGGAGGAGGGCACGGGGGTCAGGGACACTGGGTAGGGCTGACAGACCACCTCACCGTTATCTGTGTTCTCTGCAGCAGGACCAGCCGGGAGCGAGGGACCATCCAGCCCCGCGCCGGCGGCACCGACAACCCAGGCACCACGACCATCTCCTCTGGCAGCACGTCCAGGCCGTGAAGCAGATGGAGGAGGTGGTCAGCACCAAGCTTCAGGCCGACCTAGAGTGGCGGCAGCAGGCATGGGGTCAGTTCCTCCAGTGCTGCGACGGCATGTGTGACACCATCTCCCTACACCTAACTGGTTCCCAACGGATTGGTAGCTGTCTGGCCTGGTGAGCTTCCAGAGGGCGATGGCGACCCACTTCTGGAGGGGGATGGCAGGTCTCATGTGCGTGTCCCGTTGCCTGAGGGCAGGGGCGAGCCACTCACACAGCTCCAGAAATGTGTCCTTCCTTATCTGAAAATACTGGACCCACTGCTGGTGTCCAACCACAAGAAGCGGCGGTGCACGGTGTGCAGGGGAGGGCGGGCAGGATCCAGCTGCATGAGCTGCGCCCACAGAGATCCAAGGAGGGTCTCCCAGCAGAGCAGAGGGTTGGGTTCCTACAGGGCCTGGGCTACAGCCTGCAGAACCTGCTGCATGAAATGCAGCACAAGCTGTAATACCCATCGACTGCGCAGAGGCAGCTCTGGATCCATGGCTGGCAAGCTGAGGTGTCCACAAGGGTAACCGCAGCAGGCAGAGAAAACGCTTTGCTGTCCCTCGAGGAGGTAAGCAAAGGAAAAAAGCCTGAGACACAGCTATACACCATACACCGGGGGGGGGGAAGAGGCAGAGGTGTGTGTGTGTGTCCCTTTAAGCACAAGCCTCAGGGTATGTCTACACTACCCCACTAGTTTGAACTAGGAGGGTAATGTAGGCATACCGCACTTGCAAATGAAGCCCGGGATTTGAATTTCCTGGGCTTCATTTGCATAAGCGGGGAGCCGCCATTTTTAAAACCCCGCTGGTTCGAACTCCGTGCAGCACGGCTACACGAGGCTCGAACAAGGTAGTTCGGACTAGGATTCCTATTCCGAACTACCGGTACACCTCGTACACCTCCCCGCTTATGCAAATGAAGCCCGGGAAATTCAAATTTGCAAGTGCGGTATGCCTACATTACCCCGCTAGTTCGAACTAGCGGGGTAGTGTAGACATAGCCTCAGGCAGCAGCCAAGGGAAGTATCTGAGGGTAACTGCTGACCTGATGCCCTGCAGGACCAAATACTGTCTAGACCATCCCTGATAGATGTTTATCTAACCTACTCTTAAATATCTCCAGAGATGGGGATTCCACAACCTCCCTGGGCAATTTATTCCAGTGTTTCACCACCCTGACAATTAGGAACTTTTTCCTAATGTTCAACCTAAACCTCCCTTGCTGCAGTTTAAGCCCATTGCTTCTTGTTCTAGCCTCAGAGGCCAGGAAGAACAATTTTTCTCCCTCCTCCTTGTGACACCCTTTTAGATACCTGAAAACCGCTATCATGTCCCCCCTCAATCTTCTCTTTTCTAAACTAAACAAACGCAATTCCTTCAGTCTTCTTTCATAGGTCATGTTCTCTAGACCTTTCATCATTCATGTTGCTCTTCTCTGGACCTTTTCCAATTTCTCCACATCTTTCTTGAAATGTGGTGCCCAGAACTGGACACGATACTCCAACTGAGGCCTAATCAGCGCAGAGTAGAGCGGAAGAATGACTTTTTGTGTCTTGCTCACAACACACCTGTTAATGCATCCCAGAATCATCTTTGCTTTCTTTGCAACAGCATCACACTGTTGACTCATATTCAGCTTGTGGTCCACTATAACCCCTAGATCCCTTTCTGCCATACTCCTTCCCAGACCGTCGCTTCCCAGTCTGTATGTATGAAACTGATTGTTCCTTCCTCAGTGGAGCACTTTGCATTTGTCCTTATTAAACTTCATCCTCTTTACCTCAGACCATTTCTCCAATTTGTCCAGATCATTTTGAATTACAACCCTGTCCTCCAAAGCAGTTGCAACCCCTCCCAGCTTTGTATCATCTGCAAACTTAGTAAATGTACTCTCTATGCCGATATCTAAATTGTTGATGAAGATATTTAACAGAACCGGTCCCAAAACAGACCCCTGCAGAACCCCACTTGTTATACCTTTCCAGCAGGATTGTGAACCGTTAATAACTACTTTCTGAGAACGGTTATCCAGCCAGTTATGCACCCACCTTATAGTAGCCCCCTCTAAGTTGTATTTCCCTAGTTTATTGATAAGAATATCATGCGAGACTGTATCAAATGCCTTACTAAAGTCTAGGTATACCACATCCACCGCTTCTCCCTTGTCCACAAGACTCGTTATCCTATTAAAGAAAGCTATCAGATTGATTTGACATGATTTGTTCTTTACAAATCCATGCTGGCTGTTCCTGATCATCTTATTATGTTCCAAGTGTTTACAGATGATTTCCTTAATTACTTGCTCCATTATCTTTCCTGGCACAGAAGTTAAACTGGGTTGTTCTTATGGCCTTTTATATAGACGGGCACTATATTTGCCCCTTTTCCAGTCTTCTGGAATCTCCCCTGTCTCCCATGATTTTCCAAAGATGATAGCTAGAGGTTCAGATACCTCCTCTATCAGCTCCTTGAGTATTCTAGGATGCATTTCATCAGGTCCTGGTGACTTGCAGGCATCTAACTTTTCTAGGTGATTTTTAACTTGTTCTTTTTTTATTTATCTTCTAAACCTCCCCCCTTCCCACTAGCATTCACTGTGTTAGGCATTCCTTCAGACTTCTCGGTGAAGACCGAAACAAAGAAGTCATTGAGCATCTCTGCCATTTCCAAGTTTCCTGTTACTGTTTCAGCCTCCAATCAGTGTAGATGCACTATTTCGAAATAAGCTATTTCTGAAGGTATCTTCTGAAATTGCTTATATCAAAAGAAATGTGCAGTGTAGATGTAGCCAACAAGATCTGTATCTGTGACCTAGAAGTTAAAGCCATGCCCAATTCCAGGTTTCTGGTAAATACCGCGGCCGGAGAAAGTGTTTAAAATTAACAAGTTTTACAGATTGAACCTCTCTAGGCTGGCACCCTTGGGACCAGAAAATTTGTTGAACCACAGGTGGTCAGTACTGTCCAGCAGCATTACAAACACTTCTCAAGTGTGCTAGAGTGTCTTAACTCAATTTTTCTAAAGCAAGTTCCCTTCTGAGCTAAAGTCAAAGATGCCATTACTGAACCCAAGGGCGGGGCGGGGCGGGGAAGAGAGAGCAAAGTTACAAAAAATCGGCTAACAATCCTCTAGAATGAAAGGCTATGTCTACACTGCCCAGTCTTGTGCAAGAACATATGCAAATGAGGTGCAGCGATAAATACCACTGCGCCTCATTTGCATACTTGAGCCGACATTTTTGCGCAAAAAAACCCTCTTGCGCAAGAGCCCTTCTGCCACGCCTCATTTGCATATGTTCTTGCAGAAGAAATTTTTGGACAATCTTCACTACAGGTATCAATATGCACTCTTTCTATAGTATTTTACACAGCTCTTCCAATTACACAACTTACTAATAAAATGTTTTATTGAATTGAAGATATGCCAAAATTACAAGAGCATATGTTAGCATTGCCACTTAAGTTTCTGCACTTGGATTGACAGACTTCAAACAGCTCCATTACACACACACACACACACACACACACACACGTGCGCGCGCACACACACACACACACACACACTTCCAAATTTGCAGTGCTATATACTATGTTCAAGAATATCAAACAGAATGAATTGGTTGCACACACTGAATTTTTTTTTAAAAGACGATCCTGAACCAATGGAAAACAGAACACTCGCTCAAAGATTAGAATTTAAAAGTAAGGTACAAGTGCAAAGTTTAAGTAATAATTACTAGATTCAAATCAAGAGTCCCATCTGAATGACAGCCTATTTCTAGGTCATAACAGCACAAAACTAGATATTGCTTCAGGGAATCCTAGTCCCCTGTTGCAAAGGCAGTAATTTAGCAGAAATGTAATACAATAAAACTCCCTTGCACCTTGGAAAAATATTAGCAAAGAAGTAAATGATCTTTTGACCACCCAGAGCTTTTGGAAAAGGTTATCATGCACAGCACACATGGAACACATCGATCCCACTTCATTAGGTCATAGTGGGAGACAATGCATACTAGCGACGAGGAGTCCTGTGGCACCTTATAGACTAACTGAAGTGTAGGAGCATAAGCTTTCGTGGGCAAAGACCCACTTCGTCAGATGCAGGTAGTGGAAATTTCCAGAGGCAGGAAATTTCCAGAGGCAGGCAGGAAATTTCCACTACCTGCATCTGACGAAGTGGGTCTTTGCCCACGAAAGCTTATGCTCCAACACTTCAGTTAGTCTATAAGGTGCCACAGGACTCCTCGTCGCTTTTGCAGATTCAGACTAACACGGCTACCCCTCTGATACTTGAATGCATACTAGGGATGTTTTCAGGTAATTGACTACACTTCTGCTATCTACACTTTAAAGGCGAAAGTGCCACATGGAGCCTAGGGTCAGTTGGGGACTATCTGCTTATCCCGGGCTCCTTGCAGCGCTGCTGCTTTGAAAGGCCAGGAGGAGCCTGACGCCCGGCTCCCGCAGCAGCGTTTCAAAGCAGCAGCGGCACGTGGAGCCCGGGGTCTGGCCCCAGGCTCCATGTGGTGCTGCTCCTTTCAAGTACCCCCTTCTTCCCCCCCCCCCCCCCCCGCTGCCTCTTTTCTGACAGAGGCAGCAAAGGGGGGGCGGAGCGACTAGTCGACAAGCTTGTCAACTATCCGATAAGCATTTGCCCCCAGCTTGCCTGGATCTGGCCAGCCTGCACTGGCACTCCAGGCCCCTGCCACCCGCCCACAGGGCTGGAGCATACAAAAAAAAAATCTAGCCTGGGCCCCCCCCAGGCTCTGGTGTGGGAGGAGTGTCTCACTTTGCTTCTCACTGGTGTACAGCCCCCAACTGATTTTTCTGTGGGTCAGCAGCCCCCAGCCCAAAAAAGGTTTCCCAGCCCATGCCGCTCCCTGTGGCTGCCAACAGCGAAACAGAGCCAATAGGAGCCGCGAGGCTCTGTGGCCGTGGTGCCGGCAAATAAACAAACCAGCACAGCCAGTTAACAGGTTTCTCAAAGTGGTTTCACAGACCACTGAGGAACACTGGACTAAATTAACAACATGAAATATGGCAGAATGCAAGTAAAACAAAGCCAGAGACACAACTCTCCAAGGTTCCCCCTCAAATTTAATTTACACTTAAAAAAAAAAAATGAGCTTCAGCAGCATGGAAGCATGTCCTCTGCAATAGTGGCTGAAGCACGAAGGGGCATACGAATGTTTAGCATATCTGGCACAAATTCCTTGCAATGCTGGCTACAGATTCTTGCTTTCTGGTGACACTGTAAATAAAGTGGGCAGCATTATTTCCTGTAAATGTAAAACTTGTTTCAGCAATTGGCTGAACAGAAGTAGGACTGAGTGGATTTGTAGGCTCTAAGTTTTTGCATTGTTTTGTTTGAGTGCAGTTATGTAACAAATTTCTAAATTGCACTTTTCACAATTAAGAAATTGCACTACAGTACTTGTACGAGTTGCTGACTAAATAGCAACTCAGAGTGATCATAGAACAGTCACTTGAGTAGAACTCCCCCCTGTACATAACCTTCATAGACTTTGAAAAAGCCTTTGACAGCATTGATAGAGACACTTTGTGGAAACTGCTGCAACACTGTGGCATCCCATCCAAAATTATTAACCTGATCCGTTCAACATACAAACCCTCGACATGCCAAGTTGTTCACAATGGTGTCTTGACAGAATCCTTCAGCATACTCTCAGGAGTGCGACAAGGGTGCCTATTGTCACCTTTCCTGTTCTTGGTCACAATGGACTGGATTATGAGCAGGACAACAGATGGCCATCAACGGGGCATTCAGTGGACACTTTTCAAACAGCTAGAGAACATTGATTTTGCTGACTATCGCCCTCCTTTCACACCAACATAAAAGCATGGAAGAAAAGGTCGCAACACTAGACAAAACTGCTTCAATGATTGGACTGAGCATTAACAAGGGAAACACCAAGAAAACGAGGATCAACCAGTCCAACACCACCACAGTGGGAGGGGATGACCTAGAAGATGTGGAGCAGTTCATCTACTTAGAGTATTATGGGCAGAGATGGAGGAACAGACAAGGATGTCAATGCTAGGATAGGGGAAGCAACAGCTGCATTCTTCATCCCATATGGAGTTCACAAATAATATTGCAAAGATGAAACTGAATCTTCAAACACAAATATGAAGAGTGTGCTCTTGGATGGATGCGAGACCTGGCATACTAAGAATTCTTCAAATCACAAGCTACAGACATTCATAAACAGATGCCTGAGGTACATCCTTCACATCAAATGGCAAAACTTTGTCACAAATGAGGAGCTTTGGAACAGAGCAGGACAAGAACCACTTGACGTTCAAATCAAATCAAGAGAAGAAAGTGGGGATGGCTAAGCCACACTCTCAGAAAACCATCATCCAGCATAGTCCGTCAAGCTCTCACATGGAACCCGCAAGGAAAACGCAAAAGAGGACAGACATCGAACAACGTGGAGAAGATCTACTGAGACTGAAGGACGGAAGTTTTGTCTCAAGGAAGTTTTGTCTCAAGACAGAGTGATGTGGAGGAGACTTGTAGAGGACCTATGCACCACTTGGAGTACAAGGGTTTAAGATGATGACGACTTGTACAAGAAAAATATTATTACAGTGAAAATAGTTTCAATCAAAAATATAAAGTGAGCACTGTACGGTTTGTATTCTGTGATGTAAGCTGAAATCAATATATTTGAAAATGTACAAAAGCATCCACAAATATTTAATAAAATTCAACTGGTATTCTACTGCTTAACAGTGCAATTAAATCTGCAGTTCATTGCAATGGAAAAAATTAATTCCAATTAACCGTGCACATTTGTTGCAATTAATTGCTAGCCCTACTTTTCACACAGAATTTGGCATGTGCCAATTGTGTGACCTCAAAAGCATGCTACTGTTCTTGTGGGATCCTTTTTCTTATAAAAGTCAAGCACAAAATCACTGTGCTATAACGTGAAATTTCATAGGTATCTTAAATTGTTGTGTTTTGGATAAATGTCGATGGCCTTTGTCCTCAAAGACAAAGAAGGGATAAAATAGCTCATGAAAACAGTTTCAGATACCTTTACATTGACTTTACTAGTAGGACAAACTTCAGGAGTGTTTGGTTTTCCCTTAATTATGACAATGTGGAAATTGTGCTTCATATATTTTCAAGTCTAAGTCACACATACAAAAGATAAGGGACTTGTAGTGGGTTCCTATTTGAACACTAGGAGTGGGCGAGCATTAGCCTGCCCACTTGTAAAACCCCTCCCCCAGCCTTGTGGGAGGGACAACTAGACCCAGGCCCAACTGATTCCAGGAGACAAATGTTGACAAAAGGTCAGGGTGTGTGGGTCAAAGGTTCAAAATAAGGGAGCCGGATGGGGACACTGAGCAAAGAACCCCGGACAGCGCCCACTGCTCCTCAAAGCTGTCCAGGCAGCCAGTGGACGCCGCCCAGAGGAACTCTGCCCGGATGCATGAGACCAGGGAGGAACGGAAGTAGGCCCCAGTGTCACAGAGCACCCCCTCGTCCAACATCCTCCTCCTGGGGCTATATATGTCGGCTTTCACCAGGGCCAGGAATAGGTTGACGAGGAGGTCTCGCGACTTCATGGGGCCACAGATGGGGTGTGCATAAATAAAGAGGTGTGGGGAAAAGTACAGCCAGAACCTCAATAAGAGGTTCTACAGAAGCTGGAACAAGGACTGCAACCTGGCGCATTCTAAGTAGGCATGCGCCAGGTTTTCCCTCACGCCACAGAAAGGACAGGTGTCTGGGATGGGGTGAACCGCGCCAGGTACATGCCCGTGCTCACGGCTCCATGAAGGAGCCACCGATTCATGTCCCCGATGGTTCACGAGATTAGGGTGCACTACATGCTGGCCCATCAGGGTTCCCCACCCTCAACTGGTCTGAGATAGTCCCACCACTTGGTGTCTGGGCGGGACACGAGGGTGAGGAAAAGTATCGTATGGAGCACAAGCGTGTACAGGTGTTCTCTTGGCGCGGTTCAGAAACAGACCAGCTTCAAATCTGGCAGTCGGCTGGGGCCCAGGGATGGGGTAGCTGGTGGGGAGGGGCCCAAGAAAAATTGATGGAAGGTTTGCAGGAAGGGAGGGGCGGGGCATACCCTCTCGCAGGGCTCACTGCAGGAAATCGAGAGCAGGCTGCAGCAAAAGCAGCCTTCACCTCTTGGAGTAGGCGCAGGGGGGTTCGAGGGGTGGAGAGCGCTCGGGGATCCACCCAGTCCCCTGTCGTAGTTCAGGAGCTTAGTGGTTTCTGCCAGGATCAGCCTCCGATGCACCGAAGGAGACTCCACCGCGCGTGCACGCGCGCACACACACACACACACACACGGCTGGATTGTGGAGCAGGGGCTCCGCGAGGAGGTCTGCTCCCTCGGAGGCCACAACGGACCTGGTCGCTGAAAACAGCTTCCAAGTCTGGAGAAGTTCCTCATAGAATTCCGGCAGCTCTAAGAGGTCTCGCAGAAGACCTCTTCGGTGGATAAAAATGAGCTGCTGGTTGTATCAGAGCCCGGGGAGGTGGCGGAGGAAGGTGTGCGCCAAAGTCCTCCATGCCGGACTACCTGCACTATACAGTAGTCTCTGCAGGGCCTGGAATCAAAAGGTGTGGACCTGGCTGTGCATTCAAACCAGGCCCTGGGCCCCCTCCTCCAGGGGAAGACACAAGACACCTGCAGAGACCCAGTGCAGTCCTGGGCAGTTCAGGGCTATCCTCTGGAGTCTGGCCAGGACCTCCAGGATTGGACTCAGGGTGTTGAGCTGGTACCAGCGCATGGACAAGACTAGTTGGTTCAGCACCAGTGCCCTCCCACACAAAAAGAGACACTGGAGCAGTCCCGTCCATCTCCACAGCCGCTCACCCACCCTGGCCTCCAAACCATGCCAGTTCTCCAGCGGACAGTGATGTGTGGCAGATAGAAAGGCGCCAGGATAGAGCAGTGGACCTGCGCTCCACCTGATGGCCTGAAGCGCGGGTGGGAGGGAGCCTACCTGCCACCCGTCCCTAACCACGAGGCCAGAGCGCTCGACCCAGTTGACCCGGGTGGAGGAGGCCACCAAATAGACCGCTTGGCAGGCCTCCACCCACGCCAGGTTGCCTGGGTCCTGGACCACAAGGAGCACATCATCGGCATACACCGACAGGACCAGCCGCAGCTCCAGCTCTCGGAGCACCAACCCCGTCATCCTCCAACGGAGGAGGCAGACGAAGGGCTCGATTGCCAGAGCGTACAGCTGGCCCGAAAGTGGACACCCCTGACGTACTCCCCACCCGAAGCTGACCGGCTCGGTCAGGGTCCAGTTGAGCCTGACCAAACACTCCGCGAGGGCGTACATCACCCAGAGAAATCCCACAAAATGGGGCCCGAAACCGAAGGCCTGCAGAGTGCCCATGAGATACCCGTGGTCCACCCTGTCCAACACCTTCTTCTGGTCCAGGGACAGGAGGGCGAACGACAGACCATCCCTACAGCTAAGCTCCAGGAGATCCCAAACCAAATACAAGTTATCAAAGATGCTACGGCCCAGGACGGCGTAAGTCTGGTAGGGGTAGATCACGTCCGCCAGCACGGACCACAGTCGCAGTGAGATGGCTAATGATACGACTTGACAGTCCATGCTGAGGAGCAAGACGGGACGCCAATTCCGAAGGTCGCGGAGGTCCCCCTGCTTCGGCAATAAGGTGAGCACGGCTCGCCTGCACGACAGAGGGAGGACCCCGCTCTCCAAGGACTGGGCCCAGACGGTAATGAGGTCTGGGCCGAGGACAGCCCAGAACACGCGGTAGAACTCCACGGTCAGCCCATCCATGCCCGGGGTTTTATTGGTGAGCATTAATCAGAGGGCTTCCAGGAATTCGGCCAGAGTGAAAAGCATCTCTAGACAGTTTCGGGCGCCAGCGCGGACCATCAGGAGCTCAGTCTAGAGCACCGTGCAGGCATCAGCTTCGGTCAGATCTGGGGAGAACAATCTGGCATAAAAGGCCCTGGCCCTTCGACGCGTGTCCTCCGGATCCGTGAGGGGGGTGCCGTCCTCTGCCGAAAGGCAGCTGACGTGCCTTTTAGCCCCCCTCTTTTTCTCCAGGGCGTAGAAGCTGGAGCCGTGATCCATCTCCCAAAGGAGACGGATGCGGGATTGAACGAAGGCACCCTGGGGCCCGGTGGTCCTCGAGGGCCCGGAGTTCCTCCCGCTTCTCCCGGTACACCTCGCGGAGGGGGCCGATCCTCAGAGGCGGATGCTAGGCGCCCCACAAGCTTCAAAGCCTCCTGTTCCAACTGCTCTATTGCCACATCCCTCCATCGGCTGGCACCCTAGGAGTAGTTGCGGCAGAAGAGCCGGGCACACACAACTTCCCCAAGTCCCACTCTCACCGCGGGAAAGGCGGACCACTGCCCCCGCCAGGCCAGCCAGAACTCCCGGAAGGACACTATGAAGCCCACGTCCTCCAGCAGACTATTATTTAAGTGCCAATAGGCTGGCCCCAGCCTCTCCTGAATAAGAGAGGCTCTCACGGCCACCAAATGGCGGTCCGTGAATGGGGCCGGCTGGATGCTGGAGGAGTGGGCCCATGCCAGATAGAATCAGGAAAGGTAGATGCGATCCAACCGCGAGTGGCGCGACCGATCGTCCCCTACCCGGACAAACGTGAAAGCAGTGGTGTCATCCGGGTGGTGGTCATGCCAGACGTCCACCAGGGAGTGGTGATCTATGATCTCCCTGAGGATGCCTGCTGCGGCCTGGCAGTTCTCGACTCCTGAGCCATCCCGGTCCTCGAGGGTAGTGTTAAAGTCCCCACCCAGGACCAAACACTCACGCGGATCCAGGGTGCCGAGGAAGCTGGCCGCCCGCCTAGAAAAGGTGACCAGGCCCGGGCCCACATTCGGGGTGTAGACGTCGACTAAGTTCACAGTCAGCCCCTCCACGCAGGCCCGGACATGCAGCAGGCAGCCTGGGACAACCTCGGCAATCCCCAACACGTCGGGTCATAGGGCAGGGTGACCACCCCAGCGGCACAAGCGCTGCGGTGCCTAACATGCACCCCGTCCCCCCACTCCAGCCAGCCTCAATGGCTGGAGTCGTGCGTGTGTCCTGCAGGAAAACCACCGAGTACCCGCCCCCCCCCCCCCCCCCCCCCGAAGGAAGGGCAGCACCTGGCTCCGGCAGAAACCCGCCCTACAGCCCTGGGCATTTAATGGTGCGATGGGAGTGTTGAGGCAAGGGGGGGGGGGAGGGAAACCTTTCCCTGGGGGGAGCCCTCTCCCTCACCCATCAGCGACCACGCCACCCTCTCCTCCTCGGGCTCTGCGGAGACAGCTGGAATGGAGGCAGGGCCCACCTGCCCACCTGGGCACGCCAGAGGGAGCCCCTCTGGTTGCCAAGCAGAGCCATTGGTCGGAGAAGGGCAGTCGTGGAGGCCGGAGGCACTAGGGCCGGCACCCTCCTGGGCCCCAGGGGGCCCGGACCCCTCCTCCGACCGCGCCAAAGGGCGGTCCTTGCGGACATGCCCCATCGCCCAGCAGAGGAGTCACCAGGTCTCCCCTGTTGAATAATGGACCTGGTAGAGGGCCCCCTGGTAGGGCACCATGAAGGACTCCTCTAGTGCCACCCTGCTAGCAACATCTGGAGCTGCACCTGCTGGCGGAAGGACAGCATGTGGCTGAGGGCGGGGTCCCTACAGCCCAGCGGGAGAAGGCTGATGGTCGAAATAGGCCTCCCCCCAGGGTGGAGAGGGAAGGCAGCAGAGCCGCATTGGGGAGGAAAGGCGGGACGGAGGTTAAGACCGCCCCTACGCCCAGATCCTCCAGAGGTTCGAGGGGCACATGCACACCCCCCCCCCCCCCCCCCACCGCCAGGCCCCTCTCCACCGCCTTCTGGGCGGCAACCTCTGAGGCAAGAAGAACACCACCTTGCCGTACATTTTGCAGGCCACCACCACGTCTGAGGCCCCCACCACCCTTGCCGCTGCCCGCACATAAGTTTCAACGTGGGGTGAGGCGGCGACCAGGAAGCAATGGACGCCATGCCTCCTGGTCAGGGTGGGGCAGGGGCCCTGGCCACCAGGGATGGAGCTGGAGGCGGCATTCGGGGCAGATGATGCAGCGGCACATGGTGGGGCGGCAGCGGCCACCTGGGAGTATGCTCTGGGGACTGCAGAAGAATTGTCCCCAGAGTCAGTGGGGGGGAACGGCAGGTGAAGGAGGGGGTGAGGCAGATGGAAGGGCCACAACGGAAGGGCGGCCTCGGCCACGGGAGGTTTAGCTTTTTTGGCTGAGCCCTTGCCCTTCTTCCTCCCCTGGTCCTTTTTGCTGGCCGAGGCGGAGGACTCACCCACAATGGGGGCAGCATTGGCCATGGCAGATGCGGAACCCGAGTCAGGGGCAGGGAGGTCAGCCACAGCAGTCTGCGGGGTCAGCGGCAATGGGGGACCTTTGGGATCTACAGGGATAGGGGAGGGGGTGAGGACCTCCTCCATCATGGGGGGGGGGGGAGAGTTGGAGGAAGTGAGGATTTTGGGGAAGGGTTAGGGAATCCACTTTTCCTCCCCGCCAATCAGCCAGCAGGGGAGGTGTGGGGACCAGTGGGGGAGGAGGGACTGGGGAGGGTGAAACAGCCACTCCTCCCCGTTAGGACCAAGACAGGGAAGGAGGGCGCTCAACTGGATGGGGGGGGGGGGAGAACAGGTCAGAGGAGGGTGGTAGCCACTCCTCCCCACTAGATGGAAGGCTGGGGACAAGGGCACTGAACTTTTGAGGAGCGGGGACTGAGGGAAGGGAGTAGCAGCCTCTCCTCCCTGCCAGCTAAAGAGGGCTTTTGTGGCCCAAGGACAGAGGCAAAGTCCCCCCCCCAGCGGTGAAGGGCGAGCTGCACCTTACCCTTTGCCCCTCGGGTGTCTGCGAGGAACTGGTGCAGCCCAGCTCTCAGTGCCAAGGCAATCAAGGTAGAGGGGTTTTCCTCTGGCTGTGGCCCCAGATGGACTTCGTGGGCCATGGAGACGGGCAAGCAGGGCTCTGATGTCCAGCACAGTGTCAAGAGTCATGGCGCGGTGCTGCCCATCCCTGTCCCCAGCGAGGGAGGGGGCAGCGGAGGGAACAAGGCAGCCCCTATTGCACTTGGAATAGGGGACACAAAAACCACCTCAAGGGCTGCTCGTTATTGGAAAAGAGATGGCCCCCGTGGGGGTGGCAATAACAGTGGGATGGGGAGAGGTGGGAACAGAGGGCAGGGGGGAGTCGAGTCAGGGTCAGATACCAATCGGGAACAGAAGTGGGGGTAGGGGTAATAGTGGGAGCAGGACCAGGAATGGGAATAGGGGCAGGGCTGGGGCCAGGATCATAGCTAGGGGTGGGATCAGAGGCGGGGGCATGAGCGGGAATGGGGGAAAGGGAAGGGTCAGGACAGGGAGGGGAGCATCAAGACTTGCTATGGCCCCAGAGTCCTTCCCCCTGAGGCAACAATTGCCTGGGCAGCGGCAGGCACAGGTAGTAAAGGGGCCAGGGGAGCTCCACCTGAGGCCTCCTCAGGATAGGCTCCCCAGTGAGGATTGCACCATCCCCCCCTCGGTGCCACGGCTTCCTCAGCCAACAACTCCTGATGGAACTTATCGGGGGGCGTTATCAGCAGCAGTGGCCCCCCTTGGTATTTTTCTGAAGGGACTTCCCACCCTCCTCGGTGGAAGGGGGAGATCGAGCCTGCAAGGCCCAGGCTTTGTACTTCCCCTGAACGAGCGTCCATGCCGCCGAGATGGAGGGCTAGTCAGCAGGGGCAAGGCCAGGGGGTGCAGATACTTTTCGGGGGGGGTGTGTCAGGGAGGCAAAGGAGAGAGGGGGATAGGGAAACCTCTCTCTGAGGGGAGCCCTCGCCCTTGCACAGCAGCAACCACACCACCCTTTCCTCCTTGGGCCCCGCCGAGTTGGCATTTACAGGGGCAGGGGGTCTGCTCACTCTGGTGTACCTCTGGCGCCCAAGGAGGGCTATAGGTTGGAGGAGGGGTAGCCATGGCTGCCGTACTACCACGGGGGCCAGCAGTGTTGGGGCCAGGGGGTCCGGATGCCTCCTCCAACTGGGCCAGAGTGCAGTTCTTCCGGTTGGGCCCCATCACCCAGCAGAGGAAGCACCGGGTCTCCCCCGAGGAGCAGACGACCTGGTAAAGGGCTGCCTGGTAGGACACCAGGAAGGACCCCTCCAGTGCCACCCTGTCACGTGCCATCGGCGGCATCTGCAGTTGTATCTGTCAGCGGAAGGATAAAATGTGACAGAGGGCGGGGTCCTTGCAGCCCAGCTGGAGAGGGCTGATGGTGGAAATTGGCCTCCCATACTCCCAGGTCCTCCAGTGGCTCGAGGGGCACATGCACACTCCCCCCCCCCCCGGCTGACACCTTCTGAGAAAAGGAAGAATACCACCTTCCCATACGTTTCGGAAGCCACCACCATGGCTGAGGACCCCACCACCCTCACGTATGTTTTGATGTGGGGCGGGGGGGGGGGGAAGAGAACCAGGAGGCAGCAGACACTGTGCCTCCTGGTCAGGGTGGGGAAGGGGCCCCGGCCACCAGGGATGGAACTGAAGACAGCCATCAGGACAGATGATGTGGCAGCACACAGGGGAGCAGCAGTGGCCACCTGGGCATACGCTCTGGGGCCTATAGGCAGAACACCCCCCCGAGCCGGTGGGGGGGGGGTAGGAACAGAAGAGGAAGGAGGGGTTGCTGCGGATGACGGGGCAGCAGTAGGCAAGGCGGCCTAAGCCACAGGAGATTTGGCCTTCCGGGCCGGGCCTCTGCCCTTTTTCTTCCCCTGGCCCTTCTTGGGCGCCAACGTGGAAGGCCCTCCCATGTCAGCCATGGCAGTGGCGGAGCCCGGACCAGGGATTGGAAGATTGGCCACAGGGGTCTGCGGGGTCGGTGGCACCAGGGGAACCTTGGGGTCTACAGGAACAGGAAAGGGGGCGGCTATGTCCTCCATCATGGACAGAGAAGGTACAAATTGTAAGGAAGGGGCTGGGGCTCAACTTCTCCCCGCTAATCAGTAGGCAGGGGAGAGGTAGGGACCAGTGGAAGGGGGGTTGGGAGCAAGCCAACTGCTCCTCCCAGCTAAGGCAGAGGTGGGGGAGGAGGGTGCTCAACTGGGGGAGGGGGTATCAACCACTCCTCCCTGCTAGATTGGAAGCTGGGGGAGGAGGGCACTGAAGTTGGGGGAAAGGGGAACCGAGGGAAGGGAGCAGCAGCCACCAGCTGAAGGTGGAGAAGGGTGTGCAAGAGAGGGGCGGGGGCACGAGGGGAGGAGGAGGGAGACAGGGTTTGCAATTGGAGGGGAGGAAGTGGAAGCAACCACTCCCGCCCACTAAGTTGTTCGTAAGGAGGGAGGGTGCTAACGGAGGAAGGGCACAGATGGGGAAACTAGCTACCACTCCTCCCTGCAAGGCTGGAGCAGAGAAGGGTGCCAGAGGGTGGGGCAGGGACATGGGGGGGGGGGGGGAGAAGAGAGAGAAGAGAACAGTTGGGCTCGAGGGAGGGCTCCGCGCTTCTCCCCCAGCCCCCCCTCTCAGTAACAACTCACCACCACCCCAGGAGCACAGGTTTAAAAAAAAAAAAAAAAAAAAAAGCTGTCTTTGGAAGCCCCCTCCACAAGTCCAGGTGGTGCGGTTGTCTTCTGCTCTTTGCCCCCTCAATGGGGTGCAGGTAGTGGTGTTGTTGCAGCAGCAGGAAGGTGGCGGCCAACAGAGGCGGGGGACCCCAAATAGTGAGTGCTGGTGGGGCGGTCCTCCTCTGTCTGGAGGAGGGGGGGGCAGACCCCTCCCCTTAGGTGGCAGCAGTGGTGGTGTCTAGGGGGAGAAGGTCTAGCAGGAGCTTCAGCAGGCAGGTGGTTGCTGAGCAGGGCAGGGAGAGCTCCAGCCAGTGCAGGAGCAGGGGGAAGAGGACGAGGACGAGGAGCAGGAGCAGGAGCCACCGCCGCCACACCTTCCTTCCTTTTTCTCTGGAGTGGTTCTATTTGAAACCCAGGAAGTGGGCGGGCAAAGCCTCTGGAGTGGTTCTGAGTGACCACCCACTGAGCCCGAAGTAGAGGTGATCCTCCCAGAGCCTTGGTGGGCTGCACTTGGCCCAAATGAGCCACCTGGCTGGAGGCAAGGGGGCAGAGTCAGGGCAATAAAAGGCCTGCCAGCAAGGCCAGTGAAGCCCTGGCTATTGAAGGGAGTTAGAAGCCTCCCCTGTGCACCCAGGAGAAGAGCTAGGCCCAGAGAAAACGGAAGACTGGCTTGGGCTGCTGGGGCCCCTACTTCACAGGGGCCAGAAGGGACTGCTGACCACACCAGGCTTCCTGGAAACCCTGCAAGCTGCTGAGGACTGGTAGCTGGATCGGGACCCCTTTGATTCCTTGAGCGACCTCCCCGACATCCTGGTATGCACTGACGGGGAGAAGGGAAGTGGCCCAGGGAACAGCACAGCCACTTAAATGCCTGGGCCAGCATGTCTCGGGCTGGGCCAGGGCGCAGTGGAGTGGGAGGGCTTGCACCCCCCTCGGCCACCCACCACTCAGGTAGCAGTCTCCCCCATCTGTCATTGCGGCTGAGCTGCCTGCACCCATCCTGAGTAAGGAGACCTCAATTATGTAATTACTCAAACTGTTTGCCTACCCCCCCCACCCTGAACTGAGGCTGGGCTTACAAACCATTGCCTGCTGTGCCACCCCACTCTGCATTAGGGTGTGATGAAGCTAGTTTATGTTTAGCTAGAAGCCATCTTGTATAACAGAAACCATTTCAGCTTTTTGTCTTTGCACGTAGGCCAGAGTGAACTTTCTATCACCCCATGCACCAGGCCAAGACAGATGTGCTATTGGAATGTGTTAATTGGGCTGGTTGGGACAGGAGATGTACTCCCTCACACCTGTCCGCCATCTTGTTAAGGCTTTGTTTTTCCTAGTCTAATTGATTATTTCTGTAATTGGATGTCCTGACAGACTGTTTGGTAAAGGGTATAAAGATACTAGGATTGATTGTATTAAGCAGCCTTACTGGCCCCAGCTTTGCTGGGACCACGTTTGGCTCACTTTGCTTTTATTGGCCAATAAAACTGTCTGTTTAGCCGCGTAAACTGAGTGAGGCGTTTGCTTCGACAGGTGTGTCTAGACTACAGGGTTCTAGAGGAAAAAGTGGACTTTTGTCAACAAACCTATACCTGTGTCTACACTGCCGCTGAGTTCTGTCAACATAACGTCAACAGAACTCAGCAGTTTTGTCAAGGGCTGTAAATCTCATTCTACAAGGAAGAACGCCTTTTGTCGATAGACGGCATTATTGCATCTACACCGTCCTTTGCGTCTACACTGTCATGTCGACAAAGGGGCTTGCTTTGTCAACAGAACTGGCTGTAGTCTCGACGCTCTTTGTCGACCGTATCTGTCGACAAAACTTCTGTCGACAAAACCCTGTAGTCTAGACACACCCCCTAGGTGTACCCTTAGAGCTGAGCCTTCCTAGACTGTGGGTTTACAAACTATTTTGCTTACTGCCCCACCCTGAACCAGGGCTGGGCCTTCCTAGACTGCTTTGCCTGCCGCCCTGCCCTGAGCCAAGGCAGGGGCTTTTGAACTGTGGACTTCGCTGCCCCCCCGAACTAAGGTCAGGTTTCCGATTTGCTGGCCTGCCCAAATCCATGCCCCATTTAGTATTGTTTATTTTGTTGTTCTGCCCTGAGGTGAGGGCATGGGCCTCCAGACTGGCTGTTTGACCACCACTAATTGCCCCCAGAAATTAAAATGGGGATAGTAGGTTGGAGTGGCCACCCACTGACCCCAAAGGGGAGGTGCCTCTCCCAGAGCCGACCAGCTTACAGGACTGTATAAAGACAATACTTTTAAACATTAAGCCCCAACAACCCTGTTAAGTAGTATATCCTTTTAAAAAGTGGAGTAAACTGAGGAAAAGAGGCTAAATGTTTTGCCCAAATCAGCAACAGCTGGAAACAGAACCAATGAGTCCTGGCTAATAGTTCCATACTCACTACAAAGCCATATGCCCTACCTATCAATCACCACTATGACTTCAATTCATTGGTATACTCCTAAATAGAACACATTGTCCGTAGGACAATGTAAGTGCTCATCAGCTGTGGTAGTATATTTTCTAGAATAGCAACAGCTTCTCAATAACTGTGATGATCAATGGGGTAAGCATGAGGGATGAGACACAGGAAATGGGAAAAATGAAATTGGAGTATTGATTTAAAGCACCAACAATGGCACTGGTGATATTTAAGTCAGTTAAAAAAGGGAAACATGAAACCCAATATTAAACTTCAAAAACCTAAAGAGAGTCTGAGGCAGCATCTGTCCAAATGGCACTCACCTGAAAGAAACCTTGCTTGCCAGAGCTAGAGGTGAACCTGTAATTTGAAATCTCAAAGAAATTTTTCTTCAACTGTTTTGTAATTGATCAAACACCAGAAACAAAAGGATAAAACTGTCAATAAGTATAAACAATATAGTTTACACAAGACAGCAGGAAGTTTCCATCTCCCCTCAACCACCCACTACTATTTTTCAAGTAAACTACAGGATAGAAAATTTAGGATCCAGGGTATGTAATCCAATCACAAGCATCTCATTTCTCTGAAATCTGTCTTTATGTGAGAAGAAAAAAACCCATAGTAGGAACTGGGTTACAGTTCAACATCAGCAGCTTCTTGGAATTCATGGCCAATAAAAAGATAATATTTTGATCCAAAACCTGGTAGGTACAGTTTCAATTTTCATACAGTAAATGAACCCCTGTCCTCAGTTAAAATAGTCTTCTGGACCTTGCAGCCAGCTGGGGGGCTCATGGAGAGGATCCAGACCAGTCCATGGCCTCTGATAGATGTGGGGGGTCCAGGCCAGTCCACAGCTTCTAGCAGACACACCATGCAGATATCTATCTCTTCTGGTGGCTGGGCCTTTACTGACCTCCTGAGCAGGCCTTTTATAGTCCTGGCCCTGCCTCCTGACTTCCTGTCAGGAGAGGGGGTGGGGCCAGGCTCTGCCCAAAAGGGCTCTTGGAGGAATTCCTCCTCTGGTTCAGTGAGCTGCCACTCCTCTCCTGAGAAGAAGCAAGGTACAGGCTCTGCCCTCTTCCTTCTCCCCCCACCCCGCTGGTTCCTGCTTCTGCACCAGCCGGAGCCCTCCCCACCCAACTGCCTGCCTGCCTGCCCACCGAGGCCTGCTCCCCGGACGTCACTGCACCCCACCACCACCACTGCTACCACCACCTGCTGCTGTTGCTGCCTGGGGGGAGAGGGGGGGCCTGCCGGCTGCCCTCCCTCTCCCCTCCACCATCGCTTCAGAGGAGGAGGATCACCCCACCAGCACCTACCACCCGGAGGCCTTCCACTGCCATCTGCCTGCTGCTGCTGCTGCACCCCGCTGAGGGGGAGAAGAGGAAACCACTGAGAACTGTGGAGGGGGTTTGTTCACAAACTGAGCTTTTCAATCCGCTCCGGGGTGGTGGTGAGTTGAACTGTTAAAAGGGGGCTGGGGGAGAGGCTCAGAGCCCTCCCCCCAGTCCAGCTGCCCCCCCCACCCGCTGCCACCACCCCCAAGGCCCCCTCCACCACCCTTCGCCACCTGGACTGTCTCTTCTCCCCCTGGTGGGGTTTGCTGCCCTGCCTGCCACCTGGGACTCTGCTGCAGCGGTGGGCGAGGTTGAGCCCCACACAGCGCTCGTGGGTGTGCTCCCTCCCCCCTCTTCTGGACTTGGCCCCCCTCCCTCAGCTACATCTGGCTGGGGGGCCACCCTTACCCCCGGTCACCCACCCTACCCCAGCAGCTTGGTTTTTTCCCCCACTGCCTGCCCCTCCCTGTTAGCTTAGTTTGGTTCCTTCCCTCCCTTCCCAAATCCACTTACCCACCACACCTGCTCCCAAAGTCATCTGCCACGCCCCTGCCCCAGCCAGCCCAAGAGTGTGTGCCCCGCCCCACCCAGCTGTTGTTTGCCTCCATTTTATCCCTCCCCACCCCCCCTCCAGCCACCCCCAGCCCTTGAGCACCACCTGATTTGCCTCGCCCCCTCCCTGCCCTGAGCGCTTGTGCCCCCCCCTTTTAGTTAGCCCCCTTGTTCACTGCACCTCCCCAACGGCCCCACAACCACCCCCCCCGTATCCCAGTGCAGCCGGAGGAGCCGGCCCCCGCCCTGTACCCGTTACCTTGCCCCCTGTCTGCCCTGCCGGCACCCTCCTCCTCCGCTCCAGCCTTGCGGGGAGGAGTGGTTGCTGGCCCCTCGGTTCCCCTGCTCTATCCGCCCCTTTTGGTTCTCTCCCTCCCAGCAACCAGTCGGCGGGAGGGAGTAGTTGCCCCCCCCTTTTTCCCCTTCTCCCCTTCCCTCCCAATTATACGCCCCCCCCCACCCTTCCCTTCCCTTGCGCGCCCCCGTATTAGCGCCCTCCTCCTCTGCTACAGCCTCAGCAGGGAGGTGAGGCTGCTAACTCCCCCCCCCCCATATCTTCAGTTGCCCTCCCCAAAACCAGCACCCTCCCTCTCTCCCACCCCCTCCATTTCAGACACCCTCCTCCCTCGCCTGCTGTCTCGTGGGGAGGAGCGGTGAACCCTTGCTCCCCTTCCTGTTATCAGTGCCTCCTTCCTACCCCCCCTTCCATGATGGAGGCAGTCCCTACCACGCCCCCCTCGCTACCACCAGGCCCGACAACTGCTGCGGCTGACCTCCCGACCCCAGGCCCGAGCTCCGCCGCCGCCACGGCCGCCGCTCCCTCAGACACGGGAGCAACCATCACCTCAGCCGGAAAAAAGGGCGGGGGGAAGAAAAAGGGCAAAAGCCCAGCCCCAAAGGCCAAATCCATCACGGCCAAAGCCGCCCCGCCCTCCACAGCCCCTCCTTCCCCTGCTGTCCCCTCCACCAGCTCTGGGGGTGACACAATCAAGACCCCCAGAGCGTACGCCCAGGTGGCCGCTGCCGCCCCCTCACCTGCCCCGTCATCGGCCCCGACTGCCGCCTCCAGCTCCATCCCTGGCGGCCGCGGCCCCTTTCCCACCATGACCAGGAGGCACGGCGTCCGCTGCCTCCTGGTTGCCGCCTCGCCCCACATGGAAACCTACGTGCGGGCGATGGCGAGGGTGGTGGGGGCCTCGGCCGTGGTGGCGGCCTCCAAGATGTACGGCAAGGCGGTCTTCTTCCTTGCCTCGGAGGCCGCCGCCCAGGAGGCGGTGGAGAGGGGCCTGGCGGTGGGAGGCGTGCACGTGCCCCTCGAACCTTTGGAGGACCTGGGCGTACGGGTGGTGCTCACCTCCGTCCCGCCCTTCCTCCCTAATGCCGCCCTGTTACCTTCCCTCTCCACCCTGGGGAAGCCCATCTCGACCATCAGCCCTCTCCCGCTGGGCTGTAAGGACCCCGCCCTCCGCCACGTTCTATCTTTCCGCCGGCAGGTACAACTGCAGCTGCCGCCGGCGGCGCGTGGCGGGGAGGCGCTCGAGGGGTCCTTCTTGGTGCCCTACCAGGGGGCCCATTATCGGATTCATTACTCCTCGGGGGAGACCCGGTGCTTCCTCTGCCGGGCGATGGGGCACGTCCGGAGGGACTGTCCCTTGGCCCGGTCGGAGGAGGCGTCCGGGCCCCCCGGGGCCCGTAAGGGCGCCGGCCCCACCACCGCCGGCCCCCCTGGTAGTCCGGGATCCGCGGCCGCCCCTCCTCCAACCGACGGCCCTGCTCGGGAGCCAGAGGCGTCCCCCCTGGCGCGCCCGAGCGGGCAGGCGGGCCCCACCTCTATTCGGTCAGTCACCGCGGGGCCCGAGGAGGAGAGGGTGGCGCGGTTGCCGCAGGGCGAGGGAGAGGGCCCTCCCCGGGTGGAGGTATCCCCTTCCTTCCCACCCTTGCCACAACGCCGTCCCCGAACCCCAAAAGTGCCCCCCGGCCTTGCCCTCGCTGACCGGCCCTCCACTTCCACCTTGGAGGGCTGGACGCTCGTCGGGGGCAAGCGCAAAGCCCGCCGGTTGCGGGCTCAATCTCCCCCCTCCGATGAGGAGGGCGGGAAGGCCCCCCTCCGAAAGATCCCGAGGGGGGCCGGCGCTGCCCAGAGCGCCCCCGACGAGCATCAGCGGGAGGCGCCGGCCGAGGAAGCCGCGGCGGCGAGGGGGGACGACGCCGCCCCCCCTGCGGAGCTTCTCCACGAGGAGGCCTCGGGTGGAGCCCCCCCGACCCCGGTTCCAACTGAGCCCCCCTCCGTTCCCGCTGAGGTAATTGTTGCCTCGGCGGCCGGAGGGGAAGGCTCCGGGGCCGAGGGGATGGAGCTTAGCTCCATCTTCGAGGAGATCGAGGCCCTGGGTCTGACCCCGCTCACCCAGGGGGAGGACGACCCTCCGCCAGCGGGCCTCGGTCTGGGCGGCGACTCTATGGCGCCGCCCCCTCCTCTCCCCGATCCCGTGTCCCAGGTGGCTGACCCCGTCCTCACACTTGGGGCGCCCCTGATACTGCCCACTGGCCCGGCCGACTCGAGCGCCGGAACGGATGCCGCCGAGCCCTCCGGGGCGACGGCTGGCGCCGAGCGGCCGGGTCCCGGGGTTGGGGGTGCCCCCTCTCCAGCTACCGAGGCGGGGCAGTCATCCCCCTTTCCCGTTGGGGGCCCAGCAGAAAATGCCATCCAGGCCGACGCCGTGGCATTAATACCTGCCTCTCCACCTGAGCCCGGCGTCGGCGCGGGCCCCCTTCCTGTTCCCGACCCCCAACTTTCCATTCGGGAGGCGCCGCAGCCCGGTGGGATTGCCACACGGGACCCTTTCCCAGACCCCGTCCAGGATCCCGATTCCCTCCCACGTCCCGATCCTCCCCCTACTCCCGCTTCCGCCCTTTACGAACCCATCTCCAGCCCCGAGTCCTCCCCTGTTCCCGATCCCTTTCCTACCCCGACCTCGGCCCCATTCTCTGTCCCCGACCCACTGTCCGGCCCTGAACCTACCCCTCCCCCCGGCTCTGCCGTGGAGGTAACCCCTCCCTTGCCGTCCCCCCCTTCTTTTCCCATCCTGGTCCCCGTCATGTTGCCCGATCCGTCCCTACCGCCCCCCCAAACATCCGCCAGTGCCACCCCCGCGAGGGCCGTCTCGTTCCCGCTAGCTGCGGGCGGCCCTTCGGGGGTCGTTTTTGTATCCCCGGTCCCCAACCCGTTGGGGGCTGCCTTGTTCCCTCCGCCGCCTCCTTCCCTGCCGGGGTCGGGGGCGGGCAGCGCGGCGCCAGCAGCAACGGCGCCGCGTCGGGGATCGGATCCCTGTTTGCCCGTCTCCGTGGCCCGTGAGTTTCATCCGGGGGCCCGGACGGAGGAGAATCCTGGTTCCCCCTCGGTGCTGAGGGGCGAGCTGCGCCAATTCCTCGCGGATAACCGCGGGGCGAAGGGAAAGGTGCAGCTCGCCCTCCAGCGCTGGGGGGACTTCCACTCCATCCTCCAGGCCACTAGAGCCTTGTTGCAGGAGGGGAGAGGGACCAGTAGGCAGGACGACGCGGCCTACCGTCAGACCCGCAGGTTTCGGGACGCTCTCCTGACCTTCGGGTCGGGGAGCGGTCTGCTGCGGGGCCTGCGTGAGGCCGCCGACTCGCCTGTCCGCGAGGATCTACCCCAGCCCTCACTATGAATTCTACCATCTTTGCAACATTGAATGCCCGGGGCTGTAGGGCGGGTCTCCGCAGGAGCCGGGTGCTCTCCTTCCTTCGGGAGGGGGGGTACTCGGTGGTTTTCCTGCAGGAGACCCACACGACTCCAGCCGTCGAGGCTGGCTGGCGGCTGGAGTGGGGGGACGGGGTGTATTTTAGCCACCTCGGCGCCCACTCGGCCGGGGTGGCCACCCTGTTCTCCCCTGCCCTACGGCCCGAGGTGCTGGGGACCGCCGAGGTTGTCCCGGGCCGCCTGCTGCACGTCCGGGCCCGCGTGGAGGGGCGGACGTTGAACCTGGTCAACGTCTACGCCCCGAACGCGGGCCCGGACCAGGTCACCTTCTATCGGCAGGCGGCCACCTTCCTCGGCACTCTGGATCCTCGCGAGGGCCTGGTCCTGGGCGGGGACTTCAACACCACCCTCGATGACCGGGACCGTGTAGGACTCGCGAACTGCCAGGCCGCGGCGGACGTCCTCAGGGAGATCGTGGAACATCACTCCCTGGTGGACGTCTGGCGAGACCACCACCCGGACGACAGTACCACCTTCACTTACGTCCGGGTGGGGAAAACACGGTCGAGCCACTCCCGGTTGGATCGCATTTACCTCTCACGATTCCATCTGGCACGAGCCCACTCCTCCAGCATCCGGCCGGCCCCGTTCACGGACCACCATTTGGTGTCCGTGAAGGCCTCTCTGACTTCGGAGAGGCTGGGGCCGGCCTATTGGCATTTTAACAATAGCTTGCTGGAGGACGTGGGCTTCGTGGCGTCCTTCCGGGAGTTCTGGCAGGCCTGGCGGGGGCAGCGGCCCGCCTTTCCCTCGGCGCGGCGATGGTGGGATGTGGGGAAGGTGCGCGCCCGGCTCTTCTGCCGTGACTACTCCCGGGGCGCCAGCCGGCGGAGGGATGCGGCGATAGAGCAGCTGGAGCGGGAGGTCTTGAAGCTTGAGAGGCGCCTGGCGTCCGCCCCCGAGGATCCACTCCTCCGCGAGGCGTGCCGGGAGAAGCGGGAGGAGCTCCGAGCCCTGGAAGATCACAGGGCCCGGGGCGCTTTCGTTCGATCCCGCATCCACCTCCTTCGGGAGATGGATCGCGGCTCCCGCTTCTTCTATGCCCTGGAGAAAAGGAGGGGGGCAAAAAAGCACGTCACCTGCCTCTTGGCGGAGGACGGCACCCCCCTCACGGATCCGGCGGAGATGCGCGGAAGGGCCAGGGCCTTCTACGCCAGTTTGTTCTCCCCGGATCCGACCGAAGCCGACGCCTGCAGGGCGCTCTGGACCGAGCTCCCGACGGTCAGCGCGGGCGACCGAGACCGGCTGGAGCTGCCTCTCACTCTGGCCGAGTTCTCGGAAGCCCTCCGTCTCATGCCCAACAACAAAACCCCGGGCATGGACGGGCTGACCGTGGAGTTCTACCGCGTGTTCTGGGACGTCCTCGGCCCGGACCTCGTCACCGTCTGGGCCGAGTCCCTGGAGAGCGGGGTCCTCCCTCTGTCGTGCAGGCGAGCGGTGCTCGCCTTACTGCCGAAGAAGGGGGACCTCCGCGACCTACGGAATTGGCGTCCCGTCTCGCTCCTCAGCACGGACTACAAGATCGTAGCGAAAACCATCTCGCTGCGACTGCGGTCCGTGCTGGCGGACGTGATCCATCCCGACCAGACCTACACCGTCCCGGGCCGTAGTATATTTGATAACTTGTATTTGGTCCGGGATCTCTTAGAGCTCGGGTGTAGGGACGGCTTGTCGTTCGCCCTCCTGTCCCTGGACCAGGAGAAGGCGTTCGACAGGATGGACCACGGGTATCTCCTGGGCACCCTGCAGGCCTTCGGCTTCGGGCCCCGGTTTGTGGGTTTTCTCCGGGTGCTGTACGCCCTCGCGGAGTGTTTGGTCAGGCTCAACTGGACCCTGACCGAGCCGGTCAGCTTCGGGCGGGGGGTACGTCAGGGGTGTCCGCTGTCGGGCCAGCTGTACGCTCTGGCGATCGAGCCCTTCCTCTGTCTCCTCCGTAGGAGGTTGACGGGGTTGGTGCTTCGGGAGCCGGAGCTGCGGCTGGTCCTGTCGGCGTACGCCGATGACGTGCTCCTCGTGGTCCAGGACCCGGGCGACCTGGCGCGGGTGGAGGCTTGCCAAGCCGTCTACTCGGCAGCCTCCTCCGCCCGGGTCAACTGGGTCAAGAGCTCTGGCCTGGTGGTCGGGGACGGGTGGCGGGCCGGCTCCCTCCCACCCGCGCTTCAGGCCATCAGGTGGAGCGCGGGTCCGCTGCTCTATCTGGGCGTTTATTTATCCGCCACGCATTCCTCTCCGCCGGAAAACTGGCAAGGTTTGGAGGCCAGGGTGGGTGAGCGGCTGCGGAGATGGACGGGACTGCTCCGGTGTCTCTCCCTTCGCGGGAGAGCGCTGGTACTCAATCAGCTGGTCCTGTCCATGCTCTGGCACCGGCTCAACACCCTGCGCCCGGCCCCGGAGGTCCTGGCCAAGCTCCAGAGGGCAGCTTTGGGGTTCTTTTGGCCAGGACTGCACTGGGTCTCTGCAGGGGTCCTGTCCCTCCCCCTGGAGGAGGGGGGTCAGGGCCTGGTCTGCATACGCAGCCAGGTCCGGACCTTCCGCCTCCAGGCCCTGCAGAGACTCCTCTTCAGTGCAGGTAGTCCGGCATGGGGCACCTTGGCGCGCGCTTTCCTCCGCCGCCTCCGAGGGCTCCGATACGACCGGCAGCTCTTTTTTATCCATCCGAGGGGTCTTCCGCGAGACCTCTCAGAGCTGCCGGAATTCTACCAGGACCTCCTCCAGACCTGGAAGCTGTTCTCGGCGACCAGGTCCGTTGTGGCCTCCGAGGGGGCAGACCTCCTCGCGGAGCCCCTGCTCCACAATCCAGCCTTGTGCGTGCAGGTGGCGGAGTCTCCCTCGGTGCGCCGGAGGCTGATCCTGGCAGAAACCACCACGGTCGGAGACCTCCTGGACTACGACAGGGGGGACTGGGTGGATCCCCGAGCGCTCGCTCGGCGCATGGGGCTCTCCACCCCCCGAACCCCTCTGCGCCTACTCCAGGAGGTGAAGGCGGCTTTGCCGCGGCCCGCTCTCGACTTCCTGCAGCGGTCCTTGCGAGAGGGTACACCCCGCCCCTCCCCTCCTGCAAAGACTCCGTCCCTGATTATTGGGCCCCTGTTCCACGGGCCCCCCCGGCCTCCCCACCCCTGGACCCCCAGCCGGCTGCAAAATCTGCAGCCGGTCTGTTTCCAAGCCGCGCCAAGGCAACATCTGTACACGCTCGTGCTCCACACCCTGCATTTCCCCACCCTCGTGTCCCGCCCTGATACCAAATGGCGGGACTATCTAAGACCCGTAGAGGGTGGGGAACCCCGGTGGGCCAGCGTCTATTCCGATCTAATTCCGCGGCCCATCGGGGACATCAGTTGGCGGCTCCTTCACGGAGCCGTGAGCACGGGCGTGTACTTGGCGCGGTTTACCCCCATCCCAGACACCTGCCCCTTCTGCGGCGTGAGGGAGAACCTGGCGCACGCCTACCTCGAATGCGCCAGGTTGCAGCCCCTATTCCGGCTCCTCCAGAACCTCTTATTGAGGTTCTGGCTGCACTTTTCCCCCCACCTATTCATTTACGCACACCCTATCCGTGGCCCCACAAAGTCGCGAGACCTCCTCGTCAACCTCCTCCTGGCCCTAGCTAAGAGCACCATCTACAATACCAGGAGGAGGATGCTAGACGAGGGGGTTCTCTGCGACTGTGGGGCCTATTTCCGCTCCTCCCTTGTGTCACGAATCCGAGCAGAGTTCCTCTGGGCGGCGTCCACTGGCTCCATCGACAGCTTTGAGGAGCAGTGGGCGCTGTCCGGGGTTCTCTGCTCGGTGTCCCCATCCGGCTCCCTTATTTTGAACCTCTAACCCTCACTCCTTGATCCTTTATTCATTCTTTGCCCCAAGCAATTAGTTGGACATGGGTCCAGTGTCCCTCCCATAAGGCTGGGGAGGGGCTTTTAGAAGGTGGGCGGGCTTTGCCCGCCCACCATCCCATGTTTTCAAATAGATAGATGTGGGGGGTCCAGGCCAGTCCACAGCTTCTAGCAGACACACCATGCAGATATCTATCTCTTCTGGTGGCTGGGCCTTTACTGACCTCCTGAGCAGGCCTTTTATAGTCCTGGCCCTGCCTCCTGACTTCCTGTCAGGAGAGGGGGTGGGGCCAGGCTCTGCCCAAAAGGGCTCTTGGAGGAATTCCTCCTCTGGCTCAGTGAGCTGCCACTCCTCTCCTGAGAAGAAGCAAGGTACAGGCTCTGCCCTCTTCCTTCTCCCCCCACCCCGCTGGTTCCTGCTTCTGCACCAGCCGGAGCCCTCCCCACCCAACTGCCTGCCTGCCTGCCCACCGAGGCCTGCTCCCCGGACGTCACTGCACCCCACCACCACCACTGCTACCACCACCTGCTGCTGTTGCTGCCTGGGGGGAGAGGGGGGGCCTGCCGGCTGCCCTCCCTCTCCCCTCCACCATCGCTTCAGAGGAGGAGGATCACCCCACCAGCACCTACCACCCGGAGGCCTTCCACTGCCATCTGCCTGCTGCTGCTGCTGCACCCCGCTGAGGGGGAGAAGAGGAAACCACTGAGAACTGTGGAGGGGGTTTGTTCACAAACTGAGCTTTTCAATCCGCTCCGGGGTGGTGGTGAGTTGAACTGTTAAAAGGGGGCTGGGGGAGAGGCTCAGAGCCCTCCCCCCAGTCCAGCTGCCCCCCCCACCCGCTGCCACCACCCCCAAGGCCCCCTCCACCACCCTTCGCCACCTGGACTGTCTCTTCTCCCCCTGGTGGGGTTTGCTGCCCTGCCTGCCACCTGGGACTCTGCTGCAGCGGTGGGCGAGGTTGAGCCCCACACAGCGCTCGTGGGTGTGCTCCCTCCCCCCTCTTCTGGACTTGGCCCCCCTCCCTCAGCTACATCTGGCTGGGGGGCCACCCTTACCCCCGGTCACCCACCCTACCCCAGCAGCTTGGTTTTTTCCCCCACTGCCTGCCCCTCCCTGTTAGCTTAGTTTGGTTCCTTCCCTCCCTTCCCAAATCCACTTACCCACCACACCTGCTCCCAAAGTCATCTGCCACGCCCCTGCCCCAGCCAGCCCAAGAGTGTGTGCCCCGCCCCACCCAGCTGTTGTTTGCCTCCATTTTATCCCTCCCCACCCCCCCTCCAGCCACCCCCAGCCCTTGAGCACCACCTGATTTGCCTCGCCCCCTCCCTGCCCTGAGCGCTTGTGCCCCCCCCTTTTAGTTAGCCCCCTTGTTCACTGCACCTCCCCAACGGCCCCACAACCACCCCCCCCGTATCCCAGTGCAGCCGGAGGAGCCGGCCCCCGCCCTGTACCCGTTACCTTGCCCCCTGTCTGCCCTGCCGGCACCCTCCTCCTCCGCTCCAGCCTTGCGGGGAGGAGTGGTTGCTGGCCCCTCGGTTCCCCTGCTCTATCCGCCCCTTTTGGTTCTCTCCCTCCCAGCAACCAGTCGGCGGGAGGGAGTAGTTGCCCCCCCCTTTTTCCCCTTCTCCCCTTCCCTCCCAATTATACGCCCCCCCCCACCCTTCCCTTCCCTTGCGCGCCCCCGTATTAGCGCCCTCCTCCTCTGCTACAGCCTCAGCAGGGAGGTGAGGCTGCTAACTCCCCCCCCCCCATATCTTCAGTTGCCCTCCCCAAAACCAGCACCCTCCCTCTCTCCCACCCCCTCCATTTCAGACACCCTCCTCCCTCGCCTGCTGTCTCGTGGGGAGGAGCGGTGAACCCTTGCTCCCCTTCCTCTTATCAGTGCCTCCTTCCTACCCCCCCCCCTTCCATGATGGAGGCAGTCCCTACCACGCCCCCCTCGCTACCACCAGGCCCGACAACTGCTGCGGCTGACCTCCCGACCCCAGGCCCGAGCTCCGCCGCCGCCACGGCCGCCGCTCCCTCAGACACGGGAGCAACCATCACCTCAGCCGGAAAAAAGGGCGGGGGGAAGAAAAAGGGCAAAAGCCCAGCCCCAAAGGCCAAATCCATCACGGCCAAAGCCGCCCCGCCCTCCACAGCCCCTCCTTCCCCTGCTGTCCCCTCCACCAGCTCTGGGGGTGACACAATCAAGACCCCCAGAGCGTACGCCCAGGTGGCCGCTGCCGCCCCCTCACCTGCCCCGTCATCGGCCCCGACTGCCGCCTCCAGCTCCATCCCTGGCGGCCGCGGCCCCTTTCCCACCATGACCAGGAGGCACGGCGTCCGCTGCCTCCTGGTTGCCGCCTCGCCCCACATGGAAACCTACGTGCGGGCGATGGCGAGGGTGGTGGGGGCCTCGGCCGTGGTGGCGGCCTCCAAGATGTACGGCAAGGCGGTCTTCTTCCTTGCCTCGGAGGCCGCCGCCCAGGAGGCGGTGGAGAGGGGCCTGGCGGTGGGAGGCGTGCACGTGCCCCTCGAACCTTTGGAGGACCTGGGCGTACGGGTGGTGCTCACCTCCGTCCCGCCCTTCCTCCCTAATGCCGCCCTGTTACCTTCCCTCTCCACCCTGGGGAAGCCCATCTCGACCATCAGCCCTCTCCCGCTGGGCTGTAAGGACCCCGCCCTCCGCCACGTTCTATCTTTCCGCCGGCAGGTACAACTGCAGCTGCCGCCGGCGGCGCGTGGCGGGGAGGCGCTCGAGGGGTCCTTCTTGGTGCCCTACCAGGGGGCCCATTATCGGATTCATTACTCCTCGGGGGAGACCCGGTGCTTCCTCTGCCGGGCGATGGGGCACGTCCGGAGGGACTGTCCCTTGGCCCGGTCGGAGGAGGCGTCCGGGCCCCCCGGGGCCCGTAAGGGCGCCGGCCCCACCACCGCCGGCCCCCCTGGTAGTCCGGGATCCGCGGCCGCCCCTCCTCCAACCGACGGCCCTGCTCGGGAGCGAGAGGCGTCCCCCCTGGCGTGCCCGAGCGGGCAGGCGGGCCCCACCTCTATTAGGTCAGTCACTGCGGGGCCCGAGGAGGAGAGGGTGGCGCGGTTGCCGCAGGGCGAGGGAGAGGGCCCTCCCCGGGTGGAGGTATCCCCTTCCTTCCCACCCTTGCCACAACGCCGTCCCCGAACCCCAAAAGTGCCCCCCGGCCTTGCCCTCGCTGACCGGCCCTCCACTTCCACCTCGGAGGGCTGGACGCTCGTTGGGGGCAAGCGCAAAGCCCGCCGGTTGCGGGCCCAATCTCCCCCCTCCGATGAGGAGGGCGGGAAGGCCCCCCTCCGAAAGATCCCGAGGGGGGCCGGCGCTGCCCAGAGCGCCCCCGACGAGCATCAGCGGGAGGCGCCGGCCGAGGAAGCCGCGGCGGCGAGGGGGGACGACGCCGCCCCCCCTGCGGAGCTTCTCCACGAGGAGGCCTCGGGTGGAGCCCCCCCGACCCCGGTTCCAACTGAGCCCCCCTCCGTTCCCGCTGAGGTAATTGTTGCCTCGGCGGCCGGAGGGGAAGGCTCCGGGGCCGAGGGGATGGAGCTTAGCTCCATCTTCGAGGAGATCGAGGCCCTGGGTCTGACCCCGCTCACCCAGGGGGAGGACGACCCTCCGCCAGCGGGCCTCGGTCTGGGCGGCGACTCTGTGGCGCCGCCCCCTCCTCTCCCCGATCCCGTGTCCCAGGTGGCTGACCCCGTCCTCACGCTCGGGGCGCCCCTGATACTGCCCACTGGCCCGGCCGACTCGAGCGCCGGAACGGATGCCGCCGAGCCCTCTGGGGCGACGGCTGGCGCCGAGCGGCCGGGTCCCGGGGTTGGGGGTGCCCCCTCTCCAGCTACCGAGGCGGGGCAGTCATCCCCCTTTCCCGTTGGGGGCCCAGCAGAAAATGCCATCCAGGCCGACGCCGAGGCATTAACACTTGCCTCTCCACCTGAGCCCGGCGTCGGCGCGGGCCCCCTTCCTGTTCCCGACCCCCAACTTCCCATTCGGGAGGCGCCGCAGCCCGGTGGGATTGCCACAGGGGACCCTTTCCCAGACCCCGTCCAGGATCCCGATTCCCTCCCATGTCCCGATCCTCCCCCTACTCCCGCTTCCGCCCTTTATGAACCCATCTCCAGCCCCGAGTCCTCCCCTGTTCCCGATCCTTTCCCTACCCCTACCTCTGCCCCATTCCCTGTCCCCGACCCACTGTCCGGCCCTGAACCTACCCCTCCCCCCGGCTCTGCCGTGGAGGTAACCCCTCCCCTGCCGTCCCCCCCTTCTTTTCCCATCCTGGTCCCCGTCATGTTGCCCGATCCGTCCCTACTGCCCCCCCAAACATCCGCCAGTGCCACCCCCGCGAGGGCCGTCTCGTTCCCGCTAGCTGCGGGCGGCCCTTCGGGGGTCGTTTTTGTATCCCCGGTCCCCAACCCGTTGGGGGCTGCCTTGTTCCCTCCGCCGCCTCCTTCCCTGCCGGGGTCGGGGGCGGGCAGCGCGGCGCCAGCAGCAACGGCGCCACGTCGGGGATCGGATCCCTGTTTGCCCGTCTCCGTGGCCCGTGAGCTTCATCCGGGGGCCCGGACGGAGGAGAATCCTGGTTCCCCCTCGGTGCTGAGGGGCGAGCTGCGCCAATTCCTCGCGGATAACCGCGGGGCGAAGGGAAAGGTGCAGCTCGCCCTCCAGCGCTGGGGGGACTTCCACTCCATCCTCCAGGCCACTAGAGCCTTGTTGCAGGAGGGGAGAGGGACCAGTAGGCAGGACGACGCGGCCTACCGTCAGACCCGCAGGTTTCGGGACGCTCTCCTGACCTTCGGGTCGGGGAGCGGTCTGCTGCGGGGCCTGCGTGAGGCCGCCGACTCGCCTGCCCGCGAGGATCTACCCCAGCCCTCACTATGAATTCTACCATCTTTGCAACATTGAATGCCCGGGGCTGTAGGGCGGGTCTCCGCAGGAGCCGGGTGCTCTCCTTCCTTCGGGAGGGGGGGTACTCGGTGGTTTTCCTGCAGGAGACCCACACGACTCCAGCCGTCGAGGCTGGCTGGCGGCTGGAGTGGGGGGACGGGGTGTATTTTAGCCACCTCAGCGCCCACTCGGCCGGGGTGGCCACCCTGTTCTCCCCTGCCCTACGGCCCGAGGTGCTGGGGACCGCCGAGGTTGTCCCGGGCCGCCTGCTGCACGTCCGGGCCCGCGTGGAGGGGCGGACGTTGAACCTGGTCAACGTCTATGCCCCGAACGCGGGCCCGGACCAGGTCACCTTTTATCGGCAGGCGGCCACCTTCCTCGGCACTCTGGATCCTCGCGAGGGCCTGGTCCTGGGCGGGGACTTCAACACCACCCTCGATGACCGGGACCGTGTAGGACTCGCGAACTGCCAGGCCGCGGCGGACGTCCTCAGGGAGATAGTGGAACATCACTCCCTGGTGGACGTCTGGCGAGACCACCACCCGGACGACAGTACCACCTTCACTTACGTCCGGGTGGGGAAAACACGGTCGAGCCACTCCCGGTTGGATCGCATTTACCTGTCGCGATTCCATCTGGCACGAGCCCACTCCTCCAGCATCCGGCCGGCCCCGTTCACGGACCACCATTTGGTGTCCGTGAAGGCCTCTCTGACTTCGGAGAGGCTGGGGCCGGCCTATTGGCATTTTAACAATAGCTTGCTGGAGGACGTGGGCTTCGTGGCGTCCTTCCGGGAGTTCTGGCAGGCCTGGCGGGGGCAGCGGCCCGCCTTTCCCTCGGCGCGGCGATGGTGGGATGTGGGGAAGGTGCGCGCCCGGCTCTTCTGCCGTGACTACTCCCGGGGCGCCAGCCGGCGGAGGGATGCGGCGATAGAGCAGCTGGAGCGGGAGGTCTTGAAGCTTGAGAGGCGCCTGGCGTCCGCCCCCGAGGATCCACTCCTCCGCGAGGCGTGCCGGGAGAAGCGGGAGGAGCTCCGAGTCCTGGAAGATCACAGGGCCCGGGGCGCTTTTGTCCGATCCCGCATCCACCTCCTTCGGGAGATGGATCGCGGCTCCCGCTTCTTCTATGCCCTGGAGAAAAGGAGGGGGGCAAAAAAGCACGTCACCTGCCTCTTGGCGGAGGACGGCACCCCCCTCACGGATCCGGTGGAGATGCGTGGAAGGGCCAGGGCCTTCTACGCCAGTTTGTTCTCCCCGGATCCGACCGAAGCCGACGCCTGCAGGGCGCTCTGGACCGAGCTCCCGACGGTCAGCGCGGGCGACCGAGACCGGCTGGAGCTGCCTCTCACTCTGGCCGAGTTCTCGGAAGCCCTCCGTCTCATGCCCAACAACAAAACCCCGGGCATGGACGGGCTGACCGTGGAGTTCTACCGCGTGTTCTGGGACGTCCTCGGCCCGGACCTCGTCACCGTCTGGGCCGAGTCCCTGGAGAGCGGGGTCCTCCCTCTGTCGTGCAGGCGAGCGGTGCTCGCCTTACTGCCGAAGAAGGGGGACCTCCGCGACCTACGGAATTGGCGTCCCGTCTCGCTCCTCAGCACGGACTACAAGATCGTAGCGAAAACCATCTCGCTGCGGCTGCGGTCCGTGCTGGCGGACGTGATCCATCCCGACCAGACCTACACCGTCCCGGGCCGTAGTATATTTGATAACTTGTATTTGGTCCGGGATCTCTTAGAGCTCGGGTGTAGGGACGGCTTGTCGTTCGCCCTCCTGTCCCTGGACCAGGAGAAGGCGTTCGACAGGATGGACCACGGGTATCTCCTGGGCACCCTGCAGGCCTTCGGCTTCGGGCCCCGGTTTGTGGGTTTTCTCCGGGTGCTGTACGCCCTCGCGGAGTGTTTGGTCAGGCTCAACTGGACCCTGACCGAGCCGGTCAGCTTCGGGCGGGGGGTACGTCAGGGGTGTCCGCTGTCGGGCCAGCTGTACGCTCTGGCGATCGAGCCCTTCCTCTGTCTCCTCCGTAGGAGGTTGACGGGGTTGGTGCTTCGGGAGCCGGAGCTGCGGCTGGTCCTGTCGGCGTACGCCGATGACGTGCTCCTCGTGGTCCAGGACCCGGGCGACCTGGCGCGGGTGGAGGCTTGCCAAGCCGTCTACTCGGCAGCCTCCTCCGCCCGGGTCAACTGGGTCAAGAGCTCTGGCCTGGTGGTCGGGGACGGGTGGCGGGCCGGCTCCCTCCCACCCGCGCTTCAGGCCATCAGGTGGAGCGCGGGTCCGCTGCTCTATCTGGGCGTTTATTTATCCGCCACGCATCCTTCTCCGCCGGAAAACTGGCAAGGTTTGGAGGCCAGGGTGGGTGAGCGGCTGCGGAGATGGGCGGGACTGCTCCGGTGTCTCTCCCTTCGCGGGAGAGCGCTGGTACTCAATCAGCTGGTCCTGTCCATGCTCTGGCACCGGCTCAACACCCTGCGCCCGGCCCCGGAGGTCCTGGCCAAGCTCCAGAGGGCAGCTTTGGGGTTCTTTTGGCCAGGACTGCACTGGGTCTCTGCAGGGGTCCTGTCCCTCCCCCTGGAGGGGGGGGGGTCAGGGCCTGGTCTGCATACGCAGCCAGGTCCGGACCTTCCGCCTCCAGGCCCTGCAGAGACTCCTCTTCAGTGCAGGTAGTCCAGCATGGGGCACCTTGGCGCGCGCTTTCCTCCGCCGCCTCCGAGGGCTCCGATACGACCGGCAGCTCTTTTTTATCCACCCGAGGGGTCTTCCGCGAGACCTCTCAGAGCTGCCGGAATTCTACCAGGACCTCTACCAGGACTCCTTGTGCGTGCAGGTGGCGGAGTCTCCCTCGGTGCGCCGGAGGCTGATCCTGGCAGAAACCACCATGGTCTGAGACCTCCTGGACTACGACAGGGGGGACTGGGTGGACCCCCAAGCGCTCGCTCGGCGCATGGGGCTCTCCACCCCTCGACAAGCCATCCCTACACCCAACCTCTGAGAGATCCCGGACCAAATACAAGTTGTCAAATATACTGCGGCCTGGGACGGTGTAGGTCTGGTCGGGATGGATCACGTCCGCCAGCACGGACTGCGGTCGCAGCGAGATGGTTTTCGTTAAGATCTTGTAGTCCGTGCTGAGGAGCGAGATGGGACGCCAATTCCATAGGTCTAGCTGCACTTCTCTCCTCACCTTTGCCTGCACGCACACCCTATCCATGGCCCCACAAAGTCGCGAGACGTCGTCGTCAACCTCCTCCTGGCCCTAGCAAAGGCTGCAATATACAACACCAGGGCTGTGTCTACATTAGCATCCCTTTTCCGGAAAAGGGTGCCAATGAGACCAGTCGGAATTGCAAATGCCCCGGGGATTTAAATATCCCCCGCGGCATTTGCATGAACATGGCTGCCGCTTTTTTCCGGCTTGGGGCTTTGCTGGAGTAAAGCGCCAGCGTAGACGGGATCTTTCGGAAAATAAAGCCTTTTCCGGAAGATCCCTTATTCCTGATTTTAAGAGGAATAAGGGATCTTCCGGAAAAGGCTTTATTTTCCGAAAGATCCCGTCTACGCTGGCGCTTTTCTCCAGCAAAGCCCCAAGCCGGAAAAAAGCGGCAGCCATGTTCGTGCAAATGCCGCAGGGGCTATTTAAATCCCCGGGGCATTTGCAATTCCGACTGGTCTCATTGGCACCCTTTTCTGGCAACTGGTGCCAATGTAGACACAGCCCAGGAGTAAGATGTTAGACGAGGCGGTTCTCTGCGACTGTGGGGCCTATTTCCGCTCCTCCCTTGTGTCACGAATCCGGGCAGAGTTCCTCTGGGCGGCGTCCACTAGCTCCATCAATAGCTTTGAGGAGCATTGGTGTTTTCCGGGGTTCTCTGCTCTGTGTCCCCATCCGGTTCCCTTGTTTTGACCCTGTGACCTACACCCCCTGACCATGGTTTTTCATTATTTGTCCTAAGTATTTAGTTGAACCTTAGGTCCAGCCGTCCCTCCTTCAAGGCTGGGGGAGGGGCTATTAGAAGTGGGTGGACTTTGCCCGCCCACTTCCTGTATTTCAAATAAGCCTGCCCCACTCCACTCCTGAGAAGGAGGAAAGGCAGCAGGGTGCACGGGCTGCTCTCTTCCTCCTCCCCCCCCCGGTGCCTGCTCCTGCATCAGCCGGGGCTCTCCCTACTCCACCCCATCACCACCTGATGCCTTCGTGCTGCTGGACCTGCTCCCCCCAGACACCACCGCCTTCCACCACCAGTGGCTGCTGCTGCTGCCTGAGGGGAGAGGGGGGGGCCTGCTGGCTACCCTCCCTCTCCCCTCCACTCTGGAGGAAGAGGACCCCACTAGCATCCACCACCCAGAGGCCTTTCCCCACTGACTGCTGCCTGCCGCCTGCTGCTGCGCCCTGCTGAGGCGAAGAGGAGCACCATCACCCAGAACTGTGGAGGGGGTTTGTTCTCCAGAGTGAGGTTCTTCCCCCCCCCCCCCCCTCCACCTGCTCCCGGGGTGGTGGTGAACTGAGCCACTAAAAAGGAGGGCAGGGGGAGGGGCTCAAGGCCCTCCCCCAGTCCAGCTACCCCACCTCTGCTGCACCCACCCTCAATGCCCCCTCCACCGCCCTTTACCATCTGAACTGTCTCTTGTCCCCTTGGTGGGGTTTGCTGCAGCGGTGGGCGAGGTCGAGCCCCACAAGTGCCCGTGGGCATGCTCACTCCGCACCCCCTTGGACTTGGCCCCCCTCCCTCAGCTATGTTTGGCAGAGGGCCCCCCCCCCTTGCTTGCCCCATCTTACCTTAGCAGCCTGACCCAAGCTGCCTGGTGCGGGTGGAGGCTTGCCAAGCAGTCTACTTTGCGGCCGCCTCCACCCCGGTCAAGTGGGTGAAGAGCTTTGGCCTGGTGGTCTGAGACGGGTGGCGAGTCGGCTCCCTCCCACCCGTGCTTCAGGCCATCAGGTGGAGCATGGGTCTGCTGCTCTATCTGGGCATTTATTTATCCGCCACGCATCCTTCGCTGCCGGAGAGCTGGCAAGGTTTGGAGGCCAGGGTGGGGGAGCGGCTGCGGCTATGGACACGACTGTTCCGGTCTCTTCCCCCTTCAGGGGAGGGTGCTGGTACTGAACCCACTGGTCCTGTCCATGCTCTGGCAGTGGCTCAACACCCTGAGGCCAGCCCTAGGAGGTCCTGGCCAAGCTCCAGCGAACAGCTCTGGAGTTTTTTTGGCCAGGACTGCACTGGATCCCTGCAGGGGTTCTGTCTCTTCCCCCTGGAGGAGGGGGGCCAGGGCCTGGCTGCGTACGCAGACCAGGTCTGGACCTTCCGCCTCCAGGTCCTGCAGAGACTCCTCTTTAGTGCAGGTAGTCTGGCATGGAGCACTTTGGCGTACACCTTCCTCCGCGGGCTCAGATACGACCGGCAGCTCTTTTTTAATCCACTGAAGGGGTCTTCCGCGAGACCTCTCAGAGCTGCCGGAATTCTACCAGGAACTCCTCCAGACCTGGAAGCGACCAGGTCCATTGGGGCCACCGAGGGAGCAGATCTCATGGAGCCCCTGCTCCACAATCCAGCCTTGCGCATGCAGGTGGTGGAGTCTCCCTCGGTGCGCCGGAGGTTGATTCTGGCAGAAGCCACCAAGGTCAGAGACCTCCTGGATTATGATGGGGGGGATTGGGTGGAGCCCCGAGCGCTCGCTCAGCACATGGGGCTCTCCACCCCCCCCCCGCCAACTCCCCTGCGCCTACTCCAGTAGGTGAAGGTGGCCTTCCTGTGGCCCACTCTCGCTTTCCTGCTGAGAGCCCTGTAAGAGGGTACGTCCCGCCACTCCCTTCCTGCAAAACCTCTGTCCCTTGTTATCAGGCCCCTGTTCTGGGAGCCCTCCCCATCCTTGGACCCCCAGCTCGCTGCAAAATCTGCAGCCTGTCTGCTTTCGAACCGTGCCTGGAAAACCATCTGTACACGCTTGTGCTCCACACTCTGCATTTTTCCACCCTGGTGTCCCGCCCCGATACCAAGTGGCGGGACTAAGACCAGTGGGGGCAAGGGAACCCCGATGGGCCAGTGTGTATTCCACCCTAGTACCACAGCCCATCAGGGACATTAGATGGCAGCTTGTTCACAGAGCCGTGAGCACGGGCGTGTACGTGCTGTGGTTCACCCCATCCCGCATACCTACCCCTTTTGCGGCACGAGGGAGAACCTAGCGCACACATTTGGAATACGCCAAGTTACAGCCCCTACTCTGGCTCCTCCAGAACCTCTTATTGAGGTTCTGGCTGCACTTTTCCCCTCACCTTTTCATTTACGCACACCCTATCCGTGGCCCCACAAAGGCACGGGACCTCCTCATCAACCTCTTCTTGGCCGTGGCTAAAACCGCCATATACAATACCAGGAGGAGGATGCTGAACGAGGGGGTTCCCTGCAACTGTGGGGCCTACTTCCATTCCTCCCTAGTATCGCGTATCCGGGCAGAGTTCCTCTGGGTGGCCTCCACTGGCTCCCTTGACAGCTTTGAGGAGCAGTGAGTGCTGTCCCGGGTTCTCTGGTCAGTGTCCCCATCTGGTTCCCTTGTTTTACACCTGTGACCTGCACCCCTTGACCTTTTAATCATTATTTATCCCCCGTAACCAGTTGGACATGGGTCCAATTGTCCCTCCCTCCACCTTGCCATATTTTCAAATAGGCCCCCCTACACACACACTCCCCTTAAGTCCAGTTCCCAATCTTCAGGACGGGCCCTTTGCTCCTCTCCTAGGCGGGACAGGGCGTCTGCATTGGCATTTTCCTTTCCTGACCTGTGCTGGATAGTAAATGAATATTGTTGCAGGGTCATGTACCACCTCATTATCAGGGCATTTGCATTTCTCATGTGCACCCACTTCAATGGGGTGTGATCTGTAATTAGAATAAGAGTTCTCAAGGAGGTAATAGCGTAATGCATCAATGGCCCATTTTATGGCCAGAGCTTCCTTTTCAATAACTGAATATTTCTGCTCCCAAGGAAAAGTTTCCTGCTGATATACAAGATGAGGTGCTCTTCCCCATCTGTCTCCTGGGAGAGTACTGCTCCCAACCCCACCTCAGAGGTTGATCGAAGTTAGGGCTAAATATAGGCTCCCGCCATAAGGCTTCGAGGGTCTGACAAGCCACCTCACACTCTGCCGCCCACCGTACCCCGTTGGGCTGTCCTTGGTGAGGAGAGAAAAATGAGGGGAGCTGCAATGGTGGCAAACTGTGGGACAAACCAGCGGTAGCATGCGGCCAGTCCTAAGAACTGCCTTACTTTCCTTTTGGAGGAGGGTACAGGGTAGGTTTGAATGGCTTCCACCCTCTGAACCTAGGAAAAGTGGATCAGCCACTTACCTACTGTTTGGGATGTGGGTTTCTCGCCACCCAATCCGGTGAGGTGGTTTTTTTTTTTTTGGATTGGCTATAAGGCCTGCATCTCTAAGGGTCACATAATGGCTGCCACGTGCAGTAGATGCTTTTCCTACTCTCGACTATAGGTAACTAGATCGTTGATGTAGGCCACAGCATATTCCACATGGGGACTCAGGAGGCAGTCCATCTGTTGGAACATGGCAGGGGCTCCATGGAGGCCAAAGGGCATCCAGATAAAATGGAATAGTCCTGAGGGTGTGGTAAATGCTTCCCCCGTGATCCCTGACCCAAGGGGGATCTGCCAATACCCTTTTGTGAGATCCAGGGTTGTGATTTAATTAGCAGTCCCGAAGCGGTCTGAGTTCCTCCGTTTGGGGCATCGGGTAGGCATCAAACTTGGAGTTCACATTCACCTTCCTAAAGTCTATGCAAAACCAAATGCTCCTGTCTGGCTTTTGCCCAAGTACCACAGGGCTCCGCCATTCGCTCTTAGATCGTTCAATGACCCCTAGCTCCAGCATCAGCTGGACCTCTCTCTCTCAACCACCTCCTGCATTCGGTGTAGAAGGGGGAGATTACTCTACTGGACTACCTGGTTTAGCGCGGTCCGGATGTTATGGAACACCACGGTCGTTCAGCTCAGACATGTCGTGAAGGTCTTGCGAAAAGCCTTTGAGGCACCGAGCCTGTTTCTGTTGGCTTTCCGGTAGGGTGTCCCCCAGTTGTGGTTCTCCCCCTTCCCCCACATCAGGTGTCTGTGGTCCCAAGGATAGTTCCGGGGGGATATGGGTTAATCGGTACTTCCCGCTCCCGCCAGGTGTTTCAAAGCAACAACGCCACAAGGAGCCCATGGTCTTCTGATTTGGCTGATGGACTTCGTATGTAATGGGCCCCACTTGATGGGTAACTTCATATGGGCCTTGCCATCGATCCAGGAGCTTTGACTCATCTGATGGGAGTAGGAGGAGGACATGGTCCCCAGGCTCAAAGGTTCTTTCCTGGGTTCCCCAATTATAATACTGCTCCTGGATCCCCTGAGCTGCCTGAAGATTTTCCCACACTATGGTTCCCGCTTGGGTGAGTTGTTCCTGCAGCTGCAATGCATACTGGAGGCGGCCCTGGGAGGTCACGAGAGCACGTTCCCACATTTCTCTTAGCAGGTCCAATATGGCTCGAGGTCGTTGGCTGTACAGGAGTTCAAATGGGAAGAAGCAGGTTGACGCCTGGGGTACTTCTCGGGCCACTAGCAATAATAGTGGGAGCAGCTGGTCCCACTGTGGTAGCTCCGATGGGGGAATTTTTTTTAACATGCCCTTCAGCGTTCTGTTAAAGTGCTCAACTAGTCCATCGGTCTGTGGATGATAGACCGAGGTCTGTAGTTTTTGAATCCCCAGCAAGGCACACACCTGACAAAGTAACTGGGATGGAAAATTAGTTCCTTGATCAGCGAGGAGCACTCAGGGAAGTCCCATATGAGCAAAAACCTTCACCAGCTCGGAGGCGATGGTACGAGCACTAGTATTTTGCAGGGGCACGGCCTCTGGGAAACGTGTGGCATAGTCTACCAAAACCACTATATACTGGAATCTGGCCTTGCTTTTCAGGAGGTGTCCCACCAGATTGAGGACTGCTCAGTCAAACAGGGTGCTGACAACTGGCAGGGGGACCAGTGGGGCTCTCAACCCCCAGATCAGCAGCTAGCTGGCATTCTGGGCACGAGCGGCAATAAGTCCTTCACTTCCTGATATATCCCGGGCCAAAAGAAATGGGACACCACTCTGGCCAGGGTCTTCTCTTGGCTCAAGTGTCCAGCGGCCGGGATGTCATGGGCTAACTGCAGCACTGCTTTCCAGTGGCAGCGTGGGACCAAATAGCTGAGACCGCACTTCTTGCATTTGAGGATCTCGGGCCACTTGGTAGAGGCAGGCTGCATTTCGAGCTCATGGCAGACATGAGACAGCTCTCTGCAGGCTGGTTATGGTCCCATTGACGCGTGCAGCCTGGTCACAGGCAGCCCTCAGGGTCCTGTCTTCCCGCTGGTCCCGAGGAAAGTCTCTGAGGTCTAGTTCCCCCGCCACAGGGAGGAACTGACTGGCTTGGCCCCTCCCCTTCTGGGGGGTTCTCTCTCTCTTCTCCCTTCCCCCCCCCCGGGTTTCATCTTGGCCATCCTCAACAGGGTCCCCCTCCAAGAGGGCCTGGGCTGGTGGGACTCCAAGGCTGGCATCTTGCAGGAGGTCATTAAATCCAGGCCAGTCCCAGCCCAGAATAATGGGGTAGGCTAAAATATCGGCCACCCCAACAACTATCTTCTCGGTCACGCCCCTTATGGTTAGGGGAACCTTAGCATGGGGATATGCCTTCATGTCCCCGTGGCTGCACTGCAGTCGTAACTCCCCATCCATCAGTGGAGGCAGGGACCACCTTCCGTACCAGTGTTTGTCCACACCCCAAGTCTAAGAGGGCCATCACCTGCTGGGGCCCCACTTTCACAGGCAGTGTCAGTTTTGGCGGGGCAGGCTGGCGGGCCCATGCTTCGGCAGTGCAGATTCAACCATACCTGCATTCCATTTCAGGACAGTCCAGCTGCAGATGTTCCAGGTGGCCGCAAGTGAAGCAAAGGCCGAACTTGGGGTGGGAGGATTGTGCTGAGCCATCCAGTGGAGGAGTGCGTCGACGGACTCGGGGTATCGGCAGGGTCGCCTCAGGAGTTCCTGCCCCCGGGCCTGACACCGCGTGTTCTCGCCGCTGTGGGGATCGGGCCGGGAGGACCCATCGCGTAGTTCTGTTCTGGGTCGAGGATTCAGGACCAGCAACAGGCTGAGCGCCCTTGGTCCAGGGGTTGCAGTGCGGGCTCCAGGCCCCACAGGGTTCTCAGCAGCCAAGGAATCTTCCACCAGCATGATGGCTTCACTTAATGTCGTGGGGCGGTGCTGAAGTACCCACACACAGCCACAAACTGGAAGCACCTGAATAAGTTAGTCGAACAGATTGCCCTGGAATCTCTCTTCAGCCAATCTCTGCTCCAGCTGCAGCCACCGTCCACAGAGGCTCCTTATCTTGTAGGCCACTGCTCAGTGCCAGGCCCCCAAGGGGTAGGTGATGGTTCAGAGTTGCTGGCGAAAGGTCTCCAGAAAGATATCCAGAGCATCCAAGATTGCGGCCTTCACCTGCCTGTAGTCTTGGGCGGCCTTGATTGGGAGCCCTCTGTACGCCATTTGAGTGGCCCCCCCCACCAGGTATGGGACGAGGAGGGTGGCCCACTGTTCACATGGCCACTTCATGACCACCGCCACTCACTCAAAAGTTTCCAAGGCAGCTTCTGGGTCATCCTCAGGCCCCATCTCGGAAAGTCCCTCTGGACGTGCCCCGTCACCAAGCAGAGGAAGCACCGGAGAGGCTGGGGCTGGCCTAGTGGCACTTTAACAATAGCCTTCTGGAGGATGTGAGCTTCATGGCATCCTTCTGGGAGTTCTGGCTGGACTGGTGGGGGCAGCGGCCCGCCTTTCCCTAGGCGTGGCGATGGTGGGACGTGGGGAAGGTGCGCGCCCGGCTCTTCTGGCGTGATCACATCCCTCCACTGGCTTGTGCCCCGGGAGTAGTGATAGAGCAGCGGGAGCGGGAGGTTTTGAAGCTGGAGAGACGCTTGGTATGCGACCCAGAGGATCCACCCCTCCCGTGAGGTGTACTGGGAGAAACTCCAGGCCCTTGAGGACCACTGGGCCCAGGGTGCCTTTGTTCGATCCTGCATCCATCTCCTTCAAGAAATGGATCGTGGCTCCTGCTTCTTCTATGCCCTGGAGAAAGAGAGGGGGGCTAAAAAGCACAACACCTGCCTTTTGGCGGAGGATGGCACCCCCCCCTCACGGATCCGGCGGAGATGCGTGGAAGGGCCAGGGCCTTCTACGCCAGTTTGTTCTCCCTGGATCCGACCGAAGCCGACGCCTGCAGGGTGCTCTGGACCGAGCTCCCAACAGTCAGCACGGGCGACCAAGACCGGCTAGAGCTGCCTCTCACTCTGGCTGAATTCTTAGAAGTCCTCCATCTCATGCCCACCAACAAAACCCTGGGCATGGACAGGCTTACCGTGGAATTCTACCACATATTACCATCTGGACCGAGTCCTTGGAGAGCAGGGTCCTCCCTCTGTCATGCAGGTGAGCCATGCTCACCTTGCTGCCAAAGAAGGGGGACCTCCGCGACCTTCGGAACTGGCGTCCCGTCCTGCTCTGAAGCATGGACTACAAGGTCGTAGCAAAAGCCATCTCGCTGCGACTGCGGTACGTGCTGGTGGACGTGCTCCATCCTGACCAGACCTACTCCATCCCGGGCTGAAGTATTTTCAGTAATTTATGTCTGGTCCGGGATCTGCTAGAGCTTGGGCGTAGGGACGGCTTGTCGTTCGCCCTCCTGTCCCTGGACCAGGAAAATGCATTGGACAGGGTGGACCACGGGTACCTCCTGGGCACTCTGCAGGCCTTCGGCCCCCGTTCTGTGAGTTTTCTCCGGGTGCTGTATGCCCTCACGGAGCATTGGGTCAGGCTCAACTGGACCCTGAGTGAGCCAGTCAGCTTCGGGCGGCTGTCGGGCCAGCTATATGCTCTGACAATCGAGCCCTTCCTCTGTCTCCTCCACCGGAGTTTGACAGCAGGTCTTTTCAACATATGCCAATGACACGTTCCTTGTGGTCCAGGACTTGGCAGGCCTCCACCTACTCTAGGTCGCCCAAGCAGTTTACTCGGCAGCCTCCTGCACCCAGGTCAACTGGGTCAAGAGCTCTGGCCTGGCAGTCAGGGACGGGTGGCAGGCAGGCTCCCTCCCATCCATGCTTCAGGCCATCAGGTGGAGCGCGGGTCCGCTGCTCTATCTGGGTGTCTTTCTAGATGCCACGCATCACTCTCTGCCGGAGAAGTGGTAGGGTTTGGAGGCCAGGGTGGGTGAGCAGCTGCAGAGATGGACAGGACTGCTCCAGTCTCTCTCCCTATGCAAGAGGGCGCTGGTGCTGAACCAACTTGTCCTATCCATTGTCTGGTGCCAGCTCAACCCCCTGGGCCCAGCTCTGGAGGTTCTGACCAGACCCCAGAGGACAGCCCTGGAGTTCTTCTGGCCATGACTGCACTGGGTTTCTGCAAGGGTCCTGTATCTCCCACTGGAGATGAGGGGCCAGGGCCTGGTCTGCTTGCGCAGCCAGGTCCGGACCTTCCGCCTCCAGGCCCTGCAGAGACTCCTCTTTAGTGCAGGCAGTCCGGCATGGAGCATTTTGGGGCACGCCTTCCTCAGCCGCCTCCGAGGGCTCCAATATGACCGGCAGCTCTTTTTTATCCACCCGAGGGGTCTTCCGCGAGACCTCTCAGAAGTGCCAGAATTCTACCAGGACCTCCTCCAGACCTGGAAGCTGTTTCTGGCGACCAGGTCCATTGTGGCCTCCGAGGGAGCAGACCTCCTCGCAGAGCCCCTGCTCCACAATCCAGCCTTGCGCGTGCAGGTGGCGGAGTCTTCCTTGGTGCGCCGGAGGCTGATCCTGGCAGAAACCACCATGGTCGGGAACCTCCTGGACTACGACAGGGTGGATCCCCGAGCGCTTGCTCAACGCATGGGGCTCTCCACCCCTCGAACCCCCCTGCGCCTACTCCAGGAGGTGAAGGCGGCTTTGTCGCAGCCCGCTCGTGATCTCCTACAGAGAGCCCTGCGAGAGGGAACGCCCCGCCCCTCCCTTCCTGCAAAGCCTCCGTCCCTCATTATCGGGCCCCTGTTCCGCAGGCCCCCCCGGCCTCCCCACCCTTGGACCCCCAGCCGGCTGCAAAATTTGCAGCCGGTCTGTTTCCGGACCGCGCCCAGGGAACAGCTGTACACGCTCGTGCTCCACACTTTGCATTTCCCCACCCTCGTGTCCCGCCCCGATACAGAGTGGCAGGACTACCTCAGACCTATAGAGGGTGGGGAACCCCGATGGGCCAGCGTCTATTCCGATCTAATTCCGCGGCCCGTCGGGGACATCAGTTGGCGGCTCCTTCACGGGGCCGTGAGCACGGGCGTGTACTTGGCGCGGTTCACCCCAATCCCAGACACCTGCCCCTTTTGCGGCGTGAGGGAGAACCTGGCGCACGCCTACCTCGAATGCGCCAGGTTGCAGCCCCTATTCTGGCTCCTCCAGAACCTCTTACTGAGGTTCTGGCTGCACTTCTCCCCTCACCTTTTTATTTACGCACACCCTGTCAGTGGCCCCACAAAGTCGCGAGACCTCCTCGTCAACCTCCTCCTGGCCTTAGCGAAAGCTGCCATCTATAATAGCAGGAGGAGGAAGTTAGACGAGGGGGTTCTCTGCGACTGTGGGGCCTATTTCCGCTCTTCCCTCGTGTCACGAATCCGGGCAGAGTTCCTCTGGGCGGCGTCCACTGGCTCCATCGACAGCTTTGAGGAGCAGTGGGCGCTGTCCGGGGTTCTCTGCTCGGTGTCCCCATCCGGCTCCCTTATTTTAAACCTGTGACCCGCACTCCTTGACCCTGTTGTCATTTTTTGTCCCCCGGATTCAGTTCAACATGGGTTCTGTGTCCCTCCCATAAGGTTGGGGAGGGGCTTTTAGAACGTGGGCGGGCTTCGCCCGCCCACCATCCCATGTTTTCAAATAGACCGCCCACCTTCCCATGATTTCAAATAGGCGCCCACCTTCCCATGATTTCAAATAGGCTCTGCCACCTCCGAGGGCTCTGATACAACCGGCAGCTCTTCTCTCTGCACCAGAGGGGTCTTCCGTAAGACCTCTCAGAGCTGCCGGAGTTCTATCAGGAGCTCCTCCAGACCTGGAAGCTGTTTTCAGTGACCAGGTCCGTTGTGGCCACCGAGGGAGCAGACCTCCTCGCGGAGCCCCTGCTCCACAATCCAGCCTTGTGCGTGCAGGTAGCGGAGTCTTCCTTGGTGCGCCGGAGGCTGATCCTGGCAGAAACCACCAAGGTCGGAGACCTCCTGGACTACAACCGGGGGATTGGATGGACAGCATGCTCTGGCTCCCTAGACAGTTTTGAGGAGCAGTGGATGCTGTCTGAGGTTCTCTGTTCTATGTCCCCATCCAGCTCCCTTGTTTTAAACCTTTGACTCGCACCCCTTGACCTTGGTTTTTTTTTTTATCATCATATGTCCCCTGTAATTAGTTGATTCCTAGGTCCAGTCATCCCTCCTGCAAGGCTGGGAGAGGGGCTTATAGAACCCCTGGGGTATCAAATAGTACCTCACTACAGACCCCAAGAGGCCTTTTGTATCTTCTGATTTGACCTTTCTGCACTTTTCCCTACATTATCATTTCTAGACAGAAGCCTGAACATTTAAAGATTACATCCTTGATCACCATTCTGAAGAACACACAGGTTGAGCTAACTAGTAAGTTACTTTAACATCCAAGAGCAAATCACTTGTATTTTCCAGTTTAGTTCATATGTATTTTAAAGTTGTTTGAATAGGAAGGGCACTATCTGCTCTTTAGTGAGTGTGACAGGGCGCCTGCCCTGCACTGGGCCTTTAAGCCCAAGACGCAGGCCTTGAGCCTTAGGGTGGCTGGAAGAACCCAGCTGAAATGGTTAGGCTAATGAGCCCCAGCTGTCAGAGATCTGGGACGCCCGGCTGGCTAGGCAAGCCCAGCCGTCAGCTATAAAGGGAGGAGCACAGTGTGCCAGGGTAGGGTTGACTGCAGAGGAAGCAGGAGTTCCTTGGAGGGAGACAGTTGCAGGAGAAGGACTGGAGAGGGGAGCTCTCCCTCAGCAGTTGCCAGGGACTCCAGGAGAGGCCGGGAGGAAGGTGGAGGTGAGTTGGTGCCACCCGGAGACTACCTGCTGAGGGGATGCTGGCCTGGAGATCGCAGCCAGCTGGGCAAGTCCAGGAGAAGGAAGCCTGGGGATCCAGGTAGGATGTGGCCCAGGGCAGGAGCGGGAGCCGCCCCTCCCGGCCCGAGAGCCTTGGTGTGTTTTGGCTGGATGGCCACACCGAGGGAGTGACCCGATACCTGGTTGCTCACAGGGCCCTGGGCTGGGACCCGGTGGAGTAGGGTGGGCGCGGGTCCCCCTACCTGGGGGTGTGCCCTGCTACAACGATAATCTGTTTTGTAGACTCTGCCTTGCTTAAAGGGCCAGTTATAAACTGCTTTGTGGCCAATAATGAGCAACCCATACAGACTGTAACTGGCCCTGAGAGTGGCTATATGAAGAAAGTTAGGGGGCACTGAGGCACACTGGGGGCATGCACCCCTGACAGTGAGCAAATACTTAACTCCAGCTCAGCTTCCCCCTTCACTATACAGGTGCTGTGGGGAACTGCTATAGATCAATGTTTGCTTGAAAATAGCTTGATTTTTAGAAAGGTCAATATCCACACCCATAGCTCATTGGCTGGCAAACAAGTCCTATCTGGGGTATGTATCCTTTCTAATGTTGCATGATTTTTTCAGGTTGGATTTGATTTAAAATCAAATAGATTTAAACCATGATTTAAAATTACTAGTTAGGAAGACTATTTAGTCATGGTTTTCTACATTGAAGTGCACTCTTGTTGGTTGTTGTAACCTTAATACGGGGTGGGCAACCTATGGCTCACAAGCCAAATATGGCTCTCTAGGGAGCCAGATATGGCTCTTCTGGAGCCCCAGCTCAGGCCCCATCTGCTCCCCCTGCAGCAGGGAGCCAGCGCTGGCACTGCAGCCTTATGGCCCCTGCAAGATTTGAACACCAGCACAGCTTCCCGGGGGGGGAGGGAGGAGGCACCATGGGGGAGGAAGCCCCCTCCCCAACGGATCTGGCATGCAGGGAACAAAAAGGCTAAACATGGCTTAGCAGGACCGTGTTTTCCTTCCTCCCCCTTCCCCCCGAGTAGGGGAAAACCAGGAACCAAAGATGGCTCCCTGCGTACTGACATTTCCTTTCCTCAGGACACACTTCCTACAGGCCCCCCTGCAAGCCATTGCTGGAGGCTTCTGGGGAATGGGAGCAGAGGGAGATGTTACATGGCACCTGCCATGTGATGTGAAAACAAGTGGCCCCCCATGCCTAGACCCCACCCCAAACATCCCATTGCCCTCTGGCCAACTGCACCCGAGGCCCCTGGGCGCAGACACTCTGCCCCCTGGCCAGGCAGCCAGCCACCAGCCTGCCCCTGGCCAGACCTTGCACCCTCACCTCCTCCTACACCCCACCTCCTGCTCAGATCCTGCACTTCTATCCCTATCCCATTCACTGGTAGCCCTGTCCCGCACACTTAATGCCTTATTTTTAGCCCCAACCCAGAGCCAGGGCACAAAATCCACTAACCCTGGAACCCCAGAGGAGTAAATCTGGCCTGAGGCCTTGAACCACAGTCCTCCCTGCCCCTCCCCCCATCATGGGGCTGGAGCACCAGGGGAGTCAGGTGTTTCAGTTGGGGGCCATATCAGTGAGGGTTGGGGGTTTTTGAAGGTCCTCCCTTTTTTTGTGCACTTCTCACTTGTGTGCTCCCTGATTGATTTTTCTGTGGGTCAGTGGCCCTCAACCCAAAAAAAGGTTCCCCACCCCTGCCCTAAATAAAGACAAATGTTGAACATAACATTTTACTTTGTTTAAAAGTGAAGCCTGGCCAACAAGCCCCCAATTGGGGCCCAGCCCCCATCTGGCTGCAGCATCATAATGCTCCAGCACCCCCCATACACCAACCTTGAGCCTCTCATACACGTGAACCCCCTGCCCTGAGCCCCTCATACCCCCACATCTCCAGTCCCCTGCCATAACACACCTGCACCTCCACCCACCCCAATCTCCTGCCCTGAGCCCCCATACATCCCAACCCAAACTCCTGCAACCCCACATCCCCAGCCCCTTGCCATAACATTGACAGAAGACAGCCTGAATGCATTCATGAAGCTGGATTTGACCAGTTATGATGTAAACTTCAAAGAAATATGCAAAAAGATGCAGCAGCAGAAGTCCCATTAAATTCTGAAAGTACACTGTTGCATTTATCCTATTAATCATTATGTCAATAATAAGTTGTATATTTTCAGTCATGCAAACGGGCATTCTTATACAGCTCTTTGTTGGCCACTTGTTCTGAATTTTGATGTAGTTTGGCTCTTTGGTTTGAAAAACATTGCTGACCCCTGCGAACATATAATTGAAGTTCCCCCTTTTTCAGTCGCATCCAACATCATTTTATAGTTAAAGAATTAGCAGTGAAGACTGCTATATAATCTGCATGCACAATTTAACACAGCGAGGGCTTTTCCCTCAAGAACCTGAATTTCCATTCCGCTCCGAGGCCACAAGATTGATGCAAACTGAACTCTTCTCAGTTCTTGGTCACACTAGCAACCCATGTGTTATAAACTAGCATGAACTCAGATGTATTCCTTTAAGTCAGGCCTGGGCAAAATACAGCTCGCGGGTCTGATCCGGCCCACCAAGCCACTGGATCTGGCCCACAGAGGCAGTGGGGCAGGCTCCCCTGCTTGCCCCAAAGCCCTGTGCACAAACACAGCTGCAGGGCTCCATTTCTGGTTTAAAACTACCGGGGGGGAGTTTTAGGAGCCACCCAGCAGGCAAGCAAGCATGCTGGCTGGCTAGTTTGGCAGCTAGCAAGCAAGTCTCTTAGCTACAGCCTGCTTCTGGTACCCCAGCCCTTTCCTGCCCCAAATCCCTGCCCCCTGCCCCCCAACATACCCAAACCCTGTCCCCCCCCTTACACCCATACCCCCTCCCAAATCTGGCACCCCAGTCTCCTGCTCCAGATTACAATCCCAAACACCTGCACTCCAGGCTCCAGCCCTAGGTTCATGGGCCAGTTTTGTTCATCTTTATTAACGACGTGCATGAGGGGCTAGATTGCACTCTCAGCAAGTTGCGGATGACACTAAGCGGGCGGGGGGGGGGGGGGGAGATAGGGTCCAGAGTGACCTAGACAGATTAGAGGATGGGGCCACAAGAAATCTGATGAGGTTCAACAAGGACAAGTGTAGAGTCCTGCACTTGGGAGGGAAGAATCCCAAGTATTGGTACAGGCTGGGGACCGACTGGCTAACTAGCAGTTGTGCAGAAAAGGACCTGATTACAGTGAATAAGAAGCTGGATAGGAGTCAACAGTGTGCCCTTGTAGCCAAGAAGGCTAATGGCATATTAGGGTTCATTAGGAAGAGCACTGCCAGCAGGTCTAGAGAAGTGATTATTCCCCTTTATTCGGCTCTGGTGAGGCCACATCTGGAGTATTGTGTCCAGTTCTGAGCCCTCCTCTATAGAAAGGATGTGGACGCGTTGGAGAGGGTCCAGCAGAGGGCCACCAAAATGATTAGGGGGCTGGAGCACATTACCTTTGAGGACAGTCTGAGGGATTTGGGCTTTAGTCTACAGAAGGGGGGGGGGGGGCACGGAGGAATTTGATAGTAGCCTTCAACTTCCTGAAGGGAGGTTCTAAAGAGGATGGAGAGAGGCTGTTCTCAGTAGTGACAGATGGCAGAACAAGGAGCAGTGGTCTCAAGTTACAGTGCCGGAGGTCTGGTGAAGTACTGGAATAGGTTCCCTAGGGAGGTGGTGAAATCTCCATCCCTGGAGGTGTTTAAGTCCCAGCTTGACAAAGCCCTGGCTGGGTTGATTTAGTTGGGATTGGTCCTGCTTTGGGCAGGTGGCTGGACTCGATGACCTCCTATGGGCTCTTCCAGCTCTGATTCTAGGTCACAACTGCCTCCTTCACCCAAACTACCTCTGACTCAATTCTCCCTCCTGCACCCCAATCCCTTACCCTAAGTTCCCTTCTGCACCCAACCTCCATCCCAGACCCCACATCTCCTCCATTAATGTCATGAAAGAGTGCAGCCCTCGACCACTTTCCAAAATCTTGGAGTGCCCCTCCCCTCAAATTATGGACCACCCCTGCTCTAAAGAAATACAACTTCAACAATGTTCAATTTTCTATGCAAGCCTGCTTATTCTTATTATACTGCAAATGATTTCCCACTCCAGCTTTCTTGTTCATTAAAACAAAACTTCCCAGTATGTTTTCCTATAGCTACATACAAAGCCCAAATTCTTTTGAAAAAACAAAATGCATTATACAAATTGATCTGTTACTACCCAACTGGGGCTTATAAGTCACTTCTACTTTGTAACTACAGCAGGTACAAAATTCTCAGACAGCCGAGAACACTATCAATTTGAAAAATCACTTAAATATGCTCAGAAATGTTTAGGCTGACAAATCACTTTAGTAAAATAAGGCAGTCCCAGCTGCTAACAAAGGGTCCACTAGGACATCAACCTCAGTATGCTCCCCTCACTCCCTTATCCCAAACAGCTCCTGAATGCAGTTAGGGGCAAGTCAGCTATGCAGACTTCCTCCGTGGAAATTCACGAGCCCACCTGCAAACTAACATTGATCAGCAGAGTATGCCTCATCTAAGCAACTACAAATAAAATATCTGTGTGTAATGAGGCGGCATGTCCTGTGGCATCTTAAAGACTAACACATTTCTTTGGGGGAAACTAGGAGTCCTGTAGCATCTTATGGACTAACACAGGCATCTGATAAAGTGTTCATAAAGCTTATGACGTAATAAATGTGGGAAGCCTGTAGCAGTACCCCTTTTTCAAAAAAAGATTTTATAAGTACCCCCAGTACCTACAGTTTTCAGACAACATTTTTTTTCTACGATTGGAACACATTTGTTTAAACAGCACCTGGTGTTGGCCGCTGTCAACAGACAGGATACTGGGCTAGATGGACCTTTGGTCTGACCCAGTACGGCCGTTCTTATGTTCTTAACTGTAGCTGGGTGGGCAATGTACCTTTTACACCCAAAAATTTCAAAACAAAAATACAGTTTTCTCCAAATTTCAGTTGTGTTGATGTACCCCCAGGACTTCTCTCTAGTACCCCAAGGGTACTTGTACCACTGGTTAAGAAACACTGGCCTACAAGAGACCACAGGACCCCTTGTTGTTTTTGCAGATAGAGAACTAGCCTTCTTAGTCTGAGACATTTCTTTGGGCATAAGCTTTAATGGGCTAGAACCCCCAGAAGCTTATGTCCAAAGAAATGTTTGTTTTTGCTTAATCAGGAGTCCTGTGGCACCTTAAAAGCTAACAGCGTAACCCCAACGTCCCCTCACCTGTGTGTAATGATACATCTCCCCAAACAAAAAATTAGAACTACACACACCCTATCCACCGAGAACGATGAAAATGGGCGACAGCGAAACCCACCCACCGCGCTGTCCTGCTCTCCAACGGGGGTACCCCTCCCCAGCCCCCTTCTCCCACTATTGCATCACCACAATCTTCCTACCGTGGCGCTCCCTTCTCTAACTACAAGCCACTCACACGCACATCTCCCTCAGCCCCTCGGGCCTACCCTGCTCCGCCCCGCCCCGCCCCATCCTAGAGCCCCTCACTTGGCGGCCCGCCCCTCGCGGCCCCCGTACCTGGCCGCAGCGGCTCGGTGGTGCTCAGTACCAAGAAGAGGAAAAAGGTGCCGCTGTCCGCTCTGGGCACCATTTATCCTCCACCATAAACCCGAGGAAGAAAGCGGGCCGCGTCGACACCGAGCCTCCCTCCCCGGCTGGGAGCCCGCGAATCTAGCTGTGGCGGTGGCCTACCCTCGTGCCCAGGCCAGGAGGTGAGAAGATCAGTAATGAACCCCTCACCTAGCTCTAGTTCCACACAAGATGGCGGCTCCCCTCCTCCCTACAACAAAGACCGGCAGCCAATCAGCGCCAGGGGTGGGGCTTTTGTGTGGTAATCCACATAGGCGGATGGTATGTAGAGAGCTGCTACCTATGAGATTGTGCTATTTAGGAAGAATTTCGGGGCAGTCGCTCCATTGATGCCACTGTCCTTGGCCCTGTCCACGCTATAAGTTTTCGCTTACTTCTTTTTAAAAGGGGTAAAAAAAGGGCTAAACAGAAGGAGGGGGTGAAGTGGCTGCAGGCAGTGCTAGGAACTGAGGCAAACTCAGGGCTGGGGGGGGGGGGGGGGGGGGAGGGGAGGAGCAACTAGTAAACTCTCTGCTGTTGGAGGGACCCAGAGGGCAAATCCCCAGCACAGGCAGGGCAGAAGGGGTAAAAACAGTTACCCCATGGGAATGAGGCACCAGTCAAAGGGTGGCTGTGGCAGAGGGGCTTTTTATTATTTGCTTAAACCTGCTTTTTTTATATATAATTTACTCAAATCAGAGGCACTGAGCATGCTCAGTAGGGCTGCAGATGCCCCTGCCTTTCTCCCTTCCCTTGCTATGAAGAAGTTTTTGCTCAGTGCATTTTAAAAGGGTTAACAATGGAAAAAGGGGCTAAAGAGAGGACATGAATTCTCATAACATTTCACACATTTGTGTTGTCTGCTGCCCATAAATCACTGAATTGCAGTCCCGTCGCTGTAACCCATGTTATGTGTAGCTTTGCTCCTTGCAAATGTTATTTCTGTTACTTGTATTACTCAGTGCAATGCATGGCATTGCACTAAGTGTTTTTGAGCAGTAGCTATTAAAACAAAAACAAATAAGTCAATAGCTATTCTTTCTTATAGCACATCATCATCATCATCATCAACAACCATGGGCTCAATGCCTGTTGGTGTCCAATGCCTCCCTCACTATTTCCTTCCATCTTTCCCTGTCCAGTGCTGAGTGGCTTAGTTTCTGTAGACTAGCTCCGCACCTATCTACTAGATCATCTCCCCATTCTCTGTGGGGTCTGCCTCTCCTATTCAGACCATCCATTATGCCAAATACCAGGGTCTTAACATTTGGCTCATCGTTCATTCTGCAGATATGCCCGAATAGCTGTAACTTCCGTTGTATAACCTTCTGCAGTAGAATGCTGATAGAAATGTAGCCGTGTTAGTCTGGTCTAGCTGAAACAAAAAACAGGACTATGTAGCACTTTAAAGACTAAACCATCTTGTTAGTCTTTAAAGTGCTACATAGTCCTGTTTTTTGCTTCTGCAGTAGGTTCTCTTTCAGCTGTATCTTCCTATATAATTCCTCATTGGTGACCTTCTGCATCCATCCTATTCTCAGGATCTTTCTATAACAACTCTCAAACGCCAATATCCTTCTCTTTGAATCTTTCGTTATCACCCATCCATACAACATGCTGCTAAATACACCTGTTTTCAAGACGCTCAGCTTCGTTCCTAAACTAATCGCTTTACTTTTCCAGATTTTATCACTTGCTACCTTTTATTTGTATTTATAGCACTGTGTTCTTGAGGGCATAATATCCATGCACACAGACTGATGAAAAACCTTCCCACTGCCCCCCCCCCAGTGTCTGCTTGAACCCAAGCTGATCAAATGAAAAAATCTTCCCACTGCCCCCCCAGTCTCTGCTTGAACCAAAGCGGATCAGCAGACAAGGGGGAAGACACACCTAAACCCCCCCTAGCCTCATGTGTATCACTCCATTTGTATAAAGAATGGAGAACACATACTAGGTGGCACTCCAACCTCGCAGGAGGAGGCAGAGGCGGGGGCAAGGTGAAGCTATAGTGCCAGCACAGGCTTCCTGCTATGGGGGCAGGGAGGAGGGGGCTGAGTTTGAGCCGTGGGCCACCAGGAAGATGGCCGCAGAGCCCCTATGGTATCCGAAATGCTGAAGCTGCCTAATTGAATTATAAGGCCCCCTCTAAGGCAGGGATGGAGAACCTACGGCCCGCAGGCTGGGATGCTCTGGACTCCCTCCTATCCCCTGCAACAGCCATGCAGGGACGGGCTCCGAGGCTTGTTGCCCCCTCTTCTCTGTGTGGCTGGAGCACCAGCGCATCTTGTCCTGCTGCAGGGGGCCCTGAGCTTCATGGGCTGGATCCTGCACTGTGTGTTCTGTGGTATAAAGCTCAGACTGCAGAGCCCACAGTGCACCCAGCATCAGGAGCACGGTTCCCAGTGTGCACCAGCTTGCAGCTCCCGACCCTGCTCCAGGGCAGGCAGACACACTGAGGGCTCTGCAGTATAAAGCTGCAGTTACAGGCTTACATTTTAGTTGGTGTTTACATCCCTAATATATAGCTATTTGCACACCTCTGGGAGGTGTCCCAGGTAATCAGCCCCCTGTCCTGTCCTGCCCAGACCCCACAGATCCTGCACCTCCACCCCAGCCCACTCTTGCACCCCACTTCCTGCCCAGACTGCCCACCTTCACCCCGTTCCAGTACCCTATGTCCCAACAAGACCCTGAATCTTCAACACCCCAAGCCTGCTCCTGCACCCTAACATCCTGCCTAGACCCCACACACCCACTCCAGCCTGCTCCCCAGTTGCCACCTACAGCACACTGAACCCCCTATTTTTTACCAAACCCCAGAGCCTAGGGTACCACAATCTATTATCAACCCTGAGCCCCAGAAGAGTTAATCTCAATGTTTGAGGAAGCACTTAGCCAGGGGTGAAGAACCTCAGGCATAAACTCTGGGTGTAGCCCCCAGCTTGCCTATATCCTGCCCCCAAGGCTCAGGGCTCCTCCCAGTACTGTGGAGCCTGTGCTGGCACTCCAGCCCCTCCCCTGCCCTGACACCCCACCGCAGGGCTGGAGCATACAAAATATTCCCACACTATGGGTGTGGGTGTGCCCTTTTCATCTCTGACTGAAAAACGCTAAGTTGATACATTCCATGGGTAATGGAACATATAACCAAATTAGAATATATAACCTACCCTGTTATGTATTGGGTTGTTGTAGATATAGATCTTGTTGTTATAGTACAGGGTGGGCAAAAGCCTCTCAGTGGGCCAGATGTGGCCCTCCAGGTAGTTTCAGGCCCCGCCCCCTAGCTCATTGCCTCAGAGCAGGAGAGGGGCCCGAGCCCTTCAAACTGCTTCTATTTAAAGGGCTCGCATCTTCCCCACACGTTGCCTAGCAGCTGCAGGGAAGGCACAAGCCCTTTAAATAGAAACAGCCCAACGGGATCCTGCGTCTCCGGCAGTGCGCTAGAGGCGCGGGGAGCTGCGAGCCCTCTCAGCTGTGTCTATTCAAAGGGCTCGTGTTCCCCGGCTGCTAGGCAGCGGGTTGCCTGACAGGCACAGGGAAGGCGCCAGCCCTTTACACAAAAGCACTGAAAAGGGCTCGCAGCTCCCCCGGCCTCTAATGAGTTGTTAGGAAGCCAGAGACTCGAGCCCTTTCAACTGCTTCTATTGAAAGGGCTCGCCTGCTGGGGGCTGCATTGCCTGGCAGTCACCCGCAGGCGCAAGCCCTGGAAACGGAAGCAATTGAAAGGGCTCGCGGCTCTGCCCCACTGGCCGTTGCCTGGGAGCTGCCCGGAGGCGTGAGCCCTTTCAACTGCTTCTCTTCAAAGGGCTTGTGCCTGCCGGGCAGCTGCCAGGCAACAGGTTAGCAGTGGGGGGCATGGCTTTGTTCGCCTCTCCTGTCACACATGTGGTGGACAGTGCTCCAGGTGACCTCCAAATGGAGCTTACTGACTTGCAGAGTGACGCCTTGCTTGCGGAGCAATTCACATCAGCGCCGCTTCTGGAACTTTATGCATCTCTCAACGAACAAAGCTTTCCAAAGGCCAAGGCTCATGCCCAAAAGATGCTTGTATTGTGCGGAGCAACTTACAGCTGCGAGCAGACATTTTCTGTCATGAAATTCAGTAAATCAAAGACCAGCTCTTGGATCACCGATGACCACCTTGCAGTAGTGCTCCGCATTGCAACATCAGAAGTGACACCTGACTTCACGTCCCTTGTTAATGCCCAGCACAGACTTGCTTCTTCACACTGAGTTGCATTTTTTCTTTTACACTTAATTTAATGCACGTGAGTTGCATTAAGCTCAGGTGGGCAACAAGTCGGATGTGGCTTCTGCCAGTGCTTATTAACCTGTGGCTCTGCAGATGTGGCCATTTAAAGCTCCTGTTGGCTGTGGATCACCGTTCCCAGCCCATGTGAGACATAGGAGGTGGTGTCCCAATTCACGCAGTGCCCATTGGCTGGAGATGGTGCTCCAGGGTGAAGGGGAGGTCCAAGCGGCTGTACCAGTGGAGGTGCATGTAAATAAAACATTGGTGGCCTGCCGGGGCTAACCCTTGTGGAGGCAGGGAAAAGGGAATAAGGGAATTTGTGTGCAGCCATCTTGGTCTTCTTAACAAGAGAGCAAGAGTCAGGCTAAGTCTGTGGCCTGACAACGCGAGATCTGTAATTAGACGCTTCCTTCGCCTCTCGCCTCCATACGGAGATAAGGGTAGAACGCTGACTCTGGCAGGGACCTTGAGATAAGGAGCATCTGGGTGGAACTAAATAACTGTTAGCCATTGGTGTTTGGAATGGGAAGGAGACTAATTGTTATTGTTATTATATCTAATGGACAGTATAGAAACTGCTTCATAATTGTTTGTATTCAACAATCTGCCTAGCAGCAGCTTCTTCCCTTGCAATATTGCTCGAATAAACTGTCTCTGACTACTTGTTGCTCACAAACGCAGAGTGAAGGCTTGTTTTCTTCCACACCCTGGTGAACCGTGTCTGCTCTGCAGGTCAGATACTGCCCACCACTGATGCAACTAAAAGTTTAGTGTTAGTGTTGTTGTTGTTGTTGTTACAAATGTTCTCAGAATGTTAGTGTTACAAATGTTCTCAGAATGTTAGTGTTATTATACATTTTCTATGATAATTTTTGGACAATGTTGTATGCAGTTAATTATTATTAACATTTAATTACTTTGTTGTGTAAAAAACATATTGGTGTCTTTTTACAGCACATGGACTGCCTCTTCTGCCCAAGGCCCCGCCCCTTCTGGGTTGCCCACAGACACTTCTGAAATTGTGAAGTGTCCCCCCTTCAAAAATTATTGCCCACCCCTGTTATAGTAACTGAGTTAAGTCACTAGGGGTCAGCCCAGCCAGTTTTGGCTGGTTCTAGTTAGTTCTGTGTTATGGAATAAATGGGTACTTGCAACTGCTCAAGCTCTCTGTGTTTCCACTGATTTCTTTCTAAATTGTGGAACTCCACACAATATAACATATCCAAATTGCCAAACTTGGGCATATCATGAGAGTGGAGGAAAAAAATGATGGTTCTGTATCTATGCAGAAGGTGAGATGCTTGTTTTTGAAAACATCTTGGAACAAAAAGCAAACTGTTTGGCTGTGTCTACACTGGCATGATCTCATGCAAAAGCGGCCGCTCTTGCGCAGAAACTTGCTGCCTGTCTACACTGGCTGTGTGTTCGTGCGCAAGTAAATTGATGTTCTAATGTATAAAATCAGGGCTTCTTGCACCAGAACTCTGACACTCCCGCTCAGGAATAAGCCCTCTTGCACAAGAGCTCTTCCAGAAAAGGCCAGTGTAGACAGGCAACATGAATTTCTTGCGCAAGAAAGCCCTATGATTAAAATGGCCATCAGAGCTTTCTTGCGCAAGAGAGCGTCTACACTGGCAAGGATGCGCTTGCGCAAAAGCACATCTCTTGTGCAAAGGCACATGCCAGTGTCGACGCTCTCGTCTGGAAGAGTTTTTGCAGAAGAACTCTTCCGCAAAAGAGTTTTTGCATGAAAACGTGCCAGTGTAGACGTAGCCTTTGGGTTTATCTAATTTTAAAATCTTTATTATTATAAGCTGATGTATAAATACTTCTGTGTGTTTGTGTCCTGGAAAGTCTCAACTATGTACCTCTCTGCCTTCCTTAATTCCTCCAATTCAGCCACCATGGTCTCCAAAGCCCATACAAGGCCCCTGAGGGCCAGGAGCTCCTTGCACCTGTGTATAGGGCAGTTAATCATACATGCTATATTGGGTGCAATGAATAGGATAGCCTCCACTCTTGGTGATGGGCTTCTTCCTGTGTTCTTTTGTATTCCTACGGCTTATCCTTTTTGAAGTTTATTTTTTTTAAATCAGGTTGCTTTGTTTTTATTTTAAAGTTTAAATACTGTGAAGTGTTCAGTGTATATAGGCCCTCTAAGGGCACATCTACACTATACAGAAGAACTCTGGAGACTGCTGCAATTGCAAATGTGAATTTCTGACATTTAAAATTTAATTTCATAAAATGTAAGTGCTATTGTGTTTGTGTGTGTGATTTAGTTCTTATCGTTCCTAATGTGCTGCTGTAGCATCTGCAGCTTGACATAAACAATGAGTACTGTGTACGGTTTCCAAAACTGGTAAAAATCAAGTTATCTAAAAACCCCTCAAAGTTCAGGTTGAACCTCGGGTCTGGGACTCTCGGATGTTGCTGGACTAGAAAGCGACCAAGCACAGAGGTTGCCGGCAGCTGGGAGCAGAGCCAGTAAAGCAGGGGTTTTACACTCAATTTACCTTAGGGCCAGTCCTCAACCCAAATCCCTGAACCCAAATGTAGCAAATTATCTGAGCTAAAGAGGATGAAATTCAATCAGGAGTAATATAAAGTGTTCCTTCCTAAGTGGAGCAATCAGATTCACACATGGACACAATGATAGAGGTGTTTTTTTTTTTTTAAAACATAAAAATGTTAACACAAGTATATAGGCACAACATTACAAACACCATGCACAAAACAACCTGGCTGTGTCTAGACTGGCCAGTTTTTCTGGAAAATCAGCTGCTTTTCCAGAAAAACTTGCCAGCTGTCTACACTGGCCGCTTGAATTTCCGCAAAAGCACTGACTTCCTACTGTAAGAAATCAGTGCTTCTTGCAGAAATACCATGCTGCTCCCGTTCGGGCAAAAGTCCCTTTTGCGCAAAAGGGACGTGTAGACAGCTCAGATTTGTTTTCCGCCAAAAAGCCCCGATCACGAAAATGGCGATCGGGGCTTTTTTGTGGAAAAGCGCGTCTAGATTGGCACGGACACTTTTCCGCAAAAAGTGCTTTTGCGGCAAAGTGTCCGTGCCAATCCAGACGCTCTGTTCCAAAAATGCTTTTAACAAAACTTTTCCGTTAAAAGCATTTCCGGAAAATCATGCCAATCTAGACGCAGCCCCTCAGTCTAACTAGAGACATCAAGGGTAACAAGAACACATTCTATATAGAAGACTAAAGGACAGGGTAGGCCCATTCAATGAGGTTGGAAACAATCACAGAAAATGTGGAAATGGTAGAAATGCTTTATGAATTCTTTGTTTTGGTTTCACCCAGCTCCAGCCAGAGTATGCAAAAAGCCCCCCTGGACCAATGGTAAGTGGATGGGTAGCAGAAACTGGGCTAAGCCAAAACTGACATACTAGTATGTCAGTAACTGCTAGTGGGAGAAAATTTTGAGAGCAGCATCTTGTGACGCAACGCCAGGCCTCATTGGAGATGGGGTGTAGTTATTGGCCATGAGCCATAGGGACTGAGCCGCACACGGGGTGCAATACTCTTTGGGAGGCCTGGGAGACCTAGTGCCCTGCCCCTAAGGGGGCTGGGTGTACCCACCCTGACACCTAGAAAGATCTGTTGTGGTACTGGTTGCAGCAGATCCTCCAGTCTTGCCCCTCATGCAAAAAGCCCCAATTTCCCTGTGTGCAGCAGCATGCAGACAATTTCTGATGAGGTGCTATCTACAAGAGGCATGTACACTCTCTGCAAGGTCTCCCCTGCTCTGTGGTTTCACAGGGAAAAAGGGCACTGACACCCACAAAAGAGTTAAAGCTGCCTCACTACAGCATGCTGCAGTTTACTGACTATAAATTACCTTTTGTATGCATAAGGGGACTGTTAGCCCCTTACTAAAACTCAATGGGAGTTTTTGGTTGGCCAGCTCCCAGTACCAAAAGGGGAAGGATCCATGAGAAATCAGGGCCCTGAGACTGACAGACCCCAGGGATAATGGAAAGAGGCCAACACTCCAGCTCAGCCTGATTGACAGGTTGGACAGGCCAATGAGGAAATTAGGAGGCCAGGTCCTGTCCTCCGTGTGAGCTGGGATTGTCTGGGTCTCTCTGAAAAAAGGAGAGAGCTAAGAAGAGCAAGCTATGTTGAGAGACAGACCTGCAATGTCAGAGCCAGACACACACAGCCCAAGGAGTGCAAGCTGTGGTGAGGGGTAGACCTGCAGTGACAGAGCCAGGCACGCACAGCCCAAGGAGCGCAGACCCTGTGTCGAGCAGTAGACCGGCAGTGCTCAGAGAGCCAAAGGGGACAGAGAAGCAATGCAAGGAGCTGGAGACTGGCAAAGCAGCACAGTCTGCAGCTGGGTGTGGTGAGCAGCTGGGAACTGCAAAGTGTGGGGAGAGGCTCTGGGCAGGGAGACACCACCAGCCAAGAGGCCCTGCAGGCCAGACTGGGAGAGGGGTCCTGCCACCTAGAACCTGAGGCCGTGTGGTCACTGCTAGAGCAAGCGTGCCCAGCCTGCAGCCCCCCTGCAGCACAGCCAGGGCCTGAGAGAGTCCTGAGACCTATAAGGAACAGACTGTGAACTGTCCTTACACTCTGCAGACTGCTGTTTGTGATGTCCCTATGCTACAGAGCAGAACTGTGTGTTCTCATTTAAACTTTCTCATTTTTCCTTATTTTTTTTAATCAGTTGCTGTTTAATAAATTGTATTTGCTTTGAACAGTATGTAATGATCACTGGGTCAAGAAAGCATGCAGTGTGAAGAGAGCACCTGAGAGTGGGGACACCCTAGCCCCTGCTCCAAGTGACTACAAGGTTGGGGATTAAGCCCCAGAAAACCTGGGCCCAGCCTTGTTGGGATTTCGAGGACTCTGCTACTCAGGAGAGTGGAGGGGGAGCCCTCAGGGTCAGGGAGGCTGTTGGGGATAAGAAGTGGGAGCGGGGACTCAGATCCTTTCGCTGGTCCATTTCACCAGGGTCGTACAGAAGCCAGGAAAGTTCCCCCCAATAGCGGGACCATTCTCCTGCTTACATATGTAAACCAGGGTTACTCAGCATGTGGCCCACTGCCTGTTTACATGCAGCCTGCATTGCCTTGAGTTGCTTCCCGGGCCACCTGCCTGCCTTGTCGCTGTGGGCTCCAGCAACAGCGCCTCCCCGCAAGCCGAGCTGTGCGGCGCCGCACTGAGCCAGGCCATGTGCGCAGGAGCTGCCGGGGCCAACAAGGAGCAATGGGGGAGCTGGGCAGTGAGGCACATGGAGAGGAGTGAGGTCAAGGCGAGAAAGGTCTGCGCTGGGACTTGGGCTGGGTTGGGGTCGTGGGGTCCGTTTGGGCTGGGTCCCTCCCTGCCTGGTGTTAGGAGGGGGAGGGGAGCGCAATGTCAGGCCGGGCTGGGCCGAGGATCCGGTATCCATTTTATTCAGGGAGAGCCATGAACAACCTGGAGAGAACCATGTGGTGGCAGGAGCCTGCTCTGTTGTGTCCCCCTGCCCTCTCCCAGGCTGCTGCACTCTGCTTTACTGTTACTACGGAGTAGAGCCGTGGTCACCAACCCGTCGATCGCGAGGTGTTCAGGGCCCCCCCCAATTCCCCCCACCCTCAAGAAGCCCCACTATCTACCTCCAAAAATGGAGGTAGTGCTGGCTTCCTGCAGGGTGGAGGGAAGTCCAGCAGCTGTGTGCCACTTCTGGGGGTTCCAGAGGTGTGCTGCCTGCTCCCCTCCTCCAGGTCTGTGGCGCACCGGGAGGTGGTAGGAGTCCCAGAGGAAGGCGCGTGCTGGGGCTTCGGGGGGGGGGGGTGGTGCATGGGGGCTCCCCTCCTCTGCGGGGGAGGAGGTAGGCGTCCCGAGGGCAAGCACGTGCCGGGGAGGGGGGAGGAGTCCCAGGGGGAAACGCATGCCGGGGCTTTCCTTCTTTGCACGGGAGGAGTCCCGGGAGGAGGCTCTTGCCGGAGCTTCCCTCCTCTCGGGGTGGGGAGGGGGAAGGCGCATGCCCCAGCCAACACCCTGCTCCCACTGGCATCCTGCCCCCGCTGGCACCCTGTCCTCTGCCCCAGGCCCTTGCCCCAGAACCCACTGGTCCTCTGTCCCTTGCCCCAGCCTCCTGTCCCTTGCCCCAGCACCCTTTGGCACCCAGTCTCCTGCCCCAGCACCTACACGCACCCTGGCCCCTGCCCCAGTATCCATTGGCACCCTACCCAGCACCCTGTCCCGGTACCCCCTGGCACCCTTCCCCAGTACCATGTCCCCTGCTCCCACCAGCACAGTTGGGGCCACATTAGTGAGGCTTGTGGGGGGTTTGGAAGAGTTTTTATTTTGCATCTCACTTGTGTGGCCCCAACTGACTTTTCTTGGGTCAGTGACCCCTGACTCAGAACAGGTTCCCTGCCCTTCTCAGAAATAAAGACAATGCAGAAACTTTTTGTTTGACACAGTATTTTATTTAAACATGAAGCCTGGCCAACAAACCCCCAATTGGGGCCAAGCCCCCATCTGGCCACAGCATCATAACACTCCTGCACACCCTCCCCCCAGACCTTCGATCTGAGCCTATCATACACTGGAACCCCCTGACCTGAGCCCCTCACATACCCCAACCCAAATTCCTGCACCTTCATATCCACAAGCCTGTGGCTTGCTTAGAACCCTAACTCTCCATCTGACCCCAACACTGCCCGGCTTGGAGCCCCCTCCCCGAGCCAGCATCCCCTTCTCCACCTCCTCCTGCATCCAGATTTCCTCCCAGAGCTTGCACCTCTCACCCCTTCCCACACCCAAATCCCTCAGTCCCACTCCAGAGCCCACACCTCCTGTCTCAACCCAGTGAGGCTATGGCTAGACTGCAGGAGTTTTTCAGGATTCCGGAGAGATCCCAGAAAAACTCTTCTGCATCCAGGGATGCATTTGTTCTTCCACTTCTTTTAGTGGAAGAGCAAACATGCTCTTTTGGTCACCCCTATATTCCTCTTTCCACGAGGAATAAGGGGGCTTCCAAAACAAGGGGTTTTTCTGACATTTGGCCCAGTCTAGACAGGCCAACTGTTGGAAAAACCTCTTCCTACAGAAGAATTGGGGAAAAAAGCAGCGGTATAAGGATTGGGGATAGCAAGTGATGGAGAGGAGGAGAATACAGAGGGCGGGGCTTCAAGGAAGGGGTGGGGCAGTACATCTTGGCTTGTTCTGTCATTTAAAAAGTGATCTTGGGTGTAAAAAGGTTGGAGACCACTGGAGTAGAGCCATGTTCCCTGGTAATCCCTCGGGCTGCCCTGGGCTCTGTGGGTCCCTTCCAAAAATCAGTTGAGGCAGCCACCTTGAACTCTTGTTTCCGGAGGTTGGAGCACTCTGCCTTGGAAACTTTTTCTGAGTAAAATCACTCCCAAGAAATGCACAAAAGGCCCTAAGCACCCCCCAAAAGGGTTAGAAGGCGGGACAGCCCCTCCCCTCCATGTTTTGGGCACTGATGAGGACTCATTTCTGACACCCTAAGTTCAGGTCATTAATTTCTGCTCCCCCACTTCTGTGTCCCGGGGTGCCCCAACCCAGCCCTTGAATTCTATCTGGTTTGAGTTAAAAACCCTCTTTCTCTCTCTCGCTCTCTCTCAACTTCCCCCCCATCATTTATTAGTCCTGATTCTCGTGCCGCAACCAGAACTTCTCAGTGGCCTTCCACGGCTGATCCCACGGTGCACAGTCAACCTGTAGAACTCCTTGCCAGACGATGTGGTGAAGGATTTTTAACAGGGTTCAAAAAGAGCTAGATAGATTCATGGAGGTTAGGTCCATCAATGGCTATTAGCCAGGACGGGCAGTAATGGTGTCCCTAGCCTCTGTTTGTCTGGAAATGGGTGACAGGAGAGGGATCACGTGAGGATTATCTGTTGCGTTTCCCTCACTCTGGGGCACCTGGCATTGGCCACTGTCTGCAGACAGGATACTGGGCTAGATGGACTTTTGGTCTGACCCAGTATGGCCCTTCTTATGTTCACCAGAAGCTTCAAGCTAAACACGCAAAACACTGGTATAAAGTTGTCTTTTTATTAGGAAGCATTAAAAATGGCAACAAAGAGAAGGGGCTAAGACGCTTGTTGGATGAACACAGGGTTTTCAACCTGTGTGGGAAATGGAATTGGCTTTTGCAGAGAGAAATGGAAAACCAATGTGTCTTTTTTGTCAAAAGACTGTTGCTGCATTAAAGAAAACAAACCTACGATGGCACCATAAATCTTGTCACCCTGAGTTCAAAGACTCGTATCCACCTGGACACAATACTCCAATTGAGGCCGAACCAGCGCAGAGTAGAGCGGAAGAATGACTTCTCGTGTCTTGCTCACAACACTCCTGTTAATGAATCCCAGAATCATGTTGGCTTTCTTTGCAACAGCATCACACTACTGACTCATATTTAACTTGTGGTCCACTATAACCCCTAGATCCCTTTCTGCCGTACTCCTTCCCAGACCGTCGCTTCCCATTCTGTATGTGTGAAACTGATTGTTCCTTCCGAAGTGGAGCACTTTGCATTTGTCTTTATTAAACTTCATCCTATTTACCTCAGACCATTTCTCCAATTTGTCCAGGTCATTTTGAATTATGACCCTATCCTCCAGATTAGTCGCAACCCCTCCCAGCTTGGTATCATCTGCAAAGTTAATAAGCGTACTTTCTATACCAATATCTAAATTGTTGATGAAGATATTGAACAGAGCCGGTCCCAAAACAGACCCCTGCGGAACCCCACTTGTTATGCCTTTCCAGCAGGATTGTGAACCATTAATAACTACTCTGAGTATGGTTATCCATCCAGTTATGCACCCACCTTATAGTAGCCCCATCTAAGTTGTATTTCCCTAGTTTATTGATAAGAATATCATGCAAGACCGTATCAAACGCCTTACTAAAGTCTAGGTATACCACATCCACCGCTTCTCCCTTATCCATAAGACTCGTTATCCTATTAAAGAAAGCTATCAGATTGGTTTGACATGATTTGTTCTTTACAAATCCATGCTGGCTGTTCCCTATCACCTTGCCACTTTCCAAGTGTTTACAGATGATTTCCTTAATTACTTGCTCCATTATCTTCCCTGGCACAGAAGTTAAACTAACTGGTCTGTAGTTTCCTGTGTTGTTCTTATTTCCCTTTTTATAGATGGGCACTAGATTTGCCCTTTTCCAGTCCTCTGGAATCTCTCCTGTCTCCCATGATTTTCCAAAGATGATAGCTAGAGGCTCAGATACCTCCTCTATCAGCTCCTTGAGTATTCTAGGATGCATTTCATCAGGCCCTGGTGACTTGCAGGCATCTAACTTTTCTAGGTGATTTTTAACTTGTTCTTTTTTATTTTACCTTCTAAAATTACCCCCTTTCCACTAGCATTCACTATGTTAGGCATTCCTTCAGACTTCTCGGTGAAGACCGAAACAAAGAAGTCATTGAGCATCTCTGCCATTTCCAAGTTTCCTGTTACTGTTTCTCCCTCCTCACTGACCAGTGGGCCTACCCTCTCCTTGGTCCTCCTCTTGCTTGTATTTATAAAATGTCTTCTTGTTTCCCTTTATTCCCGTAGCTAGTTTGAGCTCATTCTGTGCCTTTGCCTTTCTAATCTTGCCCCTGCATTCCTGTGCTGTTTGCCTATATTCATCCTTTGTAATTTGTCCTACTTTCCAGTTTTTATATGACTCCTTTTTTATTTTTAGATCATTCAAGATCTCGTGGTTAAGCCAAGGCGGTCTTTTGCCATATTTTCTATCTTTCCGACACATCGGAATACAGGCAGTCCCCGACTTACGCGGATCCGACTTATGTCGGATCCGCACTTACGAACGGGGCTTTCTCGCCCCGGAGGTCGAGGTGGCGGATTGCTACCTGCGAGCTCCGGGGCGAGAAAGCCCCGTTCGTAAGCTGCTCCGGTGCCCCTGGTCTGCTGGAGACCATTCCCAGCAGACCACAGGCACCGGGACTGAAGCGGCAGCCACGGCGGGGTCCCGCGCCTCTGAGACTTTGCCAGAGCAAAGCCTCAGAGGCGCGGCACCCCGCTGCCGCTGCAGCTCTGCTCCCCGTGTCCCTGGTCTGCTGGGGGGGGGGGGGGGCGCAGCTAGTGTGCCCCCCCCAGCAGACCAGGCTTTTGTTTTGGACCCTGGGGCAGAGCAGCTGGGGCGCTGCCGATTGGTCCTGCAGCGCTGTTCTGGGCACTACTGGACCAACCCGGCAGCACCCCAGCTGCTCTGCCCCAGGTCCTGATTCAGCCGCTGCTGGTCAGTTTCATCAGCGGCTGAATCAGGACGCCTGGGGCAGAGCAGATGGGGTGCTGCTGGGTTGGTCCAGTAGCACCGAGGAGCGGCGCTACTGGAGCAACCCAGCAGCACCCCAGCTGCTCTGCCCCAGGCGTCCCCAAGTCAGCTTCTGCTGAAACTGACCAGCGCTGACTACAGGAAGCCCGAGGCAGAGTTGCTCTGTCCCGGGCTTCCTGGAATCAGCTGCGGATCAGTTTCAGCAGCAGCTGACTTGGGGACGCCTGGGGTTCTTAAGTTGATTCTGTATGTAAGTCAGAACTGGCGGTCAGTTTCAGCAGCGGCTGAATCTGGACGCCAGTTCCAACTTACATACAGATTCAACTTAAGAACAAACCTACAGTCCCTATCTTGTACGTAACCCGGGGACTGCCTGTAGCTTGCTTTTGGGCCCTTAACAATGTCCCTCTGAAAAACTGCCAACTCTCCTCAGTTGTTTTTCCCCTCAGTCTCGATTCCCATGGGACCTTACCTATCAGCTCTCTGAGCTTACCAAAATCTGCCTTCCCAAAATCCATTGTCTCTATTTTGCTGTTCTCCCTTCTACCCTTCCTTAGAATTGTGAACTCTATGATTTCATGATCACTTTCACCCAACCTGCCTTCCACTTTCAAATTTTCAACCAGTTCCTCCCTATTTGTTAGGATCAAATCTAGAACAGCTTTCTCCCTGGTAGCTTTTTCAACCTTCTGAAATAAAAAGTTGTCTCCAATGCAGTCCAAGAACTTATTGGATAGTCTGTGCCCCGCAGTGTTATTTTCCCAACATATATCTGGACAGTTGAAGTCCCCCATCACCACCAAATCTTGGGCTTTGGATGATTTTGTTAGTTGTTTAAAGAAAGCCTCCTCCACTTCTTCCACCTGGGTAGGTGGCCTGTAGTAGACTCCTAGCATGACATCACCTTTGTTTTTAATCCCTTTTAGCCTAACCCAGAGACACTCAACACTTCCGTCTCCTATGTCCATCTCCACCTCACTCCAAGTGTGTTCATTTTTAATGTATAAGGCAACACCTCCTCCCTTTTTTCCCTGTCTATCCTTCCTGAGCAAGCTGTACCCTTCCATACAAACATTCCAATCGTGTATTATACCACCAAGTTTCTGTGATGCCAACAATGTCATAATTGTACTTATTTATTAGCACTTCCACTTCTTCCTGCTTATTTCCCATACTTCTCGCATTTGTATATAGGCATCTAAGATCCTCATAGACTCATAGACTTTAAGGTCAGAAGGGACCATTATGATCATCTAGTCTGACCCCCTGCACAGTGCAGGCCACAGAATCTCACCCACCCCTCCCAGGATAATCCTCTCACTTATATCTCAGATATTGAAGCCTTCAAATACTTTGAAGACCCCAAGATGCAGAGAATCCTCCAGCTGTGATCTGTACCCCATGCTACAGAGGAAGGCGAAAAACCTCCAGGGCCTCTGCCAATCTACCCTGGAGGAAAATTCCTTCCCGACCCCAAATATGGCGATCAGCTAAACCCTGAGCATGTGGGCAAGACTCATCAGCCAGACACCCAGAAAGTTCTCTAGTAATTCCTATCATCCCTCCATTGACCTATTTCCCAGTGATAATGAATGATCAATTAGTTACCAAGATCATGTTATCTCATCAAACCATCCCATTCATAAACCCATCTAGTTTAATCTTGAAGCCAGATAGATCTTTTGCCCCCACTACTTCCCTTGGAAGGCCGTTCCAGAACCTCACTCCTCTAATGGTTAGAAACCTTCGTCTAATCTCAAGTCTAAACTTCCTACTAGCCAGCTTATATCCATTTGTTCTTGTGTCCACATTGGTATTAAGCTTAAATAATTCCTCTCCCTCCCTGGTATTTATCCCTCTAATATATTTAAAAAGTGCAATCATGTCCCCCCTCAGCCTTCTTTTGGTTAAAGTAAACAAGCCAAGCTCCTTGAGTCTCCTTTCATAAGACAGGTTTTCCATTCCTCGGATCATCCTAGTGGCCCTTCTTTGTACCTGTTCCAGTTTGAATTCATCCTTCTTAAACATGGGAGACCAGAACTGCACACAGTATTCCAAATGGGGTCTCACCAATGCCTTGTATAATGGCACTAACACCTCCTTATCCCTACTGGAAATACCTCGCCTAATACATCCCAAGACCGTATTAGCCTTTTTCACGGTCATGTCACAATGGCGGCTCATAGTCATCCTATAATCAACCAGGACTCCGAGGTCCTTCTCCTCCTCCGTTACTTCCAACTGATGTGTCCCCAGCTTATAACTAAAATTCTTGTTATTAATCCCTAAATGCATAACCTTACACTTCTCACTATTAAATTTCATCCTATTGCTATCACTCCAATTTACAAGATCATCCAGATCTTCCTGTATGATATCCCGATCCTTTTCTGAATCGGTAATAGCTCCCAACTTTGTGTCATCTGCAAATTTCATCAGGACACTTCCACTTTTGGTGCCAAGGTCAGCGATAAAAAGATTAAATAAAATTGGCCCCAAAACTGATCCCTGAGGAACTGCGCTAGTAACCTTCCTCCAACCCGACAGTTCACCTTTCCGTATGACCCGCTGTAGTCTCCCCTTTAACCAGTTGCTTATCCACCTCTCAACTTTCATATTAATCCCTATCTTTTCCAATTTAACCAATAATTCCCCATGTGGTACTGTATCAAATGCCTTACTAAAGTTGAGGTAGATTAGATCCACTGCATTTCCTTTATCTAAAAAATCTGTTACTTTCTCAAAAAAGGAGATCAGGTTGGTTTGGCACGATCTACCTTTTGTAAAACCATGTTGTAATTTGTCCCAATTGCCTTTAGCCTCAATGTCTCTAACTACTTTCTCCTTCAAAATTTTTTCCAGGATCTTACTTACTACAGATGTCAAACTAACAGGCCTATAGTTACCCGGGTCGCTTTTTTTCCCTTTCTTAAAAATCGGAACTATATTAGCAATTCTCCAGTCAAATGGTACAACCCCTGAGTTTAGAGATTTATTAAAAAATTTTGCTAATGGACTTGCAAGTTCATGTGCCAGTTCGTTCAATATTCTTGGATGAAGATTATCTGGGCCCCCCGATTTACTCCCATTAAGCTGTTCAAGTTTGGCTTTTACCTCGGATATGGTAATAGCTACCTCCCCATCCTTAGTCCCATTTGTTAAGTTACCATTATCCCTAAGCTCTTCATTAGCCTCATTAAAGACTGAAGCAAAGTATTTGTTCAAATATTGGGCCTTTCCTAGATTATCCTTAACCTCCACTCCATCCTTAGTAATTAGCGGTCCTACTTCTTCTTTTTTTGTTTTTTCCTATTTATATGGCTATAAAACCTTTTACTATTGGTTTTAACTCCCTTTGCAAGATCCAACTCTACCCGACTTTTAGCCTCTCACTTTGTCCCTACATGCTCTAACCTTAATAAGGTAGCTTTCTTTACTAATCCCTCCCATTTTCCACACCTTATATGCTTTCTGCTTTTTCTTAATCACCTCTCTGAGATGCTTAATCATCCAGTTTGGTCTAACACGCCTGCCTATAAATTTTTTCCCTTTTCTAGGGATACAGGCTTCTGACAGCTTCTGCAACTTTAACTTAAAATAATTCCAGGCCTCCTCCACTTTAAGATCCATAATTTCTTTAATCCAATCAACTTCCCTAACTAATTTCCTTAATTTATTAAAGTTAGCCTTTTGAAATCAAAAACCCTAGTCTCAGATTTATTTTTGTTTATCCTTCCATTTAATTTGAACTGAATTAGCTCATGATCACTCGAGCCAAGGTTGTCCCCTACAACCATTTCATCTATGAGGTCCTCGCTACTCACCAAAACCAAATCTAAAATAGCATCCCCCCTTGTTGGTTCAGCAACTACTTGATGCAGGAATTCATCAGTTATCACATCTAGGAAAATCTGAGCTCTATTATTATTACTAGCACTTGTTCTCCAGTCTAGATCTGGAAAGTTGAAATCTCCCATGATTACACAGTTTCCATGAGTATTTACTTCATTAAAAACATTAAAGAGGTCTCTATCCATATCCAAATTGGATCCTGGTGGTCTATAACACACCCCAAGCACTATCCCAGGGGAGGATCTGATAGTTTTCTTTCCCAATGTGATTTTTGCTCAAACAGACTCTGTCTTCTCCATTCCATCACTTTTTATTTCTTTACAATCTACCTCATCTTTGATATACAATGCGACTCCACCACCTTTACCCTTATTTCTGTCTTTCCTAAACAGCACATTCCCTTCAATACCTGTACTCCAGTCATGCCTAGTATTCCACCATGTTTCTGTTATTCCTATAATATCTGGTTTCACTTCCTGGACCAATAGCTCTAGTTCCTCCTTTTTGTTACCTAGGCTCCTCGCATTGGTGTACAAACATCTTAATTTTTGCTGTTTGGCCTCATTCACATTCTTTACCCAATTTGGCACAGACGTTATACCTCCAATATGACCTATTAAACTAGTATCCACCCCACCCTTCCTCATGTTCATTCTCCTACCCCCAGCTATATCCTCCTACCCCCAGCTATATCCTTTCTTACTTACCCCTCTCAGTGTTAAAATCTGGCGTAGAGATTACCTGGGCATCTCCCAACCGTCTCCCCCAAATTCCTAGTTTAAAGCTCTCTTAATCAGTTGAGCCAGCCTCCATCCTAGAGTCTATTCCCCTCCCTACTTAGGTGAAGTCCATCCCTAGAGAACAGTCCTCTGTCCATAAATGCCTCCCAGTGACCATACATCCCAAAGCCCTCCTTATAGCACCACTGCCTAAGATCATCATCATCCTGTCACATCTTAGTTGCCCTTCTCTAGGAACAGGCAGAATCCCACTAAAAATCACCTGAGCCTCAATTTCCTTGAGCGTCCTCCCCAGCCTAGCATAGTCTCCCTTAATTCATTCCAGCGAGAATCTAGCCGTATCATTTGTTCCTACATGAAGGATGATCAATGGATTCCTTCCTGCTCCCTTAATAATCCTCTTCAATCTCCGTTCCACATCTCGTATCTTAGCACCTGGCAGACAGCACACCCTTCTATTCTCTGGATCAGCTCTGGTTACAGGCCTATCTATTCTTCTCAATAAGGAGTCCCCAATCACATAGACCTGCCTTTTCCTAGTGACAGTGAAATTCTCTAGTCTATCTCTAGCTTCCTCTGGCTGCAAATCCTTGCCATTCCTATTTTCCCTTGTAATCCTCTTTAACCCATCCTGTATCCTCCTAATGCTCATTATTGGTGTTGTCTCCATCAACTCTTCCCCTTTATCTATGGGACTAGCCACTCTTCTCTTCTTCCTCACCCTTCCATCTTCATTATCTACCTGCTGTACCCCTTCTTCATTCTCCAGCTCCACATACCTGTTCTTGAGCTCTATTTCTCCTTCACTGACCCATCTTTACCTCTGCCTGGTCCTCTGAGTCACATGCTTCCACTGTCCATTTTCTTCGCCCAGAAGTCCCCCCTCTGAGGCCCTTGATCCTGCTTCCATCTGCACATCTAAGCTTTCCCCTTCAGCCACGTCATGCCTTTGCCCCATCATCTGTTCAAACCCCCTTCTAAACTCAACCAGAGTTTCCACCTGCATCTCCAGTCCTTGGATCTTTTCTTCCATCAGCTCTACCAGGTGGCACTTCATGCAAACAAAACTCCTTTCAGGTACCCCCTCCAGAATCATGTACATACCGCAGCAACCACGTCCAGTCATCTTCCTTGTGTTCTCTGCTACTTGGGCCATGGCCACTACTGCCTCTGTGTTTTATCTACTTTCTCACCAAAATCCTATTAGTCCGGTAAACACAAAAACAAACCAAAACACCCTCTCCACAGCAAAAACAAACCCCAAACAAGTCCCACAATCCAAACTCCCCTGTTTACAGCTCTGTTTGCTTGGCTCCTGTGCCGCTGCAGCTATCTCCTGATTTGACCTTGCCTCCCAGTTTTGCCTTGACCCTCCTTTCTCTCTGCCATTGTAGCCCACGCTCCCTCCCGTTTCCGACCCATCTCCCAGGTCTCCATGTTCTCCACTTACCTGTGGGCTTTGCTCACCTGTCCCCGTCTAACCTAGTTTAAAGCCCTCCTCACTAGGTTAGCCATTCTGTGTCCAAATAGGGTCTTCCCCCTCCTCGAAAGGTGGATGCCATCCCTGCCTAGCAGTCCTTCCTGGAATAGCATCCCATGGTCGAGGAAGCCAAAGCCCTCCTGGCGACACCATCTTTGCAGCCAGGCATTCACCTCCAGGATGCACCTGTCTCTGCCTGGGCCCCTACCTTCGACAGGAATGATTGAAGAGAATACCACCTGCGCTCCAAACTCCTTCACCCGTACTCCCAGAGCCCTGTAGTCACTCTTGATCCGCTCAGTGTCACACCTCGCAGTATCATTTGTGCCCACATGGATGAGTAGCATGGGGTAGTAGGGCGGGATAATTCTCGACAATGCCTCTGTAACATCTTGGATACGGCCCCCCGGCAGACAGCAGCTCCCGAGATGAAATGTCAGGGTGACAGATGGGCACCTCCGTCCCCCTCAGAAGAGAGTCTCCGACCACCACTACCCTCCGTTTCCTATTCGCAGTGGTGGCAGCAGACCTCCCAGCCTTGGGAGTACGGGGCCTCTCCTCCTCCGGTGTAGGGGGTGATTGCCGATCTCCTGTATAAAGAAGAGCATAACGGTTTCCTAGTACCACGGCGGGAGGGTTCGGAGCAGGGGTGGAGCAGTGCCTGCTGCCAGAAGTAACCAGCTGCTACTGTCCACCCTGAGCCGTCTCCTTCTCCACCAGCGGTGTGTCCACAGTCCTGTGTACCAGGACAGCCACCTCAGCTGTCTCCTCATGAACGTGGTCCAGGAATTTCTCATGGATGTGAGTGCTCCTCAACCTAGCCACTTCCTCCTGCAGCTCTGCCACCTGCTGCCTGAGAGATTCCACCAGCAGGCACCTGTCGCATTGGATGATCTCCCCAGCCTGGATATTAATAAGTGGGAATTGCAATCCACAGTCCCTGCAAAACCACACCAGGATCTGGGTAGAGGCATCCATGCTCGGGTGCTCTGTCTGGCTACAGGCGCCGGTGGAGGAGACAGAAGCAGTGCTGGCACAGGTGTTGCGGGTCTTCCTGACCATCGTAGGCCTCCCTCTGTCAAACTCCCTCTCAAACTCCCCTGTCTGCAGTTCCTGTCTGCTTGTGCTCCCTGGTCACTCTGCCTCTGGCTTTTAAAGCCTGCTTGCCCAGGCCAGGCCTGCCCCTGATGAGTCACACACAGGGGGGAAGGCTGACCAGGTGCAATCAAGAGAGCAATCAAGGGAACAAAAGGTCAGGCACTCATTCCCAACTGCCACAGCCGCTGAAACGGAAACTGCAGTCACCTGAAATCAGAATCAGAACTCAACAAACAAACAAAATTCAAACAGTTGAGCAAACTCACTCACACCAAAATCGAGTACTCTCACCAAGTAGCCTGTTTAGCGGTGGGATCTCTTGCGGTCCCTCTCAAACTCCCCTGTCTGCAGCTCCTGTCCAGTTCTGGGCACCGCATTTCAAGAAAGATGTGGAAAAATTGGAGAGGGTCCAGAGAAAAGCAATGAGAATGATGAAAGGTCTAGAGAACATGACCTATGAGGGAAGGCTGAAGGAACTGGGTTTGTTTAGTTTAGAAAAGAGAAGACTGAGGGGGGACATGAGAGCCGTTTTCAGGTATCTAAAAGGGTGCCATAAGGAGGAGGGAGAAAACTTGTTCATCTTGGCCTCTGAGGCTAGAACAAGAAGCAATGGGCTTAAACTGCAGCAAGGGAGGTTTAGGTTGGACATTAGGAAAAAGTTCCTAACTGTCAGGGTGGTGAAACACTGGAATAAATTGCCCAGGGAGGTTGTGGAATCCCCATCTGTGGAGATATTTAAGAGCAGGTTAGATAAATGTCTATCAGGGATGGTCTAGACAGTATTTGGTCCTGCCATGAGGGCAGGGGACTGGACTCGATGACCTCTCGAGGTCCCTTCCAGTCCTAGTATTCTATGATTCTATGATTATGATTCTGACAGCAATTTAAGGAAAACTAAGATACGTTCCTTACTGGAAGGTTTCCATACTCAACAAGATATGTTCCATTCGCAAGTTAAAGACAGCGATGCCGTTACAGAAGCCTCCTTCAAAATGGTTTGCTACATAGCTAAATCAAGAAGACCTTTTACCAAAGGTGAATTGAGGAAGCAGTGCTTCTTGGACTGCAGCGAATCACTTTTTACAGAATTTAAAAACAAAGAGGATATAGTTAAACAAATATCAAAACTGCAAGGCTGTGTCTACACTGGCCACATAACCCGTAATAGCTATGGAAATGAGAGAAGTCAGAATAGGGAAATGCGCGGGGGATTTAAATATCCCCCGCGGGATTTAAATAAACATGGCCGCCGCTTTTTTCCGGCTTGGGGAAAAGCCGGAAAAGAGCGTCCAGACTGGCGCGATCCTCCGGAATAAAGCCCTATTCCGGAGGATCTCTTATTCCTACTTGCAAGTCCAGACTGATACTGAACCCCAAGCCCCATTTAACCCCCAGTGGTCCCACAGGCACAATGTTGCCCCTGTATCCACAAGGGAAGTTAAACACATAGTTGCAGGAGCTGACCTTCCCACAACAGAAATGGTCACCGATGTAACAAGGTGGTCTCCTAGCCAGGCCAAGGCTATTGCTGAGAGGCTGGGACCACTGAACCGTCACACAGCTGTGGCATGGATGGCTCGCATTTGGCAAATGTACCCTTCTGCTGATGGCATGGACCTTACCCAGTTGGCTCAGTTATGTGCTTCTCCTGGTGATGCAGATGCTCTGGACATAGACATAGGTTCGTGGGAGCGGACTGCCCCTGGGCCCTGGGAATGGATGATAAGTGCTCTCAAAATATTACTGCCTGCTTCTTCCCTTAAAAAACTCTATATTCTGGAAGAGCAGAAACCTGGAGAGGCCCCTGAAGCTTACCTAATTCCCAAAAAGATGCTGGCAGCTCTCTCTGATTCATTGCCCCAGACAGAAGAGAACGGAATTATCACTTACCAGTATCAGGGACATGAATTGGTACAGAGCACATATGCAGGTCTAAATTCCCAGACAAAAATGACCATGGGGGCTGTGGATTTGGAACACCTTACATGGAATGAGCTAGTGGCAAAAATTAAACAGGTAGGAGATTTGTTAAGAGAGACTGGTGTTTAAAAAAAACAGATCAGCAAAAAGACTAACTGTGAGCCTGTACAGGCTATTACTTTTGCAAATAATGGTCCACATTCTGCCAGTTGCACACCCAGTGGTAGTCCCCCTACTTCCCACCGTATTGGGCAGCGCCGACCCAAGGAGACCCTTAGGAATGTGATCTGGATGGAGCTAGTAAAGTTAGGGGAAGACCTGAGGAAATATGATCGCCAGCCCCTCAGCACTCTAATTAATGCTTTGTCTCAGGTTACACGGAGAACAGAGTTGATGGAGGGAGCCCCACCCCGGCCCACTGCTCCAGTGAGGAGTGAGTCCCCAACACTCACTCCCTGTCAAAACCAGAATCCTGCCTCCTCTTCTGAGTGCAGGCTTTCGAGGGAGTCAGCTGATCAATAGGGGTGCCCCAGCTGATTGCAAGACTTCATTGTGACAGGTGGGGGAGACCAACTGTAAGGGCTACAGTGGGGAATCCAGGGACGTTAGCCCAGCTGCTAGTGGACACAGGAGCCTCAGTAAACATTCTGAGTCCTTGGTGGATCTCGGGAGGGAGACCCACCACTAAACAGGCTCAGCTCAGTGGGTGTGGGGGAGAAATCCAGGAAGCACCTGTTTGGCAGGATGGTCCCTTGCTAGTAGACAGACTACAGGGACAAGTAGAATGCTGTGCTCAGGAGGGAAATGACATGGAAAGAACTGGAGACACTTGGGTGATTCACACCAAGGGGCATCAGAAAAATCCCTCAGAGGAAGCACATTGGAACAACAGAGCTGATGCCTTAGCCAAAGCTGCTGCTATCAGTGACCATAACAAAGACACAGACCAGGTAGAACCAATAGAGGCAGGAACTACTCAGGGAAAACTTTTAGGCCACGGAATAGATGCCTTAGAGTTAGGTACTTTTCAAGATGGGGATACAGAAATTCAGTCCTTAGCCAGGAAAAAGAAAGATCACACAGGAAAATCCAGGGTGGAGCAGGTTGAAGATGTCTGGTGGGCAGAGGATGCAGGCTGTGAAAGGCACTGGATAGTCCCCAACCAGATACAGGGGGACCTGATTCAATTTGTGCAAGATCAAGGACATAAAGGGAAACAAGAAAAAAAACTAGACTGGGGAAAACCTCTGGTAATATGGGAATTAGGCCAACCAGTAATGTACAGAAAGTTTTCAGCAAAACAGCATTCTCTGACACACACCCTCTGCATGATTGTGAATTGGGCTAGCCCCAGTGTTGACCAGGTAGAAATTCTGAATAGGAAAAATGGGAAACCCTGGCAGAAATGGTTTCATTCTTCACAAATCAAAGAGTGGAAAGATAAACCACCTGACCTGCAAGGAATAGCATAACTGACTTCTCCATCCTGCCAGCCACCCTTCTTGACTGGGAAGGAGGAACAGCTTGGGGCTGTTAAAAAAAAAATACGTGTCAGCTAGGCTTGTCAGTGCCTACCCTGATGCTGAAGCAGGAACAGGCCAAAGAAGTACTGGACTTATTATGGCCATTCTTATATAGGCCACTATTTCATGTTCACTCTGTAATAATAATTCCCGATTCTCCCCGTATATACGGGGGGAGTGTGGAGTTTGTTTTCTCTTTTCTGCCCTTTCACAGATCCTGAACAAGAGCCATGACAGCCCACTGTTGCCCCAGCACTCTCCTGGCCCTAAGTATCTGGAGTCTGATGCTACCCAAGCTCTATGCTGGACCTGTGATCCCCCTGAATCTATGGAGGTGCCTGCCTGCTGAAATGGGAGCAACCCCCTGGCCCTGCAGTGTCACTATCAATTCCATGCTATTGGCAACTCCTCAGGGTGCTCCTGGGAAAGTATGGCGAATTGTACACAGGTTGCCACCAGAGAGTCACTCAAGTTTTGCTATGAAACTAAGACCACACCGGACTCCATCCCCTTACTCTGTAAGCCGTTGTGGTCTCGAAAGGGACGCCTACCATCTGATGCCACTACTGACAGCCTTCCAGGTGGTGAAAGGTACTGAATAATCCTGCTTTCTTCAGAAGTTTGGGTACCAGCCATGCCCTTGCATGTCATCATTGTCACTGGCATCCAGACACCTCCATTACCTGCAGCGGAGCTGCAGCTGTCTCTAATCACACCCACCAGCAAGAATATCACACAGTCCCTTGTAAACTGGGAACCACTGAACTGGACTGTAGTGGGGCATGACCTGATTCAGCAAGGTGCCCCAAACGGGGTTGTGGAGACCAAGCACTGGAGGAACATGATTGTTTCTTCCCACAACTGGGAAATAAAATCTCACTGTTCCTTTGATGTTATCTAGAAAGATGGGTTTGGTATTGTCTATATTGTTAAAGCATGTGTGCGTGTAAAACCAAGATTGTACTAATTACATTTGTAATTATTGTACTATTGTATTAATTAATGGACATTGGATCCAACTCATGGTGCCTTACATTCACAATTATTAGCTGTGATAGCAAGTTTACCATGCCTCTAGGGACTGCATTTCTAAACCTACCCTGAGTTATACAAGGAGCTCTCTCCCATTGCACGCGGAATGGGTCTCAATGTTATTAAGGTACTATTAAATCATCTCTCCTTACAACATGAGCTTCAGAAGCTCCAAACTCTGGAGATCTCTAGGCTAGCAGCTACAGCTTCAGACACAGGCCATCACTCCTGGTGGGAGACATTGCTTGGGTGGAGCCCCAGTGCAACTGGTCTTTTAAATATTATGCTTCACCCCATTGTGGTGATCATTGGTTTCCAAATTATACTAGTAATTGGTCTGATTCTACTGGTTTGCTGGATCCAACGACTGATGCAACGGCTACAATGGATTGAAGACCAAACTCACTATCATGGACTAAGGATGTGATGGGGATACTTGCTCAGCACAAGCACCCCATCAACGGGGGGACTTGTTACCCACCAGCTCTGTGATTCTTGGTAAACCAGAACATGGTCGCCTGTCAGCCTTGTGCTCTTGGGGAGCCAGGGAGTGACATTCATGGAAAACCATCCCCCTCCCTCAGGCCTCTGCTAGAATCAAAGACAAAGCAATGAAAAGGCCGGGGAAGATCCACCTAAACTGCTTCAGACAAGGGTGATACAATTAAGGAAACACCCCAGCCTCATTTGCATTAAAGATGGAACAGAGGGACATCTCATTAGCATACAGAATGGAGAGCAGCTCTTCCAAGGCAGGAACCGCACTGAACTATGGGACACCGAAAGCAGAGAAGCACTGCCTGATGGGAAATCCCTGCTCCAGATGCTAATGAACCTAGGCCTGCTCACACCCAAATTAGTCATTATCAGACCAATTCTAGTAACGATCCTATTGACATCTAAAATACTGAAACTGCCTAGTTGCATTGTGAGCTCGTTCAAGGAACATCCCCCATAACCAGGGGTGATCAGTCTCTACTGTCTCTCCTCTTTCTCTTTGAACTATCCCTATAAAAACTCCTATCCTTGTCCCAAGAAAACTGTTCTGATACCTGGACTTAAACTGCATCAGTTCCATTGAGACTTCTTCATCTCCTGTCTGATCGTGCTGGGGGCTCTGTCCTGCTTCTCTCCTGCCCTCTGGACCCCCGGCTACGATCATCATCTGGGAACCCCGATCAGTGCAAGCTCCGTGGAGTGGTGAGGTCTCAGTCTCTCTCTCTCTCTCTCTCTTTCTCTCTAAGCATAGCCTCCTGACCCTGCCCTGTGTAAACTGTTATATGGTTACCTAACGTTTGTAATCAGTTTCAATTTAGATTTAATATTGTAATTGTTAATTTAATATTGTAACCTTTTGATATCTATTCACTACTCAGAAATAAATCACTTTCATTGTTAAGCTGGTTGCTTCTCTCTCTTTCTTTCTCTTTTGCTCACTCTTCCTTAAGGGGTGTTGTTTTGGCTTCCCCATTCGCTCTGCAACAACGCTTCTTGTACCCAAGCAAAAGATCCCTGTAGTGCCCAAAATCCTGTGGGGTTTGCTCATCGTGTGGTTTCCCAGTGAATGACTGTGGTGTGAAAGTGGGGATAGGGGGTGCTGAACCTGGGGGCTTATGAGGATGGCAGCTTAAAGTGCTGTTTAATCCAGCCCACGGAGTCCAAAGGCACATGAGGGTGCAGTGTGGCATTGCTGTGAAACTAGCCTGCTGAGTCCAGGGACATATGAGGGGGTCAGCTTGTGAGCGCTGAGTACCCAGTCCTCTCAGACGTGCTCTGTTAGTGGGTGTGAGTGTCTGTGTGTGTTGCTAAGGTGGGAAGAGCCCCATCCTGAGAACCTAGTTCCTGCAGGAGAGCTCCAGTGGGAGGGGGAATTGGCAGCAGGGAGAATTCAGCTCCATATGAGAGCACAAGCAGCACACTGATAGAATTGTTAACCTTCCCCCAGTCCCATAAGAGTAACCCGGATAAATGAGCATACCCCAGAGTATTGGGCAAATCTGGTAACAGCACTGTAGGTAGCATACGGGTGAAGTGTAAAGTGAATTAGGCTTTATCATTGTATATAGTAGATCTTTTAGTAACCGATTTTGCATTGTTTTGCACTGCATTAATTGCTCTAAAATTTATAGTATTTAAGGTTTAAATTGTATAGTAATTGCGCTTAAGGCTTGTAAAACTTAAACAACTGTATTAACTGCTTAAAGCTCCCAATAAATCAGAAAGTGGTTAAGTAGCCCTGGTGTGTACTGGTTTCCCTTGGATCTAAAATAAATCAAACCACATGACAGCAGGCTGGCATACTCCACTCATATCCCCTACAAACTTACCCTTCCCAGACCTTCTGTAAGGAGCTAGCTGTGCAATCATCTTTTTAAGTATATCCCAGGGGGCCCAGGAAGAGACAGATGCACCCTGGAGGTGAATGCCTGGCTGCGAAGATGGTGTCACCAGGAGGGCTTTGGCTTCCTTGACCATGGGATGATGTTCCAAGGACTGCTAAGCAGGGATGGGGTTCACCTTTCAAGGAAGGGGTGGTGAAACACTGGAATAAATTGCCTAGGGAGGTTGTGGATTCTCCATCTCTGGAGATATTTAAGAGTAGGTTGGACAGACACCTGTCAGGGATGGTCTAGACAGTACTGGGTCCTGCTGTGAAGGCAGGGGACTGGACTCAATGACCTCTCGAGGTCCCTTCCAGTTCTAGTGTTCTGTGATTCTACGATCCCTTAAGATAAATCAGGGTGCACTTATATTCCCCCTACCAGCCTTGTTTTTAGTCACATTCCCCCCACCTCCATCATTTGATTCCTGGATGGAGAGATAAACTAGACACAGTGAGGATGAATGCAGGACTCCTCAAAGGGCCAGTCACCCTGTGACACACTGACTCAACAATTGCCCCATCCCTGGATTAGAGAAATGTGGCTTTAATAGGCTGCCTATACACAAGTAATAAGTCTGCAGTGAAAGTCACAGTTGGCCTGTTGGCCTTATTGCTTAAGGGAAGGGTAGGAAAAATTCTCACCGGGTGTGCCAGCTGGGATCCAGCTGCAGACCATACGCCCCCCCCTGGAACAGGTGCTGGAAAGCCCCCTACCTCCCAGATCTTTTTCAGTGAGCTGGTTTGGGCCTAGGGGAGTTGGCAGGCAGTGGGTTAATGGGAACTGATCCTAATGAGAGATACACACCCGCATGGCTGTGTGACACTGAACTACCAATGTGACACTGAACGCCTTCTGCAAACTCACAGTGGCGACATATGCCTGCTGCCGCTGTGAGGCAATGGCCACAGCCCCATGCACGGGGTAGGGGAGATCAGACTATGCCCCCTCATTGAGGAATTAAAGACCCACCCCCAACATGAGCAGTGTTGGGGTTGAGCCTGATCTTGGGAAGGGAGCACAGTCTTGCTCTCTCCTGACCCACTAAGGGTTAAACCCTAGGGCTGTGTCTAGACTGGCCACTTTTTCCGGAAAATCAGCCGCTTTTCCGGAAAAACTTGCCAGCTGTCTACATTGGCCGCTTGATTTTGCGCAAAAGCACTGACTTCCTACTGTAAGAAATCAGTGCTTCTTGCGCAAATGCTTTGACGTTCCCGTTCAGGCAAAAGTCCCGTTCGGGCAAAACTGTTGCGCAAAAGGGCCAGTGTAGACAGCTAGCTAAGACTTTTGCGCAAAAGCAGGCTAAACGGAAAAAAGCGGTTTGGATGCTGGGGGACCCCATAGGAGCCCCGGACTTCCTGGGAACCCGAGCTCTTAAAGCAGACGCAGGCTGCTGAGCCATGTGGCAGGAGCGTGCCTCAGACCTCTGGCCTGAGGTCTGCCACGGCGCCCCTGCCCTGCCCAGCAGCCACATCAGAGCCAAAGCCATGGCAGCTCCGGGCGCTCAGCCACCCGCACCCCCAGCGCAGGAGGCCCCCAGGGCCAGAAAAAAAGGGCCCCATCCTGGTCCTCGGGGGAGCTGGACAGCCTGCTCGACCTGTGGCAGGAGGAGGAGGCCCTCCACGAGACCCGCTCCCGGCACCGGAACGCCGACATCTTCACCCACATGGCCCAGGCGCTCACCCAGCAAGGCCATCCAGCCCGGACCCTGGAGCAAGTCCGGGCTAAAGTCAAGGAGCTGCGCCTGGGCTACGTGCGGGCCAGCGAGGGCCAGGGGGCAGGAGCAGACACCTGCCCCCACTACGACTGGCTCCATGCCATCCTGGGCCAGCCAGCCCCACAAGCCCCGGACGTGCCCGTTGACAGCAGCATGCGCCCCCCCCCCCACCAGGACCACCGAGTCGGAGGAAGGAGACGACAGCAGTGCGTCGGAGGATGAGGCCGGCACTGCCACCCAGCAGGCCCCCTCCAGCAGCCCTGACGTCTCCCGCGCATCCTCCGAGGCCGGGGAAGGATCCACCGGTGAGTCTTGCACTTTGCACTCACAAGGGCGGGGGGCAGAGGGGGGGAGCCAGGCGCCCGGAGGGGGGAGGGTCGAGCATGTCACTCAGGCCACGTGAGCTGCACGCTGTGTAGCATTAGGCAGGAAGCAGCACGTGCAACCACGTGCAGCCTGGTGACCGAGTGGCACGTGGCCGCGGCAGGCAGCTGCAGGGCACGCCTGGGACCGTGCTGCTCACACACATCCGGCGGGACCAGGGGGAAGGGTGGATGCCGGCTGGAACCAGCCAGGGCCCCAGGGACTCAGCCCAGAGCCCGCACCTCCGCAAGGGTGCAGCACGCAGAATGGCACACTGCCCCATGCCTGGCTGTGAGGCACAGCCAGCTGCTCCTGGGAAAACCGCAGCGTCACAGCCCTGGGAGCGTGGGCCCCACTGAGCCCCTCGCCTGCTCCCGGTGCCTTGGCTGGCCCCCCGAGGGAAGTCCCCACTGCGGCCACACATGTCCCTGGGCTACGTGTGTGAGGGCTAGCGGGAGAGGGAGGGGGGAAGCGCTCGGGCTGCAAGGATGGGACCCCCCCCAGTCACTCTCCTGGTTCCGTCCAGGAGATATCCCACGCGATGGGGATCTGAGAGCCCAGACCACCTCTGCCAGACGTGCTCCCAGGCACTGTGTGGGGATGCATCTCGCTCCCTGTCAAACACCAGTGATTAGCCCAAAGCCTCACAGCCTCCACCGGCAGGGAGTTCCACAGGTTAACGCAACACATGCGCCATCCCGCCCTCCATGGGGCCAGGACACAGACCGGTGGTTACAATACATGGAGGAGGAACCTACTCCAGGGGCGGTCCTCCTTGCAAACATACAACACGGGGGGCACTGAGTGGGCCCAAGCCACACTACTGTGGTGTCACCTGGGCTCAGGGGTGGAGGGCATGAGGTGTGGGGACAGTGGCCGGCCTGCCTGACTGACCCACCCTTTCTTCTCTTCCCTGCAGCGGGACCAAGCACAAGCCGGGGACCCTCCAGTCCGGCAGCAGCGGCACCCCCGGCCACCCAACCACGGAGGCAGCGGCTCCGCCACCGTGACCAGCTCCTCTGGCACCATGTGCAGGCCGTCGAGCACATCGAGGCTGCGATTAGGCAACGCGTCGAGGGGGACCTGCAGTGGCGCCAGGAGGCCTGGGGCGCCTTCCAGGCCCAGTGCACGAGGATGGCCGACTCCATCGCCACCCTCACCGCACACATAGCACATGCCATTCACTATGGCATGGCCTTGCCCCCATGACCCCGCCATCCCTCCCCTAGCACTGCCCATGCCCCCTCCTGCCCCTGCAATGCCCCCTCCTGCCGCCCCTGCAATGCCTCCTCCTGCCCACCTCCCCGTGCAGTGTGCCCCGATGCAGCCTGCCCCACATGTCCAGGTCCGCCCCCACAGGAGCACTCGCAGGGGCCACCCCTCCCAGGAGTAGCTCCTCCCCCTCCCAGTTGAAGGTCTCCTCCCCCTCCCCCTCCCCCTTGTAAATAAAAACATACATTTTTCAGTTGAAAACAAAACTGTGTTGTTTGTGTTACTCGAGGTAACTGTAATAATTGATTTGAGATGCCAATTAGCCAACTAAATGTAAGAGGGTTACAAAATGTGGACACCAAATACCATATCTATCACCGGTCGTCCCTTTAAGTGGTCATTGGTTTGTGGCGCATAAATAAATATTGACACTTTTAAGTAAAATTTAAACCACAAACTATATTAACATAGATAACAAACAAGCAAGAAAGGGTAAAAGACGCACACAAAAGAATATGCACATAGTCTAGACCAGGGGTCTCCAAACTACGGCCCGCGGGCCGCATCCGGCCCGCGAGGCCCTCTCATCCGGCCCGTGGAGACCTTTTTGTCTACGGAAAAAAAATTACGGAAATTTACGTGTATCCTGCCAAGATCAGCCGCCGCTTACGTGGACGTTATGTTTTTACCGAATTAAAATAGAGGCACGCAGTAGTGCGTTATGTTTTCCAACCGATCATTACATCGCAAAACCTTATTCGCTGCTTACTTTTTCTACTTCCGTTCACAGTCAATGAGATGATATAACGCCATCTAGTGGCGGAGTTTTTAAATGGTTTGCTGCTGGTTCAAGACTTGATTATTTTGATCACAGTTTGCCAGTTGCGGTTGACTGTTGCGATGAGGAGGTGTTGGTGTCAATTAGCGTCTGATTTCGAAACATGTTGCACTCTATTTTATTTAGTGATAATTTCCTTCGCGTAATTACTTATCAGTGTGTTTAAAGTATTGGGAATGTCGTTAGTTTAGTAAGAATTTTTCGAATATTCTGAAGAGGAAACATTAAAAGCAACAATCTCTCTACCATAAGTGGATATATTTGCACACTATATTCAGGTAAGTTTAACTTAAGAAATCATAAGAATTTTTAAAAATTGTTTCGGGTCATTTGCAGCTATTATTGCGACGAAATTAGTTCGCATAATCAGGTTTTTTGAGCGATATTGTGTGCAAGATACTTTCAGTTTCATTATTTATTCATGTTGAATTCACTTTATTTTAGTGCCCAGCGATGGCCGAGAAGAGGAAAAGAAAAATAGACGATGAGTGTCGGCAATTTCAAGAAGAATGGAGTTTGAAATACTTCTTCATCAAATCCGTCGAGAAAGCATTGTGTGTGATTTGCAACGAAACCGTGGCTGTGATGAAAGAATACAACCTGCGCCGTCATCATCAAAGCAAACATCAGGAGAAATATGTACAGTTGAAGGGTAAAGTCCGTGCTGAAAAATTTTCTAAATTACAAAATCAACTCACATCTCAGAGGACATTGTTCAGTAAATCCTCAAATGAAAATGAATCCTTAACTAAGGCCAGTTATAAAGTTGCCTACGTCCTGGCTAAAAGTGGCAAACCCTTTACAGATGGTGAAGTAGTGAAGGAATGTTTGTTGGAAGTGGCTGAGGAACTTTGCCCAGAAAAGTCAAAACAATTTGAAAATGTAGCTTTGGGTGCGAATACCATTGCCCGCCGTGTTGCAGACATGGGTGAAAACATTGTGACTCAAATAGCGAAAAATGCAAGCAAGTTTCGCCATTTTTCAATTGCAATGGATGAATCGCTGGACAGCTGCTCCACCTCTCAACTGCTTGTGTTCATTAGAGGTGTGGATGAAGACATGAACATAACACAAGAGCTGGCTTCCCTACATAGCATGTATGGCACTGTTACCGGAGAGGATATATTCAATGAGTTGAAAAAAACATTTGCTGATTATAACTTGGACTGGACTAACCTCAGTTGCCTGACTGTTGATGGAGGAAAGAACATGAGTGGCATAAAGAAAGGCTTGGTTGGACAAGTGAAGCAGATGTGTAATGAGAAAAACATTATACAACCAATGTTCCTGCACTGTATTATTCACCAGCAAGCTTTGTGTGCTAAATATGTGGACATTAGCAGTGTACTGAATCCTGTGGTGAAGATGGTGAATTTAATAAGGTCACATGGGCTCAACCATAGACAGTTCAGAGACATGTTGAAAGATACAGACACAGAATCGCAAGATTTACCATATTACACAGCAGTAAGATGGCTAAGTTGTGAGAAAGTTCTGAGCAGAGTATTTAAGTTAAGAAAGGAAATAGGTGACTTCCTGGAAAGTAAAGGCAAGCCACAGCCATTACTGTCTGATGAAGAGTGGGTATGGAAATTGGCTTTTGCTGCAGACATAACTAGTCATTTAAATTTTCTGAACCTAAAACTACAAGGAGAGCAAAATCTAGTTTCTGATCTATACACCCACCTAAAGGCCTTCAGATCCAAACTTGTCTTGTTTTTGGAACAAGTACAGGCCAACAACTTGACGCACTTTCAGCAGTGCAAGGTCTTCATGGCTGAAGCAACAGCTGAGTTCCCCACGTCATTTGCATGCGAGATCATCAAAGACCTCCAGCTGCAGTTTCAGCAGCGGTTTTCTGACTTGGATTCAAAGGCAGAAGAAGTGAGATTGTTTCAAAACCCATTTGAAGCAGATGTGGCCAGTTGCCCAGATGAACTGCAGCTGGAAGTCATTGAGTTGCAAGCAAATGACCTCCTTAGGGACAAGTTCAAAATAGGACTGGTGGGTTTTTACCAGTTTTTGCCCAAGGAAGACTTTCCTAATGTCAAAACTTTTGCATCAAGGTACCTTTCAATCTTTGGAACAACATACCTGTGTGAACAAACATTTTCAAGAATGAAATACGTGAAGAACAATTTGAGAACAAACTTGTCCGATGATAATCTCAGGTCACTGTTGATGTTAGGGACAACAAATCTAAAGCCAGAAATGTCTGCTATTTTGGCATCCAGGAAACAATTTCACCATTCACACTAATACAGGTGTTCATGTGTAGTGTATCAATGTGTTATTAAATAATAACTGAATAAAATAATATTAAATAAATAATTAAAAACAACATCCATGTTTTGATTGTTTTTTATTTGGACCTCAAGTGTGTAGTCGGCCCCCGAACTGCTGTTTGATAGTTAATGCGGCCCTCGGGCTGAAAAGTTTGGAGACCCCTGGTCTAGACGCAGGGACAATTGTAGTGTTGCTGGCGACCTCAATCCTTTGGTCCTTCTGGGCCTCGGGAGAGGCACAGCCAGGAGATCCCTCGAAGACAACTGGAATCGGGTACGCTGACTCGAGCCTTCCCCACGAACCACGAATCCTCTTCCTGTTCTTCGGGACAGCTTGGACAGGCGATGGTGGCCTAAACCCTAGCCTAAACTAAAAGAGAAACCCTAGCTACGTCCGACACACCCGACAAACAGTCACGATGACGGCCGATGTGCTTGGAACCGACGCTTTACAATTGGGGGGAGGTAAGGGGAGGGGAGGGGGAAGGGTAGAGGACGGGAGGGAGTTGTAGGGGGAGACCGAGGTGACCCTACTATGGGGCTTGTGCAAACATGTCCGTCAGGGCCTCTCGAATGCGCACCCCATCCTCGTGCGCCTGGCGGACAGCAGCTGTGTGGGGCTGTTCATAGGCCTGGCCCTCGGCTGCCATCCATGCGGGGAGGAAGGCCTCCCCACTCCGCTCCACAATGTTGTGGAGCACACAGCATGCGGCCAGTACCTCCGTTGCATTCCGCTCACCCATCTCGAGACGGGTGAGTAAACAACGGAAGCGGGCCTTTAAGCAGCCGAAGGCGCACTCCACTTGATTTCGGGCCCGGTTGAGGCGGTCGTTGAACCGGGCCCGGTTCTGGTCCGGCCGCCCCGTGTAGGGCTGCATTAGCCAGGGCAGCAGGGGGTAGGCCGCGTCCCCGATGACGCAGATGGGCATAGGCACATCCCCGACAGTCAACTCCCGCCGGAGGAAGTAGGTGCCCGCCTCCAGCCTGCGAAACAGTCCAGAGTTGTGGAGGATGCGGGCGTCGTGTGCCCTGCCGGACCAGCCCGCATAAATGTCCAGGAAGCGGCCCCGGTGGTCCATGAGGGCCTGCAGAACAATAGAGCAGTACCCCTTCCTGTTTGTGAAATGGGCCGCTCGATGCTCCGGGGCCCGGACGGGGATGTGGGTTGCATCCAGGGCTCCCCCGCAGTTGGGGAACCCGAGGGCAGCAAAGCCGGCCAGCGTAGTGCAAGGGAGGAACGGCCCAAACCCCTGGGTGACCCAGCCTGGAGTCTTGCCTGCCCCTTGGCATGGAGTGCAGCACCCTCCCCCCCGCCCCCCCCCCCCCACTCCCCCTAGGACTTACCTGCATGACGATCACACCGACGGTCGATCTGCCCACCCCGAACTGTTGTGCCACCGATTGGTAGCTGTCCGGGGTGGCCAGCTTCCAGACTGCGATGGCGACCCTCTTGTCGACGGGGATGGGTGCCCGCAGCCGGGGGGTGGCTCTCTGGAGCGCAGGGGTGAGCCAGGCACACAGCTCCAGGAACGTCCGCTTTCGCATGAGGAAATTCCGGAGCCATTGCTGGTCGTCCCATTGCCCCAGGACCAGCCGGTCCCACCAGTCGGTGCTGGTGTCCAGTCTCCACAGTGGCCTCTCCACGCTGGGGTGGGGATGCCACAGGGACGCCATGGCCTCCCTGGTGAGGGAGTCCAAAGCGACCTGCGCCTCAAGGTCCTGAACACGAGGGCACCAGCCTGGAGCAGCAGCTGCAGGCACTCGAAAATGGCCGAGAGGGGCCAGAGCAGGCACATGGCCACCCCTGGCTCCATGGCGGACAAAACAAGGCACAAGAAACCAAAACCAGGCAAAAGCACTAGGGGGCAAAAGGCAGTGGTGTCCAAAAGGCACAGGGCAACCACCAAAACTGCTAGGGCTGTCAGTCCCTGCCAGAGGTCCTAACACACGCAGCAGGAGACAAACGGCTCTCCAGAGAGATCCCTTTAAGCACGTGTCTGAACGGAGCTCCAGCCCCGCCCCCGGAAAGGGCTGGTGGCCTTTTGCCCTCTGCAAAATGGTTCTGGGCTTCTGCTTTTGCACAAAAGCGCATCGTTCTAACGATAACTCCAGGACCAATCTAGATGCGCTTTTGCAGAAAAACTTTTAACGGAAAAACTTTTCCGTTAAAAGTATTTCCGGAAAATCATGCCAGTCCAGACGTAGCCTAGGCATTAGAATTGAATGCTGATCCATCCTAGCCTGCTAAGGTCCCAGGCTGTTGTGAGTGATCAGGGTGGGTGAATCAATTATGAATCTACTGCTGATACATTTCCTCCAAAAACCTCCCTGGTCTGTCCAACCAAGCTTAGAAATTAAGAGCTTCAGAGGGGTAGCCAAGTAACTGGAAAAACTTAAAAAACAACAAATAGTCTGGTAGCACTTTAAACATGTGGATGGTATCATGAACTTTCGTGGGCAAAACCCACTTCTTCAGATGACCGGAGTTATTAAAGGTCCAGTTTTGAAATAAATAGGGGCTGGGGGGAAGGGAAAAAAAGGGGAAAGAAATAGTCAATTAGAATCTCCATGCTACATGAAGCTGATAGAGAAGAAGGTGCAAATTGTTCTTAAGTACCCATTGTTTGGTTTTTTCTGTCATTAGGATGTGGAATGTAGCCGGCCATCCAGCCAATGTCTCTATTCATACCTTTGTGATAGGAATCAAACCTGTAAATGAAGTTGAGTTATAAGGCTTCCCTGGGCAGTTGGCTAGTGGAATTGGCCTGAGACAATATGGTGACTTTGAGATCCATTAATGTGTGTCCGGGCAAGTTAAAATGTTTTCCCCATCCCCTATTTATTTAGAAACTGGACCTTTAATAACTCCAGTCATCTGAAGAAGTGGGTTATGCCCACAAAAACTCATGATCCCATCTACATGTTTTGTTAGTCTTTAAGGTGCTGCAAGACTATTCCTTGCTTTTTAAGTTTTTTCAGAAATTAAGGTAATTTAGGGTATGTCTACACTACCCCCCTAGTTCGAACTAGGGGGGGTAATGTAGTCATACGGAGTTGCCGGCTACACGCGGCACGGGCTAGCTAGTTCCACGAGGTGTACAGCTAGTTCGGATAGGAAGCCTAATCCGAACTAGCTACTCCGTGCCGCATGTAGCCGCGCGGCACGGGGTTCGAACTAGCCGGCATTTAAAAATGACGCCGGCCGGCTTTATGCAAATGAAGCCCAGGAAATTCAAATCCCGGGCTTCATTTGCAACTCCGTATGACTACATTACCCCCGCTAGTTCGAACTAGCGGGGTAGTGTAGACATACCCTTAGACGGCGGTGGGGTGGATTGGTGCTTGGCCATGTGAACAGCAGATTGGTCAGCCTCAGATCCATTTCCCATCCCATCAGCCCTATTGGTTTGACTGAGCAAGGTGCGTAGTCGAACGCTGATCTTCCCCCTCTCCTGGCTAGCCTTAATGACCAGACTTGAAAGTTAAGCACTGATGCAGCCGAGCGATTGGTCGTGCCTGGCAGGAGCTGCACCTCGGGCAGCAGCAGCAGCAGCAGCAGCAGCAGCAGCATCAGGGTCCGCAGCAGGAAGCAGACAGGAGGGACTCAGTTGCTGTACAGTGTCAGCCTGGAGCGGTTCAGCTGTGGGATGGACAATACCACTGTCCCGCATTCTCGACTGTCGCCGGGTGGGGGGGCGTCAGTTTTCACATGTGAGATGAGACCAATACATGCCTCTTGAGAGTGTTGTGAAGACATTCTTTACTCTTTGTAAAATGGCTTAAGAGCTGTAAAAAAAAAAAGAAAAGAAGCTCCTGAAATTTTTTCTTTCTATATATATGTTTCAGAATGGTAGTCCACAAAGAAGAGGCATTCACTTGGTTATTTACTTTGCCTTTGCATTAACCTTTTCATTGTGTACATTGATAGTGTGTGTTTTGCCACTGCTGGTGCTAAAGGAAACGTGTTATGGGGAGAAAGAGTTCTTAAAGAACCCCCACCCCAATGTGGCAAATCCAGTGTAATTTATAGTGTCTTTTTCAGAACATGCATTCTCTAGTACGCTGTGGAGTTGGGGTTAAACCATAACGGAGGAGAAAAATTAAATAGTAAAAACAAGGGTGTTTTCAGCTGAGATTTGAAGAGATGAGAGGCAGTGAAGCAGAGATACAGAAAAGCTACAGTCTTGTACAATTCAGAAAATTATCATTGAATATCCTTTATAGCTGGTTCTCTGCCTCATATGTTTTGCTAATAGCAGCAACTCTGTAGCTTTTCAGACATCACACCTTTCTGGTGCTGACCAATATCTGAAATGACTGTGTTCTGTTTGTATTTTTCTTAGCAAAACAAAACATCTTCTCGGGTCCACAAATTTAAAAAAACTCTACAGCACTTAATGTTTGTTCCAAAAGTCCATATTTCTAGACAACAACACCATTACCATACTAATTTCAGTGGCAGAAAACACAGCAGAAACTTAATTACACAGTCTTCAGGGATAACTGAAAGAGTTGAGTAACTGGGATAGCTGACTTAACAGACTTTGCGTTGTGCTCCCATGGGCTCTTAACCTGTGTATAGCCTTCCAAACTTCATGACCAGATAACACGTTTACATGCCTATGGGCATACAAACTTATATACTTGCTTATTGAAAAAACCCTGGTCAGTGCCCATAGATATTAGTTAGCCTTGAGGAAGCTGTGTAGGTTTTGCAGGACTTCAGCATGTAGTACGGGGGTGAGGAACCTAAGGTCTGGGGGCCGAATGTGGCCCCCGACTTGCCTGGATCCGGCCCCTGAGGCTCAGCCCCCCCCCCCCCCCCCCCGCATTGGGGAGCCCATGCTGGTGCTCCCCCCACCACTCACAAAATCTGCTAGGCTCCCCCTCAGGCTCTGTCTGAAAACTGAGGTCCTACTAGGTTTTGGATACACGAAGTTCAGTTTGTAATATTTAAACTCTTGATATAAAGTAAAACTATGTTGTTGCTTAATAGTAACAGAGATGTAGCCGTGTTATTCTGGTCTTGCTGAAACAAAAGACAGGACTATGCAGCAATTTAGGGTGTGTCTAAACTACATGGCTCCGTCGATGGAGCCATGTAGATGAGGCTGATCGGCAGAGGGAAATGAAGCCGCGATTTAAATAATCGCGGCTTCATTTAAATTTAAATGGCTGCCGCGCTCTGCCGACCAGCTGATGATCAGCTGTTTGTCGGCAGATCGGGGCAGTCTGGATGCGCCGCTGTCGACAAGGAAGCCTTTGTCGACTGGCGCAGGTATGCCTCGTGAAACTTTTTTCTTTGTGAAACTGTCTGATGTCTGTTTTGTGGGCATTGATTCGTTGGCAAAGTGTCTGAGACGTTTGTCCAATATACATAGCAGACGGACACTTTCGGCACATGGTAGCATAAATTATATTTCTGGATGCACAGGAATATGTGTTCTTGATCTTGTAACTGACATGGTTAGGTCCAATGATGGTGTCAGCAGAGTGAATATGTGGACAAAGCTGGCAACGGGTGTCGTACCTCGGTGTTTTCGTACCTCGGTACCTTCGGTGGTCTGGACTGTCAGTGTCAGCGTAGTCTGGTCAGGGTTGTCCTGGCACGCTCCTGACAGGACCTCTACTCCGTTGTTAAACTTTCGGCTGCGTGCGTAACAATCGGTACTCCCTTTATCTAGAGTGTTAGACCCCGTGCACTTGGGTCAACACAAGAGATCTCTGAGAGGCCCCGGAAACGACAGATGCAGGCAAGGTTTGAAATCAATTGAGCAGGTTTATTGTCAAATGCGAAGCTCTACCAGTTGGTAACAGAGATCAGTACAATGTTACACCACTGGGCACTATGGCCCGCATTGACAAGGTACCAACACTGGGCAGGCCTATTGCCATATATCAGATATTAACAGCAGTTAGTCAAAGTGAAGCTACTGTGCACTCTGTAAGTTTAGGCAATGACACCTGCCGTTCAGGCGCCTAGTGCGCCCTCCCCAAGGTCGGCCGGAGAGCACCCTCTGCGGTGTCCTTTTATAGACAGGTACAAACAACTTACATCATTTCTTTATGCACCAGGTTACCACCCTCTGTTGCCTAGTTACCACCCCTTACCTTATGGAAGGGGGGCTCACTTACTATCCTTCATGCTGTCAATTTCGACCCAGTCCTGAACCTAGGTCGGTATGTGCATTAGTTTTTAGGGAGTTTTTGTACCAAGACATTTCTTATTAAGATGTTCCATTACTCCCCTTTGGCTCACAGTCTGTACCCAGTGCCTCCCTGTGTCCTTCCATGCTCGACCTAACTTGCACAATCGCACAGTTATCAATAGGGCCTCTTTCTTGGCTACTGTTACTGAACCAAAGTCTTGCTCACTAGATTGCAGGCCTGTTGCTGTTTTCATGTTATAGGCCTCTATTTAGGCCTGCTGACTCCATGTTACTGACCCTCAATTTACTACATTCCCCCACTTTTTGTCCTTTTATGGGGAGGATGTTTACCCATCGTCCCGGAAAAGCATAATGTATGAACTGAAGGTGACCCAGTGGGCTAAACACTGTCATCTGGACACCTTTGTTGTACCGTTCACACACTCATGCCCCATCTGTCCCTTAGTCTGCACATTCCCTCGTACGACTGATGGACAGATTTTAATTTCCAATTCTGTTAGGTCCCTTATGGTGGGCCTGGGAATGTTAGACCCGGGACCGTACTGAGGAATGCAAGTTTTTTGATTGAGTTTTAACAGGCTTTTCAAATAATTAATATGGAAATGGTGTATCTTTTTGTAGCATATTTAGGTATATTTCACAGTGTGTATATGTATAAACGGCATAACCTTATAATCATTTGTAACTTGGTATTGTGATTTGGCTCGTGTGGTACTGCTGATAGCCATACACTTCAATTAGGGCATATATAATTACCATTTGTACTATTATTAATAGTAGACTGTGTGTTTTTTAGTGATTTTAAATACTGGGATAGACATTGTTAGAGTGTGTCCCACAAGATTATATATATAAGAAGCAAAACAGAAATTTGGAGTAGTGACATTATAAATGAGGCCTTTTATAATAAATGTTTTGTACTCCATTACTACCTAGTGCTGTCCATTCATGTTATACTTTAGCCTTCTTGCTGGTGGTCACCCTCTGCAATAGACTTTGCTAGGCAGGAACCAGGAATGGCTAGCGTCTCTGTTCCATTGGTTGCAGTGCTCTGTGACACACCAGTCAGTTGTTTCTTATGGATTCTGTCTTCCAGACAACTTACTGAATGGACAGTAACCAGTTTATTAATTATTGCTGTGTCGGGATTCAGTATTGGTCCCAGACACTAAACAAAATTGTTTGGAATAATATGTGCCTCGGTTTGGGTCCAATGTCACTGATCCAAATCATTACGGGTAATAACAGGGTTTTGTTTTTTAACCCAAGTTGTAGTTTTAAATACTTAATTGTGTTTTGTGATTCTTTCTCTATCCTTTTTTTTATGTTTGCTTCTATTTGTTGATTTTTCACCTATTATGGCTAAACAATTTAGCAATGCTATGCACATTGTAAATGGTGTACAGCAAAAATACAATAATAATACAGTGATATAGCAACAGTAGTGGTACAGCAAACAACATTTGGTTTTACATAATAGCCAAGTTTAAATTAACTAACAATGATTTCTATCTGATTGCCAACTTAATTGTCCATATATGGGACATTGAGGTGAACAGTCTTTTATTTGTAGAGCACTTCATTTTTCTTTTCTTTTCTTTTCTTTTCTTTTCTTTTCTTTTCTTTTCTTTTCTTTTCTTGATGCTTAGGCATTTCTTCACTGTGTCCTGGTATCTTTTAGTGTTTTTGTGCTGTGATACCGTCTAGTGTTTTTGATCTGTAGGATAAACCTTAAAAAACTTCAGTTAGTTGACATAATACAAGTTTTTGCTTTACATGTCTTGTTTTTAGTAACCCAAATTTAATAAACAGGTTAGTCGAGTTTGTTTATAATAGGGATCAAGTCTTTTATAATACAACTAAACTTTTGCAATTGTTGTACAGATATTTATTTTCACTGGAGGTTTATTACCAATTTTGTTTTCCAAATATAATGCTTACCTGCTAAAATAGATACTTACAATGTTCCATGAGATGGTGTATTGCTTTTCCATCAAAGTGTTTAACAATTTTACCAAGTTTATAGAGTTAATGTACTTGTGATACCAATTCTACTTTTGTTAACTGTTTAAAAGCACAAAAGTTAACCACTATTGTCCTTTAATATGCTATAAAAGAAAACAGAATTTATATCAAAATGAATTTTTAAAACAGGTGTATGTAAATACTTCGAGAATATTAAACATTTATAACTGCATTTAAAAGTAAAAACAAGGTTATAAAATCCATACTAAAATTGACATTTTGTTAATGTTACCTGAACCTTAATATTGTACCTTTAATGTTAAGGGTCTGGTCTCCCTTACATTTTCTTTGAATTAAAAAAAAATAAAAAACTTTGATTAGTAAAAGAAAAAAAATGGTTTGCAATTGCATTCTTTGTTGAGGCATGAAATATATGTAACTCTGAAAAAAAAATAGTATTCATAAAATGATTATAAAATAGTGTGGTACCACATTTTAAAAAAAGTATAAAAATTGACTTTTGTTGCAACACAGTAAAAATAATTTTTAAAAAATAGTCACGTGACATACAACATACAACAAAAAACAACATACACGACATATAGGACAACTTACAATTTAAAAACAAATGGTGCCAACATTACATTTATAACTATACAAAATAAGAAAAAAAAAGTTAAACATTTAAATCAGCAAATTATTACCTTATTTAAAACTATTAATAAAACCAAATATTTTGTATCAATTTAGTAACTTATGGCATTGCTCTTTACTTTATATTAAGCTTTATTTTAAAACTCTGCTATACAGGTGTACTGAAATAAAAAAGAAACACGTTTCAAATAAGTTAATAGAAGCAGAGTCTGCATGTCTGTTGCTTAGCAACCTTATCTTCTGGAAAGTTGGGAGTCATTTCAGCTGTTGCATTTCTGATGGGTTAAAATAATTAATTTATGGGAATTATTTAAAAGAAATTTTTTTACCTTATTTTTCTTTGCTTCGTATTTTGTTCTATTTTTAACCTCTTTATATTTTAAACATTTGTATCAACACTAACTTTACACGAGTCAAGAAAGTTTAGCTCTTAAATTTTTCTTAAAATACAGACAGCAGCAAATTAAGCAAACTGAGAGGCTATAAAGGATAAAAATATTTCAAAAGAAGAATGCATTTTAGCTGAGTGCAGAGTATGCTTTCATGGGTTAAAGTAGTTGGAAACCTGCACCCTGGATTTTTATCCTGACTCTAAGATTAGAGTGGGGGTAGTTACCTGCACTTGTAAAAACTGAATTGCTTCCCCCAGTGTCTGTTGTTCTTGTCTGCATGCTAGATGAATTGTGGTAGTGCCCATACATGCTGCACTTAACTGTTTTGGGGCAACTCCATGAGTTAACGCATCAATTCTTGTTAGTGTGCTTAATCTTGCTTTTTCACTTTGAAATTCTTTTTTACTCGCATTCTTGCGATCAAGTTGCAGCTCCTGTCTCTTAGGGTGTGTCTAGACTACATGCCTCCTTCGACGGAGGCATGTAGATTAGCCAGATCGGAAGAGGGAAATGAAGCCGCGATTAAAATAATCGCGGCTTCATTTAAATTTAAATGGCTGCCCCGATCTGCCGATCAGCTGTTTGTCGGCAGATCGGGAGAGTCTGGACGCGATGCCCCGACAAAGAAGCCTTTCTTCATCGACACAGGTAAGCCTCGTGAAACCAGGTTTACCTGTGTCGATGAAGAAAGGCTTCTTTGTCGGGGCATCGCGTCCAGACTCTCCCGATCTGCCGACAAACAGCTGATCGGCAGATCGGGGCAGCCATTTAAATTTAAATGAAGCCGCGATTATTTTAATCGCGGCTTCATTTCCCTCTTCCGATCTGGCTAATCTACATGCCTCCGTCGAAGGAGGCATGTAGTCTAGACACACCCTTAGTGTGCTCTGTGAACTGTTCCATTTTCTCCTTCACTTTATTTACCAATTCAGTGACAGTATTGCTTGCTACTTCTCCCTCTTGTGCACTTACTTTTCCCATTCTGACAGGCACCAGTCTAGGTCTCAGTTTAAGTTCAACTGGAACCTGGCTTTTATCATATGGTTGTGGTTGCAATGCAGTGGACCCCGTTTCATCTTTCCAATTTTCTAGGGCTACCACTGATAATTTCTGTCCCATGGCTTCAGGTACTGTGAAAGTTCTTAAAGGCTGTTGCTTTGCTAGGGACGGCACTTTTCTCTTTTGCAAGGTTGCTTCTTTTACTTCCCCTATCTGTTCCATTACCAGGGAGGCTAGCGGTGTGGCAGGCTGTTTAAGCCATCTCACTGCCATAGACATAAGTTGCAAAATCCTAGGCTTTTTAGTACTATTACTCTTTTTCAGCGCTTCAGTTTCTGCCATGGCTCCACATATACCGGTTTCTCTATACAGGCAGTCCCCGACTTACGCGGATCCGACTTATGTCGGATCCGTACTTACAAAACGGGGCTTTCTCGCCCCGGAGCTCACAGGCAGCGTTCAGCCACCTCGAGCTCCGGGGCGAGAAAAGCTGCTCCCGGTGCCCCTGGTCTGCTGGGGACCGTCTCCAGCAGACCAGGGACACCGCGAGCGAACCCGCAGCAGCGGCGGGGTCCCGCGCTTCTGAGGCTTTGCTCTGGCAAAGCCTCAGAAGCGCGGGGACCCCACCAAGGCTGCGGGTTTGCTCCCGGTGCCCCTGGTCTGCTGGGGACCGTCTCCAGCAAACCAGGGGCACCGGGAGCAAAGCGGTCCGGCGCCAGAGCAAAGCCTCAGAAGCGAGGCACCCCCCCCCCCCGCCGCTTTGCTCCCTGTGTCCCTGGTCTGCTGGGGGGGGCGCAGCTAGTGTGCCCCCCCAGCAGACAAAGCTTTTGTTGTGGACCCTGGGGCAGAGCAGCTGGGGCGCTGCCAGTTGGTCCCGCAGCGCCGCTCTGGGCACTACTGGACCAACCCGGCAGCACCCCAACTGCTCTGCCCCAGGCGTCCTGATTCAGCCACTGCTGGTCAGTTTCAGCAGCGGCTGAATCAGGACTCCTGGGGCAGAGCAGCTGGGGTGCTGCTGGGTTGGTCCAGTAGCGCCGAGGAGCGGTGCTACTGGAGCAACCCAGCAGCACCCCAGCTGCTCTGCCCCAGACGTCCCCAAGTCAGCTTCTGCTGAAACTGACCAGCGCTGACTACAGGAAGCCCGAGGCACAGTTGCTCTGCCCCGGGCTTCCTGGAATCAGCTGCTGATCAGTTTCAGCAGCAGCTGACTTGGGGTTCTTAAGTTGAATCTGTATGTAAGTCAGAACTGGCGGTCAGTTTCAGCAGCGGCTGAATCTGGACGCCAGTTCCGACTTACATACAGATTCAGCTTAAGAACAAACCTACAGTCCCTATCTTGTACGTAACCCGGGGACTGCCTGTACTCTTTTTTAAACTCATATGGCCCTCCTTTTTTAGCAATCCAACAGGTCCATATTTCATCAAAACCTAACAGGGTTTTAAGGGAATGTAGATGGGGGTTACCTAACTCGTGATTTTCTGCCATTTTAGATGTTAGATTGCAAACAGATAAACAGAACTGTTAGCCTTCTTACCAGATCAGCGATCGGGGTCACCAGTGTCGTACCTCGGTGTTTTCGTACCTCGGTACCTTCGGTGGTCTGGACTGTCAGTGTCAGCGTCGTCTGGTCAGGGTTGTCCTGGCGCGCTCCTGACAGGACCGCTACTCTGTTGTTAAACTTTCGGCTGCGTGCGTAACAATCGGTACTCCCTTTATCTAGAGTGTTAGACCCCGTGCACTTGGGTCAACACAAGAGATCTCTGAGAGGCCCCGGAAACGACAGTTGCAGGCAAGGTTTGAAATCAATCGAGCAGGTTTATTGTCAAATGCGAAGCTCTACCAGTTGGTAACAGAGATCAGTACAATGTGACACCACTGGGCACTATGGCCCGCGTTGACAAGGTACCAACATCGGGCAGGCCTATTGCCATATAACAGATATTAACAGCAGTTAGTCAAAGTTAAGCTACTGTGCACTCTGTAAGTTTAGGCAATGACACCTGCCGTTCAGGCACCTAGTGCGCCCTCCCCAAGGTCGGCCGGAGAGCACCCTCTGCGGTGTCCTTTTATAGACAGGTACAAACACCTTACATCATTTCTTTACGTACCAGGTTACCACCCTCTGATGCCTAGTTACCACCCCTCACCTTATGGAAGGGGGGCTCACTTACTATCCTTCATGCTGTCAATTTCGACCCGGTCCTAAACCTAGGTCGGTATGTGCATTAGTTTTTAGGGAGTTTTTGTACCAAGACATTTCTTATTAAGATGTTCCATTACTCCCCTTTGGCTCACAGACTGTACCCAGTGCCTCCCTGTGTCCTTCCATGCTCGACCTAACTTGCACAATCGCACAGTTATCAATAGGGCCTCTTTCTTGGCTACTGTTACTGAACCAAAGTCTTGCTCACTAGATTGCAGGCCTGTTGCTGTTTTCATGTTACAGGCCTCTATTTAGGCCTGCTGACTCCATGTTACTGACCCTCAATTTACTACAACAGGGTTTGTTGCAAGGGAAGGTACCAGGGTTGGTATTAGTGTGGTATGTCCTGTGGTTGTTGGTAAGAATCATCTTGAGGTTAGGTGGTCGACTATGGGTCTGTCTCCCAGAGCCTCTCGGAGTGTAGTATCCTGTTCCAGTATAGATTGTAGTTTATTGATAATGTGTTGGACAGGTTTAAGTTGGGGGCTATAGGTGATGACAAGTGGTGTTCTATTGTTGGTTTTCTTGGGTCTGTCTTGAAGTAGATGGTTTCTGGGTATTCTTCTGGCTCTTTCAATTCGTTTTTTTATTTCTCCGGGTGAGTAATTGAGGTTTATAAATGCTTGGTAGAGATCCTGAAGTTTCTGGTCTCTGTCAGTGGGATTAGAGCAGATGCGGTTGTATCGAAGGGCTTGGCTATAGATGATGGATCGTATGGTGTGTGCTGGATGGGAGCTGGAAGCATGTAGGTAACTGTATGAGTCGGTGGGTTTTCTGTAGAGAGTGGTCTCTAATTTTCCATTGCTGATTTGTACTGTGGTGTCCAGGAAATGGATCTCGTGTAGAATGGTCCAGGCTGAGATTGATGGTGGGGTGTAGGTTGTTAAAGTCTCTATGGAATGCATCCAGTGTTCCTTGGCCATGGGTCCAGATCATAAAGATGTCATCGATGTAGCATAAGTAGAGAAGGGGTAAAAGGGGATGGGATCTGAGGAAATGTTGTTCTAAGTCAGCCATAAAGATGTTAGCATACTGTGGGGCCATGCGTGTACCCATGGCTGTGCCGCTGATCTGGATGTATAAGTTGTCCCCAAATGGGAAATCATTGTGGGTGAGAACAAAGTTACATAGGTCTGCTACCAGATTGGCAGTGGTATTCTCTGGGATAGTGTTTCTAATTGCTTGTAATCCATCTTCATGTGGGATGTTAGTGTAGAGAGTTTCTACATCCATGGTAGCAAGGATGGTGTTATCAGGGAGGTTATCGATGTTTTGTAGTTTTCTCAGGAAGTCAGTAGTGTCTCGGAGATAGCTGGGGGTGTTGGTTGCATAGGGTTTGAGAAGAGAATCTACATAGCTGGATAATCCAGTAGTGAGTGTGCTGATACCTGAGAAACCATGAGATACTCCTCGTGCAATGAGGAGTAACAGTTAATCTGAGGGAAGGGGTTTCTTTCGGAATACCGTGTCTACACGCGGTGAGTTAATTTGGACTAGTGGATTTTTAAAATGGCGACCGGACGCGAATATGCTAATCAAGCATGGGATATTTAAATCCCACGCTTCTTTAGAAACTTCGGTATGCTACATTTGCATCCCTAGTTCGGACTAGGGAGCAAGTGTAGACATACCCATAAATAAGCATACAGCTGTTCTTTGTCTTTTTTACTTACTCTCATTGCTCTGTAAAAAAAATACTTTCAGGTTCACATTTCTTGTAATCTTTGTAACCTGCTGATTCTGAAAGTTTGTAGTGTAGAAAAGTGTTGATTTAATTAGTGATAGAAATGTAGCCCTGTTAGTCTGGGGTAGTTGAAGCAAAATGCAGGACAATGTAGCACTTTAAAGACTAACAAGATGGTTTATTAGATGATGAGCTTTCGTGGGCCAGACCCACTTCCTCAGATCAAATAGTGGAAGAAAGTAGTCACAACCATATATACCAAAGGATACAATTAAAAAAAAATGAACAAATATGAAAAGGACAAATCACATTGCAGAACAGAAGGGGGATGCGGGGGGGTGGGAAGGGGGAGGAAGGAAGGTAAGTGTCTGTGAATTGCTGATATTAAAGGTAGGGAGAGTGGGATGTTTGTGAGTTAATGGTATTACAGGTGATAATTGGGGAAACTGTCTTGGTAATGGGTGAGAAAGTTCAAAGTCTTGTTAAGTCCTTGTTGACAAGTGTCGAATTTTAACATGAATGACAGTTCAGAGGATTCCCTTTCAAGTGCAGATGTAAAAGGTCTTTGTAGCAGAATGCAGGTGGCTAAGTCATTTAGAGAGTGTCCTTTCTGGTTAAAGTGGCAAGAAACTGTTTTCTCTTTGTGATCTTGTCTGATATCTGTTTTGTGGGCATTAATCCTTTGGCGAAGTGTCTGAGATGTTACAAATCAACAATGGAAAATTAGACACCACTCTCTACAGAAAACCCACCGACTCATACAGTTACCTACATGCATCCAGCTCCCATCCAGAACACACCACACGATCCATCGTCTATAGCCAAGCCCTTCGATACAACCGCATCTGCTCTAACCCCACTGACAGAGACCAGAAGCTTCAGGATCTCTACCAAGCATTTATAAATCTCAACTACCCACCCAGAGAAATAAAAAAGCAAATTGAAAGAGCCAGACGAATACCTAGAAACCATCTACTTCAAGACAGACCCAAGAAAACCAACAATAGAACACCACTTGTCATCACCTACAACCCCCAACTTAAACCTGTCCAACACATTATCAATAAACTACAGCCTATATTGGAACAGGATACCATACTCCAAGAGGCTCTGGGAGACAGACCCATAGTCTCCTATAGACAACCACCTAACCTCAAGATGATTCTTACCAACCACCACAGGACATACCTATCTGTAGAGAGTGGTGTCTAATTTTCCATTGTTGATTTGTAACATCTCAGACACTTCGCCAAAGGATTAATGCCCACAAAACAGATATCAGACAAGATCACAAAGAGAAAACAGTTTCTTGCCACTTTAACCAGAAAGGACACTCTCTAAATGACTTAGCCACCTGCATTCTGCTACAAAGACTTTTTACATCTGCACTTGAAAGGGAATCCTCTGAACTGTCATTCATGTTAAAATTCGACACTTGTCAACAAGGACTTAACAAGACTTTGAACTTTCTCACCCATTACCAAGACAGTTTCCCCAATTATCACCTGTAATACCATTAACTCACAAACATCCCACTCTCCCTACCTTTAATATCAGCAATTCACAGACACTTACCTGCCTTCCTCCCCCTTCCCACCCCCCCGCATCCCCCTTCTGTTCTGCAATGTGATTTGTCCTTTTCATATTTGTTCATTTTTTTTTAATTGTATCCTTTGGTATATATGGTTGTGACTACTTTCTTCCACTATTTGATCTGAGGAAGTGGGTCTGGCCCACGAAAGCTCATCATCTAATAAACCATCTTGTTAGTCTTTAAAGTGCTACATTGTCCTGCATTTTGCTTGATTTAATTAGAAATTCTGTAAACAGTAATTAGGGGCAGGTATCATAAATATTCATCACCTGCCTGTTAATATTCATTGTGTAGGAGTTAAACTTATGTCCGTGTGGTTTGGCTTTTGGATATGAGAGGAGCCAGTAAAAACACCTCAGACTCTTGTTAACTTTATTATGCACAGAGTAGTAAAGGAAAGCAGTGCAAGGTAACACAGATCTATTTCTTTATGTAACACAGACAATATAATAACACCTCCACCTAGGACAATACACGAGATACTTGATTTTAAGGATAGGGATATACATGTACTTATTTCTATAAATCTCACACAGTTCCACTGCTAAGACCAAAGGAAGAAAGGAGAGTAGCAAAATACACACCCTGGACTTCAGAAGAGCAGACTTTGACTCCCTCAGAGAACTGATGGGCAGGGTTCCCTGGGATGCTCACATGAAGGGGAAAGGAGTCCAGGAGAGCTGGCAGTATTTTAAAGAAGCCTTATTGAAGGCACAGGAAGAAACCATCCCGATGTGCAGTAAGAAAAGCAAATATGGTAGGCAACCAGATTGGATTACCGGGGACATCCTTGGTGAGCTTAAACACAAAGGCTACGTCTGGACTGGCATGATTTTCCGAAAATGCTTTTAACGGAAAAGTTTTCAGTTAAAAGCATTTTTGGAAAAGCACGTCTAGATTGGCAGGATGCTTTTCGGCAAAAGCACTTTTTGCAGAAAAGCGTCCATGGCCAATCTAGACGCGGTTTTCCGCAAAAAAGCCCTGATCGCCATTTTCGCGATCGGGGCTTTTTTGAGGAAAACACTACTGTGCTGTTTACACTGGCCCTTTTGCGCAAAAGTCTTTTGGAAAAAGACTTTTGCCCAAACGGGAGCAGCATAGTTTTTCTGGAAAATCACTGACGATCTTACATGAGATCGTCAGTGCTTTTCCGGAAATTCAAACGGCCAGTGTAGACAGCTGGCAAGTTTTTCCGCAAAATCATGTGATTTTGCGGAAAAACTTGCCAGTCTAGACACAGCCAAAAAGGAAGCTTACAAGAAGTGGAAACTTGGACAGATGACGAGGGAGGAGTATAAATATATTGCTTGAGATTGCAGGGGAGTTATCAGGAAGGCGAAAGCGCAACTGGAATTGCAGCTGGCAAGGGATGTGAAAGGTAACAAGAAAGGTTTCTACAGGCTTGTTAGCAATAAGAGGGTGATCAGAGAGGGTGAGGGGCCCTTACTGGATGAGGGAGGTAACCTAGTGACAGATGATGTGGGAAAAGCTGAAGTACTCAATGCTTTCTTTGCCTCTGTATTCACGGACAAGGTCAGCTCCCAGACTAGTGCACTAGGCAATGCAGTATGGGAAGGAGGTGGACAGCCCTTGGTGGGGAAAGACCACGTTAGGCACTATTTAGAAAAGCTAAACATACACAAATCCATGGGTCCGGATTTAATGCATCCGAGGGTACTGAGGGAGTTGGAAAATGTCATTGCAGAGCCTTTGGCTGGCTAGACTGTCGGGCCCAACGGGTAATGATCAATGGCTTGATGTCAGGTTGGTGGTCTGTTTCTAGCGGAATGCCCCAAGGATCGGTTCTAGGACCGGTTTTGTTCAACATCTTTATTAATGACCTGGATGAGGGGATGGATTGCACCCTCAGCAAGTTCGCAGATGACACTAACCTAGGGGGAAAGGTAGATATGCTGGAGCCCTTGTAGCCAAGAAGGCTAATGGCATATTAGGGTGCATTAGGAGGAGCATTGCCAGCAGATCCAGAGAAGTGATTATTCCCCTTTATTGGGATCTGCTGAGGCCACATCTGGAGTATTGTGTCCTGTTTCTGTAGTGGGGGGGCCTGGAAGGATGTGGACACACTGGAGAGGGTCCAGCGGAGGGCGACCAAAATGATTAGGGGGCTGGAGCACATGACCTACGAGGAGAGACTGAGGGACTTGGGTCTGTTTAGTCTGCAGAAGAGAAGAGTGAGGGGGGATTTGAGAGCAGCCTTCAACTTCCCGAAGGGAGGTTCCAGAGAGGATGGAGAGAGGCTGTTCTCAGTAGTGACAGGTGGCAGAACAAGGAGCAATGGTCTCAAGTTGCAGTGGGGAAGGTCTAGGTTGGATATTAGTGTTAGGCCCTAGAGAATTGGGCCTAGTGCAGTTATGTTAAGACAGATCAAGGAAAGAGGTTAACAAAGGTTTCTGGGTAGTTCCTGAACAGAACAGAACTAGAAATATGGCTCAAGCAAAGGGCAATCCCTACGTACTTGCTTAAGTTGCAAAATAAAGTAAGTGAAAGGCTGCGCCTGTGATGAGAACAGCTAGTTTGAGAACTGATAAGGTAACTCCCTGTTTCTGTTCTCACCCTGATCTTAACGAACTGTCTCTGCCCTCTGTTTGTTTTAACTCCCTGTCTCCTTGTTGTTTGGTACTTGCCTTCTAGGCTGATAAGACAGCTGTTGACGCATTATGAATTGCTTAAGGCCATGAAGTATACGCATTAACACTAGAAGCTTAAAATTAATTAAGGGGGGGCTGAGATGCTTGGGCAAATGTTTTATGACGCGACGGAACTGTCTATATAATCTTACTTGTTACTGAAATCAGAGCTGGTTCCCTTGGGAGACGAGCCGCTCTCTATTGTAGTGCGCACTATTCAATAAAGAGCTTGTGATTGGATCTTACTGGTGTTGCCTGTCTCTTTGCGGTCAGACAACGAACGGAGGCCGTCCGGGTTAAAGTCCCTGACAAATTTGGCGACCCAGATGGGAGCTGTCTGACTCTCCGGTGCAGAGGATCGGACCCCGAAGCAACGCAGCGCACATCCCCTGGTTTTGAGGAGCCTTGCCATGTGGCCTGATCTCTGCTTCGGCGATAAGGCGTGTCCTGCGAACCAGTCGGAGCCCGTAGAAATCCAGCAACATCGACCTACCCATTGTGTAGGATCCAGGTCTTTGGGGTTAGAGTCCCTGGAGTGTTCGGGGTTAGAGTCCCTGGACAGGTAAGTGAGCGCTCGGTATTTAGAGGTTGGGGTTAGAGTCCCTTAACCGTGGGAAATGGGACAGGGTGGCAGTAAATGCCCGGGGGACGCCCCGTTGTCCCTGGTACTCAGAGATTGGAAGGGTATCTCTGGAACAACCGGTTTAGCTAAATCTAAAATGAGGAATTTATGTCAAATTCAATGGCCTTCACTCACTGCCCATTTGTCCCCAGATAATGATTGGCCAGACTGCGGAACTTTCTCCGTAGAAAAGATGAATGCCTTGAGAGACATATTGGTCAATCTTAGACCCGGACAAATGGCGTATCTATTTGTATGGTTCAATTATAAGCCAAAGAAAAAAAAGATGGCCCTGCAGGCCGTTTGTGAAGAAAGATCTGTTAAACTTCCCCGGCCCTATGCCCCGGGAACCCAATCAGAAGACGATGAGTACTTTCCTATGGGAGTACCACAGAAGCAGAGCCCAAAATTACATGAGGAGGCTAAGCAAGTAGCAACACAGGAGCAGAAAAATGATCTTGCGATGGCTTCCCTAGCCATGGATGAGCCATCTGGGAGCTTTATAACAGCTTTTGGGAAGTTACCGGGGTCCCAGGAGTCGCAGCTGGCTCCTTTACGAGCTTACCCGGTTCCCCAGAGTAATGGATCAGCTATGATGGTGTACACCCATACCCCGTTTACAACAGCTGATTTGTTAAATTGGCAGCGCTCCATGCCACGACTCCGGGATAACCCGGAGGTGGTTGAAAGAACGTTTCGTACTATCTTTTCCACCCACTTGCCAACTTGGACTGATGTAAATCAATTGTTGGATACTCTCCTCACCGAGGATGAGAGGCAAAAGGTTAAAGAAAAGGCTAGGACATATCACGAGGCTCAGAATTAGGAAACCATGCCCACTGCTGCTGAGCCCAACTGGGATCCGAATGTGGATAGGGGCAAGCTTAGTTTAGCCCATTATCGACAGGCTATTTTGCACGGACTAAAGGCAGCGGGAGAAGTTACCCCCAATTAGAGCAAGGTTACCGCATGTGTCCAATTCCCTAATGAGCACCCCTCTGACTTTTGTACACGATTGACTACTGAAATTAGGAAACATAGCAATCTGGATCCTGACTCGGACTCTGGCAAGGAAATGATAAAAATGGTTTTTATGGCACAGTGTGCAAAGGATATTGCAAAAAGGTTTAGGGAACACCCAAACGGGATGCAAGGAAAGAGTTTGCCTGAAGTAGTAAGCATTGCAACACGAGTGTACAATGGGAGGGAAGAAAAGAAAGAAAGAAAAAGAAGGAAGGAGAAACAAAAAGATATGAGGGATCAAGTGTCGCTGCTGGCTGTGGCCGTATCAGGAGACAGAGGAGGGGGCCGCGGGTGGAATTACAGTAGTAAAGGAGGGTCTGTTGGAAGAGGAAGGGGTGGATTAGTTAGAGGGTGAGGGCACGGAGGTGGTGGTGTCCCTGGCTGTAATAAGTGCTACCACTGTAGTAAGGTAGGACACTGGAAGAGGGAATGTCCGCTCAAGCTGAAATCTTATTACAAGCCTGAGGTGGTGGGTCAGTTTTCTGCGGATCAGGAATGAAGGGAGGCGCCGCTCCCCTGGGGTCCTGAGGTTTATAAAGCTAGAATGGTACGGTTTAAGTGTGATGAGCGATTTCCTGTGGTTCCCCTTAAAGTAGGACAAAAGACTTTTGAATTATTAGTGGATACGGGAGCTTCTCATTCGGCAATACCTATGGGAGCGGCACCAAAAAGTGAAATAGAAAAATGTGTTGTGGGAGTTACTGGGAAACCTGAACGCCGCTTCATGACCAATGATTGTATGGCTACATTGGGTCCTATTTCTGTTCAGCATTCTTTTCTGTTAATGAATGGTCCAGTAAATCTGCTGGGAAGAGATTTGCTGTGTAAATTGCATGCACAAATTTTCTGTACTCCCGAGAGTATTTCCCTCCGGTTCCCGATTGAAAAAGCCTATTTGCTAACACAATTGGCTGGCAGTAACTGTGAGATACTTCCCCTTCGAGTCCAGAATGAGGTTAACCCTATAGTGTAGGGAGGAAAACATGATGTGGGTCTAGTGAAATCTGCCTCACCTTTAAATCCAGTTGTAAAGAGCAATATGTCTCCCCCTGCTCAGAGACAATACCCTCTTAAAATAGAGGCTATAAAAGGACTTGAACCCCTAGTGCAAAGTCTTAAGAACAAAGGGATTCTGGTGCCATGTGTCTCTCCTTGTAACACCCCCATTCTAGCTGTAAAGAAACCACAGCCCGGTCCTGATGGAAAACCTGTATATAGAATGGTACAAGACTTAAGACTTATTAACCAGTACGTTGTTCCTGAGCATCCTGTGGTGCCGAACCCAAGTACTATTTTGGCAATGGTGCCACCTGAAGCGAAATGGTTTACTTGTATGGACTTGACAAATGCCTTTTTCTCTGTACCGGTGGCCTCAGAAAAGCAGTTTCTTTTTGCATTTACGTGGGGGGTCCCTGGTGCAGCTAGAAAAAAAGATAAAAGCTCCGGACCTCCGAGGCAACTTACATGGACTAGAATGCCCCAAGGCTATGTGGAAGCACCGGGTGTGTTTGCCAGGGTTTTAGCAGAGGATCTAAAGGATGTTCAGTTGCCAGCTGCCTCTACTTTAGTGACTTATGTTGATGACATTTTGGTGGCTTCAAAAACTCGGGAGGATAATGAGCGTGACTCTGTTTATTTGCTTAATCAGTTGGCACTTAAAGGACATAAAGTTAAACCTTACTCTCATGCTTTTCTTTCTTGTGGTAATAAACCTTTAGTTGTTAGATGCTAAAGGATTGGCTCAGCATGATTTGTGGGTAAGGTCCAGAGGGTAAATTGACCAGGGATCTGTGGCTGGTTTCTTGGAACCGGACAGAACTTGTTTGGGGTAGGTGGGATTGGGTGCTAAGACCCCCCGCCTGTGTATGAGGCCCGGGGCCATCTGGGGCATGGATATTGCTGGGGTGTCGGAGGGGTTTTGCTCGTGAGGCTTCAGGCAGGCTGCTGAAGCGCTCTGTGGGACTGGTTTGTGGCCTGTTTGGAGAGGTCACCAGTCTGGGGGCTGTAAGGAGCCCCGAATGTGAGCAATTCGCCCTGAGCGGACGCCCTCAGCTGTGCCCAGACTGGCCTGGTCCACCACATGCTGTGGCACAGGTGGGCTGTGGAGTTTATAGCATGTTGGCGGTTCTTCAGAAGGGAAAAAGTTTGGGAACCCTTGATCTAAAGCATCCCAGATAGGTGTCTAGCTGGTTCTTCAAAGCCTCCAATGATGGAGATTGCACAACCTCCCTGGGTAATTTGTCCCAATATTTAACTATCCTTCCATTTAGGAACTACTGTGTAACCTAAATCTCTCTTGCAGCAATTTAATTATTTCTTGTCCTTTCCTCCATGGTTAAAGAGAACAACTCATCCCCATCTTTTATGTACTTGAAGACTGTTATGTCCCTCCTCAGTGCAGGGCTGGACTTGATGACCTTCTGAGGTCTCTTCCACTTCTATGATTCTATGATTCTTCTCTTCTCTAGGCTAAACAGATCTAATTTTTTAATCTCTCTTTGTAGATGATGTTTTCTAGATCTTGAATTATTTTCGTGGCTCTCCTCTAGGTTTGCTCCAGTTAGTTCACATCTTTGTCAAAGTGTATTGCCTAAACCTGGACACAGTACTCCAGCTGAAGCCTTATCACTGCTGATTAGAGTGAAATAATTACTATAGGTTGGACCTCCCAAAACCAGGACTCTCTTGTCCAGCCAGACCATGGATGTTCCTGGACCAGCGAGTCTTGGCTGGGAGCCCCAGTGGCAAGAGAGCTGGCGGCTCGGAGCCTAGTGGGGCCGGAGCCCTGGTAGCAGAGCTGGGGCTGCAGCAGCCCTGCTAGTTGGGTCAAGGATGCAGCAGTCCATGTTGCCAGGGCCACAGCAGCATGGCAGCTTGGCGGGGGTGGGCACGGCTGGGTCAGACAGCAGGGAGGGGAGGTGGGTTGGCAGGGCCGGTAGCAGGAGACCTCCCCTTTTCTGGCAAATTGCATCCTTCGGGACTGGTCAGGTTCTGAGGGTGTCAAACTAGAGAGGTCCAACCTGTACTTGTCTTGCTTACAACACTCCTACTAATACATCCCAGAATGTTGAAAAAATAAAAAGCAATCAAATTACATGGACTCATATTTAGCTGGTGATTCACTATAACCCCCAGATGTTTCTGCAGTATTTCTTAAGCAGTCATTTCCCATTTTGTATTTGTGCCATAGATTATTCCTTCCTAAGTGTAGTACTTTGATATTTGTCATCATTGCATTTCATCCTATTTATTTCAGACTCTTTCTCAAAATTGTCAAGATCATTTCTGAATTATAATCCCATCCTTCCAACCCCTTCCAGCTTGGCATCAATGCAAACTTTGTAAGCATACCCTCTATGCTATGATCTAAAGCATTGATTAAGATACTGAATAGAACTGGATCCAGGACAGATCTCTGTAGGTCAATATACCCTTCCAGCAACTGTGAACCATTGGTAACTATTCTGATTATGCTTTTGCAACCAGTTTTGTGGACACATTTATAGTAGGTTCATATACTGTGGCAAGTCTGGGCTAAGCCCCCTGGGTCCTGTGCTTCCTGGCAGGGTCTTTGTGTGTGCCTCAGAGGCTCGCAGTGTCCCTCCCACTGCCAAGAAGGCAAGGGTAGCCTGCTACCAGAGCCCTTTCCATCATTGGCCAGTGCGGGGTTTTGGAGTTAGTCCCTCCAATAGTCCAAGGTTCCCCTTGTCCTTGCTGGCAGCCCACCAGCCAGGAGAAGGGTTGCAGGGAACCCAGTCCTACCCACTTGCTCTGGATTCCAGCCCAGGGCCTTATGGGGTAGCCCCAAATGGGGCTGTGAAGCCTGGCCCTGGCCTCAGTGAATAGCAGCCCCTCCCTAGGCCACTTCCCCAACCACTCCCAGGCTGTGTCTAGACTGGCCAGTTTTCCAGAAAATCAAAAAATTTAAACTGCACTTGAAAGAGAATCCTCTGAACTGTCATTCATGCTAAAATTCAACACTCTCCGCGGGGGGCTCAACAAAGACTGCAGCTATCTTACCCATTACAAAGATAGCTTCCCCAATTATCACCTCTAATACCATTAGCTCACAGACATTTACCTTCCTTCTCCCTCTCCCCCCCCCCGCCCTGCATCCCCCTTCTGTTTTGAAATTTGATTTGTCCTTTTCATATGTGGGTTGGTTTTTTTTTTAATTGTACCCTTTGGTATATATGGTTGTGACAATTTTCTTCCACTATTTGATCTGAGGAAGTGGGTCTGGCCCACGAAAGCTCATCACCTAATAAACCATCTTGTTAGTCTTTAAAGTGCTACATTGTCCTGTATTTTGCTTCAGCTACACCAGACTAACACGGCTACATTTCTATTACTATTCTACCCCCTCCTTTTTAGTTACTCATCCCACACACACAGCTTCACTTGTCCCCATGTCCTTTCAATGATAATTTACTCCTCACCTCCCCAGTGCAGCCGGAGGAGCCGCTCTTTCCATCCTGTGCTGGGAGCTGTATTCCGTACACCTTTCCCCTTCCCTTTTCTGAGTTACCACCCTCCACCCCACTTCCAGCCTAGTGGGGGGGAGTGGTAAATCTCCTTCCTCCCCTCTCTTTCCCTCCCTGTTCCCTCCTCTGGTGTTTTTCGTTCTCCCCTAATTGTTTGTTTTGTCTTTTCCTCCCTACCCATGACCACAATGGAGGGGTTGTCCAGAGACACCCCTGCTGACCCTTCCCCACCCCTCCCTAAAAACAAGAACCCCTCTGAGGCTGCCGGGGCCCCCGTCACTATGGTAGGGCGGGCGAACATGGACGAGGACCCCGGGGCCTCGACCGCTTCTGCCGCGGCACCTCCAGTCACCTCTGAAAAACTTCCCCTGAAGGGTAGGAAGGGCCGGGGGACCAAGAAGGGCAAGAGCCCCGCCCGGAAGGCAAAACCTCCTGAGGCGAGGGCTCACTCCCCGGCTGCAACCCATCTGCTGGCCGCAGCCCCCCCTCCTTCCCGCTCCCCTGTTCCTTCCACCAGCTCTGGGGGCAACGGTGTCCCGGGCCCCAGGGCGTACGCCCAGGTAGCCGCCACCCTCCCACCTGCCGCCTCCCAAGCCGCCTCCCGGAATACCATCCCCGGCGGCCGCAGCCCCTTTCCCACCCTGACCATGAGGCACGGGGTCCGTTGTCTCTTGGTGGCGGCCTCGCCCCACGTGGAGACCTACGTGCGGGCGTTGGCACGCGTGGTGGGGCCCACGGCCGTGGTGGCGGCCTCTAGGATGTTCGGGAAGGTGGTATTCTTCCTGGCGTCCGAGGCCGTTGCCCGGGAGGTGGTGGAAAGGGGTTTGGCGGTGAGGGGCGTCCACGTTCCCCTTGCGCCTTTGGAGGATCTGGGCGTACGGGTGGTTTTGTCCTCCGTTCCTCCCTTCCTCTCCACCCTGGGGAGGCCTCTGTCAGTCCTGAGTCCCCTTCCTCTGGGCTGCAAAGATCCTAACCTCCGCCACGTCCTCTCCTTTCGCCGGCAGGTACAAATCCAACTGCTGCAGGCAGGACGTGGCGGAGAAGCCCTCGAAGGGTCATTTCTGGTGCCCCATCGAGGGGCCCGGTACCAGGTGTACTACACCATGGGGGAGGCCCGGTGTTTTCTCTGTCAGGCGACGGGGCACATCCGAAGGGACTGTCCCCTGGCCCGGTTTGGAGAGGCACCCGGGACCCCAGACACCCAGGAGGGCACCGGCCCTACCTTCGCCAGTGGCCCTGATGGTCCAGACCCTGGGGTCGCCCCTACTCCAACCGTCAATCCCGCTCGAGTTCCGCAGGGCCCAGACGAGCATGCGGGTGCTGTTGCTGCCACCGCCAAAAGCGGCAAGGCCGGGCCCGCTGAGGAGAGGGCGGCGGGGTCAGTGACGGGACTCAGGCAGGACCTACCTCAGGGGGAGGCATCCCTTTCCCATGCTGCCCAGCCCTCATCTACCCTTGCCCTCCTATCACAGCCCTTGTCCCCTGGCTCTTCCTCTGAGGGATGGGAGCTTGCAATGGGGAGGCACTGAAAGCATGTCGGGCGTTCCACCCCGCCCACTGAGGGGGAGGACAACCTCCCTGTACCGATGGGGATGGACACTGGAGCCATTCCACCCTCTGAGCCTGCGAACGCTTCACAGTACCATAAAGCGGTTGAGGTGACCGCGGCGGTTGCGGGAGAGGTGAACACCTCCCTCCCGGGGTCCCTGCAAGAGGGGGTGTCCATGGAGGATGCTCCCACTGTTCCCACCTCCACTGAGGGAGGACCCACTGACCTCGCCACCGACAAAGATCACCATCTGGTGGTGGGCAGTGGGCTCGCCTTCCTCTCTCAGGAGGTGGAGGCTTTGGGGCTGACCCCGGCTGCCTCAGAGGGGGATCCTCAGGTCCTGGAGGGACAACAACAGACCTCTCCTTCCCCTTCCGACCCGCTGCTATCCCTTCTCCCTGCCTCTGAGTTGCCCCAGGGTGCGACCGTCTGCCCGGCCATCGGCAGCGTTTCGGCCGCGGCCGCCGAAACCCTTGAGGCTCTCAGAGGGTGGGAGCCTCCGACACTTTCCATCACCCCCGGCGCTGGGGACTCTGGTGCTGCACTCTCTGTGGTACTGGAGCACAGCACTGGGGAGAGTATTACTACCCCTACCGTTGCCAACGATTTTCTGCCCTGCGAGGAGACACCGCATCCCGGTGCCGCCTCTGCTGGGGCTTCTCGCCCTGTTCCTTCTCCTGCTCCCTGTTCAAACCCCCTCCCAACTGAGCTTCCCACCCCTCTTCCTCCACCCCCCCGTCCCTGTCTTTTCCCCAGTCCCTCACCTCTCCCTCCCCCTACTCCCCTTCCTCGTCTCCCTCCTTTTCCTGATCCCCTCCCTGAACTCTTTTCCTCCCCTTACTCTGGTACTGCCGCTCCTGGGGTTGTCACGTTTAGCCCAGACATTGGCCCCTGGGAGGCGGTTTTTGTTTCTCCTGCTCCCAGCACATTTGGGGCTGGTCTCCCCCGCCACTGTTCTCCCAGCAGGGACCCCAGACGCCCTGCATCCCGGTGTCGATGGGTCACGGGGCTCAGGGAGGGGTCTGGCCCCAAGGCATTCGAGGGCCCGAGCCCCCGACGCCAGATGCACTGAAGGGCGAGATGCGCGATTTCTTGGAAGACATCCGTGGCTCCAAGAACAAGGTCGCTCTCGGCCTTCAGCGCTGGGGAGATTTTCATCTCATCCTACAAATAGTAAGGGCCCTCCTGGGGGAGGGTAAAGGGACCGGGCGGTGGGAGGCCATGGCTTACCAGCGGGTCTGCAGCTTCCCTGATGCCCTGCTCGCTTTTGGGCACGGTCACGGTTTGCTGCGAGGCCCAATGGGGGCCACTGGCACTCCTGCCAATGAGGATCTTCCCCAGCCCTCTCGATGCCGCCGCTAATCTTTGCCACTCTGAACACCCGGGGCTGCGGGTCGGGTCTCCATAGGTGTCAGGTACTCTCCTTCCTTCGGAGGGGGAGGTACTCTGTCATATTCCTCTAGGAGACCCACGCAGCTCTGGCCGCCGAGGCTAGCTGGCAGCTGGAGTGGGGGGACAGGGTTTATTTCAGCCACCTGTCAGCCCGTCAAGCCGGGGTGGCTACCCTGTTCTCCCCGAACCTGCAGCCCGAGGTGCTGGGGACCACCGAGGTCGTGCAGGGTTGCCTGCTGCATCTCTGGGTTCGGATGGAGGGGCTGACACTAAATCTTGTCAAAATCTACGCCCCGTCGTCCGTCTCGGAGAGGCTCCGCTTCTATCAGCGGGCGTCTGCCTTCCTTGGCTCTCTGGATCCTCGTGAGTGCCTGGTCCTGGGTGGGGATTTCAATTGCACCCTCGAGGACTGGGACCGTACGGGGCTCGAGCAGTGCCCGGCCACCGCGGACATCCTCAGAGAGATAATAGACCATCACTCCCTGGTGGACGTCTGGCGTGACCTCCACCTGGGCGAGGAAACGGTGTTTACCTACGTCCAGGTGGTGGGTTGTCCGTCTTTCCACTCTTGGTTGGACCGCGTTTATCTGTCTTATCATCTCTTCCGGGCCCACTCCTCCAGCATTCAGCCGACCCCTTTCTCGGAGCACCACTTGGTGGCCGTACGGGCCTCTCTTTCCTTGGAGAGGCCGAGGCCGGCCTACTGGCATTTCAATAACAGCCTGCTGGAGGACGTGGGCTTCGTAGCGTGCTTCCGGGAGTCGTGGCTGGCCTGGCGCAGGCGGCGGTGTTCCTTTCCCTCGGCACGGTGGTGTTGAGATGTGGGGAAGGTGCGCACGCGGCTCTTCTGCCGTGCCTACGCCCGGGGGGCCAGCTGGCGGAGGGATGCGGTGATAGAGCAGTTGGAACGGGAGGTTTTAGAGCTAGAGAGGCGGCTGGCCACCGGCCCCGAGGATCCGCCACTCTGCGGAGTGTACCGGGAGAAGCGGGAGGAACTCCGGGCCCTCGAGGACCTTCGAGCCTGGGGCGCCTTTGTTCGTTCTCGTATCCATCTCCTTCGGGAGATGGATCGAGGCTCCCGCCTCTTCTGCGCCCTGGAGAAAAAGAGGGGGGCTAAAAAGCACATCGTCTGCCTTCTGGCAGAGGACGGCACCCCCCTCACGGATCCGGTGGAGATGCGCGAGAGGGCTCGTGCCTTCTACGCCTCTCTCTTCTCCCCGGATCCGACCGACGCCCACAGGGTTATCTGGAACCAACTCCCGACGGTCAGCGCGGGCGACCAGGACTGGCTAGAGCTGCCTCTCTCCCTGGCCGAGTTCTCGGAAGCCCTCCGTCTCACACCCACCAATAAATCCCCGGGCATGGACAGGCTGACCGTGGAGTTCTACCGCGTGTTCTGGGACGTCCTCGGCCCAGACCTTGCTAGCATCTGGGGCGAGTCCTTGGAGAGCGGGGTCCTTCCTTTATCATGCAGGTGGGCCGTGTTCGCCTTGCTGCCTAAGAAGGGGGACCTCCGCCATCTGAGGAATTGGCGTCCCGTCTCGCTCCTCAGCACGGACTATGAAACTGTCGCCAAAGCCATCTCCCTAAGGTTGAAGTCCATGCTGGCGGATGTGGTCCAACCAGACCAGACCTACACCGTCCTGGGCCGAACCATCTTGGACAACTTCTTTCTGGTCTGGGATCTCTTAGGGTATGTCTACACTACAAAGTTAATTCGAAATAACGGCAGTTATTTCGAATTAACTTTAATAGCGTCTACACAGGCAAACCGCTATTTCGAAATAAATTCGAAATAGCGGAGCCCTTATTTTGAATTTGGCAAACTTCATTCTACGAGGAGTAACACCAAATTCGAAATAGCTATTTCAAATTAAGTGCTGTGTAGACACTTAATTCGAAATAGGGGGCCTCCAGCCCTTCCCAGGGAGCCCTGGTGGCCACTCTGGGCACAACCAGGAAAACTTACTCTCCTTTCCCCCAGCCCGGAGCCATTAAAGGGGTAGACCCTGGCCACAGTGCCTGTGCCAGCTCCAAGCCTGCCAGCCCAGAGCCAGCAGTGGCCACCGGGGCCCCAACCCAGTGGCCCCAAAACATGAGCCAGCAAGCCACTGGTGGCCAGCCCTCCACTGCTCCCCAGGAGCAGTCTGCCAGCTCCCAGGAGCCTGATAGGGGCTGGAGAAGGCGGGCGCCTTCCTGGTCCAGGGTGGAGATCATGGACCTTATTCAGGTTTGGGGGGGATGCCCCCAACTTCCATGATCTCCGCACTAGACAGAGGAATGCAGCCGTCTATGGCAGGATAGCTGCCAGCCTGGCCACCAAAGGCCACATGCGAACCCAGGAGCAGGTTTGCATGAAAGTCAGGTTGGTCCAGTGAGACCCCCAACCCTGGGCCCTGAGCTTCCCCTCCCCCTTCTTCCCCTTGATTCCCCCTTCCAGCTCCCTTCTCCCAAGTTTCCCCCTCCCCTCTCCCACCTCCTTTTCCCAGTCTCCCCAGAGGCTCATCTCCCCCCCCCCAGTTTTGTTCAATAAACCCAGTTTCTATTTTTGAACATACGTGTCTTTTATTTGACATCAGGAAGGGGGGCTAGGGAGGGGTAAGTGGAAGGACGTGAGGGAAAAATGGGGCACGAGCCCCCGATGGGAGGACGAGGGAGGCTCCAAGTGCTTCTCGGGGTAGACGCTCTCCCTCAGGGCCTCCTGGATCCTGAAAGCCCCCCGATGCACCCTCCCGATGGCAGCCTGCAGCAAGTGCAGCCGGGCTGATGGCACCGACCCCACGAGATGCACCGGGGCACATCTGGCTCCATGTTGCCGAGTGCTGTGGTGTCCCGAGTGCGGGCATTCAGGGCACTCCGAGGGTATGTCTACACTACAGCGCTAATTCGAACTAACTTAGTTCGAATTAGTTAATTCGAACTAAGCTAATTCGAACTAACGGATCCAGACTAAAAAACTAGTTCGAATTAGCGTTTTGCTAATTCGAACTAGCATGTCCACATTAAGTGGACCCTGAACCGGGGTTAAGGATGGCTGGAAGCAGTGCCAGCAGGGCATCAGATGAGGACTTAGAGCGTGGAGCTGCTGCCTCAGGCTAGCTGAGGGCTGCGCTTAAAGGGACCCGACCCCCACCCCGGACAGACAGTTCTCAGGGGTGCCCTGCTTGCAAAGCAGTCCTGGCTTGGATTGCCCGGACTACCCACACTGGGCACATCACACCACTCGGCCATCAGACCGGCTGCACTTGCCGCAGGCTGCCATCTGGCGAGAGGGGGCAATCGGGGGGCTGCAGGAGAGGTTCCACCCCCAGAAGCCCGCAGAGCCAGCCCAGTCCTCCCCATCGGGGGTGCGTACCCCATTCCTCCCTCACCTCCTTCCACTTACCCTTCCCTAGCCCCCCTTCCTGATGTACAAAATAAAGGACAATTGTGTTAAAAAATAGAATCTCTCTTTATTGAACTAAACTGGGAGAGACTGGGAAAAGGAGGTGGGAGAGGGGAAGAGAGAGGATGGGAGAGGGGAGGGCAACTACAATGATGAGGGGTTTGGAACAGGTCCCATATGAAGAGAGGCTAAAGAGACTGGGACTTTTCAGTTTAGAAAAGAGGAGACTGAGGGGGGATAGGATAGAGGTCTATAAAAGCAGGAGTGGGGTGGAGAGGGTGCTTCAAGAAAAGTTCTTCATTAGTTCCCATAATAGAAGGACTAGAGGACACCAAAGGAAAGGAATGGGTAGGAGGCTTCAAACTAGTAACAGAAAGTTGTTCTTCACAAAGCAAAGAGTCAACCTGTGGAACTCCTTGCTGCAGGAGGCTGTGAAGGCTAGAACTAGAACAGAGTTTAAAGAGAAGTGAGATAAAGTCATGGAGGTTGGGTCCATGGAGTGGTATTAGCCAGGGGGTAGAAATGGTGTCCCTGCCCAAAGTTTGTGGAAGGCTGGAGAGGGATGGCACGAGACAAATGGCTTGGTCACTGTCTTCGGTCCATCCCCTCCAGGGTCCCTAGGGTTGGCCGCTGTCGGCAGACAGGCTACTGGGCTAGATGTACCTTTGGTCTGACCCAGTATGGCCATTGTAAGCTCAGGGCTCAGGGTCGGGGGTCTCAGTGGACCACCTTGATTTTCATGCACACCTGCTCCTGGGTGGCCAGGCTGGCAGCTCTCCTGCCCTAGACAGCCGCTTTCCTGTGCCTAGTGCGGAGGTCGTGGACGAGGTCCACGATGTCCGCACTAGACCAGGGAGGTGCCCGCCTCTTGCGGTCCCAGGCAAGCTCCCGGGAGCCGCCAGCCTGGTCCCGGGAAGAGGGGGAGGGCTGGGGGACATCGGGTGGCTGGCTCGAGCCGTGCCAGGTGCAGGGTCTGCTGGCTGGGTGCTGGCAGGCTTGCACCTGGCACGGGCATTGTAGCCAGCCCGTGCCCCTTTAAGGGGTCCGGGGCCGGGAGGGGGGCAATAGAGTTTCCCTGGTGTTGGCCAGAGTGGCCACCAGGGAAATCTGGGGAGGGCTAGCCTCCCACTAGTTCGAATTAAGGGGCTACCTCGAATGAGGTTTACCTAGTTCGAACTAAGCGCTCCGCTAGTTCCAATTAAGTTCGAACTAGCAGATCGCTAGTGTAGCACCTATCAAAGTTAATTCGAACTAACGTCTGTTAGTTTGAATTAACTTTGTAGTGTAGACATACCCCAAGACAGTACTGCTTTGCTGTCCCTCATCGAGGTAGACAAGCAACCGGGGAACCCTGAGAACTGTCTGTCCGTGGTGGGGGTAGGGTCCCTTTAAGCACGGAGCTCGGTTAGCCTCAGGCAGCAGCAGCCCCACACACTCAAGTCCTAACCTGATGCACTGCCAGCACTGGTTCCAGACAGCGTTAACTTCAGTTCAGGGTCCACTCAGTGTGGATGCGCTATTTCGAAATAGCAAAGTGCTATTTCAAAATAGTTTTTGTGTATAGGTGTGTTATTTTGAATTAGCTTAATTCGAATTAACTATTTCTCATTAAGTTAATTCGAAATAGTCCTGTAGTGTTGACACACCGAGTTCGAACTAGGGTGGGTCATGTAGGCATTTGAACTTGCAAATGAAGCCAGGGGCATCCGCTGTCAGCTCAGCTGTATACTCTGGCCATCGAGCTCTTCCTCTGTGTCCTTCACAAGAGGTTGACAGGTTGGTGCTCCGTGAGCTGGACTTACGGCTGGTCCTGTCGTAGTACGCTGGCGACGTGCTCCTCGTGGTCCAGGACCTGGGCGACCTGGCACGGGTGGAGGCTTGCCAAGCTGTCTACTCTGCAGCCTCCTCCGCCTGGGTAAACTGGGTGACGAGCTCTGGCCTAGTGGTCAGGGCTGGGTGGCAGGCGAGCTCTACCTCGGTGTTTTTCTCTCTGCCATGCATCCCTCTCTGCCCGAGAACTGGCAGGGTTTAGATTCCAGGGTGGGTGAGCGGTTGCGGAGATGCATGGGACTGCTCCGGTGCCTCTCCCTGTGTGGGAGGACGCTGGTGCTGAACCAACTGGTCTTGTCATGCTCTGGCACCGTCTCAACACTCTGGTCCTGACCCCGGGTTTCCTGGCTCAGATCCAGCAGCTGCTGCTGTGGTTCTTCTGGCCAGGACTGCATTGGGTCTCTGCAGGGGTTCTCCGTCTACCCCTGCAGGAGGGAGGGCAGGACCTGACGTGTTTGCGCACGCGGGTCCATGTCCTCTGCCTCCAGGCCCTGCAGAGGTTCCTATATGATGCAGATAGTCCGGTGTGGAGCACGCTTGCGCACGCTTTCTTTTGCTGCTTCCAAGGGCTCCGATATGACCGGCAGCTCCTTTATTTGAGAGGTCTTCCATGTACCTTTCCGACCGCCTCCCCCTCATCACCCAAGCCATCGGTACGCATTGCAGCTGGTCCCCTTCCGAACCGCACCAAAGTGTCATCTGTACATGCTCATGCTTCACACTCTCCACTTCCCCACCCTCGTGTCCCACCCAGACACCAAATGGCGGGACCTCCTACCACCAATGGAGGGTGGGGAGCCCTGGTGGGCCAGTCTCTATTCCAACTTGGTTCTGCGGCCCACCGGGGACATCGGTTGGAGAATCCTTCAAAGTGTTTGAGAATGGGCATCTACTTTTCGTGGTTCACCTTCATTACCGACACTTGCCCCTTCTGTGGTGAGGGAGGCCCTGGCTCACGTCTACCTTGAGTGCAACACGTTACAGCCCCTCTTTGGGCTCCTCCAGAACCTCTTGTTGAGGTTTTAGCTGCACTTCTCCCCTCACCTATTAACTTATGTGCACCCCATTCGTGGCCTCACGAAGTCACGGGATCTCCTCGTCAACCTCCTCCTGGCTGGCACCAAGATGGCACTTTATATAACCAGGGAGCAGAGGTTGTCTGAGGGAGGGGCCTGCGACTGTGGGGCCTATTTCCATTCCTGCATCCGCTCACGCATCCGGGCAGAGTTCCACTGGGTGGTGTCTGCTGGCTCTCTAGAGACCTTCGAGGGGCACCCTGTCACCCCCTTTTGGTTGCTGACTTTCCCTTTTCTACCAGGCCTGGTACTAGACCTAGTGGGAAGAGGTTATATCATTCCCTTTCTTTCCCTCCCTTCCTCCCACCCCCCTTCCCTGTCCCTCTTCAGGGAACCCTTTCACGAGCTCCTGCTGAGGCAGGAAGTGTCCTCACTTCTGTAGCTGGGGGCGGTCGAACCCGTTCCAGAGGAGTTCAGAGGGAGGGGATTTTACTCCCACTGTTTCCTTATCCCAATGTCCAAAGGGGGACTACGTCCCATTCTAGACCTAAGAAACCTAGACTTGTTTGTGAAGAAAGCAAAATTCTGGATGGTCACCTTAGGCTGTGTCTAGACTACATGCCTCTGTCGTCAGAGGCATGTAGATTAGACAGATCAGCAAAGGCAAATGAAGCCACGATTTAAATGATCGCGGCTTCATTTACATTTACATGGCTGCCACGCTGAACCGACAAACAGCTGATCAGCTGTTTGTCCGCTCAGCGCGCTAGTCTGGACGCTCCCCTGCCGACATCAAAGCCCTTTGTCGGCAGCCCCATTATTCCTTGTGGGATGAGGTTTACCAGGGCTGCCGACAAAGGGCTTTGATGTCGACAGGGGGAGTGTCCAGACTAGTGCGCGAGCCGACAAACAGCTGATCAGCTGTTTGTCGGCTCAGCGCGGCAGCCATGTAAATGTAAATGAAGCCGCGATTATTTAAATCGCGGTTTCATTTGCCTTTGCCAAAAAAACAAATCTACATGCCTCTGCCGACAGAGGCATGTAGTTTAGACATACCCTTAGTGTCTATCATCCCTTCCCTACAAAAAGGAGACTGGTACACTGCCCTCGCTCTGAAGGACGTGTACTTTCACATCTAAGTGATACCTGCCCACAGGAGGTTTCTGAGGTTTACAGTAGGTCAATCACTTCCAGTTTGCGATCCTACCATTTCGCCTCTCCACAGCCCTGAGGGTCTTCACCAAATGCATGGCCGTGGTAGCGGCCTTCCCAAGGAGGTACAGGGTCCAGGTTTTTCCATACCTGGACAATTGGCTGATAAAGGTTTCGTCCCGAGAACAAGTACTAGACCATATAGCCCTGACCAGGAGATTGTTCTCCAGCCTAGGCCTCCTCATAAACAAGAAACCCACACTTGACCCCACGCAGCTAATAGAATTCATGGGGCCCCACCTAGACTCCACTGTGGCAAGGGCATCTCTTCCCAAGGCCAGATTCATGACTGAGTTCCATGATCAAGGACTTCCAAAGGTCCCCCATGACAACAGTGAGACCTTGTATGAAGCTGCTGGATCACATGTTGGCATGTACATATGTGGTGAGGTACGCCAGGCTGAAGCTCCGACTCCTACGGAAGTGGTTGTTGAGCGTACGCAACCCGGTGCGAGCACCACTAGACATGGTGGTCACGCTGCCGGGGGCCATGCTCTGCTTGCTGGACTGGTGGCTGCAAGAGAGGATGATCTACACGGGAGTCTCATTAGTCAGACAGAGCCCATCGGTGCAGCTGTTCATGGATGCATCAGAGACGGGCCAGGGACCTACCTGGGGAATCTTAGGACTCAAGGTATGTGGTCCCCCCCAGGGAGAATTCTCTGCACAGAAACGTCAGAGCTCAGGGCAGTCAGGTTGGCATGCCAGACTTTTCTTCCCCGACTGAGAAACAGGGTGGTCTTGGTGTTGATGGACAACACGACAACCATGTATTATATCAACAAACAGGATGGAGCTTGCTCTTCTCCCCTTTGTGAGGATGCCCTACATCTGTGGAGCTGTGTATTGCCCAGAATATCCATCTCAAGGCGACCTACCTTCCAGAAACCAGCAATGTTTTGGCAGACAAGCTCAGCAGGACCTTTTGGGCCTACAAGTGGTCCATCAGACTGGATATCATATTAGAGGTTTTCCAGAATTGGGGCTATCCCTGTCTGGACCGGTTTGCCACATGGGAGAACACCCAGTGCCAGAGCTATTGCTCATACATGGGTCAAGGGCAGAGGTCCCAAGGGGAAGCCCTACACATTCAGTGGCCTCAGGAGCTATTGTACGCTTCCCCCCCGTTCCCACTGAAACACAAGGTACTACTCAGGATCAAGAGGCTCGGGGCTGTGGTCATTATGGTGGCGTCGGCATGGCCCCAGCAACATTGCTTTTGTGGGTCAAAACCACTTTTGTTAGTGGCATGCATCTGACACAGTGGTTTTGACCCACGAAATCTCATGCTCAAATAACTGTTGGGTATGTCTACACTACAGCACTATTTCGACTTAACTTAACTTAATTCGAAATAGTTAATTTGAATTAAGCTAATTCGATATAACGCATCTATACACGTTTTGCTATTTCGAAATACCCTCAGTGTGGAAAAGTTTTCCGTTAAAAGCATTTTCGGAACAGAGCATCTAGATTGGCACGGATGCTTTTCCGCAAAAGCACTTTTTGCTAAAAAGCATCCGTGCCAATCTAGACGCGCTTTTCCACAAAAAAGCCCCGATCGCCATTTTCGCGATCGGGGCTTTTTTGTGAAAAACAAATCTGAGCTGTCTACACTGGCCCTTTTGCGCAAAAGTTTTGTGCAAAAGGACTTTTGCCTGAATGGGAGCAGCATAATATTTCCGCAAGTAGCACTGATTTCTTACAGTAGGAAGTCAGTGCTTTTGCAGAAATTCAAGCGGCCAGTGTAGACAGCTGGCAAGTTTTTCTGGAAAAGCAGCTGATTTTCTGGAAAAATTGGCCAGTCTAGACACAGCCCCAGTGTTCTTGTGCAAATACTATGATGCTCCCGCTCGGGAAAAAGCCCTCGGCTGTGTCTAGACTGGCATGATTTTCTGCAAATGCTTTTAACGGAAACGTTTTTCCGTTAAAAGCATTTTCGGAAAAGAGCGTCTAGATTGGCACGGACGCTTTTCTGCAAAAGCACTTTTTGCAGAAAAGCGTACGTGCCAATCTAGACGTGGTTTTGCACAAGAAAGCCCCGATCGCCATTTTCGCCATCAGGGCTTTTTCACGCAAAACAATACCGCGTTGTCTACACTGGCCCTCTTGCGCAAAAGCATTTGTGCAAGAGAGCTTTTGCCCGAACGGGATAAGCATAGTATTTCCGCAAGAACACTGACAATCTTACATGAGATCCTCAGTGTTCTTGTGGAAATTCAAGCAGCCAGTGTAGACAGCTGGCAAGTTTTTCCGCAAAAGCAGCTGCTTTTGCGGAAAAACTTGCTAGTCTAGACGCAGCCCTCTTGCACAAATGCTTTTGCGCAAGAGGGCCAGTGTAGACAGGTAAAAAGTGTTTTGCGCAGAAAAGCCCCGATGGCGAAAATGGCGATCGGGGCTTTCTTGCACAAAACCGCGTCTAGATTGGCACGGACGCTTTTCCGCAAAAAGTGCTTTTGCGGAAAAGTGTCCATGCCAATCTAGATGCTCTTTTCCGCAAATGCTTTTAACAGAAAAACTTTTCCATTAAAAGCATTTGCGGAAAATCATGCCAGTGTAGATATAGCCATGGAGTTTGCTTTAGGTTTGTCCTTAAAACCAGGGGGAAAGGGGCAGGTTGAGTCAGTCTTTCAGCTCACACCTAGCAGGCATGAAGCAGGCTGACTCAGCCCTCAAGCCCTGTTCTTCTCCCCCCCCCCCCCCAACTCAGTTCACTCAACTCTGGAAGGGGGGAAGCTTGTTCCTCCGAGACCTCTTACCATGATGGTGGTGTCTCTCCTGCAAGCACTGGTGGCATGTTTTACAGTTCCCACATTTAGGGGTAGCATGATTAGTGACCCCCACAACAGCCCCAAATTATTTACAATACACCACATTCCATTCCAACACTGACCCTCCATCAGCCCTGGCTGAGTTGGATTTACATAGCCACGCCTCGGATTCCCTCCCCCTCCTGGCATGAGCTGTATTTACATATCAACAGTTAACAATTAATTATCTTGCAGAGCGAAACAATTGTAGGGGGCACGCCCAGCCCCCAGGGCAGCTGTCTCCTTTTAGCTGTCTGATAGCTAGCAGCAGTTCAGCCCCTGCTTACACATGCATCGAATCTCCCAGTTCTGGATGCAGGCTCTAGCAGAGATGTCATAACTGCTGGCTTAAAAGTCCTTGGTGTACATCCTATGTCAGGATGGGTCCACAGTTCTTTCCGGCTCGTTGATCCCTGCAAGGCTGCATCTGGGATGAAGTACTGAGCTGAGCACCCAGATGGAGTCGGCCACATGGCATATTTATATCCCCCCTGGCTTCTTCCAAGCTGGAGACAGTCACATGGTCAGTGGCCAGGTGTGTCTTTGGCCTTCAGAGGTGCATTGTTCCCGGGAGCTTTGCTCATTAGCATATCTATGGGCTGAGCATTCCTTGTCTATTGCTCAGCCACAAACAGAGAAGTTTCCAGTATTGACACAGAATACATATTCATAATTTCACACCCAGATACTATACAAGTATATGGATAACATATACAGAACCAGTAGAAGGAAAGCTTTTGTTTGACACCTTACATGGCTCCCTTTGTATCAATTTTTGGGGCACCCCCCCGATGGGTGCAGCAGTGACCCGGCTGCTCCACTCAAAATCCAGTAACGTGACAACAACTGACCTGCCATCCCTCTGGAGAAGCAGGTTGCCATCGCTGTGTGGAAGCTCATCATGCTGGACAGCTACCAATTCCTCGGGAACCAGTTTGGCATGGGGAAGTCGACCTTCAGGGCTCTCGTGATGCAGGTATGGAGCTCTCGGGCTAAAATCTCAGGAAGGGGGTGAACTGCTGCAAGGGGGAACCCTAGGGAAAGGGGGGGTTGGGGTGGTGCTGGAAGCTCTCTTCCCCGGCCGGTTTGTCAGTCCCACCCTCACACAGCCCTGGTGGGGGGGCAGGGGTTACATAGGTAGTTGATCCTGGTGTGTGGGGGGAGGGGGGGTTTCAGGGACCTCCAAAGGGCTCTGACACCCCAGTGATTCTCTGTTTGTCTCTTTCTACAGGTGGTGCAGGCCATTAACACCATCCTGCTGTGCAGGGTCATCCACCTCAACAACGTGGACCTCATTGTCGATGGCTTTGCCGCCATGGGCTTCCCCAACTGAGGGGGGGGGCTATTGGAAGCACCTACATCCCCATCTGGGCCCCCAACCACTGGGCATCTGTGTATATAAACTGGAAGGGATACTTCTCCATGATCCTGCAGGTCCTGGTCAACCACTGCCTGTAGTTCACCAACATCTCCTGTGGGTAGTCAGGGAAGGCGCACGACACCCACGTATACCGAAACTCCAGCGTCTTCCACAAGCTGGAAGCCGGCACTTTCTTCTCTGACTGCATCATCAATGTCGGGGACGTGGATGTGCCACTCTATCATGGGGGACGCGGCCTAACCTCTCTTGCCCTGGCTCATGAAACCCTGCACCAGCCACCTTGACCACTCAAAGGAATGCTTCGGTGCCAGGCTCGGCAGGGCCCGCATGGTCGTGGAGGGTATCTTCAGGCATCTCAAGGTGCTGCTCCGATGTCTCCTCACCCACCTAGACATTGGGGAGCAGAACATCCCACAAGTGGTGGCCGCGTGTTGTGTCTATCATATTTGTGAGTGGAAGGGGGAGAGGTTCCTCCCGGGGTGGGGGGAAGAGGCTGGCTGGGTCGTCAGGGCCTTCGAACATCCGCGCACAGCTGCCATCTGGCAGGCCCATCGAGGGGGTGTGCAGTGGGGAGGCTCTGAGAGACAGTTTCTCACAAGGACCCCAGTGCCACTCTTCCCCAGGAGCATGTCCCAGCTCCTTGCCGCCTGCCACCTCCACCCTGTCTGTATCAGGTAACTAAGGTCACTCACCTGATGTTCTTTCCCCAGCCTCAGGAGATGCCTGGGACACATCCAGGCTGTGGGGTACTGTTTCCAGGGTCAGCATGGGGATAGTGCTGGCCGCCTTGGGCTTCTCCTCCTCCTTTTCCTCCCCACAACTGGCTCTGCCCCCCAGCAGGGTGCCAATGGGGGTTTCCAGCTCTGAGTCAACTACCAGGGTGGAGAAGGGGCTGCACTGCCCCCCAGTATGCGGCACAGGTCCTGGTAACAGGGGTAGGAGTGGGGTTCTGCCCTGGAGCGAGAGCTGCACTCTCTCGCCCTGGGTTATGCCTGCGGAGCTCTAACTTTCATCCAGACCTGCTCCTGTGTCCAGATGTGGCCCTTTGAGACCAGGCTATTGGCCATGCATCTTGGCATTGCACCGTCTGGTGTGAACATCCTGGAGGTTTTCCTCCTCACCCCAAACCTCAATGAGGGCCAGGATCTCCGCCCCAGACCAGGATGGCGTGTGCCTCTTGTGGTGCCTGGCAGGCTCCTGGGAGCCATCAGAGTGCTCCCTGGGAGCAGGGGAGGGCTCTTGGGGGGCTCATGGGTCACATATGATGGCCCGCTGAGTTGCTGTGGCAGCAGCGTGGCTGTAGGCTGTGAGGGCCAGCTTCCTGCCACAAGCCCTTTCCCCTGTGGCTGCAGCTTTAAGGGCTGCAGGGGAAGAGGAACTATAGAGTCCTGAGGAGTGTGAACAGTGTGGCCAGCAGGGCAGCTGTGGGATTTCCTGGAGGCCCCTTATTTCAAAATAACTCCAGCTGCCTCATCTACACCTGCCTTATTTTGAAATAGCTGTTTTAGAATATGCGTTTTTCCTCGTGGAATGAGGTTTACAGATTTTGGAATAAGCTGTCCATTATTTCAAAATTATTTTAAAATAACGGAATTGCTGTGTAGATGCTCGCATTATTTCAGAATAAGAGTCTGTTACAGGGTCCAATGTCAGACTCCCCAGAGTGCCCCGCCAGAGGGCAGTTGCCAACAAGTGTGTGCGGCACGCCTCGGCCTAGCTCTTGGCCAAGCGACAGGGTATACAGCTCAGCTTGATGCACACCCTGGACTAACCGTTTATAAGGCCCAGCCCTAGGTCAGGGTGAGGTGGATAGACTAGTGGTTTACACAGGGCCGGCCCGAGGCATTCTGGCGCTCCGGGCACGGGCGTGCGGCGTTGCCTCCGGGAGCGCAGTGCATGCGCGGGCCCACCCGTGGGGAGTGGGCCCGCCCCCCCTAGGGTGCTCAGGCCCACCCCCCGGGGTGCATGGCACATGCGCGGCCCGGCTACGGCCGCTGGCACGCAGCCCGGGGCCCGCCCTCGGGGCGCACGATGCTAGCATGGCCCAGTCCGGCCCGGCTGTTGCTGCTGGTGCACGCGCCGGGCCGTGTAGGGCGCCGTGGCCATGGGGGGGAAGGGCGTTGCTGGCCGGCACCGCAGGGATGCGGGCGGGCTGGCACTGCGGGAGCTGGGCACGCAGCGCCTGATGGCAGCTGTAAGGGATGCCACGCGCCCCTTACAGCTGCCATCAGGTGCCCCCCATCAGTTGGCGCCCTGGGCAGCTGCCCGGCTCACCCATGCCTCTGTCCGGCCCTGGGTTTACACCAGCAGTTCAATAGTTCACAGTTTATAGAGCCCAGCCCTGGGTCAAGGTGGGGCCGACAAACATTTATCAGAAGCAGTTCAACAGTTTAGAGCTTTGGCAAGGGTCAGGTCTCCTCACTGGTGGAGAGCCGACAAGCGCAGGGGTTTTTGCCCCACAGGGGAAACCTGCCACCCAAGAGGAGGGGTGGCAGGGGGGACGCAGGGCCCACCCACTCCACTACGTCTCAGCCCAGGGCCCTGACAGCGGCAGCGTTGCAACCACGGGGTCGGCGGGGATCCGGGCCACTACACGCTGCCCACCTGACCTCCATCTCCTTAGCCGCTCCGGGGTTGGCTATCCCTGGGCACCTACCAGGTTCAGGCACTGCTCCTCGGGGTCCGCTGGTGACAGAGGGGCTGGCAGGGTGTCCATGGGTTCCGGCTCAGTCAGGAGCCCAGGTGGGCCGATCCAGTCATCTGGAAGGCTCAGCGTGTCTTCAGGCCGGGGCAGTCATCTCAGCCATCCGGACCAGGGATTGGGTGCCAACTGCAAGGTTGGTGGCTCAACCCAGTCCTCCTGTCAGGGCCAGAGCAGCTGAGCCCTTTGCTGAGGGAGGTGGAGCCAAGCATCTGGCCTGGCTGGCTGCTGGGCTCTGACTCAGCTCCCAGCTCTTATACTCCTAGTCCCACCCTCTGGCTTCCTGTGGGCGGGGCTAGGTGAGGCTGGATCTGCCTACCAAGGGGTCTTAGAGGGCCCTTCCTCTTCCGGGTCAGAGGGAGGCCATGTCGCTGTCCCAGACTCATTACACTCCCCCCCCCCCCCCCCCCCGGTCAAGTCCCCAATTTTTGGGGCTTGACTTGATTTCGGCCCCTCCCCCGGGTGTGGAAAAAAGTCTGTGTTCAGATGGTCCTTACCTGCTCGATGCTGCACTGAGAAGGCATATTGCTGGAGCATCAGGTACCATCATGTCAGATGGGGGTTGGTGTCCTTCATTCTGTGTAGCCACTGCAAAGGGGCGTGGTCCATCACCAGGACAAAAGGAGCACCCAACAAACAATAACGGAGGGCCTCAATGGCCCATTTAACTGCTAGGGCTTCCTTTTCCGTCGTGGAGTACTTACACTCTTGTGGAAACAATTTCCTACTTACATAGAGGATGGGGTGTTACTCCCCCTCCACTTCCTGTGAGAGGACTGCCCCTAGTCTCACCTTCAAAGCATCAGTCTGTAACAAAAATTATGGGTTAAAATCAGGGCTAAAGAGCACCCGTTCCTGTTGCGTAAAAGCCTCCGCCTGAGCTATTACACAAGGATTTTCTGGAAATACACTAAACCGTAAGGTCCTGCTGACACATAACTTAGACTGACAAAAACCCCTTGTTGACTGCATTGCTGTGCGGGGGCGGGGTGCAGTTGTCTTCTAAGTCACTTCATTACTGTTGATTTGTAAATGATTCTCTGAAGCTGTGTAATTGTTTCAACTGCATTGCCTTTTAAACTCTGCAATGCCTTGTGATCTTAAACCTTGCAACTCTGTAATCTTTGTAAAACCTTGCAACTTTGTGACTCTCAGCAACTTTGCTTTATAAGTTTAGAAACTTAGCTGTAAGCTTGGTGATTGAGCCTTGCAACTTTTTAATCTTTGTAACTCTCAGCCACTTTGCTTGTAACTTGCTCTAAACTGCATTTTCCCCTGAGATATGAATGCGTGTGAAGCTTTATTGTGTGTTTGAGATTAGAAACTGCAAGGCTGAGCACATGGAGCCAGGTGATGAGTCATCAGACCACTTAAGGAGATACTGTTGCTCTGCTGGACCAAGGGAAGCCTGGGCATGCTCCCTGGTGATGAATGTGGATGAGTCACAGGGGTTGTACAGAGGTAATAAAAGGAGAGAGCACGTGGCAGAACCCTCTCTCTCTCTCTCTTTCTTTCTGAGAAGAAGTAGCCAGTTTCTTTCCTGACCAGCTCCCCAGCCATGATGAGCAGACAGACCCTCCAGAATCTACATGCCTTGGCTCCCTCTGCAACCCATATGCCTGTGTGAGTGCCTGAGGGCAGGAATGAATATGTGTGTGTGTGTGTGTGTGTGTGTGTGTGTGTGTGTGTGTGTGTGTGTGTGTGTGAGGGATAGCTGTTTCCCTCTTTAGTTTAAACCTTTAGTGGCAGCTCTATCCTCTTTAGTTTAACCATGTAGGGTGCATCTAGACTGGCAAGATTTTGCGCAAAAACTTGCCAGCTGTCTACACTGGCCGCTTGAATTTGCGCAAGAGCACTGACTTTGTAATGTACAAAATCAGTGCTTCTTGCGCAAATACTTTCACGCTCCCGCTCAGGAAAAAGCCCTCTTGCGTAAGAATACTTGCACAAGAGGGCCAGTGTAGACAGGGAAGAACTGTTTTGCGCAAAAAAGCCCCGATGGCTAAAATGGCGATTGGGGCTTTCTTGCGCAAAATCGCGTCTAGACTTTTTGCGCAAAAGCATCTGTGCCAATCTAGATGCACTTTTGCGGAAATATTTTAACGGAAAAACTTTTCCCGGAAAAACTTTTCCGTTAAAAGTATGTCCGCAAAATCATGCCAGTCTAGACGCAGCCATAGTGCATATAGTTGAGTGTTAATTCCTCAATCAATAAACCCATACTAGTATAACCCTGGGTGGTCTCCAGTGGGAATTTTTGGGTAACAATTCCTGTGACAGGATCCTTTTCAATGTGAGAGGCGCCTCCTTACACTCTGCGATCCAGCTGATTTGTCGGGGGCTGACCTCCTTTAGGAGGGAGGTGAGGGGGGCAGCAATGGTTGCAAACTGGGGTACAAACCGCCGATGATAGCCAGCCAGGCCTAGGAATTGTCGGACCTGCTGCTTGGTCTTTGGGGCCGTCCAGTCCTGTAACACCTGGACCTTCCCAATAAGGGGCTGGACTTGTCCTCGGCCCAGGGTGTACCCCAGATAAGTTGTCTCTTGCCACCCGATTCAGCACTTTTTGGGGTTGGCGGTAAGCCCAGCCTTCTGAAGAGTCTGGAGAACGGCCACTAGCTGCCTCAGGTGAGTGTCCCAGTCCTTACTGTATATAACCACATTATCCAGGTAGGCTGCTGCATACGTGGTGTGGGTTCTCAGAAGGCGGTCCACCACTGGAACGTCGCTGGTGCCCCATGCAGACCGAACGGCATGCAGGTGAAATGGTAGAGTCCGGTCGGGGTAGTGAAGGCGGTCTTCTCTCTGAACCATGGGTCGAGAGGGATCTGCCAGTACCCCTTGGTGAGATCTAGAGTTGTTATATATTTGGCATTCCCCAGCCGGTCCAGCAGCTCATCAACTCAGGGCATCAGGTAAGCATCAAACTTGGAAATCGCATTGACTTTGCGAAAGTCAATGCAGAAACGTAGGGTCCCATCTGGTTTTGGGACCAACACAATGGGTCTCCGCCACTCGCTCTGGGAGGGTTCTATCACGCCTAACTCCAGCATGGTCTTTATTTCCTTCTGGACCGCCTCCCACCTCTGCCAGGGGAGAGGGCCAGTTGCTTCCTGGACCACGGTCCCAGGGGTCATTTGAATTTGATTATAGATGACCGTAGTATGTCCCGGTAGGGCAGTAAACATTCCCCGAAAGGAGCTTAGCAGGCGGCGAACCTCCCTGCGCTGTTGGAGGGAGAGAATGTTGCGCAGTGTAGGCTCCTCTGCCGCATTTATGGCATTCATGTCTGCAGCCTGGGGTCCCAGTGCGGGGTCTGGGGGATGCGGGGCAACCATTAGTCCTTCTCGGACATGCCAAGGCTTTAGAAGGTTGACATGGTAGACTTGTGTTTTTCGTTGGCAGTCGGGCTGGTGGATCTCATAGGTGATCGGCCCCACCTGGCGAATTCTCATAGGACCCTCTCCAGGCAGCAATGAGCTTGGAGTCGTCTGATGGTAAAAGCAGTAATACCTTTTCGCCTGGTTGGAAGGTCCACTCAAGGGCCCCCTTCTTGTACTGATTCTCTTGGATCCTCTGAGCCACCTGAAGGTTCTTCTGCGCGAGGGTCCCCACTAATGCCAGGTGATCTCGTAATTGGAGCACGTACTATAGTATATTTTGAGAGGTGGGCAACCTCTGGTCCCACTCGTCCCTTACCACGTCAAGAACTCCCCATGGTTGGCAGCCATAAAGCAGTTCAAAAGGGGAGAAGTGGGTGGAGGACTGGGGTACCTCAAGAATGGCCAAGAGTAGAGGTGGGAGCAGCTGGTCCCACTGTCATAACTCCTGTGGAGGAAACCTTCACAGTATGTCTTTCAATGTTCGGTTAAACAGTTCCACCAGTCCATCAGTTTGGGGATGATACACTGAAGTCTGTATCATCTTTATACCTAGTAGGGCTCAGACTTGTCGTAGAAGCCTAGAAGTAAAGTTTGTTCCCTGATCCGTTAGTAGTTCTCAGGGAAGTTCCACCTGGACAAAGATCTTAACCATCTCCGCTGCAATAGTCCAGCCATTAGTATTATGGAGGGGGACTGCCTCAGGGAATCAGGTAACGTAATCCAATAAGACTAGGATGTACTTGAAGCCAGCAGCACTCTTTGGGAGCGGTCCCACACCAAGTCCATGGCCACCCTCGAAGGGTGTGCCCACCACGGGTAGGGGGATCAGGGGAACCTTTGCTACTTGGGAGGTCGTGGCGAGCTGACAGGTGGGACAGGAGTTGCAATAGTCCCGGACCTCCTGATACATCACCGGCCAAAAGAACCATGACAGGACCTGTGCAAGGGTTTTTTCATGTCCCAAGTGCCTGGCTGCTGGGATATTGTGGGCCAACTGGAGAACCGCTTTCTGATGTTTTCAGGGCACAACAAGCTGAGTCCACTCTTCCTGGGTCCGAGGGTCTCTATCGAGGCGGTATAATCGACCCAAGACTATCTCAAAGTAGGGCCACCGAATTGCTCGCTGTGAGTCTTTCGCAAGCCCGTCCACCTGGGCCACTTGTTCAAAGGCCTGCACTAGTGTGGGGTCTTCACGTTGATCTTGGCCGAAGTCAACGATGGGGTCTAGTATTGAGGTCCCGGGTTTTTGTTGTATGATTGGTGGTGGCTGAATCTGAACTGCCGATTCCACCTTGTTTGGCCCCTCTGGCACACCTTCTGCTTGTCCATAGGTGTCTTGCATGTGGTTCTCACCAACCACTTAGAGTCGTGGGGCGGTGGCGAAGAACCCAGGCCCTGTCGCGGGGAGGTAAGATATGCACAAATTGTTAAAGGGCTATCTCCTCCACCACATCCTGCACGGTACGGCCTTCTGGGTGTAGCCAGCGGCAGGCTAAATCAGTGCTTCTTGCGGAAATACTATGCTGCTCCCGTTCGGGAAAAAGCCTTCTTGCACAAATCATTTGCGCAAGAGGGCCAGTGTAGACAGCACAGTACTGTTTTGTGCAAAAAAGCCCCAATGGCTAAAATGGCGATCGGGGCTTTTTTTGCGCAAAAGCACGTCTAGATTGGCACGGACGCTTTTCTGTTAAAAGCATTTGCGGAAAATCATGCCAGTCTAAACGTAGCCCAGATGTTGCCTCACCAGAGCCGAATAAAGGGGAATAATCACTTCTAGATCTGCTGGCAATGCTCCTCCTAATGCACCCTAATATGCCATTAGCCTTCTTGGCTACAAGGGCCCCTGTTGACTCATCTCCAGCTTCTCATCCACTGTAATCCCCAGGTGCTTTTCTGCAGAACTGCTACTTAGCCAGTCAGTCCCCAGCCTGTAACAATGCTTGGGATTCTTCCCTCCCAAGTGCAGGACTCTACACTTGTCCTTGTTGAACCTCATCAGATTTCTTTTGGCCCCATCCTCTAATCTGTCTAGGTCACTCTGGACCCTATCCCTGCCCTCCAGTGTATCTACCCCTCCTCCTAGCTTAGTGTCATCTGCGAACTTGCTGAGGGTGCAATCCATCCCCTCATCCAGGTCATTAATAAAGCTGTTGCACAAAACCGGTCCTAGAACTGAACCTTGGGGCACTCCGCTAGAAACCGAATGCCAACTTGACATCGAGCTGTTGATCACTACCCGTTGCGCCAACAGTCTAGCCAGCTTTCTATCCACCTTACAGTCTGTTTATCCAGTCCATACTTCCTTAACTTGCTGGCAGGTAGGGGAACTAAAGCGGGGAGCTGCTGTTGCTGGGCAGCAATTGCTGAAGTAGCTGCTCCTGTTGTGGAGCCAGGCGTTCCAGTAATACCTCTTGCTGGTGCTGCTGGTTTTCAACCAGGAACTTAACAGGGTGCTCCATGGTGCTGCAATACACAGTTCCCTCGAGCAAGAGCTTCCAAATTTCAAGAGAAAAAAAAAAAAGCCCCTCACATCAGAGGGCGGGCAATGTCCCCATTCTCCACCACATGTACAGTGTCCAATATCAGCGGGAGGCCATGCTGACTCCCTAGAGTGCCCCACTAGAGGGCAGTCGCAGTGTCGCAGTTGCCAACAAGTGTGTGCGGCACGCCTTGGCCTAGCCGTTGGCCGAGTGACAGGGTATACGGCCCAGCCTGATGCACACCCTGGGCTAAGAGTTTATAAGGCCCAGCCCTGGGTTGGGGGGGTGTGGACAAACGTTTATCAGAAGCAGTTCAACAGTTTAGAGCTTTGGCTGGGTCCCAGCCAGGCAGGGGGTTGGGTCTCCTCACTGGTGGAGAGCCGACAAGCACAGGGGTTTTTGCCCCACAGGGGGAACCTGCCACCCAAGAGGAGGGGTGGTAGGGGGACGCAGGGCCCACCCACTCCACTGCGTCCCACCCAAGGGCCCTGATAGTGGAAGCGTTGCAACCACGGGGTCAGTGGGAATCCAGGCCGCTACATGCCGATGAGGTCAGTGGGTCAGCAGAGATCCAAGCCTCAATGTACTGCCCACCCAACCTCCATCTTCTCAGCTGCCCCAGGGTCAGCTGTCCCTGGACCAGTTCCCAGTTCCCCCTGGGTGCCTACCAGGCTCCGACGTTGCTCCTTGGGGTCCGCTGGAGATGGAGGGGCTGGCAGGGTGTCCATGGGTCCTGGCTCAGGTGGGGGCCCAGGTGGGTCGGTCCAGTCATCTGGGCCCAGCGGGTCCCGGAGGGCTTGGCGTGTCTTTGGGCCGGGGCAGTAGTCTCAGCCACCCAGGCCAGGGATCAGGGGCCCTGGTGGCCCAATCCAGTCCTCTTGTCAGGGCCAGCGCAGCTGAGCCCCTCACTGTGGGAGCTGGAGTCAAGCGTCTGGCCTGGTCGGCTGCTGTGCTCTGATTGAGCTCTCAGCGCTCATACTCCTAGTCCCGCCCTCTGGCTTCCTGTGGGTGGGGCTAGGTGAGGCTGGACCTGCCCACCAAGGGGTCTTAGAGGGCCCTTCCTCTTCCAGGTCAGAGGGAGGCCATGTTGCTGTCCATGACTCATTACACAGCCATTATTCCAAAATAACGCTGCTGTGTAGATGTACCCTTAGAAAATGCAAGTAGCCCCCAAGAGTGTTTGATCCCTCCCCAATATATGCGTGGTGGAGAGGAGGGGAAAAAGAAGCTAAAACCCATGAAATGTACTTAATTATGTTCTCTTCTTGTTTCTTGCAATGTGTTTTGATTCTCAAATGTAGTCCTTATTCAATAGTGATAGAAATGTAGCCGTGTTAGTCTGGGGTAGCTGAAGCAAAATGCAGGACAATGTAGCACTTTAAAGACTAACAAGATGGTTTATTAGATGATGAGCTTTCGTGGGCCAGACCCACTTCCTCAGATCAAATAGTGGAAGAAAATAGTCACAACCATATATACCAAAGGATACAATTAAAAAAAATGAACAAATATGAAAAGGACAAATCACATTTCAGAACAGGAGGGGGATGCGGGGGGGGGGGGGGGGGGGGGAGGAAGGAAGGTAAGTGTCTGTGAATTGATGATATTAGAGGTGGGGAGAGTGGGATGTCTGTGAGTTAATGGTATTAGAGGTGATAACTGGGGAAGCTATCTTGGTAATGGGTAACATAGTTTGAGTGTTTGTTCATTCCTTTTTGGAGAGTGTCGAATTTTAACATGAATGACAGTTCAGAGGATTCCCTTTCAAGTGCAGATGTAAAAGGTCTTTGTAGCAGAATGCAGGTGGTTGAGTCATTGAGGGTATGTCTACACTACAAAGTTAGTTCAAACTAACGGACGTTAGTTCAAACTAACTTTAATATGCGCTACACTAGCGCTCCGCTAGTTCGAATTTGAATCGAACCAGTGGAGCGCTTAGTTCGAACTAGGTAAACCTCATTTTACAAGGATTAAGCCTAGTTCGAACTAGCTAGTTCGAATTAAGGGGTGTGTAGCCCCTTAATTCGAACTAGTGGGAGGCTAGCCCTCCCCAGGTTTCCCTGGTGTCCACTCTGGCCAACACCAGGGAAACTCTATGCCCCCTTCCCAGCCCCGGACCCCTTAAAGGGGCACGGGCTGGCTACGGTGCCCGTGCCAGGTGCAAGCCTGCCAGCACCCAGCCAGCAGACCCTGCACCTGGCACAGATCGAGCCACCCACCCGATGTCCCCCAGCCCACCCCCTCTTCCCGGGACCAGGCTGGCGGCTCCCAGGAGCTTGCCCTGGACCGCAAGAGGCGGGCACCTGCCTGGGCTAGTGCGGACATCGTGGACCTCGTCCACGATCTCCGCACTAGGCACAGGAAAGTGGCCGTCTAGGGCAGGAGAGCTGCCAGCCTGGCCACCCAGGAGCAGGTGTGCATGAAAATCAAGGGGGTCCACTGAGACCCCCGACCCTGAGCTTACAATGGCCGTCCTGGGTCAGACCAAAGGTCCATCTAGCCCAGTAGCCTGTCTGCCGACAGCGGCCAACCCTAGGGACCCTGGAGGGGATGGACCGAAGACAGTGACCAAGCCATTTGTCTCGTGCCATCCCTCTCCAGCCTTCCACAAACTTTGGGCAGGGACATCACTCCTACCCCCTGGCTAAGACTACTCCATGGACCCAACCTCCATGACTTGATCTCACTTCCCTTTAAACTCTGTTCTAGTTGTAGCCTTCACAGCCTCCTGCAGCAAGGAGTTCCACAGGTTAACTATTTGCTTTGTGAAGAACAACTTTCTCTTACTAGTTTGAAGCCTGCTACCCATTCCTTTACTTTGGTGTCCTCTAGTCCTTCTTTATGGGAACTCATGAAGAACTTTTCTGTATGCACCCTCTCCACCCAACCCCTGCTTTTAGAGACCTCTATTCTGTCCCCGCTCCATCTCCTCTTTTCTAAGCTGAACAGTCCCAGTCTCTGTAGCCTCTCTTCATCTGGGACCTGTTCCCAACCCCTGATCATGTTAGTTTCCCTCCCCTCTCCCAGCCTTTCTCTTCCCCTCTCCCACCTCCTTTTCCCAGTCTCCCCCAGTTTTGTTCAATAAAGACAGAGTCAATGTTGGAAGAAACGTTATCTTTATTTTGTACATCAATAAGAAGGGGGGCTAGGGAAGGGTAAGTGGAAGGAGGTGAGGGAGGAATGGGGTACGAGCCCCCGATGGGGAGGACTGGGCTGGCTCTGCGGGCTTCTGGGGGTGGAAGCTCTCCTGCAGCCCCCCAATTGCCCCCTTTCCCCAGATGGCAGCCTGCGGCAAGTGCAGCCGGGCTGATGGCCGAGTGCTGTGATGTGCCCAGTGTGGGTACTCCGGGCACTCCAAGCCAGAACTTCTTTGCAAGCGGGGCACCCCTTAGAACTGTGTGTCCGGGGTGGGGGTCGGGACCCTTTAAGCGCAGCCCTCGGCTAGCCTGAGACAGCATCTCCACGCTCTAAGTCCTCCTCTGATGCCCTGCAGGCACTGCTTCCAGCCATCCTTAAGCCCTGTTCAGAGTCCACTCAATGTGGACTTGCTAGTTCGAATTAGCAAAATGCTAATTCGAACTAGTTTTTAGTTCTAGACGCGTTAGTTCGAATTAGCTTAGTTCGAATTAACTAATTTGAACTAAGTTAGTTCGAACTAGCGCTGTAGTGTAGACATACCCTGAGAGTGTCCTTTCTGGTTAAAATGGCAAGAAACTGTTTTTTCTTTGTGATCTTGTCTGATATCTGTTTTGTGGGCATTCATCCTTTGGCGAAGTGTCTGAGACGTTTGTCCAATGTACATAGCAGACGGACACTTTCGGCACATGATAGCATAGATTATATTTCTGGAGGCGCAGGAATATGTATTCTTGATCTTATAACTCACTTGGTTAGGTCCAATAATGGTATCAGCAGAGTGAATATGTGGACAAAGCTGGCAACGGGGTTTGTTGCAAGGGAAGGTACCAGGGTTGGTATTAGTGTGGTATGTCCTGTGGTTGTTGGTAAGAATCATCTTGAGGTTAGGTGGTTTTCTATAGGGGTACGTCTACACTACAGCGCTAATTCGAACTAACTTAGTTCGAATTAGTTAATTCGAACTAAGCTAATTCGAACTAACGCGTCTAGAACTAAAAACTAGTTCGAATTAGCGTTTTGCTAATTCGAACTAGCGCGTCCACACCGATTGGACACTGGGTTGCATTTAAAGGCAGCTGAAACCGGTTCTGGCAGGGCATCAGGTCAGTAGTTGCTTTGTGTGGCTGCTGTCTGAGGCTATCTGAGGCTCGAGCTTAAAGGGACCCCCCCTGGACAGCCGGTTCTCAGCTTTTCCTGCTTCCTTGCCAACCTCGCCGAGGGACAGCAAAGCGTTGGTCTCTGTTCCCGTCTGTGTCGGTGCTTCCCTTGGGGGGGGGGCCGCCGCAGGTGGCAACATGGAGCCACGGCTCGCCCTGCACCTTCTGGTGCACGTTCTGGACTTGCTGCTGCAAGCCTGCCACCAATGGCTCGAGGCTGCCTGGCACCACCTGGTGAACGTCAGCCCCCTGCCTCTCCGCCTGGCCGCCCTGGGGGACGTGGAGGAGCCGCGGCGGCGCCCCGGCACCGGCGTGCCCCGCCACGTCTGGCGTCTGGACACCAGCACCGACTGGTGGGACCGCATCGTCCTGGAGCGCTGGGAGGACCGACAGTGGACCCAGAACTTCAGGATGAGGAGGGACACCTTCCTGGAGCCCTGCGAGTGGCTCGCCCCTGCCCTGCGCAGAAGGGACACTCGCATGAGACCCGCCATCCCCCTCCAGAAGCGGGTGGCCATCGCCCTCTGGAAGCTCTCCACGCCGGACAGCTACCGATCCGTCGGGAACCAGTTCGGCGTGGGGAGATCCACCGTCAGAGCAGTGCTCATGCAGGTACGGCACTCGTCGGCCACCGAGCCGGGTGGGAGGGGGGCTGCGAGGAGGGGATGGGCCGCCCCAGGGACAAAGGGGGGGCGGGAGGAGGCGAAAGCGCCCCGCACCGGAGGGGTCGGGCTGTCCCGGCCGTACTACACGCTGCCAGGGGGGTTGCTTCTGGGAGTGGGGCGCGGGGCACTGCCAGGGCACGCACGCTCCCAGCCACCCGGGCGCCCCACTGATTGGCGCTTTGCTGTGTCTCTCTCCGCAGGTGGTCAAGGCCATCAACCGGGTGCTGCTCCGCAGGGTGGTCCACCTCGCCGACCCGGACGCCATCATCCGGGGATTTGGCGCCCTCGGCTTCCCCAACTGCAGGGGGGCCATCGACGGGACGCACATCCCCATCCGTGCCCCGGAACACCAGGCGTCCCGGTACGTCAACAGAAAGGGGTACTTCTCCGTGATCCTGCAGGCCGTGTGTGAGCACCGGGGACAGTTCACGGACATTAATGTGGGCTGGTCCGGCAAAGCACACGACGCCCGGGTGTACCGGAACTCCTCCGTGTGCCAGCGGCTGCAGGACGGGACCTTCTTCCCCGACCGCCACATCAGGGTTGGGGACGTGGACATGCCCGTCTGCCTGGTGGGGGATGCCGCCTACCCACTGCAGCCGTGGCTCATGAAGCCCTACACGGGGCACCTCAATCCCTCCCGCCAGGCCTTCAATGCCAGGCTGACCAGGGCCCGCATCGTGGTGGAGGAGGCCTTCGGGCGACTGAAAGCCCGCTTTCGATGCCTCCTCACCCGTCTGGACCTGGCCGAGCACAACATCCCTCCCGTGGTGGCGGCATGTTGTGTGCTCCACAATTTGTGTGAGCGGAAGGGGGAGGCTTTCCTGCCAGCCTGGATGGCTGAGGCTGACCGCATGGCTGGACACTACGGTCAGCCCCGCACCGCCGCCGTCCGGGAAGCCCAGCGGGGGGCCGTCCGGATCCGGGAAGCCCTGCGGGAGAGCTTCCAGGTGGAGGAGGAGGAGGACTGACCTCTCCCTGCATGCCCCACTGGGGCCTTCTTCCACCCTACCCCCCCCTTCCCCTTTCCCCTCCCTACCTACTGTACAATAAAGACACCTGTTTTTCAAACAAAAACGTCTGTTTATTTCACAGAACTGGGGTGGGGGGAGGGAGGAATGAAGGTGGGAGAAGGGAGGGGGAAACCTGGGACGAGGGAGCTGGAAGGGGAGGGGAGGGAAGGGAGGAAGGGAAAGGAAAGCTCAGGGGTGGGAGTCCGGCTGCCTCTCCCGTCTCTCCACACTGCGGGTCTGGGGGCGTCGGTGGGGAATGGTTGTGGAGGGGGGGGCAGAGGGGACAGGGGGTGTGGAGGAAGCAGGAGCGGAAGCAGGAGTGGGAGCAGGGGGAGCAAGAGGGGGAGCAAGAGGGGGAGCAGGGGGAGGAGGAAATGGGAAGCGGTCCAGCAGGCTCTGGAGGTGGCCTCGCAGGGCACGGCCCTGCTCCTCCAGGGCCTCCAGACTCCTCCGGCGCAGCCTGAGGTCCTCCTGGACCCAGTGGTCCTGGAGACGGAGCTGTCGGTCCAGGAACCGGAGGTGCCGCCTCTGGTAGTCCTCCTGGTTCCTGGCTGTCCTGCTTGCCCGGGCGCGGGCGGCTGCTGCAGGCGGGGTGGTGCGCCCTGCAGGCCCAGGTGCTGCGGCTGTGGTGCAACAAGACCAGCGGTCAATTACCCCAGGGGCCCAGGTGTGTGAAACCCAGCTCCCCTCTGCAAGGCCAGGGCCCCTGCAGGATCCCCAGCTGCTGCTCCGTGGTGGGCAAGGCCCAGGCGCACGGTCCCGGGGCTCCCTCTCGCCCCAGCCCCCCGTACACATAAGGGGAACACAATGGTACTCACAGGTGGATGCCTCCCCGGCCTCAGACGACGCAGGCGAGCGGCTCTGTGGCGTGCCTCGGGGGTCCCGGGTCCTGGGCAGGCTGGCGGCAGGCTCCTGGCTCTCAGAGCCCTCTTCCTCCTCCTCTGTGTCCAGGAGCGGTCCCTCTGCCCCGGGGTCAATCACATCCCGGGGGGCAGGGACGGCATGAGCCCCCAGGAGGCGGTCCAGGGCATGGAAGTGGGGGCAGGCCTCCGGGTCGGCCCCTGGCTGTCAGGCCCGGGAGTAGGACTGCGGCAGGTCTTTCACCTTGCAGCGCACCTGCTCCCGGCTGCGCTGGTGGCCCCTGGCGGCCAGGCTGGCAGCCATGTGGCCTTAGACGGCCGCGTTCCTGTGGCTAGTGCGGAGATCGTGGACATTGGAGGCTTCCCCGCAAACCTCGATGAGGTCCACGATCTCCGCACTTGACCAGGCGGGCGCCCGCCTTTTGCGCCCCCGGGCAGGCTCCTGGGAGCCGCCAGCCTGGTCCTGGGGAGCAGTGGAGAGCTGGGTGTCCTCGGGTGGCTGGCTCATACTGTGGCAGGTGCAGGCTGTGCAGGCACGGGTGCTGGCAGCCTTGCAACTGGCACAAAGTGAGTAGCCAGCCCGTGGCCCTTTAAGGGCTCCGGGGCCGGGAGGGGGGCAATAGAGTTTCCCTGGTGTTGGCCAGAGTGGCCACCAGGGAAACCTGGGAAGCCTTAGCCTCCCACAAGTTCGAATTAAGGGGCTACACAGCCCTTAATTCGAACTAGCTAGTTCGAACTAGGCTTAATCCTCGTAAAATGAGGTTTTCCTAGTTCGAACTAAGCGCTCCGTTAGTTCGAATTAAGTTCGAACTAACGGAGCGCTAGTGTAGCGCCTAGGAAAGTTAGTTCGAACGAACGTCCGTTAGTTCGAACTAACTTTGTAGTGTAGACATACCCTGAATGTAGTTTCAGTAAATGACAGTGTGTATATTGAAGGGAATTTCTTATTATTCGTACTGGAAGAGACAGATGCCACATGCTTTCAGAATATTTATGGTAGTTCCTGAGACTTGTGAACCCCCATAAAGCTAACTGGGTGTTCCGGGTGATGCTTACTGGGCACTGGTTAATCAGTACTAGGGAGCAGCCCCATGGGGGTCAGAAGCTGCACCCCTCCACCCCAAACACATGCGGAGTGGGCAGGAAATGGGATCCCACTTAATCGGTTAACTGGTTAAACCTTGGGTTTAACTGGCTAACTGATTAACTGGGATTTTACATGTCTACTACAGATTGATGCAATACTCCTTGGTATAGAGAGTCACCTAGTATTTGGGAGGACCCCATTCATTTAAACGGAAAGCCTGTAGTGTTACATTCCTGCTACCAGGATGTGCTTTGTAAATTTAAAAATGAACTGCACTCCTCAGACACTTCAGGTGGTCAAAAGTGTCCATTTTTGTATCTGCACTGTCACTGACAAATGGTTATATAAGCATTGTGACGGGGCACTATCGCCCTGCACTACGGACACCTCGACCACCCCGCTGTACAGGGAGCGCGGAAGTCAGCGCGCCGCTTGTGCCACTTGTTCACGCACTGCAGCATAGCTGAATGGCACCTCAGTCCAGGGCGGGGCGCTGTGGCAGCATCATGGGCGCGCCAGGAATGACACAAGGCGGGGAAAGCAGGGCTTGGGAGGCACGCAGAGGTGATGCCAAGGGGAGGGGCGGAGAGAGGAAGTGGGGTGGGAGATTTAAAAAGGGGAACTGGGACACAAGGCAGGGGGAGAAAAGGGAGTGAGGAGAGGAGAGGAGGGGAGGGAAGGGAAGGATGGGCAATTGAAAGGGAGAAGGAGGGCAACCGTGCTCCATGGCGGGGCAGGTGGCGGGCACTGAGGAGACGGCTGGGAGGGTCACAACACCCTCCAGACGTATCCGGGATAGGAAGTAGCCCAGGGCGGGGGGTAGCGTCACAAAAAGAAACCCTCCTCTTTTGCTGCTAGTTGCGGTTTCCGCCAGGCAAACGTGACCTTCTTGCCTACTGCTCAGGACTTGCTACCGCCTGGTCCAGGGGTTGCAAATTAGAAGGGATGGGGTTCTGTGGTCGAAAACACTCACAATTCCCTCCCTCCTTGCTAATGTGCACAGTTGATGTATTTGATGACTGAGGTGTGCTGTTGCATTTTGCGTGTGAGTACGTGAAAAGGGAGGTGAGACTGGGGGGTATGGAGCACGGACATGAGTCCAACGTGATAGCGGAGTTGCCTGTTTGATTTTCCTCACTGGCTTCCTTCTTGCTTATTTGCAAGGACTTCGCTGCTGCCCATCCACTGGTCCAGGGGTTGCAAATTAGGAGGGATGGGGTTTTGTGGTAAAAAACACTCACAACTCCCTCCTTTCTTGCTGCCTGTATAATTTGCATTATACACATGGACACAAATACAGAGAAGTATTTTTCACATTTTAAAAACTTTATTATAACCTGGTATATGACTAAAAAGTTAGCTTTTTGTTCAAAGATGTTTTTAACAACAACTATTTACACATAATGTCATTTTTCTGATAAAGAACTGAACTATGCACATTTTTTGTACTTGTATTCTTTCTTTTCATCAGTGAGCATTTCATGATTGGTTTCTTCTGGAATGCAGGGCATATGCGCCCACCTCTTGCAAGAATCACACTGGACCTTTGATAAGTAACAATTGAGAAAATGAAATCACAGAAGTTATAATGTTACACATACTTTCCCTTCACTCATGCTATTCCTTCCACATGTAAGCATTACCTAAGATATGCCTATCACAGGGGTGGGCAAACTTTTTGGCCTGAGGGCCACATCAGGGTTCCCAAACTGTATGGAGGGACAGGTACAGAAGGCTGTGCCTCCCCAAACAGCCTGGGCCCTGCCCCCTATCTGCCCCCTCCCACTTCCCATGCCCTGACTGCCCCCCTCAGAACTCCGACCCATCCAACCTCCCCTGCTCCTTGGCCCCTGACCGCCCCCTCCCAGGACCCCCCGCCCCAACCAACCCCCCGGGAACCCAACCTCCTTTCCAACCCCCCTGCTCCCTGTACCCTGACTGCCCTGACCCCCTATCCACACCCCCGCCCCCTGACATGCCCCCTAGGACTCCCATGCCTATCCAACCACCCCCTGCTGCTCCCTGTCTGCCCACCGGGACCCCCTGCCCCTTATTCAACCCCCCCACCCCCCGCCCCCCTTCCATGCCACTCAGCACCAGGACTGGCAGCAGCGCTTCATGGCTGGAGCCAGCCATGCCACCGCGCAGTCCCGCCGCCTAGAGACCTGGCGGCATGGCGAGCTGAGGCTGCGGGGGAGGGGGGACAGAAGGGGAGGGGCCTCCACGGCCGGGAGCTCAAGGGCCGGGCAGGATTGTCCCGTGGACCAGATGTGGCCCGCGGACCGCAGTTTGCTCACCTCTGGCCTATCACCATGTTGGAAATGTTTACTGTTGTGGAATTTTCACAAGAATCCTGATTCTTAAGCAGGTTATGGCATGTGTTTCTGATACAATTCTATGTTTCTTGCCATCGTGCAATCCTCACTTTCCTTTTCACAACTGACAAGGTTACAGTATATGCAGTAGTCCTCCACACTTTCTGAAAAATCAATATAGCGCAATGAAATACTGATTATGTTACGACCAACACTCTAAATGCAAATCCTGAGTTATTAATTACTGTCACTATTTTAATCCAGTCACTGGTTTGAACGTATTTTTTTCTTTTTTGTGAGTCATATTTTCTCAAAGTTTTACTTTAGTATATCTGGCTATAAAAATATCCACTTTTATTTAACTGGTCTATCAATAGCAACCATTCACCCCATTCTAATTTTGTGGTACTTAAATATATTATTGATGAATAGTCACCATTACAGAACCAAACCCGTGAGATACCCCACTTTAGGGGTATTAAGAGTCTGTTACGTAACATAATTCCACTCTTCTGGTTATCTTCACATGTGCCTAACGAGTCTATAGTACATGGGAGAAAGTTATTACCTGACTCCTTCATTAGAACAATTGCTATTTGTCTTCTAACTCAGTATTAGCCTCTTGTGATGTTTCTACTGAACTGATGTCTTTCTGCTGCAAATACATTTCTGCAAACTAATAACACTTCTATTTAGAAAAAATATCATTATTACCAGAAGTGAAAGTGGGCCGGGCCAGCATGCCAGTAAGAACCGGCCACCAGTTCCAGCCCGTACATGGCTGACCTTACAGTGCTGCTGGGGCAGTGCTTTATGCTTTCAACATCACTGCCCCCTTTACCTCTCCCCACATCTGCAGCCCTGCCATAGGTTCCGGCAGTGCTGCTGGATGATACCGGCAGGGCCACTGTACAAGTGGGGTGCCAGCCCGCCTCTGTCAGACGCGGACTTAACCACCCCCCCCCTCATATTTCCCCGCCTGGAGTAGGTCCTCAGAGCTCTTCGTTTGCTCTCCCCCAGCGTCTGGTGCCTGGTTAGGCTGTTAGGGTACGTCTACACTACAGCTAAGCTAGTTCGAACTAGCGCATCTAGAACTAAAAACTAGTTCGAACTAGCGTTTTGCTAGTTCGAACTAGCGCGTCCACACTGATTGGACGCAGGGGGGCATTTAAGGGCAGCTGAAACCGGTTCTGGCAGGGCATCAGGTCAGCAGTTGCTTTGTGTGGCTGCTGTCTGAGGCTATCTGAGGCTCGTGCTTAAAGGGACCCCCCCTGGACAGCCGGTTCTCAGCTTTTCCTGCTTGCTTGCCAACCTCGCCGAGGGACAGCAAAGCGTCGGTCTCTGTGCCCGTCTGTGTCGGTGCTTCCCTTCGGGGGGGACCGCCGCAGGTGGCAACATGGAGCCACGGCTCGCCCTGCACCTTCTGGTGCACGTTCTGGACTTGCTGCTGCAAGCCTGCCAGCAATGGCTCGAGGCTGCCTGGCACCACCTGGGGAACGTCAGCCCCCTGCCTCTCCGCCTGGCCGCCCTGGGGGCCATGGAGGAGCCGCGGCGGCGCCCCGGCACCGGCGTGCCCCGCCGCATCTGGCGTCTGGACACCAGCAGCGACTGGTGGGACCGCATCGTCCTGGAGCGCTGGGACGACCGACAGTGGACCCAGAACTTTAGGATGAGGAGGGACACCTTCCTGGAGCTCTGCGAGTGGCTCGCCCCTGCCCTGCAAAGAAGGGACACTCGCATGAGGCCCGCCATCCCCCTCCAGAAGCGGGTGGCCATCGCCCTCTGGAAGCTCTCCACGCCGGACAGCTACCGATCCGTCGGGAACCAGTTCGGCGTGGGGAGATCCACTGTCGGAGCAGTGCTCATGCAGGTACGGCGCTCGTCGGCCACCGAGCCGGGGGGGAGGGGGGCTGCGAGGAGGGGATGGGCCGCCCCAGGGACAAAGGGGGGGGCGGGAGGAGGCGAAAGCGCCCCGCACCGGAGGGGTCGGGCTGTCCCGGCCGTACTACACGCCGCCAGGGGGGTTGCTTCCGGGAGTGGGGCGCGGGGCACTGCCAGGGCATGAATGCTCCCAGCCACCCGGGCGCCCCACTGATTGACGCTTTGCTGTGTCTCTCTCCGCAGGTGGTCAAGGCCATCAACCGGGTGCTGCTCCGCAGGGTGGTCCGCCTCGCCGACCCGGATGCCGTCATCCGGGGATTCGGCGCCCTCGGCTTCCCCAACTGCGGGGGGGCCATCGACGGGACGCACATCCCCATCCGTGCCCCGGAACACCAGGCGTCCCGGTACGTGAACCGCAAGGGGTACTTCTCCGTCATCCTGCAGGCCGTGTGTGACCACCGGGGACAGTTGACGGACATAAATGTGGGCTGGTCCGGCAAAGCACACGACGCCCGGGTGTACCGGAACTCCTCCCTGTGCCAGCGGCTGCAGGACGGGACCTTCTTCCCCGACCGCCACATCAGGGTCGGGGACGTGGACATGCCCGTCTGCCTGGTGGGGGATGCCGCCTACCCACTGCAGCCGTGGCTCATGAAGCCCTACACGGGGCACCTCAATCCCTCCCGCCAGGCCTTCAATAACAGGCTGAGCAGGGCCCGCATCGTGGTGGAGGGGGCCTTCGGGCGACTGAAAGCCCGCTTTCGATGCCTCCTCACCCGTCTGGACCTGGCCGAGCACAACATCCCTCCCGTGGTGGCGGCATGTTGTGTGCTCCACAATTTGTGTGAGCGGAAGGGGGAGGCTTTCTTGCCAGCCTGGATGGCTGAGGCTGACCGCATGGCTGGACACTACGGTCAGCCCCGCACCGCCGCCGTCCGGGAAGCCCAGCGGGGGGCCATCCGGATCCGGGAAGCCCTGCGGGACAGCTTCCAGGTGGAGGAGGAGGAGGACTGACCTCTCCCTGCATGCCCCACCGGGGCCTTCTTCCACCCTACCCCCCCCCTTCCCCTTTCCCCTCCCTATCTACTGTACAATAAAGACACCTGTTTTTCCAACAAAAACGTCTGTTTATTTCAGAGAACTGGGGTGGGGGAGGGAGGAATGAAGGTGGGAGAAGGGAGGGGGAAACCTGGGACGAGGGAGCTGGAAGGGGAGGGGAGGGAAGGGAGGAAGGGAAAGGAAAGCTCAGGGGTGGGAGTCTGGGTGCCTCTCCCGTCTCGCCACACTGCGGGTCCGGGGGCGTCGGTGGGGAATGGTTGTGGAGGGGGGGGCAGAGAGGACAGGGGGTGTGGAGGAAGCAGGAGCGGAAGCAGGAGCGGAAGCAGGAGGAGCAGGAGGAGCAGGGGGAGCAGGGGGAGCAAGAGGGGGAGCAGGGGGAGCAAGAGGGGGAGCAAGAGGGGGAGCAGGGGGAGCAAGAGGGGGAGCAAGAGGGGGAGCAGGGGGAGGAGGAAATGGAAAGCGGTCTAGCAGGCTCTGGAGGTGGCCTCGCAGGGCACGGCCCTGCTCCTCCAGGGCCTCCAGACTCCTCTGGCGCAGCCTGAGGTCCTCCTGGACCCAGTGGTCCTGGAGACGGAGCTGTCGGTCCAGGAACCGGAGATGCCGCCTCTGGTAGTCCTCCTGGTTCCTGGCTGTCCTGCTTGCCCGGGCGCGGGCGGCTGCTGCAGGCGGTGTGGTGCGCCCTGCAGTCCCCGGTGCTGCAGCTGTGGTGCAAGAAGACCAGCGGTCAATTACCCCAGGGGCCCAGGTGTGTGAAACCCAGCTCCCCTCTGCAAGGCCAGGGCCCCTGCAGGATCCCCAGCTGCTGCTCCGTAGTGGGCAAGGCCCAGGCGCACGGTCCCGGGGCTCCCTCTCGCCCCAGCCCCCCGTACACATAAGGGGAACACGAGGGTACTCACAGGTGGACGCCTCCCCGGCCTCTGATGATGCAGGCGAGCGGCTCTGTGGGGTGCCTCGGGGGTCCCGGGTCCTGGGAAGGCTGGCGGCAGGCTCCTGGCTCTCAGAGCCCTCTTCCTCCTCCTCGGTGTCCAGGAGCGGTCCCTCTGCCCCGGGGTCAATCACGTCCCGGGGGGCAGGGACGGCATGAGGCCCCAGGATGCGGTCCAGGGCATGGAAGTGGGGGCAGGCCTCCGGGTCAGCCCCTGGCAGGCAGGCCCGGGAGTAGGACTGCCGCAAGTCTTTAATCTTGCAGCGCACCTGCTCCCGGCTGCGCTGGTGGCCCCTGGCGGCCAGGCTGGCAGCCATGCGTCCATAGACGGCCGCGTTCCGGTGGCTAGTGCGGAGATCGTGGACATTTGAGGCTTCCCCCCAAACCTCGATGAGGTCCACGATCTCCGCACTTGACCAGGCGGGCGCCCGCCTTTTGCGCCCCCGGGCAGGCTCCCGGGAGCCGCCAGGCTGGTCGTGGGGAGCAGTGGAGGGCTGGGAGCCCTCGGATGGCTGGCTCATGGTGTGGCAGGTGCAGGCTGTGCAGGCACGGGTGCTGGCAGCCTTGCAACTGGCACAAAGTGAGTAGCCAGCCCGTGGCCCTTTAAGGGCTCCGGGGCCGGGAGGGGGGCAATAGAGTTTCCCTGGTGTTGGCCAGAGTGGCCACCAGGGAAACCTGGGAAGCCTTAGCCTCCCACTAGTTCGAACTAAAGGGCTACACAGCCCTTAGTTCGAACTAGCTAGTTCGAACTAGGCGTTAGTCCTCGTAAAATGAGGTTTACCTAGTTCGAACTAAGCGCTCCGTTAGTTCGAATTAAGTTCGAACTAACGGAGCGCTAGTGTAGCGCATAGGAAAGTTAGTTCGAACTAACGTCCGTTAGTTCGAACTAACTTTCTAGTGTAGACATACCCTTATTGCCAGGACGTGGGGATAGGGGGGCCCGGGCCTGCCCTATCTCATGGGCCCCAGCCCAGGGCCCTAAGGACAGGTTCGCTAGATCCTGTCCAGCCGGCGGGGCTAGTGACTGCAACTCACCGGCTCACTGGCTACAAGCCCCGCCCTGGGCTACTTCCTACCCCACAGTCCTTCTCTGGTTCTGTTGCTGGCCCTGTGGGACCCGGCTCCCGCCGAGGGCCTCCCTTCCTGGGTGTTTCCCCTCCCGGGCGTCCTTCCTCCCGGGTCTCTCTCTCCCGGGCACCCTCCTCTCTGGTATCTTTCTCCCGGGCGTCCTCCCCCCCGGGCTGCCTCCCCTCCGGGTTTAAACGCCGCGCCGGCGTCCTCCCGGCGTGACGTCACTAGCCGCCCACATTGCGGCCGTTGTGTAGCTCCGCCTTGCCTCGGTGCACTGGCCGGCGCACCTCTCTGGCCCCGCCCCCGCCTCTCAGCTGAGTGGCAGCGGCAGTACAGGGGCCGCACGCCACCCGCGCTTACTGGTCTGCCCCCAGGAGCGCAAGCGCGACCGCGGGGTCAGTGCGGGGTGGGTCTGCCTCCGCAGGGTGGAGGCCGCCCGTCCCGTCACACGCCTCCCCCACTAAATTCCTTACTCCCTCTGTTTGGTCCTCACCCTCCTCTTCAGTGATTCTCAAAAAAAAGTCTGCATTCCCATGGGCCCTCCCGGCCCAATGGCTGACCTCAAAGCGATATGGTTGTAACGCCAGGTACCACCTCATGCATTGGAGTCTTTCATGGCTAGGAGCCACCGGAGGGGGGCGTGGTCAGTTACCACCTTGAAGGGGCTGCCTAGGATATAATATCGCAACATATCAATCGCCCACTTCACCGCCAGCGCCTCCTTCTCTATTGTAGAGTACTTCTGTTCCTGGGGCAGCAATTTACGGCTAACATATATGATCGGGTGTTCCTCCCCCGCTGCCCCCTGGGCCAGAACGGCCCCGAGTCCCTGCTCGGAAGAGTCCGTCTGCAGAACGAATGGCTTGGTAAAGTCCGGCTGAGCTAGCACTGGTGCCCGCGTCAGTCGCTGCTTCAATACCCTAAAGGCCTCTTCGCACCCCTGGTCCCACCGTACCTTTTTGGGAGCCGTATTCCACGTTAGATCCTTCAATGGGGCGGACAGGGTCACGAAGTCCGGGACAAACCACCGATAGTAGCTGGCCAGCCCCAGAAACTGTCGGACCTGCCGCTTTGTTGTTGGGGCCGGGTAGTTTCGCAATACCTCGATCTTGTCTTTCTGGGGCCGGATCTTACCTCCTCCCACTGTGTAGCCCAAGTAGGACACTTCCCACTAGCCAAAGTGGCATTTAGCAGGGTTGGCGGTCAGCCCAGCCTCTTTCAGCGAGGATAACACTGCTTCCACCCGTTGCAGGTGCTCATGCCACGTTGTGCTATAGATAATTATATTGTCTATGTACGCGGCCGCATAGTGTTCGTGAGGTCGCAGCACCTGATCCATCAGCTGCTGGAACGTTGCGGCTGCCCCATGGAGCCCGAACGTTATCCTTACGAACTGGTACAGCCCGAAGGGTGTTGAAAATGCTGTCTTCTCGCGGGATTCCGCCGTTAACGGGATCTGCCAATACCCTTTTGACAGATCGATAGTGGACAAGTAACGGACGGCCCCCAACCTCTCTAACAACTCATCCACCCTCGGCATTGGGTACGTGTCGAACCATGACACCACGTTAACTTTCCAGAAGTCAATGCAAAACCGGATCGTTCCATCTGCCTTGGGAACCAATACGATGGGGCTTCTCCACGCACTGTATGATTCTTCGTTCACCCCCCAGCACAGCATCTTTTCTACTTCGTCTCGCACCGTTCCCCATAGCCTTCGTGGAAGGGGTCTGACTTGGTCGCGGACTTTACTCCCTGGTTCCGTCGCGATGTGGTGGCTCGTCACGCTAGTCCGGCCTGGGGTCGTAGTCAAAACCTGCGGAAATTTGTCCAGGGCACCCAGGAGCTCGTCCCGTTGCTCCAGGGTTAGGTCTCACCCCACTTGTAGAGCTCGGGTTCCCCCTTCCTCTCTTTGCCCCTCCACGTATCCGGCTAGCCCTTCCCTAGCCCGCCATGCGTTTAGGAGGTTAACATGGTAAATATTCGTGGATTTCCTTCTTCCAGGCATCCGAATCTCATAAATTCACCTCTCCCACCCGACGGGTTACTTCGAATGGGCCTTGCCAACGGGCTAGCAGCTTGGATGACTGCTCGGGTAGTAGCAAAAGGACCCTATGCCCTGGCTGGAAGGTTCGGACCCGGGCATTCCGGTTGTAATATTGCACTTGGCGCTCCTGTGCTTCCCCTAGATTCTGCTTAGCGAACTCCCCGACCCGGTGTAACCTTTCCCTCAGCTTGAGGATGTACAGCACGGACCCTTGGACCCTCGTAGACTGTTCCTCCCAGGACTCCCTAATAATGTCCAGGATCCCCCGGGGTTGCCTCCTGTACAGCAACTCAAAGGGTGAGAAGCCCGTTGAGGCTTGTGGTACTTCCCTCACTGCAAACAGCAGCGCAGGTAGGGCCCGATCCCACTCCTTGGGTTCCTCCTCTACGAACTTTTTAAGCATACCTTTAAGTGTCTGATTAAACCTTTCAACGGGCCCGTCTGTTTGCGGATAATAAACCGAGGTCCTTAGTGTCTTTACCTGGAGTAGGCGGCATAATTCCTTCATCAGCGTCGACGTGACGTTCGTTCCTTGATCCGTGAGGATCTCTCTCGGCAGGCCTACCCTCGAAAAGATCTTGACTAGCTCCCCTGCCAATGTGGGGGCCGTGGTGTTCCGCAAGGGTACGGCCTCCGGGTAACGGGTTGCGTAGTCAATCACCACAAGAATATACTGGTACCGGTTACGGGTCCGGTCTAGAGGGCCAACCAGGTCCATCGCTATCCGTTGGAACGGGACGTCTATCACTGGCAGCGGCACGAGCGGCGCCTTGGGCACCTGCCCTGGTCCGGTCTTCTGGCACTCCGGGCACGAGTTGCAGAAGTCTCTTACGGCGCGGTAAATACCCGGCCAGTAAAACCTTTGAAGCAGGCAGCGTACAGTCTTTTCGTACCCCAGGTGCCCCGCCCAGGGGTTACTATGTGCTAGCTCCAACAATCGCCGGTGATACCTGCCTGGTACCAACAGTTGAGAGGTTACTTCCCCTTCCTCTCTTCCCTCATTGATCCTGTAGAGTCGATCCCCTTGGATCTCGAAATGCGGGTAGGTCAGCGCCGTTCTCGGGGTGTCCTCTGCTTCCATGTTTGCGGCGGCGCTCTCCCAGGCTTGGTGGAGTAGGGGGTCTTCTCTCTGTTCCCTCACGAAATCTGCGGACCACTCTTCTTCTCCCGCATCCATGCCCTTTTGGCTCCCTCCCGCTGGGGCTCTGCGGACGGCGGGCCCCGAGGTCCCGGGGTTCCCGCAGGGTCTGCGGCTAGATCTGGCTCCCCCCCGGCTCCCGCCCGGGCCATTCTCGGAGGGCTTTCTCAAACCCCCTCCAATCCCGGCCGAGGAGGACCGGATAGACCAGCCCCGGGACAAGGGCTACATAACACCACCCCTCTCGGCCCCCTTCCCTAATGCATACCCACGCCGTGGGGTATGATTCCATCCACCCGTGCACGCACTGGACGAGCACTGGGGGCTCTCGGGGACCTCCCGCCCCCACTAACTCAGCCCGCACCAGTGTCTGCCCGCACCCCGAGTCTACTAGGGCAGTGACCACCCGGCCTTCCACCTCCACTTCCCTTAACATCTTCCCCTGACCCCGTGTCCACGGCGTGCACCGTCTGGCCATTACCTGTCCATATGAGCAGTTCATGTATGGGCAGTCCCGTTTAAAGTGCCCTTCCTGGCCCCATTGGTAGCATCCTCCTGTCGACGGCCACGGCGGGGGTGGACTTTCCCTCGGGGCCTCTCAGGCTGGCTCCCGTGGTGCGGGACCTTCTCTCACGGGCTGGGTCCACACTGGGGCCAACCATCTCCCTACCCCCTTTCCGGGGCTACGAGGGCCCCCCATTTCCCTACTTTCCCCGGGCCGCGCCGGGCACACTCCCCAACCCACCCCGGGGACGTTTTCCCTCCGACCCGCACTTCCCCCTTCTGCCACCAGGTAGTCCTCCATCAGCATCACCGCCTCGCTCAGCGTCACGAGGTGGTGCCATCGGACCCAACGCTGCCCTTCCCCTGGCAGAATGTGGATGAATTGCTCCAGAACCACTTTCTCCGCTACCTGTGGCCCCGTTTGCTGATCTGGCTCAAGCCAGCGCCACCCTGCCTCCCTCAGTCGTTGGGCTACCACCCGAGGACGTGCCCCGGTAGGGTATTTCTCCTGCCGGAACCGTTCCTGGTATGTCTCTGGGGTAATTCCCAGTTGGTCCAATATGGCCTCTTTTACTTTGAAATAATGTAGGGCGTCGCGCGGATCTAAGCTCTGATAGGCCAACTGAGTTGGGCCCATAAGATACGGAGCCAGAAGCGTGGCCCAGTGTTGTTCTGGCCACCTGGCTGCGGTGGCCACCCTTTCAAAGGTGATCAAAAACTCCTCGGGGTCACCTGAGGGCCCCATCTTGGCTAGTCACACCGGCAACTGAGCCAGGGCCCCCCCTTCAGCCGCCTCCCCTCCCAGCATCAAGGGCTGCCCCCGTCCCAGGCTTCCCCACTATCTCACCCATTGATCCTGCTGCGCCTTGTACTGCTCCGATGGGTCCTTCAGGAGCTGCCTCTGCTGGTCCTGCTGCTGGGCGGACAGCTGCTGCAGGAGGGCCGTTTGCTGCTGCTGCCATTGATTCTCGGTCAGACACTTGAACATGTCCGCGACCTCCATCGTCCGGCGCATTCGCTCCTTGCACCCTACTGGAGTATTGGCCCTGGCTGGCTCCCCCTTTGTGAGCCTCTTCTTTTCCAGTTTCTCTCTCTTTTTTTTTAACCCCCCCCCCCCGAGTTCTTAGGGGTCTTGGGTCATGCCCACATTCTCCACCACGTGTACGAGTGGGGCGCCGGCCCGCCCCAGTCAGACGTGGACTTAGCCGCCCCCCCCTCCTATTTCCCCACCCGTGGTAGGTCCTCAGAGCTCTTCGTTTGCTCTCCCCCGGCGTCTGGCACCTAGTTAGGCTGTTATTGCCCCAGCCCAGGGCCCTAAGGACAGGTTCGCTAGATCCTGTCCAGCCGGCGGGGCTAGTGACTGCAACTCACCGGCTCACTGGCTACAAGCCCCGCCCTGGGCTACTTCCTACCCCACAGTCCTTCTCTGGTTCTGTTGCTGGCCCTGTGGGACCCGGCTCCCGCCGAGGGCCTCCCTTCCTGGGTGTTTCCCCTCCCGGGCGTCCTTCCTCCCGGGTCTCTCTCTCCCGGGCACCCTCCTCTCTGGTATCTTTCTCCCGGGCGTCCTCCCCCCCGGGCTGCCTCCCCTCCGGGTTTAAACGCCGCGCTGGCGTCCTCCCAGCGTGACATCACCAGCCGCCCACGTCGCGGCCCACGTGTAGCTCCGCCCTGCCTCGGTGCGCCAGCTGGTGCGCCTCTCTGGCCCCGCCCCTGCCTCTCAGCTGAGCGGCGGTGGCAGTACAGGGGCTGCATGCCACCCGCGCTTCCTGGTCTGCCCCCAGGAGCGCAAGTGCGACCACAGCGTCAGTGCAGGGTAGGTCTGCCTCCGCAGGGTGGAGGCCACCCGTCCCGTCACAGCCACCAACAGTGGGGGAGCAAAAGGGGCAGAGGGCCTGGGGCTCCTTGCCACCGCAGCAGCAGCTGTCAGGAAGGGCTGGATGGGGGAATCTGGTGTAGCCAGACAGGAACCGCCCCCGTAACATCCATCTTTGCTTGCCTGGAGCACACAGGGCGCACACAGAGCAGTAAAATCAGCATAGTCTTTGAAGCCTTGACAGGAGGCCCAGATATGCTAGCTCACAGTGACCCTAGACAACTGTAAGCAGAGATATGAGGGTGATCGAGCTAATCGCTGACCAAGAGGCTGCCGAGGAGTGCCCATGACTGAAACCCATATTGATACGATCACACACCCGTCCGCGGGGGGAGGAATCTCCCGCCCAGCAAAGAATGTCCAGTACTCACAATTAAGTTCTCTCTTGCAAGTGTAAATTAAGTTGAAACTCCCTTGTAAGAACTGGCGCCACAAAGACGGACCAACACAATTTGGCATCTTAGATAAGAAAGAGGACACGGGCCCCTATAGATATAAAGATGGGCCCAGCAGCACACTCACTCTGAGTGTCAATCTACCATCTATCTGCTGGTCGGGTTAGGTGATTGGCCTCCCGAGGTTCCACGGGGAGGCCAATAATCCCCGTGGAACTCCCAAGGTTCCACCTCGTATTCGTCTTTCCTAGGAATTGAGAGACCGGCCCTGGCCTGATACACTGGAGTCGAGAGGCACAGAAGGGGGTAAAAATTGTACCTGGATGTGTCCTTTGTCTTAAGTGTACACATAGACTTAGAGCTCTTTAAAGATGAAGCTGTCACTTGGTACCATTATTTCTATTTTCTGTCTTTATGTTCTTTGTAACCATTTTTAAGATCTGTATTTGCTGGCAGTTAAGAAATAGAGCACTAGCCATTGTAACCATATGATTTATAAGCTTCCTTAATAAACCTGTAACTGTTTAAGTTTTAACCTGACTCCTTCAGTTGCTGTAACAGAACCAAGCACAATTTAAAAGAACTTCAGCTGGTCATAGGGCAGACACAGTGAGGGAGAGCTGGGCGTTTGGGTTCTGTCGCCTCCACGGGACAGACCCTTTGGGCCATCCATCAGCCTTCCCTAGGCTGCCCTCTGTGAAGGGACCCCAGTCCTAGCACCTAAAGACACAGATGAAATAAGGTCTCCCTGCACACCCTTGGGGCATCCGTCAGCCTTCTCTGGGCTGCCTGCTGCGTAGGGACCCCGGTCCTAGCAGTTGAAGACTCGGACGTGACACACTCTCCCTGCAAACTCTCGGGGGCTCCCGTCAGCCTTCCCTAGGCTGCCCGCTGTGAGGGGATCTCGATCCTAACAGTTGAAGACTTTGATGAAGTACAGGCAGTCCCCAGGTTCCATGGATCCGACTTACAAACGGGGTGAGGTAACCCCGCACTAGCTGCTTCCCCCCAGCAGACTAGGGAGACGCAGAGCGGCTTTTCTCAGCAGACACCTCAGCTTGAGAATAAAGGACTGAGGGAAGTGAGGTGTGGGAGAATAAAACTGAGCTCTGGAGAAATGTTTGGCTAGAGTTTCCCTACAATATGTACCAGTTCCGACTTACATACAAATTCAACTTAAGAATAAACCTACAGTCCCTATCTTGTACGTAACCCGGGGACTGCCTGTATCTGAAATTTTTAGAGTACATTAGTGGACTGTATAATGAGCTTTTCTTTTTTTTTAAACAGTTTCTGTACAGAGCTACAAATCCTTTCTATCTCTATTTACTTAAAGATTGCCATGACTTATTGCTCATTATACACACACACACACACTTTCATATTACTGTCTCACTCTTACACAACGCATCACCTGCTTTGCTGTGCCCCATGTTGATAATACCTTTGCACTCATGCAACATGCTACTGTTTCGTGTCCACAGTCTGTGAAGTAGTTAGCCATACTCGAATCACACAAGTTCACTCAAAGTCCATTAGTAAGCACATTCAGTACAAGTACATGCTGCTTCAATTTTTCTTTGTAGCTAACAGGAAGATATTAGTCTCACTATTGTTACATTCCTTGACAAATACTGTAAAAGTAAGTATCTTAAAAATCACCTCGAATTCCTCAGACATGTTCTTTCATATCTCATCTCATCACACAAGGGATCAATTATTAACAATTCTTTTGTTTGCATCAATGCTATCTGTAAGTTTAAATATATGTACAAGTTATATTGGTAATGTGATAATTTCAGCTATTTTATAATGACTTCTCAAAAAACAATCCATTAACATATTCTCATTTGTAATGTCTAACACACAGGAGAAAAGCATATTGTGAATTCATTGATCAAATCATTACAAACTGCATTCTGTCAAGTAACATTAACAACAGAATTTCACAGTAGCATTTTATTTTTAAAATCTCAGTTCTTGGAATGTCAAGAGTTACATTCACATTCCACTTTCCTTTGCATGCACTGAACTCACTGAAAACCCACAACACGGAAAATTATATCACTGCTACCCAGCTGTGCTACAAATCTCTTATATAATACCACATTTAGTGGCCATAATCCAGAAGTACAATAGAAAACATCTTACCACAAGAACCGAATGACCTGGTGTGTGGTAAGGAAGCAATAATATATCATATTGAAGAAATCCACTCTGTATTCATTTAAAAAAAATTAGAAAAGCAATTATAGTTTCCAGTGAAGCAAACTATGAAATGTAGATTATACGGTATTTCCCAATTTCATTACATGGATTACTATTACAGTACTCATTCCACACCAAACATAGCATTGTATTTGCTGTTTCACAGGGTATGTCTACACTACAAAGTTAGTTCGAACTAACTTAGTTCGAATTAGTTAATTCGAACTAAGCTAATTCGAACTAACGCGTCTAGAACTAAAAACTAGTTCGAATTAGCGTTTTGCTAATTCGAACTAGCACGTCCACATTAAGTGGACCCTGAACCGGGCTTAAGGATGGCCGGAAGCAGTGCCGGCAGGGCATCAGAGGAGGACTTATAGCGTGGAGATGCTGTCTCAGGCTAGCCGAGGGCTGCGCTTAAAGGGTCCCGACCCCCACCCCGGACAGACAGTTCTCAGGGGTGCCCCACTTGCAAAGCAGTCCTGGCTTGGAGTGCCCGGAGTACCCACACTGGGCACATCACAGCACTCGGCCATCAGCCCGGCTGCACTTGCCGCAGGCTGCCATCTGGGGAGAGGGGGCAATTGGGGGGCTGCAGGAGAGCTTCCACCCCCAGAAGCCCGCAGAGCCAGCCCAGTCCTCCCCATCGGGGGCTCGTACCCCATTCCTCCCTCACCTCCTTCCACTTACCCTTCCCTAGCCCCCCTTCCTGATGTACAAAATAAAGGACAATTGTGTTCAAAAATGGAATCTGTCTTTATTGAACAAAACTGGGGGAGACTGGGAAAAGGAGGTGGGAGAGGGGAAGAGAGAGGCTGGGAGAGGGGAGGGCAACTACAATGATCAGGGGTTGGGAACAGGTCCCATATGAAGAGAGGCTAAAGAGACTGGGACTTTTCAGCTTAGAAAAGAGGAGACGGAGGGGGGACAGGATAGAGGTCTCTAAAAGCAGGAGTTGGGTCGAGAGGGTGCATATGTGCAGGTGAACGAGCCCCTGATGGTATGGCTGATGTGGTTAGGTCATATGATGGCGTCCCTTGAATAGATATGCGGACAGAGTTGGCAACGTGTTTTTTTTGCAAGGATAGGTTCCTGGGTTAGTGTTTTTGTTGTGTGGTGTGTAGTTGCTGGTGAGTATTTGCTTCAGGGGGCTGTCTGTAAGTGAGGACATAATGAAGAACATAATGAAGTTCATATAGACAGACATGCAAGGGATCCTTAGTGTTACAAATAAGATATGTAAGAAATTCATGTAAAAAAAAAGATTTGTAATCAATGTGCTCTGTCTTACTTAATGTAAAAACTGACTAAGCTGCTCACATACTTGTGTTTAATTAATGGACCCGCTGAAATGTATAGCAAAACTAATGTGGCCCTCAACGTGTCAAGGATTGTATGTCAGATATGCACCTCCAAATACATTTCAGTACGTTTTGCAGCAGTAAATACACTGAAATGTTGCAATTTCAGGTTTATATTGATATTTCAAGAGTATTTGGACTTAAATATGTTGTACCACATTCATATGATTGTTTACTTATTGATACAGTTTAGACTTATGTACCATCACAGTAAGTGGCCTACCTTTCCACCTACTTTCTCGACCACACAGCTCAAATATGCATCAATAACCTACAACACATGATGAAAGAAAGGGAACAATTTAAATAATATTTGATGAATCAATTCTGTTACCATACATGTTTAGTGGTACTTAAGTGTACTTCATAGAATCATAGAATCATAGAACTGGAAGAGACCTCAGAAGGTCATCAAGTCCAGCCCCCTGCTCTAGGCAGGACCAATTCCAACAAAATCAACCCGCCAGGGCTTTGTCAAGCCGAGACTTAAACACCTCTAGGGATGGAGACTCCACTACTTCCCTAGGGAACCCATCCCAGTGCTTCACCACCCTCCTAGTGAAATAGTTTTTCCTAGTATCCAACCTGGACCTCTCCCACCACAACTTGAGACCATTGCTCCTTGTTCTGCCATCTGTCACTACTGAGAACAGCCTCTCTCCATCCTCTTTGGAACCTCCCTTCAGGAAGTTGAAGGCTGCTCTCAAATCCCCCCTCACTCTTCGCTTCTGCAGACTAAACAGACCCAAGTCCCTCAGCCTCTCCTCATAGGTCATATGCTCCAGCCCCCTAATCATTTTGGTTTCCCTCCGTTGGACCCTCTCCAATGCGTCCACATCCTTTTTGTAGTGGGGGGCCCAGAACTGGACACAATACTCCAGATGCGGCCTCACCAAAGCCGAATAAAGGGGAATGATGACATCTCTGGATCTGCTGGCAATGCTCCTCCTAATGCAACCTAATATGCCATTAGCCTGCTTGGCTACAAGGGTGCCCTGTTGACTCATATCCAGCTTCTCATCCACTGTAACCCCCAGGTCCTTTTCTGCAGAACTACTACTTAGCTGGTTGGTCCCCAGCTTGTAACTATGCTTGGGATTCTTCCGTCCCAAGTGCAGGACTCTACACTTGTCCTTGTTGAACCTCATCAGATTTCTTGTGGCCCAATCCTCCAATTTGTCTAAGTCATTCTGTACCCTATCTCTGCCCTTAAGCGTATCTACCTCTCCCCCCAGCTTAGTGTCATCCGCAAACTTGCCGAGGGTGCAATCCATCCCCTCATCCAGGTCATTAATAAAGATATTGAACAAAACCGGTCCTAGAACCGAACCTTGGGGCACTCTGCTAGAAACCGACCACCATCCTGACATCGAGCCATTGATCACTACCCGCTGGGCCCGGCCTTCTAGCCATCTTTCTATCCATCTTACCGTCCATTTATCCAATCCACAATCCCTTAACTTGCTGGCAAGAATATTGTGGGAGACCGTATCAAAAGCCTTGCTAAAGTCAAGGTATATAACATCTACTGACTTCCCTGTAGAGAACCAACAAGCTTAGTGCATTGACCGCGTGACAGGGCATCCTAAAAACAAAACCAAGAAAAGCTGCAGACCTTGGGAGATGGTCCAAGAGTCAGCGGGAACGCGCGTAATCAAGAGTCCTGAGCCAACAATAACAACATCTGCCCGAGTCAATGACCTTCAAGAATGCTGTGTTGAAACTGTGAGAAAGTGCAGTTTGTATGAAGCAGGGTGTGAACTTTTGGGAAGTTAAGAGAGTATAAAGATTGTTGTAATCTTGCAATAAAATTATTTCGTGCTTGCACCAGCCAGAGTCCGTGCCTTCATATACCACAAATGGCGCCCGAACAGGGACTGAAGTGAACGAGTGATTCAAACCGGTGATGTACCCGCGGCTGGACGGAGGATAAGTTGTTGAGAGGAGCTCCCGAAATTACTGACATCACCATTCGCAGGACGAACAGGTGAGCAGCCGCAGACAGAAGAACAGTATGGGGCAGTCTGCCACGAAAGAGCAAAATCTGCAGCTTGAGATCTTGCAGCGCATTGTGAAGGAACAGGGGTTTAAGGTTCCCCCTGTACAGCTGGTTCAGCTGTTGGTTTGGATACGAGACCATTGCCCGTGGTTCCAGGAAGGGGGCTCTTATGATTTGACCTTCTGGGAGAAGGTGGGCAAGGAATTGAGAACCTCTGAACATCTTGCATTATCCCTCCCAAAAGGGATCATAGTAACGTGGCGAACTGTTTATACAGCCATACGGGCATTGCATCCCACCGAGCGGGTCCTGAAGGAAGCGTCGGCAACATTTGATCCCAGGCCATATCAGGACCCAGAGGATCCCTCGTTCTCTCCCCCGAAACCCCCCGGGGAGGATTGTGAGCCAGTGTACACCACGGTCCCGGTCTCCCCAGAGCCTGATGACTTGTGCCTCGGCCCTGAGGACAGTGAATCTGAGGACGGCGGGCCCGAGAACCCCTTTGACACAGGGACGGCGGCGGTCGGCGTAGGGTCTGACTCGTACCCGTCGCTCGAGCCCGTCAAGGCCCTGGCGGCATCTGCGCCGACGGCGGAGCAAATTTTACAGACTCAGAGGCTATGAGCTGTTTCTCGGTCCTCGATTGTAGCCCCTCCGCCTTTTGCCCCAGCATTAGCTCCCGCTTCTTCATACAGGTCTGCAAGCCACACGGTCGCTCCATATGGGCCCCCCTTGGCGGCGCCCTCGCATAATGAACAGGCAGGGGTTTTATCTGAATGCCGACGTGAGGCTCTTCGGCGAGGAGATGTGCAGCTTCTACAAGCTTTTCCAATTGTATATGCGCCCCAACGGCCAGCCCGACATGAGGCTTTGCCATATGAACTCGTAAAAGAGTTGTGCAAATCTGTGAAGGATTATGGATTACAGTCTTCTTATACGATGAATTTGGTTGTGGCTATTTCGGAGTCATATGTTATGGCCCCGCATGATTGGCGCGCGCTATTACACCTGCTACTTAGCCCGGCGCAGTATGCAGCTTGGGACACCGAGTATCGTGACGATGTTACGTCGCAAGTTATGGATAATATTACCAATGGGGTAAAGGTTGGCATAGATGAACTTATAGGGCAGGGCCAATATGCTACTCCCCAGGCTCAGGCTCAGATGAATCGCTTGGTATTTACGCAAGCCACATCGCTGACCCTTCGAGCCTTATGACAGGTCCCTGATGCGGGCCAAAGGGGGACATCTTTTGCTACGGTCCGCCAGGGCCCCCAGGAACCCTATGTGTCATTTTTGGATAGGCTCCAAACAGCCATACAACGACAAGTAGACTCAGAGGAGGCTCAGCACCTGTTGCTGTTTCAATTGGCTATTGAAAACGCTAATATAGACTGCAGGAAGGCTTTGGACCCCCTGCGTAACAAGGCGAAAACTCTTTCAGAATTGATAAATTTGTAAAACCTGCACCCTAAGGGTTAAATGTGTCTTCCAAGGAAACTAATTATTGTTTTAAGAATCCAAACTCTGAAACTTCACTGTGTTTCTTTTCAAGGCTGAGTTGATAGCACTCTTGGCTTGCTTTCAGACCCAAGGTTGTGTGTGTCTGCAAACTGCCTGTCTGTTCTGGAAGGGGGGGCACTGTCCCCCATGAGTAAGCCTGTAACATTGCATGTGATTCTTTTCAGGAAAAGAAAACCTTTTTGCTTGCTGGAATAGTAATTAGCAAGCACCTTGTTCTGAGAGAGTTTCTGTGGCAGTAAAAAAAGCCTGGTCTGCAGTACAAGAGGGAAACTGAGGCATGCCACCTTTAACTTAATAATTAAACAATAAAGTAATTTACTCAAACCCTCTGAAGCTAGTGTTCAAAATAAAAGCATACCATTGGGTAACAGCAGGCTGATCAAAAAGTAGCAAAAATCTGTAAAGAAAAAGTGTTCTAAAATATAATGCACCACCCCAATGTGGGTAGAAATGTTTTCTTGTCTTTCAGATCATCAGAAAGCGCTGGTGCCAGCTGAAGAAAAACAAAACAACAAAAAACCATGGTTCTGTGTCATGACATAATAAGTTTGTGTTCTGTGTTCTGTCCAGATTTGTCTTGTTTGTGATATATGTATTTCAAACGTTGTGTGTACAATATTGTTGTTTTAATGAAAGAATAATTTAAGTCCCTTGAATAATCTTAACTTTGTGCTTTACACAGACGGTTTTTTTGCTTTTACAATTCTAGTGGAGTTTTAGTAGCAGGCTATGCAGTTTGGACTGTCTGGGATGTAGTGAAATCTGCTCCTCTACCTGCTGTTTTTCCCTTCTCTCCTACGATCACCAGCTCCTTTGCCATCTCTGTCAGAACTGGCCCTCCTGCAAGACCAAGCCCCAGAATCAGAAAAGCAGGAGTGGAGACTGGCAGGGTGCACCTTGCACCCAGACCACTACTGGTGCAGCTCTGATGGCCACATTGTTGCCCCAGTGGTCTTGCTACCTCACCTTGCCTCCGTGCTCCACGGATTGTCGCACGTTGGCAAAGGGGGGATGGTAGCAATCCTAAAACAAAATTGGTTTGCTCCCAAATTCTCCCAAGCAGCCAAAGATTACTGTCTGGCTTGCCCTGTCTGCCAAGCCCACAACGTGGGTAAACCTGTAAAGACAGTTCCGGCAACCAGACCTCCGCCTTTGGGACCATTCCTGAATTTACAAATGGACTTTATTCAATTGCCTAAATGTCAATTTTTTGAATAATGTGCTGGTGATTGATTGTTTGTTTTTGAGGTGAGTAGAAGCTTATCCCTGCAGGAAAGCTGATGCCATCACAGTGGCAAAGAAACTTCTAAATCATTACATCCCATCATGGGGAATACCCCTGGTGATCTCCAGTGATAAAGGTACCCACTTTACTGGACAAATTGTTCAAAAACTGGCAAAGCACTACTCTATCAGACAAGCACTGCACTGCCCGCGACACCCGGAGAGCGCGGGAGCAGTAAAAAGATGAAACAGGATTTTAGAGAACAAACTTGCTAAAATATGTGAACTCTGGCCTGTGTGCAAACTCTGGCTGCCCTCTGCGATGGGACCCCGGTCCTAGCAGTAAAGTCACGGACGTTAAACCTTTTCTCAGCACACACACACACACACACACACACACACACACACACACACACACACACTGCCCTGACCGCCGGCTGACACATGGGTAGAAGCACTCCCGATTGCCCTAATGAGCATGAGAGCCACTCCAAATCGGAAAACTGGACTCAGTCCACATGAGATTGCATGTGGCCGACCTATGAAATTGTTAAGCAACCCAAAATTAACCTGGCTGATGCCACACTCGTTAAAGGAAGCATAGTCAAGTATTGTCAGGAACTTATGAGGTGTGTACAGTCCTATCATTCACAGGTTAAGCACACCTTCCAGGAGGACCCGACGGAGCCGTGCCATAAACTACAACCAGGAGACTGGGTTTGCGTGAAAGTTCACCAGCGGAAGACTGCCCTGGAACCCAGGTGAAAAGGTCCCTACCACGTCCTTCTGACCACCCATACTGCTGTAAAGTGCGAAGGATTGCCCGCCTGGATCCACGCATCCCACTGCAAACCGGTTCCGGCCCCTACAGAAGTTGGCCCTAACAAGGAGCACCGCAGACCTGGTACCGGAGACCCAGGTCCAGAAGCAGACGGGGATCACCGCAGACCTGGTACCGGAGACCCAGGTCCAGAAGCAGACGGGGGATCACCGCAGACCTGGTACCGGAGACCCAGGTCCAGAAGTAGACAGAGATCAACGCAGGCTTGGTACCGGAGACCCAGGTCCAGAAGCAGACAAACCTGAGACACCAAGGCCAAGGTACCAGCTGCGGCCCAGAAGAACCTGCCAGCGATAGGTGAAGCAAACTACGAAGTCCTGAAGAACAGCCAGCATGAGGCTGGACAAACAATTCATGTTGAGCTTATGCTTAATCTTGTTTTTAAAACTAGCAGTTATAACCTATATAGTTCAAATGTGTTTATGCTTTTAATGAACCAAGAAAAAAAAAAGGGGGGAATCCAGTGGGAATGACCCCACAGGAGCGTTTGAACAAAGCTATGTATGTGTTAAACTTTTTAAATCTTTCTGATTTGTCTTTCACAGCAGCACAGCGCCACTTTGGGCAAGACTCTGCGTGACCGGAGCGGCCACAGGTTTACTACAGACACCTGGAATCCAGACAGTGGCAAGGTCCCGTACCATTAATCACGTGGGGACGTGGGTATGCCTGTGTTTCTCTTCCTTCAGGTCCCTATTGGCTTCCTGTGCGATTTGTTAAGCCAGCCAGGATTGGTAAGCCATCAGCGCAAGAGATTCAACTCGAGAATGAAGGGACCGCTGCTGATCCATAGCGACAAATCCATGACGGTCACCACTGCATTTCTGTGGTTCCTGTGGAGCGGTTTCTGTGTGCATATTGCGACAGCACATTTGTATTGGGCGCACATCATTGATCCCCCCGTATTCAGGCCTGTGACGTGGTGGGATCCCTCACCGCCCATCAGTAACAATGGTACCGATTGGGTAGGAGGAGTGTGGATACCCCCTACAGCGGAGCAAGAAACCGAGGTCGTTAATGTTACCAATGTCACCTTTGTCACTGACCTCCCACCGCTTTGCTTTTCTACCCTTCATGACTCAGGTTGTGTGCCCGTGCAGCCACAGTTGCACCTAGTGGCGCGGGAGCACGACAGAAGGGTTAACTATACATTACTGAGCATTCCCGGGATGCATGGAAGCGACAATGACTCTTGGGAGCCGTACGCCCCTGATTTGCCCCGCTGCATGATAAAGAGGATATCAGCAGACGCGGCACCAGTTTGGCAGGCATGTCGTGGACGCAGCCCCCTGGTACTCCGGGGCGAATTTGGCACGGTTGTGGATTGGGGCCCTCACGACCTGCATTTCCATGAGTGATAATGTAACCTTTGTGTTCCCTCTTCGACGACGCCCTGAGTTATGGATTCCTGTTAATCTCACACGAGACTGGGAAGGAGATAGTGGTTTTGGCCATCTTACAAGGTTGCTGCAGGAGGAGATTACTAACACTCGTAGACGTACAAAGCGATTTTTGGGGTGGCTGATTTTTGCTCTCATGTCGGCAATTATTATTCTTGCTTCTGCCACTGCTGCTATTGCCTCTTTAACTCAGTCGGTTAAGACTGCAAAAATGGTAGGGGAAGCTCTAACAAACGTTACACGGGAGTTCCAAACGCAGGAGACCATTGATGAAGAGATATTGGCGCGGCTTGAGGCCCTAGAAGCCGCAGTCATTTGGCTTGGTGATAGGCATGCAGCCTTAAAGACTAGGTTGTCTCTGCACTGTGATTGGGAGCACACTGCGGGAGGTCTCTGTGTGACATCCCTCCCCTGGAATTCATCAGTTCATGATTGGAACCTTGTTAAACACCATTTACAGGGTGCCTTTGATGTTTCTTTACGTTCTCATGTTAATTCTTTGCATGTTCAATTAAAGAACCAAATTCAGCAATTGCAAGAATTAACCACGCAAAAGGTTTTTGCTACTTTGCAATCTGATTTATCTTGGCTTAATCCTACTACGTGGTTTTCTGGATTAAATTTGCGCATGTGGGTGTTTATTGGACTTGCTAGTGGGCTTCTTATTGTGCTTTTTATAATTCTTTCTTTACTTTTTTCTTGTATTCGTTCTGCTCAGAAAGTTGAGGCTCGTGTAATGACAATGTTACTTATTAATGGTATTGCTTTGTATAAAAGAGGGGGAGATGTAGAGAACCAACAAGCTTAGTGCATTGACCGCATGACAGGGCATCCTAAAAACAAAACCAAGAAAAGCTGCAGACCTTGGGAGACGGTCCAAGAGTCAGCGGGAACGCGCGTAATCAAGAGTCCTGAGCCAACAATAACAACATCTGCCCGAGTCAATGACCTTCAAGAATGCTGTGTTGAAACTGTGAGAAAGTGCAGTTTGTATGAAGCAGGGTGTGAACTTTTGGGAAGTTAAGAGAGTATAAAGATTGTTGTAATCTTGCAATCTTCCCTTTTTTGAAGATGGGCACTACATTTGCCTTTTTCCAATCATCCGGGATTTCTCCCAATCTCCACAACTTTTCAAAGATAATGGCCAAAGGCTCCTCAATGACATTTGCCAACTCCCTCAGTACCCTCGGATGCACTAAGTCCGGACCCATGGATTTGTGTACGTTTAGCTTTTCTAAATAGTTCCTAACCTGTTCTTTACCCACCACGGGCTGTCCATCTTCATCCCATCTTGCGTTACTTGGCGCAGAAGTCCAGGAGCCGACCTTGTCCGTGAATACAGAGGCAAAGAAAGCATTGAGTACTTCAGCCTTCCCCACATCATCTGTCACTAGGTTACCTCCTTCATCCAGTAGGGGCCGCACACCCTCTCTGATCACCTTCTTCTTGTTAACATGCCTGTAGAAACCTTTCTTGTTATCCTTCACATCCTTAGCCAGTCGCAATTCCATTTGCGCTTTCGCCTTCCTGATAACCCCCTGGCATTCTTGAGCTCTACATTTAAACCCCTCCCTGGTCATTTGTCCAAGTTTCCACTCTTTGTAAGCTTCCTTTTTGTGCTTAAGTTCACCAAGGATTTCCCCTGTAAGCCAGTCTGGTCTCCTACCATGTTTGCCTCTCTTGCTACGCGTCGGGATGGTTTCTTTCTGTGCCTTCAATAAGGCTTCTTTAAAATGCTGCCAGCTCTCCTGGACTCCTTTCCCCTTCATGTGAGCATCCCAGGGGATTCTGCCCATCAGATCTCTGAGGGAGTCAAAATCTGCTTTTCTGAAGTCCAGGGTGTGTATTTTACTACTCTCTTTTCTTCCTTTGGCCAGGATCCTGAAATCTACCATCTCATGATCACTGCTTCCCAGGTTGTCACCCACCTCCACTTCCCCTATTAGTTCCTTCCTGTTTGTGAGCAGAAGGTCAAGCTGCGCATGGCCCCTGGTCGGATCCTTCAGCACCTGTGTCAAGAAGTTATCCCCAACATTCTCCAAAAACTGCCTGGATTGCCTGTGTACTGCTGTATTGGTTTCCCAGCAGATGTCAGGGTGATTAAAGTCCCCCACGAGAACCAGGGCCTGTGATCCGGAAGCTTCTCAGTTGTCCGAAGAAAGCCTCATCTACCTCATCCACCTGATTCGGTGGCCTGTAGCAGACACCAACCACAACATCACTGCTGTTGTTTGCTCCTTTAAACTTAACCCATAGACTCTCAACAGGTTTTTCTCCCTCTTTATACTGGAGTTCAGAGCAATCGTAGTGCTCTCTTACATATAGTGCAACTCCTCCTCCTTTTCTCCCCTGCCTGTTGTTCCTGAACAGTCTATACCCTTCCATGACAGCGCTCCAGTCATGCGAGTCATCCCACCAAGTCTGTGTTATCCCAATTAAATCATATTTCTTGGTCTGGGCCAGGGCCTCCAGTCCTTCCTGTTTGTTGCCCAGGCTTCTCGCATTAGTGTACAAACACTCAGACTCATAGACTTTAAGGTCAGAAGGGACCATTATGATCATCTAGTCTGACCCCCTGCACAGTGCAGGCCACAAAATCTCACCCACCCCTCCTAGAATAATCCTCTCACCTAGATCTCAGATATTGAAGCCTTCAAATACTTTGAAGACCCCAAGATGCAGAGAATCCTCCAGCTGTGATCTGTGCCCCATGCTACAGAGGAAGGCGAAAAACCTCCAGGGCCTCTGCCAATCTACCCTGGAGGAAAATTCCTTCCCGACCCCAAATATGGCGATCAGCTAAACCCTGAGCATGTGGGCAAGACTCAACACCTCAGATAACCAGTTGATTGCCCTATCTTCTCCATTCGAAACAGGGGTCCTCCTTTCTTGCCCCTTCCTCTCTGCATTTCTTCCCGGTATCCGACTTTCCCACTCCCCTCAGGGTTTTGGTCACCGTCCCCCGACGAACCTAGTTTAAAGCCCTCCTCACTAGGTTTGCAAGCCTGCCCGCGAAGATGCTCCTTCCTCTCTTCGTTAGGTGGATCCCATCTCTTCCTAACAATCCTTGTGCCCGGAACAGAGTCCCATGGTCGAAGAAACCAAAGCCCTCTCTGACACACCATCTGCGCAACCACGCATTTACGTCCTCAATTCGATGATCCCTGCCCAGTCCTTTCCCTTCAACAGGGAGGATGGACGAGAACACCACTTGTGCTCCGAATTCTTGGATCCTTCTTCCCAGCGCTACATAATCCGCAGTAACACACTCAAGATCATTCTTGGCCGTATCATTAGTTCCCACGTGGAGAAGCAGGAAGGGGTAGCGATCCGAAGGTTTGATCAGCTTGGTAAGCCTCTCAGTGACATCTTGAATGCGAGCTCCCGGTAAGCAGCACACCTCTCGAGATTCCAGGTCCGGGCGTCAGAGGGATGGTTCAGTCCCTCTTAGGAGGGAGTCCCCGACCACCACCACCCATCGTTTCCTTTTGGGGGTGGTGGCCATGGAACCCCCATCCCTAGGACTACGCATCCCATGCCTTCCAGTAGATGGTGTTCCCTTGCGGTTTCTTCCTTGTGAGGTCCCTTCCAGGGCTTTCAGCACTGCAGAGCCTGTGGAGAGAGCTTGAAAGCGATTGCTTACCTCTATAGCATCGGGGGATTCCCGTGCTGGCCTTTTCCCCCTTCTAGAAGTTACATGCTGCCAGTTCTCTTCTTGGTCACATACTGCCCTCTCCAGCTCTTCCGCCTGCCGTGCTTGTAAGATTAAACGCTGCCTTCTGTCGAGGAAGTCTTCATCCTCTCTGATCGAGCGTAGGGTCGACACTTGGGCCTCCAGTCCTCTAATTTTTTCTTCCAAAATGTCGACCAGCTTGCACTTGGTGCAGATGAAATCCCTTCTTTCTTCTGGGAGGAAGACAAACATGGCACACGCTGTGCAGGTAACAACAGCAGACCCATCACCAACCATCGCTGCTGTCCTGGAGAAGGGATTTAAAAGAAAGGCAAGAGAACCTCCCGCCCTTCCCTCTCCCCTTCCAAACTCCCTCTCTAAACTCCCTGTTAGCACTCACCTGTTCACAAGCTCCTTGGTTGCTTGCCCACTGCCTTATAAAGCCCCTCCCCCTACCAAGGCTCAGCCAATCAGCAGAGGCTTCTAGAATTCAAACTTTAATTAGAAGTCAACAGTTTCCACCTGCCAATCACAGCACAAACTCCATCAAGGGGAGGGGGAGGTGGGGGAAAAAAAAGCCTCACTCTCAAACACAGGGGATAAATAAATAAATAAATAAATAAATAAATAAACTAAAAACAAAAAAGAACACACACCAACCCTCACTCACAAACACAAGCTCAGCTCACAGCAAGAAAGCCTCATCACTTATCCAGCTTCTTGGCTTCAGGCAATGAAATGAAGAGCCATACAATTTGATATTTCTCACTTTGGCCTCCAGTCTCTCTCTGTGTTTGCCAGTCATTACAAATTTGACTAGAAAAAAAAGTAACACTCATTACATGCATGGTAATACAGTCTCCTTTTTCTCTGGTTTACTACTGTGAATGCCGCCACTTTGTACATGAAAAACCTACTTTAACATACTTCATAAATGGAACTATGTTAAAAACCTGTTTAAGAAAGGTGTGGTAACCAATTACCTTTCAGAAACCATTGTCTGTCTTCCCCATCCTCCATAAGCATGTAATCACCATCAATTGTATCATTGCTTGAAACATCCTGCCCTACATCCTCTTCTTCCATTGCTGTGACCTCTATGTTTTTCACTGTGCTATCATGAGACTTGTGAGATACAGTGCCATCCATTTTTCGAATCTCTTCTGAGGGTGTTTCTGGTTCAGTGTTACCAACTGCAATTTCAGTTCCGATGTTTTCCTCTGATGTGCTTTCAGCAGCTAATGTTGGTGGCTCTTTAAATGGTTTTAAATGTGTGATGCTGTACATGGTTCCTAACAGTTTTCCTGACATGGTTTGTAATTTCACTCTTACCCTCAACAGTCGTAATTTTGTATGGTCCCCAATAGGTAGTGTGACGTAGTGGGGGTACTTGCTGGGCTGTGGTGACCTCTGCTGTCTGGAGCAAGACCCAGCAGGGAAAACCTCACTATGCAAAGGTGACTCCATACCGGTTGAACCAGCCAACCCCCTATGGGGAGAAACAAAGGGAGGTGGATGCTGCCCTGGCTGGGGGCAGGGCTTGGAGAGGGGGAGTGAGTTCCTGGCTGAAAAGCAGGGAAGAAGGAACTGGGGAGGGGGGCTGGGATCCCCCCATCTCAAGGGGGCACTGAGGCCTCTTAGCCCCAGTTCCTGTAACCAGATTACATCTGTGCTGTGCTGTGTCCTGGAGGAGCAATAAACCACCCTCAATTCTACTGGCTGGTGGAGTCTGTTTGTGCCATTTTGGGGTGCAGGAGACGGGGGACCCCCAACGCGCCGTCACAGGTAGGTTCCAGTACTCCTCCTTTTCTTGTTCTCTTTCTAGCATTCAGTAACAGAACACAGTCCCCAACATCAAATGTTATTTCCCCATATTTAGAAGTCTTTCTTTTAGCATAATGTCTTTGTCGTTTTTCTTGTGCTTTAGAAAAAGGGAGTTACTCACCTTGTGCAGTAACGACTGTTCTTCGAGATGTGTGTCCCCGTGGGTGCTCCACTGTAGGTGAAGGGTCGCCCTGAGCCTCAGATCGGAGCTTTCTATAGCAGTTTCCCCTGTTGAGTCACGCATGCCCAGGAGGCGTCTCGAGCCCTTGCCGCCTCCTGAGGAGTGTGACTCATCCCCCCTCCCTTTCAGTTCCTCGTCTCCGCCCGAGTAATTTCGACTCCGAGCAGAGGGGAGGTAGGGAGGGTCGTGGAGCACCCACGGGGACACACATCTCGAAGAACAGTCGTTACTGCACAAGGTGAGTAACTCCCTTTTCTTCTTCGAGTAGTGTCCCCGTGGGTGCTCCACTGTAGGTGACTACAAAGCAGTATCCAGTATATGGTTGGAGGGAGCCGGAGTCAGTGTTTGGCAGTGGTGGAGAGCACTGCCGTGGCAACTGCTGAGTCACTCTTAAGTTGTGGAAGAATGGCGTAATGTTTAGCAAAGGTATGATCTGAAGACCATGTCGCTGCCCGGTAAATGTCTCTTAGGGGGACATTGCTCAGAAAGGCTGTGGAGGCAGCCGTGGCTCGAGTAGAGTGTGCTCTTGGTGGGCATATCAGCGGTCTATTGCCCAGAGAGTGGCACTTAATTATGCATGTAGATATCCATTTTGAGATTCGTTGAGATGATATCGGTGTGCCTTTGGATCATTCAGCGATGGAGATAAAAAGTCTTTCAGATTTACGGAATGGTTTTGTTCTTTCTAGGAAGAAGGCCAGAGCCCTCCGGATGTCCAGGGTGTGCAGAGTGGCATCTGTCTGCGACGAGTGCGGTTTTGGGAAAAAGGTAGGTAACACGATCGGTTCGTTAATATGGAATTCTGTACCGACCTTTGGCAAAAACGTGGGGTGGGGTCTAAGTATGACCCTATCCTTTGTGAAAATTGTGTAAGGAGGTTCTGACATTAACGCTCCAAGTTCGCTCACCCTCCTTACTGAGGTGATGGCTAGGAGGAAACAGACCTTCATAAAAAGGAAAGGAAGTGGCACTGTTGCCAGTGGCTCAAAGGGAGGTCTGGTGAGGTAGTTCAAAACAAGATTTAGGTCCCACAAGGGGGGTGGAGTCCTATGTGGTGGGTATACATTCTGGAGTCCCTTGAGGAATCTTTTTGTAATAGGGTGGTTGAAAACGGAGAATCCATCTACTGGTGTATGAAATGCTGCTATTGCAGAGAGGTGTACTCTTAGGGAAGAGACAGAGAGTTCTGATGCTTTAAGGTCCAGAACGTAATCTAGAATGGTATCTAATGGTGAGGCACGGGGCTCCATTTTGACTCGCTGACACCAGTGACAGAAACGTGCCCATTTCTGTTGGTAAGTTTTCCGAGTAGACTGTCTCCTGCTCTGGAGGAGGATGTCCTTTACTCGCTGGGAACAGCGATCTTCTACCTCTGAGAACCAGAGAGAAGCCAAGCCTGAAGATGCAGGGTATTGAGTTGTGGGTGCAGTATCTTGCCGTTGTTCTGAGATAGTAGGTCTATCCGGTAAGGTAGCGGGTAGGGGGGCTGGACCGCTAGCCTGTGAAGGTATGGGTACCAGGTTTGTCGAGGCCATGATGGCGCAATCAGGATGACTAGGGCTTTGTCCCTCAGGATCTTGCGCAGGACTCTGGGGATGAGCGGTATGGGAGGAAAGGCGTAGTGTAGGGAAGCTGTCCAATTGATCAGGAAGGCGTCTCCCAGAGAGTGTTTGCCAAGTCCCGCACGTGAGCAGAATTGGGGACATTTGGTGTTCTGGGTAGAAGCAAAGAGGTCTATCGATGGCCATCCCCACTGGTGGAAAATTGAGTTCGCCACCTCCGTATGTAACTCCCATTCGTGGTTCAAAGCGAAGTTTCGGCTGAGTGAATCCGCTTTGATGTTGTTCACCCCGGGCAAGTAGGACGCTATGAGGGTGACTTGGTTGCGGATGCACGAGTTCCACAGGCGAATAGTCTCCGCGCATAAAGAGCGGGAGCGGGCTCCACCCTGCCTGTTTATGTAGAACATTGTGCAGATGTTGTCTGTTAGGATGCGGACTGTGTGATTGGCGATGGCGGAGGCAAAGTGTGCACAGGCATTCCTTACTGCCCTCAACTCGAGGAGATTGATATGTAAGTGTCTCTCGTTTGGGGACCATCTGCCTTGAACTTCGTGGCCGTTCATATGTGCCCCCCAGCCTAGCAGGGAAGCATCTGTGGTGATTTGGATAGTGGGTTCGGTTTGTTGGAACGGAACCCCTGTCAAGAGATTGCTTGGCACTGTCCACCATCGTAAGGATCCCAGCACGTCTGGTGGGATAGTAACCGTTTTGTTTCGAGGGTGCCGTGATGGGATATAAACGGTTGCCATCCAGAGTTGAAGACATCGAAAGTGCAGGCGAGCATGGTGGACTACATAGGTGGTGGAAGCCATGTGGCCCATTAGTCTGAGGCATGTAAGTACTGTGGTGGTAGGAACTGTAAGCATCCCATTTATAATTTCTTGCATAGTTGCAAAACGTTGTTGAGGTAGGTATGCCCGGGCTGTCACTGAGTCCAGGCGTGCACCAATGAACTCTATGTCTTGAACTGGATACAGCGTTGACTTGTCTTGGTTGATTAGAAGGCCTAGACGACTGAGGAGGGTCGTGGTCGTCTGTATCATAGAGGCTGTTTCGGCGTACGAGGATCCCTTTAGGAGGCAGTCGTCTAGATAGGGAAATATGATGACGTTTTGTCGTCTGAGATATGCCGTCGCGACAGCCAGTACCTTCGAAAATACTCTCGGGGCTGATGAGAGGCCGAAGGGGAGAACCCTGTACTGGAAGTGGTCTGGTCCCAACATGAAGCGCAGGTAACGTCTGTGGGAGGGGTGGATGGTTATATGGAAATAGGCATCTTGGAGGTCGAGGGCTGCAAACCAGTCCCCTTGATCTAGCGCAGGAATGATTGTGGAGAGTGTGACCATCTTGAAATGTTGTTTCTTGAGAAATTTGTTCAGTTTGCGGAGGTCCAATATAGGTCTCCAGCCCCCTGTTCGTTTTTCGGTTAAGAAATAGCTCGAGTAAAACCCTCTCCCGTGGAACTCTCGGGGTACCCTTTCTACTGCTCCGATGAGGAGGAGTCGATCGATTTCTTGTTTCAGAAGGGTCTCGTGAGAGTGGTCCCTGAAGAGGGACGGGATAGGGGGAAGGGTAGGGGGGATAGAGGTGAAAGGGATGGTGTAGCCCACTCGAATGATTTCCAAAACCCAGCGGTCCGATGTTATGGACTCCCATTGAGGAAGGAATGGGCGCAAACGATGGGTGAACAGATGGCCATGTTGGGGTAGTGCTAGATCGTAAGCAGGGTGTCGCAGGCCCTCGACCAAATCTTCAAATTTGCTGTTTAGATGGTTGGGTAGTTGGTGGGCGGGCCTGGTTGTGGCGTCTTCTGGGACCTCGTTGCCTTGGTCTAGTGTCTTCATAGGGCCTCTGTGATCTATTATATTGCCCATATCGGTATCGGTTGTATGAGTTATATGGGGTGTATCGTCCGCGTCTATAGGGCTGCGTGCACATGCCCAACGTGCGGAGTGTAGACTTGGAATTTTTGCTGTTATGGAGTATTTCATCCGTAGTGGCTGCAAATAGTTTGTGCTTGTCGAATGGCAGATCCTCTACTTTAGGCTGGAGATCGCGGGGAACTCCTGATGACTGGAGCCAAGAGGTTCTACGCATGACTACCGCTGTAGCTGTAATTCGGGCTGCGGTGTCAGCAACATCCATTGCGGTTTGAAGAGCAGTGCGGGCGATCATATGGCCCTCATGAACTATTGTTTTCAGGATGGATCTTTTAGACTCGGGGAGATGTGGTATCAGCTCTCCCAGTTTTGAGTAATTGTCAAAGTCATGATTTGCTAAAAGAGCAGAGTAGTTCGATATTCTGAGTTGTAAGGTGGAAGAGGAGTATACCTTCTTGCCAAAGGAGTCCAGCTTTTTGTGGTCCTTGTCTGCGTTGCCCAACTTGTATTGTGGGATCTTTGCACGTTGTTGCGCTGAATCCACTACTAACGAGTTGGGTTGTGGGTGTGTGAAAAGAAAGTCGTTGTCTTTTGATGGGACAAAGTACTTCCTATCGATTCTTTTATTCGTTGGTTGAATGGATGCAGGTGTTTTCCAGAGGTCTTCCGAGGTCTCCATTATTGCCTCGTCTATAGGGAGGGCAATCTTGCTATGTAATGTGGGATGGAGATTCTTTAGCAGTTGGTATTGTTTCCTCTGGACCTCCTGCAGGGAAACATTCTGGCTTATTGCAACCCTCTTGAATAGATCTTGGAATTGTTTTAGGTCGTCAATTGGTGCAGAATCTGATGGAACTACGGCTTCATCTGATTGTATATCGGGAGCATCAGAATGTGTGACGTTTATTGAGTGAGTGTCTGATTCATTGTCAGAGATTCGGTCCACCTCCTCATCCGAAAGAGTTGCTGGAGGTAGGGACTGCGGCCGAGATAAGCTTCTCCGGGATGGAGTGGAGTGAATTGGGGAGCGTTGTCCACGTGATTCCCAGTGTTCCCAGGGTCCCCATTGCGGATAAGGTGGGGGTGGGTAAGGCCAGTACGGGTGCCATGGGTTCTGTTGTGGTGGGGCTCCGTAGTCATAAAAGCGAGATTGCCTAGGTGATGGGTGCCTCGAGGAATAAGATGTGTGGTGATTATCCTCAGGAAGGGGAGCGTCTCGGCCGGATAAGATTGGTGTAGACCTGGGAGGGGATAGCCGTGATAGGGACTTCCCAGGTGAGTAGGATGTGGAAGGCAGACACTGAGCAGAAAGACTGCTGTGTGAGAGAGCTTCTTGCTGGCTCTGCTCCATAGCAGTGTCGTCTGGCTGCCTGTCAGTTTGCTGTGGCAGCGTTAGTGCAGCATCCTGCTGCTTATCTGGAGGTGGTGCCGGGCGTTTGGGCTGTGGGTCACTCTGCTGCGGTGCCGTGGTTTTAGTCGGCACCGTAGCTTTAAGGATCGCTGTGGCTTTCGGCGCCGCGGAAGGCTGTGCAGTTGAAAGCGGTGCCGCTGTTTGAAGCGGCACCGCGGTTTGCTTCGGCGCCGGCTTTTCTTGCCGTGCCGGCTGTTTTGAACGCTCCCGGGGCCGCTCAGCAGTGGTGTGCCCCGATGCCGGCGCGGAGTGGGAGGATCGCCCCGAAGCCTTTGTGGCGGGCGTCCTCCCAGTCTGGTGTGCCTCTCCTCCATGTTTAGGAGAGGAGGAGGCTGATAAGGAGCAGGATGGTGAGGCTCTACCCCTCAGCTCGGTTCTGGAGAGAGGGGGAGGCTCTTGGCGCGTTCCCGGCTGTTCTGCGGGCTGCAAGGCTTTTTCGAATAGGATCATTCTTAGGCGGAGCTCACGGTCTTTCCTGGCTCTCGCCGTGAGGGAATTACAATGAGTGCAGCTGTGGGGAGAGTGAGATTCCCCCAAACAGCGAATGCATTTTGAATGACCATCCGAAGCCGGCATAGGGTCCCGGCATTGGTCGCACTTCTTAAAGCCTGAGGAGGCGGACATGTCTGGTTCTCTCCTCTTTAAGCTTTTTTTTTTTTTTTTTTTGTATTTATTTTAGTGTTCCTGCTGTTGTCGTCAGTCCGTGTTGGTTTCTTTTTTTTTTTTTTTTTTAATCTGTTCTTTCTTCTCTGTGTTAAAGAGCTGTGAAAACTCCGGTATCTCTGAGACCCGGTCTGAGGTGATTCAAGCCCCCCCGAGGGGGGAGGGGGGGGTTAGGTAAGTGTATTTCCCTTATTACTAAAAATTCTTTTTCTTCTTTTTTTTTTTTTTTTTAAAAAGAAACAGGGAAGGTAACTTGGATATCAGGGGAAAGAACTATAACTAAACTAGGGAGAAAAAAGGTAGTCAGAGAGTCTGACAGGGAGCTCCTGTTTGCTCCGTCCGCAGGCGAGGGCGGTTGAAGAGGAACTGAAAGGGAGGGGGGATGAGTCACGCTCCTCAGGAGGCGGCAAGGGCTCGAGACGCCTCCTGGGCATGCGTGACTCAACAGGGGAAACTGCTATAGAAAGCTCCGATCTGAGGCTCAGGGCGACCCTTCACCTACAGTGGAGCACCCACGGGGACACTACTCGAAGAAGAATGTTACTTAGAGCCAGTGCAATGTCAGCATCATGTCTCGATTTCATATCTATGCTGTACTCTGCAGAAATCTTCCCCAAATTTATTCATATCTGGGATCTTTGTAAACAAATGGAGAAGGGGTTGTATTCGTATAATGAAGACATGCTGAATGACATGTGTACATGAAAGCTGCTGGTAATAACGTACACTTACCATGTAATTCTCTGAGACTTCTTCTGGAAACACTGGGTCATCACAAAACATTAGTTGAAAGGGTGACATTTTTGTTGTTGTGTGTACTTTAGTTCGCAAAGAAAACAAAATGGGCTCAAGTAATTCATCCCAATTACTCCCATTGTCATCAACCATCTTCCGCAATGCTCTGTAAGAAATGCTCATTGATTTGCTTGTTGGAAAAAAAAAGCGCACGTATATTCTTGACTGAAACAGATTATACATAATCAAAAAGACTTTCAATGTAACACATTGATTTTGAAGATTTTTTAGCAAGTTGCATCTTCTGGCATAGCACACTCTACTTGCCTTTATTACTGTAATATTGACACCCATTCACTTACCTTTTGATGGATTTATTAGCGTTTTCAACCAAGCCATTGGTTTGTGGATGGTACGGGCTGGTGAAGCTACGTTCTATTCCCAATCTTTGGCAAATATACTGGTTAAACTGGAAGAAAATAAGTTACACCATAAACTTACATACAGACTTGTCTTAAGGAATGCTCCTTTGCCTATTTGCCATTAGTTTTATGTGTAATTAGCAACATGAATAGCCCATCTTTTAATATTACTATTGGAAGCAAGTTGTTGTGGGTTTTTTGATAGATATAAAGACACCCCAAAACATTTTTATAGCAACCGTGACAGTGACTAACAGCAGTTTATCAAAAACAGTATGGTGATTGTTCTTGACAACTGTTTGAGAACAATGTGCTTTTAATAAAGAAATCACAGGGGCCATGAAACCCATGTTCACTGTCAGCTATCTGTGACCTGATGGTGAGGTTGACTATATAGTGAAAATAATCTGAAAAAAAATTATTACCTTATTATTGAATTCAGGACCAAGATCTGTCATTATCCGCTGTGGGCATCCATGTTGAAGAACCATTTTGTACATGCTGTTTGTGACCTCAGATGCTGACTTACTTCTAAGTGGAAAGGCTTCCACCCATCTTGAAAGATAATCTATGGCTGTCAGTATATACCGGTATCCATCCTTTGTTACTGGTAATGGTCCTATTAAATCCATTCCCACCAATTCCCAGATCCGAGTGACCTATATGCAAGGGTACCAGTTACAGTCATGCTTCACATTTTTCTTACTAAATGTTCTCAATAAACCCATATCTCCTAAGCAGAGTACACAGTGTAATATGGTTACAACAGCCACAGAATCAGAATGTAAAGCCCACTTTTAAAAACAGAAGAAAAAGAAAGAAAGGAAAAACAAACACAAAAAGAAGTATGGGGATGGGTTAGGAAAAACAATATAAGAGTAAAGCTGAAGAAATATCTCAGGCCAGTGCAAAGGACCAGTAGAGGTCATTGCTGCACTATGCTGTGCCACTTGTATGCATTGCACTTGCTTCATACTCAAGGCCTCATTGTATAGCAGTAATAACAATGTATAATGTGTGACCGGGCAAGGCCAGATGGCTACAGAAAAGTAGTGGGAGACAGATATATTAGCCCCAGGCTAAACAAATCCCTGTTACCAGGATAAGTAAATGGCAGCTGCTCCAGGTCAATTAAGACACCTGGGGCCAATTTAGATCTTTCAAGAGGGCAGGGGAGACAGCTAGGTTGATTGGGACACCTGAAGCCAATTAGGGGCTGGCTGAAAGTAGTTAAAAGCCTCCCAGTTAGTCAGCTGGGTGTGTGTTAGCTGCTGCAGGAGAAAGCTGTGTTGTTGGGAAAACTAAGCAGTACAAACCAGATCAGGTGCAAGGAGGCTGTGAGGTAACGGTGAAGGAGATATTGAGTGGGGCCTGCTGTGGGGAAGTGGCCCAGGGAATTGTACATGTCCTATTTCCAAAAAGTCAGCTGCCATAGCTACTACTATTAGGGTCCCTGGGCTGGAGCCCAGAGTAGAGGGTGGGTCTGGGCTCCCCCCTCCCCTCTACAATTAATCACTGAGACTGGGAGACAACAGAGACTGGGTGAGGGAGGGTGGCTTCTCCTCATCTCCCTTTCTGGCTTATGATGAAAATGGCTCAGTAGGCTGTGACCCTTGCCTCTAGAGAGAGAAGGGCTATGTGGCAGGTCACAGTGAGCCTCTGAGGCTAGCAAAATCTGCCAGGAACTGTGGGATCCACTGAGATAAGGACAGAGCTTTGTCACAAATGATAAATAAATTCACCTTTATGCTTCTCAAGGTGGTATCCAGATTAAATTCCTTTCCCTGTTTCTGGCAAGTTAGACATTGTGCAACCTAGTTTGGATGGAATAATAGGACCACATTACCATTTTGTTATGGAAATAGTATTGCAAGGGAATAGAGTTCACATTTGCACACCAAATATTTTTATAGTTTTTATACATTTTGAACTTGTATTTCAATTGTAAATAGCATTATTCATGATTTAGTTTCATTACTTTACATACCCAATCGGCAATGTCTTTTGTCATCCCTGGCCAATAGTATTTTGATGTCAGTGTATTCCTTGTTTTGAATATTCCTAGATGTCCACCCAATAGACTGTCATGCAACCTTTCAAAGAGTTGCAGGGCTTCTTTCATGGTATGCACAACGACAACCTTTCTTCCTTTTGCAGAATGGAATAATGTCCCCTCTGTTGATCATAGAACAGGGAGCACAGAGGATGACGAAGGTTTCTCAGGGCCCTGGGCCAGAGCAATTGTTGTGCCCCTACCCACCCTGCCTGCCTGCTGCACCACCCATGGTCCTACCCCTTTCAGCCTCTTCCCCAGGATCCCAGCCATGTTCTACCTAGGCTCCCTGCCACTCTGATTGCCCCACAACTCCTTTCCTCATTTCCCACCCACCTCCCTCTCCCACACAGCCCCAGGACCGGAAAAGCTCAGTCCATGTGTCACAGCCCCAGGGCTATACCAGGGAGTGAGAACACCTCCAGTCTCAGGGCTGCGGTGGGGGTTTGGCAGCTTCTTTAGAGGACCAGGAGCGAGGTGGTGGAGCTTCTCCTGCCCCACCCAGCACTTCTGCTGGAGATGGGGTCGGGCATAGGGGCTCCCCCTACTGCCCTGTGGCTTCTGCCAGAGCTGGATTAGGGGTGATGTGGGAAGGCTTCCCGCGTGCGCCCCCCCGGCCTGGGCCCAGTAGTCAGTGGCTAATCTGCCAATGAGGGAGACATGATGATGAAATCAAGTGTCGCATTTAAGCTATGACCAGTTATTTGCAAAGCTATTCATGAATTATAAGGCATATGCATATCAAAGACCTTTACATACAGTATTGTTCGTAATGGCTTGAGTACAAGGGGGGAATTTCAGTGTATGGTTAGGACTAGCTGTTCTTTTGTTTTTTAAATTAGAAATCATTGCTCAGTGAATGTATAGTGATTGTTGGTGGTGCTTGCAGCACACTGGATAACATACTTAAGAAATGAAGCAAAGTCATAGGGTTTTTTGGTAACAGTAGAATTTATACTCATTTCTCATGTAACTGCCTAATACGTTTGTTGCATAGATAGCAAAGGAAATTTTCTGGAAAATTTGAATAAAGCTAATGATCCTGATCCCAGTCCTATTGAAGGTAAGGTTAACACTCCAAATAATCCCAGTGTTGGGACATCAGGACCATCATTTACAGGCTGAAGTTTCCAGTGTAATGTGTCAGTATTATATGGGGGGAAAAAAGGATTCCTTGCCTTCCAAAGAAAAATTGACAGCAAATCGACACAGGTTCAGTCTGCCTGCCTTATTCATTCCTTCAGGATACGTGTTACTCCTTATGTATGCCAAAACATTTGCAATTTTTTTCCTCAAGATTTCCCTGAGAATTGTTCACAACAGAAAACAGTTACTTAAGTGGAAACAGGCAGTATCAATCCATATATAAGACTCAAAGTTCAGTTAGAAGGTATGAGATGTACATTGCGGACATATAAGCAGGGTAAACTAAAATTAACAATGCATCATTCATAGGCCAGTCACAACACAGACATAAATAAATTGCAGCTACATGCATAATTTTGAAGTAGTTGTGGCTTACAAAAGACGGCTGTATTTGATCAATGCTGATCAAATGTTATTTGAGATAATGAGATCACCTACAAGATTGTAACCACATACAGTCATAGTAACTCAGGACAGGACATGTAACAGCACAAAAATGTGACTTAAAAAAAGAAAACACCAGCAGAGGTGCTTGAAAATAATAGGTTCAGAAAGCAAATGAATGCACACTGAAACAGTCTACTTACCTGCCATAATGGTGTGTGTAGTACAGGTAATTTTTTGCTTGGTGCAACTTTTTTGGGGAAAAAATAGTGTTCCACAATTCTGAAGAATCTGAAATAAAGAAACCCCTATAACATACACCTATCAGTATCACCTCATTTTCAGGTATGACTTTAACCAATTCTTTTACTGAAATTTAAATAGCCAATCCTAATATATTGTAACCAGATTATCCCACCACTTTAATTGGTTTACACCCAGCAACCTTAATTATACAGCAGACCAAAAGAAAACAAAAAAAAACGAGAGACCATAGAGATAAACAATTGAGAAATGGGAACCTTAAAGACAAAATAATCACCATGATTACAGGCATGCAAACCATTGTAACCACGTACAGTCATAGTAACTCAACAAGTAGCCAGAGGCAGTTTTATTACGAGCTGCAGCAAGGGAAAAACTGGTTCGGACAGGGGGGGAGTCCCCCCCCCCCCCCCCCCTCACCGAGGCAGATCTTCGAATACAAGCAATTATGAAGCAGTTTCTATACTGTCTATTAGATATAATAACAATAACAATTAGTCTCCTTCCCATTCCAAACACCAATGGCTAACAGTTATTTAGTTCCACCCAGATGCTCCTTATCTCAAGGTCCCTGCCAGAGTCAGCGTTCGACCCTTATCTCCGTATGGAGGCGAGAGGCGAAGGCAGCGTCTAATTACAGATCTCGCGTTGTCAGGCCACAGACTTAGCCTGACTCTTGCTCTCTTGTTAACAAGACCAAGATGGCTGCGCACACATTCCCTTATTCCCTTTTCCTGCCTCCACAATCCCCCCTTTTGTGCCCACAGCACAACTATCCCTCCAAACCTTTACCTTCATTAAACATTACACAATTAGTACAAACATTAAAGCTATTTCTATTACTACATCTTTTACAACAACAATCAAATATGAAACTTTTAATAAGCAAAAGCAATATAATCATTAATATCCCCAATATAATTCTATGATAGGGCTGTTCTATAATTTTAGTAACATCATACAACATATCATAATTAGTAACCAAATTAGGGAGGGCAGGTACATGCTGATAGTACCTGTCCATAAGCACAGAGTCCAGATCAAAGGGAGAAACCCAAACCACGCCCACAAGTTTCTCCTTGGCAATATACACTATTTTGCTTCTTTCACCAAGGTCAGTTCTTAGGGTACGTCTAGACTACAGGCTTTTGTCGATGTCAGAGGAGCGGACTTTTCCTCTTTGTTTTTCTTGAAACAGTCGTGGTTCAGCATCATGCAGGGGAGAGGTTACCAGCACATCACCCTGTAATATTTTGGTTCTTCTGGTGCCCAGCAGGTAGGAAAGCAGGACCAGAAGAGAGAGGCTTATCAGCAATCGGGGTAGGATCATTTCGAGATGGAGGGATCTTTTTGCAGTGAGAAGCATTGGCCAACAGTCAGTTCTTGGCACTTCACAGCAGTGTTGGTGGTTAGCAAGACTTGGTAAAGGTCTTTCTAGAGCGGTCTTGCGCTGATGGACATACGAGTCTCTATTCTCTGAGCTAAAACCCAGCTGGCTCCTTTGGAACCAAGGTTATTTCCTAGGAATAAAGCAAACCTAAAAACAATCCCGCGCGGTTGTTTGGGACCGGCCTTATCAAAGTGAGGCCCTTTGGAATGTGGTTGCCAGGGGAACCAGGGTCACAGTAACTGTTGAACTGTTTTACTTCCCAAGCTGGCCTAATACTTTCAGGTTTGAGTTGTCAGTTCTCAGCAAGATACCATGGACTGCCTCAGTTTACTCCTATAGTTCCTTTCTCTTGACTTTGGGGTTCTCCTTAACCCACAAGGTTAAATACAATTTAAGGGGTTTTAATTTACTCTGGAAGTACGAGTACAGCACCAGCATTATTATAACTGTTAAAATCAAAACTTCCCACATAATTTGGCAAACACTATTCAACTCCATCTTTAAGATATTTCATCGCCTTACTGGCGCTGCCCATGATTATAGGTTTGACCTCTCCTGCCTGGTTGAGTGCTGCAGAGGTAGGTGTTTGGCATGGTCCATGGTGTTTCCCTATCTGTGTGTACCTCAGACGGCCAGCCCCGACATATCTTTGGGCATTGGCCATCAACTCCTCGATCTTTGCCTGCAGGGCCAGTAAACCCTCCTCTAGGTACTTACTTCCGCCGTGCCACTCAGGATCTCATGTTAGGTTACTTATCACTGCCGAAGTGCGATAGATCCGCATTCCATCAACGGTCAGGATCATCCAGCGAGGGGCTGTTATGCACACAGACGGATATGTAGAGGGGCAGGATGGAGTGATCTGTCTGGGTAGTCAAACACCAGTAGGTACCGTTTATTTGGACCAGCTCAATGTTTTTGTTTCTCTGAGACAACCACATCAAACCTAGGCAGATTCGTCATGATGTTAAATGGGCAGGTACATAAAATTTCCTTATCCAAGTGGGTGCAACAATCCCTGGGTATAGGGAGGCTCCCACACTTTCAGAATAAGCAATGCCCTCGACTCTATATGCTCCTGCTTTGGTACAGGCAGGGAGGTTACCATTCTGATCTGATCTGAGTGAGGAATCCCCAGAGGGGCCAAAAACAAATGGTTATATTATGGCCTGTCGAGGTGGGCCTTTGGGTCCTCATGGATTCTCTACTTCCCCACTCCCATGGGTAGGCACGGAGGAGATGGGGACTCACCACCATAAGGGCTGGGTGGTTAAAACTATCCTATTCTTCAATACTGGCCTTCTAATACCTTTAATTTAGTTCCATTAATTAACAATCCAATTAGTCTCTGGTCCGAATATCTGGTTCGGTTTAGTGAAGTGGACACAGAGCTGGACAGATCCTTCAAACTATTCAGGATCAATCGGTTGGCTTGGCTGGTGTCTAGGCCTTCATGGGCACTGGATATTACTGCATCTACCAGCCTGGATTCTCATACAATTTCTGGGCTATGACATAAGTGTTGCTGACAGAGTTTCCAGGCCTAAACCAATCTGTGATGGTATCTGCTAAGCCCCTTCGTTGCCTAATCAGGCACTTGCCAATTTGATTAGCCAGTCTAGCACACAGCTAGTCTGTACCAGTGTGGAACATCACCAAGGTAAGGACCAGGGATGGTTGTCCTGGTTCTGAGACGGGTCTGTTCAGGGCATGATGCACGATTGGGAGGTTTTATTTTGTCCTTAAGGACCTGGTTGATGATATCCAAATGAGGGCAAGTTAGCAATGGCCATTGGTTAACAAATGACAGCCATGCCTCAGGGGTTACCTTTGTCTGGGCTTTAAGTGGTAAGCCCCAGTGGGAGTCAGTAGGTCCAACTTCAGTGGCCTGATGTCAGTGTTTAGCTTCTTCCCCACAATATTCCACACAAACTTTAACTCAGAGGACTGTGTATTCTTTGTCCTCGTAGTGTTCATGTTGTTACAATAAACAAAATAATTCTGTGTGAATGAGGGGCGGCCCAAGGCCGTGTATTCCCCATTGCTATTAGTGTGTATTTGTTCTATGTGTGTGACTTGAAGGAGGTTACGTTGACTAGAGTCGCTGTTTCTCTTATAGGACCAAGCATGGTTCACAGATGTTTAATTGTTAATAGGAACCCATGCAATTCCATAATTCTTGAGGCCTTTTAAGGCATCAGGCACCAATGAGTAGCAGGGCAAGTAGCTGTTATTGCAATGGTGAGGTTACTAGTTTCCTCATTGTTGTGGGCATCTTTACTTAAATATGCTGATGTCCCACTTGCCCGTGTTGTTTCTTACAGATTTCTTATCATCTCTGGCCAAACCACTTTTATGGTTGGTGTGCAAATTTACAGAAGCTAAATATTTCATTTGTGTAGCCATTAAAGCAAAACCAATCCGGTGGGGGAGAGAGCTGGTACCCCACTCCCAGTCCTTCTGTTCACGTGATGCACTCCTTGCTTCCTTCCAGTTCCTTTTTTGTTCACCTGTGGAGACATTGTTAACATTCTCTTAGCCTAAACAATTTCTAAACTATTATCCTTTCACTGAATTTTAAAGTTGCCAATTGATTGGACCCAATTATTAATTTTGATGGTTTAAATTAATGCTTCTGCTTTACTCAAATTATCCTTTCATTAAAACAATATCCTACACACAACAATATTTACAATACCTATTACAATTAAGACACACAAGACAAACTTGGACAGAACACAAACTTATTCTGTCATGACACAGAACCATGGTTTTTTGTTGTTGTTGTTTGTTGTTTTTCTTCAGCTGGCACCAGCGCTTTCTGATGATCTGAAAGACAAGAAAACATTTCTACCCCCGTCGGGGTGGTCCATTATAACTTAAAATACTGCCTAAGATCTGTTAGGGGAACTGGTTACAGCTAGTTCCTTACCACTCCCATGGGCGAGTGAGCTACAACTTTACGAGAACAAGAGCGCTTCATCGGTACTCGTGACCTTCCACTCCCTCGAATTACCTCTAGAGTTGCTAGCCCTCCCCAACAGTGGCATGCCTCAGTTTCCCTCTTGTACCACAGATCAGGCTTAATGTGTGAAGCTATAATGCTTCTCCTTAGCACAAGGTGTTGGTTAGTTATTGTTCCAGCAAGCAAAAAGCTTTTCTTTTCCTGAAAAGAATCATATACAGTGTTACTTATTAAGACTATAGTAATAATAATATTGACATTAAATTTTGTTAAATGGGCGCTTATAAATATTTTGTTTGTATTTGGACAATTTACTTGAGGGGACAGGTGTTTTATATTCCTTTGAAATAGCCAGGCAGCCTGTATTCACATATAATGTTGGATTTGAAAGCAAGCCAAAAGTGTTATCAACTCAGCCTTGAACAGAGACACAGTGAAGTTTCAGGGCTTGGATTCTTAAAACAAAGATTTGTTTTCCTAAAGAGTAAATTTAACCTTAAGGATTGAATGTATAGATTTCATTCTTTTATACAGTTAACCAGTTAAGTGTCAATAGAATTCCTTCTTTTCCTTTTGAATATTTAACAAAAGTGTCTGTAGTCAAATAATTAAATTTAATTATTTCTTTGCCTGGATTATTGAAAAAGGCTGCAAGAAACAAGGAGTCACTTTTTAAAGCAGGTTTCCCTTCATATATTACAACAATCGCTTAATTCCTTCTTATGATCTGTCCTGATTCCTGCTAAATGACCCTTCCCAATGACACATGTTTGTCCAGTATTAATGTGGTAAGGAGGGTGGCTTTCCCATTAGCCCCCACACCTCCTAATTCTTTTCTATAGGTAAATCCAAATGTGTATTATTGCAGTCAGCTATTACTAATTTTAAACTTCTCAGTATAGGGTTTTCATAACATCCATGCTGCAGCAGTTGATCTATGCTGCTGACTCTGGGGTGGATCCACTCCCCCATGCTCTGTAAGGAGATTTATGTTGCAGAATGTGTCTCCTTGTTAGGGCAGATTTAGCTTCTAGTGATTACATCTTCAAATTCAATTCCCACTAGTTGGCTTTTAGGGTGGCTTTTAGGTTACGTCCTCCCACGCCCTCAAGCTAATTATAACAGTGTGTGAGGGAAAGGTTTTAACTGTTTATTTTTTTTCTGGACGGCCCCCACTCGTGCGTTGAGAAACATCCTTGGGTAGCCTGCGATTCCAGCCAGAGAAGCTGTAGTTATCTATTCGCTAACAAGGGCTTGAGAATCTCCTAAAGTTGCTTGGCAGCCCTTTCCTACTCCTGCGTTGTGTTCCGTGTATATGTTTCCAACCAAAATGCCTAGGGCCAATATGGCTTGCTGGTCGGCAGGCATTCCTTCCTTGAGAATTTGGAGGAATACTTCCCACAAGCTGTTAAGTCTATTCCAAAACTCAGTGTTTTGCTTTGGATCGGACAGATTTGTAACTAGAGCCCGTTCTTCTAGAGGGAAGATCTGATCCCTTTCAATTATCTTCTGTGCCTCCTCTCTATCTTCAGTAATGTGTGGTAAGGGCCCATATAGGGCTGGGCATAGAGAGGAGTGGAGGTAATGTTGGGCCAAATTCCCCCCTAAGCTTGGGAGAGGCTGTGCACTTGCGTGTAAGTTACATTTCTCACTGCAGGGCAGATTTTTGCTTTTTTGAGCTTCAATCTCATCCCTCAGGGCTTTAATTTCTTTCTCTGTCAATCTGTCAAATGCTTACAGGTTCTTGGACCATGATGCACGTACATGTAGTACGCAGGGGTGCCTTTCAGCAGTCTGGGGGGTATGCTTAGACTGATCCCCATCCATTTTAGTCATTCAGGGGAGCATCCTGTCCACTCCCCGTCCGTTCAGTGGCTTATAGGAAACTAAATCTACACACTCCGAAGAAGGGGTCTGCTGGGTCTAGAGTGTCAGACCTTATCAGCAGCTCATGAAATAAGGGGAGTCGTCACTCCCTCACATATCCGCTCGGTCTCGAGGTTCGGCTGACCCCCCCCCCTTGCGTTCAGAACTCCCTTGTGGGAGAGCCCTGGTGCGGCTGGAATCAGCTTGTCTCAGACCTGGGCAGCGACATTCACACTCCACTCGTTACATTCACACTCAGCATGCTTTTCACACAGAAATGTTCCCACTTTTAGATGCATCTCTCATTATGGACCTTGTCCATATTTGGGGTGGCAAACAACACTGTTCCCCCCAGGGGCGGCAAACAACACGTTTCCCCCCAGAACTACAGCAGTTCCCAGCACTGCATAAACCTTATGTCCGGACGCAATACAACCTTCTTCCCGTACCCGGGGCGGCACCACCAATACCACAGCAGTTCCCAGCACTGCGTAAACTTAGGCCTACCCGGGGATAACAAAACAACCTCCCCGGAACCGTTTTGCGTGTGACCTTGTTGCTGATTCAAGAAGTTCGGATGGCGTGAGCCCACAAGAAGCAGACGACCCCACAGGCAGTCCTCCTCCACACCCCAGTAGAGATTTCAAAAGGTCTCTTACCTCTCGTTTGGAAATCTGGGGGTGAAGGGGGATGGTCTGCAGCCGCTGTCGCTGTCTTCAATCGGGCGTTGCCATCCGAGTCACGGCACCAAATTGTGGAAGAAAACATTGTCCTCACTCTGAGTTTGTAAGCAACAAGTAGCCAGAGGCAGTTTTATTACGAGCTGCAGCAAGGGAAAAACTGGTTCGGACGGGGCGGAGGCAGATCTTCGAATACAAGCAATTATGAAGCAGTTTCTATACTGTCCATTGGATATAATAACAATAACAATTAGTCTCCTTCCCATTCCAAACACCAATGGCTAACAGTTATTTAGTTCCACCCAGATGCTCCTTATCTCAAGGTCCCTGCCAGAGTCAGCGTTCTACCCTTATCTCCGTATGGAGGCGAGAGGCGAAGGCAGCGTCTAATTACAGATCTCGCGTTGTCAGGCCACAGACTTAGCCTGACTCTTGCTAACAAGACCAAGATGGCTGCACACACATTCCCTTATTCCCTTTTCCTGCCTCCACACTATACAGTTTTGGTAAAAATTCTTGATTATTCATGCACTTAGCCAGGAAGACCCTTAGTATTTGGGTACTGTTACCAGATTTTCCCAGTACTTGGGGTATGCTCAGTTATTGGGGTCACTTCTCTGGGGGGTGGGAGGGTTGATAATTCTATTAATGTACTACTTGTGTCACTTATGTTCTTAGAGCTCTACTTTTCCCTTCTGTCACTTTTCTCTCCCAATGGAGCTATCCTGCACCCAGGCTCCCCAGGGCAACCCTCACATGCCCCCAGATTCAGCAGTTTCAGCACAGAACCCACTTTCATGCCACAACCATTCTGCTAGTAACCCACTTGATAACTAGAATTCTTCTGATAAGTTTTGGTTAAAGCAGATGCTGGGGGAGGGGGCCTTCGTGAGTCAAGACTGGAGAGCCCCTTGACACTGGGGCTGGGGGGCAGAGTGGCAAGGGGGACCTGCCAGAAATGGGTGGAGGGGGACCTTGGACCTCCAACCTCCACGCACCCAACAGTGGTGGGGGCCCCAGAACCAGCTGCACAGTGCCTCACATTTTTGTCAAATATTTATAATGTCAGGACAGGTCACATGCTTCCATGAATTTTTCTGAATTGCCTGTGACCTGTCCCTGACTTTTAACATAAATAGCTGTGACAAAATTAATGACCTGGATGAGGGGATGGATTGCACCCTCAGCAAGTTTGCGGATGACACTAAGCTGGGGGGAGAGGTAGATACATTGGAGGGCAGGGATAGGATCCAGAGTTACCTGGACAGATTAGAGAATTGGGCCAAAAGAAATCTGATGAGGTCCAACAAGGTCAAGTGTAGAGTCCTGCACTTGGGATGGAAGAATCCCAAGTATTGGTACAGGCTGGGGACTGAATGGCTAAGTAGCAGTTCTGCAGAAAAGGACCTGGGGGTTACAATGGGAGAGGAACTGGATATGAGTCAACTACTTGAAGGGGGGGGAGTTCCAAAGAGGATGGAGAGAGGCTGTTCTCGGTGGTGGCAGATGCAGAACAAGGAGCAATGGTCTCAAGTTGCAGTGGGAGAGGTCTAGGTTGGATATTAGGAAACACTGTCCCACTAGGAGGGTGGGGAAGCACTGGAATGGGTCACCTAGGGAGGTGGTGGAATCTCCACTCTTAAAGGTTTTTAAGACCCGGCTTGACAAACCCCAAGGGGGCTGGGACAATTTAGTTTGTGTTGGTCCTGCTTTGATCAGGGGGTTGGACTAGAAGACCTCCTGAGGTCTCTTCCAACCCTAATATTCTATGAGTCCATGAAAACTTAGCCTTACTCAGAAATATTGCTATGTGTAAGTGGGGGAATGGTCCCACTATTGTGGGGAACTTTCCTGGCTTATGCACTACCCCGGTGAAGTGGGTTAGCGAAAGGATCTAAGTCCTTGCTCCCACTTCCTTTACCCAGAGCACTGCCTGACCTAGAGGACTCCCCTTCCACTCTCCCTTGTGGCAGAGTCCTCATACCCCCAACAAGGCTGGGCCCAGGATTCCTGGGGGGGCTCAACCCCCAACCTTGTTGTGGTCCCTTAGGGCAGGGGCTAGGGTGTCCCCACTCTGGGGTACTCTCTCTGCACTGGATGCTTCCCTGACCCACTGATCACTACATACAGTTCAAAGCAAATACAATTCAACAGCAATCCACTGTCCCAGGCAATTCCAGCTCACACGGAGGACAGGAACCCCCTGGCCTCCTCACTTCCTGATTAGCTTGACCATCCTGTCAATCTGGCTGACCTAGAGCATTGGCCTCTCCCCATTGTTCCAGGGGACTGTCAGTCTCAGGGTCCTGATTTCCCATCGACCCATCCCCTTTCTTCTGGTACTGGGAGCTAGCCAACCAAAACACCCCCCACTGAGTTTTAGTAAGGGGACTACAGTCCCCTTATATATGGAAACTTAAGAAAGTTGTAAGACAACAGCCTTAAACCCAGTAATACTACAGTACTTTGTTGTTCTGTGACTGCAGAGGTATTAACAGAGCATTGAATATGAAGTGATCTTTAACAATACGTTCTCACTACTTACATTAAAGAAATCCATACCACCTTGGTTTAGTAGAGAGACCTCTGATTGACCAATAAGAATCTGGTGTTGCAGGTCCCCATAGTGCAATCTATATTTGCTTCTCCATTGTCAGTGTAGCTTTTATTTTGGTGAGTTTTTTGCACACAGATGTGGACCTGAGCATCCAAAAGTTCTGCAGCCACTGTTCATCAGCCCAAACCTCCATTGTTGCAAAAGATTTTTGCCCTTGGGACGGATGTAAGATGACACAATATAATACACATAGGCTATGTCTGGACTGGCATGATTTTGCGCAAATACTTTTAATGGAAAAGTTTTTCTGTTAAGTATTTGTGCAAAAGTGCGTCTACATTGGTGGGATGCTTTTGTGCAAAAGCAGAAGCCCAGAACCATTTTGCAGAGGGCAAAAGGCCACCAGCCCTTTCCGGGGGCGGGGCTGGAGCTCCGTTCAGACACGTGCTTAAAGGGATCTCTCTGGAGAGCCGTTTGTCTCCTGCTGCGTGTGTTAGGACCTCTGGCAGGGACTGACAGCCCTAGCAGTTTTGGTGGTTGCCCTGTGCCTTTTGGACACCACTGCCTTTTGCCCCCTAGTGCTTTTGCCTGGTTTTGGTTTCTTGTGCCTTGTTTTGTCCGCCATGGAGCCAGGGGTGGCCATGTGCCTGCTCTGGCCCCTCTCGGCCATTTTCGAGTGCCTGCAGCTGCTGCTCCAGGCTGGTGCCCTCGTGTTCAGGACCTTGAGGCGCAGGTTGCTTTGGACTCCCTCACCAGGGAGGCCATGGCGTCCCTGTGGCATCCCCACCCCAGCGTGGAGAGGCCACTGTGGAGACTGGACACCAGCACCGACTGGTGGGACCGGCTGGTCCTGGGGCAATGGGACGACCAGCAATGGCTCCGGAATTTCCTCATGCGAAAGCGGACGTTCCTGGAGCTGTGTGCCTGGCTCACCCCTGCGCTCCAGAGAGCCACCCCCCGGCTGCGGGCACCCATCCCCCTCGACAAGAGGGTCGCCATCGCAGTCTGGAAGCTGGCCACCCCGGACAGCTACCGATCGGTGGCACAACAGTTCGGGGTGGGCAGATCCACCGTCGGTGTGATCGTCATGGAGGTAAGTCCTGGGGGGAGTGGGGGGGGGGGGCGGGGGGGAGGGTGCTGCACTCCATGCCCAGGGGCAGGCAAGACTCCAGGCTGGGTCACCCGGGGTTTGGGCCGTCCCTCCCTTGCACAGGCCTGCTGGGGGGGGGGGGGCGCGAGGGGGCCCTGGTGTGTGTGTGCGCATGTGTGTGTGCACGTGAGGACAGAGGGAATCACGGGGGGGGGGGCAAGGGAGCGCACACTCACCCTGCCTTATGTGATGTGTTCCCCTGTGTTTCTCTGCACCCTTCTGCAGGTCGTCCACGCCAGCAACGACGTCCTGCTACCGAGAGTCATCCACCTGTGCGACGTGGACACTACGCTGGCCGGCTTTGCTGCCCTCGGGTTCCCCAACTGCGGGGGAGCCCTGGATGCAACCCACATCCCCGTTCGGGCCCCGGAGCATCGAGCGGCCCATTTCACAAACAGGAAGGGGTACTGCTCTATTGTTCTCCAGGCTCTCGTGGACCACCGGGGCCGCTTCCTGGACATCTATGTGGGCTGGTCCGGCAGGGCACACGACGCCCGCATCCTCCACAACTCCAGACTGTTTCGCAGGCTGGAGGCGGGCACCTACTTCCCCCGGCGGGAGTTGACTGTCGGGGATGTGCCTATGCCCATCTGCGTCATCGGGGACGCGGCCTACCCCCTGCTGCCCTGGCTAATGCGGCCGTACACGGGGCGGCCGGACCAGAACCGGGCCGGTTCAACGACCGCCTCAACCGGGCCCGAAATCAAGTGGAGTGCGCCTTCGGCTGCTTAAAGGCCCGCTTCCGTTGTTTACTCACCCGTCTCGAGATGGGTGAGCGGAATGCAACGGAGGTACTGGCCGCATGCTGTGTGCTCCACAACATTGTGGAGCGGAGTGGGGAGGCCTTCCTCCCCGCATGGATGGCAGCCGAGGGCCAGGCCTTCGAACAGCCCCACACAGCTGCCATCCGCCAGGCACACCAGGATGGGGTGCGCATCCGAGAGGCCCTGACGGGCATGTTCACACAGGCCTCATAGTAGGGTCGCCTTGGTCTCCCCATACAACTCCCTCCCATCCCCTCCCAATCAAAACAGAACTGTGTTGGTGTTTAACAGAAAAACTTGTATGTTTTTATTTACAAGGGGGAGGAGACCTTGAACTGGGAGGGGGAGGAGCTACTCCTGGGAGGGGTGGCCCCTGCAACTGCTCCTGTGGGGGCAGACCTGCAAATAGGGGGCAGGCCACGTCGGGGCAGGCTGCACGGGGAGGTGGGCAGGAGCAGGGGGGGGCAGTGCAGGAGGGGGCAGGGGCAGTGCTGGGGAGGGATGGCAGGGGCATGGGGCAAGGCCATGCCATAGTAGACGGCGTGACCAAGGTGGGCGGTGAGGGTGGCGATAGACTCCGCCATGCACGCACACTGGGCCTGGAAGGCAGCCTAGGCCTCCTGGCGCCACTGCAGGTCCCCCTCGACGCGTTGCCTAATCGCAGCCTCGATGTGCTCGACGGCCTGCACATGGTGCCAGAGGAGCTGGTCACGGTGGCGGAGCCGCTGCCTCCGTGGTTGGGTGGCCGGGGTGCCGCTGCTGCTGGACTGGAGGGTCCCCGGCTTGTGCTTGGTCCCGCTGCAGGGAAGAGAAGAAAGGGTGGGTCAGTCAGGCAGGCCGGCCACTGTCCCCACACCTCATGCCCTCCACCCCTGAGCCCAGGTGACACCACAGTAGTGTGGCTTGGGCCCACTCAGTGCCCCCCGTGTTGTATGTTTGCAAGGAGGACCGCCCCTGGAGTAGGTTCCTCCTCCATGTATTGTAACCACCGGTCTGTGTCCTGGCCCCATGGAGGGCGGGATGGCGCATGTGTTGCGTTAACCTGTGGAACTCCCTGCCGGTGGAGGCTGTGAGGCTTTGGGCTAATCACTGGTGTTTGACAGGGAGCGAGATGCATCCCCACACAGTGCCTGGGAGCACGTCTGGCAGAGGTGGTCTGGGCTCTCAGATCCCCATCGCGTGGGATATCTCCTGGACGGAACCAGGAGAGTGACTGGGGGGGGTCCCATCCTTGCAGCCCGAGCGCTTCCCCCCTCCCTCTCCCGCTAGCCCTCACACACGTAGCCCAGGGACATGTGTGGCCGCAGTGGGGACTTCCCTCGGGGGGCCAGCCAAGGCACCGGGAGCAGGCGAGGGGCTCAGTGGGGCCCACGCTCCCAGGGCTGTGACGCTGCGGTTTTCCCAGGAGCAGCTGGCTGTGCCTCACAGCCAGGCATGGGGCAGTGTGCCGTTCTGCGTGCTGCACCCTTGCGGAGGTGCGGGCTCTGGGCTGAGTCCCTGGGGCCCTGGCTGGTTCCAGCCGGCATCCACCCTTCCCCCTGGTCCCGCCGGATGTGTGTGAGCAGCACGGTCCCAGGCGTGCCCTGCAGCTGCCTGCCGCGGCCACGTGCCACTCGGTCACCAGGCTGCACGTGGTTGCACGTGCTGCTTCCTGCCTAATGCTACACAGCGTGCAGCTCACGTGGCCTGAGTGACATGCTCGACCCTCCCCCCTCTGGGCACCTGGCTCCCCCCCCGCCCTAGTGAGTGCAAAGTGCAAGACTCATTGGTGGATCCTTCCCCCGGCCTCAGAGGATGCACAGGAGATATCGGGGCTGCTGGAGGGGGCCTGCTGGGTGGCAGTGCCGGCCTCATCCTCCGCTGCTGTGTCCTTTCCCCGACTCGGTGGTCCTGGTGAATGGGGGGGGGTGGGGGCGGTGCACACTGCTGTCAATGGGGACATCCGGGGCTTGTGGGGCTGGCTGGCCCAGGATGGCGTGGAGCCGGTGGTAATGGGGGCAGCAAATCGTAAGAAGTAGTAAGGGCAGAGAGAGGGCAGTAGCAACAGCCAAGGCTACTGTGTATGCTTAGTGCACCAAAAGTGGGGAAGTCGGAGAGGGAGCTTTTTCTGTCGTTACAACCCAGCTGGTAGACAGCGCTTCACAAACACTCCCCACCCCACGCAAACTTGTGGAGGGGAAGGAAGAGCCCCAGGAGCTGCTCTACAGCAGCCCCCTTACCTCCTCCACTCCAGAGGGAGTAGTAGCCACTGGAACAGTGAAGTCCAGGCCTGCAGCAGTGAAGAAAGGGGCCAGGCAGTCCCCAAAGATGGAAAATGGGGGTCCTCCCCCCCAGGGTGAGGGCAGCAGAGACCCCCCCATCCACTACCACACCCCCAGCAGCTCCTGCAGCCAGCTGAGGGGGGAGGCAGGTGTGTGGAAGGAAGCTGCCTGCAGACAGAGAGAAAAAGGGGACCTGGCCCAGAACGCAGCCAGGGCCCACTTACCACAACCTCAGTAACTCCCTACACACTCCTTAAAAAAAAAAAAAAAAAAAAAAAGAGGGGGGGGGGAGGGGTGCAGGAGGAAAAAAAAAAAGCACAAGCCCTGACCTGCAGCCTGCTGTACTCAGTGGAAGAGTGGTTCCCCTCTCAAACTCAACTATTTGGTGTCCAGGAGGCGGGTTAGCGTTAGCCCGCACACATCTAAAAGGACCTCCACCCAGCCTGCGGGGAGGGTCCACAGAACCCAGAAAAACCAAATAATTACTGGGGACAAATAATGAAAAAACAGGTACAGGTGTGAGGGTCAAAGGGTTAAAACGAGGGAACCGGATGGGGATACCGAGCAGAGAACCCCGGACAGCGCCCACTGCCCCCCAAAGGTCTCGAGAGAGCCAGTGGACGCTGCCCATTGGAACTCTGCCCGGATACGTGAGCGGATGCAGCAATGGAAATAGGCCCCATAGTCGCAGGCCCCTCCCCCGGCCAACCTCCTCTCCCTGGTTTTATAGATTGCCCATTTGGCCATCGCTAGGAGGAGGTTGACCAGGAGGTCCCGCGACTTTGTGGGGCCACGGATGGGATGTGCGTAAATTAACAAGTGGGGGGGAAAAGTGCAGCCAGAACCGCAAGAGGAGGTTCTGGAGGAGCCGAAAGAGGGGTTGTAGCCTGGCGCACTCAATGTAAATGTGCGCCAGCGTCTCCCTCACGCCACAGAAGAGGCACGTGTCGGGGGTGGGGTTGAACCCCGCCAAGTACGTGCCCGTGCTCACCGCGCCATGCAGGATTCTCCAGCAGATGTCCCCGGTGGGCCGTGGAACCAAGGTCGAATAGAGGCTGGCCCACCGGGGCTCCCCACCCTCCATTGGTGGTAGGAGGTCCCGCCCCTTGGTGTCTGGGCGGGACACGAGGGTGGGGAAGTGGAGCGTGTGAAGCACGAGCGTGTACAGGTGACTCTTTGGCACGGTTCAGAAGGGGATCGGTTGCATCGCGTGCAGCCGGCTAAGATGACGAGGGGGAGGCAGTCGGGAAGGTACACAGGGCTTGGGGCCGATGGAGTGTTCGGGAGGGCTGGGGGTGAGGGGTGGGCGGGGTGCACCCTCTCACAGGACCTTGTCGAGGTAAACCCGAGCAGTGGGCGGCAAAGCGTCCTTCACCTCCTGAAGTGCGCGCTGGGGAGTACGTAGGGTGGAGAGCCCCATGCGCTGGGCAAGCGCCCAAGGATCCACCCAGTCTCCCCAGTCGTAGTCCAGGAGGTCTCCGACTCTGGTGGTTTCTGCCAGGACCAACCTCCGGCACGCCGAGGGAGACTCCGCCACCTGCACACGTAGATGGGGGTTGTGTAGCAGGGGCTCCGCGAGGAGGTCTGCTCCCAAGGTGGCTCCCAAGGACCTGGTCGCCGCAAGCAGCTTCCAGGTGCGGAGGAGGTCCTGGTAGAAGGCCGGCAGCCCGGAGAGGTCTCGCGGAAGACCTCTCAAATAAAGAAGCTGCCGGTCATATTGGAGCCCTCGGAAGCGGCGAAGGAAAGCGTGCGCAAACGTGCTCCACGCAGGACTACCTGCATCAAGTAGGAGTCTCTGCAGGGCCCGGAGGCGGAGGACGTGAACCCGCGTGCGCAAACACGTCAGGCCCTGCCCTCCCTCCTCCAGGGGGAGATGGAGAACCCCTGCAGAGACCCAATGCAGTCCCAGCCAGAAGAACTGCAGCATCAGCTGCTGGATAGGGGCCAGGAAACCCGGGGTCAGGACCAGGGTGCTGAGACAGTGCCAGAGCATGGACAGGACCAATTGGTTAAGTACTAGTGCCCTCCCACGCAGGGAGAGGCACCGGAGCAATCCCGTCCATCTCTGCAACCGCCCAACCACCTTGGCCTCTAAACCTTGCCAGTTCTCTGGTGGAGAGGGATGCGTGGCAGAGAGAAAAACGCTGAGACAGAGCAGCAGACCCTCGCTCCACCTGATGGCTTGAAGCGCGGGTGGGAGGGAGCCCGCCTGCCACCCGGCCCCAACCACCAGGCCAGAGCTCTTGACCCAGTTGACCCGGGCGGAGGAGGCCGCTGAGTAAACAGCTTGGCAAGCCTCCACCCTCGCCAGGTCTCCCGGGTCCTGGACCACGAGGAGCACGTCGTCAGCATATGCCGACAGGACCAGCCTCGTCTCCGGCTCACGGAGCACCAACCCCGTCAACCTCTTGCGAAGGAGACGGAGGAAGGGCTCCATGGCCAGAGTGTAGAGCTGGCCCGACAGCGGACAGCCTTGACATACTCCCCGCCCGAAGCTGACCGGTGCGGTCAGGGTCCAGTTGAGCTTGACCAAGCACTCTGCGGAGGCGTACAGCACCTGGAGAAACCCCACAAAATGGGGCCCGAAGCCGAAGGCTCGCAGGGTGCCCAGGAGGTACCCATGGTCCATCCGGTCGAACGCCTTCTCCTGATCCAAGGACAGGAGGGCGAACGACAGACCGTCCCTACACCCGAGCTCCAAGAGATCCCGGACCAGAAAGAGGTTGTCGAAGATGGTTCGGCCCGGGACGGTGTAGGTCTGGTTTGGATGGACCACGTCCGCCAGCACGGACTTCAGCCTTAGGGAGATGGCTTTGGCAACGATTTTATAGTCCGTGCTGAGGAGCGAGACGGGACGCCAGTTCCTCAGATCGCGGAGGTCCCCCTTCTTGGGCAGCAAGGCAAGCACGGCTCGCCTGCACGATAAAGGGAGGACCCCGCTCTCCAAGGACTCGGCCCAGACCTTGGTAAGGTCCGGGCCGAGGACGTCCCAGAACACGCGGTAGAACTCCACGGTCAGCCCGTCCATGCCCGGGGATTTATTGGTGGGCATGAGACGGAGGGCTTCCGAGAACTCGGCCAGGGAGAGAGGCAGCTCTAGCCGGTCCCGGTCGCCCGCGCTGACCGTCGGGAGTTCGTTCCAGAGAACCCTGCGGGCGTCGGCGTCGGTCGGATCCGGGGAGAAGAGAGAGGCGTAGAAGGCACGAGCCCTCTCGCGCATCTCCACCGGATCCGTGAGGGGGGTGCCGTCCTCTGCCAGAAGGCAGACGATGTGTCTTTTAGCCCCCCTCTTTTTCTCCAGGGCATAGAAGAAGCGGGAACCTCGATCCATCTCCCGAAGGAGATGGATATGAGAACGAACAAAGGCACCCCAGACTCGAAGGTCCTCGAGGGCCCGGAGTTCCTCCCGCTTCTCCCGGTACGCTCCGCAGAGGGGCGGATCCTCAGAGCCGGTGGCAAGCCGCCTCTCTAGATCTAAAACCTCCCGCTCCAACTGCTCTATGGCCGCATCCCTGCGCCAGCTGGCCCCCCCGGGTGTAGTCCCGGCAGAAGAGCCGCGTGCGCACCTTCCCCACATCCCACCACTGCCGTGCCGAGGGAAAGGCGCACCGCCACCCGCGCCAGGCCAGCCAGAACTCCCGGAAGGACGCTACGAAGCCCATATCCTCCAGCAGGCTGTTATTGAAGTGCCAGTAGGCCAGCCCCAGCCTCTCCGAAGAAAGAGAGGCCTTCACGGCCACTAAATGGTGGTCCGAGAACGGGGCCGGCCTAATGCCAGAGGAGTGGGCCCGGAAGAGATGATGGCGAGACCGATAAATGCGGTCCAACCGGGATTGAAAAGACCGATGACCCACCACCTGGACGTAGGTAAAAACCATTTCCTCACCCAGGTGGAGGTCACGCCAGACGTCCACCAGGGAGTGATGGTCTATTATCTCCCTGAGGACGTCCGCGGCGGCCGGGCACTGCTCGGGCCCCGTACGGTCCCGGTCCTCGAGGGTGCAATTGAAGTCCCCGCCCAGAACCAGGCACTCGTCAGGATCCAAAGAGCAGAGGAAGGCAGACGCCCGCTGATAGAAGCGGAGCCTCTCCGAGACGGATGACGGGGCGTAGATGTTGACAAGATTTAATATCAGCCCCTCTATCCGAACCCGGAGATGTAGCAGGCGACCCTGCACGACCTCGGCGGTCCCCAGCACCTCGGGCTGCAAGTTTGGGGAGAACAGGGTAGCCACCCCGGCTTGACGGGCCAACAGGTGGCTGAAATAAACCCTGTCCCCCCACTCCAGCTGCCAGCTAGCCTCTGCAGCCAGAGCCGCGTGGGTCTCCTGGAGGAATACGACAGAGTACCTCCCCTTCCGAAGGAAGGAGAGTACCTGACACCTACGGAGGCTGGACCTGCAGCCCCTGGTGTTTAGAGTGGCAATGATGAGCGCCGGCATCGAGAGGGCTGGGGAAGATCCTTCTTGGCGGGAGTGCCAGCGGCCCCCGTTGGGCCTCGCAGCAAACCGGGACCGTGCCCAAAGGTAAGAAGGGCGTCACGGAAGCTGCGGACCCACTGGTAAGCCGTGGCCTCCCGCCGCCCGGTCCCTTTACCCTCCCCTAGGAGGGCCCTTACTATTTGTAGGATGAGATGAAAATCTCCCCAGCGCTGAAGGGTGAGAGCGACTTTGTTCTTGGAGCCTCGGATGTCTTCCAAGAAATCACGCATCTCGCCCTTCAGTGCATCTGGCATCGGGGCCTCGGGCCCTCCAATGCCTTGGGGCCAGACCTCTCCCTGAGTCCCGTGACCCATCGACACCAGGTTGCGGGCTGTCTGAGGTCCGCCACTGTCCTCCCAGCAGGGAGGGAGACCGGTCCCAGACGTGCTGGGAGCAGGAGAAACGAAGACCGCCTCCCGGGGGCCAACGTCTAGAGTAAACGTGGCAACCCCAGGGGCGGCAGTAACAGAGTAAGGGGAAGAAAAGAGTTCAGGCAGGGGATCAGGAAAGGGAGGGAGACGAGGAAGAGGGGTAGGGGGAAGAAGCGGTGGAGGATTGGGGAAGAGACAAGGATGGGGGGAGGAGGAAGAGGGGCGGGAAGCTCAGTTGGGAGGGGGGTGGAACAGGGATCAGGAGAAGGAGGTGGGCGAGAAGCCTCAGCGAAGGAGGCATCGGGATGCGGTGCCTCCTTGCAGGGCAGAGAATCGGTGGCAACGGTAGGGGTAGTGGTACTCTCCCCAGTGTTGGGCTCCAGTGCCACAGAGAGTGCAGCACCAGAGGCCTCAGCACCGGGGGTGACGGATATTAACGGGACCTCCCTTCCGCTGAGAGCCTCAAGGGTTTTGGCGGCTGCGGCCGAAACGCTGCCGATGGCCGGGCAGACGGTCGCACCCTGGGGCAACTCAGAGGCAGGGAGAAGAGATAGCAGCGAGTCGGAAAGGGAAGGAGAGGTCTGTTGTTGTCCTTCCAGGACCTGATGATCCCCCTCTGAGGCAGCCAGGGTCAGCCCCAAAGCCTCCACCTCCTGAGAGAGGAAGGCGAGCCTGCTGCCCGCCACCAGATGGTGATCTTTGTCGGTGGCAAGGTCAGCGGCCGCCCCCTCAGCGGAGGTGGGAACAGTGGGAGCATCCTCCACAGATGCCCCCTCTTGCAGGGACCCCGGGAGGGAGGTGTTCACCTCTCCCGCAACCGCCACGGTCACCTCAACCGCTTCGCGGTGCTGTGTTTCGTTCGAGGGCTCAGAGGGTGGGACGGTTTCAGCGTCCATCCCCATAGGTGCAGGGAGGTTGTCCTCCTCCTCAGTGGGCGGGGTGGAATGCCGAGCACGCTTTCGGCGCCTCCCTGTTGTAAGCTCCCATCCCTCAGAAGAAGGGGGCTGGCCCTGATTGGAGGAAGAGCCAGGGGACAAGGGCGCTGGTAGGAGGGCAAGGGTAGATGAGGGCTGGGCAGCAGGGGAAAGGGATACCTCCCCCTGAGGTAGGTCCTGCCCGAGTCCCGTCACTGACCCCGCCGCCCTCTCCTCCGCGGGCCCGGCCTTGCCGCTTTTGGCGGTGGCAGCAACAGCACCCGCATGCTCGTCTGGGCCCTGCAGAACCCGAGCGGGATTGACGACGGTCACGGTTGGAGGAGGGGCGACCCCAGGATTCGGACCGTCAGGGCCACCGGCGATAGTAGGGCCGGTGCCCTCCCGGGCGTCGGGGGTCCCGGGTGCCTCTCCAAACCGGGCCAGGGGACAGTCCCTTCGGACGTGCCCCATCGCCTGACAGAGAAAACACCGGGCCTCCCCCATGGTGTAGTATACCCGGTACCGGGCCCCTTGATGGGGCACCAGAAATGACCCTTCGAGGGCTTCTCCGCCACGTCCTGCCGGCAGTAGTCGGATTTGTACCTGCCGGCGAAAGGAGAGGACGTGGCGGAGGGTAGGATCTTTGCAGCCCAGAGGAAGGGGACTCAGGACTGACAGAGGCCTCCCCAGGGTGGAGAGGAAAGGCAGTAGGGCGGCATTGGGGAGGAAGGGAGGAACGGAGGACAAAACCACCCGTACGCCCAGATCCTCCAAAGGCTCGAGGGGAACGTGGACTCCCCCCACCGCCAAACCCCTTTCCACCGCCTCCTGGGCGGCGGCCTTGGACGCCAGGAAGAATACCACCTTCCCGAACATCCTAGAGGCCGCCACCACGGCCGCGGGCCCCACCACGCGTGCCAACGCCCGCACGTAGGTCTCCACGTGGGGCGAGGCCGCCACCAAGAGACAACGGACCCCGTGCCTCCTGGTCAGGGTGGGAAAGGGGCCGCGGCCGCCGGGGATGGTATTCCGGGAGGCGGCTTGGGAGGCGGCAGGTGGGAGGGTGGCGGCTACCTGGGCGTACGCCCTGGGGCCCAGGACATCGTTGCCCCCAGAGCTGGTGGAAGGAACAGGGGAGCGGGAAGGGGGGGGGGGCCGCGGCCAGCAGATGGGTCGCGGCCGGGGAGTGAGCCCTCGCCTCAGGAGGTTTTGCCTTCCGGGCGGGGCTCTTGCCCTTCTTGGTCCCCCGGCCCTTCCTACCCTTCAGGGGAAGTTCTTCAGAGGTGACCGGAGGTGCCGCGGCAGAAGCGGTCGAGGCCCCGGGGTCCTCGTCCATTTTCGCCCCCTCTACCATAGTGACGGGGGCCCCGGCAGCCTCAGAGGGGTTCTTGTTTTTAGGGAGGGGTGGGGAAGGTCTGGCAGGGGTGTCGCTGGACAGCCCCTCCATTGTGGTTATAGGTGGGAAGGACAAACAAACAAACAATTAGGGGAGGACCAAAAACACCAGGGGAGGGAACAAGGAGGGAAAGGGAGGGGAGGAAGGAGGTTCACTGCTCCCCCCGCTAGGCTGGAAGTGGGGTGGAGGGCGACAATTCAGGAAGGGGAAAGGGGAAGGAGTAAGGAATACAGCTCCCAGCACAGGACGGCAAAAGCGGCTCCTCCGGCTGCACTGGGAATGTGAGAGGGTGAATCATTGAAAGGCATGTGGGAAGTGAAAAGGTGTTTGGGGGAGGGTAACTAAAGAAGAGTGGGAGGCTCAGGCGCCGAACGAGATGCCAGAGGGGGCATGGGCACACGGGTAGAGGAGAGGGGATGCAGGCTGTGCGAAGGGGCCTGCTCAAGAAAGCAGGAGGGCAGCAAGATACTTCAGGCCGGGGGGTGGGGGGGGGGAAGGAAGCTAGTGTGCCCACGGGCGCCTGAGTGGCAGGCTCTCTGTACCTGCTGCAGGACCCACCAGAGCAAGGGAGGGGCAGGGAGGCAAGCAGTGGGGCCAAGGAAGAAGATGGCCCCTGCAGTACCTGAGGCTGGGGAGGGAGCAGCAGCAGCAGCAGCAGAAATGCAGGGGAGACAGCAGGGAGCAGAGGGAACCACCCCTAGTCCCAGCACCCCACAAAAGCTGCACCAGCTGCCACCTAGGGGCCCAGATGGCAAGAGGCCCCTCACAAACTCTCACCCTCCCCCCCAAACTTGTGGAGGGGAATTAAGAACCCCAGGAGTTGCTGTAAAGCAGCCCCCTTACCTCCTCCACTCCAGAGGGAGTAGCAACTGCAGGAACGGTGAAGTCCAGGCCTGCAACTGTGGAAAAAAAGGGGCCAGGCAGTCCCCAAAGAGATGGAAAATGGGGGTCCCGTTCCCCCCACCAGGGTGAGGCAGCAAAGTCCCCCCTGTCCACCCCCACACCCCCAGCAGCTCCTGCAGCCAGCTGAGGGGTGGGGGTGGGGAAAGGCTGCCTGCAGATAGAGCAGGCAGAGAGAAAAGGGGACCTAGCCCAGAATGCAGTCTGGGCCCACCTGCCACAACCCCAGTAGTGCCCCTCCCAAAAAGGGGAGGGGTGCAGGGGGAGGAAAAAGCACAACAAGCCTAGGCCAACAGCCTGCCGTGCTCAGTGGAAGAGCGGTTCCTCTCTCCTCCTCAAGGTCACAGGACAGGTTAGAGAGCTTGATAAAAGGGGAGGAAGGCAGCTCTGGGGAGGGGAAACCCCCCAGCATCAGCCCTCTGCCCTGGTTAATTAGGGGCAGCTGAGGCAGGATGGCTATAACTCAATTAAGAGCCAGGTGTGCTGACTTTAGGCTGCCTTGGAACCTCTTTAAAAGCCTTTCCTGTGGGGGAGGGTAGAGGAGCATGGAGGAATGACACTCACATGGAGGTTCAGAAGCAGTGAGCAGCAGCAGCACTGCTAAAGGCTGCAGGGAGAGGTGAGGGGCTCTGAGAGGGAGTGTTTGGGGCCTTTATTCCCCCAAGTGGCCTGAAGCTTCAGTGGGTGGTTTGCTAAGGAGGATTGTTTACTGAGCCCTGACTGGCCAGGGGTATTAGTCCCAACACCCTGTTGCCTTTTGTTCTTCTGTCCCTTGGCAAAACAAGTGGGACTTGTAGGCTGCGTCTAGACTGGCATGATTTTCTGGACATGCTTTTAACGGAAAAGTTTTCTGTTAAAAGCATTTTCGGAAAAGCGCGTCTAGATTGGCACGGATGCTTTTCTGCAAAAGCACTTTTTGTGGAAAAGTGTCCGTGCCAATCTAGATGCGTTTTTCTGCAAAAAAGCTCCGATTGCCATTTTTGCAATTGGGGTTTTTTTGTGGAAAACAAATCTGAGCTGTCTACACTGGCCCTTTTGCGCAAAAGGACTTTTGCTCGAATGGGAGCAGCATAGTATTTGCCCAAGAAGCACTGATTTCTTACAGTAGGAAGTCAGTGCTTTTGCGGAAATTCAAGCGGCCAAGGTAGACAGCTGGCAAGTTTTTCTGGAAAAGTGGCTGATTTTCTGGAAAAACTGGCCAGTCTAGACACAGCTGTACTGTGGCCCTTAAACTGTGGGATAGCGGGTGGAACAGGGGTCTGGGACCCAGGAGTGGGACTGACCCAGTTACAGTTTAAGAAGTTAGCTTACATTTTGCATATAAGACTGACGGGGTGGTGGTGGTGTTCAAGGCATTTTTAAAAGATAATACATAGGTGTGGTTGATTCACTGTGGCTAAGAGAGATGGCTGTTCTTAAACAATTATCTAAAACTCCATGGAAACCACTTGGATTCCAGACAAGTGA